>NC_092875.1:387728831-389228831 GCF_028372415.1 Notamacropus eugenii
TATCCAGCTAGACAATTCTGAGAGAGGTTATTTCACTGCTCAGTCCCTTGATCTACTTTCATTACTTCCTAAACACCAGAGGTGAATCTATTGTATTTTCAAAGGTTGCAGAAGAGGATAGTCTACTAACCTTCCTTGGTAATCTGTTTCATAGTTCGATAAATTCCTTTGGCAGTAACATTTTCCTTTTGTTCAATCTAAGTCACTCCTGCTGTGATTTAAGAATATTTTCTCCCATTATAAGATCAGTGGTGATGAAGAACAGCTGATTTTTATCCTCATCATAACCTTTCATTAGTTGAAGGTTATTATTAAAAGATATTCCCCTCATCTTCAATGGAAAAAATAAGAATTTTGTAACCTTTAACTTTAGAGGTAGCTGTATGATTCATGTACTTCATACACAAACTGTATAATGTGCCAAGTTTTCAGATTCATTCAGATTATACAAACATTGAAAAATTCTGCATACATGGTAGAACTTGACTATAAGGTACTTGAATTATAGGGTAGAGATACAAATGTCCACTGTCAGTTGTGACTCAAAGAAAGACTGTAATTTCAATGATTTCCTTCTATCCCATATAGTCCTGGAGAGAAAATAATTACAATAAGATCTAGTAATTATCTAGAAACTATAAACTCTGGTATTTCTGCTCTGATGCTGAATAGGGCTATGACCTTTGGCAAATCACTTTGCATTTCAAAAATATATTTAACTCATTTGTAAAATGAAGTCATTGTTGTATATGGTCCATAAGGTTCCTTCAAGCTCCAAAAGTCAATGACTCTCTGATTCTGCTTTTTTTATTTCCTGCCATCATATTAATCATTTTTATCCACAGGGGTTGTAAATCAATGAAATTCCTGTGGATAAAATTGAGAAAGGAGTAGTATAAAACTTATGAAGTTGGGATAAATATGTATCATTGATGTATGTATATTATTATTTCCCAGTGAGTGTTGACTGAAGAATAAGTATAAACATTCAAATAAATCCTCATAAATGACATATTTTTATTTTATGGCATCATATTATGGAGAGAATGAGAGAGACAGAGAAAGAGAGAAAGACATTTCATTACTAGAATATTTTTTTCTTTCCCTTTCCTGCTGAGCATATTGTTGGAGTAGTTTACTGCAGTGAATACACAATATTAAAGAAAATATTTTATTCTTCTCTTATTGCTCTTTTTGTGATTTTTCAAGGCCTTTTTAAATTTTAATTTATCCAAACACTCTTTCAAAAATAACACAAAAATGTTACTGCCTGTAATGAATTCTTTGATTCATCAGTCTCAAGTTATTTTCAGTCTCAAGTTAAACAAGAAGAACTTGACAGGCTAACAGATTTTGAAGAATTTGGTCAGTTAAGGACTCACTTCCAGGGGCAGATGGGGGAAACTATCATTTTAGTAGTATAATGTATTCATCCATTTATGTTTGCATTATTATCCTGAGAGAGGTGAAATAATCCTTCACATTTCATATTTAAATAATAAACTGGACAAATCATAGGTAAAATTGATTTTGTTAGAATTCTTAAGGAATTAGGTGGATACCAAAATTAAATTCTCATAGTTGCCCTTTCGAAGTAGCCATTAATAAGTTAATTGTGTGATTTTTCTGATGACTTTGGCTAAGTAAATATACTTTATATCAATTTAAATGGTTAGGAATTTTTAAAATCTGTTTTTCCCCCAATTTATTAATTTATTGGTTTTCAATTTTCAACAATCACCTCCATAAGCTCCAAATTTTCTGCCCTTCCTTCTCCCTTCCTCCCCAAATGGAATGAAATTATATATGTGTTTTATCCTTGTTTTTGTTTTAAATTAATGAATTAGATGCAGTCAGCAAATTGAGAGATGGTTCTGGGGAGAAGTAGCAGGATACACATTTATCTCATCAATAATTGTATGTTAGACTTTATCTTTTATAGAATTTACACAATCACAGAATTTCAGAGTGAGGAGGTAACTGAGGTCATCTATTCCAATATGTAGCTTAAAAAAAAGCTAGTCTTTAATATCTCTTTTATTTTGCAGAGTGCTTGAGAAGCTTAAGTGAGTACAAATTAACCACCTCCCATGGTATCCTATTTATTTTATTTTCTTTTGATAGTTTTACTGCTTTTCTTCTTATTGTTTTAATGTATATCTTTCCACTTTCCTCCACCACTCTTATAGCTACAATGGGAATGTTAGATAAGGGAATTTCTGTTCTTGAGTAAACAATCCTTCCCAGAATTTCCAAGTACCTATGTTGTCAAGCTAGGAAAGACACTAGGTATCAAGAGCCATTATTTTGGCATGAGAATGATAATGGCTGATCAAGGTTTAAAGGGGTGGGATTCCCCTTCATTTCCACCTGAGTCTGCTGAAGCAGACTGGTGAAGGTCAGGAATAAGAGTAATAACCAGATACTCTCCAGATGCTGATGAGCAGACATTCATAAAGCAAATTGGGATCCACTGAGATCCTTTACTTATATTTTGCTCTTTGATGAGAGCTTATCCCAAAACTACCTATTCCTTGTTTAACCACATAATGATATACTTCCTAAGTCCCTTCTGCCTTGTAACATGCAGGGGAAAAAAGAAAAGCCAATTGTCTTTTGTTAGCTATAGTTGAAAAAAAAAAATAGTCAGTGCTCTAGGAGCCAAGAAGGTGGAGGAAACAGTAAGATGATATAATTCTCCCATATTCACCTCCAATCAAACATAAAATAGCACTTAAAGTACATTCTAGAAAAGCAAAACTAGCAAAAAGATGGGGTAAAATAATGTTTTCATCCAAAATTGGGGGGAAAAAGGTCTATCTCACTTGGGAAAAAGAAAAAGAAGTCCATTCCAGGACAGAAAGCACTCCAGCAAGCCAGCTGCAAGCCCCACTTCAACAAAGCAGCAGGAGATTCTGATGCCCATGTGGTTGAGCAGGCAATGCCAACACCAGGAACTCCCATGTGCCTTAGCATAACCAGTGGGCAGACTTGAACTCCAAAAACCACTTACGTGCTTCAGCACAGGCCCAGACAAACAGGCATTTTTTCGGCACATAGACTTCCAAGTGTTTCATCATGGCTCTGGGAAAATAGGCATCCTCCAGTGGCCAGACCTCCATGTGTTCAGCTAGACCAGGGCAAATGGGCATCCTCCAACCACCAGAACTTTATGAGATTCAGTGCAGCCCCAGAGAAATGCAGAAATATCCTGCCAGACCTCACAACACATGAAAATCTACTACTAGGATGCCAGCTCCGCACCTGGTAAATTGTCAGATGCCTATGGCCACCTGAAGTGTTCAGGGCAACATCAGTGCAGCACCAGGTAAACAGCAGAGCCTTTCAGCCACTGGCACAAGAAGTCTGAGACAGTGCATCTTCCATCTTGGATACAGAGCTCAAATTAAAAAAAAAAAAAAAAAAAAAAAAAAAGGAAAAGGCCAAGGAAGCAACAACAAGAAAAGAATCTGAACGTAGAAAGTAATTATGGTAACAGGGAAGACCAAGACACAAACTCAGTAGAGGACACAATGTCAAAACACCTATGAAAGAGCTCAAAAAGGAGCTTAAAAATCATATAAGATAGGTAGAAGAAAACAATGAGGAAAGAAATGAGAGTGATGTAAAAGAATCAGGAAAAAAAAGGCAACCACTTAGAAAACTGCTTAGATAGTACAGGTGGCCAAATGGGAAAAAAGTACAAAAATCCACTGAAGAAAATAGCACCTTAAAGAGTACAATTGACCAAATGGAAAATGAAGTACAAAAGCTAATTGAGGGAAAAAATACCTTAAAAGTTTTAATTGAGTAAGTAGAAGCTAATGACTCTGAGACATCAGTAATTGAACAGATTTAAAAGAATGGAAACAAGAGAATATATAAAATGCCTCATGGGAAAAAGCAACTGACCTAGAAAATAGATCCAGGAGAGACAATATCAGAATCATTGGATTATATATAAAAGTCATAATCAAAAGGAGGACCTGAACAACATCTTTCAAGAAATTATAAGGAAAATCTTCCCTGATGTCCTGGAACCTGAGGGCAAAATAGGAAAGAATCCACTAATCCCCTTAGGAAAGGAACCATAAAATAAAAACTCCAAGGGGCATTATAATCAAATTTCAGAACTATCAGGTCAGGGAAAAAATACTACAAGTGTCCAGAAAGAAACAACTAAAATGTTGGGCAAAGCATATTGGGCACACAAGAAGGTTTACACAGGACTTGGAAACCATAACCAAGAATCATTATTTAACTGGCAAAATTAACCATAATGTCACAAGAGAAAAAATGGTCAGTCAATAAAGTGGAGGGATTTTAAGTTTTCATATGGAGAAGATCATAACTAAACCAAAAAATCTGACCTCCAATATCAAGAACCAAGAGAAGTATAAACAAGTAAAAACAGAAAATGAAAACATAAGGGATTGGGTAGAGCTAAACTAGGTACATTCCTACATGGGAAGATGATACTTGAAATTCTTAACATTGTATCACTAATAGCATAGTTACAAGGAATATGTGTGTATATATATATATATATATATGTATATATATATATATATATATATATATATATATATATATATATATATATATATAGAGAGAGAGAGAGAGAGAGAGAGAGAGAGAGAGAGAGAGAGAGAGAGAAGAGAGGGGGGGGGCGGACAGAGGACATGGGTATATGGTGATTTTGAGAGAATGACATAAAAAAAATTAAAGGATGAGAAAGAAGAGCGCAATGGGTACAGAAAGAAGAGAAAGATAGAATGGGATAAATTATTTCATATGAAGAGGTGGAAAAGACAAATGACAGTGAGGGGAAAGACAGAGGGTGGGTTATGAGCATCACTTGAACCTTTTATTAGTATTGGTACAAAGGGAATACTGTCAGTTGAATGTAGAACTCTATCTTACCCGACAGGGAAGTAGGAGGGGAGGAGATCAAATAAAGTGGGGAAATGGTGATGGCAGAGGGGAGGGAAGATCAGGGGAGCTGATATACAGAAGCAAAACACTGGTAAGGGGGAAAAGGGTGAAAGGAGAGAGAAGATAAACAGGAGGAAGAATGGAAAGTGGGAAATACACAGGTAAAAATCATAACTGCAAACAAGTGAGATGAACTCTCGGCTAAAATGTAAGCAGGTAGCAGAGAGGATCAAAAAACCAGAATCCTGCAATATGTTGTTTATGAGAAAGATATTTGAAGTGGAGAGACACACAAGAGTAAAAGTAAGGGGCTGGAGTAGAATCTGTTATAATTTAGCTGAAGTAAAAAAAAATAAAAATAAAAACAAAAGCAAGGGTAACAGTCCCGATCTCAGACAAGGTAAAAAAAAAAAAATAGATCTAACTAAAAGAGTTAAGGTAGGAAACTACATCTTACTAAAAGGTATCATAGATACTAAAGCAATATCAGTACTAAACATATATACATATATATATACATATATACATATATATTATATATATATATATATATATATATAAAACAAGTGGTATAACATCCAAATTCTTAAAGGAGAAATTAAGTCAGGTACAGGAAGAAATGTAGGATAAAACTATTCTAGTGGGGGACCGCAAGTGTTCCCTCTCAGAACTCTATAAATCCACTCAAAAATAAACAAGATACAAACTAAGTAGGTAAATAGAATGTAGTAAAAACTAGACATAATAGATGCAAAGGTCATGTTTTAGGCATAAAGGATGACATCATATGCAAATTAAATGATCAAGAAACAATCTACCTGTCAGATCTATGGTGAGGGGAAGAATTCATGACTAAATGAGATAGGAACAGTTTTTGTACAAACGAAACCAATGCAACCAAGATTAGAAGGAAAGCAGAAAGCTGGGGAACAGTCTTTACAGGAAGTGTCTCTGATAAAGTCCTCATTTCTCAAAGATATAGAAAACTGAGTCAAATTCACAAGAATACAAAGCAATTGATAAATGATCAAAGGACATGGATAGGCCAGTTTTTAGATGAACAACTCAAAGCTATCTATAGGCATATGAAGAGCTGCTCTAAATCATTTTTTGTTAGAGAAATGTAAATTAAAATAACTAAGTTACCACCTCACACTTTTCAGATTGAGCAACATGACAGAAAAGAAAATGATAAATGTTGCAGATAATGCTGGAAAAGTGGGACGCTAATGCACTGTTGGCACATCTCCATTCTGTAGAGCAATTTGGAAATATGCCCAAAGGGCAATGAAACTGTGAATACGGTTTGAACCAGCAGTACCACTATTAGGTACCTCTCCCAAAGAGATAATTAAAAAAAAGAAAGGACCTACATGTGCAAAAGTATTTATAGCAATCCTTTTTGTGGTAACAAAATGTTGAAATTGAGGGGATGTCCATCAGTTGGTGAATGGTTGAACAAGCTGTGGTATATGAACATAATGGTAGACCTTTGTGTGAGAAGAAATGAGTAGATTAAAAAAAAAAAAACACCTTGAAAGACTTACATGAGCTGATGCAAAGTGAAATGTGCTGAATCAGGAAAATATTGCACACAGTATCAGAAAAATTTTGTGATGCTCATGTATGAATGTCTCAGCAACATAATGATCCACCAAGGCAAGCACTAAGGACTTATATAGGAAAATGCCATCCATATGCACATTAAGAACTGATAGACTCTAAATGTAGATTGATGCATATTTTTTCCACCTACTTTGTTCTCTTGTGTTTTTCTTTTGACCTTTTTTTTTCCTCTTTCACACTGTGAGTAACGCAAAAATATTTTTGCATGATAGCACATATATAAAGTATATCAAGCTGCCGAGCATTTTCAGGAGAGAGAGCGGAGAGGATGAGGAAGAAATTTTGGAATTCAAAATCTTGTAAAAAATGAATGATAAAAATTTTCTTGACTTGTAACTGTGAAATAACAGTATTAAAGAAAAAATGTGGTCATTGCCTAAGTTTGCCCTCTGCCAAATGCTCACCTTTTGATCCTTATACTATATCAATTTTCAATAAAAATTGGTAGTTTTGAATGTAAGCAAATATGTTTGTGAAGGGTAAATGTTGGAAGAGGGAAAGATGACTTCCCTTAAAAAAAGAGAAGATATTCTACCCCTTAGTAGAAGTTGGGACAGGGGTAAACCTAGAGCTAGTGAGAAAGATGACATTGCAATGATCATTACCTCCTACATATAAAGATTTCCACAAGGCAAAGGTAGCAAAGAAAAGGAATAGAGCTTTCTCCCAGTTCCACCATGTTCCAATGAGTTGCTAAAATGACAAACACAAAAGGAAAAGGGAGAGGGACATAATACATATTTTCTAGGCCCTTTTGAAGATATGACATTGTCCCTTTGGCAATGTATGTGTGAATATACAAGAAAGGTTATATTGTAGGTATCAAGGGTATGGACACAATTCAGCAAGGAATGCCCCACAAATATTGCCATGGCAAGACTATATGAGTCTATGATGTTACTCAACATGCTGTAGACATTGTTTTAAACAAAATGGTTAAGGGCAAGATTCTAGCCTTGAGAACTAATGTACATATTGAGCATATTAAGCGTTCTAAGAGCAGAGATAGCTTTCCGAAGTGGGCAAAGGAAAATGATCAGAAGAAGAAGGAAGCCAAAAAAAGGCACTTGGGTTCAATTGTAATGCCAGCCTGCTTCACCCAGAGAAGCACACTCTGTGAGATCCAATGGCAAGGAATCTTAGCTTCTGGAACCAATCCCCTATGAATTCGTGACAGAAATAAAAAACAAATTAAAAAAATCTTGGATTAAAAAAAAAAAAGAAAGAGCATAGAGAGTGTGAAGGGCAAGGGATAATAGGTAACAAACATTCTTGGCTTTGATATAACTTTTGCTGGGAAGCCAGGCATGGAATCATTCCCTCTTCTTTTGCTTGATGATCTAATCAGTATCCAGGGATAACATTATACTTCCTATGTTTGTGAATCTCATATCTATTTATCCAGCCCCAAATTCTCTCCTGACAGCCAGTTCCACATCTCCAACTTCCTACTGGCCATCTACAACTAGCCATTATATGAACATCTTAAGCTCAAAATGTCCAAAGCATCTGGTTGCCCTTCCTCTAAACCCTCTTCTTGTTCCAATATACCCTAATACTTATAATGCTGATCTTTTAAAATCTATAATAATCTAAATTCTGCACATCTCTTATATGTTTCCCTTTGTCACCTCTGAACTTGCCTCTACACCCATGGGGAAGCAAATACCTATGTATATAGTTCCTACTGTGTTAAGTGGTTTTTTTGTTTTTTTTTTTTCAAATATTATCTCATTTTGTCCTCATAAACAGCCTGTGAAGTGAAATGTTGTTATTATGCTCATTTTGCAATCGAGGATACTGAGCAGAACAGTGTTTAAGTGATTTGCCTGCGCTAATACAGCTAGTAAGTATTTGATACTGGTTTTGAACTCAGGTCTTGATGCCAGGCCCTATGCGCTAAATTCTGCACTATCTTTATCACTTCACACTTGGATTATTTCAACAGAATGCTGGTTGACATCCTTGTCTCCAGTATTTCTCCCCTGAAGTCCATCCTGCACTAAGGTATGTGATTTTTTTAAAGGACACATTTAGTCATGTTCCCCTTCCTGTTCAATAAACACCAGTGTCTCCCTATTGTCTCTAGAATCATATCAAAATACTTCTAAAACCTTGGGAACCCTTCATAAACTGGGTCCTTCTTACCTTTCTTGTCTTTTCACATTTTTGCTGATCTCAAAATGCTGTGTGATCTGGTGATATTTGCCTCCTTGCTGTTCCTTCAGAGTTCCAATTTAGTCTTCCTTCTCCATACATTTCACTGGCTGTCTCTTATTCCTCAGAATTCACTGCCTCTTTTTTACCTCTTTGCTTTTATATCTTCCCTCCAGTCCAGCTAACAATCTGCCTTCAGTGATAAGTCTATACTGGGCCCCTTTAATGCTACTACCCTTCACTCTGAAATTACCTTCTGTTTATCCTTTACCTGACTTTTTTGTAAGTACTATTTTGCATGCTATCTGCTCCTTTAGATTATGAGCTCTTTGAGGACAAGAAGTATCCCCTCTCCACCTTTCTTTGTATCCTAAGTATTTAGGAACATGTGAGGCAGTCATAAAGGCTTGGTAAATGTTTACTATTGGCATATATTGCTGAAGATGCTGAATTTATCAAGACTTTTAGAGAACCTGATGCGTTGGTCTGCTGTTTAATCTGCCTGGTGGCTTCAAGCAATGAATAACAACCTCATCCTTCATTACAATATGATGCTTATAAATCTGCCTCTTTCACCTATTTATCTTAATCCTACTTTCTGGGGACAGGTGGAATAAATGAAAATTTTCTTGGGTATGTCAAGTCTTCAAATATTTCAAGATTACTTGACATATCCTACACCCTCCCCAATTATTCTCTTCTTCATGAGAAATGCCTTCAGATGACCCTCAAAAAATGATAGTCCTTTTACCGTCCTACTTTAATCCATTTTTGGATACTCTCCAGCTTATAAAAGATCTTCATAAAGGAGAAAAAGAGAGAGAGACAGAGACAGAGAGAGAAAGAAGGAAAAGAAGAAGAGAAGGAGGAGATAAGATAGGCTTATGAGTTATAATTATTAATAGTCTTGGTCATACTATGGAGCAAAAATGTGAACTGAGATTCTTTTCAAATATTGTTTCATCATCTCTATTAGACTTACTAAACTCACAGAATGAATAGCAAATTTTAATAAAATAGTATTTTATGATGAATTTATATTTGTTTTGTTTTGCTACATGTGTTGCTCTCAATCTCAGCATGAAGGAGGGTGATCTAGGTAGTCTTAGATAATTGCTATAGTGGATATCTAGTCTAGGCTCTCTCAGAAAACTCTTTTCACCACAGCTTCTATACCTGAAGACTAACTCGTCAGACGAAGGGCTAATTTGGGGAGGAATGATCAAGGCAGTTTCCATTATTCTTACAAATCCAAGTACTGGATGATACCCACCCAAATCCAGAAAGTCTCAAAGAGCACTAAAATGAAGCATGCAAAATTGTTCTGAGCCTCAGGATTACCTGGAATTAAATATCTCTTTTCAAATTATCAAATCTATCAAAAGCCTTCACAGTTGCAATTCCCTTCACTGAAAGTAGCTAATAGCATTTTCCTCCTCTTTGTTTCTCTCCATTAAACACTAACTTTCCATGCGTGTATAATTTATGTAGTTATCATTCAGCATTTACTGACAGTCAATTATGTGCCCCAAAATGTGTTATTTGCATGCATTGCAGGCTAGTGTGCAAAGGTGTGGAAAAAATGAGGAGGAAGACCTGGGCCCAAGTCTTGGCTCTGCCACATACCATATGTAACCTTGAACTAATCATCACACCTTTGGATCCTTTCCCCCTACAGAAATAAGATGAGGTAGTTAGAATAGATATTATCCAAATTCTCTTTCTGCTCTAAAATTCTGTGAATTTGATTCTGAGAAGACACATTTAATTCCATGACCCTGCACAGCTCACCTCACTGTTCTGGGTATCAGTTCCCTTCTTTTCAAAATGAAGACAAAGGTATTAAATTGGATTTTGTAATCTCAAAGCTCCTTTGAAGCTCCAATATTGAATTTTAGTATTTGGAGAGTTCTTTGAAGACAATTGTATTGCAGTGAACAATCTTCTATCTAATTTAATTTCAGGTGGAGAGAAGGTAATCTTCCTCACCAATTGAGAAGAGTTTCATGCATTCTGCAACCCTTCACAGCCACTACAGAAAGCCCAGAGGTTTGTCCTTACATGGGAAAGCAGAGATGAGTCTGCCTTACATAAGTTTTATTATAAAATATTGAAAAATACTTCCATATTTCCTTTTAAAAAAAGTTTTCCCTACCACACATCAGGCATTATGGTACAGTTTATGGATTTTTTTTTCTAAAGTTCTATGATCTCAGAAATGTGGATGACTTCTCTTAGATCAGAATATCAACCTATTCACATTTCTGTCGCATAAGCATTTTTGCCCATGTCTTCTTATAATGTCATCCTGAAGCATACACCCAGTTGCGAAAGAACTCCCTTCTTTTGATCATTCCATGGGAACAAGTAGTGTATTCATCAGTTACCCCTTACTACCATTAAAAGATAGGTCTACCTCCTATTTTGATTATACAAGTCCTGGCAGAGCTCATCACAGTAACATATAAAACAAAGTTTATAGCTTATGTGTGATAACTTATTTTCTAAAAGTGAATAAACAATATTTTAGTGGAACTCAAAAATAATCTGTAGAACAATAAATAGCTAAAATCAGTAAAAATATTTTTTCAGTTTACTTTTAAACAGCTATGATGAAATCAATGCCAATTCTTTCCTGAAAGCATGAAACCAAAAACAAATTAAAATTATACTAAATTATTGTATCAATTTTTTAAACCAGAAGTATCAATTTGATCAAAGAAGTGGTCTCAAAGAATGCTTCTTTTTAAAGGGAAGAGAAAAATGCTTTAAAAATAAAATTGTGCGAATGGATGATAATTGCTTCTAACATGGATAATCAAATTTATTTTTAGTGAGCTTAATTTACCACTTCTCTGGGATTCAGTAATTTTTTTCTTTGAGATACCATTATGAGTCTGAATGATGGGAATTATCTTCTCCATTTTGATTGCCTTTCAATAGATGTTTGGTACATTAGAACATCTATGTTCAGGACAATGAGACAATTTTAGGTTTTTGGTTTTTTGTTTTTCCCTAGCATCCCTTACTCCTTTCAGGTCAAGACATTTACAACAAGAAACCATACAGGCAGGTAGTCTGGGGATAGCTGCGAGCAGGTGGTCTGAGACTATGACACCATAGTTTTTGCTCACAATTTCTTTATTTGGGGGCATTCTGTATCCATGATAGCAAAAAAAAAAAAAAAAAATGAAATAAAATGACCTGACTAGTACCTCAGTGGAAGAAATCAGAGTCTATGTGGAGGATAAACTAACCAAAAATGCATTAAAATAGAATAATATTTTGTAATTCTAAAATCTTTGGGGACTTTGAGTCTACCTTTGGCTTGTTAATGAAATTAACAATTTAGCAGTTTTTGCTGTGACCTAGGCTGATTGAAATATTATTTTGATTGCATGAGGCACTGATTTCAACAAAATAAGACTGCATTTTGATTACAGAAATGCATTCACATTTTCCTTTTTGATATGCAAGAGCACAGCAGTTCCCCTACTTCTTTCCCTTCTTTATTGTCTCACCACTGTATCAACATTCAGAAAATCTCAGTGAGAAGCAAGACTCTACCTAGAGGGAATAGACAACTCCCAGCTTGCTTCTTTTGTGTGTAACTATAAGGTGAAAGGCATAAGATTATTGTCTGGGGAGATATCTCTCCCTTAATGAGTATTCTAGCATGGGCCTAAGTCAAGCAGATCTCTGGTAGGTGATGTTCAATATTGAATCAAAATAAGAAGTCATTTTCCTGCTAACAAAAGGAGATATATTTATCAATAGCAGGCAAAGGATATTCAGTAATAGGAATTGAGGACTATTAGAATTGATTCAGATTAGAGAAGGATTCTTACCTGAGTTGATCATATTTTCTCATCAGAACTCTCCTGACATTCCTTATGGCTGCTTTGCACTTAGCAAACTTGGGAGAGAAGTTTATATTCAGGGCCTTTAGTCAAGCAAGTTATTATTACAACATTTTAAGGAAATGCATCTCATGGAAGATGGGTTTAGATTATTGATCCTACATCAACAATGAATGCATGTAGTAGCAGGATGATGCACAGAATTGCTGATAACATATTCTTCAGTCTCTGGTACATTCATTGGCTTTTGCACACTTCAAACTCAAAATTGTATAATGGTTACATACCATTACCAATTTTTAGAGGTATCTGAAGGAGTTTGTCTTAGAGCTTAGATGAGTAGTTGCTCTCACTCTGCCATCTTGGTTCTGCTCCCCCAAAGTTTGTTTTCAGTGGCAAAGGACTGAACTAGAAATGAAGGGCATGCTTCTAAATTAAGGAATAGATGAAAAAATTATGGCCTGTGAATATTGTGGCATGTTATTTTGCTGTATGAACTGATGGAAGTGATGATTTCAGAGAAATCTTGGGAAGATTGCAATGAATTGATACAGAATGAAGTAAACATAAGAAGACCAGCCCTCATCCACACTTAACTCAGCTAGCTCCATGGTAACTCCAGGGAAACCCAGAAAGACTTCACCTGGTCTCGGCTTTGGAGCACCAACCACCTCATCACCAAGTAAGCTTCAACATTTTAACTTCTAGCTGAAAGAATCAGAATCCACAACACACAAAGCATCAAGTTCAAGGCACAAGGAATGTGGGACAGAGGCCCACCCCTTGTACGCCAGAAACAGAGATCTACATTAAAAGCCAGGAAAAGGGTGATCATCATGAGCAAGAAGCAAACCAGAAAAGAAAAGATGATAGAATCTTTCTATGGGGACAAAGACCAAAACACTAATACCAAAGAGGTCAGCATTGAGATTGCACTCCCATCTGAAACTTTAGAAGGGAATATGAACTTGTCTCAAGACCAAAGAGAATTCTTGGAAGAGGTCAAGAAGAATTTTAAAAGCCAAATTAGAGAAATAGAAGAAAAAATGATCAATGAGTTTAAAAATATGTAAAAAGAAATCACTGAAGAGAACAGCTCCTTTAAAAGGAAAATTGGACAAATGGAAAAGGAAGCACAAAACCTAACTGGAGAGAACAAGTCCTTAAAAGGAACAACTGGACAAATGGAAATAGCAATGCAAAAGTTAACTGAAAAAAATAATTTGATGAAACTTATAATCAGGCAAGTAGAAGTTAATGACTCCATGAGACCTGAAGAATGAGTCAAACAAAATCTAAAGAATGAAAAGATAGAAGAAAATGTAAAACATCTAAATGGAAAAACAATGGACCTGGAAAATCAATGAAGGAGAGAAAAATCTAAGGGCTATTGGTGTACCAGGAAGCTATGATGAAAAAAAGAGATTGGACAATATCTTCCAAGAAATCATCAAGGAAAACTCAATGGAAATGAAAATAGAAGTCCTAGATCCAGAGGGCAAAATAGTCATCAAAAAATTCACCATTCACCTTCCAAAAGGGATCCCAAGCTAAAGACACCAAAGAATATCATTGCCAAATTCCAGAACTATCAAGTGAAAGAGAAAATACTGCAGGCAGGCAGAAAAAAACAACTTAGATATTGAGGACCTACTGTCAGGATCACAGAGGATCTTGAAATTTCTATATTAAAAGATAAAAAGGAGTGCAATATGATATTCTGAAAGGCAAAAGAAATGGAAATACAACCAAGGATCAATTTCTCAGCAAAACTGAGCATAATATTTCAGGCAAGAAGGTGGACATTCAGAGAAGTAAGGGATTTCCACGCCTTCCTGATGAAAAGACCAAAGCTCAATAGAAAATTCGATCTTCAAACACACCTCCCAAGAGTGTCATAGAAAGGCAAACAGGAGAAAAAAACCTTGTTATGCAACATGAGCAAACTCTTTACATCCCTAGAAAGGAAGATAATTCTTGTTAATGTTGAGAATTTTATATTTATTATGATATATGAAAGGGACATACGTAGATAGAGGGAGTGGGTATAAAGTAAATGATGTGAAGACAAAAATGTGATTTTAAGGGTGGGAATGAATTTGAATGTGAAATGGGAAAAGGAGGAGGCAGAAAAAGGCAAATTACAACACAGGAAGAGGCATAAAAACATACAACTGAAGGAAAGAGGGGAAGGGGATGACTATTGTTTGAGATTTACTCTCACCTCATTTGGTTCAAGGAGGGAACAACAAGTTCACTTAAGTGTAGAAATATAATGAGTCCTGTAGGCAGTAGGAGGGGAAGGGGGAAAGAAAAGGGAGGGGAGGCTAAAATGGAGGGAAGAAGTAGTAAGGAAAAAGGGGAGTAAAAGAAAGGGAGGACTGAAAGAAGTGTGGGAAGATTGAGGGAGGTGGTGATCAGAAATTAAAAATCTGTTGTGGAGGGGAAGGGAGAAAGGAGAAAGAAAAGCATAAATGGGGGAAAGGTGATGGAGGGAAAGACACAGATAGTAATTATAACTGTGAATGAGAATGAGATGAACTCTACCATAAAACAGAGACAGCAGAATAAATTAAAAACCATAATCCAAAAGTATGTTGTTTACAAGAAACACATTTGAAACAAGGAGATACACACAGGGTAAAGGTAAAAGGTTGCAGCAGAATACATTGTGCTTTAGGTAATGTGAAACAAAAAAGCAGGGGTAACAATACTAATCTCAGACAAAACAAAAGCAGAAATAGATCTAAACAAAAGAGATAAGGAAGATAATATTCTGTTAAAAGGCACCATAGACAAAAAAGAAATTTTGTTACTAAACATATATGTTCCAGGTGGTATAACATTCAGTTTCTTATAGGAGAAATTCAGGAAGCTACAGGACGAAATAGACAGCAAAATTATACTAGTGGGGGACCTCAACCTGCTCCCTCTCTGAACTTAGTAAATCTAACCTCAAAATATATAAGAAAGAAGTTAAGGAGGTGAATAAAACTCTGGATGAGGTAGATATGATAGAACTATAGAGAAAATTGAATGTGGATAGATAGGAATATACCTTTATCTCAGCAGTACATGAAATATGTACAAAAATTTGACCATGTCCTAAGGCATAAAAACCTCAAAATCCAGGGCCAAAAGGCTGAGATAGTCAATTCACCCTTCTCAGACCATAATGCAATAAAAATTACATACAGTCAAAGGTCACTGAAAATAAACTAAAAGTTAATTGCAGACTAAATAATCGTGTCCAAAAGAATGAGTGGGTTAAGCAAGAAGTCACAGAAACAATCAACACTTTAATTCAAGAGCATGACAATAAGGAGACAACCTATCAAATCTTATGGGATACTGCAAAAGTAGTTCTTAGAGGAAGTTTTATGTCTTTGAATGTCTACATCAATAGAACAGAGAAAAAGGTTATCAATGAATTAGGCATGCAACTGAAAAAGCTAGAAAAAGAACAAATTGAAAATCCCCAAGTAAATACCAAATTAGAAATACTGACAACCAAAGAAGAGATTAACAAATTTGAAATTAAGAAAACTGTTGAGTTAATAAATAAAACTAAGAGTTGGTTTTATGGGGAAAAAAAAACACAATAAAATTATAACCTCTGGTCAATTTGATTAAAAAAAAAAGAAAGAAGAAAACCAAATTACCAATATCAAAAATGAAAAGGATGAACTAACCTCCAGTGAGGAGGAAATTAAAACAATAATAAGAAATTTCTTTGCACAACTATGTGCCCATAAGTTCGACAATCTAAATGAGGACAATTATTTTTAAAAAATGCATAACTTGCCCAGATTAACAGAAGAGGAATTTGAATACTTAAATAACCCGATCTCAGAAAAAGAAATTGAACAAGCCTACAGTGAACTCCCTGGAAAATATCTCCAGGGCCAGATGGATATACAAGTGAATTCTATCAAACATTTAAAGAGCAGTTACTTCCAATATTGAGTAGACTATTTGGGAAAATTGGGAAAAAGGAGTCCTACCAAATTCTTTTTATAATACAAATATGGTTCTGATGCCTAAACCAGGAAAAGCCAAACCAGAGAAAGAAAATTATAGACCAATTGCTCTAATGAATATAGATGCAAACATTTAAAATAAGATATTAGCAAAAAAAAAAAAAAACAGCACAATAACTTATCAGGAGAATAATACATTATGATCAGGTAGGATTTATACCAGGAATGCAGAGCTGGTTCTATATTAGGATAACTATTACCATTATTGATCATATCAACAATAAAACTAAAAGAAACTACATAATTATCTCAATAGATACAGAAAAAGCTTTTGAAAAAATGCAAACCCATTCCTACTGAAAACACTGGAGATCATAGGAATAAATTTAACTTTCCATAAAATAATAAGCAGTATCTACCTAAAACTATCAGCAAGCACTGAACACAATGGGGATGAGCTAGTTGCATTTCCCATAATATCAGGGATGAGAAAAGGATGTCCATTATCACCACTGTTATTCAGTATGGTATGAAGAATGTTAACTGCAACAATAAGAGAAGAAAAAGAAATTGAAGGAATTAGAATAGTAAAGAAGAAACTAAGTTATCACTCTGCAAATAATATGATGATGTTCTTAGAGAATTCAAGAGAATCAAGGAAAAACTACTTGAAAAAGTAAACCACTTTGACAAAGTGGCAAGTTACAAAATAAAACCAGATAAATCATCTGCATTTTATATATTACTAACAATGTCCAACAGCAAGATATAGAAAGAGAAGTCCCATTTAAAGCTACAGTAGACACTCTAAAATATCTGGGAGTCTACCCGCCAAAGCAAATCCAGGCATTATGTGAACAAAATTCCAAAACACTTTTTCCACAAATAAAGTCAGATTTAAGTAAGTGGGACAGCATCACTTCCTTGTGGGCAGGCTAAGTCAATAAAATAAAATTCTACCTAAATTAATTTACTTATTCAGTGCCATACCAATCAAACTGCCAGATAATTATTGTCTAGAACTAGAAAAAATAATATCAAAATTTATTTGGAAGTAAAAGTGATCCAGAATATCAAGGGAAGTAATGAAAAGAAATGCTAGGGAAGGTGACGTAGCCCTACCAGATCTCAAATTGTATTATAAAGCAGAAATGATGAAAAAAGTACTGGCTAAGAAACAGGGAGGTAGAACAGTAAAATATATTAGGTACTCAAGACACAGGAGTCCATGAATGTAGCAATCTACTGTTTTATAAACCCAAGGATTCTAGCTTCTGGGATAAGAACTCATTGATAAAAATCACTGGGAAAACTGGATAATCATGTGGCAGAAATTGGCCATAGACCAACGCTTGACACCATACATAAGAATAAAATCCAAATGGATTCATTATCTAGATATAAAGATTGATACTATAAACAAATTTGAGGAGCAAGGAATAGTGTATTTGCCAGATTTATGGAGAATGGAGAAATTTTTGACCAAAGAAGAGATAGAGAACATTACAAAGTGCAAAATGGATGATTTTTATTACATTAAATTGAAAAGTTTTTGCACAAACAAAACCAATTCAACCAAGATTAGGAGGGAAACAGAAAACTGTGAAAAACTTTTTTGCAACTAGTGTTTGTGATAAAGGCCTCATTTCTAAAATATATAGAGAACTGAGTCAAATGTACAAGAATATAAATCATTCCCCAACTGATAAATTGTTAAAGAATATGAATAGGTGGTTTTCAGAGGAAGAAATTACAGCTATCTATAGTCATATGAAAAACTTGTCTAAATCACTGTTGATTAGAGAGATGCAAATCAAAACAGTTCTGAGGTACCACATCACACCTATCAGATTAGCTAACATGACAAAACAGGAAGATGATAAGTGTTGGAGAAGATGTGGAAGAGCTGGAACACCATTTCATTGTTGGTGGAGCTGTAAGCTGAACCAACTTTTATGGAAAGCAATTTGGAACTATACCAAAGGGCTGCAAAAATGTGCATCACATTTGACAAAGCAATATTACTTGTGGGACTGTATCTCAAAGAGATCATAGAAATGGGAAAGGGTCCCATGTGTACAAAATTATTTATAGGGACTCTCTTTGTGGTGGCCAAAAACTGGAAATCTAAGGGATACCCATCAATTGGGGAATGTCTGAACAAATTGTGGTATATGAATGCAATGGAATGCTATTGCGCTATAAGAAATGATGAACAAGAAGATTTCAGATAAGCTTGGAAAGACTTATGTGAATTCATGCTGAGTGAAAGGGACAGAACAAGGAGAACTTTGTGCACAGCAACAACCACAGTCTGTGAGGAAAATTTCTGGTAGCCTTAGTACTTCATGGCAATGCAAGAACTTAAAAAATTCCCAGTGAACTCTTGAGGCAAAATGCCTTCCACATCCAGAGAAAGAACACTGGAATTGTATCTCAGAATAAAGCATATCATTTTCTTTTGTACTATGTTTTCTTTTATGGTTTCTCCCATTCATTTTAATTCTTCTATGCAATATGACTAGGTAAAATGCATTTAAAAGGAATATATGTGTGGAATATATAATATTTTACACTGTCTCAGGAAGGGAGTAAAGAAGGAGGGGGAAAAATCTAAGATTGATGAAAGTAACTATAGAACACTGAAAACAAATACAATAATTTAATAAAAAACAAACTTTTATAGATATTTTTGTAGATGTCAAATATTTTTCTCTTTCTTTAATATCTTTTGGTGGCTAACTCCTTAAAGAAACAGAGAATCTCTTAGCTAGAAAGAAGCTTCTAGCCCAAGGGTGGGGAACCTGCAACTTTGATGCCACATGTGACCCTCGAGACACTTGCGTGTGGCCATTTGACTGAGTCCTAGTTTTATGGAACAAACTTTTTATTAAGGGATTTTGTTCTGTGAAGATAACTATCATATACCAACCTATAAACATACACAAACTCCACATATTCACTTTTCAGGCTCAACACTCCCCATTTTTTTTTTTTTTATTTAGCTCTGCAACTTGCGTGGTTGTTAAGCTTGTTACCATCCTGGTTACCTTTCACTCAATGCCCAATCTTAAAATGTTTTTCCTAGGACACAATATTGTAAATGTGATTTGAGTAGGATATTGTAGAATGAGAAGATTCCCTTCTTCAGTCTGAATACCATGCTTCTCTTACACAGCCTAAGATCCCAATAGTTTTTAGAAGTCACCACAAAACACTTCTGATTTCTAATGAATTTTTCATGTAAATAGTGCTCTAGCCATGTTTTCTCCATCTTGTGCTTGTGTGATCTGTCTATATCCATAAGAGACCAATGGACATATTGATAAGTCTCAACCTTTTCTCCTTTATAATTCAATTTGAAGAGACAGAAAAAAATACAAACAAAAGTTTATGAGTGCCCTTTGATTTATGGCATTCTTATGAATTATCTAATTCATGTTTACCATTAGTTATGCTTAGATTTCCATCCGAAACATAAATTTATCTTCAACATGGGACTCTAGTCCCACTAAGTGTGTGTTTTATTAACCCCCCTTTGATGACAACAATGAGCATGTTTATTCTGACTCTTCCACATTTTCTTTACCCTTTCAGTTTACCACCTCTGAAAACTTATCTCTGATTGTCTGTAGGAAGCAAGTCCTCCAATGATCATTAGTCCCATCTTGAGAACTTGACAAGAAATTTTACTAAAGGCACAATATGAGGAGATTGTTTAAAAACAAAACCAAAATATTAAAAAGCCAACTATTTACTGACAATGCAAGCAATTTTTCCTTATACTACTTTTCTCCTTTGTGATTTCAAAAGACACTTTTTTCGTAAAAGAATACAAATTATAAAAATTAAAATGAATTCAAATGTCTTCTTCAAGAGTACTTGCTTGCACACAGTCTGCATGTTTTGCAATAAGAAGGAAGAAAATCTGTGTCATGTTCAAATTTAATATGTCTCTTCTATTTTATTTGAAAGGAAAAATATACTAGTGTCATTCAAAAGAACAAAGCCCCCAATCTGAAATACTATATATTTTTAAATAGGTCCTCTGCTGGGGAGATAGCATCATAAATAAGTAGTGGCTCCCTCTACTAGTATATGTGAGATTACACAATATAGGGTTCAGACAAAGGCATAAGGGTGCTTGCCTTTTTGGCCTCATGTAGGCTATACATAGTATGAGATGTATATGAGTAGGTAAATCAACCTGATTCAGAAACTGAAAACTCCAAACAAGACATTAGAGGACTCAACATAAGTAGTGGATTTGATCTAAGCATTCCTTAAAACCGTTTGACTTCTGGGGACCATCTTGTGGTCAGACTGACTTACACTAAAGCTTTTTGGGTTAGACAATTTCATAATCACATAAATCTAGACTAAAATAATAATAACCAGTAATAATTAGTAATCCATGTTAGAAATATAATTTTCTCTTCAAAATGTTGTGTAGTTCTTCTTTCATAGTCACTTTGTTCTGATTTTTCCATTACAAGGACATATTTATCTCCATAGCCAAAATTGGAATTAATAAAGTACAGATCACTTTGCTTATCAAATTGTAGGAAAAATTATAATTACCATGACAAATTTCAACCCTCGGTTTTTACAATATAGAATAGGGGATATATTTTTAACATAAATTATTCCTTTTACTATGTAAATCCTTGACAGAATGATTGAGTAGTGTTTTGACATATCTCACATCTTGAAAGAATAGCCTTTCTAGTCTTCCTCGGTTTTGAGATAACCAGATCTCTCTTTAAAAAATAGGCACTGGAAAAATAATCTTGGTGGGCATATTCTGTTTCATTCTGTCCATATTATCAGCTCTCAGCTCTAACTATCCTTGTTGACTTCAATAGTCCAGTTTAGGGAAAGTCTTAAGACTTCCTTCAATATTTAGCTGGAAAATGAGTAAATGTATAGTAGATCAATTAATATGTGAATAAAATTTGATGGTTTTATATATATTTATATTATAATTGTTATTGATTTTGATAATAACTATGAAATTGTGTAATAGTTAATATAATTTACATCTGTGTTGTATGATTTCTTGAATTAAAATTGACATGAAATCTTTGTATAGGAGAGATTATTAGAATTATAATAACTCATACTTACATAGAGCTTTAGATATTACAATAGCTTTTTGAGGTGATGTAAATATTACAATCACTATTTTACACCTAAGATTGTAAGATGTGGAATTACTTTCCCAGGCTTAACTAACTAGAAGAGCAATAACCAGGACTCATTTTGAGTACAGATTCAGCATCTTTACAAAGGTGCCTCCCTGTCCCCACCAAAAAATAATACCTAGTTTTCAAAAAACCAGATGCCAGAGAGAGGATAGGTTTTAAAGGGCATTAATGGAAGTTTTACTAATAAAATTAAAATTATATAAAACCATTAGCTCTGCTGAAATTTAATGTATTAAGTTAATAAGATACATAGTTCAACAGTCTTTCAAAAATTCTAGGAAATAATAGTGAAAATAAAGCTCATTATTACAACCTTGCTAAATAAGTTACTTCATCTTTTATTTCCTACTTTTTATCCTTATTACTTTACAGATTGGGGTAATCACTTGTATACTCAAGTATTTAAACACTCAGAAGATCTGTTAAGGTGGGTGTTCCATCCTCTAACGGGACACAGATTACAATTACTGAAGCCTGCATATTCTATGCAAGTCCTACCAAAGTCGTAAAACAATTCAAATCACAAGATTCACAAAGCATTCTGGGAACGTGCCTCAATTTCTTCTGACATCATAAAGCTACCATGCTCTACTGTTTGTCCTGCAATCTCACCATGCAATCATTCTGTCTTCTTTTTTAATACTATATTTATTTAAATATCATTCTTTTGGTCCTTTGTAGTTTCTGATTAATTATACATTAATAACTGTTTGCACCCACTACGTTTCTTAATTTTTTTTTATTTTTTAACATTAATTTTTCAGCATTTTGAGTTCCATAGTCTCTCTTAATCACCTACTTTTCCCCTACCTATTGAGAAGGCAAGTAGTATGAAACATATTATTCATATGAAATCCTGACACACATTTTCATATTAACCAGTCCCATGATGTTTATCAAAAAATCCCTGCTCCAATCCTTCATGATACAGAGGTGGTCCAGTGTTTATGAAATTCGTGCTGAATATTGCAGGTTCAGGTAGGTTCATTGTACTGGGAATGCTGTAGAGTATAGAAGAGCACAGACCTAAAGTATGGACTGGATATACTTTTCAAACAAAAACTTATTTAGCTACCATGAGGCTTATTACCAGTGAAATGGTTCCTTAGTAGCATATTCTTTGGCCATGCCAACATATGAAGCAAAAAAATAACATTTAAAAGGTGACCCATGTACACCCACTTAAAAACAATATTTAGTATTTTACTTTCCCCCAGTTACATTTCAAAACAATTTTCAACATTCATTTTTTAAATTGTCAGTTCTGAATTCTCTCCCTTCCTCTTTTCCCATCCCACACCCCTGTTGAGAAGACAAAGAATTCGATAGGCTATACATGTGTAGTTATATAAAATATTTCCATAACACTAATGTGGTGAAAGAAAACATACGCCCCCCCCCAAAAAAAAATAAAAAAAATAACAAGAAAAATTAACTAAAGAAAATAATATCCTTCAATTTTTATTTAGACACCATCAGTTGTTGCTCTGGGGATGGATAGCATTTTTCATTATACGTCCTTAAGAGTTGTCTTGGATCATTGTATTGCTGACAATAGCTCATAGATGATCATCGTAAAATATTGCTGTTATTTCGTACATAGTACACCTCACTTTGCATCAACTCACACGAGTCTTTCCAGGTTTTTTTTTTCTTCCTGAGGACATCTTGCTTTTCTTTTTTGATGGTAGAATAGTATTCCATCATAATCACATACCATGATTTCTTCAGCTATTCCTTAATTGATGGACATCCACTCAATTTTCTATTCTGTGCCTCCACAAATAAGCTACTATAAGTATTTTTCTACATATAGATCCTTTTCATTTTTGTTTTTCCTCTCTTTTGAGATATGGATTTAGTAGTGGTATTGCTAGGTCAAAGGGTATATGCATAGTATTAGAGCACTCTATAGAATGATTGAGTCAGCACACAATTCCAGCAATAGTGCATTAATGTCTCATTTTCCCTACATCACCTCCAACATTTATAGTTTTCCTTTTCTCTCCTATTAGCCAAACTAATAGGAAAGAGGTAGTACCTCAGAATTGTTTTAAGTGAGTTAGAGCATTTTTTCATATTACTACAGATGGTATTAATTGCTTCATCTGAAAACTATTTATGTATTCTGATCATTTATCAGTTGGAGAACAAATTTTATTTTTTATTAATTTTACTTAGATCTCTATATGTTTGAGAAATGAAGTCTTTATCAAAAAGAAACTTATTGCAATTTTTTTCACAATTGCTTAGGCTAGCTGTATTTCCCTCCATCCCATTCAACCCCTGTTTATTCTATTTTTTCTCTCCTTTCAACTGTCCCTTCTCAAAAGTGCTTTACTTCTGACTACTCACTCCTGCAATCTGCCCTCCCTTCTATCACAAATTCCCTTTCCCCTTCACTTAACTCTGTTGCATCCTACTTTCCCGTAGGGTAAGACAGAGTTCCATAGCCAACTGAATGTGTGTGTTATACTCTCTTTGAGCCCATTCTGTTGAGAGTAACATTTGCTGACTCCCGCTTACCTCTGACTTCTTCCCTTCAACTGTAAAGACTTTTTCCTACCTCTTTTATGTGAGATAATTTACTCCATTCTGCCGCTCTCTTTCCCTTTCTCCATATACATTTCTCTCTTGCCCTTTCATTTTGTTTTTTTTAGATATCATGACTTCATATGCCACTCACATCTGTTCTCTCTGTCTATATATACTCTTTATAATTGTCATAATAATGCTAAAGTTCTTATGAGTTGCAATGATCATATCCCCATATAGAAATGCAAACAGTTTATTATTATGAAATACCTGATAATTACTCTTTTCTGTTTGAATTTTTATGCTTCTCTTGACTCATATATATGACATAAGCAAATGTTCTATTTAGCTTTTTTTCATCAAGAATGCTTAAAGTCCTTTATTTCTTTGTCTATCCCCCCGTCCTCCAAAGGATTATATTCAGTATTACTAGCTAGGTGTTTCTTGGATATAATGCTAAGACTTTCGCTCTCTGGAACATCATGTCCCAAGCCTCATCCTTTAATATAAAAATTCCTAAATCCTGTGTTATCCTGACTGTGTCTCTATCATGTTTGAATTATTTCTTTCTAACTGTTTGCAATATTTTCTCCTTGACCAGGAAGCTCTGGGTACAATATCCCCGGGAGTTTTAATTTTGTGATATCTTTAAGAAAGTTATTGGTGGTTTCATTCCATTTCCATTTTACATTCGGATTCTAGAATATCAGGAGAGTTTTCCTTGATAATTTTGTGAAAGGTGTGTAGGCTCTTTTTCCTATTGTGGCTTTCAGTTAGTCTACTAATTTTCAAATTATGTTTGCTGGATCTATTTTCCAAGTCAATTATTTTTCCAATGGAATATTTCACGTGGTCTTCTTTCTTCATTATTTTGGTTTTATTTCATTGTTTTTTGATCTCTCATAAACTCATAATCTTCCTTTTACTCAATTCTAGTTTTTGTGGAATTGTTTTCTTCAGGGAACTTTTACATTTTTATTTTCAATTGGCCAACTCTAGTTTTTAAAGAGTTTTTTCTTTTCTTCAGTGAATTTTTGCGCCTCTTTTTCCATTTGGCCCAGTCTGTTTTTTAAGGTATCATTTTCTTCAGTGTGTGTGTGTGTGTGTGTGTGTGTGTGTGTGTGTGTCTCCTTTACCAAATTCTTGACTCGTTTTTCATGATTTTCTTGCATCACTTTCATTTCTCTTTCAAATTTTTCCTCTACCTCTCTTACTTGATTTTGAAAATATTTTTTGAGCTCTTCCATGACCTGAGACAAATTTATATTTTTTCTTGGAGTCTTTGGGGGTGGCAGCTTTGAGTATTTTGTCCTCTGAGTTTATATTTTGATCTTCTTTGTCGCCATTGTAATTTTATATGGTAAGAACTTTTTTTTCTGTTTTTTGTTCATTTTCTCAGTCTATTAATTGACTTTTTCTCTTAGTTAAATTAGGGATGTGCTTCCAATTGCTTAACCTTTGAGAATCCAGTTCATCTATATAGCATGGTGAGGCAACAGACTAGAACACTGATTAAGGAATTGTGAAAGAAATAATATGATAAGTGCATGAGAAAGGTAGACAGCAATGTTATATGAGATTAAACGAGTAGGATTGAGAGATTTCATGAAAGAGTAGTTTTGAATTTGGATTTATAGGACAGATAGTGTAGTAGTTCAATAATTATTTTCTTTTGAGAGGATCCATCAGGGCTCCAAAATTTCCATTTGTAATGGAAAATTTTTCTTTCACCCAAAATGATCTCTCCCTGTCTTATACTCCATCTCTATGCTTTTTCAGTAACCCTCCAAATCTGTACTTTTGTGATGGGAAATAGCTCAATCAAGAGAGAGGTCACAGTTTTCATTCACAGGGAAATACCCCAAAGTTTTTACTATGATAAACTGTAGATATGACTTGATTGCCATGGCAGATTCTCTGTATATTGGGTTCTTTCTAGAGTCTTTCTCTCTCTTCAGAATCTTCTCCCTGAAAACCATGGGATGGCATGACTTTTCTCTTGAAACTGGGAATTGGAAGATCAAAATAACTTTTTCTCTCAACTTCTTGCCAACTGAATTCCTCACAGATTTCAAGTTTTATCAATCTCCACCAATAAAGAGAATCTCAGGTCAATTAAGCTTTGAAGTTTGAGTTTCACATAAAACACAATTTATAGCAAATAATGAGATTTATTTAAGTATCATTTGCAAATAGTAGAAAGGCTTAATCATAGAAATGTTAATAATTCAGTTTGTAGTGAACCACTCCTCATTCACTGAGTTCTTTTTTTTTTCTTTTTGGGCATTCCACATCATGTTTTTCTTTCCCTAAATGGAGTTGGGGTGGATAGTGGTTTAGAAGGAGAAAACTCACATCTGTGGCTCAGTTTTTCATGCCACCTTTTTCTCTCTGGCCTTCACAGAATTGCCTCTGCCTTACTCTCAGTTCTTCATGACTTTCATAGTTTCATTGCCCCGATGGGTTTTTTTAAAACAGTCTCTCCATTTCTCCTCTCAATGGTCTGCTCTGTTTTTATTTGAGTGGGATGGGGGGTAGGAAGGAGTCAATTTTAGGTCCTGTCCTAGTCCCAAGTCATATGACATTTATTAGTTTAATGAGATGAGCTGAAAAGCTCCCAAACTCAGAGGGCTATATAAATTCAGAACATTCTTCTCCTCTCCCAATCCCCCACAAGAGAAGTTTCAGAAAAATTATACAGTTTTTAGATAATCCATAAACTTTGACTTTGCTTTTATACCTATTTTCTTAAAGATTATGATACATTTTTCATTTTATAAGCATGTCTTTTGAATAATAACATTGTAACCAATTTGTCAAGGAAAACAGCAATGTCTAGAAAACCATACACCTGTTCTTTTTCTTGGCATTATGAGCAATTTAAATAGGACCAAAGAAAATATACTTTGGTATAACTAACATCAAGGGTAGAAGTGTTTTGTTTTCAAAGAATGTCAGGGCCCAGTACAGAGCTTTGCATATGATTGATTCTTAATAAAGGTGAGATGAATTGAATTGTTTTTCATTAATATCTATTGTATAAACATGTCCCCTAATAGCATTTCTCAATATCGGCGATATTTTAGTAAGGGTAAAATAAGGACACAGATGAAAACTATACATAATTTGTAAGGTATTAGCCATCATCATTATCAAGTGATGTTTAAATTCATTGTGTTATTTTTGTATTTGTCTATGGGGATTCTCCCAAGTCTCTAATTGTATTCGAGGAATTAACTTTCCAGAATAATATATACGATGACAGATAGTTTCACTCTTCTATAACATTAATGCTTTGGAACAGTTAGAAGGATTGGGAGGGGGGAGAAGAGAAAAATCTTTATGAATTCTGTTATAAAGAAAAGGACTAAAACACTCATAAATATTAATGAATTGTGTTTTGTGGTTCCCATGGCCTTTTTGTTGGCTAAATAGCAAGTGAAGCTGACTTCTAATCCAAAATCTGTTGTCCCCATTATGAATTACTTCTTTCAGACCTTGTTAAATATTTTATTTGCACCACTCATGGAAAAAATCCTTAAGGGAAAAAAAAAGACAAGAAATTCACTTAATCCTGATTCTGTGACTTGAAAAAATGTAAATGTTATTTAATTGAATAGCAAGTTTTTGACTTGACACTAAGACCTTTCCAACTGTAAAATGAGTCTTAATGATGAATATCAAATTAGATTTGGAAAAAAAAGAAATACTCTGATTATTTAAATGAGAAACAAATGTAATGATGAAGCTGTATTTGAAAAACATATTTTGCACTAATATTTGCAAAGTGTCAAAATTTGGAACTTTGTCCTACAAGTCTCAATTCTGGTTAAAAGGTATATCAGCATCATATGCAAATGGATGCAAAATTTCTGGCAGCTAAGTTAGAATAAATAAGCAAAATATTTATTAATAGATCTTGAATATGAACAATGGTTCAGATAAGTAATTCAATTTGATTTCTATTCAGAAAAAAAATCATCTTAAGATTCAAGTCATAATGATATAAACCCTGAATAAAATAATTTTACCAAAAAAATATAAAGGAAAACAATAATTCACTTTATGGGAAAAGCTAATATAAGAAACTGAAATACATGATTCAGCTAGAACTTTCAGGGTTTATAAAGCATGTTTGATCTTAAATTTTGGTGTATTAAATGTCAGTGATTCCTAGGAAAAGGCTTCTTTAATGTCAACTCTATAGTCCTGAACATCTAGAGCATTCATACTCTACCTCTCCATTCCTGATCCCACTCCACTTCATATCAAATTCTTTCGGTAAAATTCTTCTCACCCTGTAAAAATAGTCCATCAGGAATTATGGGGACATTGACAATGTCCTAAATTTCTCAGAAGTTCTAATATTGCTGAAATGCTTTTTCAAATGCTAAATGTTTTAATACAGGGAGTACCTACTGCTGTGTTCATTGGATGCATGGCATAGTTATTGAAAATGGTTAAATTTAGATAGCTAAAAAATTACTATTTCAATATGATTATTTTCAAAGTAAAAGTCAAAAGAAACATAAAATAGGCAAAAATGATCTGATTAGTTTATTTGAAGTTCTTCCACTGAAACATTTATTTAATTTGCAATACTTGTTTTAAAGCTAACTATAAAAAATGAAAATATGAAATAAAGTAAAATAAATTAGTCTTAGAAAAGTCTTTGAGTTTTAAATAGAACCTTTTCACTGGAAATAGAAGATTCAGTTAAAAAGTTATATTAAATTTTTAATTTAAATTTGGAAGCAAATTGAGAAAAAATAATGAATTTGTCTCTTTTTTTTAGTTTTTCTTATTAAATTTTCTTATTAAATCCTATTTAAATACAATTTCCTTAAACTTATTATTAAGTGCCAACATTATTTCTGTCAGAAACAATATCATTTGTTCAAATTCTCATCTTTAAAACTGTGGAGGTGGCTCTGCCTCTTCTCTTTATATTCATATCCCACTAAGTCTACCTACAGAATATTTCCAAAATCCTTCTCTCCAATTTCACTGCAACTCTCATTATTAATCTCTTGGTGAGGCGCAGTAGTCTCTTTACAGGAATTCTGGTCTCTATTCATGAATTTTCATCTTTTCTCCGTGTTTTTGTAAGAATAATCATTTTATACCAATCTGATCATATAATTTTCCTTTAAAATCTCATTAATTGCTTCTTTCTTATCTATTATTCAAAGTTTAAACTTTGTTTGAAAATAAAGACCTTTTCATAACCTGATATCACTGACTGTTCCAACGTTATCTTATATGACCACCTGGCACAGATGTACTCAGCACTACATCCAAACACTTTGTCTGAAATCCCCTGTGCCAAATTACAGTCTGTACTTTCCTCTTTCTTATCTTATGTCCAAAATATCCCTCTTCCCCTTCTTTCCCCCTTGTTAATTTCTTACTTTTAAAATCCAAATCATATCCCATCTTTGTCATGAAGCATTGCTCTGGTAGTCATATTGTTTCACCTCGATACACACACAACACCTGGTTTTATCCTTCTCTGATACCCCTGCAATATTTTATTTTGTATTATAGTTCTATGCATAATGTTAGACTACAAACAAATTTTAATTGTCTTTTTTTCTTGCATAAGATAGTTAGTACTCCTACAGTCATACATAATTGACAGGAAATCTTTTCATTTGTTTGATATTAAAACAACTCTAAAATACTTATTTTTTTTGGAAGTGGTTATCATTTTGTATAACCAAGAAACAAATATCATTCTTTTCTAGCACCTGCTGGCTCTATGGAAATCTTTCAGGCTAGTATCAACCACACCCAATCCTCCTAAGCTTGTCAGAACTGATAAGATAATATCCCAAGGTGGTAAGACTTTAAGCAATTGCTTTTTGAACTAGAATATTAAAGAAAGAATGATTTAAATTGCATGTGGTGACATATTTGACCAGAGATAAGAAAAAAAATTAACAGAGATTTCATCTAATGTAATGAAAGCATTAGGGTTTTACTTCAAAGGAAAAAAATCACAAAAGTTTGTCTTCTTTTAAGGGCATCCATAATAGAATATTAACTCCAGTTATGTGAAGACAAAAGAACCTCATGTCACAGGACCCTTAAGCATCCTAAGCAGTTCTGGTAGTGGGTGGACATTATAAATATTTCTGATTGCAATCAAAGATAATATTTTAGAAGTTAAAACTAGCCCATACTATTCTTATATCTATGTGTTCCATATTACCAGTCAATTTTTCACAGAAAATGTTTCAGAAACTGCAAATAATCTTCCTGATACTATTTTATGCAACACGTGGCATTAGAAAAAGAGAGCAATGCTGATGATGTAAAAAATAAAACGTAATATAGTGATTGTCTCTAATTGGTGTTGTAGTAATGTGTAATTAAATTTATATTTTTAATATTTTCAGAAAATTGGAAAGTTTCTGGTAATAAGCTATTCCTTGCTTTAGCTTTAAAAAACAACCAAAATTTTAATAAGATTACCACTTTCCTGTCCCAAAGAAAGTTGTTGCTTTCAATTTTGGTAACTATTTGGTCAGAACAATCTTTTATAGAATATTGGGATCAGAAGTCATTTTAAGGTAATCTCAAAGACTGAGTCATTGCATTTAATTAGAAAAGCATCTTTTTGTGAATGTCATCAGTGAATAGGATAAAAAATTGCTTGTGTTAATTGTCATTTGCTACTAAAATCTACTCTCCATTTATCCTCTTTTTTCTTCTATATTAATTTCTCAAGAATATACACTTTGAATGGATACATTTCCACAAGCCACTCTTTGATTGTTCTCATATTCCAAAAGGCAAGTGATTTAAATATCACATATAGTCCCTACTATTTGACAAAAGGTGGTAATACTCCTATGACCAAATTTGTCAAAACCCTCTTAACATCAAGGTACCTTTCTGATCTGGCACTTATGGTTCCATGAGGGAAATCTCAGTCCAGGTACAGTACCTTCATGGAATAAGTGATCCAGAAACTATGGGGGATAAAGAATATTTCTCTAGGTTCTTTTCCTTCTTGAAACGGAAAGGCCAAAGTTAAATTCTACTGGCTATCCTATGGGAGGAAAGAGGCGTGTGCTTATTCCAGTTAGTTAAATGACAGTTTAGAACCAGAATCATTCTACAATCCAGTCATATATGTTCAGCTCCTTAAGGTTGATGTGAGAGAGCAAAACAGGTTAGTTAGTGTTGGATTATGCAGCATTATTTTAGCTATACATGTTTATGATACATATGGATCAAAGCAATAATAAGTGGCATTTGTACATTATGAACCCTACATAACAGAATGCTTATTTTCTAGTAAAAGATTCCATTTTTTTTTGCCTGTTTTGTAAAGTTCCTAGAGACCCCACTCTCAACTGGACAGTGACAGTATATATATATATATATATATATATATATATATATATATATATATATATATATATATATATATATATATATATATATTCATCTGGGTGTACAGTAAATCTCTTCAAACTCTTTGCTGGTCACAATCTATTATGTTCCTTGGTCAGTTATGATTTTTTTTTTTCTAATTTCCTGAGATTTCAAACTCATTAGGAGTGGGTATATGGAAGGACTTAGAGAAGATTGCCTAAAATTGTCCATGGTTTTTACTGTTCTTTATCACAAATTCCATATACATACATCATGCTGTTTACTGATGGTTTTATATGACCCTACTTTGTTCTACAACAGCAGAACATTTTGCTCCATAGAGCACAGTAAGTTAACTATCAGAAACCAGAAATAAGATATCTCTGATGCTTTCTGCTGCCATCTCTTGATTTTTGCATGCATTCTATTTACAATAGATAGCCAGACAACATGCAGAGACTTATTGGACAGGACAACCTAGCTGTCTGTACACACACACACACACACACACACACACACACACACACACACACACACATACACACACACACAGACACATACACAGACACACACATAATTCAGAGGTAATTTCATTATGATTAATTGTGTTGTGCTATTGTTAAGTTATTTTAGCCATATGTGACTCATTGTGGTCCCATTTGGGGTTTCCTTTGCACAGATATAGGAGTAGTTTAGCATTTCTTTCTCCAGATCATTTTACAGATGAGGAATCTGAGGAAAACAGAGTTAAGTGACTTGCCTGGCAATACAGAACTAGTAAGTGTCTGAAGTCAGATTTGAACTCAGGAGAATGAGTCTTTTTAATTCCAGTTCTGACTCTCTATCTACTGTGTCACCAAGCTGACTTATACGTATTTTACTTTCCACCAATAATTAAAGTCGTTATGCTTTATCCAAAACCTACAAAGCTAAAATTAGTTTCCTAGAACTCTTGGTTTTGTATATATGGTAGTATCTCATTTTACTGTTAAAAATAGGACGAGAATTCTCACTTAAGAAAAAGGAGAATGGCATCATAAAAGATGAATATGGACATAGTGGAATAACATTTTGTAATTAGAAAAGCTAGATGTGGTGGGTTCAGAGAAAGAGAGGAAACCTTATTTCCACTGAAAGAGTAAAATGCACAATTGGATAAAAATCTATTCAATGGTAATAATGATAATATGAAGAGAGACAATTTTGAAAGACCCAGGCATTCTTTTATCAAAGCAGTCAACAAATAACTACTTCAAAACAATGGTTACTGGGGGGAGGAGCCAAGATGGCAGAGTAGAAAGATACACATATGCTATTTCCCAACCCACTGCCCATAAAATACCTGTAAAGAAGAACTCCCGACAAAATCTGGAGCAGCAGAAGCCACAAAACAACAGAGAAGAGGAGATTTCTGTTCAAGAGAGACCTGAAAAACTGACCTGAAAGGCCTGGCCTGCACCTGACCCAGATCATAGCCCAGCCCTGCTTTGGCCGAGCAGCACTGAGAGGAGCAGACCCGAGAAGGCTTCAGGGATAGAATCTCCAGCAGCAACGCATGTCCCTCCACCCACAGGTGCCAAAGCTCAGTGAGAGAGGCTTTTTGGCTCACCAAGAGGGGAGGGGGATGTGCCCATGATTCAGGCCCCCTCGGGAGTCAGCAATGGAGGCAGCAGGGGACAAGGGCTCCCAAAACAGGCAGGAGCCAGGATCCATTGTTGAAGGTCTAAACATAAACCCACTGAGGGAAACAAGCCCCGTGTGGCGGCCCTACCCCCACCTGAGCACCTGAACTTAATCTTACACTGAATAGCAGCCCCGCCCCTGCCCAAAATCCTGAGGCTGGGAAGCATCATTTGAATCTCAGCCCCCAAGCACTAGTTGGGGGGATCTGGAAGCCAGGTGGGTGTGGACAGGAAACTCAGAGGTCAAATAACTGGCTGGGAAAATGCCCAGAAAAGGGGAAAAAAAAATAAGACTATAGAAGGTTAATATCTTGGTAAACAGACATCGTCTCCCATCCTTTCAGATGAGGAAGAACAATGCTTACTATCAGGCAAAGACATAGAAGTCAAGGCTTCTGTATCACAAACATCCAAAATAAATATTCAATGGGCTCAGGCCAAGGAAGAGGTCAAAAAGGATTTTGAAAATCAAGTTACAGAGGTGGAGGAAAAACTGGGAAGAGAAATGAGACAGATGCAAGAAAAGCATGACAAGCTAGCTCCTTGCTAAATGAGACTCAAAAAAATGCTGAAGAAAATAACACCTTGAAAAATAGGCTAATTTAAGTGGCAAAAGAGGTTCCAAAGGCCAATGAAGAGAAGAATGATTTAAAAAGCAGAATTAGCCAAATGGAAAAGGATGTTCAAAAGCTCACTGAAGAAAATGGTTCTTTCAAATTTAGAATGGAAAAAATGGAGGCTAATGACTTTATGAGAAACCAAGAACTCACAAAACAAAACCAAAAGAATGAAAAAATGGAACAGTGTGAAATATCTCATTGGAAAAACAACTGACCTGGAAAATAGATCAAAGAGAGACCATTTAAAAATTATGGGACTACCTGAAAGCCATGATCAAAAAAAGAGCCTAGACATCATCTTTCATGAAATTATCGTCCTGAAATTCTAGAACCAGAGGGCAAAATAAGTATTCAAGGAATCCACAGAACACCACCTGAAAGAGATCCAAAAAGAGAAACTCCTAGGAACATTGTGGCCAAATTCCAGAGTTCCCTGGTCAAGGAGAAAATATTGCAAGCAGCTAGAAAGAAACAATTCAAGTATTGTGGGAATACAATCAGGATAACACAAGATCTAGCAGCTTCTACATTAAGGGATCAAAGGGCGTGGAATATCATATTCCAGAAGTCAAAGGAACTAGGATTAAAACCAAGAATCACCTAGCCAGCAAAACTGAGTGTAATACTTCAGGGGAAAAAATGGTCTTTCAACGAAATTGGGGACTTTCAAGCATTCTTGATGAAAAGACCAGAGCTAAAAAGAAAATTTGACTTTCAAACACAAGAATGAAGGGAAGCATGAAAAGGCAAACAGCAAAGAGAAGTCATAAGGGACTTACTAAAGTTGAACTGTTTACATTCCTACATGGAAAGACAATATTTGTAACTCTTGAAACTTTTTTCAGTATCTGGGTAGTTGGTGGGATTACACACACACACACACACACACACACACACACACACATGCACACGTGCACACACACACAGACAGAGAACACAGAGTGAATTGAATAGGATAGGATCATATCTTAAAAAATGAAATTAAGCGGTGAGAGAGAAATATATTGGGAGGAGAAAGGGTGAAATGGAATGGGGCAAATTATATTTCATAAAAGAAGCAAGCAAAAGACTTTTTAGTGGAGGGAAAAAGAGGTGAGGTGAGAGAAAAATATGAAGTTTACTCACCACATTAGACTAAAGGAAGGAATAAAATGCACACTCATTTTGGTATGAAAACCTATCTTACAATACAGGAAAGCGGGGGAGAAGGGGATAAGCAGGGTGCGGGGGATGATGGAAGGGAGGGCAATGGAAGGAGGGAGCAATTAGAAGTCAACACTATTGGAGAGGGACAGGATCAAAAGAGAGAATAGAAGCAACGGGGGGCAGGATAGGATGGAGGGAAATATAGTTAGTCTTACACAACATGACTATCATGGAAGTCATTTGCAAAATTACACAGATATGGCCTATATTGAATTGCTTGCCTTCCCATTGGGAATTCGTGGAGAGGGAGGGATGAAGAGAAGTTGGAACTCAAAGTTTTAAGAACTGACGAGTACTCTTCTTGCTACTAGGAAATAAAAAATACATGTGATGAGGTATAGAAAGTTATCTTACCCTACAGGACAAAAGAGAAGATGGGGATAAGGGAAGGGAGGGATGTTAGAAGGGAGGGCAGATTGATGATAAGGGTAATTAGAATGCTTGGCGTTTTGGGGTGGGGAGAGGGGAGAAATGGGGAGAAAATTTGGAACCCAAAATATTATGGAAATGAATGTTAAAAGTTAAATAAATTAATTTAAAAAAAAGAAAAAGTAAGAAATTTTAAAAGAAAACCAAAGGAATGAAAAAATAGCAGAAGATGTGAAGTATGTCATTGGTAAAACAATTAATCTGGAAAATAGACAAAGAAGAGACAATTTAAAAGTTATGGGACAACCTGAAAACCATGATAAAAAAAAGAGCCTAGAAATCATCTTTCAAGAAATTGTCAAGGAAACCTGACATGAAACTCTGGAACCAGAGAGTAAAATAAATATTGGAAGTATCCACTGATCACCTCCTGAAAAAGATCTAAAAAGAAAACTCCTAGGACTATTGTAACCAAATTCCAGCCCTCCTAGGTCAAGGAGAAAGTATTGCAAGCAGCCAGAAAAACGGAATTTGAGTATTGTGGAAATGCAATCAGGATAACACAAGATCTAGCAGATTCTACCTTAAGGGGTGACAGGGCTTAGAATATGATGTTCTAGAAGTCAAAGCAACTAGGATTAAAACCAAGAATCACCTTCCCAGCAAAACTGAATATAATGCTTCAGGGGAAGAAATGGTCATTCTACGAAACAGCGAACTTTCAAGCATTCTTGATGAAAAGACTATAGCTGAATAGGAAATTTGATTTTCAAACACAAGAATCAAGAGAACCATGAAAGACAAATCATAAAAGACTTACTTAAGTTGAACTGTTTGCATTAGTATATGAAAGGATAATATTTACACCTCTTGAGACTGGGTACTGGGGTAGTTGGAGAAATTATATATGCACACATACACACATATACACACATATATGTGTATATGTATAAGTACACACACACACACACACATACACACACACACACACACACACACACACACACACACACACATATATATATATATATATATATATATATATATATATATATATATATATGGTGAGAGAGAGAGGGCACACGATGAGTTGAATAAGATAGGATGATATCTAAAAACATAAACTTAAGGGGTAAGAGAGGAAAATATTGGGAGGAGAAAGAGAAAAATAGAATAGGACAAATTGTCTCTCATATAAAAAAGGCAAGAAAAACTTTTTCAGTGAAAGAGGAGAGAAGGCAGGTGAGAGGGAAAAGGTGGACTTTCATCACATTTGGCTTAAGGAGGTAATAACATGCATACTCAATTTTCTATGACAATCTGTCTTACACTACAAGAAAGTAGGGGAGAAGGGGATGGGGGGGCGTGCGGGGATGAGAGAAGAGAGGGCAAATAGGAGCAGGGTATAATTAGAAGTAAGTGCTTTTGAGGAGGGATAAAGTCAAAAGAGAGAATAGAATAAATGGGGACAGGACAGAATGGAGAGAAATATGGTTAGCCTTTCACAACACGGAAGTCTTTTGCATAACCACATATGTATAACATATATTGAATTGCTTACCTTCTCAGTGGGGGTGGGGAGGAAGGGAGAGAAGTTGGAATTCAATGTTTTGAAGCTGAATCTCAAAAACTGTTTTAACATGCACCTGGGCAATAAGATATACAGGCAACGGAGTATAGAAATTTATCTTAACCCTTCAAAAAAATAGAGGAGATGGAGATAAGAAAAGGGAGGGGGTGTGATAGAAGGGAGGGCAGATTGAGGGGAAGGGGCAATCAGAATATGCACTGTCTTGGGTGGACAGAGGGGAGAGATAGGGAGAAAATTTGGAATTCAAAATCTTGTGGAAATGAAAGTTGAAAACTAAAAAATAAATGAATTAGAAAAAATAAAGAAAGTAACAGGAACCTTACAGCAATGACAGACATTGCATGTGGAGAAAAGAAGTACATTTTCAGGAAGTGTTAAAAGCATAGTATTTGAAATTGTACAAAATCTAAAAATTGCATAACCTGAAATCAACTGGTAACAATGTGGCAGAGGCTAGGAAAGAACTTTGGTTTAGACAAGGGAAATCATTAAGCATATGTGAAATTATAAAATCAATCAATGCAGCCCAACTGAGAACTGTTGCTGTGAATAATTTTAAAGGTCTAATCACATAGTATAATGAACTCTCTGTTCAACAGTGAACTAAATATTGTTAATAAAGTAAAACATAACATTCATAGTAATATCTTTAAGCAAAGCATACCATCTTATACATGTATGTGTCTCATAACACTCAGAATATCACATGGTGCATACATATATCATGATATCTCCAAAGTCAGGAGGTCCTAGGCTAGCATCTTCACTAGCACAGTAAATCCTTAAGAGATAGCAGAAAATACCACACCATTCACCCCTAAGTCACTGTAAAAACAATCTCCTTAATCAATACACAGTGTCCAAGTAAAGTCCTCTCTGATCTTGACTTGAGGCTTACTTCAAAACCTCATGTCTCCTCTTCCATGCGCTGACCACTTCCAGCTCTTGCAAGGTGTCACATGCAGGCACTTCTTTGCTCCTGCTCCTTGTCTTCACTCCAAACTCTTCCTGCTACTGCCTGACAGGACTCAGTCAAAGGCATTTGATTGGCTAAAACTCAATTAAGAAGAGCAGAAAAAAATCCTACTTTAATTGCTGTTATACAAATTTGATCAATCTAATATTAACAAAGAGATAAAAAGATCTTTTGGCTTTGTAACTCTAGCAATCAGCTAACTAAATAGACTGTTATAAAAGGGGAGCAGCAAAACTTGAGGAAAGAAATGCAATTAGGTTAGGGAAAGTGTGCTGAGGTACAATTTAGCTAGAATGATGGAAAGTATGTTTAGTTTGTTCTGATTACATTTTTAAAAAGATGTCCAAATTTAGTGAGTTTCTGGAAACAATCAGTTTAAATGTAATGAAAGCTCACCTTAAAATACCCATTCCAGTATTCCCAGGAATGAACCAGAAAAAAAAGGAAATTCTAAAACAACCTAAAGAGTATCTTAGCTTGTTCATACTGAAGAGTGGAAGCCAATTAGCACCTTAGTTATGGATGGTAAAGTAATTCGTGTTCAACTTTGGGTAATCAGAGAGAAAAGGGACTTATATCCAGAGCACTGATCTACAATAGCACAATAAAATGAGGCAACTTAGAAATGTAGCTTGTGCATATTTTATTAAGTGTTCTCAAAAGACCAATGCAGTTGTCATTTTTGTAAATCTGAATTCCAAAATGTCTACTTCAGAATATAATAATGTTTCCAGGAAAGGAGGTTGTCATGAACCCTGAAAAGTATGAAAATAAACTCATCATCAATTAAATAACCTTAAGTTGATGCTAGGATAATACCATTTAAGATAGCAGAAAAGAAGTATTTTCTGTCATTACTTTTCACTAGCTTCAATAACAGGTTAGTTACACTTGAGGGGAGAATTTTTACTGTATTCACAGGAAAGCAGTACTAATAGAACTGGTGCTGAGAAAAAAGAGACAATAACTGTTAGGTTGTTTCCATGGAGTAAATTAAAATGATAGATTTGGAGGAGAAAGTTTTGTTCAAAAATTGTATTGTAATTTACAAATGAAGTAGACAGTACTTAGGTAATTTGCTCAAGGTCACACAAACAGTATATGTGGTAAAATTTGAACTCAGCTAATCTTGACTCCTAATCAGGTGCTCCATTATCTGTCCATTATTATGCATCACCTAGATGCCTAACCTAGGCACTTAATAAATGTCTGTTGTCTGACAGATTGACTAAAACAAAGAGAACTCTGAAAAAAATAAGAGATATCACAGAAAGGTTAATATAACAAATGTTCTATCTGTGGGAGAAAGCAAGGGTGGTGATTTTACACAGCTCTCTCTCACTTAAATACACTTTTATGTCATGGCATTATCTACCTGATATCATGGTCTTATTTGTGAATGAGGGACAAAGAGCAACCTCTGTGAATAGAAAAGGAACTGGCCAGTGGGGATGAAAACACAGTCTTTTCGTTTTTCTTCCTTCCTTCCTTCCTTCCTTCCCTCTTTCTCTTTCTTTCTTTCTTTCTTTCTTTCTTTCTTTCTTTCTTTCTTTCTTTCTTTCTTTCTTTCTTTCTTTCTTTCTTTCTTTCTTCCTTCCTTCCTTCCTTCCCTCTTTCTCTTTCTTTCTTTCTTTCTTTCTTTCTTTCTTTCTTTCTTTCTTTCTTTCTTTCTTCCTTCCTTCCTTCCTTCCTTCCCTCTTTCTCTTTCTTTCTTTCTTTCTTTCTTTCTTTCTTTCTTTCTTTCTTCCTTCCTTCCTTCCTTCCTTCCTTCCTTCCTTCCTTCCTTCCTTCCTTCCTTCCTTCCTTCCTTCCTTCCTTCCTTCCTTCCTTCCTTCCTTTCTTTCTTTCTTTCTTTCTTTCTTTCTTTCTTTCTTTCTTTCTTTCTTTCTTTCTTCCTTTCTCTCTTACTCTCTCCCTTTCTCTCTTACTCTCTCCCTTTCTCTCTCTCCCTTCCCTTTGTCCACATAGGATATCACACCCTTGCCTGTAGGTGCTCTTCCTAAAGAGAATGCAAATTTTAATCTCTGAAACTTTGTGTTTTTTTATTAACCTCAAATCATTCTGGATCTCATTGCTTGGCCAAGAATAGGTCCTAGACCAAGCCCTACTTAGTCATTGTTTGGATGCTGATGGGCTCAGAATGATTGTAACTAGTACTTGTTTCTTTTTTGAATAGAAACCCTGAGGCTCTTCCCCTCTCAGATCAATTCTTTCATTTATTTATCTAATTTTCACCTTTTATCCTCTGGATTTACTGGCTGCATTTCTTGCTCAAAGATCAAGCCTTAAACTCAATTCACTCTGGAGTTCATAGACTGGACAAGTCCCCACCCACCTAGCACAGAGTGATTGGAATTAGTAAATCAGACCACTGGACCCAGATAGCTCAGGAGAATAAAGTGAGGTTCATGATCTTGTACAACCCTTCCTCATTCATATCAGAGTCAACTGCAAGTTGTGTCACCATCCTGATATCATGGTTCTCTTTAAGAAGGAAGGACAAGTACAGCAACAACAACAATAATTTTTGACTAGGTAAAGAAGCCATTTTCTGCCTCAATTAGTTTTAAGCCTCAATCACTGAATAGGCCTTGCCTTAATCAAAAAGATCTCTTAAAGACATTAACTTGAAAGTCAAGGCCCCACTGCATCCTGGGCCATCTCTGGTCCTCTTGATCTATATCTGACCACTGGACTCAGATGGCTTCTGAGGAGAAAGTGAGGCTGGTAACTTTGCACAGTGATTCCACACAAATACACATTTATGTTGTAGCATCACCTTCCTAATATCGTGGTCTTCTTCAAGAATGAAGGACAAACATCAAGCAAAGTAGTAAGTGACTAAAACAGTGAAAACTGAAGAAAAAAAGAATAATAGAGATAGCTCAAAAAATGAAAGGACAGAACAAATGTTAGAGAAAAGACCAACATTGGTAAAATTAGCATATTTGAAGCTTATACAAACCAAAGCAACTGACATTTTTTCGATGTAAAATTGTTTTTTGTTAGTTTTCAGCATTCACTTCCACAAAATTTTGAATTATACAGTTTCTCCCCATCTCCCCCCTGCTCCTACCCCAGGACAAGGTGTCTTCTGATTAATCTTTCTTCCAATCTGCTCTCCCTTTTATCACACTCCCCCCAAGTCCCATACCCTTCCCTTCTACTTTCCTGTGGGGTAAAATAGATTTCTATATCTCATTGCCTATATATCTTCTTTTCTAACTGCTTGTAAAAACAATTTCTAACATTCATTTTTAAAGATTTGAGTCCCACATTCTCTCCCTCTCCCCATTCATTGAGAAGACAACCAATTTGATAAAGTTTATACATGTGTGATCACGCAAAACACCTCCATTAAGAGTTATTTTATGAAAGATTATATTCCTCTCTATTCTGTGTTGCCCAGCATTTATTCCATTGTGTCCTTTGACTCACCCCTCTTGTTTACTTCTGATTAACCCTTCCCCCAATCTTCCATCCCATCTATTATCCCTCCGCTTATCCCCTTCCCCTCTGCTTTCCTGTGGGGTAAGATAAACCCCCATTTCCACTGAGGTGCATGTTATTCCCTCCTGGAGCCAAATCCAAAGAAAGGAAGGCTCACTTATTCCCTCTCACCTTCTCCTTCCCCTCCATTGTAAAAGCTTTCTCTTGACTCTTTTATGTGACGTGATTGACTACATCCTATCTCTCACTTCCTTTTTCTTCTAGTATATTCCTCTCAACCCTTTTTCTTTAGATATCATCCCTTCCTATTCAGCTTACTGTGTGCTTTCTCTCTCTATATATATACACACATACATAAATACATATACATACACATACATATATACATGTATATATGTATATTTCCTCCAACTATCCTAATATTCCCTCCAAATATCCTCATGAGCAAGGTCTCATGAATTACAAATATCATCTTTTCATGCAGGAATATAAACAGTTCAGCTTTAATAAGTCTCTCACAATTTCTCTTTCCTGTTTACCTTTTCATGATTCTCTTGAATCTTGTTTTTGAAAGTCAAATGCTGTATTCACTTCTGATCTTTTCAACAAGAATGCTTGAAAGACATCTATTTCTTTGAAGTTCCATTTTTTTCCCCTGAAGTATTACACTCAGTTTTGCTGGGTAGATGACTCTTGGTTTCAATCCTAGATCCTTTGACCTCTGGAATATTATATTTCAAGCTCTCTGATCCCTTAGCGCAGAAACTCCAAGTCTGTTGTTATCCTGATTGTGTGTCCACAGTACTTTAATTCTTTTTTTTTTTTATGACTGCTTGTAATATTTTCTCCTTTACCTGGGGATTCTGAATTTGACCACAATACTCCTAGGAGTTTTCTGTTTGGGGCCTCTCAGCAGGTGACCAATAAATTCTTTCCATTTCTATTTTTCCTTCTGGTTCTAGAATATCACGGCAGTTTTCCTTGATAATTTCTTAAAAGATATTTAGGATGTTTTCAATCATGGTTTTTAGGTAGTCCAATAATTTTAAAATTATGTCTTCTGGAACCATTTTCAAAGTTGATTGTTTTTTCAATCACATTGTCTTCTATTTTTTCATTCTTTTGGTTTTGTTTTATAATTTCTTGCTTTCTCATAAAGTCATTAGCCTCCATTTGCTCCATTTTAATTTTTAAGGATTATTTTCTTCAGTGAGCTTTTGTATCTCTTTTTCCTTTTGATCCATTCTACTTTTTAAGGCATTCTTCTCCTTGGTATTTTGGAACTCTTTTGCAATTCAGTTAGACTAATTTTAAAGGTATTATTTTCTTCATCATTTTTTTGGGTTTCCTTTAGCAAGCTCTTCCATTTTTGTATTTTTCATGGTTTTCCTGCACCACTTTCATTTCTCTTCTCAATTTTTCCTCTATTTATTTTACTTGATGTTCAAAATTTGTTTTGAACTCTTCCATGGCCTGAGATCAATTCATATATTTTTTTAAAGGTTTTGAATGCAGGAGATTTGGCTTTGTTTTCTTCTTCTGGTTGTATGTTTTGATCTTCCTCATCACCAATGATATAAGAAAATATCTCTTCACTGAGAAAGTAAGAATCTATAGTCCGTTTCTTTTTCCCTAGTTTGCACACTTTCCCAGCCAGTTACTTGACTTTTGTGCTTTGTTAGGTGGTGAGATCCAGAAGCAGACTCCACTTAAACAGTGGCTGCATTTGCCCTGGTACTGAGGCCTGCCTGGGGTTGGGACTGGGGCTGAGCCTGGGTCTGGACCAAGCTCCCCTCTCAGCCATTTGAGAGACCCTTCCTACTGATCTTTGAAACTGTCTTTAGAGTTTCTGGGTTGAAAAGTCAGGAATGCATAGCAGCAGTCAGAGATTAAATTCCCCAAGGCTTGTTTCTGTCCTGCTGCTTCTGTGCCAGCTTGTCAGATGCTGAATTGTGCTCTTCTTCCAACCTAGTGTGATAGACCCCTCCTTCCACATTGTCTTGGGCTGGAAATTTGCTTCAGTGTTTCATTTTGTGGCTTCTGCTGCTCTAGAATTTGTTTAGAATCATTTTTAAAGGTTTTTTGATGGGTTTAGGGGAGAAGCTGGCTTCTTCTTCTTCTCTGCCATTGACACAACTAATGTTTTAAATAGAGTTTTTGGGACAATGCTAGAATTATAGACCACAAAGTAAAACTTGACGAAATAAAAAAATCTAAATTCTATATTAAAAGTAATCATGTGAGAAAATTCTGGCTGCTTTGCATAGGACTGGCTTATGTGATATTTTCAAATAAATGCATGCTACTTGAAGGCAGTGACTTTTATTTTGGGGCATTTTTCCTCAGCACCCAATGAAGTGCTTACCACATAGTAGTACCTTAATAATTATTCAAGCAATAATTCTTTCATTCATAAAATACTGACTTGATCTTTATTTTTGCATTCAATATTCCTACGTATGTATAAAAATATGAAATAACATGAAGTGTTTATTTTTAAAATGTATTATTTAAAATGCTTTTCTAATGCCTCACAGTCTTTCATTTTATTATTTTAAAAATTTTAATAGATTATTAAAAATCTTTAAAATGTTCACAATATTTGTATATCCAATATATTACTTCAAACAGCATATATGTGATCTTCAAAATTCCTTCCAATTTCATTTCCTAGAACAACCAGACTTTACACATCTATGCATTGAACTCACTGATGAAGCTGTTTACAAGGCAAAGTCATAATAGAATTGACTTATTTTGCATATATTTAAGTCAATATACAAACAAAAATGATTTACATGCATGACAAAGAGACAGGGACAATGAAATTACTGCTAAATTAAAGCAACTACATTTGCTGATTAAATGAAAAAATATTCTATATATATTCAAAGAAGTCGTAGAATCTAACTTGTCTGAGTGAATTAAGTACATCATGTATGATGTTACAGATGTATTTTGATTCCTATGCATAATTATTCAAATACAATATTTGTTTTATTAAATAAATTACTTAGTTAAATCTAATTAACATCATATCAAATATCCTCAAAGCAGTTAAATTCAGTATTGGAGGAATGTAGATGTTTATGCTTTTCCTTGATAATTTCTCAAAAACTACATACACATGCAATCAAAGAATTTTTCTGTCAGTTAATTTTTTTGCATCTCTTTCACCTCCCAGAATTTTATTGAATCATATATCAAATTGGCATCTGATTTTTTATAAGATTCTTTCAACTACTTAATGATAGGCACATCTGTGAAAGAATATTGTGAATCAAGTGCTTATGTGCTAATTAGAAAGCTCATTGCTCAAAATGCTTATTTATTCTTTTTGTTAACAAAAAGCAATGGATAGATTACTAAAAATGAAACTATCTATTATACTTGCATGAAAATAATTACTTTTTCTTAGCAATTTTAAGTAAAATCAGCATAATGTATAATTTTCCTTTTTTTTTTTTTTAAATTCAAGGAGCCATATCCTGAGAACATTAAAATCACTAATGGATCCATTCTTATGCTGTCAGAGATACTTTCATTTCTTTCTTTGATGTGTCTAACTGTATATCAGTTGCACTGCATGGAACTTTCATGCTTCACACCCTTCTTCCCCTTTTCATGTCTTACTCCTCCCTCCTCCTTCCCTGCTTTTTTCCCTTTCTTATCTCCCTCCAGTACATCATATCTAGATTTTTTTGATAGCTTTTAGCCTCTGGTTCAGTAATTCAAGCACCTTTGCTATTTTATACCATGCTCATGACCAAAATTCATAAGAATTGTCCTTTCACTAGCCTCCATCAAGGTAGTTCACATCTTTTGCAGAATTACATAGCTAATTTTCTGAATTCCTATCTCTTAACAAAAATTAGCCCCAAGTGCCAGCAACAGGCGGGTCAGAGGTTAGAGAAAAGAAAGAGATAACAGCAGCAATGCTAGGTGATCCTGTACCATCTATACATGACTGATTTATTGATCTGAGGGTCAGGTTTATATACTTTCTCAAGCAAGCCAGCAAGCTAGGCTATTCCCATGAGAACATTTTTAGTTTACATCTTTTACTTCCATGTCTTAGTTCCTTCTGTGTAACAACCTCAGGGTACACAATCAGAGTCAGGACAATCTTGTCCTTGCTTATCAGTTGTGGGATTTCCTGAGAAGGTCAGCTTTTACTCTAGTATAAGTTTCAAGTAAAACCTGGACAGTACCTCACATTCTGGACTTCATCAGTACTGCCCTTTACACCCAGGTGACCAAACTTCTATGAGAAGCCTTTGTAAATTAGCTAGACTAGAAGTCTAAAGACAAACATAATACAATAAAAAAAAAAAAGTTTTCTTTTGTTTTCTTTTTCTTTTTTTTTTTTTTAGCTTTATAATTCTGCCAGAGATTAAAGCCTGAAAGTCCTGGGTAATCTTCATTCTTCAACATGCTAGCAGGCTTCAGCGTGGGATTCTTATTTCTTTAGAGAATTCACTTAGAAAATAAATAAATAAAAAGATACAAAGAAATTATATTTTTCCATATACTTCTGAAGACAAAACGAATGACAGGGTGTGCAGAGAAATACATTTATTTCTAGAAGATTTCAATGTCAGTTTTTCATATATGTTATCTATGTGGTCTTTGGCAAGTCATTTTACTTTCAGATAGGTTTCTTACTAAGTATAAAGCACTTATCTAGTCATCATCATTTTATTCACAAATAGTTGTGTCTGGAGAAACTTTCATTCAGAAAAGTCTTATATTTTTATTTCTTGGACTTACATTTCTTCTGATATACTCTGCCACCAGAATGGCCAAGATTGTGGGCTAAGACAAGAGATAAAGATGGTTTCCTCAGATATCACTTCTGGTTCAAAAAATTGGTTCTACTTATTTTTTTTTTATTTTTTATTTTTTTAATGTTTAACAATCACTGCCATACAATTGCGATTTTATCCCTCCCCACCCACCCCCCACTACCTCCCTCCCTCCCCACGACTGCATACAATTCTGTATAGATTCTACATATACTTTCCTATTGAGTATATTTTCACTATAGTCATGCTATGTAGTCAGACTAAGATAAATGAAAGAATCCGTATAACAAATCAGAACATGATACACAAACAGATACACATACACAAACATGATCTGCTACATTATGTGAGTGACTTCCATATTTCTCTCTCTGAGTGTGGAAGGCATTTTGCCTTGAGGTCCACCATTGGGATTTTTTTTTTTTTTCAGAAGTTCTTGTGTTATTACAAAAATCTATGTCTACCAGAAAAAACTCTCACACACTGTGGTTGTTGCTGTGCATAAAGTTCTCCTGGTTCTGCTCCTTTCACTCAGCATCAGGTCATATAAGTCCTTCCAGGCCTCTCTGAAGTCTTCTTGTTCATCATTTCTTATGGCACAATAGTACTCCATTACATTCATATACCATAATTTATTCAGCCATTCCCCAATTGATGGACATCCACCTGACTTCCAGTTTTTGGCAACTATATAGAGTGCTGCTATAAATATTTTTGTACATGTGGGACCCTTTCCCATTTTTATGATCTCTTGGGGATATAGTCCTAGTAGTGATATTGCTGGGTCAAAGGGTATGCACATTTTTGTAGCCCTTTGGGCATAGTTCCAAATTGCTCTCCAGAATGGTTGGATGCGCTCACAGCTCCACCAACAATGAATTAGTGTTCCAACTCTCCCACATCCTCTCCAGCATTTATCATTTTCTTGTTCTGTCATGTTTGCCAATCTTATAGGTGTGATGTGGTACCTCAGAGTTGTTTTGATTTGCATCTCTCTAACCAATAGTGATTTAGAGCATTTTTTCATATGATTATAGATAGCTTTAATTTCTTCCTCTGAAAATTGCCTGTTCATATTCTTTGACCATTTATCAATTGGGGAATGACTTGTATGATTTTACATTTGGGTCAGTTCTCTATATATTCTAGAAATGAGGCCTTTATCCCCGAGCTTAGCTGTAAAAATTTTTTCCCAATTTACTACATCCCTCCAGATGTTGGTTGCATTGGGTTTGGTTGTGCAAAAACTTCTCAGTTTAATGTAATCAAAGTTATCCATTTTGCATTTCATAATGCATTCTATCTCTCCTTTAGTAAAGAATTCTTCCCTTCTCCATAGATCTGATAAATACACTATTCCTTGCTTCTCCAGTTTATTCATGGTATCAATCTTTATACCTAAATCATGTACCCATTTGGACTTTATTCTTGTGTACAGTGTCAGGTATGGGTCTATGCCTAATTTCCGCCACACTGTTATCCAGTTTTCCCAGCAATTTTTATCAAACAATGAGTTCTTATCCCAGAAGCTGGGGTCCTTGGGTTTATCAAACAGAAGGTTGCTATATTCCTTGCCTACTACATCTTGAGTGCCAAGTCTATTCCACTTGTCTACCTCTCTGTTTCTTAGCCAATACCAAGTGGTTTTGATAATTGCTGCTTTACAGTACAGTTTAAGGTCTGGCAGCGCTAGGCCACCTTACCAGGCATTTCTTTTCATTAGTCCCTTTGATATTCTGGACCTTTTGTTTTTCCAAATGAATTTTGATATTATTTTATCCAGCTCTAGAAAGTAATTGTCTGATAGTTTAATTGGTATGGCACTAAATAAGTATATTAATTTGGGTAGAATTGTCATTTTTATTATATTAGCACGGCCTACCCATGAGCAACTAATGTTTTTCCACTTACTTAAATCTGACTTTATTTGTGCAAAAAGTGTCTTGTAATTGTGTTCATATAGTCCCTGGGTTTGTTTTGGCAGGTAGACTCCTAAGTATTTTATACTGTCTACCCTAACTTTAAATGGGATTTCTCTTTCTATCTCTTGCTGTTGAACTTTGTTGCTAACATATAGGAATGCAGAAGATTTGTGTGGGTTTATTTTGTACCCTGCAACTTTGCCAAAGTTGTTTATTAATTCAAGTAATTTTTTACTTGAATCTCTGGGATTCTCTAGGTAAATCATCATATCATCTGCAAAGAGTGATAACTTAGTTTCTTCTTTGGCTATTCTAATTCCTTGAATATCTTTATCTTGTCTAATTGCTACAGCTAACATTTCTAGTACCATATTGAATAATAGTGGTGATAATGGACAACCTTGTTTCACCCCTGATCTTACTGGGAATGCATCTACCTTATCCCCATTGCATATAATGCTTGCTGAAGGTTTTAGATAGATACTGCTTATTATTTTATGGAAAGTTCCCTTTATTCCTACGTTCTCCAATGTTTTTAGTAGGAATGGATGTTGTATTTTGTCAAAAGCTTTTTCTGCATCTATTGAGATAATCATGTGGTTTTTGTTAGCTTTGTTGTTGATGTGATCGATAATGCTAATAGTTTTCCTAATATTGAACCAGCCCTGTAGTCCTGGTATGAATCCTACCTGATCATAATGTATTAATCTCGTGATAAGATGCTGTATTCGTTTTGCTAAAATCTTATTTAAAATTTTTGCATCTATAATTTTCTTTCTCTGTTTTGTCTCTTCCTGGTTTGGGTATCAAAACCATATTTGTATCATAGAAAGAATTTGGGAGGACTCCTTCTTCCCCAATTTTCAAGAATAGTGTATGCAGTATTGGAATTAACTGTTCTTTAAATGTTTGATAGAATTCACTTGTGAATCCATCTGGCCCTGGAGATTTTTTCCTAGGGAGTTCATTGATGGCTTGTTCAATTTCTTTTTCTGAGATGGGGTTGTTTAAGTATTCAACTTCCTCTTCTGTTAATCTGGGCAATTTGTATTTTTTAAAATATTCATCCATCTCATTTAGATTGTCGAATTTGTGGGCATAAAGTTGGGCAAAGTAGTTTCTAATTATTGTTTTAATTTCCTCCTCATTGGAAGTGAGTTCACCCCTTTCATTTTTAATGTTAGTAATTTGGTTTTCTTCTTTCTTTTTTTTGATCAGATTAACCAAAGGTTTATCAATTTTATTAGTTTTTTCATAAAACCAACTATTGGTTTTATTTATTAATTCAATAGTTTTCTTTATTTCAATTTTATTAATCTCTCCTTTGGTTTTCAGTATTTCTAATTTGGTATTTACTTGGGGATTTTCAATTTGTTCTTTTTCTAGCTTTTTCAACTGCAAGCCTAAGTCATTGATCTCCTCTTTCTCTATTTTATTTATGTAAGCATTCAGAGATATAAAACTTCCCCTAATAACTGCTTTTGCAGTGTCCCATAAGTTTTGGTATGTTGTCTCACTATTGTCATTCTCTTGAATGAAGTTGTTGATTGTTTCTATGATTTCTTCTTTAACCCAATCCTTCTTTAGAATTAGATTATTTAGTTTCCAATTGATTTTTGGTTTCTCTTTCCATGGCCTTTTATTACATGTAATTTTTAATGCATTATGATCTGAAAAGGATGCATTGATTATCTCTACCTTTCTGCACTGGATTGTGAGATTTTTATGTCCTAGTACATGGTCAATTTTTGTAAATGTTGCATGTACCGCTGAGAAAAAGGTATATTCCTTTCTATTCAGATTTAATTTTCTCCAAAGATCTATCATATCTACTTTATCCAGAGTTTTATTTACCTCCTTAACCTCTTTCTTGTTTATTTTGAGGTTGGATTTATCTAGTTCAGAGAGGGGGAGGTTGAGGTCCCCCACTAGTATAGTTTTGCTATCAATTTCTTCCTTCAACTCCCCCAACCTCTCCTCTAAGAATCTGGATGCTATACCACTTGGAGCATACATGTTTAGTAATGATATTGCTTCATTGTCTATGGTGCCTTTTAGTAGGATATAGTTTCCATCCTTATCCCTTTTGATTAGATCTATTTCTGCTTTTGCTTTGTCTGAGATTAGGATTGCTACTCCTGCCTTTCTTACATGAGCTGAGGCACAATATATTCTGCTCCATCTTTTGACCTTTATCCTATGTGTATCCCCCTGTTTCAAATGTGTTTCTTGTAAGCAGCATATTGTTGGATTATGGCTTTTAATCCATTCTGCTATCCGTCTCCGTTTTATGGGAGAGTTCATCCCATTCACATTCACAGTTATGATTACAATCTGTGTATTTCCCTCCACCCTCTTTCCCACCATTTGTGCTTTTAACTCTCCCGTCTCCCTTCCCCTCCTCAATGGTATTCACTTTTCTCCCCCTCCTCCTGCAGCCTTCCCCTCCTTCTTTTAGCCCCCCTCCCTTTTAGTCCCCTTTACTCTTATTGCTTCCTTCCTCCCTTTTAGCCACCCTCCCCTTTCTTCCCCCTTCCCCTCCTAGTACCTATAGAGCTAGTTTGGATTATCTGCTTAAGGTTATTGTTCCCTCCTTTGAACAAATCAGATGAGAGTACCTCTCAAACAATGCTCATCTCCCTCCCCTCCTTCCCTCTACTATGGTTTTGTACTTCTTCCTGTGATATAATTTGCCATTTTCTGCTTCCCCCTTTCCACACCTCCTATTACATTCCCTTATCATACTTAAATCATATTTTTGCCATGACATCATTTACTTTATGCCCGTTCCCTCTACATATATCCCTTTTATCATAATAGCTGCACAGTTCTCAAGATTAACAGGTATCATCTTCCCTTACAGGGAGGTAAACAGATTGCCCTAATTGAGTTGCAAGTTTTTGTTTTTGTTTTTTCCCCTCTGTTTACCTTTTTATGATTCTCTGGAGACCTGCATTTGAAGATCAAATTGTCTATTGAGTTCTGGTGTTTTGGTCAGGAAGCTCTGGAAATCCCTTATTTCGTTGAATGACTTTCTCCTTGCCTGAATGTTATGCTGAACTTTGCTGGGTAGTTGATCCTCGGTTGGAGTCCCAACTCCTTTGCCTTACGGAATATTGGGTTCCAATTCTTTCGATCTTTTAATGTAGAAACTGCAAGGTCCTGTGTGATCCTGACTGTGTGACCTTGATATTTAAATTGTTTCTTTCTGCCTGCTTGTAGTATTTTCTCCTTCACTTGATAGCTCTGGAATTTGGCAACTATATTTCTTGGGGTTTTGAGTTTGGGATCCCTTTCCCGTGGGGAATGGTGGATTCTTTCGATGACTATTTTGCCCTCTGAGTCTAGTACTTCTGGGCAGTTTTCCTTGATGATTTCCTGGAAGATATTGTCCAGACTCTTTTCTTCATCATGGGTTTCTGGCAGGCCAATAATTCTTAGATTTTCTCTCCTGGATCTATTTTCCAGGTCAGTTGTTTTTCCAATTAAATATTTTAGATTTTCTTCTATCTTTTCATTCTTTAGATTTTGTTTGACTGATTCTTGTTGCCTCATTGAGTCATTAGTTTCTACTTGCCCAATTCTAATCTTGATCGTATTGTTTTCTTCAGTTAGCTTTCGCATCTCCTTTTCCATCTGGCCAATTTTTCCCTTTAAGGAGCTATTTTCTCCATTTAATTTTTGTACTTCTTTTTCCATTCGACCAATTTTCCCAGTTAGGTTTTGGGTTTCCTTTTCCATCTGATCAATTTTCCCTATTAGGTTTTGGGTTTCCTTTTCCATTTGATTAGCTCTTTGTTTTAGGGAATTATTCTCTCCAGTTAATTTTTGAACTTCCTTTTCCATTTCTTCAATTTTCTTTTTCAGATTGATGTTCTCATCAGTGAATTCTTTTTTTATGGTTTTAAAATCATTGGCCAGTTTTTCTTTTATATCCTTCTTCAGACGTTCCAGGTAATCTAGTTGTGCTTGCGAGAAATTCATAGTCCCATCTGAGGTTTCAGATGGAAGTACAGTCTCAGCTCTGACCTCTTTGGTGTTTGTGTTTTGGTCCTTATCCCCATAGAAAGATTCTGTGGTTTTTTCACTTTTCATCTGCTTTTTCCGATTCATGATGTTGGCTGAGTGTTGTAGCTTTTGGTTCTTTCAGTCAGAAGATACAGATCTTTTAAGTTGAGTTGATGTTTGTCTAGGCTAAAAGCAGGCTTTTTTTTGTTGTTGTTGTTTCCCAGATCAACCCTGGGTTTAGCTTGATAGGTGTGTGGGAGGTGTGGTCTGGTCTCAGGATATCTCCTCAGCTGGCCTGAGGCAAAGGCAAGGTCCGGGGGATGGTGATCCCAGCTTCCCTATTGTCTTCCCTTTTCCCCTGGAGGGCTGGGGCATGCCTAGAGGCTAATGTGTGTTCCCGCCCCTCCTGGGGCTTGTCTCCCGGGCTGCGGCTTGCTTGGGTCTCAGTGCGAATTTTTCTCTGCCCTGGGTCGTCTGTCCCTCCAGATAGCCTCCACCACGGTAGGAAGAATCCCCCTTTGCCACCTCTCCAGCCTCTGGTGTTATGAGACCACCCGCCCCCCTTCTGCTGCTCCCACTGATCCAGGATCAATCTGGGGAAGAATTTTATGGTTCCCTCATGGTCATCGGGGGGGGAGGGGAGAGCACTTACTGATCACTCCTGCATCCCAGCTCCTGGATGTTCAAGTAGTGACCCACTGAAGTCCCGTCTTTAGGCTGAAGATTTCAAAGGCTGTTGCGCTGATATCGTTGGCTTATCTCCTGCTCCGCTGGTCTCGCCCGCCACTCTCGGGCCCCTCGGGTCGCCTCCGCCCTGCCGCGCCGACCGCGCTGCGCTGTGCGCCGGGGTCTTACCCCCGCAGAACAGATCCCTCTCGTGGACCTTCCAGTCCAGCCTGGGCTCCGAATCTGTCAAAGTCTGTCTCCCACTGGATTCTACACCTCCAAAGTCTGGTCAGACTCTCCCCCCAGATATATCCAGAGGAGTTTTTCCAGGAGCTTAGGTGAGTCGTTGCTTTCACTCCGCCATCTTGGCTCCGCCCCCAAAATTGGTTCTATTTAGAAATGAAATGAGGTTGAACAAGTTGGAAGAGAATCAGGAAAAAATGCAGCTAAGCTCTACCTTACTTTTACACAAAAAACTCAAACTTGTGTCAGACCAAATTCTGACTGGAAAAAGTAGAAAAAAAAGACACAGTTATTCATTTTCTATCTCATATTAACAAAGGAAGACAGATACAAGACTGGATTCCACCACAAGATGTAAAAGAGGACCATGTCTATGCAGCTGGAGAAGTCTCACTTCCATAGAGAAGGGCCAGATTTTGTGCAGGCTTCAGGAAGATCTGGCAACAGGCAGTTCTGCCACTCACAGACAAGTTGACACATCCAAGCATACTGAGGAGGGGACCTGTAAAGAGGGGTAGCATTTCAAGTTAAGGTTCGTTCCTGAGGGAATGAAGTCGAGATGACAGAGTAGAAATGTGCACATACTCTAGTTCTTCCCACACAGCCCATAAAATACTTGCAAAAAATGACGATGTAAATTCTAGAGCAGCAGAAACCAGATTTCTAGCACAAGGTAGGCTGGAAAGTCAACAGGACAGGTCGATTGCATAGAGAGCCCAGCAGAAAGCTGCCGCCCGAGCCCAGTCCAGTCTTGGTTGTACAGCAGAGTAGGGACAGGACTAGAACAGGCCTCTGGGGTGGAATCCTGAGCAGCAGCAGATGATTCTCAGATCCCTGTACGCACAAATGTCAAACACACTTCAAAGTTCAGTAAAAAGGCTTTTTCTCCTGAGTGAGAGGGGAGCAGGATCCTCCCTTAGGCCCAGCTCCAGGCAGCAGTGGCAGGTTTGGCAGCAGGATCATTAGTAGAAACCACTTTGGAAGCCATGAGCCTAAGACCCCTGGGTGAATTGAGTCACTGATTTGAGTCTCAGTCCTGAGTGGCAGTCTGGGGATGAGGAAGGGTGCTGGCTGGCTTGATGGAGCTGGTGGAGGCTTTGGAAAGGGAATTCTACTTGCAGATGCTAGGAATAAAAAACTTGGTAGCTCACAGACCAGAGCACAGGCCAGGAGAGGAGTAAACCCCTCTTGCTTGTTTGAGCCACCTTGGAGGAACTGAGAAATTACATGTCCCCAGAGTATACCCCACTCTAGACAAAGGACTAAAAAGTCAGGTAACTAGCTGGGAAAATGACCAAGAATGGAAAAAAATATGATGATAGAAGGTTACTTTTTTGGTGAACAGGTATTTTCTTTCATCATTTCAGATGAGAAAGAACAGTCCTTATCATCAGAGGCCTCTAAAATAAATATACAACGGCCTCGGGCCATGGAAGAGCTCAAAAAGGATTTTGAAAATCAAGTAAGAGAAGTGGAGGACAAATTGGGAAGAGAAATGAGAGCAATGAAAGAAAATCATGAAAAGTGAGTCAACAGTTTGCTAAAGGAGATCCCAAAAAATGCTGAGGAAAATAACATCTTTAAAAATAGCCTAAATCAACTGACAAAAGAAGTCCAAAAAGTCAATGAGGAGAGGAATACTTTAAAAAGTAGAATTAGCCAAATGTAAAAGGAGGTTCAAAAGCTCACTGGGGAAAACAGTTCTTTCAAAATTAGAATGGAGAAGATAGAGGCTAATGACTTTATGAGAAACCAAGAAATTACAAAACAAAACAAAAAGAATGAAAAAATGGAAGATAATGTGAAATATCCCACTGGAAAAATAACAGACCTAGAAAATAGATCCAGGACAGAAAATTTAAAAAAGTTATGGGAAAACCTGAAAGCCATGATGAAAGAAAATAGCCTAGACATCATCTTTCATGAAATTATCAAGGAAAACTGCCCTGATATTCTAGAACCAGAGGGCAAAATAAATATTGAAAAAAATCTGCTTATCACCTCTTGAAAGAGATCCAAAAAGAAAAGCTCCTAGAAATATTTTAGCCAAATTCCAGAATTCCTAGGTCCAGGAGAAAATATTGCAAGTGCTAGAAAGGAACAATTTGAGTATTGTGGAAATACAATCATCATAACACAAAATTTAGCAGTTTCTACATTAAGGAACAGAGGGGCTTGAAATATGATATTGCAGAAGTCAAAGGAACTAGAATTAAAACCAAGCATCACCTACCCAGCAAAACTGAGCATAATACTTCAGGGTAAAAAATGATTATTCAATGAAATGGTGGACTTACAAGCATTCTTGATGAAAAGACCAGAGTGGAATAGAAAATTTGACTTTCAAACACAAGAATGAAGAGAAGCATGAAAAGGTAAAGAGGAAAGAGAAATCATAAGGGACTTACTAAAGTTGAACTGTTTACATTCCTACACGGAAAGATAGCATTTGTAACTCTTGAAACTTTTCTCAGTATTTAGGTAGTTGGAGGGATTATACACACACACACACACACAAACATACATACATATGTGTGTATATATGTTATGTATATATACACACACACACAGAGCACAGGCTGAGTTGAATAGGAAAGATTCATATCTAAAAACAAAGTTAAGGGCTAAGTGTGTAGTATGTTGGGAGGAGAAAGGGAGAAATGGAATGGGGCAAATTATCTCTCATGAAAGAGGGAAGAAAAGGCTTTTTCAATGGAGTGGAGAAGGGAGGAGGTTAGAGGGAAAAAGTGAAGCTTACTCTCATCACATTTGGCCTAAGGAAGGAATAACATGCACACTCAACTTGCTATGAAAATCTATCTTACACTAGAGGAATGTAGGGGAGAGGGGAATAAGCAGGGTAGGGGGTAATGGAAGGGGATAAATGGGAGGAGGGAGCAATTAAAAGTCAACACTTTTGGCGAGGGACAAGGTCAAAAGAGAGACTAGAATAAATGGGCAGGATAGGATGGAAGGAAATATAGTTAGTCTTACACAACATGACTATTATGGAAATCATTTCCAAAACTTCATGATCTGATGGCTAGAATTAGACATCAGAATCTCACTATTATCTTTCATGGAGTGATAGGAAATAAGTCTCTATAGACAAATGTTTCATACTATGTGATATAATTTAACCATAGAATTATACTAGAACCAGACTATTATTACAAAAAATCTTTCAATGATTTTGTGAATATATTTATCAAAAAATTCCACTAATATTTTTATACTGTATCTTCCTAGGCACTTTTATTTTCCAAACTATCTGGACAAGATGTAGACAAGCTTAAAAATCATATGAGAACAAGATTGATAAAATCTTGGTTTTCTTGCTTGCTGCAAATTTGCTATTATTGAGTCTATAAAAGTAAAGATTATGTTAGTTGAACCAACATGACAGAGTAAATGCAGGAACTTGCTAGGGCTCTCCCCCAAAGTTCAGCCAACTACATGAAAAAATGACTAAACAAATTGTGGAGCTGAAGAACTCACAGAATGATAGAATCATGCAAATCTTCATTCTAAGACAGCCTAAAAAGGTTGAAAGGAAGCATCTATTATGCCCTACTGGGAGGAGAGCACACCAGCACAGACAGTATCTGAGTATACCTTGGAGGGAATTGTGGTGGTTTCCAGACTGTAGAACCTCAAAACACCAAGGACAATTGGAGAGTCAGTGGAGAAAATCTGGAGGACCTGTGTGAGAGAGTAAAGTGGCCTGGCCTCAGACTCTGGACAATGAAGGCAGTGGAGGAGGCCACTGGAGCCCCAGCAGCCACAAGGGCAACAGCAGTGGCTGTTTCTGGAGCTATAGACCCACCAATTGTGGGGGGGGGGGGGTGATCAAGCTGGTGACAGTACACACCCCCAGCCCCAGAGAAAGTAAAGAACTACTTTGACAAAGAGCTCAAAAGTCAAGTAAATGGTGGGGGAAAAGAACGAAAACTAGGAGAAGAATCAGACTATATAATCTTACTTTAGTGACCAGGAAACCAAAACATACAAACACAAGAAAACAACAAACTAAAAGCACCTCCTTCCAAAGACACCAAGAAAAATGTGAATGGGTCTCAGGTCATGGAAGACCTCAAAAAGGATTTCGAAAATAAAGTAAAAGAAGTAGAGCAAAAATTGAAAAGAGAAAAGAGAGTGGTGCAAGAAAATCATGAAAAACAAGTCAATTGCTTGCTAAAGGGGACCCAAATAATGCTGAAGAAAATAGTGCCTTTAAAAACAGACTTGCCCAAATGGCAAAAGATATTAAAAAAGCCAATGAGGAGAAGAATGCCTTAAAAAGTTGAAATGGTCAGATGGAAAAAAATGTCCAAAAACTCACAAAAGAAAAATTACCTAAATATTAGAATGCAAAAGATGGAAGCTAATGACATTATGAAAGTCAGAAAGCTAAAATACAAAACAAAAGGAATGAAAAAAATCGCAGGCAATATAAAATATCTCACTGGGAAAGAACTGAACTGGAAAATAGATCCAGGAAAGACAATTTTAAAACTATGTGACTGCCTGAAAGCTATGAACAATAAAAGAGCCTAGATTTTATATTTCAAGGAAGTTACCAAAGAAAATGTCCTGATATAATAGAACAAGAGGGTAAAATGGATACTGAAAGAATCCAACAATTACCTCCTGAAAGAGGTCCCAAGAAGAAAACTCCTAGGAATATTGTATCCAAATTCTAGAGTTCCTAGGTTAAGAAAAAAATATTGCAAATATCCAGAAAGAAATCATTCAGGTATTGTGGAAACACAATCAGTATAACACAAGATCTAACAGCTTCTAAATTAAGGAGTTGTAGAGCTTGAAACATGGTATTCTAGAAGTGAAAGGATCTAGAAAGTAAACTAAGAATCACCTACCCAGCAAATCTGAGTATAATATTTCAGGGGAAAATGTTCATTCAGTGAAATGGAGGACTTTCAATAATTTTTGCTGAAAAGACCAGAGTCAAATAAAAAATTTAATTTTGAAACAAAAGAATGAAGAGAAGCTTGAAAAGGTAAGCAGGAAAGAGAAACCATATGGGACTTCATAAGGGTCAACTGTTTACATTCCTACATGGAAAGAGAATATTTCTAACTCTTGAGAGTTTTCTCAGTATTAGGATAGGATAGGTTTAGGAAGGATTTTATACATATAGACAGATGGCAGAGGGTGAGTTGCATATGAAGGGATGATATCTAAAGAATAAAATTAAGGGGTGAGTGAGGAATATATTGGGAGGAGAAAGGGAGAAATAGAATGGGGTAAATTATCTTTCAACTAAAAGAGGCAAGACAAAATTTTTTCAATGGAGGGGAAGAAGGAGGAGGTGAGAGGGAAAGCATGAACCTTACTCTCATCAGATTTAGTTTAAGGAGGGAGTCATATACCCTCTTAATGGGGTATGAAAATCTATCTCATAATATAAGGAAATAAGGGGGAAGGACATAAACAGTGCATAGGGAGGATGATAGAAGGGAGGGAAAAAGGGCGGAGGGGTAATTAGAAGCAAACACTTTTGAGGAGGCACAGGGTTAAAAAAGAGAATAGAATAAATGGGTAGGCAGGACAGGATGGAAAGAAATATTGTTAGGCTTTCACCTTATGATTGTTATGGAAGTATTTTGCGTGACTACACATGTGGAACCTATATTGAACTGCTTGCCTTCTCAGTGGGTAATGGTGTGGAGGGAGGAAGGGAAAGAAGTAGGAACTCAAAGTTTTAAAAACGAATGTTAAAAATTGTTTTCATATGTTCCTGGGAAGTAAGACACACAGACAGTGGGACATTGTAATAGTAATTTGAATGGGAAGATCTTTGTCATTAATTAATAGGCCTATATAATCTGCTTAAATCACCTGAAAGCCTAAGTCATATGAAGAGGCAGAACAGGAAAAGTATAGTGGAACCAGAGGAAATGAGTGAGTGGGGTCAGGTGAGAAGAGATACAACTTAGTCCAGCTGACACAGACCAACTAACATAGCATGACGGTTGATAGAGAGAAGGCCCTGGCTGAAGGAGAGGAGGTTTGAGAATGGCTTTGTCCCCCTCAGTGATCACCTTTATAAACTTCTTGGTTACCATTATGGATTTTGCTTTCTGGTTCTGGGATTTGGATTTCTGGTGTTTAAATAAATGTTTTTCTTTTGTCTTCTATATGGATAGTCTTTTATACTTGGAAAATGAGAACTATGCTGGCATATTCATAGTCACCACCAGTGCTGTGAATATTGCCTTGGTGATCCATTTGGCACATGAACAGGATTGCAAGGTACAAAATATCTATTTAGAGACAGAAAGGATTTAGAGGAAGACATTAATATCCCAGGACAGAAATATTTACTATATTGCCACACTAGCAACGGAATGGGCTAAAAGAACTGGACCTGTGAAAACTGGCAAGCAAGGTTCTAGGAGGGGGAACCTGGAGATTTGGAAGTGTATTTGCAAGGAATACCAACAAGACTAGGGAAGGAGTAGACAGGCATAAGTAGGAGAGGCTGGATTTTATTTATTACGTGTAGAGAGATGAGATGCTTAAGGAAGAAATTCAGATAGAAAAAGAGTACAAGAGCAGTCTTGGAGGGGGAGAGTCTCAAGACGAAGGAAAGGCTGTTCATTAAGCTCGGAAGAAGATGAAGGCTAACAAAAGAAATGCACACCTGACCTTTGTACAGACTCAACCTACTTGGCACAAAAATAAAACAAGTGAAATAATTTTAGAGGAAGAATTTTCTCAGTCAGAAGCATGCCCAATAGTGAGCCGGGAACAGAAAAACCAAGGAGGTAACTCAGTGTTTAGGGAAATAATTGAGGATTTTACTCAGCAGGAGATCACAGATATTTTGAGTCAGTTCACCCAAAGGATGGGAGAAATTTTACTATCTTGGATGGTGAGAATCTGTGATGACAGAGCTGGAGGAATAGCTATAGATCAACTTCCTGAATTTTATAGATACTAGTCAGAATCCATTTGTACAGCAAACTTTTAGATATTATAATATGTAAGAACGTAACAATACAACTAATCTGTTAGCTTTGGCTGCAGAAAGTTGAAGTAGGTAGTATTCTACTGACTCTCTCTGGCTTAGTGGAGACAGACCCTGGTATTCACTTAGATACTGTATAAGCAAGTTAAAGAAGGAGGTAATGAAGACTGCCATAATGATCAGAAATGCAGATGCATACTATCATACTCTCTTTGCAGGTTACCATAGGAATATAATGGTGAAGATGGCTCCTCCTACTTACAAGCACCTGATTGTGACTCTAATAAATGAGGAAATAGGGCAACCTTTTTCAGAGATACTGGACAAGTTTTCACTGTTAGGTGACTTAGGAGACTGGGAGAAAGACAAAATTGCTAGAGAGAGAAGAGTAAATAGCCAGCAGATTCAAATCAGTAAAAACAAAACAAAACAAAACGTTGACAAGGAGAGAACTGTTTATTGTTCTATTGATATTGGGGTAGATTTTAGAAGCATACATGGTATTCCAACTAATGAACTGTACAAAATATACCAAGAAAAGGTACTTGATACAAGATGAAATAAAGAAGTAAAAACTGTCTGTACAGATTTGCTGAACCCTTGCATCCAAGTTTGTTGCACCTTCAGAGAGAATAGGAAGTTGACTGAGCCGCAGCTCAGATTACAGAAATACAGAGATAGGATTACAGAAGTCATATCAATTTGACCAATATTGGAGAAATGGATCAAATACTGCAATTGTGGCCTTAATAGATACTGGGGCAGAGATCTCCATTACAAAAATGGAAACTTCAATGAGTTTAAACATAGAACTCTTATCACCATCACAGGATTGGAAAGGACTGAAATATCAGCCAGACAAGGTAATCTAATGATGAAAATTGGACAATTATCTAAGAAAGAATATGCTGTGGTAATTTTATCCATTCCTGAATACATCAGTGAAATAGATATACTAAGAGGTATGACTTTAAATTTACCTGAGGGGAGATACCAGTTTGCAGTAAGGAAGATAGGAATTAATACAGTTTTAGTGGATAAAATAAAAATGGACCCAATCAGTTCACCCTAACCTTCTGAAGTAATTACTTTAAAGCAGTATCATGTGCCAGGTGGACAAGATGAGATTACGAATACTGTAAAGGAATACTTTGAAGCAAGAGTGTTAGTCCCCACAACCACTCAATGGAATAATCCTGTCTGGTCAGCATGAAAGTCAAATGGGTCATGGAACATGACAGTGGATTATAGAAAATTGAATAAAGTCACTCTTCCCTTATATGCTGCTTTTCCAGATACCATTAGTGTAATAGAAAAAATCCAGTGATATGACGGGACTTGGTATGCAGTTACTGATTTAGTCAGTGCTTTCTTTACTATCCCAACAGATTTGAAACAATGGGACCGAATTGCTTTCACTTGGCAGGTCTGACAATATACTTTTATATGCTTGCCAAAAGGATAGGATTGTGGCTGAACATTTGGATGAATTAGAGCTAACTGGTGTACAGCTTGCCTACTACATAGATGACATTATGATATAGGGAAAAACTGTAGAAGAAGTGGAGAAGAATTTGACACTTTTAATTGAGCATATTAAAAGCAAAGGAAGAGAGATTAACGATGAAAAGATTCAAGGGTCAGCTCAAACCATGAAGTTTTGGGGTATACAATGGAATCAAGGGCTGTGAGAGATTCTCCTGAAAGCTCATCAAAAGATTCAGGATTTTCCTATTCCTCACCAATAAGAAAGAGGTCCAGAAGCTGATAGGATTGTTTGGATATTGGAGACACACCACGTTTAGGACAGATTTTGAAACCTTTATATAAAATTACTAGGAAAAAATATGAATTTGATTGGGCACTTGAGTAGACAAAAAATTTTGATGAAGTAAAGGTACAGTTGACCCTAGATTTAGGACCTATGTAATGTGTCCCAGTGAAATTGCAAGTGATTGTACAGGATTGTACAGGATTGTACAGGATGAATATGAAAACAACAATGGCACAAACAACAAAACCAAAATGTGCCCTCAGGATTTTGATCTAGGAAACTCCTTTCATCTGGTGTTCAATATACCCCTTTTGAAAAGCAGTTGTTAGTGGCATATTGGGCTGAACAGCTGACATTAGGCCATGAGTTAATCCTAAGGCCTGGGATTCTATTTATGACCTTGGTAATGAGTACCCAGGCTTCTCATAGAATTGGACATGCACAGGAAGCTAGCATAATTAAATGGAAATGGTATATTCAAAATAGATCTAAAACAGGCAAAAGTAGAGTTTCTGCTTTACATGAATCTATAGCAAACACAGATACTGAGGGAAATGGTACACCCTTTGAACCAAAGCAACAGTTGTTACAGTCCTTGGTGAAATGGAATGAGGGATATGATGCATTGACTGAAGAACAAAGGAGACATGCATGGTTTACTGATGGGACAGCAAAATATTTGGACCACAGAAGACATTGGAAAGCAGTAGCCTATAACCCATGTACTAGCCGGACTTTGGAAAATACTGAGATAGGTGGAAGTAGTCAGTACACTGAACTTATGGCAGTACACAAAGCTATCAAAACAGAACAAGGAAGACAGTGTCATATATTCACTGATTCATGGGCAGCTTTAGCTACATGAGTACCCATGTGGAAAAATCAAAATTGGTAAATTCATGAAAACAAGTCTGGGGCAAGGAATTATGAGAAGATATATGGGGCATGTCATTGGTTGCTAATTTGTCTGTTTTTCATGTAATGCTCATGTGACTCTCACCACACCAGAACGTGAGTACAATGTACATGCTGATCAATTAGCAAAGATTGCTACTCAACATATTGTCCCTACTCTGACACCAACTGATGATCCAGTACTAGTAAAATGGGTCCATCAAAGGACATTTAGTCATTTAGGGGTCCAGGTCACACACCAGTGGGCACAAGAACAAGGTATTAGTATCTGTCATTCATTGTTTAAACAATTAGCTGAAGAATGTTTTATACATATCATTTGGAAAAGGAAGGAATGTTCTTTCCTCAGGTAATAACTGGAGAGATTGCAAGGGGGAAAGTACAAGCCCAATTCTGACAAATAAATTATATTGTACACTTTCCCCAAGATAAAGGATACAAATTAATATGTACTTGTGTTGACACCTATTAAAGTATTCTAGTGACTTGACCCTATAAGAATGCAGCCCAGAAAAACACTTGTAAAACTTTAGATATTGTAAGTCTATAATATGGAGCCCCAATGCAGTTTCAAAGTGATAACGGGTCACATTTCAAAGATAATGAAATGGAGAGATATCGTGTATTAAACAATGTAGAATGGATATATCATATTCTATATTACCCACAAGCATCTGGGTTAATTGAAAGAATGAATGATTTATTGAAAGAATAGTTAAGGAAGTTAAGTTCCAATAATTATTATCAACATTGGAAAGATTATTTGTTCATTGCTTTATGTAACTTCAATCATAGACCATTGGGAGGCTGTACATCTCTAGCCAGAATGATGTCCCCAAATCTGCAAATTAGAAAACAGCAAACATATAAGATTCAAAATGTTGAGTATTGAACTGTGAGGCCAGATGTGCCAGCACTATATCCAGGGACACCTGGTTTGGCAGGACATGATTTACATTGTTTAGAGGACTTTTGGTTGAATAGGAAAGAAATAGCAACAATCTCTACTGGAATATGTATGAGAACCCTAAAGAGTCATTTTGGACGGATGTTACCTAAATCAGGATTAGTTGCTTGAGGAATACATGTATTAGCTGGTGTGATAGATTCTAATAATCAAGCAGAAATTATTGCAGCATTCTAAAATTTAGGTGATGGACCCATACTGTTTTGTAAAAATGGTAGCATTGTTGAAGTGATTATTATTCCTTGTGAAACAAGACCACTTATGAAAACCTACCTCACCCCTTCTGAAATAACTAACAGAAGAACTGAAGAATTGGGTTGTACTGGTGGAATAAAATCAGGAGCTAAAGTATGGGTAAAACGGAAGTCACATGACGTTCCAAAGGCCACAGAAATTATAGCACACATGAAAGATAATACCGTAATTGTTGTTTATCCAGGAGAAGATGATTACCAAATTGTATCCTTAACTCATATATTCTGGCATGAATAAGGCTGTGATAATGGGTTTAAAGACTCCTGAGCCACAGCTGACCATATCTATCTATCTATCTATCTATCTATCTATCTATCTATCTATCTATCTATTTATCATCTATCTATCATCTGTCTATCTATCTAGATATAAATGTCTATCTATCTATAGATATCTATATCTATATAACCTGCTTCTGGTTATTGTTTCCTTGTTTTTTTGTTTGTTTTTTGGTTTTTCATCTATGAAACTTGTTTGGTACATTTGTTTACTATAGACTTTGTACTCTCCACTTCCACATGCTTGATCACTTAAACCAGATATTACCTTCTATCCTTGGTGGCGATGTGTCATCTCTGACCCTGAAGTTGACCCAACTTCAGATGCCAGCTATAGAACTGATCTCTCAAATGAGACCTCTTTGGACAGAGACAGCTCTACATTCAATCTCAGCTGGAAGTAGTTGTGGGAGAAGAGACCTTGGCCCCTTACCCCAAGATTTTGGGCCCCATTTGTTGAGGGGGAATGATGAGGTACTTGTAATACCAGTTGCACCATCAAGCTAAGTAATGAATATGAAAGACCTTGGGGCCGAATGTAATAGTAATTTAAATGGAAAAATCTTTCTCACTAATTAATAGGCCCATATGATCTGCTTAAATCACCTGGAAGCCTAAATCACGTGTGGTAGAAGGAGCTTGCTGAAGAGGCAGAACAGGAAGGGTGGAGTGGAAGCAGGAGGAGTTGAGTGAGTGGGATCAGGTCAGAGGGGATATAACGCAGGTCACCTGACTCAGATCAACTGACACAGCAAGACAGTTGATAGTGAGAAGGCCCTGCCTGAGGAAAGGGAGGTTTGAGAATGGTTTTGCCCCCTGCAGTGCTCATGTTTATTAACTTCATGGTCAATGTGACAGATTATGCTTTCTGCTTCTGGAATTTGACTGTCTGGTGTTTAAATAAATGTTTATCTTCTGCCTTCTACATGGAGAGTCTTTTATACCTGGCAATTGAGAACTATGCTGGCATATTCATAGTCACCATCAGTACTGTGAATATCGCCTTGGTGAGGCAGGCATAGAAATCTGTCTTGCTCTACAGGAAAATAGAGGGGAAGGGGATGAAAGAATGGAGGGTTGTGATAGTAGGGAGGGTAGAATGGGGTAAGGGGAAATTGGAATGCATGGTCTCTTAGGGTGAGGGAGAGGAAAAATGGGGAGAAACTTTAGAACTCAAAATTTTGTGGAATTGAATGTTGAAAACTAAAAATTAATGAATTAATAAAAAAGTTAAGGTTACATACTAATATTTTTGTTCAACTGTAAAGACACAAGTACCTAATACACTTAGGCAATTAGCTAAAAATTTTTTTTAATATTAAAGAATAATAACAGAATAAACTTGTCCCAGGAACACTTCAATCTGAATCCCATAAAATATAGAAAAGAACAAAATGAAAAAAGTAATTATTCTTTCAATATCTATGCATCAGATATATTTTGTATGTGAACCATGATAGAAAATGGGAAAGTAGGTTATGTAGGTTGAAATGGAAGTAGGTTATGTAGGTTGAAATGGCATTCCATGGAAATTTTGTTGAACCTAGAACCTCTATAATAATTGTCAGTTCCTAGCAAGAAGAGGGAAATGCAGACTAATTGGGCTCCATTGTTGCTATTCACTGAAATGACACCCACGTCAATGTGATAGTTTAATAGAAGCTGAGAAACCCTCTACTGGCTCATTCCTATTTGAACTCTTTTCAACTTGATGAAAGCAACAGCAACAACAAATTTTAAACAATATTTTAATGGACCTTAGATATATTGACTCAATTTAACTGTCTGATAACCTTATGAGACAAGTATTACATATATTATTATTATTATTCCCATTTTACAGATGACACAATGGGGACTCTAAAAGATAAATTAATTTCCTAAGAATACATAGCTCATAAGTGACAGAGTGATTAGCATCCACACTAGCACACAAGGTAGCTTGCTAGCACAGGTTCTTTGATCTTTTCTAAAGGAAAGACAGTTTTAAAGGCTTAACAATCTTTAATTACAGATAATTAGCAAGAAGTGAGTATATAAAATACAAGAGGAGAAATTAGCACAGGGATTCAACTGACAGGGTTCCAACTGTCTGAACAAAGTAATAACATCATCTATATACACTATCAGATTGGGAGAACACCAACATCTGAGTACTCAGGGGCTTTTAAGAAATGACTCCCCATAATCCATTCCAGGGAATCAAAATGGCCTTTTCATAAGTGAGCCCTGAAAGCAAAATGCTAAATTCCCATAATATATAACAAAGACTCAGCCCATGATTGACTCAGCCAGAAGGCACAAAAACCTATGTGACTCAGCACAGCTGCAAATTATCGGAGTTTAAAAGCAATTAATCCTTCAGATGTTTACAATTTATCCTGACCCTGAGAAACTGTACACCAAAAAGAAAATAACAAAAATCGGACCTTGCTTGCACTTACACAGAAGCAAGTTTTCACCTCAGATCTTTCTCCCATAAAGTCCATCCTTTTTCCTTCTGTTCTACACTTTTGTGGACCATTATGCAGAAGTTCAGTGTCTATTGGGAAAGTGGCAGTTTTTGATCACACTATTACTTATGGAGTGTTACATCCTTATAAATAGATGGACAAATTTTTAGGGAGTTGTACAGTCAACTGAAGATGACATTTAATTTTTTTCATATTAAAGGAAAATTAAGCCAAATACTTTTAGTTGATTTCAACAAATATTTATCTACCATATGAACAGCACAATACTATGTGAATATGGGAGGAATTTCTATAGAAATGATGTCATGGAATTTCCAATCTAGTGAGTGGAAAGAGGAAACAACACATAAATAAACTATTGTGAAGCATGGAACAGGAAAAGTTGTTTGTGAGACATAACAAAGAGATGAGTAAGATAGGCAAAAAGAAAGATATTTGATTAAGAGATCAGATAAATCTTCATAGAACAGATATCATTTGAAGTAGGATATGTTAAAAAAAATCCTTCAATTCTAAATTGGTACTCATAAGACTTCAGAGATTTCTTAGGAAGGAATAATACTGGAATTTAGAATTTTAGGATGCATCTGGCTGAATTTTTTTGAATAAATCTCATTGTTTTATTCTAAAATTCTTAGTTCACTCAGGCAATTAGCTAACATTTCTATTCCGATATGGAAACCACCAGATTGATTCAATTTCCAAAGGCACCAGATACCTCTTGCTTCCTGTAAAATGATGACTTCCATGTGTATTCTCAATTACATTATGAGAAAATCAGGTAAAAAGATAGGATATGTGTATTGTCATTTTGCCCCATAATGGATGCATCTTTTTGATAGCTACATCAAATTTAGTATCATAATTGTAGGGTTGGATATTCTTTCAAAAATGTATCATTTGCCATCACATTCTGTTTCTTAACTCTAGTCAAAATTTTGAATAAAAACCTGTTCCTAAATTTTGGTTTCTTTTTAAATCTTATGAATATTTCACAAATACCATCGAATACATTGGGATAATTGGTTTGCTTCATGTCTACACTTAAAACTGTCAAATAACATACCAATCACCAATATGGTATATCTAGTGCATATGTTTTATATATTACTATGTGTAAATTTTATTAAGATGTGAGTAAGTGACTATTTCTTGACTCTAGAAATAAGATATGGCTGTGGCAGCTAGGTGCCACAGTGGAGAGAGACCTGACCTTACAGTCAGAAAAGCTGACTGTAAATTTATATCTGGCCTTAGACACTTGTCACTTACAAGCTATGTGACCCTGGGCAAGTCACTTAACCATATTGCCTCACCCAAAACCAAGCAAACAAAAAGAAATAATGTATGACAAAAATTGTTTTATCAACCTGATTCCTCTCCCCATCTTCCCCCACCCCAGAGGTATACACTCTTCAACAGCAATATATCATTTTCTGAAGGTTTTTGGCTCATTTTCACCATCCCTCCAATCAGTTGAAAGCTAAAATTTCTCAATAAGACAAGTTCCTCATTGCTTTTGTTCGCAATTTTGAAATATGTCCAATTATTGAAATGAAGAAAAATCATTATATTTGTTTTGATAAACCAATTTTCTTTTCTCCAACATCACGTCGTTACACTGGGTATAACATACTAACATAATTTAAGAAGATGAGGTCTTGATAAGGGATATTTTATAAAAGACAAGAAATAGTAATGAGCAAAACATTTTTAAGCCAAGTGCTTCAGAAACATCAATATTTTAAAATGTTTAATGGCCTATTTCTACAACTAAACACTCTTGATTGCTTAAACAGAAAAGACAACTTTTGAAGTTTTCAAAGAAGCTAAGAATGAAGAATTCTCTTTACCTTTCTAAAAATGACATGGCTTAAATTCCATAATAGCAATTATACGTTCTAATTAAGATAATATTATACTTTCACAGGATCATGGATATAGAGCTGTACCTAACCATGGAGGTCATCTAGTTCTTTTACTATTGTTAATTTTCTTAACATTTTTTAAAAAAATGAGATTTAAATTTGTTTCTCCCTCCTCTTTCCCCTCCTTGAGAAGGCAATCAATTTGGTATAATTATACATGTTCAGTCATGCAAAAATATATTTCCACATTAGCCATATTGTGAAAAAAAATACAGACATGCACATGAAAAAAGAAAGTTAAAAAACGTTTGGTTTTCTATGCATTGGGAATTCATCAGATCTTTCTCTGCAGGTGGATGGTATCTTTCAACATAAGTCCTTCAGAATTGTCTTAGATCATTGCATACCTAAGAAGAGCTAAATCACTCGTATTTGATCATTGTACAACATTGTTACTGTGTACAATGCTCTTCTGCTTCTGTTCACTTCACTTTACATCAGCTCATATAAGTCTTTCCCGGTTTTTCTGGAAGCATCCTTCTTCTCATTTCTTATAGGACAATACTATTTCTTCACAATCAAATACCTCAGCTTGTTCAAACATTCCTCAATTGATTGGCATCTCCTCAGTTTCCAATTCTATGTGGCTACAAAAAGTATTACTATAAATATTTTTTGTACTTATATGTCCTTTTCCTTTTCCTTTGATGTCTTTGGAATACAGACCAAGTTGTGATATTGGTGGTTGTTGGGACAAAATGTACGCACAATTTTATAGGCATTTGGGTATAGTTACAAAATACATCATCTAATCCTAAAACTTCATTTTATAAATGAATAACTGAGGCATAGAAATGCTAAATTAGTGCCCAGGGTCACAGAGTTTGTAAGTGATTGATCTAGGATTCAAATTCAGATCTCAAGATTCTGCAATCAGATCTCTAATTTAACACTCTTTGCCTTGAACTAGATATACATGAAGCATTCTTTATGTGCTTGTGTATAAATGTGGTATTTTATTTCTCGATTTTCTGTTATCATACATATAATGAAAAGACAAAAGACAATTTCATAGTTCATATGGAGACCAAAGACTGGAAAACAAAGGCAACATATAAAGTATGTATCCTGGTTATGTCAGGAAAGTACCCAAAAAAGCAAGAAGGACAAGATGCACAAATTAGAAGTCCCTATGAGGGGACAGAGTATTGATATAAAATATAAATCAAGTGAAAAATAGAATTCACCTGAATATAACTAATCCATTTACAATAAACCATTTGCCAAGCAAAATATAGAAAATTAGATTCTGTGCACCAAGAAGAGTGTAGAAGACAATTATTTCACCAAAGATTAATTATCCAGTTAGCCTTAAATTCTCCTACAAACAAACAAACAAAAAACTAAGAAGCAAACAAACCTCATGGCTAAGCACAGAATGATTAAATTTATGATATGTGTATGTATGAATAAATTTGAATATACATATAAAATATGTACATATTTGTAAATATATGTACATATGTACTTTCAGGAAGTATTTATATTGGAAAAAGAAACATTCAATTCCAATCTCTTGTTTTGACGCATTGTCAACTTTTTGCTTAGTATATGTTTAATATAAAGTATTTTCAGCTTTCAACATTCACTTCCACAAGACGTTGAATTCCACATTTTCTCCACATCTCTCCCCTCTCCCCACCAGAGGACAGTGGGCATCCCAACCATCATTTTCCCCAGTCTACCCTATTTTCTATCACAACCCCCGATCCCCCATCTCCCATTGCCTTCCCTCTATTTTCCTGTAGAGCAAGATAGATTTCTATACCCCACTGACTGTACAATTTGTTCCCCAGTTACATGCAAAAACAATTTTTAGTATTCATTTTCAAAGTTTTGAATTCCACACTCTCCCTTCATCCCACTCTACCCACCCTCATTGAGGCAGCAAGCAATCTGATATAGGTCATACATGTGTAGCCATGAAAAACACTTCTATAACAGCCATGTTGTGAAAGACTAACCACATTTCCCTCTATCCTGTCCTACCCTCTAGTTATTCCATTCTCTTCCTTGATCTGTCCCCCAACAATGATGTTTTCTTCTGATTGCCTCATCCCCCACTCTGCCTTCCCTTCTACTATGCTCCCTCTCCCATCCTTTTCCACCTGCCTTCCTGCAGGGTGGAATAGATTTTCACACCAAACTGAATGTGTACTATTCCCTCACCTACCCCAACTTCCCCTCCATTTTACAAGCTCTTTCATGTTTCTTTTATGTGAGATGATTTACAACATTCTCTGATTCCCTTTCTCTTTCTCCCAGTACATTCCTCTCAAAATCTAATTTGATTCTTTAGATATCTTCCCTTCATATTCAGTTCACCCTGTGCTCTCTGTCTACATACACATACATACACAATCACACATCTAAACATGTATAGTACACAATACATATAAAACATGTACACACATATACACATATATATGTGCATATATATTTAGGTATATACATGTGTGTATATATGTGTGTATATGTGCTTATACTCACATATACATACACATATGTGTGTATATATGGATATACACACATATATATATCCATATATACCCATCCACACATATATTATACACATATGTTCATGTGTATGTATGTGTATGTGTGTATTCCCTCTAACTACACTAATGCTGAGAAAAGTCTCATAAGTTGCAAATATCATCTTTTCATGTAGGAATGTAAACAGTTCAGATTTAATGAGTCCCTTATGGTTTCTCTTTCCTGTTTACCTTTACATGTTTCTCTTGATTCTTGAATTTGAAAGTCAAATTTCCTATTCAGCTCTGGTCTTTTCAAGAAGATTGTTTGGAAATCCTCTATTTCATTGAAATTCTTTTTTTTTGCTGGGAGTATTATGTTCAGTTTTACTGTGTAGGTACTTCTTAGGTTTAATCCTAAATCCTTTGACCTCTGGAATATTATATTCCAAGCTTTCTAATCCCTTAATGTAGAAGCTTTTTGTTTGTGTGTTATCTTTTTTGGGTTTCCACCATACTTGAATTGTTTCTTTCAGTATCATTGCTATATTTTCTCCTTGACCTGGAGACTCTGGAATTTGGCTATATTATTCCTAGGATTTTTCCTTTTGGGATCTCTTTCAGGAGGTAATTGATGAATTCTTTCAATATTTATTTTACCCTTTGGTTCTAGAATATCTTTTACCAATTCTTGAAAGACTATTTCTAGGTCCTTTTTTTTAATCATTACTCTCAGGTAGTCTAAAATGTCTCTCCTTTATCTATTGAAGGTCAGTTTTTTTTTTTTCTAATGAGATATTTCACATTGTTGACTATTTTTAATTGATTTTATTTTGCTTTACAATTTCTTGATTTCTCATAAAATCATTAGTTTCCATTTGCTCCATTCTAATTTTGAAGGAATTATTTTCTTCATTGAGTATTTTTACCTCTTTTTCCATTTGACAAATTCAGCTTTTAAAGCACTCTTCTTATTGGCTGTTTGAAATTATTATCGGCTGTTTGAAATGGTGAAACTCACCATTTGGGTGAGTTTATTTTAAATGGTGATTTTCTTCAACCTTTCCTAGGTCCCCTTTAGTAAGTTGTTAAATCATTTTTCATCATTTTCTTGCCTCACTCTCAATTCTCTTCTAAATTTTTCGTCTCCTTTTCTTACTTGATTTACTAAACCATTTTTGAGCTCTTCCATGGTCTGAGATCATTTCATATTTTTCTTGGAGGCTTTGGATGTATGGGCCATGACCTTGCTGTCTTTCTTCCATATGCATGCTTTGATTTTCCTCTGGATGTATACTTTGATCTTCCTCATCATAGAAGAATACCTTTTCACCAAGAAAGCAAGCCTCTATAGTTTTATTTTTCATCTTTTTGGTCATTTCCCTACCCAGTTATTTGACTTTTGACAAGATGTAGTGCTAAATTCTACCCTTTTAACTACTTACAAAATTGTTTTCTTGCTCTTTATCATCTTTGGTTTCAGACCTATTTGCTAATAAGTACTATGCACCCTGTCCTACTCACTTTGAAACTCTTGGGAGTTAGAAGTCCAGTATTTTGACTCACTATATGTCATATAATTATTTGATTTTCTTTATTGACTTTACTTCCAAACTGGACTTGTTCCCACTGTATTTTTGTTCTAAATTCAAGCCAATTGAAAGTTCAGCTTACTTCTTTGGCTGATAGTAACTTATAGCTACTTCTGAAAAGGCCTTCAGTGAAACTTTCTGACCTCCAACAACAGTAAGTTTTTTTACGTGAGAAATGATAATGCAAAGGTCAAACAGTATCCCAGAGAAAAAAATTAATGGTTTTCCCATGTTTTAGGACAGTGAATGGTGAGGAAGTAAAGTTTTTTGTTACCCCAAATCCTAGAGCTGGGTACTGGGATCAATTAATATTATAATCAATTGAAGGAGGGAAAAGAGAAAAATGAAGGTGGCAAAAAAATTAAATTGATACTGTGGTTGATTGCAGATTTATTGTGTGCTCTCATGGAGATTAGAGGTTGGTGTCATAGCCTTGACTTGACTCTGTGAGACTTTCCCAGGTCATAGAGGTTTACTTCTCAAAGTAAATGAAAATTTCAGGGAAAAAGCTTGAACTTAAACTATGATTATGTATACTCATGGCTTGAGTTTCTGATTTAACTCCATTCACTGCAGTCAATGTCCAGGTTCTGAAACCCATCAGACATAATATTATTCACTATGTAGTGTTTTTATTCAGTACTTTAAGTAATGAGACTCATTATATCTATAAGAATCCATTTATCAAGTCTTGCATTGTCTTCCTGGTGAGGGGACATAAATCTCTAACATCAGTATACATTTGGTAATATTTTATCTAACTTGTGATTAGTACTCACCCCTGGCTTGTCAATCAATCGATTTCCTGAGAGTCCAGATAATTTTATAAATTTCATTTGTAACTATTATTTTATGCTTTTATTTTAGCTTTTCAGAAATAAACCCTCATTTCTCTACTTTCTGCTTTTGTAATTTTTGAAAAATTCATATTTAAAGCTCCTCAATTTAGCTATGCATCATTTTCTTTGTTTGTAAAATGAGTGGGTTAGACTAAATTATTCAGGTGACTTTAAGTTCTAAATTTAGGATTGTCAGATATGATTCCAAAAATCTATTCTTGAAGATTTAAGTAAGAGTAAAGTCACTATCTCATAAGAAATAGATTTTAGGAAGAATTCATACAAACAACAAATTGGAGACGAAATTTTCACCTTAGCTGAGTCATGAAGCAAAGTAAAGTTTCTAAGAGGCATAGGTGAAGAAGCAATTCATTCTAGGCTTGAGCAGATGGCACATGAGAAAAGGCATAGAGATGGAATGCTGAGCTCAAGTAATTGCTAATTTTCAAGTTGCTAGCAAACTTTCTCATTATTCCCAGGTTTTATAGCTTTCTCTATGGTTACCTTCCATCTTATAATATATATTAATATATACTTCATATGTATATATTTTTTACCCCACTATAAAATCACATGGAATAACATTTGCAAACCATTTAGCACAGTGTCTGATATATAATAAGTGTAATATATAATAAGTATATACAATAAGTATAATATATAATATTATATTTTATATACTTTTCCCCTTTCCATTGCCCTTCCCCCATTTGAATGCAAGCACTTTGAGGACAGTTACTATTTTTACTTTTCTCTGTGCAACCTCACCCTTCTTCAGCCTGGGGAAATAGTATAGCCATATGACATGCACATTGTATTTATAGACTGAGACTCCTAATTGATTCAGAGACATTTGATCTAATGATGATGCATTCCTTCATGAATGACTGAGACCAAAAAGAAAAGTGTAGAAAGAATTCAAGAGAGATGGTCCAAAAGCAAACACAAACTTCTAACTGGAAAACAGGAGATATTTTGGAGTCACAGATATGTAAGCAAGTTAACCCACAAGAAGTCCCTTGACTACTAACGCTGAAAATTTTAAGCCTGGAAAGAATTAACTCTCCCTGATGACATTTTTCACTCTCTCCTTTGGTGAACTAAGACTATATCTCATCCATTGTTGAAGAGTGTATTTAATTTTGAATATTCTAACATATACACTAATCTGTATAACTTTCTCAGTTTTGAAACATTGCTTACTTTGATAAAGAGGCTACTATCAGGACTTTTGGGTCAAATAAACAAGAACATAGTTGGTTAAACATGTTCTACAATTCTTCCAACCTGTCATACATCCCCAAATCAAAATTATGTGCCAATTATTTCTTTTAATTTTATATTTTATTTTCTGCCAACTACATGCAAAACTATAACATTCATTTCTCAAAAATTTTGAGTTCAAAATTCCCTTTTCCCTCTCTCCTCTCCCTTTGCTCATTGAAAAGGCATACAATTTGACACAAGCTGTACATGTGCAGTCACATAAAATATATTTCCATAAACAAGAAAAATAAAGAAAGTAAAGAACAATAATGCTTCAATCTGCATTCAGACTCCATCAATTCTTTCTCTGTAAATGGAAAGCATTTCTCATCATACTTCAGAATTCTTAAATTATTGTATTACTGAGAATAGCTAAGTCATTCTCAAATAATCATCACACATTATTGTTCTTCCTGTATGCAATGCATTGTTGGTCCTACTCATTTTACTTTTACTTTGCATCTGTTCATCTAAGTCTTCCCAGGATTTTCCTGAAAGCATCGTGCTCATTATTTTGTTTTGTTTAGTAATTTATCTTCCCCAAGTACATGTAAAAATAATTTTAAACATGCTTGTTTAAACACTGAGTTTCAAAATCTCTCCCTTTCTCCCTTCTCTCCCCTTCATTGAGAAGGCAAGCAATTTTTATATAGGTTATACATATGTACTCATGAAGTCATACAAAGCATATCCATGATAATCATATTATGAAAGAAAGCACAGGAAAAAAAAACCCTCAAGAAAAATAAAGTATTTAGAAACCATCTATTCTTTCTCTGTGGATAGATATCAGTTTTCATCATAAGTCTTTGAGAGTTGTCTTGGATCGTTGCATTACTGACAATAGCTAAATCACCAACAGCTGATCATCTTACAATGTTGTTGTTACTTTGTACACAGTACATTTCATTTTGTACAAACCCATACAAGTTTTTCCAGGCTTTTCTGAGAGCATCCTGCTAAGCATTTCTTATAGTATACAAATGTTCCTTCAAAATCACATACCACGACTCGCTCAGTCATGCCCCAATAGATTGGTGTCCACTCAATATCCTGTTCTTTGTCCCCTGAAAAGAGCAACTATAAACATTTTCTAATATGGTTTCCTTTTCCTTTTACTCTTTCATCTTTTTGAGAATACATACCTACTCATGGTAATGCTAAGTTAAAGGGTATGCATGGTTTTATATTCCTTTGGACATAATTCAAAAATGTTCTACAGAATGTTTGAATCAGTTCACAACTCCACCAACAGTATGATAATATCTCATTTTTCTCACATTTCCTCCAACATTTGTCATTTACCTTTTATGTCTTATTAGCCAGTCTAATATATATGAAGCAGTTCCTCAATTATGCACCAAATATAAAGCAATTTCAATGGTCCCTATGTACTAGGATACCCAGAATCCAAAAGAAGGTTAACAAAACAACTAGGAACTCCTGCTCAATGACCCTGACTCACTCAAAATCCTTACCCCTCCTCCTACACTCCTACAAGAGAGTCTACACTAGTAGATCCAAGGACATTATTCAGTCTTGCATAAAAACCCAACCTTGTACTCCAGTTCCCTTTTCTTCTTCCCAATGCTCTAGAGACCCCAGTTCCAGGCTGCTTAAGTTTTATTGCTCCTTAATAGCTAGCTTGACCTTGACCCTTCAAAAGTCTGCCACATACTATCTTCTAGATGCACCACTGTGGCAAAGCTCTGAATTGCCAATACAGAGCCAGGGGTGGGATTGCAGGGGGGGTGGGGTGGTGCTGGAGAAGCACCATACCACAAAGCCTAAGGGAAAGAATATAGAAGCCCACTGAGGAGAATTTTAACCATCCAGAAGTCAGTTGAAACAGAGACCTACATTAGTGAACATGAGTTGCCTGGTGTGGGACCATACTGAGATGCTCTGAAATCCAGTACCCAAGGAAACCATAAATAGAAGACAGGGAGTTAGAAAATTAGTAATAAAGGAAATAAGGAGGTAAAAGTAATGAAAGTACCAAAGATTTTAGAAAGAAGAAAATTCAAAAACCTTGAATATAAAGAGATAAATCAGTAAGAAAAACATTAAGAACATAAGGAATTTTGACTGTCAGATATAGTAAACAAGACCAGGCACTATATTGTATAAATATTGTAAATATAATATTGTAAATGAATAAATATTGTAAAATAAAGGAAAGTAATCCAACACTTAACTAAAAAGAGAACCATGTGGAATTTAAGGAAATAATGGATCTGCACCATAATGTTCCTGAGTGGTTTAAATGAAAACAATATGAATTATGAGAGCAGAGTTTATGTCCTAAATAGAAAAAAAAATGAGCATAGTAGAAAAAAAACCCAAAGACTTGAGTCTGCAATGACAAGCTTTACCAAAGAAACAAGAGAACAATGGATTGTGAATGCAATTATACAGAAGTAAAAAAAAATCTAGAAGAGAGGCAAAAAAACCCCAAAACATTAAAATAAAATATGTTTACTATGCAAGCAAAATGTACTGATCTTGAACACCTGATTTGTAGAAAAATTCTAAGGATCATATGTTTCCCAGAACATTACATCTCAAAAAACTTAGCATCATAATTAAGGAAACAACAAAAGAGCATTTCCCAGAATTGCTGAATATAAAATAATGAAATTTTAATTCAAAGAATTCCCATATAAATTTCAAGGGGAAAAAATATTTTCAAACTCTAAGACATGTATTAGTTAAATTTAACAATTTGATTCATAAAATGAGTTCCACAAACCATGAGGAGAAAGACCTTCAAATAAAAGGAAGGGATATTCAAATAATGCAAGACTTCTACATCTGTTAATAAAGAAGGGAAAGGCAAACTGTGCTCTGAATAGCAATGGAGCTCAGGATGCACTCCAGTAGTACCTATTCTTCAAGTCTAAACTTAACTATATGTGGGAAAAAAAGTGAATTCCCAGTAAAAAAGAGGAATTTGAACCATTTTTAGAAAGAAAACTAGAACTGATGAGATATCTTCTCAAAACAGCAGAAGAGAGAAAAGCAGGAGGAATGAATACATGCAGTAGATAAAGAGAGCAACAGAGTAACAACAGAAAAAATAATTTTTTTCTACTTGCACATAAGGAGGCAGAGATGTAGGCAGAAATGGTGAAGGTAAAAGGGAAGAAACAAACAGGGGATATTATAGATATTATATGGACTGTCTACAGGCAAATCTATACTGTTTTGTGGAATACACATTACTTTTGTGGAATACGATTGCAACATTGAGGGTACATAAAAGTTGGGAGAGAAGAGCGTAGGGATAGAGAAGAGTGTATGATATTCAGCCATTAAATAAAAGGCTAGCAATGAGAGGATTGTGATCTCTGAAAAAAAGAATAACCTACAGAAAGTGAGAAGGAGGAAAGAAGCCTTACTTTCAAAGTGAGAGTGGGTTCCATTGAGAACGTTCCCAGGAGTAAACAGAGATGAGTGAAGGGAGATGAAAATCTTATACTCCATGTTGCTGAAGGGATTTGGTGCAGGAAAAGTCTACTCATTCTGTGTTGGGAGGAACTGGAAATTCTAGGGTCAGTTGGTGCCTAGAGAAGAAGGAGAGCTTGGGTACAGGAAGATTTCCAGATAAATTAGGAAAAAAAGTGAATAATAGAAGGTATAGATCAGTACTGGAGGAGGAGCCCTCCCATGGGAGAAATATTCTCTGACATTTGCAATAATTTCCGTCATTCTGGGAGTGAGAGAAAATGGAAAATGATAATCTATGGGACAAACCCTATAAGTTAGTGGAAGAAAGCACATAGAAGAAAAAAAAAATATGGAGTGCATGCCTTGAAAACTTTGATTTCACTAATTATATGCAAAAAAGAGAGAGACTAGATAATTACAGGGGTCATGAATCAGATAAGAAGGGAAGGGAAAACAAGGGAAAGGAAGGAAAATGAAAGGAAGGAAAGTGGTCCCCAGTGGGGCAGGACAGCTTGTCCTACTCACAGTTTGTTATTTGTCCTTCATTCTTGAAGAGACCATGACATCAGGAAAGTGATGACATGACTTTCAAGTGGACTGAATTTAAGTGAGAGAGGGCTGTTTAAAATCATAAACCTCACTTTCTTTCCAGAGATATTTGGGCCCAGTGGCAAGAGGTAGTTCTAGTGCAGGAGGTGAAGGTAGTTCTAGATGCAGCGAGTGATCTTGATCTTTTTTATTTTTCTTGAGATAAATAGTAGCGGAAACAGAAAAAAGTGGTGTCCCTCCTCCAAGAAATAAAAAACAAAGCAAAGCAAAACAAAACAAACAAAAAAAAGAAGACAGAAGAGAGTATCATGAGGACAAAAGTGATAAACCACGTCAAAGACTGCAGAAAGGTCAAGGATAATGAGGACTGAGAAAAGGGCATTGAATTTAGCAATTAAGAGATTATCACTAACTTTGGAGAGAGCAATTTTTTTTTTTTTTGTTAAATAAGATTGGAAGTCAGTTTTATGGGGTTGATAAGAGAATAAAAGGAGAGAAAAGTGGAAGCATCCACTGTAGAAAGTCTTTTCAAGGAGTTTAACTATGAAGGGCAAAAGAGATATAGCATGATAGTGGAGGTGAAGACCAAGTGAGGGTTTGTATTTTGTTGTGTTTTTTTTTTTTTCTGGCTGGGGAGACACAGGCATGTTTATAGACAGTAGGACATGAGACAGGAAGAGATTGATAATAGGTGAAAGAGTTGTGGTTATAGGTTTCAGACTATAGAAGAAGATAGGACGAAATGGTATCAATTGACTAACTAGAGGGGTAAACATGAATAAAGAATAAAGCCACTTCATTATGTGAGACGAGAGTGAAGAAGAAGAAAGTAGTAAAAGACATCTGAATGACAGCAAACGAAGAAGAGTGAGAATCAAGAGTTCCTTGAAAATAACTTCATATTTTTAGTAAAATATGAGGGAAATTTTTCAACTGAGAGAGTGAGTGACAGGAGCCATGGGAAGTTTGAGGAAGGATAAAAAGTTTGGAAAAACATTGAGAAGAGTGAATGAGTTGGTAAGTGAGGTACAAAAGGAATGTCTAACAGTAGCGAGGGTCCAGTTGAGATTGTAGCATATGTTTTTAGTGAAGCCAGTAAAAACTTTTACATGTTTTCCTTATGTTGTTTTTAACCCCTAAAAAGAACATCATACCTTTAAACTACATCTATTTGCTCTGTGGTAAAATAAAAAATGCCACAATCCCCTTATTAGAAATAGGAAAGTATAAAATCATCAGGGTATAATAGTGCTGGATTCTCCCCTACTTGTCTCCATATAGGTGTTTCAGGTATGACATTCCTACTCTTTACAAAGTCAGAAATCCAGTGTCTTACAGGGATGGGATAAATCAGGGAAGATATCTATTTATGCCACACTTTGACCAACCAGACCTATATTATACTGCTCATGCTATAAATAAATAAATGAATGAATGAATGAATAAATAAATAAATGAATGAATGAATGAATGAATGAATGAATAAATATGTGTGTGTTCATGTGTGTGTGTGTATGTCTACTTCTTCTTACAGTGTCATCTAAAAGACAATACTTAATAAATCCTTATTGAATGACTCATTGGTTGATTGAAACTTGCTAAAACTTAGATCATATAAGGGGAGTGATATGAGATAAGTCTAAATACATAATCATAGATTGTGGTGGACTTTAAATACCCACCTAAGAAAATAAGTTAATTACTAAACACTAAATACCCACCTAAGATTATAATAATTATTAATAGGGATAGTTAGATGGTACAAATCTGAGTTCAAAGTGGGCTTTAGATATTTACTATCTATATTACCCTGGGCAAATTATGTAAACTTTATTTGCCTCCACTTTTTTTATTTTTAAAATGGGGATAACCTAACTACCAGGATTCTTGAGGGGATCAAATAAGATAACAATTGTAAATGCTGAGCACATTTCTTGCCCATTGTAACTGTGACCAGTTTTAATCTTGATGTAGAAAAAAGTGCCCATTCTGTCCTTGCTGGACTTGGGAATATAGGTGTGCTGTGTAATATATATTGTAAGATACTGTAGATGTATAGGTTGATCTTCTGGGAACTTGCAGTTCTCTATTTTGCTATTCTTTGTTAGAAGTGGTGGAACACTACTTTATGGGAATAGGATTGCATTTGCAAATTAACAGGAAGTAAAACATATATCATCTTTTTTGAAGAGAAGGCAAATAATCATTCAATATCTGAACAGAGAAAATGAACACAATTGTATTGGAATTTTAATTAAATATTCATTAAATTTTGTTTTCAGTCATTTTCAATTGTACCTGACTCTTTCTGATCCCATTTGGGATTTTCTTTGTAGAGACACAGGAATAGATTGTCATTTCCTTCTCCAGCTCATTTTATAGATGAAGAAATGGAGACAAACAGGGTTAAGTGACTTGTCCAAGGTCATACTCAGTGTCTGAGGCTGGATTTAAACTCAGGAAGCTGGGTCTTTCTAACTCTAGAACCAGTGCTCTATCCACTGGACCACCTAGTTGCCCTTGTTAGCATATATTATCTTATTAATTCATAAACAAATTCTTAGAAACTTTAACTTTCAAAGAGCAGTTTTGAAGAGGTTTGGGGGTAGAGGTTTTGGGTGCTAGTACCCCGAGAATGCCAAGGCAGAATCAGTTGGAATGAATTTACACACTTAAGCTCTTTCAGTCAAGACACAATTTATTATTAATGCCAACCAAAATGAGCAAAGTTCTTTCAATAAATTGCACCCTAATGGGGGTAAATCTACATAGAAAAAGGGCTTGAAAAAGGAGTGTCAGGGATACTACTTAGGTAATCTAGGGGTTCAGGTGTCTTTGGGATCTATTGATTGGGAAGTGTAGAGAGGATAGCAGACATTGAGGGAGTTGTCAGAGGCATGGTCCTTAGGATCTGGTGAGAGGAAAGTCCTTGGGCCAGCCAGGGAGAAAATCTATGGGTCAGGCACACCTCTGTGTGTTCTAAGAGAATTACGAGTCAGCCTACAAGAAGGGAAACTTTTAGGATTCTGGATGTGTTAGGCCAAGTAAATTAGAATCTTCTGTAGTTCATATTTTAGAATAATCAAGAAGTAAAATACCTCTATGGAAATGTGGTTAAAGAATATCTTCCCCATCCCTTGATGAGGCTTCCCATTGAGAGAAGCTTAATTAGGGGAGCTCTTTTGTCAGAGGGTCCCAAATATTTTTTGTTTTTCCTATTGAGGCATTGGGTCAGAGGGTTTTGCACTCTGCCTCTGAAAAATGTAAAAATACTCTGAGGATGAGGTTGCACTTTGGGACTTAGTTTTTGGAAGAAGTTCTGGGTGGCAGATGAGACACTGGGAAGCCATTAAGCAGCCCCCTGGATCTGAAAACCCAGATATTGGTGCTTTCCTCTCTGGTAAAGATGCATGTATGTTAATGATCAGGCAATTTGGAAGCAATGTCTTTCGATTTTTTATTTTTCTGAAATTTTGATTTTTATTTTATCTGATACCTGTGCTTGATTAAAGTGATTGTTAACCCTCAAAAGTTGCCTTTCCTTTTAGAGGAGCAGATCAAGGAACTTGTGGTAGCAGTGCCCCCTGGGTATGTTGAGGTGCTTACTAATACAGGATGAGGGGAGAAACTGGATTACTTTCAGAGACATGGTCTTAGGGCTTTCTAGGGTCCAAGTCCCACTAATTCATCAGTTTGGGAAATAAGCTACCTGTCAATCAATCAACAAATTCCAATGGGAAGTGGCTAGTACTTTATATGGTCTTTGATTTCCTATAAAGTGGTCTATTAAGACTTTCATTTTTACTTCATAAAATAACACCATTTAACAGTAGTTGAACATCAGCAATAAATCTTAGTAATTCAAATCTAAAAAGAGCTTAGGATTTATTATGTATATAAAATAATTTAGCACCCTCTCTGTTTACTCTTCCACTCACACTATCAATATATCTTGATTTGAAGTATTGAAGAGGTGACACTGGGTTATTTCTATTATCTGCAAATTTTACTCGATAAGCTAAATGAAAAATATTTAATGAAAACACATACCCTATTCAAGGCATATTTCGACTTTTAATCAGCAAAATACTTGTTATTTGTCTGCACCTTATCATCAGATGGCACTTTATATTTAGTTTGTATTCATTCAGGACCAATTGGTTTTTTTCCCTTCCAAGATGACTGACAATTTGTGCTACGGCAGGTGATATATTTTTTGGTCAAGTTCCCCCCAAAAAAAATGAACTGAAGGAAGCAAAATTATTTTCAAAATTTTGTCTACTGTTTTTGCTTTAGAAACACAATTCAGATCATTCAAGAAAAAACTTGCTTGACTTTTGCAGTTTTCCATGTAATTGCTACTGCTTATACCATGCAAAAAATATACTTCAGAATAATAAAGAAGTCAACAACCACAAATTAGGTTCCTTGAAAAAAACTGCATTAGTATTTAATTTTTTTTAAAGATTCTTTGTTAATTTTAAATTCAAAAAATATTGAAATATGTCCACCTAATTAAGCAGATTATATATCTGTGGAAGTACATGTGTGTCTTTTTAAAGGAAGAAATATTTAGAAACTTTTCCATGTTGTCAGAAAAAAAAAAGATATCCAGTTACTATCATTTTAAAATTATGAATAGTTTAATGCTGAGCATAAAGACAACCAACAAAACTTGCTTAGTAACCAATTGCATTCAAATCAAATAATTACAATTTTTAAAAGAGTATAAAGAGCAGTTTTTCCATCTAAGTTTGGATCAGAATGCTTTATCCATTAAATCTTTTTCACTAGTAAGGATATAGTTAGTGTGAATATCTTTCTTTGAAAACTATTTCCTTTATAAATTGCATTATTTTATAAAATTTCCTCCAAATTTCATTGAACTCTCCATACCTGCTGGCCTTAATTGTATCAAATTGTATGGATTTTTCAAAATGTATTTCACTATTCACCTATGTTGGAACATGTAGATTGCTTCAATTTTTTTTTTAATTTTATATAATAGTTCTATAGAAAAGTTTAGACATGTAACTAACTTTTTACAGAGTATATTCCAGATAATAGAATTATTTGCATCCAAAGTGATAATTATTTTTTATAAACATTCCATGCACTCTAATAGAATTTGCAAATTCTACAAATACATAATTTTATAATAAATGAATTAATGTATTTGTTTCTACACATACAGACAAATATAGAGTATCTTTTATTTGAATTGTTTTCTAAATTGACATGAGATAGAGTCTCAGAGCCATTCTAATTTATATCTCTGTTATGATTAATAAGCAGTCACCTTGCCACTATGGATGAAAAGTTGGCCTAGAAGCCCAGAAAACATGGGTCCAAGCCCTACCTCGGATGTACAGTTGCTGTGGGACCCTGGACAACTCATTTAATCTCTTAGGGTTCTAGGTAAATCTCTAGTTAACTCTGAGAAAAGATGTGGAGTGTTTAGTTACCTGAGAATTACCTATACCAAGAAAATCAAAAATGTAGCATATTTTCCTGTCCCTGTTTATTGATTATCAATGAAGTGAAACATTTTTTCAAGTCTTTTGAAAATTATTAAAACTTCTTGATCCATTTATCCATTACTGAGCAGGAGTTATCACTGGGAATTTTAAAAGTTTCTTATGTACTTCAGATGATTTCTAAGGAACAATTTGTTTATTTATAGGATGCATTATGTAATAGCTAAGAAAGATTATAATATTCCCTCCAGTTGAACCTTTTAACTGTCAAAGACTCTCACCTTCTTGGAGGACTTAGATATAATTGAATGGGAAAAATAATCAGAAAATATCAATTTTTTTTGTGATACAATGTCTTGGGTTTTGTGTGATGAAAGAAAAGAATCCTAAGGAATAGTTGCTGCCATCAAGGAGCTTAAAATTTCATGGAAAAATAAAAGTGAAGTATGTAAAACAACTGGAGGAACTTTGCCAAGCACTTACCTTCTGTCATCTTTCCTCAATACTTTAGAGCTTTAATAATACTTTCCATTATTGCTACATAATTACAGTTATCTGTAATAGTAAACTATTCAGACAGTTTTGCAACAGGAAAAACTCTTACAGGAATGAAACCAGTTTTACAAAATTACATTCCAAATAAGATACCTATTACTTTTGAATTATGTATGTAAGGCACTGGAAAAATTATTGAAATGTGTGTCAAGAGACCCAAATTTTGATTCAAAGTCTATTTCTAGCTCCCTGTAATTTGTGGTTATTTGACAGCTAGGTGCCACACTGTATAAAGCGCTGGACCTGGATTCAGGAAGACTCATCTACTAGAGTTCAAATCTGGCCTCAGGTATTTACCAGCTGTGTTATACTGAGCAAGTAACTTAAGTTTGTTTGTCTCAGTGTCTCGATCTGTAAAATGAGCTAGAGAAGGTAATAGCAAACCACTCTGGTGTCTTTGCCAAGAAAACACCAAATGCGGTCATGAAGAGCCTGAAATGATTGAAAAATGAGTGAGCAACAACAACCAAATGGGACCATGGAACTGATTCATCATAGTTCTTCCTATTTATTGATTTCATTTTGTTAGTAGTGATTATGTCTTGTCTCTTGCCTTTTGTTATCCTGTTTATTATATAAGATGTTAATGAATGCATATTTGTGTGCTGTGTCTGTGGTGACTTTGTATTTAATTCTACATTATTTCCAGTAATCAGAACCTGGTGTAGCATAAACAGTCAAATCTCATGAAAATCTTGATTTTAGCTCATAAATTAATTTGCTTATTTTCCCTTTACTTTGTATTTATTTTTATTTATTTACCAGATCTGACAATTTATCCATTTTGTCTTACTCAAGTAATAATCTTATTATTTACTTTCTCCCTCCGTTTTTGTTCTTTTCTCTTTCTTATCAGCTATTTCACTTTTTTAGTTTCCCCATATTTTTATCAAGGCAGATTTAATTGCTCTTTCTTTTTTCTCTCGTTTTCTGCAAAATATTTTCTAAATTGCAGAAGTCAACTAAAAATGGGTAATACAATTCAATAGTTCCCCCGAATTAATTTTCTGCTCTTCCCAAGTTTCAGAGCCATGCCTGATACATTTTACGGTCAATTTTTCTTTGCAATTTTTTCCTTTGCTAGCAATATTTAGAACAACATTAGTTCATTGTGATTTAAAATGTTTCTAAATGTTTCAGCAATTAATTGTCAACAAGTTTCACATATTCTGTGTGTGTATGTGTCTGCATGTACAATAATAGTGTAAGTATTTTGTTTTAATTATTTAAAGACTGATAAACTTTGAGTTGCAAGGTACGAGAGCAATCATGTAAATCCTATCAAATAGAGTTACGTAACAAATACTGTCCCCTCACAGGTAAGTATACAGACTTTGCTTATGCACTTTTATTAACAGGGAGCTTTTTTACCTCTGCAAGGAAGGTGGTCCCAATGACATACAGCTCTAGTTGATATGACATCCTTTTTGGATATCTCCCTGTGTCTCCCACTCATTGGTCCTACTCTGCCCTCTAGAGTCATACATGATTCCATTCTCTCATCTTCATAACATTTGTGTAGACATATACATATATAATTACTTTCATACTTTGTGGTCATTTGGTAATTTCATATTTTTACAAAGGAATTAGGAATCAATTTTTATTTTAGTGCTATGTTATTATAAAATGAATTTAAAGTTCTATAATATATATATATTTTGCTGTTAAAATCTTGCCATGCACTATTATTTACTCATTTTCAGTGATTGGATATTAAAGAATTGTAGATCAAAGAGTTGGAGATTCACATCAAACATATATGAATTATATGTGTGGTTAGATAAATGTTTAAAATGTAATTGCATCTCATAATCTTTGAATTCATACTTGTTTTGCTCATTTTGTAACATGCTTCCACCTTTAAATCAGAAATGCCAAAGAAGTATCTCCATGCCCTGCTACCCTGAAAGTACCTAAGTGTGGAATATAACTGAACACAGTGTAGCTTAACCATTCCTGAAATATTAAGCAATAATTTTCCAGCTCAATTAATCCCCTATATTTTTATGAAACATGACAAATTTGAAATGATTGATACATTCATATCACTTTAATGTGGAGGATTATGACTATCTCAAATGCTTTTGGAATACGCTCAGTTGCTATTCAATAAGAATCAACCATACATAGAAAACTCTGTATTCCTCTATGTACTTTTTAACAACCCTAAGTCATAGGATCATAAATTTAGACTAGATAGTCTTTGAGGCCATCAGGTTCAATACTTTCATTCTGTATATGAGGAAACTTGGGCTGAACAAATTTAAATTATCTGCTTAGGATAAAACAGTCTGAGACAGGCATTGAATTCATTTCTCCCTGACTCTAACCCCAAAGCTCCACTCACTCACTATACCACTTAATTGCTTACAAAATTGCCTTTTTTTCTAAGTCAACCATTTTCTCTTAAAGTCATTTCCCTTGGGTCTTCTCTTTTAACAATGTAAAATAAATAAAGATCAAAAACTTTTTATTTAAATCACATGTGGTATTTACTTTTTAAAATAACCTAAATTTATTTGGAATCTATTGTATTATATGGTGAAGAATGTGGTTAAAACATACTTTTTGTAAACATATGTTCCAGTATCCCTAGCAATTCTTTTTTTGGAAAAAAAAAATATTTATTTATTTAACTTTTAACATTCATTTTCACAAAATTTTGGGTTCCAAATTTTCTCCCCTTTTGTCCCCTCCTCCCACTCCAAAACACCAAGCATTCTAATTGCCCCTGTCACCAATCTGCTCTCTCTTCTATCATCCCTCTCTGCCCTTGTCTCCATCTTCTCTTTTGTCCTGTAGCGTCAAATAACTTTCTATACCCCTTTACCTGTATTTCTTGTTTCCTAGTGGCTAGAACAGTACTTGACAGTTGTTCCTAAAACTTTGAGTTCCAACTTCTTTTCCTCCCTCCCTCCCCACCCCCTCCCTTTGGAAGGCAAGCAATTCAATATAGGACAAATCTGTGTAGTTTTGCAAATGACTTCCATAATAGTTGTGTTGTATAGGACTAACTATATTTCCCTCCATCCTCTCCTGTCCCCCATCACTTCTATTCTGTCTTTTGATCCTATCCCTCCCCATGAGTGTCAACCTCAAATTGCTCCCTCCTCCCCATGTCCTCCCTTCCATCAACCCGCCCACCCTGCTTATCCCCTTATCCCCCACTTTCCTGTATTGTAAGATAGGTTTTCATACCAAAATGAGCAGGCATTTTATTCCTTCCTTTAGTGGAATGTGATGAGAGTAAACTTTATTTTTTTCTCTCACCTCCCCTCTTTATCCCTCCACTAATAAGTCTTTTGCTTGCCTCTTTTATGAGAAATAATTTGCCCCATTCCATTTCTCCCTTTCTCCTCCCAATATATTTCTCTCTCACTGCTTGATTTAATGTTTTAAGATATGATCCCATCCCCTTCAATTCACTCTGTGCACTCTATCTCTACGTGTGTGTGTGTGTGTGTGTATGCATGTGTGTGTGTGTAATCCCACCCAGTACCCAGATACTGAATAATTTCAAGAGTTACAAATATTGTCTTTCCATGTAGGAATGTAAATAGTTCATCTTTTGTAAGTCTCTTATGACTTCTCTTTGCTGTTTACCTTTTCATGCTTCTCTTCATTCTTGTGTTTGAAAGTCAAATTTTCTTTTCAGCTCTGGTCTTTTCATCAAGAATGCTTGAAAGTCCTCTATTTCACTGAAAGACCATTTTTTCCCCTGAAGTATTATACTCAGTTTTGCTGGGTAGGTGATTCTTGGTTTTAGTCCTAGTTCCTTTGACTTCTGGAATATCCTATTCCACGCCCTTCGATCCCTTAATGTAGAGGGTGCTAGATCTTGTGTTTTCCTGATTGTATTTCCACAATACTTGAATTGTTTCTTTCTAGCTGCTTGCAATATTTTCTCCTTGACCTGGGAACTCTGGAATTTGGCTACAATGTTCCTAGGAGTTTCTCTTTTTGGATCTCTTTCAGGTGGTGTTCTGTGGATTCCCTGAATACTTATTTTGCCCTCTGGTTCTAGAATCTCAGGGCAGTTTTCCTTGATAATTTCATGAAAGATGATGTCTAGGCTCTTTTTTTGATCATGGCTTTCAGGTAGTCCCATAATTTTTAAATTGTCTCTCCTGGATCTATTTCCAGGTCAGTTGTTTTTCCAATTAGATATTTCACATTCTCTTCCATTTTTTCATTCTTTTGGTTTTGTTTTGTGATTTCTTGGTTTCTCATAAAGTCATTAGTCTCCATCTGTTCCATTCTAATTTTGAAAGAACTATTTTCTTCAGTGAGCTTTTGAATCTCCTTTTCCATTTGGCTAATTCTGCTTTTGAAAGCATTCTTCTCCTCATTGGCTTTTTGGACCTCTTTTGCCAATTGAGTTAGCCTATTTTTTCAAGGTGTTATTTTCTTCAGCATTTTTTTGGGTCTCCTTTAGCAAGATGCTTGTCATGCTTTTCTTGCATCTGTCTCATTTCTCTTCCCAGTTTTTCCTCCACCTCTCTAACCTGATTTTCAAAATCCTTTTTCAGCTCTTCCATGGCCTGCGCCCATTGAGTGGGCTGGGATACAGAAGCCTTGACTTCTGTGTCTTCCCCTAATGGTAAGCATTGTTCTTCCTCATCAGAAAGGAAGGGAAGAAATACCTGTTCACCAAGAAAGTAGCCTTCTATAGTCTTATTATTTTTCCCTCTTCTGGGCATTTTCCCAGCCAGTGACTTGACTTCTGAGTGTCCTCTTCACACCCACTTTGCCTCCAGATCCTCAGTGCTTGGGGTCTGAGATTCAAATGCTGCTTCCCAACCTCAGGGCTTTGGGCAGGGGCAGGGTTGCTATTCAGTGTGAGATCAAGTTCAGGTGCTCAGGTTGGGGTAGGGCCGCCACTTGAGGCTCAGTTCCCTCAGGGGGTTTATGCAGAGACCTTCAACAATGGATCTGGGCTCCTGCTTGCTTGGGGAGCCCTGGTCTGCTCCTGCCTCCGCTGCTGCCTCCCAAGGGGGCCTCAGTTATGGGGGCACCCCACACCCCTCTGCACCCACCAAAGAGACCCTCTCACCAACCCTTGTCACTTGTGGGTGGAGGGGCCCTCACGGCCACTGAAGATCCCATCCCTGAAGCCTGCTCGGATCTGCTCCCTGATCTGATCTGCTCCACTTGGTGCCACGTGGCCAAGGTAATGCTAAGCTCCAGGTCTGCAGCGTGAGGACCTTTTGCAAGAGGTTTTCATGCTCTCTGGAACAGAAATCTCGTCTGCTCCATTATTCTGTGGCTTCTGCTGCTCCAGAATTCATTAGAAGTTCTTTTTTATAGACATTTTATGGGCCGTGGGTTCAGAGCTAGCTTATGTGTGTCTATCTACTCCACCATCTTGGCTCTGCCCCTCAACAATTCTTGTTAAACAAAAAATCATCCCACTGGTAGTTTGACCAGTTTTTAATATTCAATACTAGAATGCTATGGTCTTTTCAAATGGTCTAGCTATCCATATTTTACCCATTACAAAGCTGTTTTATATGGTTAATGCTTTTTATTATCATTTGTAGTCTGGTAATATTGTACCTCCTGATTACTGCTTATTCATTATTTTCCTTGAAATTCATATAGTTCTATTTCTACCAAATTATCTCCTTGGTAGGTTGATTGGTTTAACACCAAAACTGTAAATAATTTGTAAAAAATAATAATCTTCATTATACTAGTAGGGCCTTACTGTTTAAGTAAAGAAAAATATAAATGTCTATTCAATTATATGTTTTCTTTTATTTTGGCAAATTGTTTTATAATTGTATTTATATGTTGTAAATTGGTTTTAATATAATTTGGAATTTTTGGACTTTAGAGTTATTTTAACTGAAACATCTGTTTTTATGTTGCTTTCTTGAGTTTTTAGAGTTCAATATGGAATAAAAAAAGAAGACAATTCATAAGTTACATATTACTTTAGAACAAGGCTTTTCAAAATGTACATATTTGATGAAAGGCAGAGCAAAGAGTCAAATATGATTCTACAGTTAGAAACAGAAAACCGAGAAAGATATGTGGGGAAGCCACTATATTCATCCATCTAGTACTGTGCTGGTCTTGCAAAGGATAGAGCACTCAGTCTACTGTCCGGAATATCTGAGTTCAAATCCAGTTTCAATTATTAGCTATTTCACCCCAGGCACTTAACCTGTGTAATTCAGTTTCCTCAAGTACAAAATGGGGATAACAGCAGTAAAAAACCCCCGAGAATGTTGTGAGGATCAAATGAGATATTTGTGTAAAGGTTCTTAGTTCTTACCTTTCTTCTTCCCTGCTTACCTTACTCCCTCTCTCGCTTCATTTTTCTTTCTCTTCTTCCCTCCCTCCCTTGTTTCCTCCCTCTCTTTTCCTTCCTTCCCTCCACTCTTTCGACCTTCCTTCCATTCTTTTTTCCTTCCTTTCTTTTATCCTTCCTTTCTTCCTTCTTTACATCCTTCTTTCTATCCTTTCTTCTAGTGTTTCATCTATGGAAATTCTAGGAGCAGTACTGACTTGGACTAGGCTCCTATGCTTACCTATCTAATGGGAGAAATTTCAGACAGTTTGACCCTTGAGCTATCAAAACACTTTTGATGACCGTGTTCTAAAGTAGAATGTTTTCCAACTTATAGTTGAGATAGTTTTTGACAAAAAGCTTCCATTTGATTTCATGAGCAGGTTCAACAGCATGATAAAAATAATTGTCACCTACCACCAATGGTGGCGATAAGACTAGCTATATCACATTTTCTGGGGCTATTAGTCCACTGGCATTGCAGATTCTGCCTGATCATTCTGTTATTTCATTAGATTGTAAGCTCCATAGAGGTAGACATTGTTTAATTGTTGTTTCTTTATCATTAATGCCTAGCACAGTGCTTGGTACCAGCAGGTTAGTTGATTATTTGTTTTGATTATTTGCTATATTTGAGAATGAATGACAATAGATTCTCTAATCAGCTCTTACATAAACTGGGATAACTACAAGCCAGGCAAAACTAGGATGTGTGATATTGACTTAGGATCATATGATAAAAGAGACCTGAGATATTGTGTATTACAGTTTCCTCATTTTTCTAGGTAAGAAAATTGAGAACCAGAGAGGTCAGTGTTTTGATCATAGTCATTGAAATGATGACAGATTTTAATTCAAATGCTCCTTTCATCAATCCATGCATTAATCAAATATATTATTGATTCTCTCTAAACAAATCCTCATGTGACTCAAAATATTGTTCAAACAATGGAACATAAGTATTATTCTTTGGAAAGTAATAGGGAACTACCTTAGTGAGTAATAGATAAGGCAAGAAGAATTATTATGAATGAAAGAATGCTAAGAAAACTAGTAGGTCTTAGAAAGGTTAGCTCTTGAGGAATTTTGATATGTTTACTAAAGGCAACTAAGGGTTTTATATTAGTGTTTCAGTTTTTATTACAAAGCACAAAATATGCATAAACTCACACAATTATATATACTCTAGAAGTTATTAATGTTATGTATCTGTTTAAAATTGCTGTTATTATATATCTTCTTGTCTACTAATCCTTCATGTCAGTTTATTTACTGTCAGTTGTTTAAATCCTCTTTATCTTTGGATGTCTAGTATGATATTAACATGAATTTACAAACTTCTTGCTTATCAGAGATTCCACTGTATTCTGTCTAAAATTTATGGCTGAAGATATAACTAGCTTTGTTTCTTCACTATTTATTGTGAACTGAATGGAATGTTGAGAAATAATTCAAGCCATGAATTAGCTAACATTCAAGCCAGGATATTAATTTTCCAGAATTATAGGCTAGGTACCAGTGGAAACTATATTACCCATAAAGAAGAACACATTTTACTTTTCTCATACACTCCCAATGTCTTCTATGAGGGTCATTAAGCTGATTTTAGTCAATGTCATTGTATATGAAAATAATAACTTGTGACTTTGTTGTCTATCTCTCCCATCTATTGGGGAATGCTGTGCATTGCATTGTCTGACAGTTACCTGCATCTATCCTAACTCTATGTTATTGATGTTATGAGCGACTAGAAACTGTGATGATTCTTTGTGTTTCTCTTACTAGAAAAACTGCAGGCATGGCTATCGTTTTGCTATTCTAATCTGAGGAGGTGAAAGCCTTCCTTTTGACCTCACCCTTCCTTCTCTTACAGTAATTATCCCTTCAGGTAGGAGGAAAAGGAAGTTTGTGGAGGAAAAAAATTCAATCTCTTGCTGTGCAGGTCTGATGTCTGACTTCCATCTCATGTTGTACCTGAATCCTGCTTGATATCAATCATCCTTTGGGAGAAAGAGTAACACCTTCCCTTCGATGATGAAGATTCTCTCATTTGATCATACTCTACAAATTCTCAGTGATTCTAAATACTCATAGGAAATCATCCAAATTCCATTCCCTATCTCCCATTACTTGATTACTTATTCCTATTCCCTTAACTTTCCCATTGTAAAGTCCTGACCAAATGCTATCTACACTCTTCATTGTGTCATCTGGAATCCCTGTTCCACAGGCAAAAAAAAATCTTTCATCCTAAATCTCTTTATATTCCACTCCTTCCCTGTTCTATCTATTGGTGAAAGATGAATTCCATTCCCTCCCCAGCCATACTCCAGTCAAGACACAATCTCCTTGGTCACCTTACTTAGTATTGACTGTACCTTTATTCATTCCAAATAACTCACTTGTAAAAGGCAGGGTAGTTAATAATTTATCCATTTTTGTTTCATTTTTTTCTCTTTAATCAGCTGTGAGGTTCTTAAAGAAAGAGATAGTCATTTTCCTCTTTTTGTAATCCTCATGCCTGGCACAGTTCCTGACAGGTGGTAGGTGGTTGAGAAGTGTTCCAACATCAAGTATCTCTGACCATTTACACAATATCCCACATCCTCAGGTTCTCCACTTCGACAATGACAACAGTGAGATACATTTTCTCACCTCTTCTGTGCCAAAATTTAGATACCATAATTATATCATGTTTATTTTAATTTTCTTTCCATTAACATACTGCAAACATTATGCATATTATTTTCTTAGTTTTCAGTACTTCAGCTGCAGTACTTCATAGATCAAGTAAATACATGGAGATCTCTACTGGACGTGACATTTGTATGATGACGTGGAGGCATCAGTAAATTCACACTGAATTCCCAAAGCATAGAAATATAATCTCAGGCCACATTACTCCAGAAAACAAACAAACAAACAAACAAACAACAACTAAAAATACATGTTTATTTTTAATCTATATAAAATCATTCTGAGACATCTTAATTTATGCATTAAGGGAATCCATAATGAGAGTTTTAGTATGACACACACAGGCTTCATCAAGTAATGTCCTATAATAGATCATATCTCTACCAACAAATATTGTTTTAAAGATAAAATGAATAAAATATCTCACCATGTTTATTACTCATTTATTATGAAGGGGAAATAATAGCAATAATAATAACAGCAACAAAATTTGATTCAGAAAAGCAAAATATTACCTTAATTGTTCTGTCCCTTCCAACAAGTCTTCCACCTATATGTAATAATTTTTTGCAATTACTTTCAAAGACAGAACAGTGGGAATGGTTTTCAGTGGTTCTCTGACTATTTAAAAGTCCTTCCACACACATTTGCCAAATGTTTGGATTGAATCACATCTATGGCTGGGAACTGGGGTGAAGGCTGAGTTCTTAACCAGATGAAACTGGATTAAAATATGTACTTGATAAATATCTGATATGTAAAGTACATTCAAAATTAACACAAATATATAAATTTAATGGTTTTCAAAATTAGATATGTTCAAATATGTATATATATCATAATATATATGTATATATATATATATATATATACACACACACACAAACAGTTCTTTAAAAATGAACTGCAAATTATTGATAACTGTGTGGAAGATTGTTTTAATTTATGAGAAAGTCAAAAAAAAGTCTAATGTTTTATCTTAATCCCAGAGAACTGGCAGAGATCACAGTGTTGGAGAGAGTATACAAATAAAAGCAAAACAATATACTGATAGTAGAGTTGCTGGTTTTCTCCAACCCAACTGGAAAACAATAATTAATAGTATTAAGGAAAATTGAATAAATTTTTCTTACTAAAAAATCACAATCATAACTGTATTCTCCAAGTAGGTTAAGTACAGAAAAAAGGATCACTTTTAATGCAAAATATTTATCATACTAAATAGCTCGGAATAGCAGCATAATGAAAAGTAAGTAGAGGAAAAATAGGTGTCCAGGGATTAGTGAATGGTTAAACAGATTTTGATTCATAAATATATAATATTTACATGAATCTGTGATCTCATCAGATCGTTTGTTTTCTTACACAACGCAGATTGCAGTGTACCAATGCCTACTCAATCTGAGTGACTCTTGGACCTTTCCTCTCATGAGTTCACCACAATTTACCAAGGCAATGCGCTGGTCATCCTTCCTTTCTCCTGATAACATAAGGATATCTGTGGAACACAGTCTGTCCACCTCTGAAATTTCATCATCATTTTCTTGATGGCATCATTTACTTTTATTCCTCAAAGTTTTCAATGATAATTTGTTGTGTCTATGTAAAACCTTCATATGACTTTCCATTTTCCTTTTCCTCAACTTTGCTTTATTTGGATAATTTTGTATTGTATGTTCCTGGCCATAAAACCAATCTAGTAGAATATTGGTGTGAAAATGATTTTTTTTGGGGGGGAGGCGTATCATTCCAGGAAAATTGTAATTTACCAAAGAAAATTGATTTGTGTCTTCTCCTGTTTAATTCTCTGCTCAACCTGTTGTTTATTTGTACTCTCTGTCCTACATAAAAATTCTGATGACAGTTTCTATAGAGTGTCTATCCATATGAATATCACAATCTGCAGAAGAGACTTATTTACTTGGTCTTTCCGGTGTGGATGAGTGAGCCAACCTCTTTGTAGTTGTTCTCTATCTATTCCAGGAGACTGTGTAATATTCAAGACTTCTTTCAAATAGCATAATGTCATGTCAAAAGAGGAATAATCGAAGCACCTCCATATCTATATTTAATCTTTCCATAGCATAGACTCTGTACAGTACCTCATGCCAAAAGTGCATTTCCAGGTGATGAGAAAGAGGAAGTGAGAAGCAGCAGAAATTTTGTGTTTTTCACATATATGTTTAGGTTCTTTTCATTTATCAAGGTTCTAATTAAGGAGGACTGGTAATATTCATTGCTTTAATGTAATAAATGCAATGCCATCTCAAAATAGGAGTGTGTGCATGACTTACCATTCAAAGAAAAGTCCCTATTCCATTTGCAACTCATTTTGGAAGTTCTTTATGACTAATCATAAATAGCTTTGGCTATTTATGTCCCCTGCAAGTTTATTAACTTGCTTTATGTTAACATTAAAGAATGTTCTTTCCTTGACACATGAAAACGACTCCTTCACCTCATCTATCCCCAAATTACAACACTTGAGCCTATCTTTGCCTTAAGTTGAATGGGTATATCTCACCCCAAGCAAGAGTGTAATAAGACCTAAGCCTGAAAGGACCAGGGTCTCACACTGCATCCTGGGCCATCTCCAGTCATCTTGATGAATATCATGCCACTGGATCCCGATGGCTCAGGAGAACAAAATGAGGTGAGTGACCTTGCACAGCCCTCCATCACTTAAATCAAAGTCAACTGCAAGTCATGTCATCATCTTGATGTCATGCTTCACTTCAAGAATGAAGGATAAACACAACCTGTGAGTAGCAGTTCCTCTCCTCCTCCTCCTCTTTGTTTTCCTCCTCCTCTTCCTCCTCCTCTTCCTTCTCCTTTCCTATCCTCTGGTGTTTTACCAAGGGGAAGGTACACTCCCTGTGCTAAAGTTGCCTTTTATCCTCTGCGTTTATGGGCTACTCAAAGTTCAAGCCTTAAACCCAATTCACTCTGGAGCTTCTAGACTGGACAACAAGTCGCCACCCACCTAGCACAAAGTAATTGGAATTAGTAAAGAGTAATTATTTCTCTTTTACCCAGGAACCATGAAGGTCTTCCTCTCCCAGTTTAATTTCTTTTTTTTTTATTAAAGAGGCCATCCCTTGAGTAACTACTTAAAGAAGCCTATTTATTGAATGGGCTTATCTCACTTAAAGTGAGAATGTGATAAGACCTTAATCCAAGAGGATCTTATCATTGGGTCTTACATTGTATCCTGGGCCATCTCCAGTAATCCTAATGAATATCAAGCCACTGGACCCAGATGGTTCAGGAGAAGAAAGTGAGGTTGTTGAACTTGCACAACCTTTTCTCACTCTAATCAAAGTCATGTCATCATCTTGAAGTCATGGTCCTCTTCAAGAACAAAGGACAAACACAACAACAAAAGCCTTAAGTAGTTATTTTATATCACTACTTTATTCTACCATATCCTTTATATCAATTGAATTCTTTCTACTGTCAACACATAAGTTGAGGTCTCTATCACCTATCACTTGCATTTTTGAAAATGTTGTACTTAGTTTCCCTGCCTCAAGTTTCTCCCTTCTTGAATCCATCATTCACAAATCTGCGAAATGATATTTCTAAGGCACAGGACTGAACATAGCATTTGTCCATCAGACTTCTGATTGCTTCTGTTTGACAGTAACATCCATACAAATATTTCTTCAATTTATTTTTCTGTGCTTGTTACACATTACTCATCTCTATATACACATAATTCAGCCAAACTAGCCTTCTTACAAATACATTCTCTCTCCAGATCTTTCCACAGATTGTCATCTATTTTACAAACGTACTCCCTGCCTACATCCACCTGTTGCAATTCCTACATTGCCTCAAATCTATGTTCAAATCACCTTTTATATGAGCTTCCAGATTGCTCCCAACTGCTAGTTCTCAGAAAATCATGTTTCATTTTCTCTGAATATACATTTTATTTGCTTATACGTTCATATGATATTTCTTCTAATGGAATGGAAACTCCTTGAAAATGGGCGATAGTTTATGTTTGTCTTTATATGATAATGGAAGCTGTGAAACCACAGGGGTTTCTAATAGTTGAGCTTTACCCTAATCTTGGTGGATTTGAAGCATCTGTGCCAGTTCTCTACCCCATGCAACTGGTGGCACTTTGGCAATCATCCCAACCTCATTCCCAAAAGAATCTTGTACCCTACTCTGACAGTACACTGAGTTCAAAGATCTTGAAATGTACCAAAAAGTAGCCTTGCTCCTGCTGGTGGTGATACTGAAGAGCTGCTATTATTTCTAGAAGTGGTAAACTCCCAGTGCTATTGCTAGGCAAGTAAAAACACATGCTCCTAGGTAACGAATTGTCTCAACTTTGTTTGACTCCATTGGAGTTTTTTAGTGAAGCAATTTCAATGTCAATTTTATTACTGGTCTGTGAAATAACATTTTTGATAAATCTTTTGTTAAATTGAGTAACTGCTTCCATAAGTTTCTTTCCTTGATCTGTAAACAGATCTGTCATTCTGATCCTCTCTAGGTTTCTATCTAGTTTATTATTTGCTCTGCTTCGAGTAATTTCAAGTATTAACTGTTGTTTAATTATCTAATTCAGTTTTCATTTTCCATTCTCTGCTCCCAGATTGTGAAATCACTTTTCTCTAGGATGACCATGTATTTCCTGATTGAATCCAAATATGCCATTAACTGCTGGATAGTAATTTCCTGTTGAGCTTAAGTTACCATCTCCTTATAGACTATATCTAGACTAACATTTGACAGAATTATTAATGCTAACAAAATGGTTTCTGCTTGTGCTTTTTCAAATCCATGACTTTCCAAGACCTGAACCACTGAATGGGTATCAAAAGTTAACTTCCTTTACTCTAAATGATTTTTGTCCATCCTCCTCATGTCATATTTTTTCTTGGAGCTGGTGGTCAACAAACTTTTCCACAGGGCCCATGGGCCACATACTATGCCAATAGACCTCCTGTGAAGGAAAAGAGCTTCCTGAGAGGCTCCTTCTATGACTGGGGTGAAGAAGTAACAAAGCTCAAAAACCTCTCATGTCTTCCAAGGCACTGGGCTTCAAGCAGAAGTGGGGCAGTCTCAGAAGAATATTTCAGTCATGTGGGGGTTTCTGGGAAAAGTCTTAGACACAATTTTTCAAGAAATCAAGGAAAACTGCCCTGATATTCTAGAACCAGACAGTAAAAATAGAAATGGAAAGAATCCACTGATCACTTCCTGAAAGAAGTTCCAAAATGAAAACTTCCAGGAATATTATAGGCGAAGGGGGAAATCTTATTCAGAAAAGAAAAAAAAAAAAGATCTGCAAACATTTTAATAGCAAACTCTTAATTATCTAGTGAAGTGACTACTTTTGGTCTCTAATAATACTATGAATAGTATTTAATAACCCTTTTAAAACAATTGACCATGAATGAACTTAAAGACATTTGCTTAGGTATTACCTAATATACAGCGTCACTGCCATGAATGAAGACTTTTATTTTAGGGAATGTTATAAGTCTATTAATAACTTTATAACAAGTCACTAAATATTGAAGAATTGTGACTTCAAAAAGGACAGCTTACTCTGAATATTACTATTTTAAGTGTTTCATAGGCATGATTTAGAGCAATATTAGGAAACATTCTTAGATACTAAATTTGTTTTGTCTTTCTTATAATTAACAGAAAGTAAGAGAAAAATCTTGCAGTTTCTTTTCTTTCATTTTGAAATGCTTTTTATTAATATAACACTGTATGTGTCTGTATGCATGAACAATATTTTACCATAGACTATTATTTGTGTGTGACATTTGTCTACATTATTTATAGTTATACCTATATCAATACCTCTATATCAGATCCTAGAAACAGACACAGAGGTTGTGTGGCATAACAGCTATTCAGCCACTATTAACGTAAGGAATATATAGTTTGAAGTTGTGTTGGGACTGGAAGCTCAATTCCGTGTGGACGGTCTCGGACGGGTAAAAGTGGGACTTCTAAATCTTAGAGTCTTACGAGGCCCTCCATGAACAGTGGGGGTTCGAGAAGGTCAGACTGAGCTAGCTCGGCTAGCTCGGGTATTTCCGCCTCTCCCCTGGAGATACGTGATGGGTGGAGTCTCCCTGCCCTCGAGGTCGTCCCGGATTGGAGCACACCTAGTTACCTAATAGCACGGTATTGAGATGCAAACTGTGTGGTTGAAGATTAAGTAGGATTGAGGAAGCCAGAAAGCTCTCTCTTAGCACGTGTGGAGCCAAAGAGGAAAGTAGGGCTCTGCTTCTTTTCTTTCCTCTCTCCCCTCCCCCTCTCTCCCCGCTTGTACTTCTACTTCCAATCCCTTAAGCTTAGCCTCCTTAGGAGATCTCCTCCTCTTCCTCCTAAGGAAGACCTCCCTGCATTTGTAACCCGGACCCTGAAATAAAGCTCAACCCCTGTTTGACTCTGGAACGTCCTTTCTCTCATACGTTTATCCGGTTTGGCCAACCGAAGACCTGGGACAGGTAAGAAAGACTCGGATAGCCCAATACAGGCCTCTAGGCTTGGCAAAGTTGTACCTATGACTTACTTCCTATGTACGTCATTTAATCTCTCAGTAAACCCAGTCAATTGTTGAATATTTCAAATTGCAGAGCAACTGAGGATCTCTTTTGTAGGGAGATTGTCCTCATCAGGAGGTCCTTGCATCAATAAAATTATAGATCTGTACTGAAAGTGTAGCTAAGAAAGAGTTAGCTCTTTGTTTCTCAGTTGTAATGAGAAATCCCATCAAGTCAACTCAATGGAAAACTCCTTATATAACATAAGTGGCTTTTGCTATCTTCTTTAAGAATTTATTTTCCTTACCTTGCTCGTGGTTGCCTCATCTAAACTCACTACAGTAGCTGGGCTCTTCTAGGGAACAAGTTAATGCAGTGTATAAGAACTATATAAGCCAGAAAGTGTCTTTGATAAGGAAAAGTAATTGGAGAAAGAGAAATCCTACATAGAGATATAAATAATCAGTACCTAAAACTTTCTGCAATAATCACCACTAAAATGGTGTTTTTTACTGGCACAGGCATAGAAAAATTGCTGAACATGCACAACTTCACTAGGCATCCTGAGAATCATATGAACGACACATATAGAATGACATAAATAGCAATCAATACAAATGGCAGCAACCACAAAAACGCATTTAGAGTTAGGGATAGGTCATACAAATATATCTATAGATATGTTACTCAACTAGCATATGAAAAAAGAAGAAACTTACCACTCTGTATATATAATCTATTGGATAAAGTATGAAGAACTGACCAGTGTTGATTGTAAAAGAAAAACAAAAATTTCACTTAAATTATGAGTATGACTCCAACTTATATTTCACCATTGTTTCTACCTTTGGGTGTTTCTGGTGATTAAGTATTTATTGGTTGAGCATTATAAGCCAACTCTTCTGTATTACTTTAGATGTTGCCTTATGCTAAAATACTTTCTCATAACATACACAATGAATAAATAAATCTCTGTCAAAAGCTAGTATCCATAAAAGAAAAGCAGAATGGACTAATGGCAAGTGTATAGGCATGGAGATCTGGAAATTAGTTCTAATTACAGAACTTTGATTAACTAATTCTATGCATTTGTCAAAGCCACTTAACTTCCCTTAATCAGAATTTTCTCAGCTTTAAGATAATAAATTAAATTGTATCGATAATGGATAAAAAATCTGTTAAGTGTCTAAGTGTGAATCATAAAATAGTGAATAGGAACCATGTTTTATTGTTCACTTAGTTCCTTACTTACAGGACTGCTTGACTGTGGAGAACTTTGTTGTTCAGTTGTTTCAGTCATGTCTGACAATTCACAATCCCATTTGGAATTTTCTTGGTAAAGATGCTGGGGCAGTTTGACGTTTTCTTTTCTGGTTCATTTTACAGATAAAAAACTGAAACAAATGGGATTAAGTGACTTGCCCAAGGTCACAAAGCCAGTAAATATTTGAGGCCTGATTTCATCTCAGATATTCCTGACTCTGGGACTGACTCTCTACCCACTGTGCCATCCAGATGAGGAGCAAAACAAATGTAAATTGTAAATCACACATTCTAAACTCCTTTAACATCAACAAGGTCAAGTAGATGCTACTAGCCAAATGAACCCAGTCTTTGAAAGCATGCTTAGAGTGCCACTCCTACAATTTCCCATGTGAAAGAGGCAAGCGAACTTATTTGTAAGAGCCATGATCCTGTGTAGTGGAAATACATTGGAGAGACTCTGGAGTATGCATAGATATTCTGTAACTGGTTCTGCTCTGTTAACTACATGTTAAATAATAACCTTTTCTTTGATTGAATGCCAAGACAGAATCAGAACCATAAGCAGCCTAGGAATGCAATAATCAACCTTAGCCTATCTCTCGTGGTTTGACTCATTCTATTTGGCTGATTCTTTCTCTTAAATAGTTTCTGGTGAGAGATAATTCTAAGAAAGAGGCTTTAGGTCTTCTCCTCATCTATGTCTGACATGTAGCTTAATGGATATGGGCCTCAGTTTTTCACTTTGCTTAGCAACGACACCCTAGTAAACTGAGGAGCAATTTAAATATTCCTTTGTAAAACTTAATTTTTGTTAAGTGTTTATGTGGAACTGGGTTCAGATATCTAGTCTCTGGCATCCGAGAGTATGTGGTGTAACATTAAGAAAAGGGGCTCAAACGTATCTGGAGCGAAGAGACACCTCAGTCCTTTAGGGGTCCTCTTAGAACTCCTACTTATAATGAAGATGGGAGATCAAGCTCATGTGGCTCTCAGCCAGAGAGAGTATTCACTACATAATTATGAACTGTTTGTTTCATTTATTTATCTGCCAACTAACGTCTGTATGCAGTATCTAAGTATGCATTTTTTATTTCTGAAAGGGAGTATATCTTTGCAAGCAACACATGAATGGAGTTCACTGAAATAAAGTGAACTCTGTAGAAAAGGCAAATTTATTTGAAATCAAGGCTTACAAGAAGAGCATATTTAGTAAATCACACCCTTAGAAACTATTTTGATGTTATCTAACAAAGAAAAGCTAATATCAGTGATAAAAGATTATGCTTTCTGGAGGAGCCAAAAAAACCTAATATCTCTGCCTAGTGAGTTGGGTGCACATAAACATAGGCTGAATTGGCTGCACATAAAAACTAGGTTGAGTATGAGACTTAGTAGCTTCTCATCATTCCCTTCAGATAGGATCAGGTTAACAGCTATCAATGTTACTTGGTACGTCAACATTTTTTCCTATGGAACCCTGTATAATTCAACACAGCACAACACTTTTTTTTTTCAATTTTTATTGTCTTAGCAATACATACTTATACAATATCCAACCATCTACATTCGACTTTGCTAGCTTTCTTTCCTAGAAAAACAGAGAAGCTGTGTGAAGATGTCTAAATATGTTCTTAATAATGCAAACATCATCATTTCTCCTTTCAGGGATTTGTACCAAAGGAAAGGTTTGGAGTTCAAAATCCAGTGTTCGCTGGAACTTTTGAAAGTGATAACAATATATCTTTATTTTGCATACTCTCACTTATAGTTAAAATTGCCTTGTATCTGTCCCGAATACCATTTCCTTTTTGATTACCCTCTATATCTAGAGTACACTATCTCTACTCCCTTGCCTTTTCTATTTCGTAGCTTAAACTCAAAACTCGAGAGCCTTCTCCTACATAAAGCCTTCTATGATTCCCCTAGTAACCAGCATTATACTTCTCTTGAAATTGCCTAAAAATTCCTTACATATCATTTAAATTGACTTATTCACATAAAGGTCATACCTCTTTGCCCCCATATCAAATATAAGCTCTTCGAGTGCAGGGATGGCTCTACAACCCTATCACCTAACACTGTTCCTTGCCCATAGTATGTTTTCATCAAATATTTATTACGTTGGATTGATCAGTGGATTCTACTCAATCCAATCGACATTTTAAGCTCCTACTATGTGCAGGGTACTGTGCTACTTTCCAGAGCTATAAAGATGAACAATAGCAGGCATTCATCTACCAGTTCCAAAATACGTACAATGTCAATGAAAGAAATTGAGATCATAACACCTGGACTTGATTTCTATACCTGCCAGTTGGGTGACTTGATACAATTTGGAAAACAATATATCACCTGTAATATATCATCAAGTATTCTGTATCCTCTAGCACAGGAATTATTTGTCAGTAACATGAAGGGAAACTGTGCTCAAATGAAATTTAAACAAATGCGTTTTAAAAGTACAAGGTTGTTACCTGTGACACTTTTCATCCCAAGAGATTTCAAGTCATGCTTAAATACACTTACAAGAATATCCTCTAAATGCAAAGATCTTTATCATAGCAGTATCTAAAAATATATTAGACCTTTTGCAACACATAAAACAGGGGGAGAAAATAATGAACCTCTGGAGAAATTCTAGATTTTATGAAACAAAAATAGAATTCTCATCTGAGAGATGTTTCCATATATCAACACACCTAATATCACTGTATTATTATTATTACTATCACTATTATGCTGTTTCTTTTTAATGAAAAAACATTTGAGACTTCCATTCTGATAATAAATAGAAAAATATATTCAGCCTAGGAATTACAAAACAGAAATAATTCATTACTGAAATATCAAGGTAGATTAAAATTAGAAAGGGCAGAAATAAAAGACTGAAAGAGCAAATAGTCCCAGGAAAAAAGCCAGAGTCTGACCTTAGCTTACAGTCAAACAAGGTAGTTGATTTGCCCATAAACACAGAAGAAAAACTGAGTAAAAGTAAAAACTGAATGAGAAGCAAGAACGCAGAGGAAACTTATTCTATTATGAAGCAAGTGAAATACAACTTCCTGTTTTTTTTTTTAAATCTGCATTTTCCCCAAATCATGAAAGAAAAGCAAAAAAATTCCAGAATAACTACAGAGAAAAATGAAATGTTTCAAAAGAGCTGTTAGGAATGCAGTTAATGGAAAATTAGAACTCTCTAGAATTAAAGAAGAAGATAGGGTAAATAAATTAAATGTCATGATAGTCATCATGTTTAATGAAGGACAGATAGTGAAAGAAAAAATAGAATTAACAAAAAAATATAGAGGTGGAAGATAATGAAGAAATAGACAAAAAAGCAAGCACTTTACAAAAATACATGAATTTTATGAAAACCAAAGTCACTGACCTTGAAAAATTTTAGATATAAGAAGCATAGTTTTCTTGCAAAATTTGAAAAATAAAATCACCTGAATATTTTAGTATAAGAAATTGTTCAAGAAAACTGATCAGAATTTCTGAATATAAACAACAAATTTCTGATTGAGCAAATCCTCAGGCTGGAACTTCCAACATGAGAAAAATACATTAGAAATTGAAAATAATATAGTGATTAAATTCCATAACTTTAATAGTATATATTCCAAGCAGGTAGGAGAAATCAATTTGTTTGTGAATGAAGCCACTTTGAAGAATACAGGAATATTCTACTGTCACAAAAAAAGAAAGAAAGGAAGAGGTTACAAATTTTAGTGTCACTAAAAGTAAAATAGTTCGTTACAACACAAGAACACATGGCATGAAAAAATGAAGCTAAAAATTAACAATATGAGGTTGACTTTCAGTCTTTGGCCTAAAGGAGATGACAGCATCCCCATCCATTTCTATGGATTTTTGACTTTTCTATGGATTTTTTATGGAAATTTCTAATAATCTACTGGCCTTACTAATAAAATGATTAAAGTACCCAGCAACTATGTCTCTCTAAACTTTTGAATCCTCAAGTTATGGCTTGAGGGGAGTAGAGCTTTTTCACTCTAAATTCTTAACAAGGAGCTCCCCCTCAATCAGGCCCACGTGGAGAATTTCTCTACAAGGAGAATTTCTGTTACAACTCTGGCCATGATCTGACTCTCCTTTTTACCACTCCACTCTTTAATGAAGAACATCCAGTTTAATAACAGTGCTGGTGACAAGGTGTTTTGGGATAACATCAGGAGTTCTGAGACTCAGTATGGTATCAACACCTATTTGTTATTGAAAACGAGACTGAAACTCTGGGGAAAATAGGACAGTTTATTCTCAGTGCTCCACTTGCTCAAGGTTTCGTCATTCACTCCCCATGCAGTGAGAGCTGTGGCCCTAGATTCAGAAAACCCCAAAGGAGGGAGATGTCTTGTGCTGATTTGTGCCCAGAGGGGGAGATTTCTAACAAATGTCATAATCTAGTTGCCTCTACAAGCATGGAGCTCTTCCAAGTAGAGAAAATATAAGTTGATGGGGATCAACTGCAGGAAAATGTCATTGAGGTGAGAGAATGGGCTGAAACAGAAAATGATTTTCATCAGGGACAGGTGGGAATTGAAAACAACACCACCACCACCACCGTCAACAACAATAACAACAACAAACATTGGTACTCATCAGGTAACGAACTTTACCATAATTAAATGTTCGCATTTCCTGAACATGTGCTTCTACTCAAAAGACCCATTACTCCTACCCACAGTAAAGTCAGCATTCTCAAGAAGACTGCTGGAAAACAAAAATAGAATCTTTGTACAAAAACAAGCAAACACAAAGAAACCAACCCTCTTTGACTATCTATTCATATTTTTTATAACAATATGATTCAGAAAATATCTGCAGAAGAGCTGCTAGAGAATTCCAGTTTCTAATCCATATTAGTGGATTAAAGATTTGTTCTGCCATGTATGTAGTTGATATCAATCACAAATGAATCTGTATTCCTCTATTAACAAGGTATTCACACCTAATGATACTCTGAAAAAGTATGACCACTTCTTTTTTCTGTTGAAATAAAAAAAGTCCCTATCATTAACTGACTGACATGATGTGACTGCCAAAGATAGTTTGTTTGACAATCATTCCTAAAGCAGGTCTGGTAAGAACCAACAATAAAGGAAGACTCTGGTCCCTAAGAAGGAATCGCTCTTGTGAGGAAGCAAGGTGTTTCTCTCAAATCCCTCTTCTTATCTACTACCAACCAGAGCATTCAAGAAGATACACTCTTTCCAGGAGTTAGACAGTGCAAAATAACTTGGAGTTGAGAGAGACACTCTTCAGGCATACACTGATATCAGGAGACAATTACTTGCCACTACAAGCAGGTTCAGAGTGGGACCTCTGGCAGAAAAGAAAAAAGCCACTGTAGACTCAAGAATACTAGTCTTACAAAGACTAGTACCTTAAAAATAAAGGTTTAGTTGCAAAAAAGACTCCATGAGGAGAGAAAGGACTTTGAGGCCTCCAGAACTTTAAGATTATGTTTACTCATTCCATGAGTGCCATGGGTATTTGTGGAGAAATGTGACAAAGTTTTTTGAGGGGAATGATTTTTTAAAACTTTTTTTTCTATTTTATTTTAGTAAAATTAGTGATAATGATAATAAACAAAACATAGCTAGGGAAAAAAATATTGCCTTTCAACCAGAGGGAGGTATTTTAGCTTTTCTACATAATAAAAACCAAAATAGAAATAAGCTGTATTTGTGACTTATAAAGATTCCCTTTGTTGGTTTGGAAGTTCAACTTTGGAATTCTCACTCCATTACTGAACTGCTTTGATTAATTAAGCAAGTGCAAACTCAGTCACTCTACTATATATTGTGTGTAGTAAGCTCCAGATCAGACCATATATATTGCATCTAGTCAACGTGGGCTATCTTGCCATCTTCCTTGCACCTCATATACAGTATCACCATAGCACCTTTCCCTCATCTCACTGATGAAAGCAATTCAAGTATTTCTTCTACAATGGTTAAAAAAAATAGATAATGAAACCTTCCTTATGTAATATTTCATCAGCCCTGTGACTTGCCATAGAAAAATTCTTTAAGTCATGCATCATGGAATAGATACAAGGAACCTGTAATAGCAATTTAAATGGAAAGATCTTTCTCATTCATTAATAGGTCCATGTTCACTGCTTAAATCACCTGGAAGCCTAAGACATATGTGGTGGGAGGAGTGTGCTGAATAGGTGAAACAGGAAGGGTAAAGCAGAACCAGGAGGAAGTGAGTGAACACAGTCAAGATGGAGGAGAGAGGACGCAGGCAGGCAGACAGGCAAGCAGGCAGGCAGGATAGCTTGTTAGGCTCAGACTCACGAGTATTTGCTTGGGAGAATGCTCGAGCAGAGTGGGGGGAGTTTTGGGAATGACTTTGCCCACTGTGGTGAACATGCTTATTAATTTCTTTGTCACCAGGATAGATTTAGCTTTCTTGTTCTGGAATTTGGCTTTCTGGTGTCTAAATATATGTTTTTCTTCTGCCTATAGTCTTTTATACTTTGCAGTTGAGAACTATGCCAGCATTTTCATTCATAGTCATCACCAGTGCAGTGAATATTGCCTTGGTGATACTGAACTCTGATAAGCAAGTTTTTAGATAAGTAGGTACTATATATATATATTTCTATATATATATATATATATTTCTATATATATATTTCTATATATAATATATGGAGTATACCTGTTATATATTAAATAGAGTTTATATATATAAGTATGTGCATGTATATGTGTGTATGTATATGCATATATATATACACATGCATACATACAAACATATATGTGTATTTAGTATTGATAACATAGTAAGAATTTGTAGGAATAGAGAAATTTCAAATAAGAGAAAATTAAGCTGGAGACTCCCTTCCATTCTACAATTACAGTCAGCATTCCATTCCACTCCTCAAACCACAAATGAACAAAAATTGGACAAATAGTTCTTTACTATCTGAACAAGAGTGAGAGTTAAAGGAAAATCAGGTGGGGGAAAAAAGGAAGCAAGGGAAAGGGCAGGGGTCAATTAGAGAGAAGAGTATTCTTATTTCAGATAAAGAAAGAAACAGGCACACATAAATAACATACTTTTTATGTATTCTGATAGTAATGAATCAGAAAAAGACTTCATATTTGGCAAGAGACATCAGGCTAATAATGAATTTTGTGTGAGGGAAGATCGAATTTTCAGATGAGGAAATTGCCTTCTGAGAGAAAAGGATATAACTGACAAGACTGTGCTTCAAGAAACCAGATGGGATGTAGGAGTAATTAAGGACAGCCACTACCCACAATGTTATTGAACTTATATAAGCAAAGATAGGATGAATTACCCTTATCAGTTTAAGTAATCATATTAAAATAGGGGATAGGAATGTACATTTAATGGTTAGAAAAAAATACAAACAAAAGAGGAATAAACAGAAAATAGAGAAAAAATATTGAAAATATGTTATAATAATAAAAAGCACTAATGCAGTGCTTCAAATTTTGCAAAAATTTTTGTGTAAAAATCTTCATTTCATCCTCATAACAATCTTGTTATTTAAATGTTATTATTAAATCCACTTCATAGAATAGGTAACTGAGACCAAAAGAGTTTAAGTTACTTGGACAAGGACACAAAGCTACTATGTGTGTGAGGTAAGATTTGAATTTAGGTTCAATATTTAAATCTAATATTTTGGACACCATATCACCTAAAGTAAGTTCAAGAATACAATTGTGAAATACTATTTGTAGAAACAAAGATAGATTTGAGAAAAATTAAATATCCATGAGTAGGTGAAGCCAATACAATAAAAATTCTAAAACCAAACTCCTAAATTACATTTTTCAGTGTCATACAAAACAAATTATTAATTTATGAAAATCAAAAACAATAAAATTGATAATGAAAAGGAAAATATCAGGAATCTCAGTGGCACAATGAAAAAAGAGAAAGTTGGAATAGAATATATTAGTACCAGGTTACAAACTATACTATTAAGGAATAAAAATTAAAATAATCTCTTCAAGAATTCATCAGTATCAGTAAACTCTCAAGTTTCTCTTGATTTTGGTCATGTTTTTTTTTTTTTCTTGAATATTTCCTCCTTTGATGCAGTAGTTGACAGACAATTTCAAACAAGAAAGTAATCAGACTTTTTAAAATTTTCATTCCAGTGGTGTACTCATTATATATGAATGATTAACAGTACATATAACTTTCTTTGGAAAAGAATATAGATTATATTTTTTGTTATTATCAGGTTCCTCATCCAACAAACATTCATATTTCTTATAGACTTAGCTTGGAATAAAATCTCTTCTTCCTTCCCTCCTCTTCCCCCTTTCTCTTTTTCTCTCTCCCTTCTCTCTCTCTCTCTCTCTCTCTCTCTCTCTTCTCTCTCTCTCTCTCTCTCTCTCTCTCTCTCTCTCTCTCTCTCTCTCTCTCTCTCTCTCTCTCTCTCTCTCTCTCTCTCTCTCTCATTTCTATTTCTCTCCACACCTGATCTTGTTCTTTTTAAAAAGAAAAAAAAAAACTTTCAGAATCTGGTTTCAACCTTATTTTTCAACTTTAATTTATACTTAATTCTCTTCTCATACTCTGTTCTACAGGCAAAGCATACTTTCATTATTGCTCAATTTTGCATTTCCTCTCACATTTATTTTCAGCGCATAACATCTTCTATGCTACAGTTGATAGTAACAATTAGGAAGTCAAATTTCTTAGGATTATTTACCGTGGTTGTATAGTAAGAGTAGTTGGTACAAAGCTTTTGTCAAAAATCTGTGATGTTCTCCCCCCAATACCTACAGAATACAGGAGAAAATGACCTCAATTTTAGAACAAGCATATGACAATAAAGTAGTTCTTATTTTCTGTTGTCCTTTTCTGTACTTTAGTCTTGGGGAGTCATTGTTTGTTTCCTTTTTCGCATACTGTTGCTTTCAAGTAAGATCCTTACGGTATCTTTTTCAGTGTGTCTAGTTTGTCCTTGGCCCCAAAGGTAGACCCAGCCCCTACATTTCCAGGAAAAATGCTAGGATAACAACAATGGGAGACTCAAGTCAATTGATACTCTTAAATTACCAAGTTTTTCTTTGGATTCTTTTATTTTTCTCCTAAATAATTTCCTCTCACGAATCTGGCAAGAAAAGTTCCCTTCTTTTAAATGCTAGGTGGTTTATGTCGGTTCTGAACTGGTTTGTTGTTTTCTAAAAGAAAAATATAACATTATATGTTTGAATTAACTTAATGCTATTGGTTCTTTAATCTGCCATCCCATGAATTTTTTAAAAAATAATTTATTAAATAGTATATAATAATTGTTTTCGTTTGTGTGCCTGTGTATTTTTTTATGTGCATTTAAACAACATTACTCTGAGTTGTCTATAGACTTCAACAGACTGCCAAAAGTGGTCCATGATACCAAACCAACTAAATAAGCAAACAAATATAAAAGTTGAAAAGCTACTGTAGAATAAACATATTTCTTCTGTTTAAATTATCTCTCCTTGAAAACTTAAAGATAATTCAGAACTCTAGCAATGCCACCACTGGTTAACTGAATGAACTAGACAGTTGACCTCAGATTACATTTTTACTCCATTACCTAGGATGCCCTCTAATTTCAATAGCAAAAAAAAATCAGCATCACAAGTGACTCTGCTTCAGCCCATCACATTTAACTGTTTTCTGAAGAGTTGGAAATGATTGTCTTCTTAAAAGCAATTTACTAAAAGCCAATCTTTAGACTTTCTGTCCAAGATTAAAGCTACCTGCACACACTAGACACTGAGCATAGTTGCCTTTGTCTCCCATTAACTATCACAAAAAGAAGATTACCATATTGATACATGTTTTCCCTTCTTGAAAAAATAAAATAAAGTATTGGGAAGGATTCAGATCCAGTAACTTAAATAATTGTGATTCAGATACAGCATAGCTAAATTTAAAGAGGATGCTCTTTTAGACTACAACAACACAAGAGTTATATCAAAAGATGGGCTAATAAATGTTTAACAATTTGCTCTCTGAATAAAACAATGTGCATGTGACTGCCTTTTAAATCTAATCTTCATTACTGATTTGATAATTGCATTGAATAATTACTGTAATAATAGTTAAGGTTTATGTATGTGTCAGACACCATACTAAATACCTTAAAAGTATCTTTTTCTCTCATAATCTGGGAGAAAAGGTGATATATTTTGCTGATTGGGAAACTGAGGTAAATAGTAGTAACCCTTTGCCTATGGTCATCAATCTACTAAATGGTTGAGAATTGATTTTAACTCAAGTATTGAGAGTCCTGACTCAATGCTCTATACGTTACACTGGAACTACCAAGCACATTCTTGAGACTAAATCATTACCAGAATATTTAATTGAACCCAATTTATAGCATTTGTACATTGTCACACTGGAAATTCAACAATAGGCTTTCCTGAGCTTCTTTACAATAGTTCTAGGGTACCCTTGAATCTATGAAAGGGAAGAATGCCAGTGAAACTTCCTATACCTGGGAAAACTTCTGAAGCTGGAAAAAAATATGAGGCTATTTTGATGAGCTTTAATTCTAATTATCTGGTAAAAATTATTAATCATAGAAACTTTTAAAAAATAAAATATATATTTGTAACTTTATGCAGTAAATTAACTAGACCTTGAATGTGTCACATATCAGAAATTTCAGTATTCAAAGTATTTCCCATAGCGTATTATCTGCACTATTATTTTGTTTCTGCAAAATATATGTATATTTAAAATATTATGTATGTATATGCAACAGTATTAAATAAACGTCAAGGGAACCTCTATTAAAATTATGACTCTCAGTTAATGATGGAAATTATATTGCTTTTATCCTAAACATATTGCCCAGGTATTCTCATTGTCGAATTTCATAGATATTACCTATTCAGCAAACTTCCAAATAAATTAAAGAGACAAATGAAGAGGTCAGAGGTTGTGAAATATTGCTTGTATTACATAGTCTCAGATTAAATATATCTGTATGAATGGGGCTGAAACTGTTCTATCAATATAATGCCATGAGTAGATTGAAGGTAAATTGCCACTTGGAGCAAATAACTTCTGTATATTAAATATCTATGATAACGTCTGATAGCAAAGCATATAGGGAATTAAAAAAAAAAGGTCAGGGAGGAGCCAAGAAGATAGATTAGAAACAGAGACTTTCTAGAGCTCTCCCTGCAAACCCAGCCAAATATCTCTAAAAAATTACTCTAAACAAAGCTGCAGAACCCACAGAATGGGGGGATGAAGCAAATCTCCAGCCCAAGACAGCCTGGAAAGTCGAAGGGAAGTGTATATCGAGCACATTAGAAGCAGAACACAGTCCAACTTGGGACCTACTGGCAGAGGTGGGACCTGAGCAGGCCTTCAACAGACTGAATCTCTAACACCTGTGGCAGTTTCTAGACTTCACAACCCCAAAACGCTGAGAAGAAATTGGAAGATCAGTGGAAAACAATGTGTCAGACAGGTGTGAGAAAGTAGAGGGCAATGAAAGGGAAGATTGAGACTTTGGCAACCGCAGCAGGGGCAGACACACCAAGTGTGAGATCTAGGCCCATAAATTGTGGGGTAATCAAGCTGCTGACTGTATCCCTCCATAACAATGCTGAAAGCAAGATGTACTTTGATAAAAAGCTCAAAAGTCAATTAAGTGGTTGGGGAAATGAGCAAAAACCAGAAATAAAATCGGACTAGAGAATATTACTTTAGTGACAAGGAAGACAAAAATATACAAACAGAAGACAACAAAGTCAAAGCTCATGCATCCCAAGACTCCAAGAAAAATATGAATAGGTCTCAGGTCATGGAAGAGCTCAAAAAGAATTTTGAAAATCATGTAAGAGAAGTAGAGGAAAAATTGGGAAAAGAAATGAGAGTGATGCAAAAATATCATGAAAATTGAGTCAATTGCTTGCTAAAGAGGACCCCAAAAATACAGAAGAAAATAACATTTTAAAAATAGACTAACTCAAATGGCAAAAGATATCAAAAAATCCAATAAGGAGAAGAATGCAGAATTGGCCAGATGGAAAAATGTGCTCCAAAAGCTCAGTGAAGAAAATAATTCCTTAAGGATTAGACTGGAGCATTTGGAAGCTAATGACAGTATGAAAAATGAAGAAATCATAAAACAAAACCAAAACAATGAAAAATAACAGACAATGTGAAATATCTCATTGGAAAAAAAAATTGTCTCCAGAAAAAGCAATTTAAAAATTATTGGACTACCTGAAAGGTATGATCAGAAAAAGAGTCTGCACATCATCTTTCAAGAAATTATCAAGGAAAACTGTCCTGATATTCTAAAACCCTAGAGTAAAACATATATTGAAAGAATCCATTGATTACCTCCTGAAAAAGACCCCAAAATGAAAACTCCTAGTATTATTGTTGCCAAATTCCAGAGTTCCTTCATCAAGGAGAAAACACTACAGTCAGAAAGAAACAGTTCATATATTATTGAAACACAATCAGGATAACATAGGATTTAACAGCTTCTTCACTAAGGGGTCAGAGAACTTGGAATATGATGTTCCAGAGGTCAAAGGATCTAGGGTTATAACCAAGAATCATTTACCCAGAAAAACTGAGTATAATACTTCAGGGTAAAATATGATCATTCAATGAAATATAGAAGTTTTAAGAATTCTTGGTGAAAAGATAGGAGCTAAAGAGAAAATTTGACTTTCAAACACAAGAATCAAGAGAAGCATGAAAAGGTAAACAGGAAAGAGAAATCATAAGGGACTTACTGCAGTTGAACTGTTTACATTTCTACATGGAAAGATAATATTTGCAGCTCTCGAGACTTTTCTCAGTATTACGGTTGTTGAGGGATTACTTACATATAGACAGAGGGCACAAGGTGTGTTGAACATGAAGGAATGATATATCTAATAACTAAAATTAGGGGGTGAGAGAGGAATATATTGGGAAAAGGAGAAGGAGAAACAGAATGGCGTAAATTATCTCTCTAATAAAAGAGGCAAGAAAAAGCTTTTTCAATGGAGGGGTAGAAGGGGAAGTTGAGAGGGAAAGAGTGAACTTTACTCTCATCGGATTTGATTTAAAGAAGTAATAACACACACTCAATATGGTATGAAAATCTATTTTACAATATGGGAAAGTATGGGAGAAGTGGATAAGTGGGAGGATAGGAGGATGATAGAAGGGAGGGCAAAGAGGAAGAGAGGGTAATTAGAAGTAAATATTTTTGAGGAGGGCCAGTGCCAAAAGAGAAAATTGAATAAATGGGGGCATGACAGGATGGAGGGAAAAATAGTCTTTCACAACATGGCTGTTATGGAAGTGTTTTGCATGACTATGCATGTATAACCTATGTTGAATTGTGTGACTTTTCAGTGAGGATGGGTGGGTAGGGAGGAACTAAGATGTTGACACTCAAAGTTTTTAAAATAAACGTTAAAAATTGTTTTTACATGCACCTGGGAAATAAGACATACAGGCAATGGGCTATAAAAATCTATCTTACCCTAAAAGAAAATAGAGGGGAAAGATATGAAAGAAGGGAGGGCAGACTGGGGGAAGGGGTAATTGGAATACCTGATCTCTTGGGGTGGTTGAAGGGGAAAGTTGAGGAGAAAATTTGGAACTCAAAATCCTGTGGAAATGAATGTTGAAAACTAAAAATGAATCAAGTACTTAATAAAAACCCCAAAAGATTAATAACCTTTCCCCAATATATCAATGAAAAAAGGATATGAATTTTTTCATTCATTTTTAGTTTTTTGAATGACCTCTTAAGCAATCATGCTGTTTATAATAGGATAAACTTTTAATATGTAAATATTTCAAAATTTGTTATTAGGTTAATGCTGATGACAAAGATGACAAAGTGATAACTGATATTTTAAAAAAGCTTTTAAGCTACTTTAATACATTATCTCATTTAAGCCTTATGTTCATCCTGTTAAATGGGTACCACATATGGTATTATATATATTTTAATGATTTGAAACCGAGTTTCACAGATACTCACTGAATTTACCAGTTTCTCTATTGTAAGGCAATATTTGACTCTGAATGTGCCAGTTTCTTTTTCCTAATTTATATTTAAATACACCTAGGTTTTTAAAAACATAGCTTCTTAAAGAGCTGCTGTTAACAAAAAAAAAAGTATTCCAAAAATTCGCTGAAATTGACAATTAATTGCAAGCTCAGTGTTGGTTATTTTTATCCTAGGACAACAGAAAGAGTATTTTATTGTATCTTGCTTCAAAGCCTTCTAACTTGTAGGATTTTTCAGAGTTTGTGTTCTCCTTATACATCCTTTGAGGAATCAGAGTCACTTACAAGGCATAATAAGGTATTAAAGTAAAATATTAGATGAATTTTAAGGCCTCATTTTATCAGTTAAATTTATTTTTAATTTATGGAATAAAGCAGGAATTTCTATAACACAGGATTCAAAAAAGATAACTACACAGGAAACTGAAAATCTACATAAAAATTGCTATTCCTTTTAAATATATAACAAAGTTTTCATGGAAATTTCTTGTCCCCCTTTTTTCTTCCCTCTCTCCCACCCAAAACATTGCTTCCATTAGAGACAGATACACACGCACGCGCGCGCACACACACACACACACACACACACACACACATTTATTCTATACATACTTCTATTGATCAGTTCTCTAGATGCAAATAGCATCTTTCTTCCTATTTTCTTTCTAGTTAGTTTGGGTATTTATAACAGTCAAAATTGTTTATTTATTCAAAATCATTCTTAAAACAGTCTTGCTGTTACTATATACAATTTTGTCTTGGTTCTGCTAATTTTGTTCCTAATTTTCGCAACTTATGGGCACCCCTGCCATTTCCAGTTCTTTGTCAACATGAAGATAACTGCTATAAACATTTTAAAACATATGCTTTCTTTCTTTTTTTCTTCCCTATCATTTTTGGAAATAAACCAAACAAACCTTAATGGCAATGATAAGTCACAGGGAATCAGTAATCTAAAAATTCTTTGGGCATAATTCCAAATTGCTCTGCAAAATCATTTGATTAGTACATAATTGCAACAATAATGGATTAGTGTCCCACTTTTTCCCTATTTCCTCCATAATTTGTTGTTTTACTTTTCAATTATTTTAGCCAATTTGGTAGGTGTAAAATGATACCTCAAAGTTGTTTTAATTTACAACGTTCCATTCAGTAATGATTTAGACCATTTTTATATGACTATAAATTGTTTTGGTTTCTTCATTAAAAACTGTCTGATCATATCCATTGATCATTTAGCAACTGGGGAATGAAAAGTCCTCATATATTTGCCAAAGTTGTTAAAATAATTAGGATATGAGACCTTTATCTGAGAAACAGGTTATAAAACTTCCCCCCCGCCAATTTTCTACTTTCCTTTTGATTTTGTATTAATCTTATTTGTTCATTTTTTAACTCAATATAATCAAAATTATACATTATATATCTAACTTTGCTCTCTGTCTCTTGTATATTCATGAATTGCTTTCCTATCCATAACATTAAGTAATATATTCCATGTTCTTCTTATTTTCTTGTAAAGTCTTTTTTTTAAATCTAGGTCTTGTATCAATTTTGTCCTTATCTAGGTAAGTGATATAAGATATTGTTCTATGCCAAGTTGCTGTCACCCTGCTTCCAAGTTTTTCCAAAAATTTTTACCCAAGAGGGATTCTCATCCCCAAATCTTAATTCTTTACACTCATGAAATGTAAGGTTATCATATTGTATATCTACTCTGCTCCACTGATCTACCTCACTATTTCTTAGCAAGTACTGGATAGTTTCAGTAATTACTATCTTATAAAATAATTTAAGATTTGGCAATGCTGAACCTCATTCCTTCACATTTTTTATTAGATATTTTTTGTTTTTCCAAATGACTTTTAAAATTATTTTTTTAATTCAGTAAAAGTATATTTTAATTTATTGCAATTCAATTGAATATATACATTGGTTTGGCTAAAATTGTCATTGTTATTATATTGTCCCTGTCTATCCATGAACAAATTATATTTATTCAGTTATTTAAATATGGTTTTATTTGAATAATTGTTTTTAAATTTTGTTCATATACTTCCTGAGTTTTTTTCAGCATGTATACTCCTAGGTATTTTATACTGTCCAGAGTAATTTCAAATAAGATATTTATTACTACCTCCTCTTGAAGAGATTTATTTGTGACACATAGGAATGGTGGTAAGTTATGTGGATTTACTTTATATCCTACTTTGTTAAAATTATTGTTTCAAATAACTTTTTAACTGTGTCTTTGAGATTTTCCAAATATATTAACATATCATATGAAAAAGGAAATAGTTTAATATCTCATTCTCATTTCTTATTCCTTCTATTTGTTTTTCTTCAATTATTGATATTGTTAGGATTTCTAAAACAATATTGAATAATATTGGTGACAGTGAGCATACTTGTTTCACACATGAACTTATTGAGAAGTCTTCTAACTTATTCTCAATATAAATAATGCTTGGTGATGGCTTTAGATAAATAATTTCTTATCTACTTAAGGAATAATCCATTTGTAACAATAATTTCAGATGTTTTTGATAGAAATGAGTATTGAACTTTGTCAAATATTTTTCTGCATTGTTATAATCATATGATTTACAAAAACTTTTATTATTGATATTATCAATTATGTTAATAGTTTTCCTTATATTAAATCATTCTTGCATTCCTGGTACAAATCCTTTTTGGTGATAATGCATAATCTTTGTAATGTATTGCTCCAATATTTTAGTGAATATTTTGTTTAAGAGTTTGCATCCATATTCATTAATGGAATTGGTTTATACTTCTCTTTCTCTGTTTTTATTCTTCCTGATTTATCAGTATCATATTTATTCCTGAAAGAGTTTAGTACAATCCCTTCTTTACTTATCATTCCAAATAATTTATTTAATATTGGAATTAGTTGACGTTTAAATGTTTAATAAAATTCACTAATCAATCTGGTACTTCAGTTTTTCTTTTTCCTTTGGAAACTCATTTCTTGCCTGTCCAGTTTCTTTTCCTAAAATAGGTCTATTTAGATACTCTATTTCCTCTTCCGTTGACATAGTAAATTTACATTTTTGTAACCAGTCTCCTGTTCCACTAAAATTGATCAATTTAATGTCATATAATTGGCCAGAATAACCCCTTAAAATTGCATTAGTTTCATTTTAAATATTGATGTATTTCTTTTCACTTTTCATACTAGTGATTTGGTCTTCCTTCTCTGTCTTTTTTAATCAAATTAATCAATAGTTTATTTTTTTCATAAAACTAACTCCTAGATTTCTTTATTAATTCAATGGTTTTTATACTCAATTTTGTTAACCTCACCTTTAATTTTTAGGATTTCCAACTTAGTGTTTAATTGAGGATTTTTAATTTGTTCTGTTTCTAGTTTTTCAGTTGAATGCCAATTCATTTATTTTATTGAAGTAAGCATTTAGAAGTACAAATTTTTCTCCTCACTGCTTTTTCTATTCACATAAGTTTTGTTATGTTTTATCATTACTGTCTTTCTCTTTAAAGAAATTATTGATTATTTTTAAAGGATCATTTTGATATAGTGGAAAGAGCACTAGCACTGTAATCATGGAGTTATAACGGCCTGGCTTCAAACCCTGAATCTTATATTTCCTCCTTGTGTGACCACTGTCAAGTCATTTAATATCCTAGGACATTTTTCTCATCGATAAAATGAGGAGGTTAGAGTAAATAGTCCTTGAAGTCCTTTACAGCTTTCAAAATTCGATGCTATTATTTTCCAATTACAAAAAGAATAGTGCATTTTTTCAAACACATAAGAGTCATAACCACAGATGATTCTGCCTCAGTCTAGACTCTCATGGCTAGCTCCTGAATGGTGGATATTTTTAAAAGAACTGAGGAAAGATGGGAGGAAGTTTCACAGATGGATCGATCATGCCATTATTGCTTGTTCACACTCAGACAATTTTGCGTCCCCCTTGGAAAACAACTTAAGGAGCAATATTGTTTTCTGGCAAGAATGTTCCCATACTTGAGTAGAGATTTAATCTGAAACTGTACTCAACTGCAGCAGCTGAAGTGAGTTATTCTAGATTTCTTTCTGATTCTTCTACATAGTGACACCCAATGAATCATGGATTTTCCCAGAAACTTCTGAAGGAACCAATATAATATGATAGATGTACAGGTATGACCCTGTGCCTTACGTCTTATACAAGTTCAGCCTTCCCTATGCTGCCTGTTCGATATGCTATGTAAAAAAATTGCTCAGTAGCATGACTGAAGGAACCAAAAACTTGGACAAAATACAAAGATTGCATTTGCTGATTTTTTTTGTCTGTTTGCTTAATGTTTTCTCAATATCACAATGGTTACTGCTTTAAATAAACATTTACTTTATTATGATATCCAATTTAAGTGGATTAAAATGGTTATATCTAAATAAGAAGAGTTTATAATGGGTGAAACTTGCACACTATAAAGTATCTTGAACTATGTCCTGAGACCCAGGAACTCACAGGGGAAATTATTTTTTATTTGAGATGAGTTAGGGTAAGACTTGTCAAGATACTATTAGGAGACATCCAGTTTTCCAGAGCTGAGGCCTGGGAAGTAAGCTGTGCCCTTAGGTTGGCAGAACAGCAATCCTTTGTGATCACACTCTGAATGAACTCAGTCACAGAAAAATATCAGTGTTGTTTCACATAATTATTGTGCTTTGACTAGTATCAGACATTCCCTGGTCTCAGATAAGCACCTGTAGTGCCTATGTTCTGGTCGTGAAGCCCTGCTATCAATCAAACTTGTCTCGTTGTGGCTGTTACCATGCCTTGTCAGGGCAATAGCTCACTGTGTAGTCTTTGGTATATGTATTAAGATTCACCTACACTAAAGTGGGTCCCCCATTGTGTAGGGTGGTGGTGGTGGAACATATGTTGTTTCCCTCCTTTTTTGCAAGCTATTTCCCTCACTATAGAAAATAAACTTCTTTCTTAGACTCTGAACAGTTCTTCTTGTCTGCTCTGTCTGTTTGGCTTTGGATTCCACAGGCCAAGAGGTTTGGTACAGTTGACAGGTGACACATGCGCTATTAAATACACAAACAGTAATAAAAGCGACCAATAGTAATTAAAGGTAATTTGTAATCATATACAGAGATAAACACTTTTTCAATAACTGAATCACACTCAGAACTTAATAACACATTGAATTGAATTTTTACTGTTTTTCTAGAAAGTAAAGGGGCTTCTTTTCCTATTATGATGTTCTCCAATTATCTCCATTCAGATATTTAAATTATAATATCATGATAAATTAATTGTTTTAATTTAAGTAAACCTTAAATAACTGGATGGTTCATCTTCTCACTTTTTTGAGGGAAGAGTAAAAATTTCAATGCTCATCATACTAGTCACCAGGAAGAAAGATTGTAAGAAGGAAGTATTAATATGGCTTAACGATAAGCAAGTCTATTTATTGATAAAATTAAAAATGCCTGTGAAGTGCTAAAACGGAAGGAACTCCAGATCCAAAAGAGGGGACCTGAAATGACCCAGAGTCAGATCACAATTTACAAAGATTATAACTACATTTATTGCCTGAGAAGAAGGTTACAAGCTAGAACAAGTTCCCAGAAGCTCAAAACGAAGAGGAAAAAGGTGAGATATTTATGACTATTTCAAGTATTTGTGACAAAGGGAGAAAGAAGGTTAAGAGAGAAATAAAATAGATGGGGACATCAGTGGAGTGAAGGTCCGGGAAAAAGACATCTGTAAACAAAACAAATCAGAAAACAAGATCTTTGGGACTCTTTAGATAAGTCAGAGACTAAGGTGTCTACTGTTCTCTCTGAGCTGGTCAAGAGTAGTTATAGCAGTTGCAGACATCTCCAAGTTCAGCTAATATTTATTTACTCGCAAAAGATCACTAGTGTATCAAGCAACCCTGAGCTTAAGAAGTCCTCCTGATTGACTAGTTGTTTTGCTACTGCATTGTCTGGTTCCCCTGTGTAAAAAAAATCTCTGTCACATTTAATTGACTAGTACAAGCATCACAGCTTATGTTCACATTATCTAGTGTAGAATACAGAAGTGCTACGTTCTATACTTTTTTTTTCCATAAAAACTATGCAATTTTGAACAAGTGTCCATTTCTTTATTATCTATAAAATGTCAAAGGTTCACAAAAGCCCTAGACCTATCTAATTTCCTTTAATAATCTGAATGTTGTGTTCATAGATGGGGACAGGGAAGGAAAGAAGAATAGTAGAAATGCCCTATTACTATGAGATTGAAGTTCAGATAGGGAACTGAGGGAACAAAGGAGGGACCCAGGTCCTGGTAAGAGGATTCTCTGAACTAGGTATTCCATGGACAATTACCTCAGGTAATAAGACTTTTATTGAGAAGCTGTTATATGAAAACAGTAGAGGCACTACTTCCTTTTCTGGTACATCAATGTTATATCTTTATATTTAAGTTACATGGACAGTAAAGTATTTTTCATTTTGTAATCATTTAATATGATTTCTTAGTATGACACGGCTTCCTTTTTAAATGGAAATACTATCTATACAAAAGATGATGTTCTTTCTTTTTTTCTAATAGGCAACAAAATCATTGGCTAGGTTATTCTATTGCCAATACCCTAGAGCCCTTTATTACTTAATTCATTTAAATGATACTAATATGTTGTATCCATCAAATCAGTTTACTTTGAAAAAGTGGCCAAAATCCCTGCTCATTTTGTGTTACATCACTCTCTTTTCTTTGGTAAGACCCTAACAGTCCTGTCCTCTACCTTTTCCACTGAGGTTAGTATTAATTAAGGTTAATTACAAGTAAAATATTTTTCAGCCTAAATTAATTTGCAGAGAGCTTCTTGGTGCATAGAAAAAATCCTTGTTTTAACATATTTTCTGCTGAATATGACCAGAGGAACTGTAATATCGTTTTAAATAAGAACAATGGGACTATGCTCAACTAAACCCTTCTGATATGAGCACTAAACTATATTTCTTAAAGAAACTTGCCAAGACTAAAAGCCACTCTTCCTTGGAGAAATTATGAAAGGATAAGGATGAAAACAGATGGGAAACAAGTATCAGGTCTCATTTTGACTTCCTCCCTATTTTAGAATATCTCTTTTGTGCATAAAGTGACTTTCTGCCTATTAAGCTCCCCAAGCAGAAGCATTAAACTGGGGCATGGAGAGAGAAGTTGGCCTATCGTACATATTTTCAATATCTTATCTTAACTGATTTCCAATAAGAAAATGTTTAGGCTTCACAAATTATAGGCTAAAATTTCCCTGATTTTGGAGAAAACTCAAGTTAACATGAAAGCAACATCATTTGCAGTATACAATGTCACCTTTTGTTTGCAATACCCTTTTCTTTGATGGAGTTCACACACTTGAAAGATATGGCATGATATTTTGAGGCTGGAGAAAGCTATGTTGTGATAGGATAGAGAAATTAAGGTTGAAAAAAATAAATAAAATCACTGGCAAGATTGGGACATTATGCACCTACCTTAATTGTCAATTATATTTTCCCTCTACCAAATATGTTGCCATCTCTAAAGGATGGTCCTTTTTGAAAAATTAAGATGCATAAAGACATCTATTCAAACTTTGTATAGTTAACATAGCTCTACTTTTCAAAGTAAGAAGGATATTGGAGAGAAAACATGTTTTATCGTAAAGCATGTATATCATGGAAGAGTTATGTACTATTTAATTTCTCTTAGCCAAAAGCAGTAGTATAAGACCAACCAAATGAACAGCCATTTATTAATTACATATTATGTATCATTCACAATGGAATTCAAAAGAAAAGTCAAAGTAGTCCCTGACCCCAAGAAACTTAGATTCGAACAGAAGAGACAAAAGGCACATATATAGGTATATTTAAGTATGTGTAAGAAATCTTAGAAAGAAAGGTAATATGGGTGGGTGGGTGGGGTGAAGATGAGGATCAGGAAAGGTCTACCAAAGAAGGTGCCTCTTGACTCAAAGCTTGAAGGAAGATTGGGACTCTAAGAGGTTGAATCAAAAACAGAGATAATTCCAGGCATGGGGAATAGAGAATTCCAAGCATTGAGATGAGAGAGGGAGTTCCTTGTGTTTTAAACAGCAAGTAGGCTGATAGAGAGGGGCTGTAGAGTATGGAAAAGAGTAATGACTAAGAAGCTTAGAAAGATGGTAAAGTGTCTGATTGTGAACTATTTTAATATTTTTATCTCTTTAATATTCAATATAATATAAAGTCTTTTTATTTTATTGAGTAAAGGGTTGACATGGTCAGACCTGCAACTTAGAAAAAACACTTTGGTTGCTCTGTGAGTGATATGATGAAGTTGAGAAAGACCTGAGGCAGGGAGAACAATTAGGAAACTACTACAGACGTCTAGGTGGACGAGACCTAATTGTGATTTTGAACCTGAGAGACTGTGGGGATAATTATTCCCTCAACTGTTATCAGGAAGTTCAGAAAAGTGAATTTTGAGAGAAAGATAATGAGTTCCATTTTGGGCATATTAAGTTTGAGAGGTCTACCAGATAAGCAGTTCAAAATGTGTAATTTATAGATAGATCCCAATTTGTGTAAGTGAAGGAAGTTACCATGCCAGCAAAGTATTAGGCACTTGCATCAACCACATTAAATCTTTTAAGAATTCTGATGGAATTTATTTACATATAATTTAATCTATTGAGGGCAACAACTTGCTTTCATTTTCTTTTTCTGGTGTCAGCACCTCATAAACTGTGCCCTGAATAAAATGGGCACTAAATGTTTGTTGGACTGGTTTGGTTTGAATTGAATTGTTTCAGTATAGAAACTTTGTTTCTAAACTTTGAAGAGAGGTACTCGAAAGGTTTTCAACCAAGATGTACATGAGAATTCTATCAGATCGTTTCAAACTAGTAACCAAGCAATCAATAAGCTTCATCTTTCCTTATGTTTCTTCTCCTCCTTCTACTCCTTCTTTCATCACATCAGATTTCTAGAGGTCTTTAAGGTTTGCAAAATAATATCCCATCAGACACTCTGTCATTTAATAATTAAAATTAATTTTCTAGTATTTACAATGAGGTCATTCATTTCACCTGATTAGCTCAAAGTATAACATATCCACATAGGCCTAAAATTAAAAGATGCTTTCAAGGCATGTCTATTATATTAAGAAATGTTAATGACAGTAATAATATTTACCAATATTTCATATATCATTTGAGAAAATTATAATGAATAATGATTACTAGGTCATAATATAGCTTTTAATTATTTCAAATTTCAGTCATTTTTAAGTTTTCAAAGAATGTGGAAATGCCATAGATTTTTTTTTGTCAGGGAAAGGGAATATTTTTAACCATAATATAATGAAAAAGGCCTAAACGCATTTCAATGAAACTCTCCAGTTGAAAAAATATTTTTGGATTAATACCAAATGAATGTATCTTCAAAAAGGGGCAATTTTTGTAAAGTTATGATAATAAAAAAGGGTTTATTGAAGCATATATAAAAATTTAATGGCAAAGTATGTAACTAAAATATTTGAATGTAATTATATATAATTTTTCATGTTCTATTTATACTACTACCACATTAGAAATGAGTAACTTGACATTCCGATTTTATGATAAGTACATATTACATTTTAATGTTATGTGGTTTTATAAACTAAAATGTAGAAGATTTGCATTTCAAAACAAATTTATTAACCACTTCCTTTTTAACATTTGAAGTTACATTCCATTACCATCACATTTTATACCCAGATTTTCAATTTTCTAACTATTTTCAGCTTCTGAAGTTTTCACTAAAGGGATAATATAGTCTTTTTTTATCATAAAAGAAATAGTATCAGACCTGTGCAAAAACTATTAGGCTAGTAGTTATAAGAATCAATTTACAGAAGTGGTTCTGCCATTGATTAGCTATGCAACGTGGACAAATCATGTAACACCCCCAAAATTAAATTTCTTACCCATAAAATAAAGATAACAATTAGAGTCATAGCCAAGAATTTAGATACATGGGGTAAATTCATTTCTAAACATGGTTGAAGGAAATTAGACACAGATCATTTGAGGAAAGGAGTTTGAGGGTTTGAAGGAGGCAGACATTAGGGTGAAGGAGACTGTGTGCAAGATAATTATTTTATTGGGAAGAAGGGTATGTATGTAGAGATTCATAATTTTCAGCAAAAAGGAGAGCAAAGAGTCTCCTTCCTTTTCCTCTTGTGTCCAGGATTTTTGGGAGTAGGCAAGCCTTTGAGATAGTACCAATAAAAACGGTATTTTCAGAAAAAAAATCAGGAGTAAACTAGACGTACTGTTCAACAGAAGATGGAAGGGATGAAACTGGAAGAAATAAAGTATCATAGGATCATAGATTTATAGCTGGAAAGGATATAATATATCTATAATATAATATAATTAAATATCTTTTTGCAGTGGAGGAGCCTGAGATATAAAAATATAATATAAATTACGTAAGGTTTTGCAGATGCTTCTCATGAATGGCATTCTATTTCTCACCTCCATATCTTAGCACAGAAATTTTGTTTTTTAATAATTGAAATGTGCCTCTTCACTCCCTATTGGAATCCCTACTTCCATTCAAAACTCAACTCAAGCACCACTTCCTAAAATAGGTTTTCTTAAGGATCCTTGTTTCTTTGATAAGTGATCTTTTCCTTTAAAAATACATACATACATACATATACACATACATGCATGTGTATGTATATATGCATACATGTATGCATGTACTTTGTTTACTCTCACCTGTTTTTCATAAAAGATAAACTTTGAAGTCAGAGTCTAATCTGTTCAGATTTTTGCATCCCGGAAACTTAAAGATTGTATCTAACATATATCAGATGAAAAATAAATACTTAGGAATTGAATCAAAGTAGCAGAAAGATGATTCAAAATTATGTCCTATGATTTTAAATTCAGAAATCCTTGCTTCACCTTACCATTGGAGATTGCATTGGAAAGAAAAGCTGAAGAGCGCAGTAACTGACAAAGAGAGGGCCTGAGCTGAAATTACTATGGTTAAAAGGGCAGTAGCCTCTATTGTGGTCAGAGAGTAAGCAATCTTTACCACTAATCTCTGTAGCTGATCCTACACATATTTATCCCAGTCACTGTGTGTGCATGAGTGGGTGAGGGGAATGTGTGCTCACATGTGTGCCTGTGTGAGTGTGGGCACACTTATGCCAATTGCTCATCAGTGAGAATTTGGTAGAACACAGTTCTCTCAAACAGTTGAGAGACTCCCTCAAAGAAGGGTCTTTGGGGGTGGGTTTGTTGGTGATGGAAAGTTTGCTCTCATGGATCTCAGCAACTGACCCATCACCCCAACTTACTTCTATTAGTTTCTGTACCAACTCTCTGTCTTCAAGTATTACTTTAACTATCAAATGAGGCAAGGATAAAAGAATTCTTTGAATTACGAAGTTCTATATAAATATTACATATTATCAATATGCATGTGAAATAAAAATATTTTTGTTGTGTGTCACATATAATATGAATTTGGCAATTTTTCATTTAGTAGTATGACCTTATATAACATGATTACTGGAAGTTTGATTTTTTTCACAGGTCAAATGATTTTTTTTTAATTTGCAGAGTGAGTAAATTAAATATAAAATATCACATGTAGACATTGGTAAACAAAGTGGTTAACTAAACAAAATATGTTATATGGACAATTCATTAAAATTATTAACAAAACATAACTTTTCCTTCATTTTTCTAAATATTTCATACATTTTCACCTTCAAATATGTATGTAATTTTTGACATGTATCTAGTTCATATTACAAATATATGTGGGAGGCATCATTGTTTGCAATTAACAATACTGCACTTGGAGTTACTTGATGAGGTTTCAAATCCCAATTCTGTCACATAAATTCTCATGTTAATTTGATCAAGCCATTCAAAGTCTTCGGGTCTCAGTTCCCTTAGAAAATTAGAAGGTTTGAACTAATTGGTCTCTAATTTTCCTTTCAATTCCAAACTAATGATGTTATGACTATGAAGCAATACAAGACATATTTCCTAATAACTGTAAGATTCCTTGATCTCATCAACGTGAGTCTTCCCACCATCAGTACTTACAACAGCCCATTCACATATAGTCATCCTTTGTGATATTTTACTATGGCTTTCCTATGAAATCTCATTAATAGGTCTATATGACAAACCAGAGGCCTATCCATGGATGTTTTATTATTCCATAGGCACAAATTCAGCACATAGGGTATCCAGCTGTAATTCCCTCTTGTTACATTGATAATCTTCCTTGCTTTCTAACATACATTCCTGGAATTGCAGTTAAGTGACTTGCCTAAGGTCACACAGCTAGTGGGTGTCAAGTGTCTAAGGTGAGATCTGAACTCAGGCCCTCCTGACTCTTGCACTAGTGCTCTATCCACTGCACCACATAGCTTCCCCTAGCTTACCTCATCCTGGGTCATTTCCAGTCATCCTGATGGATATCTGGTCACTGGATTCAGATGGCTCTGGAGGAGAAGTGAGGCTGGTAACCTGGACAGCCCTCTTTCACTCAAAAACAAAGTCAAGTGCAAGTCATGTCATCATTTCTCTCATGGCATGGTCTTCTTTGGCAAGGAAGGAAGAACACACGTTCCTGGACTATACCACATCTTGTGTTCATAGAAAAGCTGGCCTTGTGTTGCAGCTTATTTGGGTACACCATGAAGCTCTCTATTGCCTTTTGGATTTATTACTAAAATTGATTCAGTGAGAAATGATTATTAATAACCAATATCTTGGGGAGATTTACATACTCTTGCCTTTTGTAAATTCCTCATTTAAAAAGCCCAGTTGTTTAGAAGGATATTACTGATAACAAGATTGCATTAATGCTCCTGATCTTGGTCAGACCCCACCCAACATTGCCAGGAATTTAATCTAGGGTAAGGAAGCCTATTGTGTTCTGCTCAGAGTTGGGTGGGGTATATATTCTTTGAATTGATAGTTTAAATCTATGAGCGGTCAGGTATAATGATACTTTTCCTATCCAAGAGATACATAGCCCTTGATTTTAAAATAGCCCGCATCCAGTCACATTAATTCAATTAGATTTGATTGCTATTTGATGGACCACCTACTGTTCTGAAGAGTATATGAATAGTGAGTCCATACTCGATCACTATTATTGGCTTTGGTCTAAGAGAGATGACCTAATGACCATCCTTCTTTTATTAATAATCTGTTGGCCTTACTAATAAAATGATTAAAGTACCTGGAAACTATGTCTCTTCACCGTTCTTTGTAGGTGCAATGTTTCACAAGTAAAAGAAAAAAAAAAGTGGACTGGGAGTACATTGCTGTTGAGTAGATGATATCCAGTTCAAAAAGAAAGTTTGAGACAATTGAAAATGTTCCTCCTCTTTCTCCTTCAATTCATTGTCTAGCCTCATGACAATTGTATATAGATTTATTTAATTCAATTGACTAGGAAGCTATTTATAAATTATAAATCTGACTATACATATAAATATATATGTATGTATATATATATATATACATATATATATATATATATATATATATATATATATATATATATATATATATATGTAAATGCTAGCTTCAGCATACACCTGTCTATATCTCTTCAAAGATCAGCTTAAGTGTCACAGTCTCAAAGAGATCATTCTTGACTCAAATAGTGATGAGTGTCCTCTCATCCCTAGTACAATTACATGTATTTGTTTATCATGTATCCTATAGTTACTTATCTGTTAAAATGTCCTATCCCCCTCAGTATTTATTTTGTATATTGCCATTATTTACTTATTTATAAACATTTTGTATCCCTCCCTTCTGAAGCTATTACTTATCTTCTTTCATCATTGGAGATTCCCATCTACTTCTATTAGTAATCTGCCTGGACTAATTTTCCATTTTTGGGCACACTTCCTCCCCTTTTACTCTCCTAGTTCCATTGATACTGAATACCAATTGAACAAACCACTTTTTCCCTCCTATCTCCATTTATGGAAAGTTGCTTTCATCTCAATTTACCCAAATCCTACCAAACAAATGTCCCAGTCCACAGCTTCTTGTTGCTTTCATTGTGCCTCTGGAACTTCCATTTGGTAATTAATATGCTTCCCTTCATTGTATATTTTTTCCTCTTAAGAAGCTCCAAAATAAACACACCTATTTTTACCTTACACATTTCTCTTGGATGGAGGGACGCAGTAAGTACTTATTAAATATAGACTATTTTTTGGTCACTGTGCTAGGAATTTTACAAATAATACCTGATTTGATCCTCACAACATCCCTGAGAGGTATGTGCAATTATTATCCTCATTTTATACTTGAGGAAACTAAAGCACACAAGGTTAAGTGATTTGCCTAGATAAAACAGCTAGTAAATGTCTGAGACCATAATAGTATCTTCTGTTTTAAGAATATAGTAAATATACAGAAGCATACAAATTAAATAAATAAACTGATACAAAGCAAGATAGACAAGCTTATAAAAAATAACACACACAATGATTACAATAATGAAAAGTAAAAGAAACAAAACTATGGAGTAAGGGAAAATGAATGTAGCAAAATTATGAATAAGTTTGCCTCCAAAGACATGACAATTCTCCTTCCCCCACATACTTCTTTACAGAGATATAAGGTCCATAAGTGTTTAACATTGCCAAAAATTATATATATATATATATATATATATATATACACACACACACATATCCATCTAATTGGTTTTGTTTATTATTTTTCTTTTTTTCCCACTCTAATCCTTTTAAAAAATTGTCATTAGTAGGATGTATGGATAAAGGAGAGATGATATGACTTCATCAGTGTCACACATTAAGTGTCTGAGGCAAGATTTTTAACTCAGGTCTTTCTTCCTCTAGGCTCATCACTATCCACTGGACTGCCTAGCTGCCTCCTTCCTCATTACTTTCAACTTCTGGCCCTCAAGAGAACTTAATTCCCCCAAATGACACTGAGTTCATGACTAGTCTATGCAATACTGGTTGTTCTGTCTCTCAGACGTCCAGTTCACTGATTCGGTAATGGATACTTCTTGCTTCACAATGCTACTTCTAGACCATCCCACTATTGCCCTCATTCAACAATCTCTATTCCTTTGGTGCCTGTCTATTTAAATCCATCATTTGACCCAGACCATTATTGTTGTTGCCTACTAGCCACCAAAATGTTCTTATTGCTCAATTAATTTAGTACTTGAAGTAAAATCTTTCCCTCCTCTCCACCTCCTGCACCTATTCTAACACAATTCAACAATCATGTTGATAATTCTTCAAATACTCTACTTTTTTAACTCTTAATTCCCATAAACTTCTCCTTTATTCACGATTAACTGAAAGCAGTTATACCAATGATTTTGATAGCACTCACAAGACAATTTATGATTGTGAACTCTGAAAAAACATTTTGTGATTAAAATAAAAATCCTATCTTTCCGGTGCTACGTACACTTCGTTCACCCAAGACTATCTCTGTCTTCACTGTGGCCCTCATTCCCTTTATACCTTAGCATTTTTCTAGATTATTTCCCTTACTCAATCTATATACTCTCCTCCTTTCCCAATTTCAATTCCTTAATGAATAAGTTCAAATCTGCACCATCCTGCACTGTAAAATACCTCTCTTGTCCTTGTCTTTGGTAATGCCTTACCAAATCCCAGGTCTTTTTTATGTCAATCATCCATGTTCTCCATTCCTATTGATATGTTGTTAAAGTAGAGATAGAACGAGGTTAAAAATAATGCTAACTTAATCCACTGCAAATTTGTGTGCTATAACTTTGAGTGGGTCAAACTGCTCTGTGGCAAACTTTCTACTCCTTCCTAATTAATTCATATCCCACTCAGCAGCTTTTTTCTAAACTTTTTTTTCTTTTCTCATTAAGCCTCCAATGATGAACCTTTCCACTATCATCTCAGCTGAAGACTATGACTCATATTTCTCTGAGATGTTTGAGGTCCTTTGCTCTTTTCTCTTTCTCCTCATCTCACAGTCCTGATATTATTCCCCATTAATTCTTACTTTGCTCCCTCTCTGATGAATACATTGACTTTATCCTTGCAAGGGCCACCCTCTTTAACCATATCCTTGTTCCTGTTTCCTTCCATCTTTTCCAACATATTTTTCCTACTATCATCAACTCTCCTATCTAATCTTCAGCCTATGCCTCTCAGTTGGTTCTTTTTATGTTCCCTAAAAAGACCATGAAGATGATCCATACTAAAACCAACCAACCAGCAAACAAACCTCCTCCCAAACAATCCATTTCGTTATTGTCATATATCCTTCCTCTCTTTCTCAGGTAAACTTGAAAAAAGAAAGCAGGTCAAACTAATTATAACTACTTTTTCTCTTCTTACTATTTTTAATATCTTTTGGAAATTGACTTATGATCTTTTCCTTCAACTTACGCTTCTCACTCTAAAGTTAGCAATAACCTTTTATGTGACAAATTAAATGTCCATTTCTTAGTCATTATAATTTTCAAACATTTTCTAACATTTTACACTGCTGACTACCCTCTTTTCCTAGGTACAGTCTCTTATTCTTAATTGCAATAATCTCTCTCTCTCTCTCTCTCTCTCTCTCTCTCTCTCTCTCTCTCTCTCTCTCTTTCTCTCTCTCTCTCTCTCTCTCTCTCTCTCTCTCTCTCTCTCTCTCTCTCTCTCTCTCTCTCTCTCTCTCTCTCTCTCCTTATGTATGTGTGTGTGTGTATGTGTTTGTTTATCTCTGTCTCTTTCCCTCCAATGAGTGAAAAGGATTTGACATGAGCAGAATGGTGGTTTAGGAAATCACTTTGGAGGCTAAGTAGAGAATAGACTGCAGTGTGAAACAATGAGACTGAGAAAAGAATTAGAAGTTATTGCATTTTCCTAGGTAAGTGGTTCTGAAATAGGGTTCTGGATGTGTGAGTGGACAGATAGGACAATACAGGTGAGATATTGTGGAAATTGAAATAAAAATAAAGGAAACAAATATGGCAAACAGTTCCATATGTGGGTTAATGGAAGATCTATGTCAAAGACAACACTGAGGTTGTAAGTCAGGACCTTATTGAGCTCAACAGTAATAATGAAATTCAGAACAGAAATATTTTGGGGGAAAGCTCTCTTTTATGGGTCTTGAGTGTGAATTGCTTGTGAAAATTCATATTTAAAATACCAATAGCAATTTATGATTTGGGGTTAAAAATCAAGAATGACTAGGATCAGATATATATGTGTGTGTGTGCGTCTATGTGTCTATGTGTATGCATATGTACCTATGTATAAATGTATATATGTGTACATATGTATATAGGTATACATATGTATATGTATATATTATGTGTGTCTGTGTGTGAATATGTGTATGCATATGTATATGTGTATATCTATACATATACGTGTATGTGTATAAAGGCATATGTATATATGTGTGCATATATATATGTCTATGTGATAAATGTAGATCTATCTACTTATCTATATATACACACATATACATACATATATTTGTACATAGGTAGAGTCATATTAAAGATAATAATTTAATATGCTGAAGCTGATACGTTCACCAAATTGGTGAGTGTAGACTGTGAAAGGAAAGTGAATGACATAGCCTTGGGATGTATCTACAATTAATGAGTATGATTCCTGGTGAGATGGGTGGTGATACAGCAAATGAGAATGAGAAGTAGCCATCATAAAGATGAGAGGACAGGAGAGGAGAGGGGAGGGAAGGGAGGAAAAAGGAGAGACGGAGAGATAGACACAGAGAGATATAGACAGAGAGACAGAGACACAGAGAGAAAAAGAGGCAGAGATGATAAAAAAAAGGATAAAAGACAGTCCTTGCCCTCAAGGAGCTCATAAATTAATGAGGGAGACAACAAAATAATAAAAGTATAAAAGCAAGTTACATATAGGAAGTAATAATTGATAGAGGAAATGGAATAGAATTAAAAGAGATTGGAAAAGGGTTCTTGTAGAAAGCAGGATATTATTTGGGACACTAATGAAGTCAGGAAAGTCAGGAATTTGAGATGAGGAGGGACAGTATTTTAGGAACTGGGGACAGAGAGAGAACATGCCCAGAGTTGAGCAATGAAGGGTCTTGTTTGTGAAAAACTAAGGACCCCAATTTCACTGAATTTAAAATTAGGTAGTAGGGTTTTAGATATAAGAGGATGGGAAATGTGGGGGGCATGGGTTTTGAAGGGCTGTGAATGAGATAAAGAAGATTTTGTTTTTGATCCTGGAGATGATACAGAGCTACTGGAGTATAATGAGGATGAAGGTGAAATGGTAGATTTTGTGCTTTAGGAATATCATTTTAGTGTCTTAATAGATGATGAACTGGAAGGAGGAGAGTCTTGTGATAGCCAGACTAACCTAACCAGACTAACCAGAAGACTGTTGTAATATTCCAGATCTAAGGTGATCAGATCCAGCACTAGGATGATGATAGCATCAGAGGAAAGAAGGGGAAGTATTTGAGAAGTGTTGAAAAGGTGAAATCAACAGGCCTTAACAACAGTTTGGGTATGGCAAGTGAGATGGTAAGAGATAATGAGGAATGTAGGGTGAAATGTAGGAGTATCAGATATTAGCCTGGATGGCTGTCATGCAAATATGATACCCATCACAGCTGCTATGAATTTAAATGCATATCTTTATAGTTGGTTCACAAAATCTAACAAGCTATCCTCCTCCAGGCCAAAATCAAAATATTTATTTGAAATATTGCTATTCAGATACCAGAAGGAAAGACTTAGTAAGATACTAACCACTAATCCAGGTAGTACCAACATTCCTCTCCTTCAAGCCACCCCATGAGCAAGTCCCCTAGGCAAGTTTGTCCCTCAGCCTCTCTCTTCTCTCCTCAACTTTCTCTCTCTGCCTGCTTCTCTCTTTGCCCATGGCTATTTTTTTTTCCTCCAAGCAATACAATATATATTGTTTCCAATCAAAGACTCAGCACTTGATTGACTGAGAGCCAATAAGCTTGGAAATCGCCACTTAATTTGGAAGATGTGACAATCCCTGTTGTCCACAGCATAATTGCCTCTGCTCCAAGGAACCATGTGAGGTCTTTTAATGGGCAGAGAAGAACTTATATACTATTAACCTTACATTCGCCCCCAAGTCCTTTCATGATCATTAATAAAAAAGAGATAACACAAAATAAACATATCATGAAGCCTATACAATAAGTATGGACTGAAGAATGATAAAATAATAATCAGTATATGATCTTAGGGCAAGCTCTTGAGCCCAAGCACCCCATCATTCTCCCCACAAATGAATGGATCCAAAATCCCTGGGGGTAAGGTCCCAAACTCTCAGCTTCTAATATTGCCGCCTGCTGAGACTGGACTTAGAGCTGTCCCTGTCTTGAGAGGCCCCATTAAAGTGGTCAGTATTTTTAGCTGGTATATGGAGCTTAGTCACTTCCAGATCAAGGAGTGACATATGGTTTCAGACAGAGGGTGATGTTCACCCTAAGCAATTAGTCACCTGCAAGTGAAGGAGGCAAATCTAGCAAAAAATGTTAAATAAAGGTAAAAAAAGAATAGGGAGACAATAACCAGAAACAGGGTAAATAGAGGCTGGTATCTTTCAAATCAGGCCATTTCAAATTTGATTGAGACTCCAACTATGCTGTATCAATTTGACTTCATAGCCAATCTCAGGACAGTCAGGTGGGAAATGTTCCTTTCTAAAAGAACATAATGGGGAAACAGCCAGGAGCACCCTATACTAGACTGAGACTAAGACTGTACACACAGCTTTTCCCCAAATACAAACTTCTACTTGTTAATAGCACAGGATCACATTCCCCCTGAACAGCTTGTGGCATTTATGGTAGTTAGCTGAGCATCTGGAGTCAGTGAACCAACGTCATAGCCTTTCTCAGGAATCCTGTCTGTGTGCTTCTTTCATCTGGACTGAGGCTTGGTCAATTTTCTATTCTCTCTCACTGCATAACAAACTTAGATATAATCATTTAGGAGGAGCTGTAAGGGGCAGTTCTTACTTCCCTATTCTGTCTAATATTAAATCCCTTTTCCTAGTACATTTTATGTAGTTTGTTAGTTGGAATGCCATCTATTTTTCCATAATCTATTCCTGCTCTCAAGAAAGAAGTGAACGATTCTTTCCTTGTTAATTTTTTCTGACTTTGAATCTGCTGGCTATTTTCTCTTTTCTCTTGAGAAATTTCTCTTTTCCCTATTCCCCTGGGCACCCTAATTGTGAAATCTTACCTAGCACCTCTGAAAAAGGGTATCCTATTTCGCCAATTAATAAAGTCAAAATTATGTGTTTATAAGTAGGAGGAGCAGTTTTTGCTATTTTATTTCTATGAGGGACCATTAAGGGAGTTCAGTGATGTGTGTCTGCATATCCCACCATTATTTCAATTTTCATTACCTCTTCCTTTAACTTTCTCATATAGTTCCTAAGCGAATAATGAGATCTTCCTCCACTAGGACACATAGAGTCAGTGGGATACTGTTTATTGCATCCTTAGGGAGTCAGAGCTAACAAATTAGTCCCACTGTTGTCTCCTTGAATATGGTAATCTCTAAAAACTTTTTCTACAGAGGAATTTTGACTAATCCTTATAAATTCCAAGCAAGCTATTTTATCTACCCATACTTTTCTATCCCCCTTGTCACTGATTCTCCCCATGCAAAATAGTAGTAATTTTCTAGCTTTTTGGGTGAATTGATCTGATATATCCATAACTTCCTGCTGTGTGAAATCACTTCCTTACACACTCTGTGGCCCCCTGCTTCTCCTGATTATTTCATATCATTAGGCATGTATCCACATTTGTAGAAACCTCCTCATCTGAATTTGTTTCATGTTCCTCCCCTATATCTTCCTCCCATGTCCTGGGTCCCAATCAGGACTTGCAGATAGAAGGGCTGCATACACTTTCTTCTTCTGAGTCACTCTCACAGGTACCTTTTCTACTACCACATGACACTTCCTAGCTTGCCCTTCTAAAGGAGAGTTCTGGCACTGTAGAAAAAAAAAAAACTTTCTCGTTCAAATCAGTGTACTCCTTTTCCATCTGAATCATTTTCTCCAGCAATGTATCTCAACTTTTACATATAATATGATAACTTGTCAGTAACACTCATCATCTTCTACGTACCTCTGCCATTTCTTTCCCCAGTTTTATTGGTATTCCTTGTAAACATTGTTCAAATTCTAGAAGTTCTCCTTTTTATAGCTTTGGTTCCCAGTTTTCACATAGTTCTGTGCTCTTAGCCCATTTGCCAGGGAAGAATAACATAAATCCTCCTGGGATGTTCATTTCATTCCCTAAAGCCTTCCTGTTTTCAGATGAAGGTTTTATATTTTGTGATTCCCATCCTCATCATCAAATGTAATGTCAATGTGATAGTCAGAGCAGCTGCTATGAATATATATTCATATCTCCATAGTTGGTTGGCAAAATATAACAAACTCTCCTCCTCTAATACAAAATCAAAATATTTATTCAAAACATGCCTATTAGGATACCAGAAGGAAATATTTAGAAAGATACTCTTCACCAATCCAGGGAACACCAACATTCCTCTCCTTCAAGCCTCCCCATGAGCAAATTCCCCTAGGCAAGTTCTTCCCTCAGTCTCTCTCTTCTCTTCTCAGCTTCCTCTCTCTGCCTACTTCTCTCTAAGCCCATACTTTTTCCTCCAAGCAATATAATATATACTCTTTCCAATCAAAGACTTAGCTAGCAGCCATCCTGGGTATGTCAGGGTGGATATTATAGAGTGACAAAGAGGGTGATGGTGTCCTTTGCCAGGCCTAGAGGCCTAAGGGCTACCCGAGTCTTCCCTTACCTCTATCGGAGGTCTTCGGTTGGCCAAACCGGATGCTCATATGAGAGAAAGGATGTTCCAGAGTTGAACAAGGGTTGAGCTTTATTTCAGGGTCTAGTTACAAGTGCAGGGGAATTCTTCCTTAGGAGGGAGCGAAGAATCTCCCAAGGAGGCAAAGATCTTACAATAAGAGATTGGAAGTAGAAGTGTAAGTGGGGAGAGAGGGGGAGGGGAGAGAGGAGAGAGGAAAAGCGGAGCCTTGTTGTCCTGTCCGCTCTGCACCCCTCCGCCCAAGAGAGCTTTCAGGCTTTCCTGATCCTACTTAAACTCTCCAGCAGCATAGTTTGCATCTGAATACCATGCTGTTAGATAACAATAGTGTGCCCAGATCCGGGACAATCTCGAGGGCGGGGAGAGCTCTCTCCCATCCCGTTTCTCACGGGAAGAGGTGGAAATACACGAGATAGCTCGGTTCACCTCGATTCCCAGTCGTTTCCTGGGGGGGGCCTCGTGAGAACTCTAAGATTTAGAAGTTCCCACCTTTACCCACCCGAGACTGTCCACCTGGAATTGAGCTTCCATCCCCAGCAGTCCTTGATAGTGATAGTGAAACTTCGAAGCAAAGATGGAGGTTTAGGATAAAAATATAACAAATTCAGTTTTGATCACATTGAATTTAAGATATCTACCAGATACCAAGTTTGAGATGCCTGAAAGGCATCTGGAGATGCAACACTAAAGGTAAGTAAAGAGTTTATGGCAGAATAGATGGATTAGAGAATCATTAGTATAGAGATGATAAAATCCATGGAAGCTTATGAGCTCACCACATAAAGTAATATAAAAGGAGAAGAGTAGAGGTCCAAGAACAGAGCCTTGTAGGACACCTGAAATTAGTAGGCATGACCCGGATGTAGATCCAGCAAAGAAGACTGAGAAGGAGCAGTCAAATCAGTAGGAGTAAAATAAGGAAAAAGTGGTACCTCTAAAGGCCAGAGAAAAGAGAGTATCAAGGAGAATGGGATGGTTGACGTTGCCAAAGTCTGCAGACAAGTAAAAAAGAATGAGCATTCAGAAATGGTGATTGAATTCAGTAATTAGAAGGATCTTGGTAAATTTACAGAGGGTGGAAACAGTGAAATGATAAAATTTGAAGCCTGAATGTAGAGGATTAGGAAGAGGAACAGAATTTGTGGACTGCTTTTTCAAGTTTAGCCACAAAGGACAGAAGAGAAAAGGGACAATAGTTAACAGGGACTGAAGGAAAAATGGAGGGTGTTTTTCAGAATAAGGACAAATTTGTAGGCAGTAGGGGAGGAGCCAATAGACAGGGAGGGACTGGAGATGAGTCAGAGTGGGAATAACAAAGGAGGAGATGTGTTGAAAGAGATGGGACACAATTGGATTCCCTACACAGGTAGAAGAGTTTCTTTTGTTAAGGAGTAAGACCACCTCATCATGAAATGGGGATGAAGGAAGATAAAATAGCAAAAGGTATCTAAATAGCATGGAATGAAGAAGAGGAAAGAATGGAGTTCTTGTCAAATATCCTCACTTTTTCTCTGTAAAATATAAAGCAACAAAAATTAGTGTTTAACATTAAAAGAAAGGGAGAGATGTAGAAAGACAATAGATTATGGTAAGTATAGAGACATCAGAATTCTTGAACATGGAGGTGGTGAATTATAGATAATGACAAGATCAAAGTTATGCCCATCTTTGTCAACAGTTGAGGTTGGGTGGAAGAAGTTGGCCATGGGAAATGATTAGGTTGAAGTAATGATTCATTAGTGTTTGAAATTACCTAGTATGATAGGAGTTGTAGAGAAGAGAAAGATTTTGCACCAGGTGCTGAGGAAAAGAAAGTCCTGTACTCTGAAGGCAACAGTTACTAGGATTTTGATTGAGTGAAAGATGTGGATTGTATGTTTCTTTAAGGATAAGCAGGTATAGAGTGATAGAAATAGAAGAATATGGAAATGGCAATGGGCAACAAGGAGTATTTCACCTCTCCCACCTTGACCACTGAGTTCAGGGAAATGAGTGAAAATGGAACCACACTCAAAAGGGTGGCCAGGGAAAATGTATATATGTATGTGTGTATATATGTATATTCATATGTGTATACATTTATGTGCATGTGAACATGCATGTATGTGTTTTGTGTGTGCATATATCATATATAGAGGCAAACACACAATTCTATTATATATACGTGGATGTGTATGTATATGCATATATATATATAGTTGCATACATTAATGTACATACATATATGTATACATTTATTTATTTAAGATGCTAATAAAATATTTTAAAGAAAATATTTTATTCTTTTTGTAAAATAACTTTTTCAAAATTATTATTGACACACATATACTATGGGAGACAGAGAGAGAAAAGCACTATGATGAGAGTCAGCAGATCTGGGTTCTAGTGAAGTTCTTTTGCTCCCTTGATTAATGGTCAGAATCAAGTCACATAACTATTTGGTTTCAATAGTTTTGTTAAAAGGGTTTAATTAGCCATCTTATTTTCTAACTGCAAAAGGGAGATGTTGAAAGAGATGATTTCCAAAGTCTCTTTGAGTTGGGACATTTTATGCATATGTATTCTTTTCCTATACAATGACACAATATTCCCTTGGATTTTAATTTCAATTCAAAATTTTAGATTGCTAAATATAATTGTGAATTCATGGATTGCAGTAGATTATCATGATAACCACATCTCTTAAAAAATATGCCATTCACAGAGATAATCAGAATCTCAGAGATGGAAAGAATCTCTCTATCTATTTAGTTTCAGCTATAGCTTAATGGGAATTCTCTTTATGACACTCAGACAAGTCAGCATCTGTTTTTATCTCAAGACTTTTTTCTCATAAGGCAGAATGCATACTTGGGAACAGATCAAATGCTTAGTAAATTTTTACTGCCATCTTTGCTCCAAAATGTTTATTTGCTTGGTTTTGGGAAACGTTTTACAGATATAAATTCTACTAACTGGCTATGAATGAATCAGATTTTCATCATAAATAATCTATATCATTTTCTCTATCTTCAAATAATTAATAAATACCAAAGCACAGTAGACAATACTAAGCAAAAGGAGAGGGAATGCTACAATGGATTTTATCTACATTTAAACGGAGTCTTACAACTTTTACTTCCATAAAACTAGCTAAAAGAAACTGAAGTTCTAGGCAAATATCCCAAAAATTGAATAGGTCTTTTTCTATTATTTTCTGTCTCCCCAGTTTTAGTGAATGTACTATATTCTATTTTTTGTCATATCATCCTTTTATGTTATCATGGATCTTGTCACATGAGAGTTGATAAGGCAATGTTACTGAAGATATAATAAATATGATGAAGAACACTGAAACAGGCACTTCAAATTGTACTTTCAGATAAGTGTAAGTTCCTTTCTACACAACTCTAATATTTATCAGATCACTAACCCTTGGGAAAGTGAATATTCTAAATCTCCCTCAGATATTCTTTCTTTCTTTATTTGTTCTTCATACAGTTTCCTTCTAAGTCGCGACACACATATGTGGTTTAAGAGTTGATTGAGATGTTATTAAGCCTTTCTGTTAGTGTAGCAGTCCTTGGGGTTTTGTTTGCTTTGTGAATGTAATTTAGAGGTTGACTGATTACTGAGCAACCCAGAAACTCAAAACTCAAAAAAAACCTTTTTTTTTTTTTTTTTTCCTAGCTGGTCAGCTGGTAGAATAACTAATTTCTTGTTCTCTCCTGACTTCCAGTAAAGTAAAATGACAAGTATTTTCAATGATAATGACTTAGGCATTTTCAAAACAATTTCATTAGGCAAGATATACTAATACTTAGGATACTAATGCTACTCTTGAAATTAGAAGAGTAGGGATGAAATGGATCATTATGTGGTACACCTGTGGTTCATCATTGCATACAAAGCCCAACCAAAATCATTGTTGAATTAAACTGTGTCAGTGACTGATATGCCATTCTGAGTAAAATATAATTAGTCATAGAATGTTTAGCAAGAAGAGACATCAAATGTCACCTAATAAAACTTCTATTTAAAAATAAGAAACTAAGTATCTTAGAAATGAAATTATTTTACCAAGTTATATTGTCATTGTTTGTCCTTCATTCTCAAAGAAGACCATGAAGTCAGGCAGGTGATGCCATGACATGGAAGTGAACTGGATTTAAGTGAGGAAGGGCTGTGCAAAGTCACACTAACCTCACTTTTTCCTCTGGAATCATCTGGGTCCAGTGGCAAGATATATATTAGAATGGTCCAGTATGCAATGGGAGATCTTTGCTTTTTAATCTGAGATCTTTAACAGTTTAACAGTTAACTTTAATAATTTGACTGAGACAACCCATTTTCAGTGATTAAGGCTAGGTAAGAAATGAAGCAGAGAGTGGCTTCTTCAAAAAATCAGTCTTGGAGGGAAAAGTCCTCAAGGTTTCTGGCCAAAAGAGAAATAATTGTTATTTGCATTCGTTCTGAACTAACAAGGGCCCCAAAAATAAAAATAAAGCTTCAAAAGTCCAAAGCTAGGACTTGAATCTTGATGCATCTGATTGTAGGTTGAATTCTTTCCAGGACATCATGCATTTTATCTTTGGAATTTGCAACAATTCTTTCAAGCAACTTGCAAATGCTTGAGTCCTCCTTAATGTTGTTCATCACACTTATGTCTGCTTTTAGATAATATCATGTACCCTCATGTTATAACTTACCAAAGAACATTGTGACTAATTAACCTATCTAAAAGTTAAGTACATAAAGGTTCCGTCACTTATAGTCATTTGCATAACAGAGGTCTCAAATACCAAAGCATAAATAAGTTCTCAGATAGATTTTTGGGGTCTCTAGATGGCACAGTGAAGAGTGCTCTGAATGGTGTCAGAGAGACTTGAGTTCAAATTATACTCATACATTTGCCATCTGTGTGACCCTGAGCAAGCTATTTAACCTCTGTTTCTTAGACTACAAAACTGGCTCAAAAATAGCACTTACCTCAAAATTCATTGTGAGGATCTAATGAGCTAATATTTGCAAAAAGCACTTAACAGATTACATGGTATATAACAGGTGCTATGTAAATGCTTATGCCCTTCCTTCACAACAGCAACAAAAACAGCATTTGTATATGTGTTAGAGTTTGCCAAACACTTCACAAATATTATCACATTTTACTCTCATAAGAACCCTGAGAAGGTGCTTTTTTATCTCTATTTTGCAGATGAGAAAACTGAGATGGAAGTTAAATGACTTGCCCAAGATTGTGTAAATGATGACTTCCTGTGCCTGGTTTTATGCAGCCTATGTCATTACTTAGAGTGATGCAAATAATGAAATATGACTAGCATTTAAAAGAACTTAATATGAATGAGTTCTTCTCTGTTACTAATTTGAGAAGAAAATTTAAATTATGGTGGAAACAAGGTGGATATCAACTACATATGAATTATTTATAATTGCTTTCAAAATTCATTAAATTCAATTCAATCTAATTCAGTACTTATACCTTATCAAGAGTGTTTTAAAATTGTTGACAACAGGAAATCACACTTTTAAAACAATCATTCTAAAGGTATGTTTTAAGCTACACAGTTGTCAATATTTGTAAACAAATTTAGGTCCATACTAGGAATGTTTCCAATGTAAATAAATAATAATTAATATTTCAGTTATCAAAATAATTTATTCAGTTTATTGATAGCCAGAACATTCTAACTTAGCTTGTCTTTACTTGAAAATGAAAATATTAAAATAATCTTAAGATGTCCAGCTTCAAAAAGCAATTTTCTGATCGCTGAAGTTTAAAATTTCAAGATTAACTAATAATGAACCTGACTTCTGCCCAACAACGAGAGTCTTGCCTAAATCTGAATCTGCACGGTAACAGTGGGCTCTATCTGTATGCTTGACTAACTCCAATGTTTGTGCCCATATCATTGAATGTTGCAAGTTAAATTCCCTGTTTTGTGACCCCATCCATGAACTGTTTTGTAAAGTGCCCAACACACTGAATCTATTTTCCTGCCTCCCCTTACACACCTGTATTGCCAAGGCAAATAGAACTACTTCCCCTTTCTTGAAATCCTTCTCTGTGTTTAACTGCCTAAGTAGAAGCATACCTTTCACTCCTAACAGAGTACCTAAAAGCTTCAGTATAAAAGTAAGGCCCTGTCTTATCTCAGATGGCTAGAGCTTTTGCTTCAATAAATCCCTTTTGTCTAGGAGAACCTCTGACTCCCGAATTCTTTCCAGACATCTCATCTCAGAACATCATCTATCTCTTCAGTGAGAAAAAGGAACTTCCATAATACTGAAATTATATCATTATATTATTAATAAAAAAATGGTTGATGCATTTCTATCAAAATAAAAAGAAAACTAAAAAGTCACTGATTTGTATTATATCCTAAATGGTCACTTCAAGTATGTCTTTTGTTTTCCCTCTAATTTCCTTCAAGGACATTTCTCCAGCTAGATTTTTATGAAAACTATATATTCAACTCTAAAGACATAACAACATTGGAAATAGACTCAGAGTAGAACCACTGTAGGTCCCTGACTACAAAGTGAGAGAAAAAGATATATTTGTAAGTCATGTTTTAAAAAAGAAAAAGGGACAGGAAATATACTGTGCCATAAATTTAGAGGCAACTCAAAAATCCATAACTGAATTAAGTAGTAGAACCATAACTGGAAAAAATCAGATTAGAATGAATGAAAATAATGTTAGTAAAGTGTGGCAAAAAATGTTATGTGGAAAAAAGAGATTAATTATCTTTTCTAGAATTGATGATGAAAATAAGCGTCATATACTTACTCTGAATTATTGGAATTCATGATGAAGATAAAGATATATATATTAAAGCTTATTATGAATTAAATCAATGAAATATTAACTCAGCTAGACTCAATTTCCAGTAGAAATACTAGTCATAATATTGCAAAATCACAATGTTGCAAAAATTGCAAGTTTCTGGCTCATACGGATAAATTCCTAAATTTGTATATGAGGAATTTTCTTGGGAGGGGTGGTGGTGGTGGTAAGAAATGGAATTAGTTATGATATTTATTTCTTATATTAATGCTATTGATAATAATATTTGCAATAATAATTATATTTCATATTTATATTCATGCATTATAATTTGTGAAACACTTTCTCCGTGGACAATTGGAATTGTGCTGATTTAGAGTAAGGCTATCCAGGGCCAGTTCTTGACCCAACAATGATACTATATTTCCCCTTGGCCAAATCAACTTTATCTTTATGCCTCTTGTTTATAAAATGAGTAGAAGGTCCCTTTCTCTTTTAAATTGCATGAAATTTGTAGTGTAGTTTTGCCCTTTTTAACAGATAGTTAGACTAAGGTTCAGGTGGTTCATGCAAATAGGACATTATTATAGCTTATAAATGAACTTGGTTTCCCCACCTGTAAAATGAGATCAAGATGAAAATGGCAGTCCATTCCAGTATCTTTGTAAAGAAAACCCCAGTGGAGTCATGAAGAGCCAGACACAACTTAAAATGATTGAACAATAAAAACCCATTCGCAAGTTTGCACTTTTCTAAATTGCATGTTAATATTTTTTTGTAAGCTATAAAACCAGGGCTACCAGTTATAAATTTCTACCCAAGGCTTTTCCTATAAATACCTTCCACAAGGCATCATATCAATATTTTTATTTTTTCTTCCACATCAAAATTTGTCTACTCTCAAAGTAAGCTTTCCAATTCATTTAAATCGTCATTCAGTGTCAATTGTCACATTACAAACAAGGGCAGCCTACCTCTGCCAGTAATTTGATCAATTATTGGTACTGAGCAGTTGTTGTTCATCTTTTCAGAAGAAAGTCAATGACATCACGGAATGATGACGTCTTGACTGGCTTGCTCTCTCTTCCAGAGTCATCAATGTCTAGTGACAAGATAAAAGTCAAGAAGACTTGGAATGGCCTGAGATACAGTGGATGGTTTTTGCATCGTCAGTGTCTCGCGAAGTGCTCCATGGTGCCTGCTTCAGCCACCTTCATAGTCCTTGGAATAAGTTATTCTCATTTGCCCATTGTGCTGAGAGAAGTTTCCACATGTTAGTGATGAACATCTCCCTAATTCATGGACAACAGAAGGACTTTCCCTTACCCTCAACATTCTTTAGCCCAACTACTGAGATGGTTTTTACTGGGGTGTAGCTGCTGTATATGCTACAACTTCTTGGAACCACAGGTGAGAAGTGAGTGACAAGTGGATATCAAAGGTAGATGAAAAGCCCTGAATAAAGCTCCTCAAGCCCTCACACCAGAGCTGCTAGTTATACCTGAACACTCTATACACTGAACAGCAATCAACGTTGAATTAAGGAAAGCATCCAAATTAACATACAAGAAATGATCACCTAAAGTGTTAATCTAAAGTTTTCTCCAGATCAATACTCATGATCCCTTGGAATACCAAATTTCAATGGATGAGAAAAAAACCCAAGAAATTAGTTGCAGGAGTAGAAATTTGATCATGAAGACAAGTTCTCTACCTTTTCTCCATTTTTCAAAAAGACTTTGCTTGATTTCTACCCCATGGAACAACATACATTCTCTAAGATATACTGATCACCTAAAATCTTATCACCATGAAAAGTGATTTCATTTTTTTATACCTTTTCAAGTCCCTCTGAGGCAGGTAATTAATGAAGTTGATGGTGTGACAACCCTGGAGTCATGAAGACTCATCTTCATGAATTCAAACCTGGCTTCAGACACTTACCAGCTGTGTGACCCTAAGCAAGTCACTTGACCCTGTTTGCCTCAGTTTTCTCATCTGTAAAATGAGCTGGAGAAGAAAATCGCAAATTATTCCAGTATCTCTGGTAAGAAAACCTCAGATGAGGACATGAAGTGTCTGACATGACTGAAAAGTCACTGAAAAACAGTACTTCAGTTGCTACTCCCCGCTTACTGGAAAGCTAAGCAGTAAAGTCCTCCTAAAACTTTCCTTTATTAAAAAGACTCAGACCTTTCCAAGTAAGTCTCCATTTCCCATCAGCAGCTCTCCTTGGTCTCTACTCCACAGAACATCATGTCCTTACCCCAGGTACCCTTTGGCGTATCCCACCAAATCCTTCTGCTTTCAGGTTCCTTCTGGTTGTTGTATTCCTGTTAGATTGTAATCTCATTGAGGACAGGAACTTTTTTGTGTCTTATTTTTATCTGGAACACTTAGCACAATGTCTGGCATATAGTAGGTACTTAATGTCTTAATTGAATTTTTGATTTGAAAGATTTGAAAAGACATATCAGGAAGCTGACTTTATTTTCAACCTCTCTGTAGTACTTGCCCTTTTACAGTGCCTGCATGAATTCTATACTCCCATCTTTAGCTGACATAAGAATAGCTTACATTTATAGAGAACTTTAAAGTTTGCAAAGAACTTTACATTTGATCTTTACAAGAACTCTGTGAGGTACGCCCTCTTATTATTCTCATTTTACAGATAAGCAAATTGAAGCTTAGGGTCATTAAGTGACTTGTAAAGAGTTACACAGCTAGTAAGTAGATGTATGTAGGAAAGATTTGAGTTCATGTTTCCTTGACTGTAACACCAAACCTCTCTCCACTAAACCACCTGGCTATCTCATGATGTATAACATACTCTGTGGAACTAAGTTAAACATGTTTTGGGGCAATACCAGCTGTTCTTAGGGCACCAGGAACATTAACATTATTTTTATAAGAAGATGAAACAAACAGTAGTCCATCAATTACTGCAGATTGGTGGAAAGTCAGTTAAGTAAGTGAGCAGTTATCATGTTCCAAATGTTGCCTACACTGTAAAGTTATTGGAAGAAAAGCAATTTGTAAACCATCGAATTCCATAGTAATGTAAGTTGTTGTTGTTGACACATATTCTCAGAATTAATGGTTATATTTTTCAAAATTAGCTATATTCCAAACTAGTTGTACTGTAAGTGTATAGACTCAGTTAGAAGTAATAACTTTCCATGTAACCCCAAAGAAAACCAAGTTTAATTTTTCAAGTGAAGAATTGTGTAAATACTGAAAACAAATCCATAACTGAATACATATCAATAACAAAAATGACAATTTGCTAAATAACAAAAATAGCCACATCTAATTTAGAGACTTTCATTCTGTCAAGATTTTCCAATGTATATTATGAAGATTATGTTTCAGATGCAAAATACAAAAATACAAAGATATTTATTTTCCCCAAAATTCACACCTTCTGCTGTTTGTTCACTCTACTCTCTCATATCAATTTCACTGTCAAGCATTCATGCCATGTCATTGGGATGGTGAGGAGACTAACAGTTTCATGTAGCTTCTTTGGGTCTCTGTAATCCAGACAAAATTACAAAATAAATCAACAAATAGAAAATAATTTATTTTCACCTCAGTACTTAATACTCCTATGTATTATCTGGTAATGGCTTTATTTGATTTGTTACTATTATTACTGTGGTTTTACTGTTGCTACTGTTGCTATTTTCCTGTTGGTTTGTTTTCATTTTTCCCTCTGAGGAATCTGACTTCTAATATGAAAGGTACTTTTTTGGCTATTTTCTCTACCACTTACTTTTTCCAAGTACTTTCAGATCCTTTAGTTGATTTCTCTTTTTTTTCTCCCTTGTCATCTTTCCCTAGATTTATTAGTTAAGCTTTTAAACTTTTCAGTATTTTTTCCTCCCAGCTTTGGCAGCTCTAAAGCAGAATGCACAGATCACTGGGGTGACTACTTACATCATAGTCCAGGAGTAACACTCAGAAACTATGACACTCTTTCCTGACTTGGAAAGCCAAATATAATCTCTAGCTCCATAGGTTAAAGCATTAGTGCTAGTAGCACATTATAGATATCCCATCTTCCCATATGGGAAAGAAGTATGACCCCAGGAAGGTAAAATAAAACAATAAATAAAAGGAGATACAGGGGACGACATGAGTGATTTGACTCTACTTATCAGCTCCAAATTATCAAGGTAATGGTCAGCATAGACAAGACTTTGCTGGTGGGGAGGGAGAGCAAATATCTAGCCCATTTCCCTTTGTAGTCACATTTCCTCAAGGTTTCCTAGTACATTACAGTACCTCAGAAAGCTGGACGAACATATTCATCAACATTGATCAAAGCCGACTTTGAGGGTGTCCTTCAGGTGCTTCAGACTGTGATTTGAAACAAGTGCCACTTCCTGACTGTCTTGTGTTTCTTATAGCTGCTGGTGAACATCAATAATATGAATTTCATTTTAATTCTTCTGTAAGGGATCTTATTTATAGGGCAATTTTCACTGCAGTGTCTTGTCTCTATGAAATGATTGCCAACTCAGGCAGCTGTTAAAGTTTACTGCTTAGGCCTTCCTTCAAGGTACAATATGGATATTACTTTCCAAAAGTAATTTAGAATACAGAGTGCTAAGAACATGTTAACTCCTTGCAAACATCCTGGCCTGGGCAGGAAAAATGCTGTCTTTATGAATGAGTTCTGGGGTTTTCAAAACTAGCATAAAATGCCACATTAGAAATCACTCTCTACTGAATCAATTTATAACTTAATGTAGAAATTGCTTTCAAGCAACATATTATCTGAATGAAAAACAAGCTATTAATTGAAAAAAATAATCATCTTATTTCATTTTAACCTCCAGTGTCCTCCTCTAACATATCCTCCCCACTTTACTCTCCCTACACAGATACAAAGCTTTAAATGTCAACTTTAATACTTTCTGTCTCTGATAGGGAAAGCATATACACATTCATGTCTTTGTTGTAGTTCTTGTTCAGTTGTTTCAGACACTTCCAACTTCTCTATGACATCTTTTGGAGTTTATATTAGATTTATTTACCATTTCCTTCTCCAGCCCATTTTACAGATGAGGTAATGGAGGCCAAACAAGGTTCAGTGATTTGCCAAGGGTCACATACCTAGAAAGTGTCTGAGCCCAAATTTGAACTCAGGTTCAACACTCTATTCACTACACCTTCTTGCTGATCACAGCCTCCAAGCTCCTAGCTTCCGTGCTCTTCAAATATGATTAAGGAAGATCCCTTCAAGAAGGACTTTCAAATAGGTCTGACATTTCTAGAAGACAGGACTGTCATTTAGAGATAAAGGATAATATTCAAAATTGTTAGAAAAAAAGCTCAGGGGAACATTTGGAAAAAGCTAGAAGCTGTTAAGAGAACTTTCATGTGGAATCTTCTGGTGGAAAGGTCAGGTTCCATTCTGAAATGATCTTCTTACTAACTAGGCTACAAAATAGAGATTGAATTTTTAATTATGTGTACAGTTTTGGAAAAAAGTACTCTATAGGAAATATATGTATACATATATGTACACATATATTTGGAATTATACATTTCATTTAATGTTATATGTTAAATATAAAATCATATATACTATGAATAATGCATATTGCTTTATAAAATATAATATATAGTAACATATTATGTTAATATGGTTGCACATAATATTTAACATATATATGTGTGTGTATAGAACATTTTTTTCCTTCAAAATTCTGCACATTAATAAAAATTCATTCTTCTATTTCCAAATCTAGTTAGTAAAAGGACCAGTTCAGAATGGACCCTGAACTTTGCGTCAGAAAATTCCACATCAAAGTTGTCTTGCTTTCTCTTACTTCCTCCATAGCTTCCATTGAGCTTTATTTTTTGTTACAATTTACCAATTTTATCCTTTATCCCCAGGTCTTACTCCTTCTAAAAATGTCTGACCTATTTTAAGGTCTCTCTTGAAGGAAAGTTTTTTTTTGCTCCATTTTTTTTTGGTCCTATTTGAAGAGCACATACGCTAGGAGCTTGAAGGGGAAAAGGACCCAAGATACCACATAGGTCAAAGAACTCCAAAGCACAGAGGTCTCCTACAATATCTTTCATGTATGAATGATTCTAATGACAAGATATTTACTACCTTACAAACAGCTTATTATATTGTCAGATGTGTGATTATTATGAAGTTCTCCCTGATATTGAGCAAATATTTATACCCTTATAACATCTGAAATATGGACCTTTGTTGTGTTCTCTGCCATAATACAGTCAAGCTATTCTGTCCTTACATAAGAATCCTTCAAAAATTTGTCTTCTCCTAGTCAAAATAAATATATGTAATTCCTTTAAAAATACCTTTAATAATATTCAGACTCCTCACTCTTGGTTTTCTTGTCTTTAAAATGGGGATGATAATAGTAACTGCTTTATAGGCTTGATGTGAGTGTCAAACAAAGTAATATAAAGTGTTTTGTAAATCTTGAAGTGATATATCCATTATAGCTATAATTATTATTTTTACTATAATTATGTTCTTTTACTGTCTGCCTTTTGTCTGATCTCTGCTTTGCAGAGGGCCTGCTAAAGTTTTGATATGAATACATATTTCTGATTGCATCAGATCAGTGAAAAATCCAGTAATATTTAGCATAACCAGAAACTTTGCTTCTCTTAATATCATTTAGGCTTTCTTTGCTTTCTCAGAAATCATATGCCACTGTTAGCTGAAACCAAATCTTTAGTCAAACTGACACCATTTCCAGTCAAGTTTCCACCATCATATCATATGTGCATATGTTTGTGTTTGAGTGTGAATGTGTGAGTGTGTGTGTGTGTGTGTGTGTGTGAGAGAGAGAGAGAGAGAGAGAGAGAGAGAGAGAGAGAGAGAGAGAGAGAGAGAGAGAGAGAGAGAAGTGGAGGCACAGAGGGAGACAGAGACAGAGGAAGAGAAAAAATTAAAAACATACTATTAAATTTTGGCAGAAATGTATTTATAGTTCAAAAACTAAAGGATATAGCATTGTATGATGTAAAGGAATTCTGAGTTAGAGGACTTGGATTTGAATCTCTACTCTGTTACCTCTTTACTACCTGTGTCACTTTGGGCAATTTAGCTTCTCTTCTCTGTATCTCAGTGGTCTTATGAGTAAAGTTATATTATTTTTCTAAATGATCCTGTATTTCCTTTCTACTTCTAAACTGATAGTCATGTGATCTCTGATCCTAAGAAGTAAATAATTTCTCACACTTTCTTTCAAATTGACTAGCAATCAGCCACTGTTGCTGTCATTGTTAAGGAGAGCAGAAAAAGAAATGGGAATAGAAACACAGATTCAAAAGCAAGAATCCTTAAGAGTGTCCTCTTCTTATTCCCAAAGAATGCTGCCTCTACATACACATATGTATACATACAAACGCTGTAAAAGCCAGCACCTGGCCTGATGTCACAGGTTCTTTGATCTGCTTTTAAAAGCAAAGCAACTTGAAGGGTCGACAATCACTTTAGTCAAGCACATAAATCATTCACTTAGTTCCAGGGAAAAAGTTAGCACCCTGAACTTCAGAGAAAATACAAACAGTGAAATAAAGATCAACAGACAGGGCTTCCAACTGCCTGACCATAAACAATACATACTTCACAGATCAACAGATGCAACTGTGCGACCATATATACATAGTTACCAGAGAGAGAAGCACCAACATCTGGGCTTTCAAAGCCTGGGAGCTCCTTAGTGGCAACCCAGAGTCTTATCTGGCCAAATAAATATTCCCAATGAGTAAGCCTCAAACCAATGTATTTAGACAATTTTCAGAGCCAGAGGGCATCACAGTCCTTGAGAACCAGTGCCTCATTAACAAAAGGTGTAAGCCTCTCTACAAATCTCACCTAACCAAACTCCCCTTGATAGACAGGTCCATTCATGGGTGGGGAAGGCCTTTAATTTCACTAGTATTACAAGCACATGGCAAAACAGGATGCTCTTGAAGCTGAATATCAACTCATAGTACCTGTGTGTGTACATATATATTAATTGAATCAAAGAAGATTTATGGAATCAGTGATGTGCTGGAGCCAACTTCAAAAAGCTCATGTAAGCTGAATTAAATTTTCAGTGTGGATATTTATACCTTGGAAATATATAAAAAGTATGTCAAAGTCTGAATTTTTGTTTGTTTTATTTTGATAGCTATCTAGATTTAAGAAAATGATGAAGACAAATTTAATAATACTGGTTAAACAATGTGTCCTGCATATATTTTCACTACCCTTCGTTCCCTGCCTCCATTATAACTGTTTTTAAGCATTTACCAGCATTTTTCTATATAAAACTTGGTATGGGTTTGATGCAGAAAAGTTGCTAGCTCAGTGGAAAAAGAAAGTACTGTGTAGTGACTTAAAGGCAAGCATGGGAAGGACTGAATGCAGTTGTCTGAGAAGTTGCCCTGTGCTACTGACTTGACAAGGTTAATTTCATCCAAATTTTTCTGTTGTAAATAGAAACTCAAATTGTTGATTTTAACCCTTTGATCTTGATTCTGCACATTATAATTCTATGATTTTAAATATTCAGTAAAGCAGAATGAGTGATTTTCTACGATTGATACAACCACCGGGTTAGTGGAGAAATTTATATTGATTCCAAGGCCAGAGTGCTTTAAGACTTTCTTATGGGGCTCTAGTAATGCCAAGTAAAATAGGATTTTTTGTTGTTTTTGTTTTAGTATAATGAAGAAGTATAATACCTCTACTTGAATGTGACTGAGGAAGATCTTTCCCACCCATTATTGGTCCTGGGAAGACTTGTAAGAAGGGCTATGCCTTTTGTTAATGAGGCACTGGTTCTCAAGGGATTTGATGCCCTCTGACTCTAAAAATTGTATGAAGACTCTGAGGGTAAGGTTTTACTTTGATGCTTAGTTTTGATAAGAAAGCTTGAGTGCTAGAGAAGGACTCTGGGAAGCCCCTAATGCGTCCCCTGGCTTTGAGAACCCAGATATTGGGCTTCCCTCTCTGGTAAATATGGTCAGATAGCTGTTTCTCTGTTGAATCAGGGTCAGACAGAGAAAGCCATATCTGTTGATTACTTTGGGGTTCAGAGTGTTGACTCCCCTGAACTAGGTGAATGATATATATGCTCGGTTAGAAGATTGATACATGTGCTTGATTAAAGTGATTGTTAACCCCTCAAAAGTTGCCTTTCCATTTATGAATGCACTTCTAAGAATCTATGAATGCAGGCCCCTCTTAGTATGTTGGTGGAAGTGTTAGGAAGGATACCTTGGAAACCCTTCCAAAGCCCCTCCAAGCACCTTCAAAACTTCCTCAGAATTGATCTAGGAACAGGAGAAACACCTTAGCAGCATGACAAAAAAGGTCTATCTCACTGGGGAGGGAGGTAGGCAAGGTCCAAGTGTAGTAGCAGCAGTGGCAGCCAGGTTCACAGTAGTGATCCAAGCTTGGGAAATTCCATCAAGGAGACCCCATATTCCCTCAAGACAGCAGTCCCCTAGGCAAGTGAAAATTCTGTGCAACACAGCAAGTTTCTACTCAAGACCCAACCCCCAACACAAATCACCAGCAAGGCCTTGACCCCATTGCTGATAGGCAGTGAAGTGTAGCCCTGGGGCTGGCCAACAGAAAGACGCTACCACTGGATACTGTCAGCAGAGAGACCTGTTTCCAAAACAACCCAGCAACAGGGCCACATCCCTGGAGCAGAAGAGCAACAAGGTCCCTCTTCCCATCCCTGTCAATGTAAAGACTCTGTTACCATAACAATACAGCAGGAGATATCACTTCTGCTGCAGCTAATCATCACATGTAGGGGAGACTAACAGGGAGGCCCTTTCTCTCAGTGAAAGTCAAAAGGGAAGCCTACCCTTCAGTATAAGAAAGGGGCTAAACCCTGAAGCCCACAGAAAGCCAGCAGTAAGTATCTGAGTCCCAGCATAAAAGTTTGGGAAAGTGTAGGGCCAGAGTCCAACTCTCACATAAAAACAATCAATTATACAAAAAAAGAAGAAAAAAATGAGCAAAAAGACAACCATAAAAGAACTTGACAGTAGAAATTTACCATGGTGACAAAGAGGATAAAACATAAACAGAAGAAGACAATAGTGTCAAACTGACTACATGTGGAACCTTGAAGAAAAATATAATTTTCTCTCAAATGAAAAAAAAATTCCTAGAACAGCTATGAAAGGATTAAAAAAACAAATTAAAGAAGTAGAAGAAAAATTGAGAAAAGAAATGAGAGTATTGCAAGGGAATTATGAAAAAAGAGTCAATAGCATGGGCAAAGATATAGAAAAAAATTACCAAAGAAAACATCTCCCTAAAGAAATAGAATTGACCAAATGGAAGCAGAAATTGCAAAGCATACCGAAGAAAATAATTCCATCAAAATTGGAACTGAGCAAGTGGAAGCTGATGACTCTATGTGATATCAAGATATGATCAAAGATAAAATTTAAAAAGTAAAAAAAAGGAGATGTGAAATTTCTTATTAGGTAAACAACAACAAAAAACAACTAACATAGAAAATAGATGCAGAAGGGAAAGTGTGAGAATTATTGGACTACTGGACAGCCATGGGCAGAAACAACAAAAAAACCCTGGACATCTCTCAAGAAATTATCAAAAAAAGTGCCCTAAAGGTGGCCTAGCACTATCAGACCTCAAACTGTACTATAAAGCAGCAATTATCAAAACCACTCGGTATTGGCTAAGAAACAGAGAGGTAGACAAGTGGAATAGACTTGGCACTCAAGATGCAGTAGGCAAGGAATATAGCAACCTTCTGTTTGATAAACCCAAGGACCCCAGCTTCTGGGATAAGAACTCATTGTTTGACAAAAATTGCTGGGAAAACTGGATAACAGTGTGGAGGAAATTAGGCATAGACCCATACTTGACACCATACACGAGAATAAAGTCCAAATGGGTACATGATTTAGGTATAAAGATTGATACCATGAATGAACTGGAGAAGCAAGGAATAGTGTATTTATCAGATCTATGGAGAAGGGAAGAATTCTTTACTAAAGGAGAGATAGAATGCATTATGAAATGCAAAATGGATAACTTTGATTACATTAAACGGAGAAGTTTTTGCACAACCAAACCCAATGCAACCAAAATCCAGAGGGATGTAGTAAATTGGGAAAGAATTTTTACAGCTAAGCTCGGGGATAAAGGCCTCATTTCTAGAATATATAGAGAACTGATCCAAATGTATAATCATACAAGTTATTCCCCAATTGATAAATGGTCAAAGGATATGAACAGGCAATTTTCAGAGGAAGAAATTAAAGCTATCTATAATCATATGAAAAAATGCTCTAAATCACTATTGGTTAGAGAGATGCAAATCAAAACAACTCTGAGGTACCACATCACACCTATAAGATTGGCAAACATGACAGAACAAGAAAATGATAAATGCTGGAGAGGATGTGGGAAAGTTGGAACACTAATTCATTGTTGGTGGAGCTGCGAGCGCATCCAACCATTCTGGAGAGCAATTTGGAACTATGCCCAAAGGGCTACAAAAATGTGCATACCCTTTGACCCAGCAATATCGCTACTAGGACTATATCCCCAAGAGATCATAAAAATGGGAAAGGGTCCCACATGTACAAAAATATTTATAGCAGCACTCTATGTAGTTGCCAAAAACTGGAAGTCAAGGGGATGTCCATCAATTGGGGAATGGCTGAATAAATTATGGTATATGAATGTAATGGAGTACTATTGTGCCATAAGAAATGATGAACAAGAAGACTTCAGAGAGGCCTGGAAGGACTTATATGACCTGATGCTGAGTGAAAGGAGCAGAACCAGGAGAACTTTATGCACAGCAACAACCACAGTGTGTGAGAGTTTTTTCTGGTAGACTTAGATTTTTGTAATAACACAAGAACTTCTTACCAAAAAAAAAAAAAAAATCCCAATGGAGGATCTCAAGGCAAAATGCCTGCCACACTCAGAGAGAGAAATATGGAAGTCACTCACACATTGTAGCAGATCATGTTTGTGTATGTGTATGTGTTTGTGTATCATGTTCTGATTTGTTATACGATTTCTTTCATTTATCTTAGTCTGACTACATAGCATGACTATAGTGAAAATATACTCAATAGGAAAGTATATGTAGAATCTATACAGAATTGTATGCAGTCGTGGGGAGGGAGCGGGGTAGTGGGGAGTAGGTGGGGAGGGATAAAATCGCAATTGTATGGCAGTGATTGTTAAACATTACAAAATTAAAAAAAAAAACTGGTCAATCAAAAAAAAAAAAAAGTGCCCTAATATATTAGAACCAGAGAACAAATAGAAATTGAAAGTATCCAATGATCATCATCTGAAAGAGATTTAAAAATTAAAACTTCGAGAAACATCATAGCCTAATTTCAGAGCTCATAGATCAAGGAAAATATACTATAAGCAGCCAAAAATAAACAATTCAAATATGTGGAGCTGCAATCAAGATTTGACTGGATTCAGCAGCTTCAACATTAAAGAACTACATGACTCAGAATATGATATACTCGAAGGTAAAGTAGTTAGAATTGCAACTATATTAAGCATCACCAACCCAGTAAAATTGAATATAATCTTTCAGGGGGGACATGGATATTAGAGAAGTAGAGGACTTTCAGAGATTCCTAATTACAAGATGAGAGGTGAATAAAAAATTAGACCTCAAAAGACAAGACTTAAGGGAAACATAAAAAGGTAAAAAAGACAAACAAACAAACAAGAAAGAGAAAACATAAATTTATTAAAGTGGTTTATATTTCTATACGGCAAGATAATATTTGTAACTTTTAAGAACTTCATTGCTATAACAACAATTAGAAGAAATATATGTAGGTAGAGGGTGTGGATACAAGGTTACTTTTATGGGATGAAACCTCTCAAAAAAATTAAAGTGGTGAGAAAGAATATTGCATTGGAAGAAAGAAAGGAGTGATAAAATGGGTTCAATTACCCACATTAAAGAGCCATGAAAGGGGTATAATGAAGAAGAACATGGGTGCCAGGGTTCAACCATGCTTAATTCTTACTGTCATCAAAATTGGCTATAAGATGGAATAATATACTCACTTCGTTGGACTGAAGCAGAAGGCAGAATGAATTAAAAACTAGAATCCTACAATATATTATTGACAAGAAGGACATTTAAAGCACAGAGATACACACAGTGTAAAAGTAAGGTCCCCTTCTTTGTTATGCGCGGAGCGCACCTGGCTCTAGAGCAAACAGTGGCTGGAGGCTGAGTGGATTAGGAAGGCCTTTAGCATATGAGTACCTTACAACAAGACTTCATTCACACAGAAATCTGCAGCTAGCACAACTGACAAAGGGAGGCATCAAATAAAACAAAGATGAAACTAAATGGCTGAGTTACAACAGGGGAAGTGCAATCAACTAAAATCCCAAAGCATATTTTAAGAGAAGCAGCTGGTGTAGGCGCCTTACATCACCACTCCCTTAATCTTGCAAATGGATCTATACAGGTGGAAAATTGGTCACCTCCTCCCCACCCAAGTGTCCTGGGTTTGTGATATCAAAGTCCTCATTCAGCTGGTGAAAAAAGGATGCCTAGATGGGAAGCTGTCAGCAGCAGTGTCTGCGGTTGTGATGAGGGCTGCTTCCTCTCTGGGCAGCAAGGTTAAAGCTGTCAGCAGCAGGCTCAGGTGGTGTATGATCCTTCTCCGGGGTCTCCGGGGTCTCCGCCGTCTCCGACCTCGGTTCCCACCTACAGATCCTTCTAATGGGAATCCACGCATCACCTTTTCCTGTGGAGACACAAACATACCCTGGACCCCATATTAGTATCTTATACGGACCTTTCCATTTCCCTGAGGCCATATCCTTTACCATGGCCCATGTGTCTTTATATCCAGCCTGGGTATTACTTTCCTTGCGGGGTTGTCTTGGAAAAGTCACAAAATGTCTCATAGCTGGAGTACTATGTGAGTTTCTTGAGATATGCAAAAAATTGTGTGTATACACAGCTGTATCAAGCTCTGATTGTATTAGGCCTCTTGATCTTAGCTCTGATTGTATTAGGCCTCTTAATCTTAGCTCTGATTGTATTAGGCGACCTTTTCCCCTTCTTTGTTTAGCGAGGATCGCCTTTAAGGTAAAGATGATAAGAATGCATGGTGGCTCTTTACTTAGGTATAGCTGCTGCCAGGTGCTTACAAATGCTTCATTAACATCTGTAAGGAACCTGACTTTCCCAGATTTTTTCTTTTTAACAAACACAGGAGCATTCCAGGGTGCTAATTGCTCCTTAACCAACAGTTGTAGTGCCTGGAGTTTTTCTGGAGTCAAGGCCCAAATCGGGGTGTCTGACTTCCAATTCAAGGGTGGGGACTCCAGTGCAACTGCAATGGCCCTTACTAAAAATTTGATAGCTTCATCCCGAGGCGGCTCATAATGTCCCTGCCCCAGATGTTAAAACTAAGTCCTGGAATCACCAACGGCCATACGGTCCCTTGGCGATCCTCTGCCTCCCACTTTACTGGGTGCATTGTCTCTAAGGTATTTTGGCACCCTCCTATTCCCCACACTGGTCTCTGGCTTTCTTTAAGCTTCCAGTGCCGGGGTACTGAGCGACCGCTAAGGCAGGTCCTATCCGCTCCAGTATCAAGGAGGCCAGTCATGGGAATTCCATTAAGCCAGATTGTACACTCAGGTCTATTCTGTCCTATTTCCTTTAGTAACTGGATTTGAACTGAGTGCTTTAAAGGAAGGTCAATAGCTATGGGAAGCTGATCCTGGCCCCTCCCTGTACTTATTTCTTTCTGCCCAGGGGTAAGGCAGGCTCTAGCTAAGCTCTTCCAGTCATTAGGAGTCAGAACGAACTGACCGCTGAGAGTTTCAAGCATGGCTATAACAAAGGGTGAATTAGGGCCATGCTTGATACAAGCCTCTTTAAGAGTCGCCACTCTCTTCCACTCTATGGGTATGTGGCTCCTCCGAACCCCACCGGGGACACTGGGGTCCGCTATTTCTAACACAGGAAATGTCCCTACATCTTCTCCATTCTCTATAGCCTTTCTTATTCCTTTTTCCAAACTGGACTGTGGCCCTGAACTGTCTGACCAATGGAGCAGGTTATAAGGAGGCACCGAGGGAAGGCACGGCGTATTCTCCCCTGCCTCGCCTTTTCCATCCGCTAGATGGAGCTCCGGGTCTATTTTTTCTTTACGCTCCTTAACTTTCCGCTTAACTTTCTGCTTGCCTGGGTCCTCCCCTCCCCTCTCTCCGCTTCCACTCTCATTCCAATCCCGCCCTGGCCTCTCCGGCCCTTCCTTACAAAATTCTCGGAGGTCGTTTAACTCTATTGTGACCCCCGCCTCCCTGCCTTCCCTGTGAAGTTTCTCAGCCCAGACCTCCTGTTCCTCTGGCTTTATTACTGGCAGTTGATTCCTCATCCCTGCCCTTTTCCCAGGGGTTTGGGAAGCTTCTCTCCCCTTTCTCTCCTTCCGAATCTAGGATTCGGGACTCGCTTCTTTCACAGCCCCTTCCGGGTGTACCCCAAAAGCACCCAGGATTATCTACGCTCCCAATCCCTGTTGGGGCGACAACTGCCAAGCCTAGAGGCCTGTATTGGGCTACCCAAGTCTTCCTTACCTCACCTCCCGAGGTCTTCAGCTGGCCACGCCGGATGCACGTATGAGAGAAAGGACGTTCCAGAGTCAAACAGGGGTTGAGCTTTATTACAGGGTTTCGGTTACAAGTGCAGGGGGTCTTCTTTCTTAGGACGAAGAGGGGGAGATTTCCTAAGAAGGCTAAGCTTAAGGGATTGGAAGTAGAAGTACAAGCGGGGAGAGAGGGGGAGGGGAGAGAGGAAAGAAAAGAAGCGGAGCCCTACTTTTCTCTTTGGCTCCACACGTGCTAAGAGAGCTTTTAGGCTTCCTCAATCCTACTTAATCTTCAGCCACACAGTTTGCATCTCAATACCGTGCTGTTAGGTAACTAGGTGTGCTCCAATCCGGGACGACCTCGAGGGCAGGGAGACTCCACCCATCAGGTATCTCCGGGGGAGAGGCGGAAATACCCGAGCTAGCCGAGCTAGCTCGGTCTGACCTTCTCGAACCCCCGCTGTTCATGGAGGGCCTCGTAAGACTCTAAGATTTAGAAGTCCCACTTTTACCTGCCCGAGACTGTCCACACGGAATTGAGCTTCCAGTCCCAACAGTAAGGGACTAAAGAAAAATCTGTTATGCTCCAGCTGAAGCAAAGAAAGGAGGATAGCAACCATGATCTCAAATAAAGCAAAAGGAAAAAGAAACCTCATTGAAAGAGATAAGGAAAGAAACGATCTTGTTGAATGGTATCATAGTCAATGAAGTCACATCTATACTTAGCATATGTGAATCAAATGATATAGCATCTAAATTTTTGAAAGTTGAATGAGTTACAGGAGGAAACATATTAAAACTATATTCATGGGGGAATCTCAATTTTCCGCTCTTGAAACTAGATAAACCTAACCAAAAAAATAAATAAAAAAGGTGTTACAGAGGTGAATAAACTCTGGAAAAGTTAGATATGATTGATCTCTGGAAAATATTCAATGGGAATAGAAAGGAATATGCCCTTTCACTCAGTGATATGGGGCACATATACAAAAACTGGAAATCCTAAATATTAAAGAAGGGATTAGTAAAATTGAAAGTAAGAGAACCATTGAACTAATAAATAAAACAAGAAATTGATTTTATAGAAAAAACAATGAAATAGATAAACCATTGGCTAAGTTTTGATATTAAAAATGAAAGAAGAAAACCAAATTACTACATTTCAAAAATGGAAAGGGTGAATTCACCATCAGTGAAAAGGAAATTAAGACAATTTTTAGGAGTTATTTTGCCCAATTATATGCAAATAAATCTGACTATCTAAATGAAATGAATATCTGCAAAAGTATAAATTTCCCAGATAAAAGAAGAAGAAATCAAGTACTTAGGTAATCCCTTCTTAAAAAAAATAAATTGAAAAAGCTATCATGGGACTTTCTAAGAATAAGTTTCCAAGGCCATATGGATTTACAAGTGAATTCTATCAATACTTTGAAGAACAATTAATTCCACTACTATATAACCTTTTGGGGAAAAAATAGATGAAAGACTTCTACCAAATTCCTTTTATGATGCAGATATGGTGCTAATATTTAACCCAGAACGGCCAAAAAAATAAAAACAATAGACCAATTTGTCTAGTAAATATTGATGCAAAAATTTCAAATAAGTTACTAGCAAAGAGATCACAGAAATATATCACAAGGATCACACACTATGACCAGGTGGGATTTATACTAGGACTATAATTATACTAGGAATGCAGAGCTTGTTCAATATTAGGTAAGCTATCAACATAGTTGACCGTATAAATAACAAATTCAACAAAAGTCATATGATTATCTTAATAAATGTGGGAAAAGGCTTTGACAAAATACAACATTCATTCCTATCAAAAAACACTAGGGAGCATAGAAACAAATGGAACTTTTCTTAAAATTCTAAATAATAATCCAAAACTATCTTCTTTTCTCTGTGCTAAACATTCCCTGTTCTTTCAACTCGTCTTCATGAGATGGACTCAAGGATATTCAATCTCCTAGTTGCCCTCTTCTGAATGCATTTCTTTCATTCATTAAAGATTTAATAGGCACCTACTATGTGACTCTTGGATGTCACACTATGGCTGATTTTCTTCTTCTTTTTCACAATCTATCTGAATGATGACTTCTCTCTCTAACTCCATTTAAAATTTCCTGTTACTTTTGCCAGAACAACCAGTTCCGTCCTGCTAGTGAGAATCAAACCGAAAATGAAATCAATCCCACGATTATTCGTTTAGAAGAATGGAACAATCATCTAGTCAGGTCAAGAAATTATTAGCCGTTGTTTTTGTTTTTGGTTTTTTTTGGTTTGACTTTTTTATTTTGCTGGAGAAAGCTCCAACAGTTGTCGGCATAATTGAAGGACATCAATATTATATTAGCCATGACTCTTCCACAATTATAACTTTTCCTAAACTCCTAATCTTTCTCCTAATTCTATTTTAGTAAAAATTTGATAGTAGAATTGCTACTATTTTCTTTCCTTAATCTTCACCTAAATGCATTCTGCCACACACCATCTTTGACTCCTTTTCCTTACATGAATATACTTTCATTTTATATAATTCTAATATCTCTCCTTGTAACTATTGTATTTGTTTTCAATACTGTATGTCTAGCCAGGGACATATCCCAGAGATGGGTTTCATGCCAGCATGTCTCAATGTTATGTGTGACATTAGATTTCCTCCTTATAGAAGGTCCTCTAGTTCCTCTTGTTTGTTGCTCACATTTGTGGCCATTTGTACATTAACATATGAAGTCATGAGGTTTTACTAATAGCTCCTTTCTTGGATACAATCTCACGTGAACTTGGGTATATCATTGCTATTCTTCTTCCATCATTACAAGCTAATTTTATGGTGTCTAGGTGAGTGGATATAAAAATATGTTATGTAATAGTGATAATAATAATAATAATAATAAATGTTACTTTCAGAATTATAAAGTGCTTTACAAATATCTCATTTTTACCACAAATATTATCTCATCACAACAACCATAGAAGACAGGTGGTATTATTATCCCTATTTTATGGATGTTGAAGCTGATGAACCCAGATTTTAAAAGTGCTTCCCAGGGTCACATAGCTAGTAACTGGGTAACTAGTAACTCACACTTAACTTTTTCTAGTCCTTTTAATTTTAAATCTCTATTGTTTCCCGTTGGAAGATGTGAGTAAAGTACATTCTTTCTTGCCGTTTTTTAGCACATGCCTGGAGGCAGCCATTTCTATATTTTGAGACTTGGCCCAGAAATCCAAATCCCCTTCTGAGACGCCGTTTTCTTAGTATATCTTTCCCTTTTTTTACGATTGTCTTCAGCAGACTGAACTAATGGAAAGGAACATATGTTTCTGGCTTTGTCCAAAATTTTGTGACTTTATGTGTTATATTTATTGGGTTCTTCTGGTAGTAACATTTGTGTCCATGTTAATCACCAGAAGTTTACGGTGGTCATGTTATTTCATAAGCCTTAGGATGTCCTCCATTAGATTTTGGATTCATGCATTATGAAAGCATTTCATGTCATCTGCTTGGCTTCTGAATTTGAAATGATCCACTATTATTTTTTCTTCCCACTGTCCCTGGCCAGAAGATCTCACACATGACTGCACCAATTGATCTATTTTAAAATGAGAAATGAGAAAAATGAGAAAAAAGGCTGCTTCCTCTTCAGAGCATCCTACATCCAAAAAAATTCTCAAATTATTTCTTTCTTTGCTCACCTCAGTTGTTATCTAGTGCTTGAAATCTCTCTCCAGAGTTTGAAATGCTGTTTTTGCATTGTTTTCTTTCATTTTATTTTGCTTTAGGAACACTTCATTGTCCCTGACAACCTGGATGGTGGAAAGGTGCTCATCAAATTTGTTCTCAGAGAACAGTTAGAAGTCTTCATCTGGAATATTGCAATTATTTTATGGTGGAAAAATATAACTACCTCACACTCAATTCAGTTACTTTAAAATTTCTAAATTTCAATTTCTAAAAATGAACTTTTTAGCCTTAAAAAATACATGTTCTTACCTCCGAAGCACCTAAATACTTAGGTAGACTTTTTAATCACTTCTTAAAATTTAGGTGCCTTGTAACCACTTTTTATTCCTCCCCCCTTCTCACTTTCACATTATTTGTTCTTGTGTTTTGCTTACTTACTTAATTTAACATTATATTTAACTTTACTTATTCACATTGAATTACAGTGTACCTCCAATTGTAGCTGATTTAGCATTTGGACCTTATGTTAAAATAATTTTAACATTATAGCAAGAATTTAGAAAAAGAAGTGTTGTTATTATAGGTAAAATTTAGAACTCAAACTTTAAAAAAAATCTTTTTTTTAAAGGAAAGATTAAATAATATGTAGTGACTAGTCTGGTTTTAAGATTGAATCTGTAGAAGCAGCAGGGATGAAGTAGTTGTTTTTCAAGTGCTAGTGAGTAGGACATATGCCAGTGAGAAGAACATCCATTTCCACTCTACAAATGATGTTGGGGAATGGGGAAAAAGGAATCTTGTTTATACCAACAAACTATGATTATATGCAGTAGCTTTCTGAAAGGAATTGACTAGGCCACAGTATAGAAGCAGTTTAATTCCTCTAAAACTTGCAGATTCTTCTTTGATGACTGATACAGTATAAAATTGAATAGTGTACTCATGACTTAGTGCTGAAGAAGCACTTGACACTTTAGAAAATCTTGTCATCTGCAAATTAGCTCTAAGAAAACTCCCTGGCTTTTCTTTCAGTATATCCGTCTAACAAATTTAGGTCATTTCTACTGAAAAACTATACAATTTTCTGAGAATCAACACAGGCAAGAATAAAATGGAGAGGCATATTAGAAAAGTAATGCCTCCAATGAGTAAATTTACACCAGAGTTCACTTTAAGGAAGGAAATACCAACAACAATGCTCACTAAGGGATACCAAAAGTATCATCAAGCTCCAACCCACAATACTGGCAAGAAAAGGAATGATTAATACAGGAAATTCATAGACTATTTGCCTATATCACCTTAAAACTAAAAAAAAAAAAAAAATGACTGCAAAATCCATTCAATCATAGCTTCTCCCTGCAGCTTTTTTAATTAAAGATGGATAATTTATCCACCTCCAGCAGGTAAATGGGTGTGATATTAGGGTAGCATAAAATATTTATCTGTACTCAAGGTCTGATTTAGGGTTCTGAAAGAGGGGTTAAAATGAAGTAATTAGAATGAGATATTGGGGGAATAAATAGGATTGGTCACTTATTTTGTTATAGTGAAAAAGAAAGGAGGTCAAGAAGTTAAAAGTAATCAGGATTTTGACCACAAGTGATTTAGAAAATGGTTCTGAGATGCACAAAACAAGCAAAGAAGGAGTGGGGAATAAAAGAAATGAAAAGGGAGAAAGAAGAGTCACAGAACACAAGCAGAAGGTAAGAAAAGAGAATGAAATGGTGTTTACTATATAGAGACAATTAAGGAAAGCTCATTTATCCACATAAAGGAGGTTAAAGAATGTCTAAAGGTGGGGTGCAGAAATCCACTGACAGAAATAAAGAAGGAGTAGAGAGACAAGCATAGAATCATAAAGAAAAAAATATCACACAACAAAGGGAATAAGTGGTATAAAAATGAGGAAGTTTATTGTAGCAAGCCCTTTGAATAAGTCAAAATGAATAAGCACTAAGAAAAGACCAATGGGTTTGACATACAGGAAGACAATGGTGATCTCAGATCTAGCACATGCCATAGATCAGTAGAAATGGAAGACATGAAACTGTTAAGAAATAAATGCATATTGAGGAAATGGGAGCATTTGTTTTAGAATGAGGGAAAATTTCATCATATGTATAGCAGAGAGTTGGGCACAGACAGTGAGTTTTAAGGAAAGAGTTAGAGAGAGTAACAGACAGATACAAACATCAAGTGACACAGAGAGACAGACACAGAAATAACAGAAACATGATTTGAGAGAGGATTGATTATGAAAACTATTCACAAAGAGGCAGGAGAAAAGGGCAAAAGCAAAAGTTGGGTGATTTAAACAAGTTTTTTTTTTTTTTTTCCATGAAATAAAAACTAGAGGTGAAGACAAACATTTGAAGTGTGGAGAGGAGGAATAATTGAAGTCTTTTATATCTCATGACCTTGATCACTATATGTCAACATCACTAATTCTTAGTAAAAAATGTTAAATCTATGGGTCAATTTGAATGCCGTTGATACTCTTAGCAATTTCAGACAGTTATCATCAGACATTTCTGTAATTTAAAAATTACTACGAATGGGTGTAGATCACCTTACTTTACTTCTTTCCCCAACATTGTTGCTCTAAAGTCCACGAGCAACCATCACTCACATGAAATACTTGAGATGTCACCTGTCACTTGTCAGTTTAGTATAAAAAGCAGTTCTAAACTGAGTAATTTTTTAACTTTAAAAGTCATCACATCACACTATTTTTTCTAGCTTTGGAAAACAGTTTTTGGTAGTAGATTTTGATAATAGTTCATTTATGTTCCTGAGACATGAAAAGTATAATAATTAAGAATTCACATGAGTGAGAAATTTATAATTCAAAAAAGGTAATAAGATATAACATGTACAAAAGAAAAGTTCACTTAGGTTGAAAGAAGAATTTAAATTTTCTATGTATTCTCAACAGTTCACTGACAATACAAATGAGATCATCAAGAGCCTCATTTATTATCACTCCTTTTTTCTCCAAACCAGTGCAATGAACAGTATTTTTCAGTTTACTTTGATTAGGCTGAGTATTAATTAAAATACTTTGCACACATTATCTTAATAATACTTAGAGAATTGTACAACAAACACCATATCTAATAGTGAAAAATGATTTTTCGGGGGCGGAGCCAAGATGGCGGAGTAGAAAGACGCACATACACGTAGCTCCGAACCCACAACCCACAGAACGGCTAGAGGGGACCAACTCACGGTGAATACTGCACCCAGAGGCCACGGAATATTGGAGCGAGGGAGATTTCTGTTCCAGAGAGACCTGCAAACCTCTCACGGGGAGTCCTTCGCACTGCTGACTGGGCGCTGGGACTGGGAGCAGAGGGCAGCCCTACCGTGGCCGCAGCACCGTGAGGAAAAGATCCAAGCTGGCTACGGTGGCCGGGATCTCCAGCGGCCATGCAGGTCCCTCCACCCACAGAGGGACCTGCAAACCTCTCGCAAAAGGTCCATGGCGCTGCAGACGCGGAGCCCAGCCCAGACCTGCAGCGGCTGCGGCTCCGAGAGGTACAGATCCCAGCAGGCTTCAGAGACGGGATCTCCAGCGGCAGCACAAGCCCCTCCACCCACAGGTGATGGGGGTTGGTGAGAGAGTCTCTTTGGCGGGTCGAGAGGGGAGTGGGGTGCCCCCATGGCTCGGGCCCACCCGGGAGATAGAAGCTGAGAGGCGGCTGCAGACAGGGGCTCCCAAAGCGGGCGGGAGCCTGGATCCATTGTAGAAGGTCTGTACATAAATCCCCTGAGGGAACTGAGCCTGAGAGGTGGCCCTGCCCCGACCTGACCACCTGAACTTAATTCTCACACTGAATAGCAGCCCTGCCCCCGCCAAAAGCCCTAAGGCTGGAAGCAGCATTTGAATCTCAGTCCCCAAACGTTGGCTGGGAGGACCAGGAGGAGAGGTGGGTGTGAGGAGAATATTCAGAGGTCAAGTCACTGGCTGGGGAGAATGCCCAGAAAAGGGAAAAGAAATAAAACTATTGAAGGCTACTTTCTTGGAGAACAGACATTTCCTCCCTTCCTTTCTGATGAGGAAGAACAATGCTTACCATCAGGCAAAGACACAGAAATCAAGGATTCTGTGTCCCAGCCCACCCAATGGGCTCAGGCCATGGAAGAGCTCAAAAAGAATTTTGAAAATCAAGTTAGAGAGGTGGAGGAAAAACTGGGAAGAGAAATGAGAGGGATGAAAGAGAAGCATGAAAAGCAGATCAACTCCCTGCTAAAGGAGAACCAAAAAAATGTTCAAGAAATTAACACCTTGAAAACTAGCCTAACTCAATTGGCAAAAGAGGTTCAAAAAGCCAATGAGGAGAAGAATGCTTTCAAAAGCAGAATTAGCCAAATGGAAAAACAGATTCATAAGCCCACTGAAGAAAATAGTTCTTTCAAAACTAGAATGGCACAGATGGACGCTAAGGACTTTATGAGAAAGACAGATATCACAGAACATAGCGAGAAGATTGGAATAATGGAAGATAATGTGAAATATCTTATTGGAAAAACAACTGACCTGGAAAATAGATTCAGGAGAGACAGTGTAAAAATTCTGGGACTACCTGAAAACCATGATCAAAAGAAGAGCCTAGACATCATCTTCCATGAAATTATCAAGGAAAACTGCCCTGAGATTCTAGAACCAGAGGGCAAAATAAATATTCAAGGAATCCACAGAACACCGCCTGAAAGAGATCCAAAAAGAGAAACTCCTGGGAACATTGTGGCCAAATTCCAGAATTCCCAGGTGAAAGAGAAAATATTGCAAGCAGCTAGAAAGAAACAATTCAAGTATTGTGGAAATACAATCAGGATAACACAAGATCTAGCACCCTCTACATTAAGGGATCTAAGGGAATGGAATAGGATATTCCAGAAGTCAAAGAACTAGGACTAAAACCAAGAATCACCTACCCAGCAAAACTGAGTATAATACTTCAGGGGAAAAAATGGTCTTTCAATGAAATGGAGGATTTTCAAGCATTCTTGATGAAAAGACCAGAGCTGAAAAGAAAATTTGACTTTCAAACACAAGAATGAAGAGAACCATGAAAAGGTGAACAGCAAAGAGAAGTCATAAGGGACTTACTAAAGTTGAACTGTTTACATTCCTACATGGAAAGACAATATTTGTAACTCTTGAAACATTTCAGTATCTGGGTACTGGGTGGGAGTACACACACACACATGCGCACACGCACACATACATAGAGACAGAGTGCACAGAGTGAATTGAAGAGGATGGGATCATATCTTAAAAAAAATGAAATCAAGCAGTGAGAGAGAAATACTGGGAGGAGAAAGGGAGAAATTGAATGGGGCAAATTATCTCTCATAAAAGAGGCAAGCAAAATACTTATTAGTGGAGGAATAAAGAGGGGAGGTGAGAGAAAAACATGAGGTCTACTCTCATCACATTCCACTAAAGGAAAGAATAAAATGCACACTCATTTTGACAGGAAAACATATCTCACAACACAGGAGAGTGGGGGACAAGGGCACAAGCAGGGTGGGGGGGAGGATAGACTGGAGGGCATGGGGAGGAGAATGCAATACGAGGTCGACACTCATGGGGAGGGAAAGGATCATAAGAGAATAGAAGTAATGGGGGACAGGATAGGATGGAGGGAAATATAGTTAGTCCTATACAACACAACTAGTATGGAAATCATTTGCAAAACTAAACAGATTTGGCCTATATTGAATTACTTGTCCTCCAAAGGGAAGGGGTGGAGAGAGAGGGAGCTAGAGAAGTTGGAACTCAAAGTGTTAGGATCAACTGTAATGTTCTTACCACTAGGAAATACGAAACACAGGTTAAGGGGTAAAGAAAGCTATCTGGCCCTACAGGACAAAACAGAAGACGGAGACAAGGGGAGAGAGGGAGGATAGAAGAGAGAGCAGATTGGTCACAGGGGCAATTAGAATGCTTGGGTTTGGGGGAGGGAGGGGATAAAAGGGGAGAAAATTTGTAACCCAAAATTTTGTGAAAATAAATGTTAAAAGTTAAATAAAAAAAAAAAGAAAAATGATTTTTCGACCATCAAGGTGAAGTAAAAACACTATAAAAATGCATCATACTAATTATATGCATTTGAATACAGAAATACCAAGATTGTAAAATTCTCATCTACTCAAAAATTGAAAGGAAACATTAGCTGCTAATCCAAGGACATTAAATCATTTCAGTACTGATATTTTTCACTCAGATGAAATTTGATAAGTTCCATTCATTCAAATATCCTCCACTGTCCATGTATTCTTCAATGACCCCATGTTAAATAATAATAATATGACAACCAAGTTTCATGTCATTACTTGACAGTGACTACATTCTAGCTTACTTGTGAAAATACCAACAATATGTCTTCAAACACTGGAAATCTATAGACAGGCTTTAAAGGGCTCAGGCTCCAAGATTATGTATTAACAGTTGTTTCTTTCTCTAGCTATATGTATTTATGTCAGATTGAGTATCATTAAGTCCTCAACCAAAGTCAATCATTTGTTGCACCAGTTCCAGAGAGCAGCTCTTAAAAACAGAAAATCTAACAGTCCTTTCCTGTTTCAAATCCACCCTACTGAGGTAGATCAAAGAATCCCCAAAATTATGAAATTAATTTATGTTCCAGGAACATCAAATGAGTAAAGACATTTTTCTTCTTTGTAGTGACAGTGGTCAAGGACAGCCATACAAAGAGGTCAAATAAATTTTTCCTTTTGTGGTGTTATTGGTAGGAGATAAGGGGACAAACCCTACCAATATTCATTGTTCATCACTTCATTTTTTGGAGTTTTTTTTTTCACTTAGCAAGTCATATATCAGAAAATATTTAATGCTCCCTCCCGAGGGGAGAAAACTGTGCAAAACAGGTTTAAGGTTAATGTGCATTTCCCTCCTAATTTTACATAGATCACAACACAATCAAAAGAATAAATTGATTCTTGAACATAAGTTTTGTCATTTCCTGTGGTATAAATGTCCATACTGACAATTTAGCAACCAAATTTTGTGATATAGTTTGAACTGGCTTTAGAAAAACATTGCATTTTAACCTCAAAGAAATCGTAATTGACTTTTAGATCCTTTAAGGAACATCACACCACAAATTTTTATCTAGGTAATAATTTATTGATGAATTTATTCTTATCATCATTTATTTAAGCATTGATAATTTCACATAATTTAAAGTATTGCACTATATCAACAAATTCATACTTGCAGTTTTAAACAATCAAAGTTTAATATATAACTTTATGTGCAACATCTTGTTTGAGTCTCTCAACAATATTGTGTGAGATAAAGATTGTAGATTTTAATATTCCCATTTTACAGATGAGGAGATTAAAAATGAAATGGTTTTAATGACTTTCCCACTGTCACAGAGCTAATTTATATGGGCAGCAGGATAGAATTTGAGTCCCCCTGACTATTAGTTTTTGTTTCAATTAACAGAATTTTAATTTTCAAAATATTTCAAAAATGCCAGAAAGATCAGTCCCAATACTAATATTTGAAAGCACTTTAATTCATTTATTTCAAAGTTTCTTATCTTCCTAAATTGTGAGTTCAAAACTATCTCCCTGCCACCCATGCCCTCTCTCACCCAGTAAGAAGACAATAAATATGTCAATTGTATATATGAAATAACTTCAAACATTTCTATTTTAGTCACGTTTAAAAAGAAAACATGAAAAAAGAACGTGAGAAAATTATACTTCAATTTGCACTCATAATTCATCAATTCTCTTTCTGGAGGTTTCATTTTTCATCATGAACTTTTGGAATTGACTTGAATCACTGTGTTGATCAGAGTAGTCAAGTCTTCCACAGGTGATCATCATTACAATATTGCTGTTGTTGTGTGCAATGCTTCAGGAACCAACGTTCTTCTTATTTCACCTTGAAACTGCTCATATAGGTCTTGACGGTTTTCTTTCTTTCTTTTTTTCTGAAACCACTGTTATCTTCATTTCTTACAATACTAAAATACGCTATCACAATCATATGCCACAATATGTTCATCTATTCTCCATAATCCCCTTGATGTTCAGTTATTTGCCATCACAAAAAGAGTTGTGATAAATATTTTCATACACAAAGGGCCTTTTCCTTTTAAAAAAAAAAAATATCTCTTAGTGCTACAGGCTTATTAGTGATATTTCCAGGGATAGGTTATGTACAGTTTTATAGCTCTTTAGATATACTTCCAAATTGTCCTTCAAAATGGTTAGAAAAGTTTACTGTTGCACCAGCAGTTTATTAATGTACCTATTTGTCCTTTATCCTTTCCAGTATTTGTCATTTTAGATTGGTTCCTCAGAGTTTTTTTATTTTATTTTATTTTAATTTCTCCAATCAATAGCGATTTAGTGCTTTTATATAGGACTATAAATAGCTTTCTTTTTTTCCTGAAAACCATCTATTTATATCTTTTGACTATTCATCAATTGGTGGATGGCTTTTTTTTTTTAATGAATTTAACTCAGTTCCATATTTAGTATGTACTTGAGAAATTAGGCCTTTATCAGAAAAACTTTCTGTAATTAAAACAATTATTACTTCATTGTCTAGGATAACTTTTAGCAACATGTAGTTTCCCTATCTCCTTAGTTAGCCTTAATTTTACTTTGTTTGAGATCATGATTGCTATAAATTCCTTTTTTACTTCAGCTGAAGAATATTAGTTTCTACTCTAACCCTTTATTTAACTCCCTATCTCTCCTTTTATCCTGCCCCTCCTCAAAGTCAATTTTGTTCTAATCACTGCCACTATTTTGCCCTCCCTTTTATCATCACCTACCACTTCTCTTATCATAATCACCTCCTGTATCCCTATTGGGTAAATTATATGTTTATACATAACTCGATGGGTATGGATATAGAAACACATATAAAAAAATACATGTGTTTGTATATACATACACATACAATACACATATACATACATATGGATTAGTAATAAGGACATGATCCTAGAGAGATGGGTTGAACACTTCCATAGTGTTCCCAACAGACCGTCATCAATCAATGCTGAGACTATTGACCATTTGCCTCAGATTGAAGTCAATCCCTCCTTAACTGAACTTCCAACTGAAGAAGAGGTTTTGAGGATCATTAGACTCCTTTCATGCAGCAAAGCATTTGGTGCTGATTTTATTCCAGCTGAGATTTACAAGGTAGGGGGATCATTGCTCATACAAAAACTGACCGAAATTTTCCAAGTTATATGACAAGAGGAGGTTATCCCCCAGGAGTTCAAGGATGTCTCCATCGTCTGCCTCTATAAGGGTAAAGGGAATAGATTATCCTGTGAAAACCACAGGGGGATCTGTCTCTAAGTCATTGCTGGCAAAATTCTTATTAGAGTCCTCCTTAATAGGCTGATATTTCACCTGGAAGATGGTTATATACCTTAGAGCCACTGTGGATTCAGAAAATGTAGAGGAACAGTCGATATGGTGTTTGCTTCCTGACAACTCCAAGAGAAATCCAGAAGCAGAACAGAGGTCTGTACACCATATTTGTATATCTGACCAAGACTTTTGACACTGTTAGTCATGAGGGCTTATGGGAAATTATGTCAAAATTTGGTTGCCCAGAGAAGTTCATCAATATTGTTCATGATGGCATACTTTCCCTAATTCTGGATAATGGACAATGATCTCGTGCCTTCCCAGTCACCAGTGAAGTCAAACAGGGCTGCGTGCTTGCTCCCATGCTTTTAAGCTTGATGTTTTTAGCCATGTTGACAAATGCTTTCAGTGAGGATGAACATGGCATCAAGGTCAACTACCATACTGATAACAAGTTCTTTAATTTGAAAAGGCTATAAGCCAAAACCAAAGTGGAGGGAGAGTTGGTGCAGGATTTTCTGTGTGCACATGATTGTGCACTCAATAAAGCCTCTGAAGCTGAGATGCAACAGAGTTTGGATCAATTCTCTGCTGCCTGTGCTAATTTTGACCTAATAATTAACACCGAGGAAACACAGGTGCCCCATCAGCCACCATTACAACATGCACATGTGGAACCATTGGTTACAATAAATGGAGAAGTTTTGAATGCTGTGGATAAGTTCACTTAGCTTTGTAGTGTACTTCCCAGGGATGTATATATTGACAATGAGACTGATGCATGCATTGCCAGAGCTAGCTCAGTGTTTTGGAGGCTAAGAAAAAAACTTTGGGAGAGGAGAGGTATTAGACTGACTGCCAAAGTGAAGGTCTACAGATCCGTTGGGCTGACCTCATGGTTATGTGCTTGTGAAACATGAACAGTCTACCAGTGCTATGCCAGGAAACTGAAATGCTTCCATTTGAACTGTCTTAAGAAGATTCTGAGGATCTCCTGGCAGAATAAGGTACCAGACACCTAAGTCCTTGCTCAAGCTGAACTGCCAGATATTCAAACTCTGCTTCAGAGAGTGTAACCCTAATGTTGAAATGTGATGTTTAGGCTTTTTCTTTAATTAATGCTTTCAGATAGTCCAATAATTATTAAATTGTCTCTCCTTGATCTATTTTCCATGTCAGTTGCTTTTCAAAGGAGATATTTCACATTTTCTTGCATTTCTTTTTTTCATTCTTTTGGTTTTGTTTTGTTGTTTCTTGATTTCTCATGGAGTCATTAGCTTCCACTTGGTCAATTCTAATTTTTAAAGAATTATTTTCATTAATGAGATTCTGTACCTCCTTTTCCATTTGTCCAATTCTGCTTTTTAAGAAAATCTTCTTTTCAGTTCTGGGGAATCTATAAGTTTTCAGTGCTTCTAAGTTGGTGTGATACAGAGAGGTATGGTCACTGCTCTCCTGTTTTGTGTTTTTTTTCGCTGCTCCTCTGCAGCCACAAGTCCTAGTATTTCTTTTTGCTTTGGAACTGTTGCCAGGGCCCCTCCTCCTTTAAGACAGTCCAGAAGTTCTCCTTTCTAGCATGGAACTGGGACCCAGAAATGCATATGGGTAATTGAGTTGCCAATGATCACCACCTCTACCCAAAAACCAAGAAAGGATCATCTCTACTCTCTTTATAACCAGCTGTCCAACTTCCTTACCATCTCTGGGCTGAGAACTTCTGAAGTTTCTGTTGCTGTACCTATTGCCACCTCTATCTGTTGAGCTCCAGAGAGGTCTCCTTCCATTTTTGTGTCGCAGATTTATCCTGTCAGTCTCCTAAGTTTTCTTGGGTCAGAAAACACATTCTCACTCTGAAATTTTGTTGGCTCCACCACTCCAAAATTTTATTTGAAGGGTTACTTTAAAGTTTTTTAGAGGGGAATGTTGGCAGAGTTCTGTTAGGTGACTGCTTCCAATGTTCCATTTTGGCTTAGCCTCAGCAACATAATATTTTTGACAATATGTATGAAACACATTTCAAAACTACACTGATATCTCCAAACATACCAACTCAAGATTTCTGTAGAGATGCAATTTGTTGCTATTGATTCATTTTAGTTAAGTCTTTGTGACCCCATTCGGGGTTTTCTTGGCAAAGACACTGGAGTGGTTTGCCATTTCCTTCTCCAACTCATTTTACAGATAAGGAACTGTGGTAAACAGGGTTAAATGACTTACTCAGTTTCACACAGCTAGTAAATATCTGAGGCAATATTTGAATTCACAAAGGTAATTCTTCTTTACTCAAGGCCCATTGCTGTATCCACTATACAAACTAGCTGTAAAAAAATAAAATAATTGAAAGTAAATCAACTATTACCATTAAATAAAGAAGTTATTACATTATGAATTTTAAAACGATGGATATAGTCATCAATTTACTTTTCACTTAATATTTATAAATAATTAATTATGTAATATAAAAACCAGGTCCTAATCAATCATTGTATTGGCTCCAATGAAAAATGTTCTACACAAATGCCTTTACTTCATCTGATAACATTCTGCACCATCACTATCTTTATGTGCTGATAATACCTCCACCCAAATTTTAGTCTAGACATGAAGACCTCATTGCCAGAGTCACCCACTTGGAAACTACCCACATTAAGAAGCAGTACATTTTAAAATCCACTCTTACCAGATGTAGTAACAATAAGTGGTATTTTGATTTCATGCTACCTCTGGAAGATTCAAAGACAGATTTTTAAATTTTTAATGGGTGTAGTTATGACATGCCCTATGGATGGCATTTTCTTGTGATACATTATTAGGTCCAGCTGGAGCGTCTCTTCATGTCCTAGAAATGTTAAATTATCCCCAAATCTCTGTTGACTTAGGTGCTCTAAATGCCTTTACCAGAAGATCGAAAGTAGCATTTTACTGTTGTCTGATGACACCATTTAAGTGCTCATGACAGTGACACAAAAGATCAGAATTTGTCATTGTGCCACTCCAATTATGGTCCTTTGTCCAATATCTTTGTGCCATTTAAGGATACATAATCTAATCTTCCCTTTCATAATTAGTCAATATTCATTTGTTAAGTACTTATTTCATGTCAGGAATTTTGCAAAGCTTCAGGGATACAAAGAAAGCAAAAAAACAAACAAAACAAAAAGATAATTCATGCCCTCAGGAAACTCACAGTCTAATTGGGAGAAAGTATTCAAACAACTATGTACAAATAAGCTGCACACTGGATAATCAAAGTAAGTAATCAAAAACAGAGGATCAAAAAAGAGGAAAAGCAATAGAACTAAGTGGCATTGGAAAAGGATCCCTGTAAAAGTTAAGATTTTTAACTGACATTTGAAAGAAGCAAGATTGTCTAGGAGAGAAACCTGAGAAAGGAGAGCATTCCCAGGCATAGAGAACTGTCACTGAAAGAGCCATTTAGATATCTGACAGGGGCCTTCTGGCTGTAGGTTTTGTCTAATTTTACTTCTCTTTGTTTTACTAGGAAAATAGTAGGAAGTCTGACAGATCCATTGTTGTTAATAACTTTATCTCAAGAACCACCTGACTAATACTCACTGCTATAGTTTATGGCAATAAATTTCATTCATCTGTTTTACATCAGGGTATCTTGGCTTTCTGTGGGAGTTGCAGACATTTTGTCATAATATATTAGGTGCTGTATCTAAAAGGTGGAGGGTACAAAAATATTAAAACTTTTGTATATTTTGAGAAGTGTTTTTATATTTTCCCCAGCATTTGTATCACAGAGAAAATATTGTTTGCTGAAGAAGACAGAATGGAACTTTTTATAAGGTGATTAAAGAGTATTCTCTAAAATGACTACAAGCAAATAGTGAGGCAATGAAGATTCATGGTGGAATTCAGCAACCCCATTCAATTATCTGATCTTCTCTCTTTACATTGTAATTCTGATCTGGGAATTCAATGATGGTGAAGAAGTGAAAAGGGATAAAAAGAAAAAACAGTTTAAAAAAACCCACACTATCAAATGTAAGTTTTGTTTAAATAGGTATTTGTCTTTCCATGACATGAACAATAGAATTTTTCAGGATTCTTTAGGGGAGATAGTTGTGATATTACATTAGAAACTTCTAATGGTTTGTGTTTGTGGTTTTTTTTTTTTTTTGTCTTAAACAACATGAAGAGACTTCATTCTCTGAGTTGTTGATAACAGAACAGTTTTTCTTTGTAGAGTAAGGTGCATGATAATTACTAACATTTTGTATTTTTGTCATTCTGTGGTTCATATGGGAATTCCTTAATTATATTCATATTTCTTTTGCCAAAGACAATCTTGGCAATTGCTACATCAATAGAAAATCTAGAACTGGAAGTCTACTATGATAATCTTATGAAGACTGGTTAATTTTTGAAAGTATCAAAGTACAGTATTTTAGTCAAAGTGCTCTTCAAACTAAAAATGTAATGACAAACCTTCATGAGAATGGCAGGTATATTTTAGCTACAGGATTATCTCCTCCTACATGAAGCAGGAGTAAATAAATGTCAATAATTCCATTTATATAAGCAATCTTTAAGGTAGATAGCTTCTTCACTGAGGAGGGGCTAAAAGAGGCCCCTTCTTCAATTTAACTATTTTGAATTTAACTTTTATATACTTATGTTGTGCACACTATGTAATTTGGAAAACAGCAATATGTTAGCTTGAAATGAAGAATAGGAGTGCTTAGATCACAACTACTATTGATAGATGGAGTGTGGTCCTTACTTGAGTAGGAGAAATACACATAGACAGAGATAAACTTAACTAATAAATTATCTATATGAAAACTATCGAGATATCTTGAAGTGCAGAAATGTGCACTCAGGAAAACTTAGTTCAAATACACTAAGTGTTGAAACTTTAAAAAAATGAATATTTCTTTCTTCCACATTCATGTGCTTTGAGCATTCTTATTTTATCTATCTTTTCACCTGCCAATTTAAAAATAAGTGGTGAATTCTAGGGACTTCAGGGAACAAGATGACAGAGTAAGCAGGAAATTACTTTAACTCTTCCATATTCACCTCCAACCAACTATAATATGGTGCCCCAACATGAATCCTGGAACAGTAGAATCAAAAAAAATTGGGGTGAATTGAGAAACATACAAGGTCAGCGGGAAAGGTCTGTCTCACTCAGTTAAAAGGGGAATACAGCTCAGGACAGGAGCATCCCAAAGGATAAATGTTGGAGAGATTGTGGGAAAATTAAAATGTTCGTACATTGTTGGTGGAGTTGTGAAATGATCCAACTATTTTGTAGAGTAATTTGGAACTATGTCCAAATTTTACTGTGCATACTTTTTGATCCAGAAATACCACTACTAAGTCTGTATCCAAAAGAGATCACAAAAAGGGGAAAGGGACCCACACGTACAAAAATATTTACAGCAGGTCTTTTTGTGGTGGCCAAGAATTGGAAATTGAGGGGATGCACATTAGTTGGGGGATGACTAAATAAGCTGTGGTATATGAATGCAATGTAATGCTGTTGTGCTCTAAGAAATGATGAGCAGGCATATTTTAGAAAAATCTAAAAAGACTTACATGAACTGATGTTGAATGTAGTAAGCAGAACCAAAAGAATATTGTACATAGTAAGACATTGTGTGACAATCGACTATGATTGACTTAGCTTTTCTCAGCATTACAATGATCTAAATCATTTCCTTATTAAAGCCTTCTTCTCTTCATTGGCTTTTTGGACCTCTTTTTCCAGTTGAGTTAGCCTATTTTTAAAGGTGTTATTTTCCTCAGCATCTTTTTGGTTCTCCTTTAGCAAGCTGCTGACTCACTTTTCAAGCTCTTCTGTGGCCTGAGTCCATTTCATATTCATTTTGGAGGTACTGGAGCTAGAAGCCTTGACTTCCTCTGACAGTATGCAATGTTCTTCCTCATCTGAAAGGATGGAAGGAGATACCTGTTCACCAAGAAAGTAAACTTCTATGTCTTATTTTTTTTTAAATTTTTTTAATTTATTTATTTATTTATTTATTTTACCATTTTTGGGCATTTTCCCAGCCAGTTACTTGACTTCTGAATCCTTTGTTAAAAGAAGGGTCTTAATGGTCCTCCTCCACCCAGAACCATGCTCAGGGCTGAGATTCAGATCAGCTACTCAATTCTTTCTTGGGTTTTGGGTAGGGGTAGGGCCACCACTGAGGACTGAGCTCCAGATCACCTGCTCAGTTCCCCTAAAGGCTTTAAGCTGAGCTGCCTGGACAATGAACCCAGGCTGCTTCCACTGTAGCCACCTCCTGTTTGCTGCTGCCACAGCCTCTGCTGCCACCTGGGGCCAATGCTGGGGGGACTCTGATCCCCACTTGCCCAGCTGGGAAAGCCCTACCACACTGACCTTTGAAGCTTTCTTTGGCGCTTATGAGTCGAGGGATCCGGGACCCTCCCTGCTGGGGATTCTGCCCCGGAGATCTGTTCAGGTTCTGTTCCTCTCTGTGCAGCACAACCAGTGCTGGGCTGTACTCTGCTCAGCCTCCTATGGGATAGGAACCTTCCAGGTTACCTTTGGCTGGAAATCTCTTACTCTGTCATTCTGTTGCTTCTGTTGCTCTAGAATTTATTGAGAGTCATTTTTGACAGGTATTTGTGGGCTACCAGGGAAGCACTAGAATGTATGCATCTTTCTACTCTGCCATTTTTGCTCCACCCCCTCTAACTCATTTCCAAAAGACATTAATGATGGAACTTGCAATGCACATCCAGAGAAAGAATTATAAAATCTGAATGCAGATGGAATCATACTGTTTTTACCTTTTTTTGTTTGTTTGTTTGTTTTTGGCTTTTTTCTTTCTCATGATTTTCCATTCTGATTCTTCTTTCACAACTTGATTAATGTGAAAATGTGTTTAAAAATATGGTTAACATTATTGTACATATTTGACCTATATTAGATTACTTGTGTTTTTGGGGAAGGGGAAGGAAGGGATAGAGGGAAAAATGGAATTCAAAATCTTATCAAATGAATTTTGAAAACTGTCTTGATATGTAATTTGGAAAAATGCTAATATAATATAAAAAGAATTTGGCTGCTATATCACTTCATGCATATGTTTTTGTATTACTTCATTGTCTCATAACTTTTAGCAAGATGTAGTTTTTTATTCTTTTGTATATCATTATTATTATTATCTTATCTATCATTATTATTTTTGCTTTTACTTTCTCTGAGATCAAGATTATTACTCCTGGCTTTATTTTTTAATTTCAGCTGAACAATAATCAATTTTACTTACTTTTGTTCTAAGTGTCTCTACTTCATGTGTGATTCTTATAAATAACATATTTATTATTGTTACTGTTGGTTATGGTAATTGTTGTACTGTTCTAACTACTTCCATTTTATGACAGTGTTCATCCCAATCACAGTTATGATTACTAACTCTCAATTTCTCTTTGTCTTTTTTAGTTTTGTTTTTTCTGTGTTCTTTCACCCTTTCCCTCCTGGACAGTGTTTTGCTTCTGTCCACCACCTCTGCTGGTCTATCCTATATCAGTTCCCCTTCCTCTCCATCACCCTTAATTTAATCTCCTCTTCTCCTTGTTCCTTGTCTGTTAAGATAGATATTTATATTCAACTAATTGTGTATGTTATTCCCTCTTTCAGCCAATACTGATGAGAATAATGCTCAAGTGATACCCACTGCTCACTTCCCATATTTCCTCAACTGCAATAGGTTTTTTTACCACTTCATGTGAAATGATCTGTCTATATTTTTTTCTAGCTGTACTATTAGTGTTGCAATTCCAAAGAATTACATGCATCATCTTCCTATGTAGGGATGTAAACAGTTTAGTTCTGTTGAATTCGTTGTGTTTTCTTTTCCCTTTTCTCTCTTTAGACTCCTCTTCAGTCTTGATATCAGAGATATTTTTTTTTTCCCTCAGTTGTGGTCTTATCTTGATAAAACATTGAAATCTTTCTGTTTCATTGAATGACCATCTTCTCCTTTGAAATAGCATGCTTGCATTTTTTTTAATTTCTTGGTTGTAGTTCTAGCTCCTTTGCTTTACAGAAAATCATGGTCCATGCATGACTTCTGATCCTTTAAAGTTGCATATGCTAAATCCTGTGTAATCCTGATTGTGTTTCACTGATATTTGAATTCTTTCTGGCCACTTGCAATGCTTTTATATGAAGTAACAATTCTGAAATTTGGCTAAAATTTTCCATAGAGTTTTCATTTTGGAATCTGTTTAATGAGGTAATTGGTTAATTCATTTGATATCTATTTTGCCTTTTGGTTACAGTATTTCAAGGCAGTTATTCTTGATAATTTCTTGAAAGATGCTGTCCTGAATTTCCTTTTGATTATGTTTTTAGGTATTCCAATGATTCTTACATTTTCTCTCCTCTGTCTATTTTCCAGGTAGTTATTTTTCCAATGAGTTATACATTTTCTTCTATTTTTTTTTGATGCTCTAAATTTGATTGATTGATTCTCGATGTCTTATATAGTCATTAGTTTTTACTCACTCAGTTCTAACTTTTAAGGAATTGTTGTCCTCAATTTGCTTTTGTGCTTCCTTTTCCATTTGGACCATTGTACTTTTGAAGAATTTGTTTTCTTCATTTGATTTTTTTATCTCTTTTTTTTTCCATTTGGTCAATTCAACTCTTTAAATAATTGTTTTCTTTTTTCAAGTTGTTGACTCTTTTCTTCATAATTCTCTTACATCCCTCTCATTTCTTTTCCCAGTTTTTCTTCTGTTCCTCTTATATGATTTTTAAGCTCCTCTTTGAGCTCTTCCATGAGTTCTTTCTGAGTTTGAGACCACTTCCCATTTTACTTTGAGCCTTTGACCACAGGTGTCTTGGCATTGTTTTCCTCTTCTGAATTTGTGTCTTGATCTTCCCTGTCACTATAACAACTTTCTGTGGTCAGATTATTCATTTATTGTTTTTTTTTTTTTTTGCTTCTCTCTCTCTCTCTCTCTCTCTCTCTCTCTCTCTCTCTCTCTCTCTCTCTCTCTCTCTCTCTCTATCTCTCTCTCTCCCTCTCCCTCTCTCCCTCTGTCTCCTTTGCCTTTTCTTTTAAACTTGAACTCTTCTCCCCATGTGGATGGAGCACTGACTCATTTTGGGCAAGGGGCTGCAGGCACTGACTGATTACAAGGTACTACACTGATGTTGCCCTGAAGCCTGTGGAGGACCCTTATGTCTGGTGTGATGCAAAGCATTGGGTTTGGAATGGTTTCATGATATTGGAAGCCATAGGTATCTGATACCTTACTTGGTGCTGAGCTGGTGTCCTACTAGTGGTATCTGACATGTGCTGGGCCTGGTGGAATGTTTTTGTGTTTCCCTGAGGCTACACTGAAGTCTATAGCAGTAACTGGTGACTGCCTATTTGTTTGGGACAATGTTGAATCACAGAGAGGTATGGCCACTGGTGGCTGACTATTTGCTTAGACACCTGTAGGTTTGGTGTCTAACTATTTGACTAGGGTTTTATTGAAGCCCATGGCAGTTCTTAGAGCTGGAATTTTGGAGATTGCCCATTCTCCTGGCTGTGTGGAGGCACATGTGGTGTCCTGGTGTTGACATTTGTCTTCTCCACCACAGTAGGACTCAGGATCTCCCACTGGTTTGCTGAGATGGCACTTGCTCCTTGCTTGCAAGACAGTCTTCTGTCCTGGACTACATTCCCTTTTTGCCCATGTGAGACAGACCTTTTCTTCCAATCTTTCAAATTTCTTGAGCTAAAAGATTGTTTCATCCAGTCTTTTGCTGGTTCTGGTCTTACATAATTTGTTTTAGGAAATTATTTTATGGTTGCTTGGAGGTGAATATGGAGGAGTTATGGCAATGTATTGCTTACTCCACCATCTTACCTCCTGGAAGTCTATCTCATTATTTTTGAAATTTGTCTTATCATTTCCCATTTGCTTGCACCCACCCAACTTCAGTTTCTTATCAAAGCTGTTTTTTTTAGCTATTGTAATATACTTCTAACCACTTTCCCTTTTTGCCACCAGTCTCTCTCCTTTCAGGTTAATAATTCATGCTATTGCCACAAATAAGATTTCATGTAAATGAACTATTTACTATTATTATTTTCTCATTCTTCTCATCTTTTTTTATGAGGTTAGCTAGAAAGAAACTTGGTACAAATCACAATTCTACTATCACTCCTTTGTAGTCAGTGCTCAACTAGTTATTGTAAAGATGGATAAATGACTGATTTTTGTAACTGAATAAAAGAAGTAAGAGGTAATCTCAGCTGCTGAGCATACTGAAAATACCCTCAGTAAAACTCCTGTAGTGGACATGACAACAGGAATGATGGAGTCAGGCCGAAAATATATTTCAAATTCTGTTCACTCAGCCGTGTACGAAATGTTGTCATCTTACCAACTGCTGATTGTGTAGCCCGTTTTATGACTCTGAGAACAGTCTTTTTAAATGAGTTGCATCATCAGATCATAGATCTATAATTTGAAAAGGATTTAGAGAAAATCTAATCCAATTTTCTTATTTTACAAATGGAATTAAAGCACAAGAAGTTTTGGTAATGTGCCCAAATTTATAGAGATAATATCTGAGATGTTATTTCAATCCTATTCGGCTGATTCAAAAGCCCATGTCTTCCATTATACCACACTGCCTCTTATTTCTGAAAAGGTCATGACAATCAATTGCTCTAGACTTCACTTATCATACCACTACTTCCCAGAACAAAATGCTTATTTCTGTTTACTACTCTGCTATATGTTTTGCCTCTTCCTGATAGAAGTTGAGTGTCTTAGAGACAGAAGCTATTTTATTTATTTAATTAATTAATTTATCTATTTATTCATTCATTTATTTATTGTCACTAAAGATTTCCCTATTATTTAATTATTTTAGAAACAGAAAAGACTTTTGAATTCCAAATTATCTCCCTCTCGCTCACTCCTCCCCCATCTATTGAGAAGGCAAGCACTGTGATATAAATTATATATGTGAAGAAATGCAAAATACTTTTCTACTAGTCATGTTGTAATAAGAACAACAACAACAATTATAATAAAGTAAAAAGATAAAGTGAAAAAAAGGTATATTTCAACCTATACTCAGTGTTCATCAGTTCTCTCTGGAAGTTGATAGCATTTTTCAATATAGGTCCTTTGGAATTGTCTAGAAACACTTGTATTGATTAGAATATCTAAGTCATACACAGTTGATCATTGCTGCAACGTAACTGTACTGAATGCAGTTCTGGTTCTGCTCTCTTTATTTTGTAACAGTTCATATAAATCTTCCCAGTTTTTTTTTTTCTGAAACCATCTGCTCATCATTTCTGAAAGAGCAATGACATTCAATCTCTGTTTTTTAATTTATATATTCCCAAAACCTTTCCTAGTGCTTGACCTAGCTATATCTCCTATATCTTATCCTACTCCCCTGTAGATGTTCTATATTCTAGCAAAACCAGACTACAAACCATATAGAGATTCTATCCTATTTCAATATTTTTTTTTTCCCCCAGTGGTCTTCATATCACATTCCTACTTGTTTCTACTGTGATCCTTTCCTTTGAAATGACATAAGAGATAGATACCATGTTGACTTTGGAGTCAGGAAGGAGGAAGGAAGGAAAGAAAGAAGGAGGAAGAAAGGATGAAAGGAAGCAAGAATTTCTTAATGAATACTATATGCCAGGTACTGTGCTAAGGGTTTTGTAAATATTAATCTCATTTAATCCTCACAACAACCCTGGAAATTAGGTACATTAACTAACCACTATTAATTAACTACATTTTGCTATTGAAGAAACTGAAGCAGACAGAGGTTAAATGGCTTGCTCAGATCACACCACTAGTAAATGTCTGAGGAAAAATTTGAATGGGCTTTTTCTTTTTACTCCAAGTCCAGGTCCATTCTAACATCTACTGTAGTCTAGGTGGATCTGGTTATGGTGTACATTCCAGGGATGTACACATTGACAATGAGGTTGATGCATGCATTGCCAAAGCTAACTCAGTGTCTAGGAGGCTCCAAAGAAAAGTTTGGGAGAGAAGAGGTATTAGACTGACTACCAAACTGAAGATCTACAGAGCCACTGTGCTGACCTCAGTGCTATATGCCTGTGAAACATGGACAGTCTAATGGTGTCATGCCAGGAAACCGAATCACTTCCATTTGAACTGTCTTAGGAAGATTCTGAGGATCACCTGGCAGGATAATGCACCAGACACTGAAGTCCTTGCTCCAGCTGAACTGCCAAGTATTTAAACTATGCTTCAAAGAGCCCAACTCTGATGGGATGGCAATGTTGTTCAAATGCAAAATATATGCTTGTCAAAAAGACTATTTTATGGAGAACTCACATAGGGCAGGCAATCCCATAGTGGTCAGAAGAAGCAAATATAAGTACACTTGCGAAGTCTCTATGAAGAACTTTGGATTAGACTATGCAACATGGGAGACACTGGCACAGGACTGCTCAGTGTGGCATGCCCACATCAGAAATGGTGCTGTGATCTATGAACAAAGCAGACTTGAGAAAGCACAAAGTAAATGTAGGATGTGCAAATTTGGGGTATCTACCCCAAATATTCACACGAACTAACTCTGCTCAACCTGTGGTAGAGCATTCTGAGCTCGTATTGGTCTGATCAGTCACAGTCAGACACGTTGAAATTTCACTTTATCATGGTGTTGTCATTTTGGTCCTCTTTGAGAATGAAGAATAACAACCAACCACCATTCCATCTCAGTCACTAATTGCTTAACTCTGGTTAGATCAAAAGCTCTGAGTAATTCAGTTTTCTAATTAGTCGAAAGGAAGTCATAAAATCTGCATCACAGGATTTTTATGAGAACCAAATAAAGCAATTCATAAACTGTTTTGCTCATGTATAGCAGCTAACATAAGTAAGTATTCAAGGACTGAGGACCAACTAAGGAAATACTTTCTCTGTTAGGTACCTAACCTTCCTTAAATTTTTCATGCACTTTATCCAAACTCTTTTACTCTATGTGTTATCTTTGTCTTCTTAAAGCTAATTGTATTTGTGTTTTTTTGACAGTATTAGACTGTAAGATTTAGGGCTGAGTCCACAAACCTTACATATTGTAATTAATGTATGTGTTGTTGCCTCCTACTAGAATTTAAGCTCATTGAAAGAACACACACTTTTTCAGCTTTGAATTTAGTAAAGTGAGTATTTATCAAATACATTTCCATTCACTAATATTTGGTTCATTAAAGAAATTACAGGGCTTGTTACTAATTCTAGGGACTACCACAGAAACTTGAAATTCACTGCTTTACTGAATCTGAATTTTGTAAACTTACAAAATCTTCGATTGTTTCTTTTTGGAACACATAAAGAACAAACAGAATAGCTTGTTAAGCGTTCCAGGAGGAAAAATGGACTGTCCAGTGGAAATATAATAATAAGGTAGGGCATATTTTAGGAAGTCTTGCTCAGTAAATTATAGCTTCATTTGAGGCAGAATCCACTAAGCAGAAAATTAAATAACACCGGTCATGGCCTTAAGATAAGACAAGTGAAGGAATAGCAAATCTTTTGCTTTCAAAGTCGTGTGGCCTAAGGCATGCTGGAGGTGAAAAGCCAAACATAGCTGTGGCAATTCGCTTTGCTGGCTCTCTGTAGATAAAGTGGGCACATTTTCTCTGTCACTGAGTTTTTGTTGCACAATTTATTTCTTCTCCCAAAATGAATGTTACTAGAGCATTTTCTTCCTCAAAGCCCATTGAAGAGTAGCTAAGAGTTTACATATGAGAAAAAATGGCTTTTTCTTTTATCTTAGACTAAAAATGCATATAGCTACTTCCTTCTTGGCTTTACATGGTAAATGAGAGACCAAACAAGTGAGTTAAATACAATAGTGGTGTCAAAGTCACAGAGAAATGGGAGCCACTAATCCATATTAATAAGAATTCCTGAAGGCTGCATAATGACAGTAACAAAATGTAATTTTATCTATGTTTTATTATATTTTTACTTATTTTGTTAAATATTTATGAATTGTATTTTAATCTGGTTCCTTCAGATTGCTGAGTGATGTGACCGCAATGAGGTTTCCAGGCCACCTATTTGACATTTCTGCAGTAGAGTACCTAAAAAACACTTGGTTATATGACTCCATGTTCACTTCGCCATATCTTTATCAATCCTAATCTATTAAAGGAAGGGGAAGGGACAAAGAGAAACCTGTTTTGATGACTGTAAATAATAAAATATCTAGAAACTCAACTGGTGTGATTATGTTTATTAATTAAACTGCTTGTAAATGTTTAGGATGGACTAGAATTATGCATATAATCTTCATATAGTAGCATATTTTGAAATAATTTATGCTTTAAAATTAATTTGGATTTGGAATATTTTTTCTTTTACAATTAAATAGCTTTAATTGTATTAATTTAGAAATATAAAGTTATATTTTCCAGAATCTATACCAAAAGCAATTGCTCAACCCTTACATTTGTTAGATGACTACCTTGGAGAATGGTTGTTATTTTTGTCTTTGAAAACAAAACATAATAAAAAGCAAACAAAAACCTAGAATAGTGCTTCATGAAAAACTCAAACAATGTTCTATAATGTATCAAACTTGAATGTGAACATTATTTGAAAAATCTTTTAAAAAGCAGACTTATTTATGAAAGTATTCCCAACTGTGCAGTTCACCCTCCAAGATGATGCAGCCCACATTTATACAGTGCAGTTCTTATAGCTCTACTCTGGAACATTTCCAGTCCAATTTTTATATTCAGTGAGAATGTTAAATGTTCTTTCCTGGAAGTTTTATTTGTTTCTTGCTGATGGATAAAATGCTGAAAGGGGGAAGATCTTTACTTAGGCATTTACTTGTAATATAACTCTGGGATGACAAATTCATAAACTAAAGTGGAAAGGGACTTCAGAAGTCATCTATTTCAAATTTCTAACTTTATATATAAGGAAACTGAGGAATGTTAAGGTTTTGGAAATTGCCAAAGGTCACACTGGTAGAAATGAAATTTAAATGTGAGGTTTTAACATAGGTTCTCTGACTTCAGAGTCACTACACTGCACTGAACAAGGCATTTAAAATCCATGACCTTCCATTTCCTTACATGTAAAATGTGTGTTATAGTGACACCTTGTTCAACGTTTGGGATGAGAGTCAGATGAGATAGAAAGCTGGGTAGAGAGATTGATAAACAGATAATGTGTATGAATGTGTGTATACATATATGTATATGTGCATATATGTATATGTGTGTACATTATATATATAAATATACACATCACATGTGTGCATATATATACATATGTGCATTATGAGGCTGTACCAGGTGTGGCATGGGAGTGAAACCATTTGGCTTGAAGGAATTTAAACTAGGAAATTCTAGCTTCTCCCCATTCCCTTTTCTCCAAGAGACATGTTGATTTCTTGCCAAGAGAGGAAACAGGAAGTTCGTAGCTGAATTTTGGCTACTCTTCTCTCCTCAGAGAAAAGGGTTATTGATCTAGAACTATGCCTATGTGTTCCCCTAATTATTATTAGTACAGGAAATGTGATTTTCTGATTCAAACTAAGCTTCTGATTGCTATTCATCAAGTATTCATTAGCATTAATGGAAAAGTCATTCAAAACACTATATGCAAAGTTCAACTCCTTTCCCACTGAATATTTCTTCCACAATTAGCAGCCATAGTTAATGGCAAAGACACCCATTTATTTAAGTTAATATGAAATAAAAATCAGAGAAAGTATACATAATGGAATACATATCAGACAATAGAGTGACAGAGCTCCCTCATTGGGAGCAAGGGAACCCAATTCAACCAATAGTTCTTGATTTGCTAAATGGGAAATTCCCTGTAGTTTCTAGTGTAACAATCTGCATAGTGACAAGATGAAGAATGTCAACATTTCTCATATCAGTTTCTTCCCAGAGTGTTTTCTTTCTTCAGCAACTTGAAGTGAAGTTAGATTTATTCTTTTTCTCTCTCCAACCTGGAAGCTGGATGTATGCAAAGTGACTACAGAGCATGAAAACACTGCAAAGACTCAAAGAAAATCAAGCCACTCAAGAGACTGAAGCTCTCCTCTCTTCTTCCAATTCCATGTCACCCTTCATACATGAGGCCTTTCCCAGTGAGTGAAGAGTCCTATACCAATGGATTTTGGCACTTAGGTCACACACACAAGTGTATACACACATATATCTATATCTATACATGTATGTGTGCATGTGTTCATATAGATACATATTTGTATATTCACATATATATTATATGAACATTTTTAAAACATTAAAGCTATAATAAAACAAGGCATTTAAAATTCAGTTGTGCATCTCATTACACACAGAGAAAGCATTCATTCAACCAGGTATGTAAACTTAGGGTAATTCTTAGCAACTCATTCATATTTATCCCACAAACCCATTAGTTCATTAAATCTTTTCACTTACTACTTTAAAATATGACCCTTATACATTTTATCCTCTCTACTCTTACAATCAGCAATCTAATTCAGTCTGTCATCACATCTTGTCATTTGCTATAGTGTTCTAATTGGTCTCCCTGACTCAATTTGCTTTCCATTTAAATTCATCCTTCCCAAGGCACCAAAGTGGATAAAAACTAAGACTTAGCTCTAGATAAATTACTCCCTAATCAGTAAAGTTTAGTGCATGATATTGCTTCTAGAATTAAATATAAACCTCTGTTTCAGAAATTCAAAGTATGTTTCTAGTCATTTTATGCAACACTTCACCACACACAGACTTTGTATTCCATTCATACTGGGCCACTATCTGCTTTGCAAATGGAAAACTCCATCTGATGTCTTTGTCTTCCCTTCCGTTCCTGGAATTTTTAACTACATACATGCCATAGTTGGAACACTGATTTCTTTAAATGACTACTCACATAATTTGACAGTTGGCCATCTAATCCAAAACATATGTGATAATAATGTCCACAGTGTTGTTGTTGTTGCTTTTGTTCAACCATGTCTAATTCTTTGCAATCTAATTTGCTGCTTTCTTGGCAAAAATAGTGGAGCAGTTTGCCATTTACTTCTCTAACTTGTTTTACAGATAAGGAAACTGAAGCAAACAGGGTTAAGTGACTTGCTCAATGTCAAATGTGCTGAGGTCAGAAGTGACCTGATTCCAGACTTATCACCCTTAATAGCTCAACTGACAACCTTTTAAGTATTTGAAGACAATCATCATGGCCTTCCCTCCTCCTCAGTCTTCTCAGCCTAGTTTATTCAAATGGTCCTCACATGTCAAGGTCTTTCATAATCATGATTGCAATCCTTTGGCATTCTCCAGTTTATTAATGTACTTCTTATACAGTGGTGGTCACAATACAACACAGTACAAAATATGGTATCTGATGGGACAGAGTGCAGTAATAGTAATGTGCTGGAGAATAATTATGTTGATTCTCCAGAGCCAATTTTTAAATTTCCAGTTTCTGAGTATTTAAACCTCAGAAAGAAAAATAAAAATTGAGCCTGTTTTATTTTACTGTTCACTTCTTGTCTTATCAAAGTGGTGGACAAATGTTAATAATGCGGATAAATATCAGTAAACATTAAATATTATCAATGAACTAGCAGTTAAATACTTACCAGCAGGCCCTTAAGTAGGCAGGACAGAGCACAGTAGCTAGAGATGGCCTTAGCTTTACTGGTTAACACATTATATTCTGACTCATTGAGCTTGGAGTACATCAATACCCTCAGATTCTTTTCAGAAAAACTACTTTCTACTCTGTCTCCCATCTATTAGTGCAAAGAAGTTTATTTCTTTTATACCCGTATGCAAGACTTACTGTTATGACTGCTGAATTTTATTTTCTGAGATTCAGCCTAATGATTTTGCCTGCCAATGTCATTTTGGAACCTGAGTCTGTCATGAATTATGCTAGCTATACCTCCTAGTCTTATACTATCTTAAAATTTTTGAGCAGGTTGTCTCTGCCTTTATCCATTGATCAAAACGTTAAACAGCAAAGGGTCTACAGATCTCGAGTTCTCCATGAAGACCTTGCACCATGTTGGCCTTGGATCATTAACAAAGTCTTCAGCTACAATCCAACATACTGAGTTCATTTGATTTACCTTTGTGTAATTCATAGTTGTCCATCTCCGAAAGAAGATATAAATTTTAAAATCAGAATTATTGCTATAATGTAGTTAAATGAAATAAACAACATTCTCTTTATCGGCAAGTTTGGTAATCCTATCAAAAAATGAAAATGAGGTTAGCCTTACATATTTTTCCTTTTACTTTTAAATGTTTTAATAAATTAATTTATTTGTTTTAGATGTTTAACAATTACTTCTATAAGTCTAAAATTTTCTCCCCCTTTTTCTCTCTTCTTGAGATGGCATGCAACGTTATATGGGTTCTACGCATACATTCTTATTAGACACATTTTCACATTAGTCATGTTACAAAGAAAAATTAAAAAGAATGAGAGAAACCATGAGAGAAACTAAACAAAAACAAAACATAACACAAGAGAAAATAGCCTGCTTCATTGTATATTTAATGCCATAGTTCTTTCTCTGGATGTGGATGGCATTTTGCCTCAAGAGTGCTTAGGGAATGTTTTATGTCCTTGCATTTCTGTGAAGGGCTAAGTCTATCAGAAATAGTCCTTGCACACTGTGGCAGTTACTGTATACAACAGTCTCCTGAATCTGCTCATTTCACTCAGCATCAGATCAAATAAGTTTTTCCAGACCTCTCTAAAGTCTTCCTGCTCATCATTTCTTCTAGTATAATAGTATCCCATAACATTTATATACCACAGCTTGTTTAACCATTCCTCAACTGATGTGCATCTCCTTGATTTCCAGTTCTAGGACACAACAAAGAGAGCTGTTATGAATATTTTTGCACATGTGGGATTTTCCCCCATTTTTATGCTCTCTTTGGGATGTAACCTTAGAAGTGATATTACTGGGTCAAAGGGTATGCACATTTTTTATAGCTGTTTCTGCAGAGTTCCAAATTGCCCTCCAGAGTGGTTGAATCAACTCACAGCTCTACCAACAATGACTTAGTATTCCAGCTCACATACATCTTCAACATTTATCATCTTCCTATTTTGCCAGGTTAGTCAATCTGATAGGTGTGATGTGGTACCTCAGAGTTGTTTTGATTTGCATCTCTCTAATCAATAGTGATTTAGATGTTTTTTCATATGGCTATAGATATCTTTAATTTCCTCCTCTGAAAAATGCCTGTTCATATCCTTTGATCATTTATCAATTGGGGAAGGACTTGTGCTCTTCTAAAGTTGACTCAATTCTCTAGGTATTTTAGAAATTAGGCCTTTATCACAGACAGTAGTTGCAAAAATTCTTTCTCAGTTTTCTGTTTCCCTCCTAATCTTGGTTGTACTGAGTTTGTTTGTGCAAAAACTAATTAATTTAATGTAATCAAAATTATTCATTTTGCACATAATAATATTCTGTGTCTCTTGTATGGTCATAAATTTCTACATTCTCCATAAGTCTGACAATACAATATTCCTTGTTCCCATAATTTGATTACAATGTCATCCTTTATATCCAGATCATATATCCATTTGGACTTCATTCTTGTGTATGGTGTCAGGGATTGGTCTATGCCCAGTTTCTGCCACACTGTTATCCAATTTTCCCAACAGTTTTTTTGTCAAACAATGAGTTCTTATCACAGAAGCTGAGATCATTGGGTTTATTAAAGAGTAGACTGCTATATTAATTGACTATTGTGTCTTGAGTACCTAACCTATTCCACTGATCTACCCCTCTGTTTCTTAGCCAGTACCAAGTGGTTTTGATCATTGCAGCTTTATAACACAATTTGTGATCTAGGGCTAGGTCTCCTTCCCTACCATTTCTTTTTGTTAATCCTCTTGATATTCTGGTCATTTTGTTCTTCCAGATGAACTTTGATGTTATTTTTCCTACCTTTAGAAAATAATTTTCTGGTAGATTGATTGGTATGGCACTGAATAAGTAAATCAATTTAGGTGGGATTGGCCTACTCAAGACCAGCTGATGCTTTTTTTTTTTTTCAGTTACTTAGATTTGAATTTATTTGTGTGAAAAGTGTTTTGTAATTTTGTTCATACAAAATTGGGTTTGTTTTGGCAGGTAAACTCCCACATATTTTATTGTGCCTACTATAGTTTTAAATCTGTTTCTTTTTCTATCTCTTGCTATTCTGCTTTCTTAGTAATATATAGAGATGCAGATGATTTATATGAGTTTATTTTGCAACCTGCAACTTTGTCAAAGTTGTTTTTTATTTCAAATAGTTTTTCACTTGATTCTCTAGGATTCTCTGTGTAAGTATATTATCATATCATTTGCAAAGAGTGATAACTTAGTTTCTTCTTTTTCAATTTATTTTTCTTCTCTTGTGTAACATTCTAGTACCATATTAAATAACAGTGGTGATAATGGACATCAGTGTTCCATCCTTGATCTTATTGGAAGTTAACCTAGCTTCTTCCCATTGTATATAACCCTTGCTAATATTTTTAGGTAGATATTACTTATTATTTTAAGGAAGGCTCCATATATTCCTATGTTCTCCTTGTTTTCAATATGAATGGATGTTGTATTCTGTCAAAATTTTTTTCTGTATCTATTGAATCAAATGCTTTTTGTTACTTTTGTTGGTGATATGGTCAGTAATGTGGATAGTTTTCCTAATATTGAACCAGCCTTGCATTCCTGGTATAAATCCTACCTTATCATAATGTATTATTCTCATGATAAATTGCTGTATTCTTTTGCTACTATCTTATTTAAAATTTTTGCTTCTGTATTCATTAGAGAAATTTGTCTAAAATTTTCTTTCTGTGTTTTGGCTCTACCTGGTATAGGTATCAGAACCATATTTGCATCATAGAAGGAATCCAGTAGGACTTCTTCACTGATTTTCCCAAATAGTATTGGAATTAACTGTTCTTTATATGTTTGATAGAATTCACTTATAAATTCATCAGGCCCTGGAGATTTTTTCCTAGGGAGTTCCTTGATGATTTGTTCAATTTCTTTTTCTGAGATGGTTATTTAAATATTCAACTTCTTCTTCTGTTAATCTGGGCAGTTTATATATTTCTTAAAATAATATTCATCCTTCTCACTTAGGTTGTCAAGTTTGTGGCCATACAGTTGGGCAAAGTAATTTCTAATTATTTTTTTTTAATTTCCTCTTCTTTGGAGGTGAGCTCACCCTGTTCATTTCTGATGTTGGTAATTTGATTTTCTTCTTTCTTTTTTTTTAAAAATGAAATTGATCAAAGTTTTATCAATTTTATTGATTTTTTCCATCAAACCAGCTCAGTTTTATTTGTTAGTAGAATAATTCTGTTAATTTCAATTTTGTTAATCTCTCCTTTGGTTTTCAATATTTCTAATTTGGCATTTACTTGTGGATTTTCAATTTTTTTCTTTTTCTAGTTTTTTTTTAGCTTCAAGTCCAATTCATTAATCTCCTCTTTCTCTATTTTATTCATGTAGGTGTTCAGTTTTATAAAAGTTCCCCTAACAACTGCTTTTGCAGCATCCCATGAGTTTTGGTAGGTTGCCTCATTATTGTCATTCTCTTGAATGAAGTTATTCATTGTTTCTATGATTTGTGGCTTAATCCACTCATTCTTAAGATTAGATTAATTCGTTTCCAGTTCATTTTTGTTCTATCTTTCCATGACTTTTTATTACATATAATTTTTTTTGCATTATGATTTGAGAAGGATGCATTGACTATCTCTGCCTTTCTACACTGGTTTGTGAGGTTTTTAAGCCCTTGTACGTGGTCAGTTTTTTTTTTTATATGTTTCATGCACTGCTGAGAAAAAAGGTATATTCCTTTCAATCCCCATTCAATTTTCTCCAGAGATCTATCATATCTACCTTATCCAGAGTTCTATTCACTTTTTTAGCTTCTTCTTTGTTGATTTTGAGGGTTTTTTTTCAAGTTCAGAGAGGGGGAGGTTGAGGTCTCCCACTAGTATACTTTTGCTATCTTTTTTTTCTTGTAACTTGCTTAACTTCTCCTGTAAGAATTTGGATGTGATACCACTTTGAACATATATGTTTAGTAATGATATTGCTTCATTGTCTATGGTGCCTTTTGGCAGGATATGGTTTCCTTCCTTACCTCTTTTGATTAGATTTTTTTCTGCTTTTGCTTTGTCTGAAATGAGAATTTTTACCCTTGCTTTTTTTACATCATCTGAATATATTCTGCTCCAACGTTTTACCTTTACCCCGTGTGTATCTTCCCCTTTCAAACGTATTTTTTATAAACAACATATTGTTGCATTATGATTTTTAATTTATTTGACTTTCCACCTCTATTTTGTGTGAGAGTTTATTCAATTCACATTCATAGTTATGATTACTATCTGTTTCTTTCTCTCCATCTTATTTCCCCCCATTTATGCTTTTAGTTCTCCCTTCCCCTCCACAACAGCTTTAATTTTTGAAGACAGACTCCCTCAGTCTTTTTTCCCTTCAGCCAGCCCCCCCTTTTATTCCTCTTTTCCCTTAATACATCTTTTCTCCCTTTAACCCTCCTCTCCCTTTTCTTTTCCATTTCCCCTTCTACTGCCTATACGACAAGTTGAATTTCTACACTTAACTGAATTTGTTGTTCTCTCCTTGAACCAAATCAGATGAGAGTAAATCTCAAATAGTGTTCATCTCCCTCCCTTCTTTCCCTGTAGTATAATATGCTTTTATGTCTCTTCCTGTGATGTAATTTACAATTTTGTGCTTCTTCCTTTTTACATCTCCCATTATCATTTCTTTGATTCCTTAAATCACATTTTTATTATCACATCAGTTAATTTTACCCATTCCTTCTATCTATGTATATCTCTGCTAAATACCATAATAAATAGACAATTCACAAGATTAAAAAGTATCATCCTCTCTTGTAGGGATGTAAACAATTTGACCATACTGAATAGCAATTTTCCCCCTGTTTACCTTTCTATGCCTCTCTTCAGACTCGTGTTTGATGATCAATTTTTTTGAGCTCTTAATTTTCATCAGGAAGTTCTGGCCCATCTCCTTGCTTGAAATATTATGCTCAATTTTGCTTGGTAATTGATCTTTGGTTGTAGTCCCAGCTCCTTTGCTTAATGGAATATCATATTCCAATCCCTCCAATCTTTTAATGTAGAAGTTGCAAGGTCCTGTGTGATCCTGAATATAGTTCCTTGATACTTGAATTGCTTCTTTCTGGCTGCTTACAGTATTTTCTCTTTAACTTGATAGTCCTTTGATTTGTCAATAATATTCCTTAGTGTTTTCAGTATGGGATCTTTTTCAGGAGGTGATCAGTGAATTTTTTCAATGACTATTTTGCCCTTTGGATCTAGGACCTCAGGGAAGTTTTCCCTGATAATTTCTTGTAAGTTATTGTACAGGCTCTTTTTTTCATCATGGATTTTTCTCTCCTGGATGTATTTCCAGGTCAGTTGTTTTCCCAATGAGATATTTTACATTTTCTTCTACGTTTTGCTTCTTTAGATTCTGTTTGTATGATTCTCAATGTCTCAGAGAGTTATTACCTTCAACTTGCCCAATTTTATCTTTTAATACATTGTTTTCTTCTGCTTACTTTCATACCTCTTTTTCCATTTGTCCAATTGTTTCTTACAAGGAGTTATTTTCTCCAGTTAGGTTAAATATTTCATTTTACGTTTGTCCAATTGATGCAGTTAGGTTTTGTATCTCCTTATCCATATGCCCAATTTTCCTTTTAAATTCTTCTGTGAATTCTTTTTTATCTTCATGTTTTTTAAAATCACTGGCCATTTTTTCTCCTAGCTTTCTAATTTGTCTTTTACAATCTTTCTTGAGCTCTTCTAGGAATGTTCTTTGGGCTTGACATCAGTTCATATTCCCTTCTGAGGTTTTAGTTGTGAGTATAGTCTCAATGCTGACCTCTTCTGTATTCATATTTGGTCTTTGTCCCCATCGTCATACTCTATGATCTTTTCTGCTTCATGTCTTGGTCATAATGATTGCCTTTTTCCTGACTTTTAAAGTGGATATCTGCATCTGGAGTAGAAGAGGCTCTGTCCCACATTTCTTGTGCTTAGAACTTGAGGTATTGTGTATTGTGGCCTCTGATTCTTTCAAATAGAAGCTAAAATTCTTCATCTTACCTGGCGCTAAACTGGATGGTGTGCCAAGGCAGAGGCCATTTGAAGTATTTCTGAGTTTCCCCAGAGTTACTCTGAAGCTTGCTCTGTGAGGTGTGGAGGAGATGTGGTCTGGCTGCAGAAGGTCATCTCCCATGAGCTAGAGCACAGGCAGGCTCAGTGTTTGGCGAAACCCCCTGTCTGTGCTGGTGTCTTTCCAGTTCCCCTGACTTTGATAAGGTATGCCTGGACTCCTGGTGTTGATACTTATGGGCTCTAAACCTCCCCCCTGCCCTAGGCTCAGGATCTGCTCTTTGTTTGCTGAGGTGGGGCTGTCAGGAACAACTAATCCTGTACTGTTCCCCTTCAGCCATAGCAAGAGGGTCGATCCTTGAATATTTGCCTAACTTCTCAAACTGAGAGACTGTTTACCCCTTTGATTGTTCCCACTATTCCAAGAGTTTTCCTGGGGAAATATTCTCTGGGTTTTTCAAGGCCAACAAAGGGTGGATTTAAGCACTCACTGATCACTCTGCCATCTTTGTTTCCAGAAGTTCAAGTAAGTGACTTACAAACATTTAATCTGTATGTTGATAGTCTCAGTAGCAGCTGCTGCTGTTACCAGGGGTCTTGCACGTCTCTCTCATTCAGTTTTACTGGACTCCTGTCCTATGCTGATTTGTTTGAGAATCCACACTGCTGTTTCTGATTTGCTTCACCCCAAGGATTCCTCTTCTGCTTTGTTATGGCTGGGTCTGCTCTGTTACAGCCTGTGAACTCTGTGCTCCCCCAGACCTTCCCTTCAACCCTCCAGGCTGTCCTGTGCTGGAAATCTGCCACACTCTGTCTCCTAGTGGATACTGACACTCTGAAATTTCTCAGATTCTCTTTTTAGAGGTATCTGAAGGAATTTGTAGACAAGCTTAGGTGAGTTCATGCTCTTGTTATGCCATCTTGGCTCTGCCCCCACATAATTCGTTTTTGATGAAGCAATGCTTTATCAAAAATCATTTATGTAGTTATTTTCCTTTCAAATTTTTCAGCAACCATCTCTTAATGAGTCATTTTAGAAGTTTTCTAAATCAGAGTCAAAGTTCATTGGTTTATAGTTTGCAAACATAGTTTATTTCCCTTTTGTGAAAACTGAAATAGTGGTTCTTCTAAAATATTGTGGCCTTTCCTTTATTTTCCATGATCTATCATATGTCACTGATAGTGGTTCAGTAATCACATATGCCAATTTTCTTAGAGACTAGTTCATCTGAGATCTATGATTTGGATTATTTAGGGTTTGCTAAATGTTCTCTCAACTCTTATTTATCTTGTATACAAACTTCATACTAACAATTTTTCTTCTGTGATTTCCAGTTTAAAGTTCATTCTCCTTTGTATAGGAAACATAAAGTTCTGTCTGCTCTCTTTTGTGAGTTAACATATTCCCATCCATTACAACTAAAGATCCACTCCCTTTTATTGTTGTTTTCTATCAGTCTTCATTTCCCTCTTAAAATGTCCCCTTTCCTTTCCTTCGCTTCCCCTGACAACCTTTTCTCATCATGAGCCTTAACATTCCTAACACTATTTTTGAAGTACCATAACATGTTGTTATGTTTCCTTTTGTTTAGCTGTCTTTCTTAGTATTCACATATATTTATGAAGATATAAATTCCTTTGTAAGATCTGTATGCATCCACATGATTCATGTCAGACAAATTACTTTTTTTCTTATTAAAATGATTTCCTTTTATGTCTTTAAATTTTCATTGTTGAGCATTTCTCATCACTCCATGACTTTATCTGAGGCATTTTATTCAAAAGATCCTACTTACACTTCTACTGAACTCTTTAAAATCTGCTTCCCCAAATCTAGTGTACCCACTGCAATATACAGTTGCTTTTACTCTTTCACAAACTCTTGGAGTAAGTAGTAATTTCCTCTCTACCCAAATTCTTTCAATGACACTGCAGCAACAAGTAATTCCATGTTAGTGAAAATCATATCCACAAATATCATTCACCCTTGTTGGTTTCTCTATATGTGTCTATTTAAAGTAGTTCAAGTATTGACTTCTTTGCTTCTCTTATATTTTTGTGGAATGGAGAGAGAGAGAGGGGGAGAGAGGGGGGGGGGAGAGAGAGAGAGAGAGAGAGAGAGAGAGAGAGAGAGAGAGAGAGAGAGAGAAATAATTGAAGTCCTTCATTACTATTATCTCGATTATATCATATCTTTCCTATGTTCCAGGCTTATCATCTAGTTCTTAAACTCTTGATTTGACACCTATGTTTTCCCCCAGTTGCCTGTACTATGATACTATGACAAAACCACGTCTTTTTTTTTGTTGTTGCTTTTCCATCCTTTTTTTCTACCCCCAAATTCTCTCTGTCGTGATTTGGTTCCTAGGTTTTACCATACAAGAATATCTTCTTAATATAAAATGCTATTCCAACCAAACCATTTTCATCTATCCTACTGCTTTTATTTTTTTCTAAATGAAATAAACCTATCCATAGCTCTGGTAAAGCTATGAGTTTTATCATATTAAGTCTCAGTGATAGCTTTCAGATTTTCATTTGGTCCTCCATTGCCTTCCGTTTATTAGCCAGACTTTGGATATTTCTGCATTGTTGAAATTGCAGGTTTTACTTCTGTGTCTTTTTTAGTGAGTGTCTCATTAATATTTATCTTTTGTGTTTGTGTCTACTCATCATAGCATCAGGTTTGGAGGAAAGACAAATGCAGTCTTCTCCTTACTCCAAATCCTTTAGATTTGATGGTCATGTTATAAATCAATATTTTCCCTGAAGCTTAATTAATGTCCATCTCTGGACATGAATCGTTAAGACTTTTAAAGTGTGATGAAAAAATCCCTTTTTCTGATAACTCTTTTTAAAACGGTTGCTTACTTTCACTATTCTTTTCCTCTAATGGGTACAAAGAAGGAAAATACAATCTATTGTCTTTATAGAATCCATGGCAATAATTTTTAGGTTCTTTCTACCATCATTGCTTGTGCCCATGTGAATCACAAGAATTGGGGAGATGTTATCTGTTCTGATCAGTCTTAAGAAGATTCGTTTTTGATCATTTCTTGGAAATATATGCCAGGGAGAAAACAGACTTGTCTATTGTTTTCATCAAGTAGAACAAATAACAGTACACAAGCCATTCTTTATTCTTCCCATCTTAACTCCTTGGTGAACGAATCAACTCTATTTTATCTTCTTTTCTTGAATCCCTAGCTCCCTTACCATATGACTGATTACACTCAGCCAAATATCAGTCTTTGAGCACTTCATCAATAGTTGCTTTAGTGGACACACAAGCTTTGAGGGAAAAAAAGAGTAGAGAAAATCACTCAATTGCTCTGACTAGGTCCATTACAAATTTGTGTTGCATGACCTCAACTGAAGCCACTGCTGGCAGGCAATCATACTTTGCTTTCCTTATCAAGTCACTACTCTGTTCTCCACATTAACTCTTCCAAATTTGTCATGTCTCTCCACTGTCCCCTTGCCCCCAACTCTCTTGGCAGAGAACAGGAAAAATTAAGGCCAGTCACTGAACTCCCTCTTCTCCCCTCTTCCTCATCTCCTATCACTCAAATGTCTTCTGCCATTTGTTGCTCCTTCACCTCGTCTTGAAATAACCTTCCTTATTATCAAGGCCAACTTCTCTATTTATTTATGTGATCCCATTTCTTCCTGTTTCGACCAACATATTTCTCTCTCTGTCATTCCAACTCTTTCACTTATTTTCAGTCTCTCCCTGTCTACTGTCTTATTTCCTGTTGCTTATAAATACGTCCACATCTCCCTTATCCCCCTAAAAAACCTTCACTTCATTCTTCCATTCCCTCTATTATCTTATATCTCTTCTGCCCTTTGTACTTAACTCTTCAAAATGGTCTTTTACAAAGGATGCCTCCACATTATCTCTTCTCATTCTTTTCTTAATGCATTACAATCTGCCTTTGAATTTTTTATTCCATTGGATCTACTCTCCAAAGTTATTAATGATATCTCGGTTGCCAAATCTAATGGCCATCCCACAATCCTCATCCTTCTTGATCTTATGTTGTTGATCACTTTTTCCTCTTTGATAATCTTATGTCTCTAGGTTGTGGGGATACCATTCTCTTCTGGTTTTCCTCCTAACTATCAAATGGTTTCTTAACTGTCTCCTTTGCTAAATCCTCCTCCAGATAATTCTGTTTAGACCTAGGCATTCCTCAAGATTATATCCTGTAACCTCTTCTCTTCTCCCTCTATATCACTTCATTAGGTGATCCCTCAGCTATCAATTACCACCTTTATGCTGATGTCTCCCAAATTAATCTTTCCTGGATCAATCTCTCTGCCGTATAATCTCACATCTTCACGTGTCTTTCCAACATCTCAAACTGGATGCCTGTTAGACATCCTAAATTCAATATGCCCAAAACAAAAATCAATCATTCTTCCAAAAGTAAGGGGGGTATATTCAGTCAATATTGTCATAAGATATTCTGCCTGGTCATAAGCTTAGCACTGGACTGCTCTGGTGTAGAAGATTGCTTAACATGGGACCTTCCAGGGAATATTGTTCAAATCTCTGTTTTCTTCATTGTCGTGGTTCCTGCAGGTCCCCTCTTATGAGTCAGGCCAAATATAAGACCACCCTTCACCTCCCTAAGCCTAAGAACAATTACAGTCAGTTTACTTTTCATCAAATATTTTGACATCTCATGTAACCTGTTATCTTTTCACTGTATCAAAATGAGCTGTTCTGATTTTAAATGACATTCTTGACTATTAAAGGGATCATGATTCTGACTTTTAAATATATTGTTTATGCTTGGAACTTTGCGCCTCGGTTTATCTTCATCATGAAATTTTATTGAGATACTATCAGCACTATATTTGTGTCATAAAAGTAATTTGATAGGACTCTTTTGCCTATTTTTTTCCAAATAGTCTATATAAAGTTGAAATCAATTGTTTTTTAAATATTTTGTATAATTAATTTATGCAACCATCTGGACTTGGTGATTTTTTCTTAGGTAATCTTTAATGACTTGTTTATTTTATTTTTTCACAGCAAGATTATTTAACTATTCTACTTTGTCTCGTGTTAATCTCAGAAATTTATATTTTTGTAAATATTCATCCATTTTACTTATTAAATTTTTGGCATATAATTGGGCACAGAGCTTCTAATAATTATTTTAATTTCATTTTCATTAGTAGTGAATTCATCATTTCCATTTTTGTTTGAATGATTTTTTTTCCTTTTTCCAAAATCATATTAACCAATATTTTATCTTTTTTCCCCATAAATCAGCTCCTAGCTTTATTTATTAGTTCAATGGTTTTATTATCTTCACTTCTAATCATTTCTGCTTTTATTTTCAGGAATTTCAATTTGGTGTTTAAATAAGGATTTTAATTATTGGTTTTGGTTTGTCAGGTTTAAAGTTTCTGCTCTTGTTTTCTTTTTCTTTGACTTTAGCTGAAGCATAGCAAATTTTGCTTCATATTCTTACCTTTGGTTTCTGTGTGTGTCTCTGCTTCAAGTGTATTTCTTGTAAACAACATATTGTAGAGTTCTAATTTTTAATCCACCCTGCTGTTTGCTTCCATTTTATGTGTGAGTGTTTCATGTTCACCTTCACAGCATGATTACATGCTACTTTTTTCTTTCCTTTCTATCTTTTTCTATCTCTCCTTTCATCCTGTCCCTCCTCAAAAGGGTTTTGCTTCTGATAACTACCTTGCCCAATTCCTATCCTTTCTATCTTCCCTCTCGTTTACTTTCCTATTCTCCTTCTACTTTCCTGTAGGTAAGATATATTTTTATCTATATGTTTCTGTACTTAGAGCCAGTTGCAAAGATAGTAAGGTTCACAAGTTACCTGAAATAACTACTCCTCTTCCCTTACACTCTCAAAGCTCTTTCACACCTCTTTTATACAAGATGATGCAATTCACTTTATCTTTCCTTTTCCCTTTCTCCCAGTGTATCCCTTTTCCTCATCTCTTATCTTTATTTTTGTGTCATCCCACCATAGTCAATTCACACCCCTACCTCCTATCTGTATAGAATCCTTCTAATTACCCAAATAAAAATAAAGTTCTCAGGAATTACAAGAATCTTCTTCTTATATAGAATGTAAACAGTTTGACTGTATTGAATCAATAAAGATTTCTCTTTCCAATTTCTCTTTTTATGCTTGTCTTGAGTCTTCTGTTTGAATGCAAAATCATCTTTTCAACTCTAGTGTTTTGGTAAGGAATGTTTGAAAGTTCTCTATTTCATTAAATATCCATTTTTCCCCTGAAGTATTATACTCAGTTTGCCTGGGTACTTTATTCTTGGTTGTAATCCTAGCTCCTTTACCTTCTGTAATATCATATTCCAAGACCTCTGCTTCTTTAACTTGAAAGCCTCAAAATCTTGATGGTGGCTCCATAGTATTTGAATTATTTCTTTGTGACTGCTTGCAATATATATGTTTTTTTATGACATAAGAGCTCTGGAATTTGACTATAATATTTCTGGGATTTTTATTTTGGAATCATTTTGAAGAGATGATTAGTAGATTCTTTCAATTTCTACTTTACCCTCTGGTTCCAGAATATCAAGGCAGTTTTCCTTGATAATTTCTTGAAATCAGAAGTGTAGGCTCTTTATTTCATCATGGCTTTCAGCTAAGTCCAACAGTTCTTAAATTCCCTCTCATGAATCTATTTTCAATGTTAATTTTTTTTCCATGAGATATTTCACATTTTTTCTTATTTTTTATTTACACTATTTTATTGTTTCTTGCTTTCTCATGGAGTCATCAACTTCCAACTGCACTTTGAAATAAGAAAAAAAAATCAAATTTTTAAGTAGTTTTTTTTTTTTTTTTCTGGTGAGCTTTTCTACCTCCTTTTTTCAATTTGGACAATTATACTTTTTAAAGAGTTCTTTATTTCAGTAAATTTTTATACATTGTCACCAATTCACCATTTTTGCTTTTTGAGGAGTTCTTCCCTTCAGTAGATTTGTGTATTCTTTTACCATTTTGTGTAAACAGATTTCAAAGTGTTATTTTCTTCAGTATAGTTTTGTGCTTCATTCATCAAGCTGTTGACTATTTTTTTTCCAATATAGTCTTGCATCTTACATTTCTTTTCCCAATTTTTCAGCTACCTTTCTTATTTGATATTTTAAATCCTTTTTTGAACCCCTCCAGGTCATGAGGCTAATTCACATTTTTCTTTCAGACTTTGCATGAAGCTGCTTTCACTACATTGTCTTCTGAATGTGTGTTATGATCTTTTCTATAACCATAACAGCTTTCTACGATTGGGTTCTTTTTTCTTTTTGTTGTTTGCTCATTTCACCAGATCATTTCTTGACTTTTTATTTTATTGTTTTTATGGTTTTTTTTAATGTTTAACAATCACTGCCATACAATTGAGATTTTATCCTCCCCCACCTACCCCCCACTACCCCCCTCCCTCCCCACGACTGCATACAATTCTGTATAGATTCTACATATACTTTCCTATTGAGTATATTTTCACTATAGTCATGCAATGTAGTCAGACTAAAATAAATGAAAGAAATCGTATAACAAATCAGAACATGATACACAAACACATACACATACACAAACATGATCTGCTACATTTTGTGAGTGACTTCCATATTTCTTTCTCTGAGTGTGGAAGGCATTTTGCCTTGAGAAACACCTTTGGGATTTTTTTTTTTTATAAGAAGTTTTTGCGTAATTACGAAATTCCAAATCTACCAGAAAAAACTCTCACACACTGTGGTCGTTGCTGTGCACAAAGTTCTCCTGGTTCTGCTCCTTTCACTCAGCATCAGGTCATATAAGTCCTTCCAGGCCTCTCTGAAGTCTTCTTGTTCATCATTTCTTATGGCACAATAGTACTCCATTACATTCATATACCATAATTTATTCAGCCATTCCCCAATTGATGGACATCCCCTTGACTTCCAGTTTTTGGCAACTACATAGAGTGCTACTATAAATATTTTTGTACATGTGGGACCCTTTCCCATTTTTATGATCTCTTGGGGATATAGTCCTAGTAGCGATATTGCTGGGTCAAAGGGTATGCACATTTTTGTAGCCCTTTGGGCATAGTTCCAAATTGCTCTCCAGAATGGTTGGATGCACTCGCAGCTCCACCAACAATGAATTAGTGTTCCAACTCTCCCACATCCTCTCCGGCATTTATCATTATCTTGTTCTGTCATGTTTGCCAATCTTATAGGTGTGATGTGGTACCTCAGAGTGGTTTTGATTTGCATCTCTCTAATCAATAGTGATGTAGAGCATTTTTTCATATGATTATAGATATCTTTAATTTCTTCCTCTGAAAATTGCCTGTTCATATCCTTTGACCATTTATCAATTGGGGAATGACTTGTATGATTATACATTTGGGTCAGTTCTCTATATATTCTAGAAATGAGGCCTTTATCCCCGAGCTTAGCTGTTAAAATTCTTTCCCAATTTACTACATCCCTCTGGATTTTGGTTGCATTGGGCTTGGTTGTGCAAAAACTTCTCAGTTTAATGTAATCAAAGTTATCCATTTTGCATTTCATAATGCTTTCTATCTCTCCTTTAGTAAAGAATTCTTCTCTTCTCCATAGATCTGATAAATACACTATTCCTTGCTTCTCCAGTTTATTCATGGTATCAATCTTTTTACCTAAATCATGTACCCATTTGGACTTTATTCTTGTGTATGGTGTCAGGTATGGGTCTATGCCTAATTTCCGCCACACTGTTATCCAGTTTTCCCAGCAATTTTTGTCAAACAATGAGTTCTTATCACAGAAGCTGGGGTCCTTGGGTACATCAAACAGAAGGTTGCTATATTCCTTGCCTACTGCATCTTGAGTGCCAAGTCTATTCCACTTGTCTACCTCTCTTTTTCTTAGCCAATACCAAGTGGTTTTGATAATTGCTGCTTTATAGTACAGTTTGAGGTCTGGTAGTGCTAGGCCACCTTCCCAAACATTTTTTTTCATTGGTCCCTTTGATATTCTGGACTTTTTGTTTTTCCAAATGAATTTTGATATTATTTTATCCAGCTCTAGAAAGTAATTGTCTGATAGTTTAATTGGTATGGCACTACATAAGTATATTAATTTAGGTAGAATTGTCATTTTTATTATATTAGCACGGCCTACCCATGAGCAATTAATGTTTTTCCACTTACTTAAATCTGACTTTATTTGTGCAAAAAATGTCTTGTAATTGCGTTCATATAAACCGTGGGTTTGTTTTGGCAGGTAGACTCCTAAGTATTTTATACAGTCTACCCTAGCTTTAAATGGGATTTCTCTTTCTATCTCTTGCTGTTGGACTTTGTTGCTAATATACAGGAATGCAGAAGATTTGTGAGGGCTTATTTGTAACCTGTAACTTTGCCAAAGTTGTTTATTAATTCAAGTAATTTTTTACTTGAATCTCTGGGATTCTCTAGGTAAATCATCATATCATCTGCAAAGAGTGATAACTTACTTTCTTCTTTGGCTATTCTTATTCCTTGAATATCTTTATCTTATCTAATTGCTACAGCTAACATTTCTAGTACCATATTGAATAATAGTGGTGATAATGGACAGCCTTGTTTTGCCCCTGATCTTATTGGGAATGCATCTACCTTATCCCCATTGCATATAATGCTTGCTGAAGGTTTTAGATAGATACTGCTTATTATTTTATGGAAAGTTCCCTTTATTCCTTCGTTCTCCAGTGTTTTTAGTAGGAATGGGTGTTTTATTTTGTCAAAAGCTTTTTCTGCATCTATTGAGATAATCATGTGGTTTTTGTTAGCTTTGTTGTTGATGTGATTGATAATGCTAATAGTTTTCCTAATATTGAACCAGCCCTCTAGTCCTGGTATGAATCCTACCTGATCATAACGTATTAATCTAGTGATAAGATGCTGTATTCGTTTTGCTAAAATCTTATTTAAAATTTTTGCATCTATATTCATTAGGGAAATTGGTCTATAATTTTCTTTCTCTGTTTTGTCTCTTCCTGGTTTGGGTATCAAAACCATATTTGTATCATAGAAAGAATTTGGGAGGACTCCTTCTTCCCCAATTTTCAAAAATAGTGTATGTAGTATTGGAATTAACTGTTCTTTAAATGTTTGATAGAATTCACTTGTGAATCCATCTGGCCCTGGAGATTTTTTCCTAGCGAGTTCATTGATGGCTTATTCAATTTCTTTTTGTGAGATGGGGTTGTTTAAGTATTCAACTTCCTCTTTTGTTAATCTGGGCAATTTGTATTTTTTAAAATATTCATCCATCTCGTTTAGATTATCGAATCTGTGGGCATAAAGTTGGGCAAAGTAGTTTCTAATTATTGTTTTAATTTCCTCCTCATTGGAGGTGAGTTCACCCCTTTCATTTTTAATATTAGTAATTTGATTTTCTTCTTTCTTTTTTTTAATCAGATTGACCAAAGATTTATCAATTTTATTAGTTTTTTCATAAAACCAACTATTGGTTTTATTTATTAATTCAATAGTTTTCTTAATTTCAATTTTATTAATCTCTCCTTTGGTTTTCAGTATTTCTAATTTGATATTTACTTGGGGATTTCCAATTTGTTCTTTTTCTAGGGGAGTAAAAGGGAGGGGGGCTAAAAGAAGGAGGGGAAGGCTACAAGAGGAGGGGGAGAAAAGTAAATACTACTGAGGAGGGGAAGGGAGATGGGAGAGCTAAAAGCACAAATGGTGCGAAAGAGGTTGGAGGGAAATACACAGATTGTAATCATAACTGTGAATGTGAATGGAATGAACTCTCCCATAAAACGGAGACGGATAGCAGAATGGATTAAAAGCCATAATCCAACAATATGCTGCTTACAAGAAACACATTTGAACTGCAAGCCTAAGTCATTGATCTCCTCTTTCTCTGTTTTATTTATGTAAGCATTCAAAGATATAAAACTTCCCCTAATTACTGCTTTTGCAGTATCCCATAAGTTTTCGAATGTTGTCTCACTATTGTCATTCTCTTGAATGAAATTGTTGATTGTTTCTATGATTTCTTCTTTAACCCAACCCTTCTTTAGAATTAGATTATTTAGTTTCCAATTGATTTTTGGTTTCTCTTTCCATGGCCTTTGATTACATGTAATTTTTAATGCATTATGATCTGAAAAGGATGCATTGATTATCTCTACCTTTCTGCACTGGATTGTGAGATTTTTATGTCCTAGTACATGGTCAATTTTTGTAATTGTTCCATGCACCGCTGAGAAAAAGGTGTATTCCTTTCTATTCCCATTTAATTTTCTCCAAAGATCTATCATATCTACCTTATCCAGAGTTTTATTTCCCTCCATAACCTCTTTCTTGTTTATTTTGAGGATGGATTTATCGAGTTCAGAGAGGGGGAGGTTGAGGTCCCCCACTAGTATAGTTTTGCTATCAATTTCTTCCTTCAACTCCCCCAACCTCTCCTCTAAGAATCTGGATGCTATACCACTTGGAGCATCCATGTTTACTAATGATATTGCTTCATTGTCTATGGTGCCTTTTAGCAGGATATAGTTTCCATCCTTATCCCTTTTGATTAGATCTATTTCTGCTTCTGCTTTGTCTGAGATTAGGATTGCTACTCCTGCCTTTCTTACATGAGCTGAAGCACAATATATTCTGCTCCATCCTTTGACGTTTATCCTATGTGTATCCCTCCGTTTCAAATGTGTTTCTTGTAAGCAGCATATTGTTGGATTATGGCTTTTAATCCATTCTGCTATCCGTCTCCGTTTTATGGGAGAGTTCATTCCATTCACATTCACAGTTATGATTACAATCTGTGTATTTCCCTCCAACCTCTTTCGCACCATTTGTGCTTTTAGCTCTCCCATCTCCCTTCCCCTCCTCAGTAGTATTTACTTTTCTCCCCCTCCTCTTGTAGCCTTCCCCTCCTTCTTTTAGCCCCCCTCCCTTTTACTCCCCTTTACTCTTATTGCTTCTTTCCTCCCTTTTAGCCACCCTCCCCTTTCTTCCCCCTTCCCCTCCTACTACCTATAGAGCTAGTTAAGATTATCTACTTAAGATTATTGTTCCCTCCTTTGAACAAATCAGATGAGAGTACCTCTCAAGCAATGCTCATCTCCCTCCCCTCCTTCCCTCTACTATAGTTTTGTACTTCTTCCTGTGATATAATTTGCCATTTTCTGCTTCCCCCTTTTCACACCTCCTATTACATTCCCTTCTCATACTTAAATCATATTTTTGACATGACATCATTTACTTTATGCCCGTTCCCTCTACATATATCCCTTTTATCATAATAGCTGCACAGTTCTCAAGATTAACAGGTATCATCTTCCCTTATAGGGAGGTAAACAGTTTGCCCTAATTGAGTAGCAAGTTTTTGTTTTTGTTTTTTCCCCTCTGTTTACCTTTTTATGATTCTCTGGAGACCTGCATTTGAAGATCAAATTGTCTATTGAATTCTGGTGTTTTGGTCAGGAAGCTCTGGAAATCCCTTATTTCGTTGAATGACTTTCTCCTTGCCTGAAATGTTATGCTGAACTTTGCTGGGTAGTTGATCCTTGGTTGAAGTCCCAACTCCTTTGCCTTACGGAATATTGGGTTCCAATTCTTTCGATCTTTTAATGTAGAAGCTGCAAGGTCCTGTGTGATCCTCACTGTGTGTCCTTGATATTTGAATTGTTTCTTTCTGGCTGTTTGTAGTATTTTCTCCTTCAGTTGATAGCTCTGGAATTTGGCCACAATATTTCTTGGGGTTTTAAGTTTGGGATCACTTTCGGGAGAGGAACGGTGGATTCTTTCGATGACTATTTTGCCCTCTGAGTCTAGTACTTCTGGGCAGTTTTCCTTGATGACTTCTTGGAATATATTGTCCAGACTCTTTTCTTCATCATGGGTTTCTGGCAGGCCAATAATTCTTAAATTTTCTCTCCTGGATCTATTTTCCAGGTCAGTTGTTTTTCCAATTAAATATTTTACATTTTCTTCTATCTTTTCATTCTTTAAATTTTGTTTGACTGATTCTTGTTGCCTCATTGAGTCATTAGTTTCTACTTGCCCAATTCTAATCTTCATTGTATTGTTTTCTTCAGTTAGCTTTTGCATCTCCTTTTCCATCTGACCAATTTTTCCCTTTAAGTAGCTATTTTCTCCATTTAATTTTTGTACTTCTTTTTCCATTATACCAATTTTCCCATTTAAGTTTTGGGTTTCCTTTTCCGTTTGATTAACTCTCCCTTTTAGGGAATTATTCTCTCCAGTTAATTTTTGAACTTCCTTTTCCATTTCTTCAATTTTCCTTTTCAGAGTGATGTTCTCATCAGTGAATTCTTTTTTTTTATAATTTTAAAATCATTGGCCAGTTTTTCTTTTATATCCTTCTTCAGATGTTCCAGGTAATCTAGTTGTGCTTGCGAGAAATTCATAATCCCATCTGAGGTTTCAGATGGAAGTACAGTCTGTGCTCTGACCTCTTTGGTGTTTGTGTTTTGGTCCTTATCCCCATAGAAAGATTCTATGGTTTTTTCACTTTTTGTCTGCTTTTTCTGATTCATGATGTTGGCTGAGTGTTGTAGCTTCTGGTTCTTTCAGTCAGAAGGTACAGATCTTTAAGTTGAGCTGATATGTGTCTAGGCTAAAAGCAGGCTTTTTTTTTTTTTTGTTTCCCAGATCAACCCTGGGGTTAGCTTGTTAGGTATGTGGGAGGGGTGGTCTGGTCTCAGGAGATCTCCTCAGCTGACCTGAGGCAAAGGCAAAGTCAGGGGATGGTGATCCCAGCTTCCCTATTGTCTTCCCTTTTCCCCTGGAGGGCTGGGGCACGCCTAGAGGCTAATGCGTGTTCCTCCCCCTCTTGGTGCTTGTCTCCTGGCTCTGAGGCTTGCCTGGGTCTCAGTGTGAATTTTCTCTGCCCTGGGTCATCTGTCCTTCCAGATCGCCTCCGCCACAGTGGGAAGAATTCCCCCTTTGCTATTTTTCTAGCCTCTGTTGTTATGAGACTATTTTCCCCCTTCTGCTGTTCCCGCTGCTCCAGGATTTATCTGGGGAAGAATTTTATGGTTCTTTCACGGTCATCAGGGGGGAGGAGAGAGCATTTACTGATCACTCCGCCATCCTAGCTCCTGGAAGTTCAAGTAGGTAACTTACCAAAGTTTAGTCTTCAGGCTGAAGGTTTCAAAGGCTGCTGCGCTGATATCTGGCGCTCAGCGGCTCTCACTGGCTTGGTTTGGCCTGTCTCCTGCTCTGCTGATTTCTCCCGCCACTCTCAGGCTTCTCAGGTCCCTTCTGCCCTGCTGCGCTGACCGCGCTGCGCTGTGCGCTGGGGGCTTACCCCCGCGGACCAGATCCTTCCCGTGGACCTTCTAGTCCAACCTGGGCTCCGAATCTGTCAAAGTTTGTCACCCACGGGATTCTACACCTCCAAAGTCTGGTCAGATTCTCCTTTCAGAGATATCCAGAGGAGTTTGTCCAGGAGCTTATGTGAGTCGTTGCTTTCACTCCGCCATCTTGGCTCCGCCTTGACTTTTTATTTTTAAAAGTAATGTTAAAGTTGGGTTCTGCTGCTGGTATTAAAGCATTACTGTCAGAAGTTTCAGGATTTTTGTATTGCTCTTCTCAGAGTTTGTTGTGGGACTCTGTAGGACTTTAACTCATTTGAAATGTTGTAATCTAAGGAAAGGTCTGATTACTGCTATCCTTTTCTATGCTCTTGCTTGTGACAAATGCACAGCATTATTTTCCATCTTGAAACTTGACCAGGTTTCCTTTTCCCACTAGTGCTTCTCCTGGCCCTAGGACTCCTACCCGAAACTGTATATGGCCAACACAAGAGAGTCTTGCTTCTAATGTCAACAACTGGTTCACTGTAATCTCCTTGTGAGCAGTTGTTTAACTCTCTTATGAACTGTTGACTGAGAGCTCTGAAAGCTGCTGCTGTGGCTGATTCAGTCATCCCCAAGGCCTGATGCTGGCTTGCCTGGTGGGGCTTGTGCTGTGCAGTACTTCATTCTCACCACAGTGAAACAGACCTTTTCTACAAGCATTCTGAGTTGTGTCTTTTCTCCATCTCTTGGCTCCAGGCATTCTCTCTGACTATACCTTACTCCAGAAATACTTTCCCTTTTCTCTTCTGTCTATGGACTCGCTGGATTACTTTAATTTCCAACTAAAACACCACCTGCTATAAGAAACCTTTCCAAACCACAGAATTCTACTGTCATCTTTTTTGTTTGTTTGTTTGTTTGTTTCCTTTATATCATCTGGATAGTTTACTTTGCATATATTTGTTTGCTTATTGTCTCCCCCATCAGATTGTAAACTCCCTGACAGCATGAGCTGTCTTTTGCATCTTTTTTGTAATCTCAGTGATTAACACAGTGTTTGAAACTTAGTAGGTCTTTAATAAATATCGATTGATTGATTCACAGCATTTTGTTTGCCATCTTATTGTTCAGAGAATTTATGACTTTCTCTTCCTCAATGTACCCAATTGTCTAATCTTCAAGGAAAAAAAAGTTTGAACTCTGTTTTTTTAGCTCCAACTGTTCTTTTCCTTCTCTTTTTCTTGTTACACTCTTATTTTTCATCATCCCCAAAAGTCGCCTTCCACCTGCCCCAAATTTAGATTCTCTTCTCTCATAACCAATAATAATTTTTAAAACTTAAAAAAAATACTTAATCAGAGGGATGTTGTAACAATTATCAGATAAAATGAAGAAGCATATTTCTCAGAAAGAAAAAACATGATTTTGAAATAAGATTTAGCTTAGGTATTTTATAATGAATGTTGGTAATAGCCTATTTTTATAAACCTTTGAAATAGACTTATTTATATGACTTTCTTAACATATCTTTATCTATCTTTGAGTCCATATATGGAGTAAAAATGACTATACAGAAGTACTTCATATATATATATGCATAGATGTGTATATATGCATACACATATACATGCGTAGTTATAAATATATCTTATTTCTATAAGTATAATTACAACTCTGTAGTCATATGCATACAAATACTTAGAAGTTTGAGTATTTTAACTTCTACTGTCTTCCAACTGAAAAAGAAACAAGATTGTACTGTGTGTAGTGGCATAGTTGGCTTAGGTTCTACTGGTAGCCTTTAGATTTTTCTAATGATCTCTTTTAGTACTTTACAATTTTCTTTAGTAAATTATTTTTTTTTTAAATCTATGCTCCCCATGAAACAAATGGGCTAAACTCGAAAACCACATTCAAAATAAGCTCACAGAATACTGTTTCATCTAGTTTTATTGATATTTCAGGCAGAGAAAAATGCCATATTTTCGGGTTGGTTTGGCTTTACAGTGGGGAAAAGTTTAGTTTTTAAGTTGACTGAATTATTTTGGTTCAACATCTCCACACTCCAATCAATCCTGTTCACTGCTACCAAGTTAATTATTGTTTAAAAAATTATCTTGTCCCAACACCAAAATGCTTGAAGTATCCCTTAAGTGAAAATTCAATGTTGCTGAGTAGTGTATACATAGGGAGATGTGACTCCTAATTGGGGAGGAGTCTGATAGGAGAGAAAGGGATACAGACATAGAGGGTGAAGAGGGAAATTAAAAAAAAATAAAGTAATACCCTTTGAAGGGCAAATGGTAGGATCTTGAAGTCAAAGGCATGTGGTGATGAACAATTACTCCCAATGTACTCCATTATTTCCAGCCCCTTTACCCCAAGTGACTGCTAAGTATGGGTGAGAATTTTCTCTCTTTTGATAAGCTAAAATTTCACCTTCCTTCTTGGTCTACACTCCCTAACTCCTACTTATCACACAGAGGATAATCAAGGAGGTTACCATAAAGATTGCTTCAGGCAATATATTATACAAGAGTGGTAAAGAAACCAAACTGGTTATAATTAAGCTACAATATAGGGTAAGAATTTGTCCTTCTCTTAAGACCAACTAGTGAAAGTAGCTTTTATTTTAAAACCTGCAAATATGACTTACCCTTAGAGTGCACACATGCAATTATGATACAGATATGATTACAGATCTCATATTTCCTACTGATATAATAGTGGTTATCTTTCTAATCCTCACAGAGGTACAGCTCTAGTCTCCCTGAGGCAGAGAACAGGATATTCTAGATCTATCTATAAATTCATGCTTCATGGGTCTCCCGCTTCCTTTATTGCATCTACAATTACATTTTTTATATCTTTTTCTTGCTTAAGACTTAGAATCATCCTCATGTACTCATAAGATCTAATCTAAATGTTTTACCTTGGTATTCAAGATCTTCAATTTTGCCTCTGACATCTTCATTTATAACCCTCTGAAGTACATTTATTCTACTCTGAAAATGGTTACTTCAAAGTACAACTTTTATGTCGTATATTGCATGGAGGTGAGTAGATAACCTGAAGCATTCTCTCCTTTCTCCAAAAGTCTCTAATGACTACTACTTGGTCTGGACTGTGTCCCATTGTTTTTGTTGTTTCATTTAGCCAGGTTGTGTCAAGTATATTAGTTCATTTTTTTAGGACTATCTAATTCTATTATAAATTCTTAGAATGCAAAATCCTATTTATTTTCTATTTCTTATAGTGCTCAGTATCAGATTGGGCAAATATTAGTGACTAATAAATACTATCTGAATTTACTTAAACATAATTGAGGGCATTGTAGCAATGCAATGTAAATGAACTAGATTTTTTTGAATGATAATTAACCTGAAGTGATAATAAGTATTGATAGGTACATATTCATAACTAATACTCAGGAGAACAATTCTATTTGTTACCACTGTATAATTTTCTTTCATGTAAAGTTTTCCTTCAAAAATATGACATAACAATGTGTTAGATATGTACATAAATGAATATGTGTTGTAGAATCCTATCTCTTCCTGGAAGGCATTAGTGGTAAATTGCTGGGTTTTTTTGTTTGTTTTTTTTTTTTTTTTTTTTTTACTGAATTTTTTAAAAGCTAAAGTGCACATTTGTGAAGATACCATGAAAGGAAATGTAGAAGCAAACTACATTATGCATTATGAATACCTGCAAGTAGGAGGATTTAATGATTTAGAACTAGCTGTAATAGCAATATTAGTGACTTTGAGTAGAAGGGAACTGCTCAGAGATGAAATCCCAGGAAATTAGAATTTCGTGAGAAATGTAAACATTTGACTTTAATAGTGTCACATAGTTATATTTTATTTATTAGCACCTAATAGAGTATTCTGGATACCTACATTTAAAGGAAATGTAGATAAAATTTTTGTTATGTTTTAGTATAGTCACAATATTAATGAAATCCTTTTATCTTTATCGGTTGAAATCACATTTTGCTTCTAAGGTAGTGAATCAGAGAATCCATAAGAATCCATTCAACTGAAGGCACATTTATAGAAAATGTTCTAAATTTGAATCTGAAATTATATTTCACATTTTTATGTGTAGATAGAACTGGCTCTTGAGCAAAACTATGAAGTGAAGTGTTTTTCTTTAACATCTACTTATCTAACCCTTTCAGCATCTATCACACCATCTCTACCCCTACACCCCCCTAGCTGCTATATCTTTTCTTATCCTCCAATAGGTACTAGATGTTTTCAGGGTTTTTTTCTCATTTCAATCAAAGACCATTTTTTTTTGTCATTTGACTTTAAGTTGGAAAAAAATTGATCAAGTATTTTATGTGACTTCTAGGAGATATTTATATTTTCACATAAGCAAATATTTGAGCTATAGGAAGATTATGTATGGCAGATCTCAGATACTTATCAAATGAGAAAAAAATGGTGGCAGGAAAGAGAGAAGTTTTTCCAGGGATCCTCAGCTCATAGTATATATTTGACTGCCTAATGTGTAGGAATTTAGAGATACTTTACAAATAGCTATATAATAAAATTTCAAAATTGTAATGAGCAACTTTTTAAAGTGAGTACAGTTTGTCATCTAAGAAGAAGAAGAGAGATAGACTATGGAATTAGCAATAATGCTGACGATCTTCCCTTTCCTTATCCCTGCTGCATTTCTTCTGTCATTTCTCTTTGTTCGCATATGTGAAGGAAAATTAATAGTTGAGTAATTTAATCATATACCAAAATTTCTTTATGCCAAAGGTTTCCGAATTCATTTCATACTTACTCAGAAGAAGAACAAAAGAAGAGTGAATTTACATATTCAAGAATGTGCTATTTCATACAAGCTAGACTAGATTTTTGTGATTTTGTAATGTTTACCAGAACATGGGATCATTCATCCTCATAGAACTCTTCTGAATAGACCCGAATAAACTGGTTAACACATTAACCCAAAGACAGATAAATCATAATTTCCTGCCCCAAGAAATCCCAATTCAATACAATAGAAATGTATAGGATAACTACAGATATCTATGAAGAAGCACTGCATTGTTTTTTCCTTAGCATTAATTTATAATGTTAATTTTATTACTATGGAAGGAAATTACATATTTTTCACTTTTAGAAATGGATTGGTGTCTTTTCTTTTCTATCACATTCATTTTCAAATACACCTTTCTGAGCCATCAAGTGACCCTACAATTAAAATAAAAATGAAAAAGATAATTAATCAAAACCAACTAGCACACCAACCATCTCTGGGCAGCATTTGCAATGTTTAAAATCTACAAACACCTGAAAGGAAGCACATTTCTTAATCTCTTCTACAGGGAAAAATTGCAATTATAGATTATATATACATATAATTACATAATTATAATTATCTAAACATAAATTTTATTTTATTATTACTTTGACTTAAACTATTTTAGTTGATATGGATGTTGTTTTCCTGGTTTAGTTTTATTCGCTTTGTATTGGTTCACATGTTTTTCCATTTTTTTAAACAATCCCCATAGTAGTAATTTCTTTTGACACAATAATATTCCATAACATTCTTATACTATTTTCCAAATAATGGGAATCCACTTCATTTTCAGTACTTGCTACCATAGAAGAAGTACTATGGGGATTTTTGACATATATGGAATGTTTTTATCCTTGATCTCCTCGCTGTGTGATCTCTGTGTCAAAGAATATAGTTATGCCAATCATATTTACCACCCAAAATTCTTGCCAACATGGTATATTGATAATGCTTTTTTTGCTTTTTGTTAATGTAATTTTGCTTCTTAATGGGAAGATCTTTCACATCCATTTACAGTTCCATGTGACATTTCTGGGTCACATGAAAGCCTAAGTCTCTTTCCTCTGAATCACGTGGAGCCTGTAGTGGGAGGAGTTTGCTGATCGCATGGAACAGGAAGGGTAGAACAGGAAGAAGTGGAGCTAGAGCATAACTGAGAGTCTAGTCGCAGAACCTGTGATGCTGGTCAGAGTTCAGTCACAGCAAAGAAGGATGTAGGCAAACAGCTAGCTAGGGTGAGTGAAACAGCTTTTTTGTGATTTTGTTTAAAGAGGACTCCTTATGATTTATTTAATGGAGCTGGTTTGTGGGAAGCCTAGCCGGGGGAAGACTTGGGGATGGCATAGCTCTCTGCATTGCAATTGTGTATAGATTTCTGTTGCTATGATGGATTCGACTTTCTGGTGTCTGAATAAATGTTTTGGTTTTGTCTTCCATGTGGCGAGTCTGTTATATTTTGTGGTTCAGAATTGCACCAGGATATTCTTGCTCACTGTAAATGCTGTGAATATCACCTGGGTGCTGCAAATGGTTGAACGAGAAATAGTATCGTTACCAAAAATTCCCTTAATTCTATTCTTTCCTTCTTCTGAGATTAAAGTTCCTTCCATATCTTCTGTACCTTTGGGAAATGCTATTTCCAATGTGCTGATAGAAATGCCTCTTCCTTCATCTTTGATAAACATACTGTCTTGCTATTTTAAGCAAAAAAAAAGGTCTTTTGCTTGCTGACTTTTCTTAATTACTGATACTTTGCTTTTGAAACAAACAGAACTGTGGTTAACTTGATTTATTAAAAAATGTTATTACTATATACTCAGGCATATTAGCTCTAAGCTGGATATGTAGGGAGCCAATGATTTATAAGTAGGTTTAGAATGAGCCAAACTGAGTGATTAATAGTCCACATGAAAGTAATTTGTTGTCCTTCTTCAGTAATTTTTCAATTATGTCTGACTCATACCTCATGACCCTATTTAGGGTTTTCATGGCAAAGACCACTGTGGTTTTCCATTTTCTTCTCTAACTCATTTTACAGATGAGAAAACAGAGGCAAACGGATTAAGTTACTTGCCCAGGGTCACACACCTAGTAAATGTCTGAGGCCAGAATTGAATGCAGGAAAATAAATTTTTCTGAACCCAGATGTGGCACACTATTCACTGAACCACCTAGGTGCTCATGAAAGTCACACGCCTCTCAATTGAGAAAGTAGATCTATAGACATTCTTATAATGATGCAGTCTCATCAGAAAAAAAAAAAAAACAAACCTTTAACAGTCACTAATGTATTACAGAATATGCAGTTTTCTGCACCATATCTCAACTAGGGTTAAGGGCAATACAATGACATCATATCCATACATTGGTCCATTCCTTGACTATTGTGGGTAGCTATATAAGACAAAATAAAGGTACCAATACAAACAGAAGCTCAGAGTCTCAAGTTGGAGAAAAAAAATGGATAAGCTCTCTGTTCTGTGTGTATGTGTATGCTGGTATGCATGTGTTTCTTACAAATATATACATTTGAAACAAAATCAGGATTGTGTCTGTATTAAGGCTAAAGAAAACAGTAGAGTTTATTACAATGATTGTTCCTGTACTATCATAGGGAAAAATTGAAGAAACAAAGAACTTTTGGAGTAATACTCAGTCTTTGAAAATATGAATACAGCTGTTGGGTTTAGTTTGAATTCTCTCTTCTCAACTATCAGAAAGGGTAAAATGATCTGCTTTGATCTGTCTTCCATCACAGTTCAACTCTACTCAGCTTCACCTTTCTGCTTCTTATCCCTATGCCCTTTTTATCCCCAGCTTAACTCATCACTTCCAATGCCAGGTTATGGACACACTCTCTTGATGTTTCTTTCTGATGCTCAATTCATATAATCCTTGCTCCTTTTTTATTATATTTTTTTTTTTTTACAGATTGTGTGTATGTTTGTGTGTGTATGTGTCTGTGTGTGTATGTGTGTGTACTCCTTTCTTTTTAAAACCTCCTAGGCATGCTTAAAATATACCTTCTTGTTCACAAAACTTTATGGTTCAAATTATTCTCATATCCGTTAAGGAGATTTTCCTTTTGGACTACAAATCCCAGGAAATCAGGTAGTTCTAAAACCTTAATTAAACATATATGATTTTTCTCAGATGATTGTGGGGATTCTTCTCTTAGAATCAAACTTCTGAATGATTGAACTGAACAGTAGTTAGACTGTCACTGAGAGGATAGAATTTATGATACTATTATCGGGCTCCAATGATATTGTTATGTCATGAGATAGTCTTTTTCTGAAACATGTCTTTGTGAATCATTTATGACTCAGAAGTCTCTGACTTTCTATAATTTTTAGTACAAAATTCAGGCCTTTCTGAAATAACTTTTTGCTAACAGCAAGATTTGAACAAAAAATTCAATATTTTTTTATTCAATAAATTCCAGTTTTTCCCTCCAGAAGAGAGGTGTCCAGGAGAGATCAGAAATGATGCAGTTGAAAGTGGTTGCCCTGCAGCCCCTTTATACTTTAGTCATATATTTGTATTCAGTTGAATGAAGTAGTGAATCTCCAAAAAGATGTGTAAGTGCATTGCAAAAAATATTTCTTTTTTATAAGTATGTACATGCATTATTAATCACATAATAAGAGCTTTTTCATTTTAGAGTTATAATGGTGACCAATTCCATTGCCCTAATGTGAATTTGCATTGTGTTGTCAAAGGTACATTCACATACTCATGTATTTTTGCTCAGATTGTGTTATTTTTTTTATTTCCTCCAGTACCAGTATGTATTTCCTCCAGTATGTCTCTACCATACAATTTAGCATAAGATTACATGTGCTACATCTATTACCATTTTTATATTTCTCTTCAACTCTCAGCATATTGCAACATGAAGTACATACATAATGATCAATCTGCTGTATTTTGAGAATGATTTGAACTCATGTCTTGCTCACTCAACACCCAAGTCTTTGTTCACTGAACCACCTAGCAAACCTTTAGATCATTATTGGACAGTAAATACCTAGCAAATGGCAACCGCATGTAATGCACTATGCTACTGGCTAGGAAGATTGAAAAAAAAAAGTTTGATTAATAGGAGAGGTTTTGTGGGATGATTAGAGGTTTGACATTTATTTCTGTTTTGTTGAGAGAACTTTTTTTTTTTTTCTGGCAATAGCTGGTTTTGTTTGTTCAGATTCCTGAGGGCAGCTGCAAGTATCAGTTTTGCTATTCTTTCATTGTGAGAAGTTTTGAGGCATTGGAGAATAAAGTGAGAGGGGAAACCTAGAGTTTATGGCCATGTCCTCCTAAGGCCCTTGCTTAAAATATAATTTTTGGTTCTTTTGTCTATATTTACTTGTTGATTTCTTGTGATAGAATTGCTATCTATGATGATTCTCCTTCCTTCTGCCATAAAATTTAATCTAGTTTTCTTTATTCTGAAATGTTAGAAAGTTGTGTTTAAAATACAATTGTCTGAAGATCCTACAATCCAATCTCAATCTCCTTTTCATACAGATTCCTGGTGGATTTATGTTCACCTAAGAACACAAAAAATTCAAATATTTGAAGTCATGGCCCTTCAGATTTGACAGATATGGCAAGACAGGGATGTTACCATACCATGCCCTGATGACCACAGATATTTTCCTAATGAGGCAAGGAGAGTCATATCTACCTAAGCTGATTGCTATAGGATCCTTGTCTATAAACAAAGCTTCATTTCTTAATCTTTAAATGATTTGCAAGTATCTCATGTCTTTCTAACATGGAATCTAAATTAAGAAGGGACTTGTATAAATTGGACCTGCCCATCATACTTCTAAACAGTGAATTAACTGTACTGAATGCTCTGCCCCTAGCACACAGGTTTGTAAACATTTGTTTGCATTAGAGATCCCTTTGGAAGTCCATTATGTCTATTTTTCTCTACTTAGAACAATGCATTTAAATGTGCAAAATAAAATGCTTAAGTACAAAGGAAACCAAATATACTGAAATATAGACACAAACATATTTAAAAGAAAATCAGACTCCAGGCTAAGAAGCCCTGGCCTTGAGATAAGAGACACATTTAAAGGTTATTGTAAATATTTAGTGATACATCGAGTCAAAGACACATTACTTAGAAGTTTATGAATGTAGTAATTCAGATTGTTTTTGCAAATATATTATCTGAAATTCAGAGTTCCATAGGATATTCCACATAGAAGTGATCTTCTAGATTAGCAATTTTATTTTGCATATAAATTTAAATATCTTAAAAATGAAAGGCTGAAAGGAAATTTAAATTTAACCATTGTAAATTATGCCAAGATGTATTCAAGATATTTATACACACATCATATATATGTAATATATGTATATATACTTATATGTATATGCATGTGTACATACATATATAAAATGTACAATATATTAGCATGACTTTAATAAAATAATTCAATTCACAAAATAAGATATTTTTTAAAAGTGTAAAGCAATGGAGTCAAGAAATTTGAAATTTTATGTCAAAGTAGGAAATGATGAATGCAAATAGGAATGAAGAAGAAAATTAATCTTCCAAATTTAAAAATTCAAGTAAAATATTTAATTGAGTATAGGAACATTAAAAAATCCTTAGATATGATATTTTAGCCTGTGGAAAGGTTTTTAAATGGGGAAGTTTATGAAATAATAGTGAAAACAAAACAAGAAATGTGTATTTTAACTAAAGTGAAATAAAATGCACGTATAATAAGGACCTATAGGACCACTGGAATAGAAACAATTTTAAAAAGCACAGTGAAGTCTTGTAAAGAAAACTGTAGAAAAGCAGAAATAAGCACAAAGGGATGTGGATTTACAGAAAGATGTGATTTTCTGGGTGAAAAAATTCATCATTTCCAAGAAATTATTATGTATTATTTTTGTCTTCAACTAGAAAGTGAAAGCTAATAGTAAATCATACTTAAAATCAAAGGACATTAAATGTAAAGTCAAAATAGGCAACAAAAATTGTGATGTGCCATTTAATTAAATTGAATTAGGATGTATTTAATTCTTAAGGCTCTACTAGCTCTATCTTAAAGTGTTTTTAATGAACTGACCAAAGTTATTTTAAGTCAGTAATTACCATATCTCAAAACTCATAAAGCCTTACGAATTGATTGAACCACAGATATACACTTGGAAATCTCTTAAATTGGCATATGATGTCATTTTTTTCATTTTATAATACGTACCAATATGTACAAACTTATATATCACAAAAATAAATGGATTCCATCAAATTTTCATGTATTTTGAAAATAGCAAAATGAATTAAAGAAAATAATGTCATTTAAAGATAAATTATTTGCAAACATATAAACAAAATAACTATCTCTTAAATGTAGGAGTGAAGATGGAAGGTGATAGACTACCATTCCAAGTTGTGGAACAAAAAAGACTTTGGAAAGACATGAAAGGAACAAATAATCTCCATCATGTCACTATTCCCAATGTGCTATTCTAGAGACTTTGAGGCATTTTTCCCTTCAGTGAGATTAAGGATAATCTGTTGTTTGAGCTATTGTCTCACTCCTAAAGGGATAGTGCCTTTATTCTATTTGTGTGGTATATAGTATCCTTTGTATAATTTCTCTGGTTTCTGTTTTGCTACTGATTTTGTCTAAATAGATTTCACTTATGTTTTCTATATGTGCTCATTGTGTAACTGGTATTAGTTGGAAGGGCTGAAGCCTTGGAAATAGAACCTGAGATATTTCCATTACCCCAAAGTAACAAAGTAATCAAAAGTTAGATGGAACCCCAAGACTAACTTAATAACTTCTCTCTCTCTCTCTCTCTCTCTCTCTCTCTCTCTCTCTCTCTCTCTCTCTCTCTCTCTCTCTCTTTCTCTCTCTCTCTCTCTGTGTGTGTGTGTGTGTGTGTCTCTATCACTCTTTGAAGAACAGAGATGTGACCTTGCACCCCTACATCCTGATTCATCTCATAGCACATCTGAAAGCCTCCCTTGGAGAAGGTGGGGGAGAAAAAAGAGTAGAAATGTCTACTTTGCAGACCTTTGAGCTACTCAATGATAGGCCTCTTGTCAAAAGTGACCTCTTTAGATCTGACTCTTTTTGTATATCATTACACAGGAAAAGTATGAGGCAGAGATGAGAAGGGAAAGGATTTCAGGTAATAGCAGGGTAAGAGGAGGCTGTCAGAGAAAAAATGTTTAAAACCAAGAGATGTAATATCTTGTTTGAGGAACAGCAAAGAGGCCAGTGATGAAAGAGTACCTGGGTTTGTAGAGACATTGTACACTGCAAGAATACTAAAACAAGGGTTGGTGTTGAGTAGTGAGGCTATGTAGGTCTTTGAACACCAAAATGAAGATTTGTATCTAATTGTGGAAGTAATAGGTAGACACTGGAATAGGTGGGGATGATACATTTCCATGTATCCTTCCAGAAAATCTCTTTGGCAGCTGAATGAAGGATGAACTTGAGTAGAAATTAGAGTCAAACCAAGTAGCAGGCTATTGTAACAGCCAAATTAGGAGGTGAAAAGGACTTACATCACATTAGTGACATAGTCAGAGGAATGGAGTGATATTACACAGATGTTGTAAAGGTAAAATTAGCAGACCTTGGCAACATATTGGATGGGGATGGGGCTGAAAAGTGTTGGAGATGATGCTTACTTGATAAAATGGATAATGATGATCTTAGAAATAATAGGAATGTTCTAAGTAAGGATAGTTTGGGGGCTGTGGGGAATAATGTGTTCAGTTTTGGAAAGACTGAATTTCAGATGCGTACTGGAAATCTAGTTCATTATGTCTAGAAGGTAGTTGGATATGGAAGATTGAAGGTTAAGAGAAAGTTTATGCCTGAATAAGTAAATCTGAGCGTTAGTAGCATAGAGATGACAATTAAAATCATAGAAGATGAATGTGTCTCCAAGTGAAGTCACATAGAAGGAAAAAGGGCCTAAGACACAGCCCTGTGAAACAACCATAATTAATGGGAATGATCTGAATGAGAATCTAGAAAAGGAGGCTAAGAAAAAGCAGAAGGATTTCTAGGGGGAGAACCAGGAGAGTATGGTGTCTCAAAAACCTAGACAGAGGAAATTATCAAGAAGAGGGTGATTGACAGAAGCAACAGCTTCAGAGTTCAAGAAGGAAATTTCAGAAAAGCCCATTGGATTTGACAGGTAAGAGATTATTGGTCAATTTGTAGAAAGTAGGATTGATACAATAATGAGATCAGAAACCAGATTATGGAGAGTTAAGGAAATAGTGAGAAGAATATAAATAGAGGGGATATTGTAGAAAGGTTATGTAGTGAGTCTGGCCACAAAGTACAGAAGAGATATAGAAAAATAATTTTTAAAGAAAAAAAGAAAAATTGCTGATTTTTTTTCAGGATGGAAGAGATATGGGCATGTTTGTAGTTAGTAGAGAAAGAGACAGTAGAAAGAGAGAGATCAAAGATGAATGAAAGATTGAAGATTACAGAGGGAACATATTTTGGCAGAGATGGCATGTAAGGGTATCACTTGTGCATGTAGAAAGGTTTGTCTGCACATAAGTGTTTGTGAAAGAGGTGAAAGAGATAGTGACAGAAGACATCTGATGTGAGATGAAGAAGTGAGCAGAAGTAGAACCTGATGATATGAAGAAAGCAGTGTTTGGTGTTGAAGATATGGAAAGTCAATAGATTGTGGCAAGATAAAGGGCTTTTAGTTCTTGAACATGGAGGAAGTATGTTTGTTGGTAATGATAAAATCAAAGGTATGGCCATTTTCATGTGTGGCTAAGGTAAAGTGAAGTAAGAGGTTATGGAAAGTGAATAGGGTGAGGAAATTAACAGTTAGGATGTTCAAGGGAACGTTGATATGTATTGGGAAGTGTCCTAATATGAGATGCAAGAGTAGAGAAGGAGAGAAAGATTATGAGCCAGGTATTGGACTCAATGAGGAAGAAATGACAATGACTTTGAGATGCGTAGAAAACGGTTACCAGGATTTCGAATAGTTTGAATATGTGAAATATGGGGACCTTGAAGGAGGAAATGTTATCGTACATACTACATAATATTTGTTTTTGTGATGAAGATGTGGGGAGAATCTGGAAGTGGCAATTGGGAGCAAGAAATATTAAAATTCTCTCTCTTCAACAAAGGAGCTAATGGAAATGAGTAAAAGCACAGTTATTATTGGAAAGGGTCACCAGGGAGGTTTTGTCATCAGTAATTGTCAGAAGGTAACAGAGATGGAAGACAAATTGATTTTAAAAAAAAGTTTGTTACCTATAGAATAGGCATTGGAGAGGGAATAGTGGAAGATGTGGGTAGTATTGGCTGGGACTTTGAGGTGGAAGGTTAAAGGGGTATATGAATAAAGAATTGAGTGATAGGACATAGGTAATTAGGTAATTGGGAGTATGGATGATGACTTAGAAGTGTTAAAAAATGGATTGTGTAGTGTCTGACCAGGTGCAATTATGCTAATCATTAAGCAGAAGATTCCTTTAACTCTATTCCCAGAGAAACTGGATGTCAGACAGTACAAAAGCTCAGCACAAAACGAAAGGCACATTCTCAGATGAAAGGTCAGCTTCTTCTTCCTTCCAAAAGCTGGAGAACAAGCCAAAGAGTGAGCAGAAGGAGAAGAAAGTAAAAACTGTGTAGCAGGGGATGAAAGACTTGTTTTCCTTTTCCTGTTCTTTCAGAGGATAGAGAGTAGATTATTTTTTGTTTTCCTTCAAGCAAATGAAGGTCAGCTTACTGAAGCTGGAGCTGGATACACCTTTGTTCGTGAGTGGGTGTAGTGAAGGGGAGCACTGTGAAGCTGAAATGGGGTTTCCAGTCAAAACTAATCTAATCAGCAAGAGGGCATGCCTGCCTAAAGGAGTGAATGACAGGTTCATGACAATGTGATTGCCACTTTCAGGAAACCGTCATGACACCCTTATCAGTGCTTATGCTCCCACCATGACAAACCCTGATGAAGTCAAAGAAAAATTTTGTGAAGACCTAGAGACCCTTACTGTCAATGTACCAAAAGAGGGAACTTATAATTCTGGGTATTTTAATGGTAGAGTAGTCTCAGACTATCAGATTTGGCAAGGAGTTCTAGGGAGGAATGGAGTTGGAAACAGCAACAGCAATGGTCATTTACTGCTGAAGACTTGTGCATCACATGACCTTCTCATCACCAACACTGTCTTCTGTTTACCTAAATGCAATAAAACGTAATGGATGCACCCTCGTAGCAAACGTTGTCATTTAACAGACTATGTGATTGTAAGGAAAAGTGACAGAGAAGTTGTGAGAGTAACAAAGGGAATGTGTGGTGCAGAGTGCTGGACTGATCATAGACTTATCCCTTCCATGTTAAATATTCACATTCATCAAAAGTGCCACTCCCAGAGCAAAATGACTACGAGAAGAATAAATGTGAACAAATTAGAGCTCTTCTTTGAGCATGAACAGTTTATTCCTAACTTGGAGGGAAAGTTGAGCCAACACACAATTTGCAGCAGTGGAGCAGAAAAGCAGTGGGCAGCTTTCAGAGATTTGGTGTACAGCCCTGCATTTGCTCACAAACACCAAGACTGGTTTGATGAAAATGGGAAATTCTGAAGCTGCTGAATGAAAAGCAAGAACTTCACAGGATTTACCAGAGAATAGCTAATCCATTTCTAAGAAGGCAGCATTAAATTCCATCAAAACCAAAGTACAAGCAAAGTTTAGAGAGATTCAGTATTCCTGTCTCAGCAAGAAGGCAGAAGAAATTCAGTTTTATGATGATAGTAACAATCCAAAGTGCTTTTATGATTCCCTGAAAGCCATTTATGGACAAAAACCTTATGGTGCATCACAACTACTCAGTGCTCATGGAGCCACATTGATTAGTGATAAGTACATGATACTAGAGAGATGGGCTGAACACTTCCATAGTGTTCTCAACAGACTATCATCAATCAATGCTGAGGCCATTGACCTTTTACCTCAGATTGAAGTCAATCCATCATTAGCTGAAGTTGCAAGTGAAGAAGAGGATTTGAGGACCATTAGGTTGCTTTTTTTGTGGCAAACACATAGTGCTGATTCTATTCCAGCTGAGATTTACAAAGTAAGGAGTCAATTGCTCATACAAAAAGTGACTGAAATTTTCTAGGTTATGTAGCAAAAGGAGATTATCCTCCAGGAGGTCAAGGATGCCTCTGTGAAAAAGAGGTCATCAAAGATGTCCGTCTGTATAAAGGTAAAGGGAATAGATTGTCTTGTGACAATCACAGGGGCGTCTCTCTCTTAGTCATTGCTGGAAATATTCTTGTTAGATTCCTTCTTAATCGTTCAGCAGGAAGATGGTCATATCCCTGAGAGCCAATGTGGCTTCAGAAGGGACCAAGGAACAGTCAATATGACATTTGCTCCCAATAACTCCAGGATAAATGCCAGGAGCAGACCAGAGGTCTGTACACAACTTTTGTAGATCTAACCACAGATTTTGACACTGTTATCCTTGAGGACTTGTGGAAAATTGTCAAAATTTGACTGCCTGGAGAAGTTCATCAATATTGTACGTTAAATTCATAATGCCATGTTTGCCTGGGTTCTGGATTATGGACAATGCTCTCATGCCTTCCAAGTCACCAATGGAGTGAAACAGGGCTGTGTGCTTGCTCCCATACTTTTTAGCATGATGTTTTCAGTCATGTTGGCAAATGCTTTCAATGAGGATGAACAAAGCATCAATGTCAACTACGTATTGAGGGTAAGTTCTTCAATTTGAAAAGACTACAAGGAGCCAAGATGATGAAGTAGAAAGACGCACATACACATAGCTCTGAAACCACAAACCACAGAACGGCTAGAGGGGACCAACCCAGGGCGAATTCTGCACCCAGAGACCATGGAATATTGGAGCGAGGGAGATTTCTGTTCCGGAGAGTCCTGCAAACCTCTCGCGGGGGGTCCTTCGTGCCTTGGACTGGGCGCCGGGATGGGGAACAGAGGGCAGCCCTACCGCGGCAGCGACACCGTGAGGAAAAGATCCGAGCAGGCTATGGGGACGGGATCTCCAGTGGCCACGCGGGTCCCCCCACCCACAGAGGGATCTGCAAACCTCTCGCAAAAGGTCCATCACGCTGCAGATGCGGAGCCCAGCCGGGACCTGCGGCTGCCGTGGCTCTGAGAGGCACAGATCTGAGAAGGCTCCAGAGACGGGATCTCCAGCGGCAGCACAAGCCCCCCCACCAACAGGTGACTGACAGGGGTAGGTGAGAGAGTCTCTTTGGCGGGTTGAGAGGGGAGTGGGGTGCCCCCATGGCTCGGGCCCCCCCAGGAGACAGAAGCTGAGAGGCGGCTACAGACAGGGGCTCCCCAAACGGGCAGGAGCCTGGATCCATTGTGGAAGGTCTGTGCATAAACCCCCTGAGGGAACTGAGCCAGAGAGGCGGCCCTGCCCCTGACCACCTGAACTTAATTCTCACACTGAATAGCAGCCCTGCCCCCGCCAAAAACCCTAAGGTGGGAAGCAGCATTTGAATATCAGTCCCCAAACACTGGCTGGGAGGACCAGGAGGCAAGGTGGGTGTGAGGAGAACATTCAGAGGTCAGGTCACTGATTGGGGAGAATGCCCAGAAAAGGCAAAAGAAATAAAACTATTGAAGGGTATTTTCTCGGAGAAAAGACACTTCCTCCCTTCCTTTCTGATGGGGAGGAGCAATGCTTGCCATCAGGCAAAGACACAGAAATCGAGGATTCTGTGTCCCGGCCCAACCAATGGGCTCGGGCCATGGAAGAGCTCAAGAGGAATTTTGAAAATCAAGTTAGAGAGGTGGAGGAAAGACTGGGAAGGGAAATGAGAGGGATGAGGGAGAAGCATGAAAAGCAGATCAGCTCCCTGCTAAAGGAGAACCAAAAAAATCTTGAAGAAATTAGCACCTTGAGAACTAGCCTAACTCAGTTGGCAAGGGAGGTGCAAGGGGACAATGAGGAGAAGAATGCTTTCAAAAGCAGAATTAACCAAATGGAAAAGGAGATTCAAAAGCTCACTGAAGAAAATAGATCTTTCAAAACTGGAATGGTACAGATGGACGCTAAGGACTTTATGAGAAAGACAGATATCTCAGAACATACCACGCAGATTCGAAAAATGGAAGATAATGTGAAATATCTTATTGGAAAAACAACTGACCTGGAAAATAGAATCAGGAGACAATGTAAAAATTCTGGGACTACCTGAAAACCATGATCAAAAGAAGAGCCTAGACATCATCTTCCATGAAATTATCAAGGAAAACTGCCCTGAGATTCTAGAACCAGAAGGCAAAATAAATATTCAAGGAATCTGCAGAACACCGGATGAAAGAGATCCAAAAAGAGAAACTCCTAGGAGCATTGTGGCCAAATTCCAGAATTCCCAGGTGAAAGAGAAAATATTGCAACCAGCTAGAAAGAAATAATTCAAGTATTGTGGAAATACAATCAGGATAGCACAAGATCTGGCACCCTCTACATTGAGGGATAGAAGGGAATGGAATAGGATATTCCAGAAGTCAAAGGAACTAGGACTGAAGCCAAGAATCACCTACCCAGCAAAACTGACTATAATACTTCAGGAGAAAAAATGGTCTTTCAATGAAATAGAGGACTTTCAAATTTTCCTGATGAAAAGACCAGAGATGGAAAGAAAATTTGACTTTCTAACACAAGAATGAAGAGAAGCATGAAAAGGTGAACAGCAAAGAGAAGTCATAAGGGACTTACTAAAGTTCAACTGTTTACATTCCTACATGGAAAGACAATATTTGTAACTCTTGAAACATTTCAGTATCTGGGTACTGGGTGGGAGTACACACACACACACATGCACACACGCACACATACATAGAGACAGAGTGCACAGAGTGAATTGAAGAGTATGGGATCATGTCTTAAAAAAAATGAAATCAAGCAGTGAGAGAGAAATATTGGGAGGAGAAAGGGAGAAGTTATATGGGGCAAATTATCTCTCATAAAAGAGGCAAGCAAAAGACTTATTAGTGGTGGGATAAAGAGGGGAGGCAAGAGAAAAACATGAGGTCTACTCTCATCACATTCCACTAAAGGAAAGAATAAAATGCACACTCATTTTGACAGGAAAACATATCTCACAATACAGGAGAGTGGGGGATAGGGGCACAAGCAGGGTGGGGGGGAGGATAGAGGAGAGGGCATGGGGAGGAGAATGCAATACGAGGTTGACACTCATGGGGAGGGAAAGGACCATAAGAAAATAGAAGTAATGGGGGACAGGATAGGATGGAGGGAAATATAGTTAGTCCTGTACAGCACAACTAGTATGGAAATCATTTGCAAAACTAAACAGATATGGCCTATATTAAATTGCCTGTCTTCCAAGGGGAAGGGGTGGAGAGGGAGGGAGCTAAAGAAGTTGGAACTCAAAGTGTTAGGACCAAATGTAATGTTCTTACCACTGGGTAACACAAAATACAGGTTAAGGGGTCAAGAAAGCTATCTGGCCCTACAGGACAAAAGAGAAGACCGAGACAAGGGCAGGGAGCGAGGATAGAGGAGAGAGCAGATAGGTCACAGGGGCAATTAGAAAGCTTTGGTCTGGGGGGGGGAGGGGATAAAAGGGTAGAAAATTTGTAACCGAAAATTGTGTGAAAATAAATGTTAAAAGTTAAATTTAAAAAAAAAAAGGAAAAAAAATAAAATAAAATATATAAAGAACTGAAAAAAAAAAAAAGAAAAAGAAAAGACTACAAGCTAAGACCAAAGTGGAGAGCGTGTTGATGCTTGATTTTCTGTTTGCAGATGAGCAGTGCAGCCTCTGAAGCTGAGATACAACAAAGCATGAATCAATTCTCTGCTGCCTGCGCTAATTTTGGCCCAATAATTAACACTAAAAAACACAGGTGCTCCATCAGCCACTACCACACCATCCATACGTGGAACCATTGGTTGCAACAAATGGAGAAGCTTTGAATGCTGTGGATAAGTTCAGTTACCTTGGCAGTATACTTTCCAGAGATGTATACATTGACAATGAGGTTAATGCATGCATTGCCAGACCTAGCTCACTGTTTGGGAGGCTCCAAAGAAAAGTTTGGGAGAGAAGAGAGATTAGACTGACTACCAAACTGAAGGTCTACAGAGTCGGTGGCTTCAGAAAGGGCGAAGGAACAGTCGATATGGGATTTGTTGCCAACAACTCCAAGAGAAATGCCCAAAACAGAACAGAGGTCTGCACATAAATTTTGTAGATCTAACCATGGCCTTTGACACTGTTAGTCATGAGGGATTATGGAAAATTATGTCAAAATTTGGTTGCCTGGATAATTTCATCAATATTGTATGTCAAATTCATGATGGCATGTTTGCCTGGGTTCTGGATAATGAACAGTGCTCTGGTTCTGTCCTAATGGAGTGAAATAGGGCTGTTTGTTTACTCCCATGCTTTTTAGCATGATGCTTTCAGCCATATATGTAAGTGTATGTACGTAGATACAGATAATGATAGGTACAATGTTTGTTCTTCATTTTTGAAGAGGACCTATAACATCATGGGGTAATATCTTGACTTGTGTCTTAATTGGATTCAAGTGAGACAGAGCTGCAATAAGTTCTCACTTTCAATCTCTCTTCCAGAGTTAAAAAAGTCTTGTTGCAAAACAAAAGTCAAGATGGCTGCCACTAGCCTGTGATGCAGTGGAAGATCTTGGCATATGTGATGTGTGACTAAGCTCTAAGTGCTCTACAGGACCTTCTCCAGTCACTTTCATGGCCAACGGAATAAATTGTTCTCATCTACCCATTATATGAGGGTGGAAGTGTCTTCACATTTTGCATGTGGACATATCCTTAATTCACTAATGGGTTTGAGGCCTGTTGGTTACTCTCAAACTGGTTTAGCTGGTCTGCTGAAATGGTTTTACTGGGGTGTGGCTGCTGAACATACTACAACTTCTTGGAACCACAGGTGAGAGTTGGGTGACCAGATGAATATCAAACAAAGATGTATAAACATTCCTATAAAGGGCTCAGCAAACTCTCACATCAGAGGCAGTAGCCCTCCCTTAATACTCCTTAAACACAGAGATAATCATATATATATATATATATATATATATATATATATATATATATATATATATATATATATATATATATATATATATATATATATATATATATATATATATATACACACATATATATGTGTGTGTGTGTATGTATGGCTATATATAAAAATATATACATGTTTGTATGTTTATATGCTATATCTAGAATGCATGCACGTGTATTTTACACAAGAGCATTTTACACGCATGCATAGAAACATAATACACATATATTATGTGGGTATGTATATGTGTTAGCATATGAATACATATGCACATGCACATATGCACAGACATGTGTATATGTATATGCATGGAATTTAAGAATACATTAATCCGTTTGGTAGCTAGTTCTGTTTTGGTACCTTTGTACTCTCTTAGTTTTCATTCTTTTTCTTTTCACTTCTTTGGCACTATTTATCAGACTACTTCCTCTCTCCCGTATGGGATTTTGTAATATGATCTCTCATCTCTTTTGTTTGTCCTCCTACATGTCTATCCAGTGTTCTTAGGAGCTTTTACTGGTTCTTCTGTAATGACATACCCAGTATATGTGGAAGTCACATCTATCGTGGGTCTTAGTGATCTCATTAGCTCCCATGCATTCAATTACCATTTATGTACAGATTGTTCCAATTTTCTTTGTCCAGTCCTACTCAATTTCCAGAGTTCTAAACCCACATCAATTACAGCATGTTGCGTATTTTGTAGTGGATGCCATATAGTTATCTCAAATTCATCATTTACAAAAAATAATTTATATTGTCCTCTCAGCATTGACTTCCTGACACTCTACTTTCTCTAACATGTCCCTAAGTCATGTGCTTTCAAAGCACTCTCCCATATCATTTTTATGTGTTTCCTCTACTATTAGAATGTAAGTTTTTTATATGTGAATTGTCTTTCTTTCTAATTGTATACACTTCTAGTACTTAGCAGTGACTGGTAAGCATTTAATAAATGTTTATTGATTAATTGATACATAATAAGTACTTAATAAATGCTTATTCCCTTGATTTAATATGACTTTCCCAAAAGGTCCTCACTTCCAGTAACTGTTGTTTGTTTGTCAAAAGAACAACAATCTTTTGAGTCATTCAGGTACACAAACTTACTGTCATATGCAATTCTTCTCTCTCATTCATTTCACATACCCAATTAGCCTTCAGTTCTTAACTTTTTCATCTCTTTGCAATAGCTTCCAATCTTATAGGCACTAATCATTGTGTTTCTAATCTCCCTGATTCAAGTTTCTCCTCACTCTAATCCAACTTTCAAATAGCTGCCAAAGGGATTTTCCAAATACCTAGATCTGTTCATGTAACTATCTTCCACAACACCCACTGCACTCAATATGACCCTAGTTTCTCTCTATTACTTTCAGAATAAGAAAATCTTTAACATTTCAAATCTAACCTTTTACTGCCTTTCAAACCTGTTATATTCTGCATCCCTGTGAAGACTCAACAAAATCTAGTCATATTGGTCTGCATAAATTCCCTTCACAAAATACTCAATCGGTTGTCCATACAACTTTGTACTGGTGATTTTTCATTCCTCACTGGTTATTCCTTTAAGATTAAAGTATCCTTTCCTTCAGAAGATCTATCCTCATAACTGTAAGTACAGGTGATATTTACTCTCAATTTTTTTATTTAATTTATATATTCTAATTTTATATATATTCTTACCTATTGCAATATAATAACCTTGAGGACCGAAATTGTTTACATTTTTTTCTGGATCCTAACTTACTTAGCACATATGAAGTGCTTAATAAATGTTTGCTAATTGATTAAGTGATGACATTTGCTTAAGAAACCAATGCTGAATGATTTCTGTTTTGTCTAAAGAGTTCATTGTTTTGTTTACTAATCAAAAGTCAAAAATTATCTGACAGCTTAATTGGTAACAACTTCCATTGGAAGCATGTGAATTAAACTTCAACTGGTTATACATGGCTCTAACTAATTTTCCAAATTAGGAAGGGTTGTTCCAATGATGTTCAGTGAGTGACTTTGCTAACAAGCCAAGTAAACAATCATTTGTTTTGCACTTACTAAGTTTGAGACACAGTGGTAAGCAATGGAGAAGCAAAAAAAAAAAATAGACAAAGCATCCCAGCTCTCAAAAGACTCATACTCTTATATTTGCAAAGTAGACATCACTGATACAGACAAGGTCTATACATTGTAATGGAAGGTAAATATAGAAGGGAAGGCACTGGTTTGGAGCATGAAGCAGGAGGCTTCTCATGGGAGCAGAATTTCAACTAAATCTTGAAGCAGATCATTTTAAAATACTGTTAGACAAGCAGAAAGGGTAGATAGATGTATCAAAGGGATATTTTTATCTTTCAATTAGTATTGCTTCCCAACAAAAGTGGAAACAATATGCTTTGAACTGCATTCATATTCCATAATTCTTCCTCTGGAGGTGGATAATATTTTCCATCATGAGTCTTTTGGAAATGTCTTTAATCATTGCATTACTGAGAAGAGAAATCTTAGTTGACTTCCTATGATATTGTTGTTACTGTGTACAATGTTCTCCTGATTCTGCTCACTTCTCTAGCATCAGTTCATGTCAGTCTGTCCATGGTTTTTTTTTTTCTTCTAAAAACAGCCCGTTCATCATCTCTTATAGAACAATACTATCCCGCTACAATTCATCCACAATCCACAATTGATGGTCATCCCTTCAATATTCAAATCTTTGCCACTACAAAAAGAATTGCCATAAATATTTATTTACAGGTTCCCCTTTCCCTTTTTTATTATCTCTTGGGGATACTAAACTAGTAGTCATATCGCTTAGCTAGTAATAATGGTTTAATAGTCCTTTGGACATAGTTTCCAATTGCTCTCCAGAATCAGTTCAGAACTCCAACAATAATGCATGTGTCCCAATTTTCCCACATCTTCTCCAACATTTAACATTTTCCTTTTTGGTCCTATTAGCCAATCTGATACGTGTGAGTTGGTACATCAGACTTGCTTTAATTTTCATTTTTGCAATGAATAGCAAATTAGAGCAGAGAATGGATTATTTTATGAAAACTAATTTGAAACTCTGATTAATTTCGTCTGAATAACTGTAATCATTTGAAATTTTGACATGTAGCCTTTAAAAACATAGAAAGGATTGCTCTATAAATGTACTATGGTTACTAATATTATGATTTGATTAGGCCCGCTATATTTTCCCTAAATTTTCATTAGAGTCTACATACAAACCTGGTGCAGATTCTTTTTTTGTTTCCTAAGAAGTTATTTTAACCTACCTTTGGAAAATAGGTTTCAAATTGTTGATACATACCTGAATAAAATAATGATTGAATTAATGGAAAAAAGCACATACAATGACTAAGTTTCTTAGATATAATTTATACTGTTTGAATTCCAAGTTATCAAATGATTTAAGATATTTTTGTTACTGTTGAGAAAACAAACAGAATCCTCTGGCTTTGTTTCCTTATTCATAAAGTTTCTAAGATATCAATGTATGGATAAGAATCCAGAGGAATCCAAACAATGTGCTCTGTTCTGGGCAAAATAAGTTGCTTGTTTCAAAATTCGGTATATATCTTGCTTTAATAGAATAACTCAAAAATATCACATGCCCATAGGTTTGGAGATCAGTTTTTGGAGTGGGCTAGTGCTATAGTTTTTAAAGTGGCTTTCCAGTTCATAGTAACTAGACCTGTAATTAGATAAGAAGTGCAAACTGAACTCAATTTAATTTCTTTTTATGGAAAAGTGATAGTCCAAATGGAAAAGACAAAAAGAGAAGCATAAATTATCAGGATTCTATAAGGAGATGTATAATGTTCTAAAAGCATGACATTGACATATTTGAAAATTAAGTTTTGGCCATTCTACATGTGATCATCGTAATAGTAATCAGACTAAAGAACAAATATCAATGTCTCAGTGTCTCATAATCTACCATCGGATATATGCAAACTATTTTGGGATGAGCCTTGTCCCTGCTATACGCACCATCTTTGTTGTTGTCCTGGGGTGAAGAAGATGAGGACGGTGGCAACGAAAGAAGGGGGTCAATTAGAAGAAATTCAATTAGAATTATGTCATGCAGATGACATAATACTGATAGAGTTCAATTACTAAAGAATATAAGAATTATTATAACCTATAAATCCTTACTTATTCTGTATACAAAATATGTATTTTACTACATCAAATATATATAGATATTACCATTGTGAGTTCTCACTTCACTCATCTATACCAAAATCCCTTTCTTGGTAGTAGATGGTCAGACCTTCTTCAGTTTATGAAGAAAGCAAGAAAAGGCAGACAGAAAGGCTGATCACACAGACAAATAAATAGATGATAAAGGTAGAGAGAGACATAGATTAGAGAGATAACCTTGTTTCCAGTCTTGTAATGATGAACTTTTCTGAATGTAATTAGGTTGGTCCTAAAAGAATGGATTTAGGCTCTGTTTCAATTTGTGAAGTACTGGGAGAGCTTGTCACTGTCACAGTCACTGAGAACCCAGAGTTACCTCAGTGCTATAAAAAAACCATCAGAATAGGACTATATTGGAAAAGCCCTAATAATATAGAATGAACTTCAATAGGATCTGGGAGACAGCAAATGCAAAATGAAAATTCACAAACAAAAATAAAAATAGCACAAAACACCAAAGACCTCTTCTGAGATCCAGGACTCTCAGCAAAACTTTGCATCATTTTGCAATCACCTCAAGCCCTCAAATTTGATCTGAAAAATTTCCATCAGATCGATATTTGTATTGGAACTTTTGGGCTTTCTAGCCTAAATATATAACCCTAGTTTTATGCCATGCATGCCCCCATTCCTTTCCCTTTTTCTGACAAATTCCCCTTTCACTTTTTCCTGACTATAGCAAAGGCCCTGACATACACAGGAAAACCTGCTGTACAGGTTCTTAGATCTGCATTTTTAAAGGAAAGCAACTTTCTAGGGGTCAACAAACTCTTCAGTCAAGCACATGTGTCTTTCACAGTGCGGGGGGGAAAGTTCGCATACTGAACTTCAGAGATAATACAAAGAAATAATAATCAGCACACATCACTTCCAACTGTCTGGCATAAGCAATACATACACCATAGATCAAAAGACAGATCCAACTCTCTGACCATTACATACACACATACATACATATATACATACATACATACATACATACATACATACATACATACATAGTTAACTGAGAGAGAAACACAAGCCAGGGGGCTCCTTAGTGGTTGCCCAGAATCTCATCTGGCCAAACACTTCCAATGAGTAAGTGCCAAAACAAAACCTCGCCTCAGAACATTTAAACATTTTTCAGAGTCAGAGTGCTTCACAACTCTTTTGAACCAGTGTCTCCTTAACAAAAGGTGTGGGCCTTCCTACAAATCTTCCTAGGTCCATTAAGGGGTAGGAAAGATCTTCTTTAATCACATTTTTCAACCAAAGGCACTTGATTATACTAAAAATAAATATGCATTATCAGTACACTAACAGGGATCTACCCTCACCTTAGGCAAAACATTATTTACCTACTATCTCTCATCCCACACCAATCCCTATCCTACTTAGCTTTATTCCATCCCAGTCCAGAGACTTTGTGCACTACTTTCTTAAATGGACCCTCAGCTCTGTTGTGAACAAATTCTCTACATCTTTGAACCCTTTCCTTTATAATTTTCCATTTTTGATGCTAACAGAAATCCTTCTTTCCCTCAAAGATACCACATCATTCAGCATCCTAAACTTCCTCTTAGACTTCATGTCAAGTTCCATTCATTTTCTCCCTCCATGTTTGTCCCTTACCCATTCTCAAGCTTTACCTCCCTTTATTCACTTTCTTAGCAAAATAGCTACCCAAATAAAGCCAAAGACCTTTGTCATCATCATCATCATCATCATCATCATCATCATCATCATCATCATCATCATCATCGTTGTCTTTGTCTTCCTCTTCTTCCTCCTCCTCCTCCTCCTCTTCTTCTTCTTCTTCTTCTTCTTCTTCTTCTTCTTCTTCTTCTTCTTCTTCTTCTTCCTCCTCCTCCTCCTCCTCCTTCTCCTCCTCCTTCTTCTCCTCCTCCCCCTCCTCTCACTGCTCTTGCATTACAACATTCATCTCTGAGTAACCTCCACCATCTACCATGTACTATCAAAGACTTTTAACTTTACCCTCAGATCACTAAACCCTTGCTAGAGGAAGTAACAGAAGATGTTAATTGTGTCTCACCTAAATTAATACACTACATCTTCAATTCAGTCTTTACTTGTTAATTCTTTTATTCATCGTTGATTGACTCTTAATGTTACCTTTTGCTTTTCCTAATAGCAGATAAAGTTCTTTGTCTTTGAAGTCTCCAATTTTGCCTCCTTCACATTACTCAAAAGAATCCTTTCTTAATCCTTTACTGAGAAAATTGAGACTATCAATCATTAGTTTCCATATTACCTTTCTTCCCTTTGTTTTGCTTAGGACTAATCTCTTCCTTTATCCATACCTCATCTAACCACCCTTATGCCTATCCCATCTCCTATTACCATCTTGAATGAAATGTAGTTCAGTATCCAACTGTGCATATGTATTTGTGTTCAACCAATTTAGATGAGAATGAGGTTCAAGTGTCAGAGTCTAGCTCCATCTCTTCCTGCTCATTTGGATAGACTCCTCTTTATGTGAGATAGTAACTTCTTTTTAAATTTTCTTTCCTTTAGTGATCTTATTCTATTTATTATAAAAAAAATTTACTCCCTATCAAAACAAATGACTTGCTTTATTTCATACATACATACAGACATGTAGAGAAACACTAATTATGGGATAGAGGAATGAGATAAAAGAATTACATATATGTGTATGTATGTGTATATATGTATGTGTATATGTATATATGAATATACACATATACACACATAAATATATGTATGTGTGATTTTTTTTTCTTATTTCTCTATCCTACTTCCTTTCATCATAATTTAAATACAAGTTCTGTAAATTTCCAAAGAGAATATCTGGGCTAGTCTTCTTGCTTACTTGAGGTATAAACATGCATATTTACTCACATGAATATATATGGGATATTGAGCATTTTGTTTTTCATGATCTTAGGGGTATGTCACCCTAAGGACCTGTAAGATTCCTGTTCTACCAGAGTAGTCTGATCAAGTATAATCTGGTTACCTGATTCTAATCCTTGTCTGAGGTCTAAAATTTCATTATGTTAGTTTGGCTCCAAGTGATCAGACATCCCACATCTCCAATTCCAGTAAACTATTGCTGGACTTAGCCACTAGTAACAACTGGAAAGTTCTCCTGGTTTAGAATAAAAGTTTTGTAGGCTCCCTTTTCATTCTGGTTTTATGTTCTTTTCTGATTATTGTACTTTGGGCTTCAGACTGAATTAGAATTTGGAACTGAGACTTCAATCTATTCTTGGGATCTGAGACACACAACTACTACTTGCTTCTGAAATTGTTCCTCTCTTGGTACACAAGACTGTGGCCCACAACAGTTATTCACACTAGATGCCATTCATAAGTACATTTCCCCTCCTCAGTTTATCCTTACATCTGTGACTCAGAGCTCCATAGTAATCAACAATATAGCCAGTTATTACCTGTTCCTGTCCCATATTTAAGCCACTCTAAATGGGATATTTTACTTCTTTTTGCCCTTGTACACTGCCTCTCTCTGTTCTGGAGTTTTTCGTTAAGACAAGCTTCTGGAAAGATCCAACCCTATTGTTTACAGACTTCTCTTTCTGTCTCCATATGGCTCCTTGGCTGGGAAAATGATTCAATATGGTTTTGTTCTAAGATTTATAAATCAGGATTTAGGATGCTAAATTTAGATTTACATCTTCATGATCTGCTTGGAATTTTTCAGTAGGGGTACCTTATACTTTCTCTTATTCTACTATTTTCTCTTCCACTTTTCCTCATGTTTTTTCTCTGTTCCATTATCAAAGTAGGGCCTCACTATTTCTGAGGCCCCTTCATTTCTCTCATTTGTTCCAAGAACTTATCCAATTCCAAGAACTTCTCACCAGTCTCTGCTTTTAAATTCACTGTTTACAAATATATCCTGGTCTCCCCTATGGGGAAAAAAGACAATACTTTCCCTTTGACTTCTCATCTCTTCAAGAGTAACTGACAGGCCTCAAACCTGTAGGTGAGTTAGGGGAATGGTTATGCCAAGCTTGTGAAGACATCCCCAGCAGAATGGGTGGATAAGAACTTGTTCCAATAGCCATGAAAATGACTGAAGCAGGAGATGTAGAGTGCTTAAAACTTGGTCAAACATCAAAGACACAAAAGTAATCCAACATTTTCTAGAAAAAAAGAATAAAGTTATTAAAGATTTAAATATGCATTTCCATAATAGCTGATAGAAAACATAGAAAGCACACACACATTACACAGATAGACCTATATGTGTATGGCTACGTATAGGACTATATATACAGGTGACAAAATAGGAGAACTGGCATGTCCAATTGTTGCTTCTGAAGATAATATCACCATGACATCAGTAGAAAAATGAGTACTTATTAGATTATAAGAAATACAAAGGAAAATAATGAAGCTTCGTTAAATTTTGCTTCTTCCTCACTGTTTGGTAAGTGTTCTTTATCTAGTAGGCACTGAAAAAATGGTAATTATTTTCTACTAAATTCAATTGAATAGGTCTTCCATAATACAGAAATTGAGGGAGAAAAGACTGTGAAATCTGGAAGCATAATATTTCTTTCTAATTTTTCTGATAATGGTCTAATTGCCATATCATTTAAGTAATTGATAAAAACATGTATGAACAGAGCCATACACAAACATATAAACTGTCAAAGGATATGGACAAGAATTACTTTTCAAAAGAAATAACAGTCCTTTGAAAGACATAAATTAATACTATATAGGTATAGCTAAGTGATATAGATGTAGGGCTAGACAGAAATATACATATGCATCTATTTATATTTTTGCATGTATATGTGCATGTATCTACATGCACATATTAATTACATGCACATATATGGTGCATGTTTGCTCGCATAACTTCTAACCTTCATTGGTTATAGGCATGTCAGTTATAACCTATTAAGAGTATGCAAAAAGTTGGCTACTAAATATATTACATTTTACTAAAATGTAGATTTTTTTTATTGCTTGACAATGGAAAATAATGGAGACGAGAAGGTAATTGAGCTCCTATAAGAACTTAACAAAATTACATCAAAAAAACTGTGAAAAGAAAATGAAGTTCGCCTTTAAGTGTTACTTAAAATTTTTTCTATATTTTAGTCTATGATGAAAGTGCATTTTTAAAAACATGTAAATATTTTAAAGCTGAACAAACTTTGTGAAGATTATATTTGTGCGAATAAAAAATACCATTAAATTAATGGTTTTTATTCTCGAATTTATATTAATTCATCCTTAATTTTGTTCACATTATCAAATTATGTCTCCTTTTAATTTTTTTTTTAAGTTTCTAATCACAAGTGTACAGGAAGGAACTCTGAACTTAGTAACAAAATCTTCGCTTGAGTCTAGCACTGCTTCTAATTGAATGTGTGAAATGTTAAGGAATTTGTTTACCTCTAGGGACTTCATTTGCTAACTTCTAAAATGATGGGAATAGACTAGATGATTTTCAAGTTCCCTTTAGATTTAAAAATCTGAGGGAAAAAACATATATTTATATGTATACAAATATATGTATACATGTATACACATATGTGTATATATGTATATGTATACATATATACATAAGTAAATACACACACTCATATATATATATAGTGTATCACGAGGCATGGTTACCAATTGCAAAGCAAATTACTGAGAAGTTATAGGGTTTCAATACTTACTTCATGAATACAATTAAAGACAATGGACATAGCTATGTCTTAATGATTTAAACTTTGTTATCGTGGTAGATCTAGAGTGAAAAAAAAATGTTCGTTTCCCTTATCCCTCAATGATTCATTTCTTCTAACTTTCAACATTTAAAATATGATGTCAGTGAAAACATGTGGAAAAATTGCAGATAAAACTATAAAGCAACTCTCCTATTTTATACCTTGCTAAATCATTTTGAATGACTCTCTGTCTTACATAGTGTATATATTTCCTCATTGTTTCACTTAAACTTTTACCATAGAAAGATGTTCATTCTTATAGAACACTCTTAGTAAAAACTCCTTTCTTATTAAAATGAATTTGAGTAGATTGATTAAAAAACACTTTGACATTTCCACTGACACATTACCACTGCATTTTTGGAAGCATTGAAAATCATGCTTGATTTTCTAAAATTGAAGTTCATTACTAATTTTCTTGAATGACGTCCTGAATGTTATAATTGTTGAGAATCTTTCAGTTGTGAATGACTTGGAATTCATAGGAGTGTATGGAGTGTGACAAAAGTGCATGCTTATTGGTTGCCACCTAAAGAACTGGTTTTGAACAACTAAAAGAGAGAACAGGCTCCGCGAATTGTTTATGTTTCATGAAGTCACTGTGTATGAGACTCAAAAACAATTATTTTGACAGCTCTAAAGATAAAATAATTTCATGTTAAGAAAAAGTTTTTAAATCATCCGTCAAGTACTCAGTATTTCTTTTAATTACTTAAATTGTACTTTGTAATTTTTGAATTCAATATTGACATGTTGGTAGTGAGATATTTGAATATAAATACCATTTTCTCATTGAAACATATATACTTTTCTATTGTTGTTAAATTTGATGTCTTTACTTATTAAAGGGGATTCTCCACTAATTATTGATGTCAAAAATCAATTACAAAATACTTCCCCAAATTCCCAGACCTTCATTTTACCTCATTTATTTATTCTCAGAATTGTGTGTCATAGGTTTGGATTTAGTTTTGGTTTGTTTTCCTCATCAAAATTCAATGATAGTTTAGTGAAAATCTTCAGTGCCTTTAGATTGAGGTAAGTTTACTGGTATCATTTCCAGCCTTCAGAAAATGTCTCAAATTGAGGAAGCAATTATCATTGTATTCAACTTATGTTTCCATCAGAGAAGCAGATTTAGACCTTACTCTTTAATGGTGTTAGTCATTGTTTACTCATTTCCACACACACGAAATCTCATCGAGGTGAAAACATTTGCTTTTTTCTTAGTGACTTATTCTTTGACCTAATATTATTCAATCCATATTGCTATGTGATTAAAGGCTAACATTTGTGGCAAAAGAGAATACAAGTCAATAAATAGATTTTCTAAGCAATTACATTCCAAAATATAACTGACATATGGTACCAGCAAGTACTTTATCCTTTGCAGGAAGATAAAGGTGATTATTTTTCTGGGCTTAACCTTTCTCTTGTGTAATCTGACAATTCATATTTCAGGGCTCAGAAAATTTTGTTGCTATTATTGTCTTAATATATCTTTTATTTCAAAGTTCTATAGTTGTGAAAATTTAGCTAGTACTATAAGCAATTTAGAAAATTAAAATAATCAAAAATGGGCATATTTTGCCTCCACTGTCTTTATATCTATAAATATCACATATTTAGACTAACTTAATTAAGTATAACTTCAACATTTTATTTTAATCATATATATATTAGGGAATATATAAAATAAGTTTTAAAAATCTATCAAACGCATTCAATGTTATTTCTATATTATGAGCACTAAATATGAGAGTCAAATATTTATTTCCCAGATTGGATTTTTACTACAGGCCAGACTCCTAAATATTCCTTTAAAATTAAAAGCAAGACAAAATAACGAGTTAACAAACATCAAGGTTCACGTATGTACGTAATACACAGGAGCATTGCTGTATCTTCCTCGTTGCAGTTGAAGACGTATTCTTCTACAATTTATATCTCACTGGTGACTTGGATGTAGGTACTAGTAGCCAGGAACAAGAATGAATTCCGAGTGTTAATCTCTATGTAAGCCCCAACTCACCTGTAAGGCAGATAATAACTTTAAGAAACATTTCACTAGTAGCAGGAGGCTTGCTCATTGTGCCCCATTAAAGTTTATACATCTACTCCTTTACTGATATTGCTTTATTTTTTCCTCAGGAAATAATCTCTCCTAGATCTATCTGTATATATAGATTGCAATATAGACTGAAATTGGGATTGCATTGACATAGGGAATGCCCAGATGACAAAATTCCTCCTACCAATTCAGGGAACTTATAGTCTAAGAGTATTGCCTAAAATATTACAGATTCACTGATTTTCCCATGATGAAATAACCTATAGGTGTCAGAAAGAAGCACTGATCCAGGTCCTTCTGGCTCTGAGGTTATCTTTCTTTCCACTATGCCCTATTGGCCATACAATATGATAATCTCTATTTATAGACGCTCTAGTTTATTGAAATTTGCATACTGTGAAATGATGATTAATATATGCCTTCATTGCATTTGGAACTTCTAAATGTGATCAGTGTCTGCTCTTCATCTCTTTGTACCTCACCCCCACTGAAACAGGGGTATCCTTTTCCTCCCTCTACAAAAAAATTAAATGTCTCATAAAAATCTATGCATGTATCAATATTCTTTGTGTCAGTAAAAAAATTAGTGACCTCCAAATTTACTATAAAAGGATGGGGTAAATTAAACAATAACAATGAAGGGACTTTTAGCAATGGGAGTGAAGGAAATTAATTAAACAGACAGTCAGAGTCTCATACTGCAGGAGGACAAGGCATAACTGGAGCTCAGCCCTCTTCCAGAGGATCATGAAATTGTAAATGATTTAATGGAGATGCAAGTTTCAAAATGCATTTTCTTTAATAAGCAAGAAATTGGAAATGTGAAGGTCCCTCTGACAATTAACCATGAACCCTCCTTCAGTCTTCTGATGGGAAAGGGATCAAGAAACTACTCTGATTCTGATTCTCATTGTCAACAACAGAAACTTGTCATATTGAAGAACTAGCTGGGTGTGAGGAAGAGACATACAGAGATCCTGAAACCAACTTGATCCTAGCCTGTTCTGTCCCATATGGTGGGCAGCAAAAGAAATGCTTGCTCATTCCAAATTATATCCTTTCTTTCAAATACCTCCTAAAAACATAGGTTCATAAAAGCATGTTCACAAAACAAGAACAAGTTTTTGAACTCAGAAATAGCCTCTGTTTCAGTCTCTTATTTCCACGGTAGTTCTTTACAGGTGAGGAGCCCTGAAGTCAGGGCTTCCAATGTCCCATGATATAGATATTATAGGGAAGCATAGCAGCAATTGATAGAGAATCAGTTAGAAACACGAGCCCTGCCAATGATGAACTCAGAACCAAACAGGCTGACCTTCCCCATCATTGGAAGGAGTAAAACACAGCTCTTTTTGAGGCAAGGTATTAAAGAAATTAACTAGTGGGAATTTCTTTTTCTAATACTTTATTATATTTAAAATACTATGGAGGGCTTTCCATTGCATTTTATTTGATACCCAGCTTATTAGTAATGTTTGTCATTTAGTGGAACCTTGTTATTCAGTACACTGGTTCTTGTCATATCCAGGAATATGTCATCAGTAATACTCCCAAATGTTACCCAAACTAGGTTAGAACATAATTGGGAAACATTTAGCCAAAAAATAAAAACAAATATGCAGTTTTCTAAATCAATATGTGTCCCAACAGGGATTCTTATACGCAGAATATTAGCTGCCATTATTATTCCTGGTTGACTTAGGATACTGGCAGTTAGTTTCTTTGAAATCATTTTGAACATGACTTTACCTTGACTCTCCTTTGGTGATAATCTGAATATATTCAGACAGTAGAAATTGATAGAAATAAGTAGGAATTTACTGTTTGCTATAATAATTGTATAGTTATATTTATAATAATATAATTATGATATATTATATACCATATATAATATAGACATTATACAATTATATATTGTATAATATAATTATAATAAGTAATATAATTATAATCATAATGATTTATACTATTATTATGTAATTATATTATCATTATTATATAATTATAATAATTTTTATTATATCCCTGGTATTCACCATATCCAACACTTTCTAAACCTTTAGTCTATCAACCTTTGTTCTTTCCTATCTTTATTACTAGATATATATTTCTTTTTACAAGAATTTTAAATATTTATTCAAAATATATTTTATTAATATTTGCATTACAATTTCCTCTGGTGCGCTGATTAAAATGATTTGAGAGACAGTGTTCCTAGTTAATTTAATTATGTTACTAATAAAGTCAGCACAGTATTAATAAAATGATCTCTCTCTCTCTCTCTCTCTCTCTCTCTCTCTCTCTCTCTCTCTCTCTCTCTCTCTCTCTCTCTCTCTCTCTCTCTCTCTCTCTCTCTCTCTCTCTCTCTCTCTCTCTCTCTCTCTCTCTGTCCCGTGGTAGTGGGCTCACAGTTTATACACTTTTCAAAGAGTAGGTGCTCAGTGAGGTGACATCATGTCATCTTTGGACAGAGAAATTTTTCTATACTCAGACTACCCCAGTCTCATTTTATTTACACAGAAGGATCTGTCTCCACCAAATCTTGAGTAGAACAAAATGGGCGTTCTCACCTTAGATAAATTCCCTATAAGTTTGAGTGGAGTCCGACCAAGATTGAGGGAGTTAATTCAATATCATTATCAGTAAAGTCTTTTAAGAGACTGAACTCAAAATCACGACTTTAGAAACAAATCTCCACAAAAAATGTTATTACTAATCATTAATAACCTTTTTTCTCACTAGTATCTGTCTACCTATATAATTATATACAGTGTAATAATTAAAAACAGAAAAATGATACAAGTAATCAGAAACCCCAAAGTCTGAAAATGCGTTCAATGTACCACATTTGTAGGTATATTTCAATGTACCGCTTCTGTAAAGAAAAAGGGTCAACGTCTTCTCATAACTACTCAAAGGACCCATTCTTATTCTTTATAATTTAAAAAAAAATTGCTTTGGGTTATTTTGTGCTTATTATTTCCATTTACATTGTTTCAGTCACTGTGTATATAATTTTCTTCGTTCTGTTTGTTTTATCCTTTTATCAGTTAATAGAAATCTTTCCTTGCCTTTCTGTGTTCACCATCTGTGATACATAAATTCATTAGGACATTCTGACCTTGCTAAGTACTCCTGCAATCTGACTCTTAACTAATCTCATTCGCAACTAGACATAGAAGGACTGTTTATGATGTCTGCAACCCAGGAGGACTGGCCACCCCTATGGGAATCAGATATTCCTAAACACAAATACTCTCAAGGATGTTTTGGGAACATATCCTTTCCCTTCAGTCTTGCATTTAATTGTCAAAATGTCTTCTTGTTTAGGAGGAACTACTAAAAGCATGTACTCCTAACCCATCTTCAGGAGGTCCCCCACCCCCATGGTGTGGATGCATAGCCCAAGACCTTCACTCTGGAGGCTGACCCAGGACTCCCCAGGAAAGTGATCCAGATGTACATAATTTCCATCTTGGTGCTGATCAGACATAGTAATGTTGTATACTTATTGTGGCTTACTGATTGTGACATATCTATTGAGATTTAATGATTGTGGCATAACTGCTGAGATTTACTGATTGTGACATAATTGTTTGGATTTACTGATTGTTACATAAGTATTAGAAATTACTCATTGAGACCTATATTATTGTTCAATCACTTATTGAGTCCTTTATTATTATTATTATTTCATTAATAAATATTAGTTATACATACATGTATATGAATGTATATATGTTGTGTGTATGTGGGTGTGCATGTGTATATATTTATATATACGTATGTGTATATATACATATACATACAAACATACATATATATGTATGTGTGTGTGTGTGTGTGTGTGTGTGTGTGTATATATATAAACTTGAGACTCATTTGTGAACCAGATTGCACTGAAAATAAAATAAGATGCAGCAAATCAGTTTGCTTCACAAGACACCATCTTAATCATTCATTACAACAGTGTAAAATTATTCAGGTACAATAATTTTTTTAAACCATTTCCCAGTTGATGCATATATACTTTGTCTCCTAGTCTTTGGTATCACAACAAGTGCTCAAAAAGTGCTTTAAATGTTTTGGTGTATAAAGGGATTTTATCACTACCCTCCTTGATGTGTAGACCTAGTACTGGAAACTCTGATTCAAAGGGGAAGGACATTTTTAAAACTTTACTTGCAAAATTCCAATTTTTAAAAGAACAGTTATTATATATTTCCCTGTCTACTAATAATTCACTAGTGTGCCTATCTTTCCATAATGGTGAAACATGTAATACACTCATCTTTCACCATTTCAGTCAAAAGGGTAAAAGATGAATTCCTAATGTTTTGATCTGAATATTTTCATCAGTGATTTAATGACAAATATACATACAAACATATATAATTACTTAGAACATTTTTATTTTACCTTTGCAAAGCCCTTTTCAAATATTATTTAACCTTATTCTCACAACAACCCTGGAAGGTAGATATTATTTCTGTTTTACAAAAGAATAAAATGAAGAAGATGGGATAAGTGACTTGTTTAGAGACACAGCAAGTAAACACTGGGGTCAGATTAGCCTTTGATGGCTTCATGGCTGTAGATGCTGTACTCTGTCTACTTTTCTACCTAACTAACTTCTACCATTCCTTTACAGAATTGGTAACAGTTTGCAGTTCTCGTGAAAACTGTTTGATCACATCCATCAATGACTTATGCTCTGTGGATTACACAAACTGTTTTCGTGTACATTTTGGATATGTCATTCAGAAAATAAATTAGCAAGATTTTCCCTCTTATTCATCTATCTCCCTTCTTAAATTATAGGGATAGGTTTATTTGTATAGAAGCTTTTCAGTACAAGATAATAAAAGTTATCTATATTATCTTTGATAATTGCCTCTACGGTTTTTTTTTAAATTTTTATTTATGGTTAAGCATATATGTCCTGTCTGCATCTGTGAAATGTCATCTCAAATTTTTTCTTTTTTTATTCTTTCTTCTTTGGAATTTTGTTAAGGAATATCATGGAAGGTTCTAATCTAACCCTAATTCTACCAAATTGCTTTTAAGTTTCCCAACATTTTTAAAATCAACTAATGGGTTCTTTCCTTCAATATTTATGTTGTCAAGTTCATTAATATTTGTGTTATTGAATTTCAATGTTCCTGATAGTCCCTTTCCTAGTCTGTTTGATGAATATGCCTTTATTATTTTTTTTAAAAATAGTTTGATGACTACTGATTTATAATAGCTTGACAACTGGTAATACTAATATCCCTTCATCCATCTTTATTCCCTTTAAATTTTCCCGCAATGTATTTTTAAAAATTAATATATTCAGTTATATAAACTGTATGTTTGATACTTTGATTGGTATAGCATTAAATATCAAAATTATCTTTGGTGGTTTTGTCATTTTCATTATATTGGCACAGGTTAGACATGAACATTGAATATTCTCCCAGTTACTTAAGTAGAGTTTATTTAAGTAGTACTCATAATTGAATTTATACAAGTGTACTACTACAACCTTTGTTGCTTTGATCCACAAATATTTTATTTATCATTTAGTTACTTAAAATTATAGTTCTCTATCTACTATTTTCTCTTGAAATTTATTTTATATACCATTACATTATACAAAATGATATGCTGTTATGTTATGTAATACTATATATCACAATACTATATATTCAGCTCTGCTCTGTTTTACTCTATTTTTATTCTATTTCAAGGATGTGCTGTTGTTTTTGGCAATTTATATTATGTAATATTACTCTCAATTAGTATATTTGATGTTTCCTTGAATTTTTCTAAAGAAACCATCATGTTTTCAGGGAAAAAAGAGACTACTTTGTATTCCTCTTTTTTTATTGTTATGGTTTTAATGTATTTATCCTATTTTTTCACTACTCTAAGAATTTCCATAATAAGTTAAAAAATAGTGAAGAAAATGGGTATCCTTGCCTTATACCTGAACTTAGATTGGCAAAGTTTTACTGTATCTTCATTGCATACGTTGCTTGTTTTTAATTTTAGAAATAGTTTTTATGACATTCCAAGTATACTTCTTTCTACCCATGCACTTTGCAGGGTTTTTAGAATAAATGAGTGATATATCTTGGCAAAGAATTTTATTTTTTACTTTTCTTTTGTCATAATTTTTTGTTTTTACATGTTTCATTACATCTTGTAAAACCAATTTTGACATGTTTTTTATTGAATTATTGTGACATATTTGACTGAATTTTTTAATCATATGTTATTAAGGTATTGTTCATTTATTGTATTTTATCCTTCCCTCTTTTATGCATTGACTCTACTTATCTGATAAGATGACTCTAGCAAGGAGCTGTATTTCTCAGTAAAATTCTCAGTTTTGAAAACAATTTATGTAGTATTTCTAAAAAGTGTTCTATGAAGATATAATAGAATTTCTTTGAATCCATTAGGTCCAGGAGTGTACCCATCCGTTAAATAGTATAATTATATCAAGATATTTTTCTTTTCCCAAGATTGCACCATTTAAAAACTTTGTTCTTTTATTAGTTTAGGTATTTTATATATTTTAAAGTTTCCCATTTCCTTTATCTTCTTAGTTTTGGTAGAATATAAATACATAGTAGGTTCTGTTAATTCTTTTGATTTCCATTAACTAGTCTGTGATTTTATCTTGCTTTTTGCTTTCTTGATTTGATTTTATATCATGTTCATTTTTCAATTATAAGGGCAAAAGTATATCAATACTACTATGAGTTCAAAAGTATCAGAATTTGGTTTTATTTACCATCACTACTAAATTTTCTCCAAAATTTACCTATTTGGTCTATAATTTACTATAATATCTTTTGTAATTATGTTAGATTTATTTATTTGTTGAATTTCATTTTTAAATAACTAATTGATTGATTCTCTTATTTTTCCATTTTGCTACTGTTATGATTATATATATATATATATATATATATATATATATATATATATATATATATATAATACATATACAGACATATGTTGTTTCAGAAATAACATTTGCTTTCACATAACTCTGAATGTGATTATGATTTGTTACTGAATTCAGTCTTTGTTTAGGGTTTCAATGACAAATTTCCCTTTGGTTCATTTCTTTGTTTTTGGCACACACTCAAATTACTATCATTATTGGATAATTGTCTATCAAAATAGGTTGAATATTCCTACCTTTTAACATCTGTTTGTAATACCTCTGTAACTAATACATGGTATGTTTTGGTCAAAATTCCCATGTGTTTGTGGAAAATACATACCTTCTTTAGTAGTTCCATTTAGAGGACACCATATAATTAATGAATTTTTTCACAAATTTATTAAAATCTATCATCATCTATTTCTTTGCCCTTTTGTTTATCTTTAAGTTTGTATAAAACTGAGACTAGAAATTTAAAATCTCCCGAAACAGTTATGTTACTGTTTATATCTTTGTGACACCATTAATTGAATGATTTTTCTTTTGTCCATGGTTCATTTAATCCAAATATAGTTTCTCTATGTTATTTCTTTTTATACTGTGAATGCTTAGGTTTTGTTTTGTTTGTTTGTTTGTTTGTTTTATTTTGCTCTGTCAGATAGCATGATTCCAAATCTTGTTTTCTTCAGTTCATTTGATTCATAGTGATATTTTTTTGGTCCAATCCTTTATTTTTCTTTTACATATATCTGTGGTATTTTGGTATGCTTCTTATAAGCAAAATATTATGGGATTTTCTTTTCTTATCCAATCTTCCACTTTTAAAAACTGTATTCGATTGCTCAATTCCTTCATATTTTAAGTTAGTTTTACATTATTTTCTATTTATTTTTACAGAATTGAGATTTTTCTCCTTTTTGTTTATAAAGTGTTATTATTTTCAATGATTTTAACGTAATCTACTTTGAAAGAATTCCATTTGCAACAAATTTCTCTGGCTCACCTTCATGTACCTCTTTCTTGCTGTTTGTTGAAATTGCCCCTAGTTTTTCGAGTTGCTTTTTTTATTTTTTCTTCTTCTTTTCTTTAGTTTTATAATTTTTCTTCCTTTTTTGTCAGTTAAGTGTTCCAGCAAAAGTTTCCCTCAGCTTCCTTCAACTTGTTTTATTAGGTAGGTTTTATTTTTTATTTCATTTCCCAATTGGATTTCTTTTTAGGAAAAAAAACATTTTTCTTATTACCTTCAATATTTCTCTTCCCTTTCTCTCTATTTTGGACTTTTATTATATGATTACTTAGTCTGACTTTTTCATGAAAATTTCCAAATTATTTTGAATTTCCATTTAGCAATGTCTATGTTATTTCTTTGAAGATCTCACCTAACCCCTTTTTTTCTTGTTGTGTGCCATACTTAGAGTGTATAATTTCTGCAGGTAGTAGAGAGGATGGAAGGATGGTCATATAATTTCAATTTTCCTTAGTCAAAGAAACTAATCAAAACATTAAGCAGCGCTAAGCCAAGGACACATGCCTGGTATAATCCAATCTTCCTTCTTTCCACTGAGTTATTAACAACTGTTCTGTGAGTCTGGCTACACAATGAGTTTTGAGTATATCTGGTTTTATTGCCATCTAATCAATGTCCCTCAATTTTTCCCACAAGGATATTATGTGATAATTTTTCAAAAGTTTTGCTGTTAAAAAGTCTTTCTCAAATGTTTCAACATAGTGATACCTAAGGTTATGTGAACTCTAATCAGAGCATTTCTCTCATCTACTATTTTACCAGTCTTGTCAAGAAGGAAATGAAATGTCTTGCATTAATTAGTCTTAATGAATCCATTATGACTTTGTTCAATCACTTTTCCCTTTTTTCAAAATTATTCAGTGTCTTTCATGTCATTCTTTGTTTATTTTATTAAGTAATATTTGCCCTTCTTCATTATTCTAATCATTCCTTTATTTCGCATAATCTTCTAAATACTACTGCAAGCAGTTCTTCATCATTTAATGTCCATGCTTTCAGAGTGTGAGGATGAAGTTGATCTGGGTCAGGTAACTCAAATTCTTAAAGAAGAGCTAAGTATTACCACAGTCACCTCAGTCATCTCAAATATCAGCTAATTGTTCATTGTTTTTGTTCTGTCATTCCCAGTGTATCATTCTCCTTTACAGAAAAACAAAACCATAAAAACGTTGCCTTTTGTCTGTTGTGAGTTAATATCATCGCTTCTTCCTGATTCAAAAGTCTTTCCAATCTTTTTTATTCTATTCCCCCCCCACAATATAAATTTTGCTGTCCCTTTTTGTTCCTTTTCAATGTCTTTGCCAACCTTAACTGGTTCTTGATATAGTATTCCTAACACTATTTTTACATGACATTATATTCATCTTCTCTTTGTTGGTCTTATTTCTATTTCCTGTGCACTAAAACAAAATCTAAACTGTTTGGTGAGTTCCTTGTGCATACACATCTGCATCTTCAGAGTAATACCATTTTCTTCCTCATTGTAATATTTTCCTTTTATGTCTAGAGAATTTTGGTCATAAGAATTTGTCATCTTTTCTAGGCTTTGTCAGAATCACTTAAATATATGTGAATGGGGGAGGTGATTCCTATTATTTCTGAATTTATTAAAACTTAAAATTTTTATCTATTAAAAATTTTATTAATGTATTAATAATATGTTATTTTTATTAAAACTTTCCAAAAATCTACAGTATTTGACAGAATGTAACCATTTTTTACTCAATTCCTATCATAAATTTAAGATAGAGCAGTTATTGCCTACCCACTCAGATCCCTATTATTTTCAACCTTGAAACCAATTCTTCCCAATTTTTATGAATGAAATCCAGACGAGAATTAAGCCCTAATGATTCTTTTGTGTTTTGGAAGATAAAACTGTCATTACAGAAAGTCTAGAATTTATTATCTCCTGCACTTTCCTCCACTGTATCTTACCTCTGTTCCAGTTCCATACCACCAATATAATCCTCCTTTCTGTTCTTGTTGTCTATAGAATATTATATCAATGAAAGAATCACTTTCAATACTCTTATGTGTCTTGTCCTTTTAGAATGGAACAGATGAGAATAGAATGGAATAGAAGTTTCTTTAAGGTATCAAAATTCTACGCTAACTCCTTATAATCTCCAGAAGCAAATATAAAATTTCCTGCTTCGTATTCAAAACCTTTATAACCTGCCACCCCACTCAAAAATTTTCTAGACTTTTCATACCTTATTTCCTCCCCTCCTCCACTATAAACTCTGCAATCCAGTGACACTTGTCTCCTTGCTGTTCCTTGGACAATGCTCTCCATCTTCTGACTTCAAACATTTTTCTTGGCTATCCCCGAAGACTGAAATATTCATTCTCTTTAACTCCCCCTCGTTGCTTCTCTGACTTCCTTTAAGTAACATCTAAAACTGAATCTTGTACAGGAAGCTTTTCCGGAAACAGTTTATTCTAGTGTCTTCCCCTCTTGAAGTTTTTCCTGGATTTATCTTATATATAGCTTGTTTATGGACAGCCGTTTGCATGTTGTCTTTCTCCATTAGACAATGAGTTCTTTGAAACTATTTCAGGCATCATCTGTCTTTCGTTAAATACTTACTGCAATTCCTATCACATTGTAGATGTTTAACAAATGTTTACTAATGGTCTTGTTTTATGAATATTTGTATTCCTGGAGTTGAAAATTATTTTATATCTCATAAGTTCTTAAATGATGTCTCCAAAATTCATTCAATCATTCAACGCACTTGTCATTAGATAAAGAGCAAATGGTAAGATTCTCACAGTTAATACTTTTAAGGCCCTAAGAATTGCACAACTTTTTACTCCATCTTTCATTACTATTTCTAGAGAAATGGAATATAGTGATATTATACTTAGAGCTTCTAGTGTCTTCAATGCATTGACTTCCATTACCAAAAATTACTTTACTTGGTGACCAGTCATGTAGTAATGAGCCTCTCTATTTAGACAAATGGGAACACAGAAAATCAACTACTCCCATTATTTGAATGGTAGAATCTGCCAGAATTTTTACTGTTCTGTGATAGACTGCAACAACCACAGATCCGTAATATAATTAGGCATCACAATGGATTTTATGATACAACTATTAATAAAACTGAGCACAATATTACCTTTTCAGTGATTTGTCCCTTAAATATCAAAAAGGGAACTGTCAAGTTTTCTTAGTTGTAAACAGGAATTTTCCCCCAAAATTCATTGTTTAATCTTTTTGCATCCAACTGCACATCACTAAATCCAAATAATTTACATTAGGTAGAAGGAGTATCTAATACAATCAGCTTGTTGAGAGTACAGGATTACTGTCAAAAGCATAATTTTGTCTGCAAGACACATTTTCTCCTCTGAAAAATGTTGATGACACATCCATCAAGACTCTTGTCATAACATTATTGCTGTGAAGAGTTCTATGAGCCAGCATGTTGCTATGTATTTTTCTATGAAAAACAACTCTTATACTTGCTTCACACTGCTACACATATATTTGTCTTGTCATCAAAATGAAAAAGAGCTGAATATAAACTTGTTCCTACTTACAATGAATCATGTCTGACACATATTCATCTGTTATTTTATGCATTTCTCAGAGATGCTCAGCTTCATCTTCCAAGTATAGGTTTACATCTGGGTCATTTAAAGTGAGAGCAGAGTGGAAAATTTCCAAAGATTCTTTCTAAAAATGACAATTAGATGATCTACCTAGAGGTGTTTTAAGGAATATTCATGTGTGTATATATGGGGAAGACTGGAGGTAATTAGATGGGGAAATCTGAGTATTTTGAGTAATATCACAGCAAATTTCTCACAAACCCTCTTAATTCTAATGCCTTCCCTCTGTTAATTATTTCTTTTTTATCTTGTTTTTATATAACATTTTTTTGTCTCCCCCATTTGTTTTTGAACATCTTGAAGGCAGGGACTATTTGTATCTTTTTTTTTTTTGTTTCTAGTACTTAGCACAGTACATGGTACATAACAGATAGTTAATGAATGTTGATTGATTGAATTCCAATACTTAGTTATTTGTCTCCTGTAGGTCAAATGAGAAGTTGTAGAAATTGGAAAGACGTTCAGGGAAATTTTAAATGAAAGACTTGATTAGTTTCTTCAATTCATTTTAATTTGTTCATTTGGTGGCAAATGGCACTCCAAATGAGTGATTATATGGCATTTCAGTAATGAAAATTTAATTAAATTTTAATTCTAAAACTATGAGCAAGGAACCATATAGGAATGATGGAAATACAAAGAAAGAGTTTAGGATTATATATTTTCAGGACTCTAGGACTCATCACATTAAAACCAACCGTAAATCATTTATAAAATGCATATGTGCCAGGAACTGTGTCCAGTACTGGAATACAAAGAAGTGCAAACACTCTTCCTTCAAAAATATTACATGCTAACAAAAGAGTAAACATATAAATAACTGGGTACATGTAAGTATATTGTGTGTTCATCCTTCATTGCCAAAGGAGACCGTGCATCAGAGAAATAATGACATGACTTGCACTTGACTTTATTTTGAGTGAGGGAGGGCTGTGCAGGTCACAAGCCTCACTTTTCCTCCAGAGTCATCTGAATCCAGTGACCAGTTAATCATCAGAATGACTGGAGATGACCCTAGATGAGAAAATTGGGGTTAAAAAAGGTCACACAACTGGTGAATGTAAAGGGTTTGAGGTGAGATTTGAACTGAGGTCCACCTGACTCCTGCACTGGTGGTCTATCTACTGCACCACCTAACTACCCCACATGTAAGTTTATAATCTGTATACAAACATACACACAAACATATATACATATACATTAACACATTATATACAACAAAGCATATATATATGCATATATATGAATATAAAATACAACATAGATGCAGTGAAATATGAGAGAGGATTTGTAAAAGTCTTCTTCAAAAGGTAATGTTTGAGTTGAGACTTGAAAAGAACCAGGGAAAGTAGGAAGCATTTGCGTCTGAGAGTGGAGTGAGGGGAGGAAGGGGGACCTAATATAGACCAAGAGATAAGAAGCACAAAGGCACAATAATGGGTGATGGAGTGTCATGTGTGAGGACCAAGCAGGAAAGTCACTTTGGCAATCTATAAAACTGAATATCAGAAGGGTTATGACTTAGTTAATGTCACACATTGGTGGAATCACCAAGTTCTTATTCCAAACTCAATGTCCTTTCCACCTCATGACAGAATCCTTGCTCTTAACGAACTTAAAATCTTAGAGGAATAAAATTGCAACAATCAAGATGCATTAAGTTAATGTTTGGTATGCAATATTTTAATAACTTTATGTGTGTTATATCTATTCAGTTTATTTTGTGATTAGAGTAATATTATGGTAATAGATTCAATATCACAGAATTGCAGAGTGTTTGAGATGACAAAGATATCAACAGAAATTTTGTTAAATCCATAAAGGGCAAATGTTCCTCATTATAATATACCTGAATATTGGTAAGGCCATTTTCAGTGAAGGAGTATTGTAGGTCTTCACGTAACTGATCAGCTTTGGTCTCTTTGGAATCAGTGGTTGGAACATAGGATTGTATTCCTGTGATGCTGAAATGCCTTGGTTTCAAACAGGTACCGTTCTGTCAGTTTTAAGATTATAACCCTGTATTGTGTTTCATGCTCTTTTGTTGATTATTATGGCTTCTCCACTTCTTGTAAAAAAAAATCTTGTTCACAGAAGTATTTGTATTGATCATATGAATTAAATTCATCTATTCGCATCCATTTAAGTTCACTAACATCAAAGATATTAATGTTTAATATTTTCACTTCCTCTTTGACCACATTTAGTTTATATTGGTTTCCAGATTTCATATTTCAAGTCCCTGTATAATATTGATCTTTATAGCATTAGATTTTTCTTTCATCAACAAATGCATCTGCAGTTTAGCTTCCTTTTGGCTTTGGCCCAGCCTCTTCATTAGTTCTGAAGATACTTGTAGTTGTCCTCTGCTCTTCTCCAGTAGCATGTTGGATACCTTTTGAACTGAAGGGCTCATCTCTAGATTCTCTCTCTTTTATTATTTTATTAGTGCCCATGGAGTTTAGCAAAGATACTGGACTGGTTTGCCATTTCCTTCTTCAGCGGATTAGCTGATGTCAAAAATCTCCACTATGACCTGTCCATCTTGGCTAACCCAGTATGGCATAGATCTTAATTTCATGAAGCTACACAAGCTCCCCCACCACAACAAGGCAATCACCTACTAGATTAGCAACTATTGTGTTTTCATTTCTTTATTATTACAACAACAAGAATGTTTCAGTGAAATATGATGCTTTTTAAATTTCAATTTATATTTCTCAAGGAATTATGTAGGGTAAATCTCTAAATACTCTTTATGTTAACGGGTATCAACATTTTAGCCACTTCACTAGCATAATTCCAAAAAGTTTTCTAGAATTTTGTACTACTTCAGAAGTCCAAGATAAATGAAATATTATTCCTGTCTTTTCAGAACCCTTACACAGTCACAATTTGTGTAATATGAATGAGATGGTCACTAAGGATGTTTACATCTCCAGTTCTCAGATTCTATCATACATTTCCTCTTAATTTTCCTTTTGTGAAATCAGTACATATTTCTCATTTTTGTGAAATAAAATAAAATTAGTCATAATATAGATATGTATACCATCTATGTTTATGCACATATATGTATATTATACATAAATTTGCATACATACAGATATGTTATATATGTATATTAGATAAACTCTAGTCAAACTTGACACAAAAGATTTTTTGCTCATTCCAACAATACCTCTTTATTTTAGATGAATTAATTTTATGCATGAAAATGCTTTTCCATGTAAAGATGATTCATTTAATATTTCATAATTGCTTTTATCCTTTGCTTAGAATAGTCATATCTATAAATATAAAAGGTACTATACGTGATCTATTTCTCTTCTGGTTTTAAATTGCATGGTATTTAATTTTCATAGGTATGTATCTACTTGTATGTATCTAAGCTTAACATTATATTCCCCAATATAACATTTGAAAAGGTGCACTTTATTATATGAAAGCGCAAATAATTCAAAACCAAGATTACATTGTTTTAATAAATTAAATCTCCTAACTTTTCTAAAAAGTTATATTTAAAACATTGATTGCAAAACTATATAAATGTTTTACTTCTTTTTCTTTTAAACCACAGGGTATTTTCTTTGACAGTTAGGTTGTTTGCAAATACAACTCCTAATTTAGTAGAAAGATGTAACTACATTCCAGGCAGGTGGCTTAACAGCAGGGGAAAACAATTAAAGATTGCTAAAAATAGTTTGCAAAAGTCTTTTTTCTAATTTATTCAAATGGATCTCACAATGCACTCAACATTGGTCTTAGTCTCATTAATTTATTTCTAATTAATTACAGAAATCATGTGTGCAAAAATATATTAAAAAGTAAAGAGTATCCAAGGTGAATAAGAAGCCACACTTTCCTTTACCTCTGCTGATGCAGAAATGACATGTCCAGAAGCAGAGTGGATATCCATTCACTTTCACAAGAGACCAGAGAATTTCTTCCTATGCTTCTGACAAGGACTCCAAAGTCCCACACTTTGACACATTTTTCTTAGGAGTGTTACAGATGGAAATAAAAAGCATTATTAGCTCACAGGAACTTTACACATTACCCAAGTTTCTGCCCCTTTAACTGTTGAGCCACATGTGGCAGAATGTTGTGGGGAAAAACAAGGAAACAAGCCTGATGGAACACAGGATTTTTATGAAGAACTAGCACCCCTACTCATAGCAGATGATTAGCAATCTGGAAAGGTATCAATAGACAAGAGATTCAAAGAAGTCAAGGAGTCAGCACTAGAGTAAATATCCAGAAAGTGAAAAGAAAGATGATGGGGGAAAAAAGCAGTTCCATCACAGAAGCTACTCAAATTTCAACTGAAGCCTCTGGGATTCAGTGAGTAGAAGGAACAAGGCAAACTTAAATGGAACAAGGACTGTGAGAGCTGATCAATGTAGCCACACAATGGCCTCAACTTTGCAGATTTTTGTATTCCTAATCCCTAAGGAAGCCAGAATCAATCTTTACTTGTGAGAACTGGCAACTAGTAGCATATGACTGAGTATGGGAATGAAAGAAAAGATCAATAGTAGCTCTTGGCAAGCAGTTTCTGAAATTCTAGATAAAATATAGCAGTTAGCATGAGTAAGGAGGAAAGGGCACACTGGATTTGTTTCATTATGAACATAACACACATATACACATACATATACATACATGCACATACACAACACATACATATATACATGCTTACACACACATAGATAGGTACATAGATAGATAAATTGCCTAAATATAATTTGTTTCTTTAACCCTATGTATTTTGTTTTAAGCATTTAAAAATCATTTTTTTTCTGAGATGAGTTCCATAGGTTTCTAATACTTCTGCACCTGTCCATGACACACAAAAGTTGTTCATGCAGAATCTGATGGATTACATGGTCTCTAAATTCCCATCCAACTCTAGATCTCTTAACTAATGACACCTTTCCTCTTAATTTCCCTTTAAAGAAAAGAATGCACTTGTCTCATTTGTGTGGAATAGAAAAACATTTAATAAATCCATGTAATCGATTTAATAAAGCATTTGTGTCTTACATGAATTATTCTTCCTGTAGCTTAAATCATGTTGTAATAAACATAAAGTTATATATCCTTCTACCAATCATTTAATCTACAAGCATTTATTAAGTGATTAATATTTATCAAGTACTGTGGTAGACACTAAGATGACCAAGATTGAACTAAAATAGTATCTCCCCTAAAGAAGTTTGCATTCTAGGGGAGGGAGATACAAGGGATGTGGATGTATGTGTGTGTGTATTTGTATAAATACATATTTGTCTCTAAAATCTATTCATATACAAAAGAGTTAGAATAGAAGAGATACATGCAAAATAAATATAAGGGAACTTTACAGTTTGGGGGAGGAGGCAGGCACTACCAGCTGGGTTATAATAAGGAAGGAAGCTTTTACAGAGAAGGTGGTACTTGAAATGATCCTTGATGGCAAATAGGGACCCTAAGAATCAGAAATTAGTGGAGATGTCATATTAGACATTAGGACAATGACATCAAAGAGAGAAAAGGGTAAATAGAGTGCCATTTTTGAGGAACAGTACGAAGGGCTCTTTTAATTGTAAAATTTCAGATACCTTTAAAGAAATGTTGTAGTTGAAGAAGCCTCAGAATAGTCAATGTGGCAATAAAACAATAAGCAATAGTAATATTTCTAAATGTTCACTTTTGGCGTAGTAAGAGTAGGTTTTGGTAGCGAGTAGTATATATTTTATTAAAATTGGTTGCTTATAGGCATTGAGAAATTAAACATGCTTTGTTATAAATTGTTAATCACAGATGTTTTCTAAAACTATGTAGGAATTGTAGAATTTTAAAACTATATTTCAATTATCTCACCTCATTTAAGAAAATGATTAAATAACTTATATGAAAAGCATCTTTTTTCCCAAACAATTTACAAGCAGTTCTGTGAAATTGTGGAAGTAGGAAAGGGAAATAAGAGGACACTTTTGGTTCTAACTAGATCTTTGCATTATATTACTCTATTCTTGATCCCAGCTACACTTGTAGATTTTACTGGTATTTAGCATGTGTCAGTGGTAGTTTCTTTATTTTGTCTATGCTAAACATTTATAGACTATCTGGAAAAATATAGGAAAATAGAGTTGCGTGTTTTGTCAAACTGAAAGTTGAAGTCAGGGGCTGTGCTACCTTTGTATATGAAAAAGAAACAAACTCAGAACTATGGGCACTTAATATTAACTATATTAGTGCCAGCAGACAGACTGTTTCCTTCCTTACCCACAATTTGATTCAGAGAAAAGGTTGCATTTCCTATGAGATCCTGGACCACAGTTTATAAATGATAATTGGATTAGAGTATGAGCCTAATTTTCCAGGGTTCATAGCATGTAGGCATTATTTAAATGCAAAAGGAGAGGGAGGGGGAGCCTGTGGGAGATGTCAAGAAGTCTATGTTTGGGAGCAATGGAAGTGTCCAAGAAACTGACATGCATCATATGCATACGTATGTATATATACATATATACACACAAATGTATACACATGTATATACACATACATGTGTATGTATGTATATATGTATATCTTTAGACAAAATTGTTAAAACAAGGAAGCTTAATGAAAAGATTCTACTTTGTATTCCAAGGCCTACTTCCTTAACTCTGGCTCCTCCTTTCCCTCCTCCTGGAGACTTAAAATACCTTCATTACATATTTCCAATTTACTTCTCAACTATCCATGCTCTGCCCCAGTCCTTATGAAGTTGCTACTCATAAAAGTATATTCTTCCTCCCTCCCGGTCCCCAAGGACTATGCTATTAGCTCTTCTTTGTAATAAGAAACTAATTGATGCCAAAGTGTCAATGGTTGCTAATGGCTTAATAAGTTACTTCTTTGAAGTAATATATTTGCATTTTAATAGGTGCCTTCAAGAGATTTTCCATAAACCAAAGTAGAGACTAGTAGGAATTTCAATTACTGTACTATGCTAAGTTTGTGAGGAGGATTCTTTTTATTTTTCAATGAACCTTCTGCTATGCCTCATATTTTACCATTTAGATGACTTCCTATGTTATTCTTAAGTAGAGTTATTATACTTACCATGAATGGATCCTTGATTTTACTGGTGTGGTTATTTTCTCCATGAGTAGAGATTATAATCCTTACATATATTCTAATACCAGCTATTTTGTTCTCCTGTTTCTCTGTGAATTCTCCATAGAGAATCACTGCAATACAGTGAAGTTATTTTCTCATTCTTTTGATATCTGTGGAATACAAATATCCATCTGTTTCATCTCATTCTTGATACATAACTAATCCACCTCCATTTCTAATCACCTTTATCCTAAATAATGGCATTTAAAGCAGTTTATACATCTTTTTTTTATTATATGCCTTATTGATAGCATACTGGGATGCTTATGATACTCTGCTGTTTTTTTTTCTAATCTCTATTTGCATTGTTTGCAATTATATTTCTTTTCTCTGAGAACATGATATGCAATTATTTGTAGTTATGTACTGTCATAAAAAGTTTGTCTTAAGGAAATGGGTTTTTGCAATTTTTCACAGTTTAGGATCATTGAGAGCACTGTGTCTTTTCACAGATGCAAACCAGATAGATCTCTTCTTATAACTCAATCTGAGACCCAATCAATTACTGGTGTACATCTCTAGTCCAACTGTAAGATATATATGGAGGGGTTTAATAGGTTGTATCCAGCTGCATGTCAAAATGTGGAAAATATCCCTTTTTAACCATTTTGTCTTTCATTATGGATGATTGAAACAATAATATTAATGTTGTTGAAAGTTTCACTGAGGATACTTTGTACAGATTTAACTCCTGCTAAATGACTCTTCACTGATTCCCCCAACAACCAAATTGCATAGACTTCCATGGCCTATCCTAGCTATGTTAAGATTATAGTGGAGCATGTGCATAGCAACTCAGTTCTTTGAAGGGGAAAGAGAAGGTAGGATGTACCAAACATAAACTGACTACTAAATTGCCCCTCAGACTCTAATGGAAATAACCCAAGATGCTGAATATAAGAGCCAATCCAACTAAGTGACTTATTTTTAGCCCAGTCTCCACAGTCACCACTGAGGGGAGAAGTCATTGTGGATGAGGAGTCTTTCCTCCTTATCAAAAGAAATGAAGCTTGGCCAGCTGTCTTAGATAGGCAAATGGGTACGAGATCTATTTGTGGGGTAGATCCTTCTAACTTACAAGTCTTGTTTCTTATAGAGAAGAGATCAACCTTTCCACCAAGAGCTATTCACTGGGCAAGAAAGCCTCACTGAAACACCCTGAGGGACAGACTACGAGTCAAACAATTTCTGCTACTTTGTTCATTATCTCTCCTCAAAACTTGATAGAAATAGTCCAGTATCATGAATCCAAAATCCTTGGGAACAGCATTGCTTCTAGCATAATGACCTCCTCCTTCACAGCGGGAAGTAAATGCTCTGGAGATAGAGGCTGACAATTGTTCCTTCAGCTTTTATAGCCACACCTACTGATGACTCAGAAAGAACAGTTCCTGGGAGACTAAAGTCCTTGGCATTGTTTATGTCAAAACCTCATCTCAGACTGACTCTCTCTATCTCTGTCTCTGTCTCTGTGTCTGTGTCTCTCCTGTCTCTCTGTCTCTGTCTCTCTGTCTTTGCTGTCTCTCTCTCTCTGTCTCTGTCTCTCTCTCTCTCTCTCCCCATTCATGCACATATGGAAGTTCTCCTTAATTCTTTGTTGTCCATTATTTAGTTTCCTTTGCTAACTTTCTTTGATTTCTGTTTACTCACTGGATAAATGTGTTTCTTTGTACTGTATGAATAGTACTATGTACTATGGGCATTCACTATGGGACTGTTAATTGCTGGGAAAGGGGGTCAAGTATTGGACAAAGAGCTTGTGTCCCCATGTCCCCATAACAAACATCAATCGGAATTTAATTTGAACTAGAAAACCATGTCCTCTATACTAATAATAGTTAAGGGAACAGATAGATATAATTCTATCCCAATACCCCACCTCTCTGAAGAAAGCAGAGCAGCCAAACTTTTTGACCCCAAACTCCTGCTTCCTCTCCTGGAAGAAAATAGTCTTCCTTAAGGAAGAATAGGGGAAGAAGAATCTCTAGGTTTCTATTCTGCCTCTCCTCAAGCCACACAACAATCTCATGCTGTGTGTGTGGGACAGCCCTTACCACATATAGTTTCCTATACCTATGAACTCTCTAAAAACTGTACTTTTAACTATGCATGTATGTTCACTTGAGAAAGGAGACTAGATTAAAAACTTAGGAAATCAGAAAAGTCACTTCCTAGAGTAGAATGTACATGAGCTGAGTCTTAAAAGAAGCTAGGGATTGTAGGAGGCAGAGGTGACAAGAAAATGTGTTACATGAATAGGGAGGCAGCTTACATAAAAGCAGAGATGGGAGATAAAATTTCCAATTTGATGGAAAGCAAGTATTTTACTTTTGCCAGAACCTATTGCATGTGAAAGGGAGTAAAATACACTCATTCTAGAAAGTAAGAAAAAAGCCATATTAAGATCATCTATAAATAACAAGTTGAGTTGTTTTCATTTTCCTAAAAACAGTTGAGAATTACTCAAAGTTTTTGAGAGGGGTGGGATGAGGCAGGGGAGGTTATGTGGTCATGTTATTTGGTCATTACTGTGAGATTTGTGTGTATGTGTGTGTGTGTGTGTGTTATGGAAGTTAGATTGGAGAGGTAAAATAGTGGGAGCCTATATTCTATTTAGTATTCTACTGTAGTTGAATAAGACAAAGATTGTAAGGGCCTATTCCATAATAGTGTATTTGTAAGTAGAATACAGGGGATACATGGAAGATACATTGTTGTAAGGCCATAGATAGGAGATGACAATTGATCATTAGGAATAATGATAACCAAGGAACAGAGAAGAGTTAAGGATTACGCTAAGGTTGTAAATCTAGGTGATTAGAATGTCAGCAGAAAGAGAAGTTTGTGTCTGAGGAGCAGATAATGATATGAACAATAGAGAGATATTCTGTCTTCTGAGGAGAGGTACCCAAAATGTGAGCCTCCCAGGACTTGCCAAATCCAACAATTATAATACACTTCAATTGATTTACATAGGGAAAAAAAGTTTAGAATATAGAGTAAGCATTATGAATCTTGGGACAGAAAATAAAGATTCATAGCTGGCATATTTACTACTGCTACTAATTAAAGTACAAATTTCAGTGAATAAAACTAGATTTGTGAAGTAAGAAAATTATGTCAATGGATTTTTGTTTCTAGGGATAGTTTAAAATGTAAGGATGTGCCCATGTGAAGAAATATGTCCTTGTGAGTGGTAGCTGTTCTGTGCTGCTTTTGTTCCTTATTGGAATATTTTAAAAAGTTCAGAAGACCGGTCAATCAAAGTTTGAGAACAATGACATTGTCTTCAAAACTTAAATTTTGTTCTTAGTCCTAGATTCATTTTATTGCCAATCACATAGTAACTTAAGGGAGAGGCTAGCCTTGGCACCCCAGCCTCCACATACATCTTATCTAATAAACCACATAAAGCTTCCTTTTGACAATGCCTCAAGTTGATTTCAGTGAACAACGTAATAATCAAGACTGAAACAGAAATTAAAAGGAATTTCCTAACCATTACTCAGGCAGTTGTTTTGGGACCACTAATGTTGAGTCAATATTAGAGACAGTCAGTCAAAGAGAATAAAGTTGTTTTATCCTAGTAGCATTCTGTTCCTTTGTTGTTTTTTTTTTTTTTGTCTGCAGTCTGCCTGAATGTGGTAAGTTAAAGTTTCATCTATGCATTTAAAAAACCATGGACCTCAATTTCAAGGAGTCTTTCTAGTCTTTTTAGTCCAGGAGATGGTAGTAGAGAATAACAACTGGTCCTAGAGAGGCTAGATAACTGAAGGTCAACAGAATAGCAATTGAGAACTCAGTGACCAGGACACTAAGAAAATATTTAGCAAGGAAAACATCAAAACAATGACATACAGAAGAAAGTAAAAATGTGATGCCCAGCACAGAAGTACAGAGCTCAAATGCGATGACACATCCAGTGAAATAAAGTTGTATTCTATCAAACTATCTCCTTAACAATAATATCTAAGAAAATGCAGAAGAATAACAGAAATCAGGGAAGACAAAAAAGAGACAGGGTCATTTTGTGCCAAGGAGTCAAATTCATCCCATTCAGGACTGCATACTGTATGGTATAATTGAAAATATCATAATGCACACATTTTAATTTTTCCCTGGTGAAAATCAGTTTACCAATGATGTAATAATAAACACTTCCAGAGACTGGAAATAGTAGACATATTTGCATAAAATATTGTTACCTTGCTAATTTGAAGATATTCAAGATTTGAAATTTGAAGATAATTCAAGCCTATAAACTAATTCTTGCTTACTTGCATTTGCTGAGTCCTAGATTTGTTAATGAAGTCATTTTGTTATACACACACAACCACATCCACACATTAATTAGGTGACTCTAAGTGAGCAAGGCAGTAGAACAGTATCTGTGTATAGCACTGATGTTACTAATGAGAAAGCTGCCCCTTGTACTTATAAAAACACTAAGGAAGAGGTTTCAAATAATCAGGAATTGAAGGGTTTGTAATGAAAGTAGATGATCTCTCTTTATGGCACATAAACTCTCCTTAGCATTAAACTACCAAAAATGTATGTAATAAAACTAAAGTGTGTTTCTTTACAATGCAGTATAGATATGCCATGTTAATTGCATCATCAGGTCACATTTTATAATAGCAGGAGCAAATATTTACATAGTAGGTAGCATCAATGAACATTTTTCTATGAAAGCTAATAGAAATGTGGCTTCAGAGCTTCCCATAACTTCTGAGCCTTGGGGTGTGTTTTTGTCTTGATTTATAACTTCTTTCTTTTGGTGGAAAGAAGGCAATACATAATACAGCAGGCTATTATCACAGTTTTCTATGAAACTCTGTCCATGAAGAATAGTTGTAATTGTTGTAAAGTCACATTGCTAAAATGTTTTGATTTCACTATATTAGTAGCAAGAATAGGAAAAAAACTCATTGTTCTTTACATTCTGATACTTAAAGGCATAATACAAATTTTAACAACTTTATTATCTTCTTATTCCCATTGAAAAATGCTTTGTGATTGGGCCATGACGTAATCTAGCAACAAATATTTCAGGTCTTCAGTTAAACTACCTGAATTGTGATATTTTATCAGTAGTATTTTTGAAATGTTTTTTAAACAGCAAATAAACATACAGGGCATAACCAACCATATTTCTTGAACAATCAAGCTTTTATTCTAACATGGGAAGGAAAGAAAAAGGATTCAATATCAAAAAACATTCAGTATACCTCTATGGTATAAACTTCATTCAAAGTAATGCTTACCCTTCATGTAGAGGATGCAGGGGGAGGGCAGGCAGTTCTTGTGAGGATATCTAACTCTCACATTGAAACTCACTTAAACCTTTTGTGGTTTATATTTAGTTGTGCAAAGACAAAAGTAGTATCACAAGTATAAAAGTGCCAGGACTGCCCTGTGCTAACATATTGCTTGCCAAAATATTATCTTTAACTTAATATGGAACTTATTCTGCTGATACATGTGTGTATTTTCACATATTTTCATCCATACATTGGGATAGAAGTAAGATATATGAATTCTTGGGTATTGGGAGCTCCTAGATGAAGGTACTTCCTCTGTCAACACAATGAAACAACTTTTCTGCCACTTAGAGTTATAGTAAGCTGCTGAAAGCATTAAGAGTTTAAGTTACAGAAGGTAGAGCCAAAAAGGCAGAGTAAAAGCGGGAACTCACCCGAGTTCTCCTCCCAACCTCTCCAAATACCTTTAAATAGTTATTCAACACAAATTTCAGAGCAGCAGAACCCACAAAAAGACAGAATGAAGCAATTTTCCAACTTAAGACAACTTACAAGGCGAGCAGGAAAGGTTTGTTGCACCAGAGTGAGAGCGGAATACAGTCCAGCACAGGCCATGCCAGTGTAGAATGGACCTCAACAAAACAGGAGCAGGCCTCAGGTTTCCAGATCTCTTGGCCCACAGATGGTTAGGGTATCAGACAATGACCAGAAGCAAGTTTACAGGGGTCTCTTTGCTGTTACCCAAAGTAGGACTATATTGCATTGCTTATACTGGGGTCTTGGGTCACACACCTGGGTCTTAGTTCCAGTGTGAGAAGAAGCACTAACACAGTAGAGATTGTTGCAACAGGGCAGCAGAGACTGTGTTCACAGTTCCAATGTTGAAAAGAGTGCTTGTGGTTACTCACAAACCATCACAAAGTACTGGAGAGTATTAAATACACCTCTCCCTAGATCTTACCACCTAGTAAGACTCAAAAACTTACAGGTTCCCAGAATTCCCCCAGAGAAGAGCTGCACAAAAACCTTGAAGCTTGGGACAATACCCTTTCCCCTTTCCCCTTTCCCACTTTTGCATAGAGTTAAAAGTCAAGAACTACTCTAAATAATGAGCAAGCAACAGAAAAAAATTCTGAGTATAGAAAGTTATTATGGTGACAAGGAGGATCAAAACATACTCAGAAGAGAATAAAGTCAAAGTTTCTACATCCAAAGCCTCAAAGAAAAATATGAATTTATCTCAGGCCATGGAAGAGTTCAGAAAGGATCTTAAATATCAAATAAGAGAGGTAAAGGAAAAACTGGAAAGAGAAACAAGAGTGATATGAGAAAATCATGGGAAAAAAGAGTCAACAGCTTAATAAAGGAAGGGCAAAAAATATTGAAGAGGATAATACCTTAAAAATAGAATAAGCCAGAATACTCCTATTCCAATGCACATATAAGTCATGACTGTCTTTGGTCTTAGAGACAGCCAAATGACCATCTTTTTATTCATAAACATACAATACAATGATTAAATTATCCAGAAATCATGTCTCTTAACCATCATATTTATGGCAAACCACAGCGGAATTAGAATCTTACTCCACAGATGCTTATAAAAACCTCTCCTGTAAATCTTGAGTCCATGTAGGGAGTTCCTCATGAGGAAGAGTTCTTTTAGGACCTTTATCATGATCTAACTCTCCCTTTTACCAGTAATTCAATTTTATCTGGGTTCTGAAAAGTAAGGAGCAGCATGAAAGAAAGGAGAAAATAGGGCGTCTTCCCTAAAGCTGATTCAAGACCTCCGGAAAGAACTTGTCTGCTTCATCTACAGGGATCACTTCACAAACCCAGTTTCCATTTGAGTGGGTACAGTTTTTGCCATAGTTATCTCATCAGCAGTTGGCAGGAAGCCTCAACTTCTTTCTTCTGTCCAGAGTGTAGGAGTGTCTCCTTGTTAAGTAATTTCAATGCCGATATATGCCTTGTGAAATGAGCAATCATTGCAAAAAACAAAAACTGAGATTCCACTGTTTGAAGTACCCTGAAGAACACGGCAAAGTATGAGATACATCAGAAGTGGAGAACTGTTTTGTGAGGATGACAAGTCTGAGTGTTCTCTTCTCAATCCCAGAAGCATAAGATTCACAGACTGTATTCAAAAATGAAGCTACTGAGAACTTTGGGAGGAAACTCCAAGAAATTGTAACTACTTTGTGGAGGAAAACTCAGAACATAGGTGAACAAATGGTCAAAAAGATTAAATTTCCATTGATGAAGGAGGAAATGGAAATTCAAAAAAAGAGTATTTTGTCTGAATTCCAGAAAAAAAACAATTCCTAAATGAGAAGGATGCATATATATCATATGTGCAAATGCAGAGGATGACCAATTTAGAAGGCCAAACAAGGGAATTAGTGGATCAAGAACAAAGGATGAGGGCCATAGAGTTAGAGGAGGAACATAAGAAACCAGATCTAGATTTGCTGCAGGTTATGAAAAGAGTGTTGAACAGGAATAAATCTGTGCTGCAAAAAGAAATAGAAACTATTCATGTTTGCATGACTACCCATCCTATCCCTGGAGTTATGGAATAGGTTTTGTTTTAAAGTGAACATTACTGAATTACAACATAGCTGATCCAGGTCTCATCATATCTGAAGAATTGAAGAGTGTATGACATGGAGTTGTCCAGAAGGAAACACCTGACAATAGTTGGAGACTAAAAGATTTTTCACAAGTTCTTGCTTCTCACTCCTTTATTTCAAAGAGATATTACTGGTATGTGGAGGTGTCCAACAACACTATCTGATGTGTTGACATGTCTAAAAAGTCAAAAGAGTCTCAAGACTTCTTTGTGCTAAGGACTGTACATATACACAGTTCCTCTTATCTTTATGCCACAGTCCAGCACAATCTTTTCTACTAAGTCAAATAGAATATGACCAGTTCAGTATGCCTAACTTGAAAATGGGCATTTTCCTTGACTGCAAACATGGAGAGATATCATTTTATCAAGGAAAATATGGATTCTGATTTGTACTTTCCCTACCACTTTATTCTCACGACTTCTCAGTCTCTTCTTCTGTCTTTCTATGAAAGTCTTGACAAATGATTGCTCTCACAATCTGTCCCAATTGAGAGAAATCAAAGAATATACATTTATTAGATAAATGAACTTCAGGCACTATATTAGCCCAATTCTTGTGGATTCTGTTGCATGAAAACCATTGTATCTACTTGAAATACTGCAGATATATTTTCCTATTTCACCTTTGTATATATATATATATATATATATATATATATATATATATATATATATATATATATATATATATATATATATATATACATATATATATTTCCCTTTACCCCAGCAAAACAGAAGCTATGTTACACCAGGAATTATTTCATTTTCTTCTTTGTATACCCACTGTCAAAGATGTTGCTGATGTTTAATAAATACTCATTGAATTGGGGGAAAAAAAGAATAGATCAAATGGTAAAAGAGGCATCAAAGTCCAATAAAGAGAATATCCTGAAAATAAAAATTAGCCAAATGGAAAAAGAGATATGAAAATTTACTCAAGAAAATAACTCATTAAAAAGCAAAATTGATAAAATAGAGAAGGAGGTACAAAAGCTCGCAGAAGAAAATAATTCCTTAAAAGTTACGATTGGGCAAGTGGAAGCTAATGACTTTTTGAGACATCAAGAAACAATCAAAAAAAAGAACAAAAAAAAGTTAAAAGAAAATTTAAAATTTCATTGAAAAAAACAAACTAACCAGCAAAATTGGTCAAGGAAAGAAAATTTAAGAATTATTGGACTAAACCCCTCAACATCATCTTTCAAGAAATTTTCAAGGAAAATGACCTGATATTACCAAAAGGTAAAATAGAAGATGAAAGAATCCACCAATCACCTACTGAAAGCAATCCTCAAATGAAAACTCTTACGAATATTATAGTCAAATTCCAGACCTCCCAGATTAAGGAGAAAATATTGCAATCATCCAAAGGAACAATTCAAATGTTATAGAGCCACATGTAACCACAAGATCACACAAGAATTAGAAGCTTCTTCATTAAAGAATGTGAAAATTTGGAATAGGTTATTTAAAAGGGCAAAGGAGCTAAGATTACGATCAAAAATTAGCTACTCAGACAAGTGGAATGGGCAAGACACAGTAGGCAATGAATATAGCAATGTCCTGTTTGCTAAACCCAAGGACTCCAGTTTCTGGGATAAGAACTCACTATTTGACAAAAATTATTAGGGGAAACTGGATAACAGTGTGGCAGAAACTATACATAGACCAGTGCCTGACACCGTACACAAGAATAAAGTTGAAATGGGTACACAATCAAGGTGTGAAGATTGATACCATGGACAAACTGGAGGAGCAAAGAATAGTGTATTTATCAGGTTTATGCAGAAGGGAAGAATTTTTGACTAAAGAAGAGATGGAAAGCATTATGAAGTGCAAGATGGATAATTTTGATTACATTAAACTGAAAAGTTTTTGTGCAACCATACCCAATGCAACCAAAATTCAGAGGGATGTAGCATATTGGGAAAGAATTTTTACTGCTAAGCTCTGAGATAAAGACCTCATTTCTAGAATATATAGAGAACTGAGTCAAATGTATAACAGTCCAAGTCATTACCTAATTGATAAATGGTCAAAGGATATGAATAGGCAATTTTCAGGGGAAGAAATTAAAGATATCTATAATCATATGAAAAAATGCTCTAAATTACTTTTGATCAGAGAGACCCAAATGAAAACAACTCTGAGGTACCGCATCACAACTATTAGATTGGCATACATGACAGAAGAGGAAAATGATAAATGTTGGAGAGGAAGGGGGAGAGTTGGAACACTAATTCATTGTTGGTGGAGCTGTGAGCTCATCCACCCATTCTGGAGGGTGGTTTGGAACTATGCCGAAAGGGCTAAAAAATGTTCATACCCTTTGACCCAGCAATATTGCTTCTACAACTGTATCCTCAAGAGAGCATAAAAATAGCAAAGGGTTTCACTTGCACAAAATTATTTATAGCAACACTATTTGTAGTGGTCAAAAATTGGAAATCAAGGGAATCCCCATCAATTGGGGAATGGCTGAATAAATTATGGTATGTGAATGTAATGGAATCCTGTTGTGCTATAAGAAATGATGAACAAGAAGACTTCAGAGAGGTCTGGAAAGACTCATATGATCTGATTCTGAGAGAAAGGAGTAGAACCAGGATAACTTTGTGCACAGCAATGACCAAAATGTGCAAGAGTTTTGTTTTGTTTTGTTTTATTTTGTTTTCTGGTAGACTTGGATCTTCACAGCAATGCAAGGACATAAAAAAAAAAAAAAAGTTCCCAGTGGTCTTCCAAGGTAAAATGCCTTCCACATCCAGAGAAAGAACTATGGAATTCAATCTCAAAATGTTGCAGATCATTTGTGTGTGTGTGTGTGTGTGTGTGTGTGTGTGTATTATGTTTTGTTTTGCTATAAGATTTTTCCTATTTATTTTAGTTCTTCTACGCAGCATGACTATAGTGAAAATGTATTCAATAGAAATGTATGTGTAGATCCTATACAGAATTATATGCTATCTTGAGGAGGGAGGGGGGTTGTGAGGGTTAGGTAGGAGGAAAATAATCGAAGTTTTATCATAGTGATTGTAGAATATTAAAGATAAATAAAATGAATATATATATATATATAAAGAAATATTTGCCCATCAAGCTGAGAATACTACTTTGAGGGAGAAGGGACGGACATTCAATAAAAAGGGGAACTTTCAAGCATTCCTTATTAAAAGAGTAGGGATAAATAGAAAATTTGCCTTTCAAATTCAAGATGCAAAAGAAGGATAAAAAGGTAAACAGGAAAAACAGAAATCCCAAGATATTTGAGAAGATTGAAATGTTTATATTCTTTCATTGGAAAATGTTTATAACTCCTTTTGTTTTTCATTATTAGGGCAGTTAAAAGGAGTTTGAATAAACGGAAAGTCAAGGTGTGAGTTGAATGCGATGGTATGACTATCTAAAAAAATAAAACTAAGGAATAATAAAGAAGAATGCATTGGGAGAAGGGGAATGGGAAAGGTAGAATGTGATACATTATCTGATAAAAAGAACTAAAAGAGATTTTACAGCGAAGGGGAAAATGAGGGAAGTAGGGAGGGGGAAATGAGCAGAGCAAGGAGGGAGGTATTGAACCATACTCTCAGCAGAATTGACTCAAAGACAATATAATACCCACACTTATTTGGGTGTTAAAATCTACCTCATCATACAGGAAAATAGGAAAGGAAGGGCATAAGAGAAGATGGAGGTGAGCGGAGGTAACGAAAGGGAGGGCATTTTGGGGGAGGTAAAATCAGAATCAAAACACTTTTGAAGGTGGACTGGGCAGGACACCCATGCAGCAGAGCCCAGGAAGTGTGGATCACAGCCAGCCATGGCATGGACAAGACCATGAATAGACTTCAACGAGTCACTGGCAGCAGCAGTTTCCAGACTGCTAACTCACAAGTGCAACAGACAGCTTGAAAGATCAGTGGAAGGGCTCAGTCACCCAGGAGAGGGGAGCAGGATCTGGACCCTGACAACAGCCACTGTAGCTGCAGCTTCCATTTTTGGAGCCCGCCACCTATAGACCTTGGGAGAATTGAGTGACTGATCTGCACCTCAGCCCTGGGCTCAGCCCTGACAAAGAACTCAAAAGTCAAGTAACTGGCTGGGAAAATGCCCCAAAAAGGGAAATAACAATAAGACAATAGAAGGTTACTTTCTTGGTGAGCAGGTATTTTCTTTCATCCTTTTGAATGAGGAGGAACAATTTAGGTCTTCATAAGAAGACCTAAAAGTCAAGACTTCTGCATGCAAAACCTTCAGAATAAATATGCCATGTTCTCAGGCCATGGAAGAGCTCAAAAACAATTTAGAAAATCAAGTGAGAGAGGTGGAAGAAAAATTGGGAAGAGAAATGAAAGCAATGCAAGAAAACAATGAAAAGCAAGTCAAGAGCTTGTTTAAGAAGACCCAAAAAATGCTTAAGAAGTTAACACCTTAAAAAATAGACTAACTTAAATGGCAAACGAGGTGTGAAAATTCAATAAGGAGAAGAATGATTTAAAAGCAAAATTATCCAAATGAAAAAGGAAGTTAAAAAGCTTACTGAAGAAAATAGTACTTTAAAAATTAGAATGGAGCAGATGGAAGCTAGTGATTTTATGAGAAACCAAGAAATTATAAAACAAAACCAAAGAATGAAAAAAATGGAAGGTAATGTGAAATACTTCATAGGAAAATTCAACTGACCTGAAAAAGAGATTCAGGAGAGACAGTTTAAAAATTATGGGACTATCCGAAAGCCATGGTCAAAAAAAGAGCCTAGATATCATTTTTCATGAAATCATTGAGGAAAACTGCCCTAGAATTCTAGAATCAGAGGGCAAAATGAATATTGAAAGAATGCACCAATCACCTCTTGAAAACAATCCAAAAAGAGAAACTCCTAGGAATATCGTAGTCAAATTCCAGAGTTCCCAGGTCAAGGAGAAAATATTGTAAGCAGCTAGAAAGAAACAATTTGAGTATTGTGGAAATATAATCAGGAAAACACAGGATCTGGCAACTGTTATATTAAGGGATCAAAGGGCTTGGAATGTGATAATCCAGAAGTCAAAGAAACTAGAATTAAAACAAAGAATCACCTACCCAGCAAAACTGAGTATAATACTTCAGGAGAAAAAAAAATGGCCATTCAATGATATAGAGGACTTTCAAGCATTCTTGATGAAAAGACCAGAACAGAATAGAAAATTTGAGAGCCAAAATGACTGAGTGATCAGGAAATGCACTCTCCCCCTCCTCTTGTTGACTTTGAAAGAACCATAAAATATTTTTCAAGAAAAATCCAGAATCAGTGGGATCAGCAGAAGGGGCAAACAGTCTCATAGCGCCTGAGCTTAGGAATATTCCTTTTACTGTGGAAAAAGAACTAACATGGAAAATAGATCTAGAAAAGAAAACATAAGAATTATTGGCTTACCAGAAAGCTTTGATGAAAAAAAGACTCTGGACAATATCCTTCAGGAAATCATCAAGGAAAATTGCCCAGAAGTGTTAGATCCAGAGGATAAAATAGACATCAAAAGAATCGACTGTTCACCTCCAGAAAGGGATCCCAAACGAAAAACACCAAGAAATATTGTTGCCATATTCCAGAACTATCAAGTGAAGGAGAAAATACTACAGGTAGTCAGAAAGAAATCATTCAATTATCGAGGAGCTACACTAAGGATAACACAGGACCTTGCAGCTTCTATATTAAAAGATTGAGGGCATTGGAATGTGATATTCCATAAAGCAAAGGAGCTGGGACTTAAACCATGTATCAATTGCCCAGCAAAGTTCAGCATAACATTTGAGGCATGGAGATGGACTTTCAACCAAATAAGGGATTTCCTGACTTCCCTGAAAAAAAAGACCAGAACTTAACAGAAAATTTGATCTTCAAATGCAGGTTTCAAGAAAGACATAAAAAGGTAAATAGGGGAAAAGAAAAGCTTGTTACTCAATTTGAGCAAACTGTCGTCTTCCCTATAAGGGAAGATGATACTTGTTAATCTTGAGATTGGTACATCTATTATGAAACATAAAAGGGATATACATAGATAGAGGAAACAGGTATGAAGTAAACGATGTGTTGATAAAATGTGATTCAAGCATGTGAAGCAATTGTAACAGGAAATGTGAAAGGGAGGATGCAGAAAATGGTAAATGCATGATAGGAAGAAGTGAAAAATTATCTTATGGTAGAGTGAAAGAGGCGAGAGAAATGAACATTGTTTGAGGGGTACTCTTATCTGATTTGTTTGAAGGAGGGAACAATAAACTTAATTAATTGTATAAATATAACTAGCTCTGTAGGTAATAGGAGGGAAAGGGGGAAGAAAGGGGAGGGGAAACTAAAAGGGGGAAAAATAGTAAGTGTTAAGGGGAGTAAAAGGGAGGGGGGTGAAGGAAGAAAAGGAAGACTGTGGGAGGTGGTGGTCAAAACTGAAAACCCTACTGAGGAGGGGAAAGGAGATGGGAGAACTACAAGTACAAATGGTGGGAAAGAGGATGGAGGGAAAAACGCAGATTGCAATCATAACTGTGAATGTGAATGGAATGGACTCTCCCATAAAACTGAGATGGATAACAGAATGAATTAAAAGACATAATACAACAATATGCTGTTTATGAGAAACACTTTTGAAATGTGGGGACACACACAGGGCTAAGGTAAAAGGTTGGAGAAGAATGTATTATGTTTCAGCTGATGTAAGAAAAGCAGGGGTATCAATCCTAATCTCAGACAAAGCAAAGGCAGAAATAGATCTAACCAAAAGTGATAAGGAAGGAAACTATATTCTGCTAAAAGGCACCATAGACAACGAAGGAATATCATTACTAAACATGTATGCTCCAAGTGGTAGAGCATCCAAATTCTAAAAGGACAGGTTGGGGGAGTTGGAGAAAGAAATCGACAGCAAAACTGTACTAGTGGGGGACCTCAACCTCCCCGATACTCTGAACTCGATAAATTTCATCCTGAAATAAATAAGAAACAAATTAAGGAGGTGAATAAAGCTCTGGATAAGGTACATATGATACATCTCTGGAGAAAATTAATGGGGATAGAAAGCAATATACGTTTTTCTCAGTGGTACATGGCACATACACAAAAATTGACTATGTTCAGGTGCAGAAAGGCAGAAATAGTCAAGGTATCCTTCTCAGATCATACTGCAATAAAAATTATGTGTAATAAAGGCCACGGAAAGATAAAACAAAAATGGATTGGAAACTAAATAATCTAATCTTAAAGAAGGAGTGGGTTAAACAACAAATCATGGGAACAATCAACAAATTCATTCAAGAGAGTGACAATAATGAGACAACCTACCAAATGTTATGGATTACTTCAAAAGCAGATCTTAGGAGAAGTTTTAAATCTTTTCAAGCCCACATGAAGAAAAGAGTGGAAGTGTTTACATCTAATTACTCCATTTCTCCCATTTGCCCTCCCTTCCCTCATTCCACTCATCCAGTTTTCCCCTTCTCCCCTACTTTCCTGTAGTGTAAGATACATTTTCAAATCAAATTGAGTGAGCATACTATTCCCTCCTTAAGCCAAATGAGAAGAGAGTAAACTTCACTTTTTTCCTCTCACCTCTTCCTTTGTCTCCTCCATTGAAAAACCATTTCTTGCCTCTTTTATGAGTGAGCGTTTGCCCATTCTATTCCTCCCTTTCTCCTCCAAACATATTTCTCTCTCACCCCTTAGTTTTATTTTTTTCATTATCATCCCTTCTTATGCAACTCTGTCTGTGCTCTCTGTCTATGTATATATATATATATGTGTGTGTGTGTGTGTGTGTGTGTGTGTGTGTGTGTGTGTGTGTGTGTTTGTAATCCCTCTCACTACCCAAATACTGAGAAAAGTCTCAAGAGTTGCAAATATTATCTTTCTATGTAGCAATGTAAACAGTTCAACTATAGAAAGTCCTTCATGATTTCTCTTTCCTGTTTACCTTTTCATGCTTCTCTTGATTCTTGTGTTTGAAAGTCAAATTTCAGTTCAGTTCTTGTCTTTTCATCAAGAATGCTTGGAAGTCCTCTACATCATTTAATAACCATTCCCCCCCCCCACTGAAGTATTATAATCAGTTTTGCTGGGTAGGTGATTCTTTGTTTTAATCTTATTTCCTTGGACTTCTAGAATATAATATTCCAAGTCCTTCAATCCCTTTGTATAGAAGCTGCCAAATTCTGTGCTATCCTGATCGTATTTTTACAATACTCAAATTATTTTTTTGAGCTGCTTGCAATATTTTCTCCTTGACATGGGAACTCTGGAATTTGGCTGCAATATTCCTAGGAGCTTCTCTTTTCGGATCTCTTTCAGGGGGTGATTGGTAGATTCTGTTAATATTTATTTTGCCCTCTGGTTCTAGAATATCAGGGCAGTTTTCCTTGATAATTTCATGAAAGATGATGTCTAGGCTTTTTTTTTGGTCAAGTATTCCCGTAATTGTTAAATTGTCTCTCCTGTATCTATTTTTCAGGTCAGTTGTATTTTCAATGAGATATGTCACATTATTTTCCATTTTTTCATTCTTTTGATTTTATTTTGTGATTTCTTGGTTTCTAATAATGTCATTAGCCTCCATCTGTTTCATTCTAATTTTTAGAGAACTGTTTAATTCAGCGAGCTTTTGAGCCTCCTTTTCCATTTGGCTATTTCAATTTTATAAAGCGTTCTTCTCCTCATTGACTTTTTGAACTTTTGCCAATTGAGTTAGACTATTTTTAAAGGTGCTACTGTCTTCAACATTTTTTGGGTCTCCTTTAGCAAGTTGTTGACTTGCTTTTCATGGTTTTATTGCATCTCTCTCATTTCTCTTCCCAGTTTTTCCTCTCCCTCTCTTACTAGATTTTCAAAATTCTTTCTGAGCTCTTCCATGACCCGAGACCATTGAATATTCATTTTGGATGTTTGGGAAGCAGAGGCCTTGACTTTTATAAAGTCTTTCCCTGGTGGTGAGCATTGTTCTTCCTCATCTGAACAAATGGGATAAGATTTTTTTTTAATCAAGAATTTAACCTTCTATGGTCTTATTTTTTTCCCTTTTTTGGGCATTTTCCAAACCAGTTACTTGATGTTTGGGTCCTTTATCAAGAATAGGGTATATTCTTGGGATCTGTAAGATCCCTGTTCCTCCAAGGTGACATAATCAAGCATGTATACTGTTCTTGGAGCAAGCAAAAACTTTTCTACCCAGAATCTGTGAGTAGTAGAGTTTCCTCTCCACAACCACCTGGCCTCCAGTTCCACCAAGCAGGCTGAGATTCAGATAAGCTGCTCAATTTCCCCAGGGCCTTTAGGTGAGGGCAGAGCCATCTTTCAGAATGAGATAAAGATCAGCTGCTCAATTCCCCCCACTAGCATTAGGTGGGGCCAGGGTGGCCACACAGGGCTAAGGTAAGGATCAGCTGCTCTGTTCCACCAAGGGTTTTATGATGCAACAATGGGTGTGGGCTGCTGTGGGAGCTGCTGCTTTCTGATATTGCCTCTGTCTCCACAGCCTGAGTCAGGAGCTTTGGGGAGAGCCTGCTCCCTTCATGGCCAGCTTAAAAAACACTCTCACTGGTCTTTGGCCCTTGTGGGTTGAGAGATCTGCAAACTGCCACTGCTGCTGCTGGGGATTCCTCCTTGAGGCCTGCTCAGGTCCTCCTCCTGGAGCCTTGCCTAGAGGCCAAGGCTGGGCTGGGCTCTGCTCAGAGTCTCTTGTGACAGACCTTTCCCATCGACCTTTCAGGTCCCCCTGGGATGGAAATATTCCCCACTCCTTAATTCTGTGGCTTCTGCTGCTCTAGAATTTGTTGAGAGTCTTTCTTTACAGGTATATTGTGGGCTGTGGGGGAAGAACTAGTGTTTGTGTGTCTTTCTACTCTGCCATCTTGGCTCTGCCCCCCTGACAGAGCTCTTCTGACAGAACTTCAGGGAGAAAGCAGAGAGAATTCATAGCATATAATGTCATCATTAAATCCCTTCAAAATATTCTTCATGATCCGTATTTATTTCATGATTTTTCAAGAGTACATTATTATGGAGATGTTCATTGGGTAGTAAAATTTAGTTCTAAGATGATTATGTTGCAACTTTATTGTCTTTAGCTCTCGAACATGACAGTTTTTCTCAAGTGGGCCCTTCTCTGTCATCACTTTGATCAGAATGAAGCAATACAACTTTTATTTCCTTTAAGCAGGAGATACAATTTTCAACCTAATGGACTCCAATCTACAAAAGAGTTGGTCAAGCAAACCCAAAGCCTATTAATAATTTTCCCCACAATTACAATCTTTGAAATATGTTTATTTCCACCCTTCCATTTCCAATTAACGTTTAGAATTTCAATACAAGCAAGTTTGGCCCTTGGAGTACTTCCAAAGGAGTTCTTAGATAATATTTGCAATTCACCCATTACAATAAATTATAAAATCCAGAGTATACCTCTAATGACTTATAACAGAGTTCATATTGGTTGTAAAATCAATCAAGTCAGTCCTTCTCTGTCCAATGAGCCATCCCAATAGGAATCAAGGGTGAAAGGGAAACTGAAGAGGTTGTCTAATAATGTCATTATCTAGGGTGAAATATTTTTTCTTTCCTCCTAATTCTGCTTTAAGTGAACTTTTCCACCCACTGTAACTTAATATATCTATTTCTTCCTATCAGGATTCTGGGACATATTTTTAACAAGAACAATTGGAAGGTATCCAAAACGAAGAAATTTAAGAGAAAGAAGCAATGCCATATTCCTTGAAATATGCATTCATTAAAGAGATATTTTTGAATATCTATTATGTGCAATCTCATTGTTCTAGGACTGTGGCATACACAAAGATGAATTCCATGGTTTCTGTAGAATTAAGTCAGCTTGGGGAGGTAAGTACATGAAAAACACAGAAAAAGGCAGACTGTGACAATTGCCACTGAAAACAAATAAAGAATTGTGCAAGTTTAGTATAAGAGACATTGAATCTCCAAAATGGAAAATACTATAAATATGTATGTTATTCTTGTACAATAACAAATGAATGAAAGTTTTTGAATGCTTACCAAGTTTCAGACACACTTTTAGATGTTGCATGGGTATATAGAAGTTCTTTGAGACCAGAAATAGTTCCTTTTTTGTCTTGGTATCTTCAATGTCCTCTATAGTAAAAGAAACAGTAGATGTTTAATAAATAGTTGTTGAATTAGTTTTAAGAAAAGTTGACTGTAATTCTTGTCCTCAGTGAACTTATCACAATATAACCCCAAGCATGAAGCAATATGCATATAAAGAAGATAATTAACGACTTCTTAATTATTTGTTCTGTCAGGAGAAAAAACTCAGCTGAACCCATGGATGGACTTTTACTATCTTGTAACTTAACCTTAGTTTAGCATATCTTTAATACTGTCTTTTTCTGAGAGACAAAATTTGTATCTCAAGGATTAGAAATGGTAGCAGAAAAATGCCTTTAAAGTTGAAATGCAAACAAGAGTGACTGGAAATCAAGTGTCATGGAGTCCATCAGAATACCAAACTATTTGGAGTAAACAAAGAAACTCTTTTTGGACACAACACAAAAAATAATAAGATCATTTTCAGAGGAATCAGTCCCCAAAGCCTAGAAGTATATGGTATGTATAAGGTAAAACACACTGATAATATTCTTATGAGAATGGATGGAAATAAACAAAGGGGAAACCTTCCTTGGAAAAACATTTGGAAGAGGAAGATACAGAAAGAAGTATTTACTATAAGCATCATGTGAGATGGGAGAAGAGTATGACGCGTATTTGGGAATAAATTCCTTGAAGTTCTTGGTATTTTAGCTCCATTATGGACTAGTATTTTGTACCAAATTGTAGCCAACTGTAGCTAGATAGATGGATAAACCATTTAAATAAATCTAGGTTTCCTCTGTTTTTTTTTCTTGACATTTTCCATGATGGCAGGAACAGTAACAATCACATAAAAGTATTTTCCTCTGTTCTATATTTATAATTGGCTCAGTTATAGAAGAGGCATGCCGTTTTTCTTCAAAAAAAAAAAAAAAACTCATATGCCCCTGAGATGATATTGACTTTGCAAGTATTTCAAAAAATCAAAATGTCAATCCACCTATACCTGTCTATCCTGTATCAATCACTCATGTCTTTTCAAATTTTTGCCACAAACTGTTCAACCAATATGATAGAAACCATTTCTCCTCCTTCTTCTCGTTCCCCCATTCCATTAAAATCAGAAAAAAAAATTGTTATGAATAAGTATAGTCAAGAAAACCAAATACACATAATTGCCTCTATTCAAAAATGTTTTTTTTTTATATTCTATCCAACAATTCTCTCTCAGGAGGTGGGATATATGCTTCATTATGGCTGTGATAAAGAGTAAAACTTTTTTTTTTGCATAAATATATTTTTTTTAATCTTTCTCCACCTTCCCTATGTTTAGAGAAAGCATATTTTCTATATATTGTAAGGTTTCTACATAATAATAAATTAAAGGAACAAAAAGGAATTATTTCCCTGAGGAAAGAATTTATAATCATTATGATATTGCCTACAGCATCTGAAATTCTATGAAGAGCATACTATCTAAATAGGAACAGCTCTTACAATTCAAAGATTTGAAACTACGTTGTTATGGCTCTTGCTTTCATCCAAGAAAATTGCAACCAATCTGTAACCTAGAAGAAGGTTTACAAGAAATATTGTAGTATGAATTTGTATAGCTTTTTGACCAGTATGGTCACAAAACTCCAGGAACATAGCCTACCTGGTCCTCATTTAATGAACCTAGTAAATAAATGTGCCAGAAACTATCTGATAGAGCTTTTATTTCACTGATGTATCTTCCAATAAACCAGGGTCATTGACTAATCCAACTGAAAATGGAAGAATTGAAGTAAGACTTTAGTTAGAAAAATAGTAAAAGCAATTTAATAGCTCAGAAAATTTTGATAAACATTAATTGAATGATTTGGAGCTAGATGAGATCTTAGGAAATTAATAATACTTCCTCATTTTGAACATGGTGAGATTTATTAATTCCTCCATCTTCAGAAATTAGTTTAATACTATCACAAGGCAAAACAACAAATATAAAGCTGGGGCATGACTTTATATTAGAGAATGAATTAGACTTTTATATAGCTGAATTTTTCTGTTGACTTTGGGTGACAAGAGTTATTTGTTCTGATATTCCATGCCTTTTCTTCAAGAAAAAAGAAAGAAAATAGTCACTGCCCCTTCCACTGGTGCTTCTACTATATCAAAGTGAGATACAGTGAAATGAGATCTGAGCTTCTTCCTAGAAAAGTATGGCAAGCTGCTGTTGCAGTAAGCACCCTGGCATATATAGGAGTGCCAGATACACTGATACTTAGATCTGGTTTTCTTAAAGGGAAGAAAATTTTGAGGGTTCAACCATCTACTTTAATCAAGGACATATATCATTCACTTGTTTCAGGGGAAAAAGTCTACACCCTGACCTTCAGAGAAAATACAAATGGAAATTACAAGCAACGACCAACAGACAGGGCTTCCAACTACAGAGAAAATACATACATCCCGATCAGAGAGAGAAACACCAACATCTGGGTTTTCAAAGCTGGGGACTGGGAACCTCTTTAGATTTACCCACAGTGTCATCCGGCACACCAATCTTCTTCCAAAAAATAAGCCCCAAAGTAAAATCTCATCTCATAGTATATATAGACTTGCCAGAGCTGGAAAGCATGACCCTAGTGACCCAGTGCCTCATTAGAAATTAATAAAAGGTATCTGAGTCCTATTAATGGGTGGGAAAGATCTTTAACTCTTTCCCCCCAGCCCCCACCATTAACCTTACATTAACATTACAGCTGCATAGAACCCTGGTACAATGAAGACGTAAGCATTCAAGATGATGGATTATAGAGTTGCAGACAGTCAATGTAAGTAATACTTGGTAAGGCAGGCACCTACCCCCACCACACTCATAGTTTAAGCAATGAGAGGTGCTCCATGGACTGCAACCTGTCCATAATCCTATTCTCAGATTGTTGGCAAAGGAAACCTTAGCATGATTAAGGATATGAAATTTGGCCTTTTCATTCTTTCTCTCGAATATAATATATGAAGATGTGTGTGACAGGGAGGTGGAAAAGAATAAATACTATGTAGAAGTTTAATTGTAACTTACCAGTTATGTGCTTTCTGCTTTGCTCTGCTTTACTAGTGTTTTACAGTTGGTATGCTGTTTCAATAAATTACATGGCCAGTAAAATAAATAAAATAAGTGCTGAGAATGAGATCAATTTTAAATGAGAAATCTGAAATTTAGGAGTGAATGGGATCTCAGAGCAGAGAAGATAAGCTTAAAAAATGATAATACTGACCTTGTACCAGATCATAACTATAAATGAACAAAGAAGTCAGTAAAACAAATTATCTGAAGTGCTTAGGCAGTGTTTATATGGGGTAGTGAGTGGCAGTGTATGCAAACTTGATGTCCCAATTGTCAGCAAGTGACAGTTATTACAGTGGTCTGAAAAGACTAAACAGAATAGTCAACAAGTTAGTAGCTGAAAAATATTGCCACCTAACAGTTAAATGATGTGTTATGTTATGTACCCAACCTGATCAGTAATTTAATTAATTAATTCAGTAACTGTGTTATCTCTCTAAAAACTGAAGAAAGTCAAAGAATGGGAATAATCCAAGGCAGGGATGAATATACTTCTGAAAGAACTGCCAACAGTATATATCACCTATTGTATTGCAAAAAAGGACAACAAAGCACAGACTTAGCCATGATTGTATACTCTAAAGGCTGGATTTGTACCTGGGTCCTCACACTTCAACTTAATTTTTCCTATGTCCCAGACAAAGAGTTCAGGGTTAGAATCCGATATAGCTAACACCTCTACCAAAATCTTTTATTAATATCACGCTATTAGAATAATTTCTCTATACACAAACATCCTGTAGATAAGCATTTTTGCAACAAAACCAAAGGAGTGTATGTGTACATGCATGTCTGTGTGTACATATATAAACATGCATGTATGTTTGTACATATATATGTATATATATTAACACACATGATGCCATTGTCATATATAAATGTTTGTTAAACTTTGCTCCTCAATTTCTGTTTATTAATCAACTTTATTTGTAAGGCAGGAGAAATCAACCAAAAATAAATGCACCTGAGTGTTTCACTGATTATAAAAGTTCAGAGTATCTATGAACAAATGTAAAGGAGTAATATAACATTTATATTTTCATAAAATTAGTTTTCTTTGCCATTTTAAGTCTTTTATCTTATACATTTAAAATCAGTATTTAGGAAGATGATCCATAAGCTTTGCAAGACTGCCAAAATGGTTCATGAAAAAAAATTCCATTTTTTAAGAGAAAATGTCTGTATGGTCCTCTCACTTACAACATTGAAATTGAAAAAAAAGCACAATACTTGATTTTAAATAAAGTGCAATTCCCTCCATTTATTTGTTTTCCTCCATTATATTGAAAATATTTTGTGTGTGCAATTTAAGTTCAGTACATTGGAAACATCCTGTATCACTACTAACAATAGTGTGATTCAGAATAAAGAATAACTACATTGGACTCTATCCAAGGTGCTTTAGTTCCTGAAATTTTTTTTTCCAGACCTACTTAATCTAAAAGACATTTCCATGGAATAGACCCAGATGCCAAATATGAGATTCTAATAAGGCTACTCTTTCCATTTTACAAGTTTCAAGAGACTCCCTGAACTAAGAATGTTGACTTTTTAGGTGGCTAAAAGGGAAACTTTTTTATATCTATTTTTGTCACCTATTCTCCCTACTAGGGTCTAACCTTTTAAATTTTTTAAGCACCTCATCTGGAATGAATTTGTCATTGAGCAAGATTATATGCAGTATAAGATGGAAGGAGGATAATAGCTACACGGTAGCTTTTACACTGAAAGTAAATTACCTTAATCTTTTTGAAATTTCTGAAGGACCTAGAGAAGAGAGGTTAGTAAATCTTCAAGACTCGTAATAATAGGATATCATAAAGTGAATCTTTATTAGAATGGATTGCTCATTAATATGAATTTCATAGAATCTGAAATGGTTCAAACTCTTTAGAATCATTTAAAATTTAACATTTGGTTTCAGAAATACAGATGATATTTCTGTGCAACGTATGATTTTAATGGACAGTCATGTATGCTATAAGATATAAGAGCTGGTATTAGAATGAATGAATTTTCAACTCCCATGATCCTTTTTTATAAAAAATTTCATTGGTGTTGCACCCAGTTATAGTGCATGGAATACACTCATTGCAATTCACTGGGACTATTTGTTTACTCAGCAGAAACTTGATATGACCCGAATCCTTAAAATTAACCTTTATTTTAAAAAATGTCTTGCATGAAATGACAATAAAGACTGTGCTTTGAATTTGAATTTTCAGAAGTATATTTCAATCATCCTCTTGAGGCTGAACATATTCTTTACAAGTTAGTGATTCAGTAGTGTTCTAGGGTGTTTCTTGCACTATAGATGCATTTTTTCCTATTTATTATATTAATAAAATGCAAAAAATAATTACATTTTTCTTAAATTAACACAAAACTGTATGGAGAACAATGGAAGAATAATGATTTTTAATTCCTATTTAAAAGTCTCCCTTTTTGATGATAATTAGAAGACTGATGATTAAAAATAGCACTAGTTATTGAAATTTTATATAAAATACTGGATTGATTTTATTTAGTGGAATTGCTTGTTAAAAAAACATTAAAGGGTTTCTACCTAGTAGAGTGGTTGATTAATGACGGATAAGAAAAAAAATAGGACAGCATTAAATAAGAAAAAGAAAGGAAACATTTTTTAAATTCTAAAGAAAAAAATGAAATAGGAAAATTTAAAAAATGACCTAGAAATGAAAACAAATATAACAGGTTTGATTTTCTTGTTAAATTGACTATCCATTTATAGTTACTCAAATGAACTATACATAAACGGAAGTTGACAGATTATTATGCAAGCTTCTTTCTTGCTCTTTGATTATTAAAAAGTTAGCATTTTCAACATTAATTACAATTAAAATGAATGTCTAAATAAAATAACAAATTGATTTATTTATTGAAAGAAGTGAAAGGTCAGGTGTTTTCAAATTTTCAAAAAAACTTCTTTATTTTTCCATGTTGATTTCCTTACAAATTGTGTACCTGAGTTTTTTCTAACATTAATATTTTAAGAATTCCATTAAAATGATTTGTGATAATTCAATTAAATGCTAAAATATTGTATAAATGTCTACTATGGATCAGAGTCTTCTTGATGTTCAGCGATAGCCTAATTGTTGATGTGGAGTTTGCCATTTTAAGGGGCATTAGTGGGATGCGAAGAACAAAGATGAGAAAATCGAGAGAGAGGGACAGACTTTTAGCTAGCCTGAGAATAGATGTAGTTTGTAATCAGTTTGAGTCACCTTTGGAGAAATGATTTTAAAAAAATTTGTGGGCATCTACATTTTGAAAATTTCCAGTTACTCCAAATATAAACATTATTTATTGCTTTGTTGATTGTCTAGACATAGGGAAGTAATGGAGAAAATCTAGTAATTTAGATTGAATGTGTCCTGTATGTAAACTTTCTTAATTAAGACCTGTTGCTAAGCACTTAGCAGTAAACTTCTTGATGATGGGGCAAGATTCATGCAGGCTTTGGTATCAAACCTGGGGCTAAAAGGAATAGAATGATTTAAATATGCACAGAAAAAATAGGAGTGCTTTTCAGTCATAAAGTGAGAGGGAGACAATAGGACAAGCATGGAAAATTGTTAATTTAATATGTCAGGAACACTAAGTATGAAGTGAAGTAGTATATAGTAAAATTAGAATGGCAGACAAAAGTATGATTATGGATTTCCTTTCATTGTAGGCTATGTTTCTTTTACTGTTACTTATTGGTAATGGAAACTACTGAAGGTTTAAATGACTAGGTGGTGAAGTGAGTCAGCAGAACCTAAATTCAAATCCATCCTCAGACATTTACTAGATGTGTGACCCAGACAAGTTATTTAGCCATGTTTGTCTCACTCAGTTCCTCATCTGTAAAATGAGCCAGAAAAGTAAATGGCAAACCACTTCAGTATCTTTCTGAAGAAAATCCAAAATGGTGTCATGAAGAGTTGGACATAACTGAAACAACTCAACAACAGCTGAAGGTTTGGGGTAGGAGAATGACATGTTTCTTCATGAATTAAAAAGATGAATTTTCCTCAGCCTTTCTAGGACAGTAGCACGACATTATATTTGTATAACGTAAGGGGAGGGAGGGATGAATTCAAGGATGAATTCAGAATTATATGAACTGATGCAGAATAAGGTAAATATTTTGAAACTTTTATGAAATTAGGAAGAATGGACCAGAAAAAATTAAATAGCAGTGTAAAACAAATACAACATCTTTGTAACCCATAAGAATTCTGATCAGTGCAATGATCACCCATGATTCCAGAGGATGGATGCTGAAACATACTATTTATTTTTCTTTTACACAGAAGTGCTGAAATCAGGATACAGAATGAGATGTATATTTTTTGAACATGACTAATGAGGGAATTTGATTCTCTTTTATATGGATATGTGCTTCTAGATTTTATTTATTTTCCCCCAATTGGGGAGAGGAGGAGAAGAAAATTAGATTTTCCTTAAGTAAAAGAAAGGAAGGAAGAAAGGAACGAAGGAAGGAAGAATGACTGATCATGAAATTGTAAGAAGGATATATTGGAAAAAGAAAAAGATTGGAATCAGGAGAAAAGGTTAGGAAAGTATTGTGATAATCCTGATGAAATGTAATGAGGATTGAAAATTAAACGGGGGCAGTGGAATTTAATGGCAGGACATAGATACAAGCCATATTTTGAGGACAGAATTCATAGGATTTAGCCATCAGTTGGAAGGTGGGAATCAGTGAAAGGGAAGAATCAAAGGTTACTCAGATGTTTAGAGGTTAGTGACTTTCCAGTGTATTTGTTTCTCCCTTAACTCTGACATAGCCATGAATACCTTGAAAATCCTAAATGCCTCACAGATATAGATATCTACCTTTCCCGCTCCCCTTTGAATATTGTCTCACTGCTCCAGTTTACAAGCTTCTTCTCAGGAAATAAAAGTAGTTATAATCTTTGTGACTGTGATCATACTTTAGTTCATTCCAGGTCCCCGTTTTGGATCTGCGGTTTCTTCTGTTTTATCATTTCATAGTTTATTTTTTAATTTAATTTAATTTTTAGTTTCATTTTAGACTAAAACACAAGAACACAAATACAGAATAGAGAAAAGAAAAAAAGTTATCATAAAATTAACTATTGGAACTTATGTAGAAAGCAAGAGAAAAAAACATGTCATGTGCATAGCAGAACATAAGAGAGGATTCAAAATATTTGACAATGAGTTTTCATTTCAAGGAAGCCTGTATGATAAATACACATTGTGCTGAGAGTTGTTCATCTTTTCTTTGCTTTCTTGTAGGTTTTCTTTTCTCTGGTGTGCACATTTTTACTTTACCCTTCCTCTGCCTTCCACCCCCCCCCAAAAAAATAAAAGGCTACAAATAATTTTGGATATATTTCTCTGTAGCTATAGATATATAAATACACATATATTTATATACATACACATAAAGACATATACTTTTCCAAACATATTCTACATGTTATCTTTGTCTTTATCCTCATGCATACTACTGTTTCCTGTCTCTTCTGCCTCCTCTACTTCTACCCAGGACCTTGCCCTCTATTACTTGCCTACCCCTCTTTCATGAATCCCTCTCCTTTCCTCCCATTCCCATAAATCTAAACACCTTTCTGTAATCCCCTTTTAACTATTCCCTCACTTCCTCTCTGAAGATCCCTGCCGTTTCCTCTCTCCACTCCCCATCCCCTTATAATTTTATTTCTTTTGAATTAAGTGAGTTGTATACTTTTCTAAATGTATATGTGTTGTTCCCTCTTAAACCTATTCCAGATGAAAGTAGGTTACTGCAACTATCAGCCCTCCTCTCCCATCTAATCCCACTATATTGATTCTTCCTCTTGCACTTCTTTTGTTAAAATAATTACTCTTTATAAATATGTTTAAATGGTTTTATTTTCAAATTCATATCACACTCAGGGTAGGCCCAATCTTTCTTATGAGCTACCTAATTATTAATAAGAATCTGAGATGTATACTCTGCATTTTACATATATAAAAAGTAAATAGCCTGTACTTACTGAATTCTTTGTAATCAGTCTTGGATATATACCTTATGTTTCTCTTGGCTCTGTGCATGTCAAATATTCTATGAAGTTCAAGTTGTTGTTTTGGTTTTTTTTTGAACAAACTCTTGAAAGTTTGATAGTTGATCAAATATCCACTTTTTCATTCAGTATTATGCTTATTGGCCAGAGTCTCCCAGTTCTTTTTCTCTTTGATATATAGTGTTCTAAGACTAATGGTTATTAAATTTCTCCATTGTAAGTTTTGGGTGATTCTTATTGTAGCACCATAATATTTAAATTGTTTTATTCTTGTTGCTTTTAATATTTTATCTTTGAGCTGTGGTTCTCAGGACTTGACTATAATTTTCCTATGAGTTTCCCTCATGGGATCTCTTTTAAATAGTGATAGATGGATTTTTTCTATTTCTGCTTTTCTTCCCTTGTTTTAATGCTTCAGGACAATTTTCTTTAATCATTTCTTGTATTATTTTATCAAGATTCTTTTTTTGATCATACCTTTCAGTTACTCCTATTATTTTTGTGTTTTCTCTTCTTGATCTATTCTCGAGGCCTGTCATTTTTCCTATGAGATGTTTCACTTTCTGTTCTATAATTCCATTATTCATATTTCAATTATTTCTTGATCTCATAATTTCATTTGCTTCCCCTTGCCCAATTATAATTTTCAATGTGTCATTTTTTGTCTTAAGATTCTGGGTCTCTTTTTCTAATTGGTTGACTTTACTTTCCTAAACTTCTTGTTTTTCTCTGATTGTCCTCATTTTTTTAAGTTTTTCTTCCATCTCCATTAATTTTTAAAGTTTTTTAAAGATCTTCTATGAATTCTTTTTGCACAGGTGGCCATTTGACGTTACTCTTTGGGGGTTTCTTCACATTATTACCCTCCTCTGAAGATGAACCTCAGGTTTCTTAATTCCCATAATAGTTTTCTATGGTTGGATTCTTTCTCCTTTGGTGTGCATTTGTTAGTGGTAATAGCCTAATTTTTGTAAATACCTCTAGCCTTGGGATATGGGGGATGATGCCTCTTGCCCCAGGTCTTCAGTTCCCGTCTCTACCCTGGAAGAAAAGCCAAACCTCCAACCTCCTATAAGTGCGCATAGTCGAGGACTTTCTACCCCACTGTTTCTACTCTCATGAGGCTTGTACTCTGTCTTTCTGGCCCCTACTACTTTTTGCAGCACAACAGAGTCTGGTGTTCCTTGTCAGAAGATGTTACCTTGACCATCCCTGGCTTAGATTCCCAACTCCTCCGCTGGATGAGGGGAGTTGCTATGGCTGGAGACCAGGCAGCATCTCAAACCAACTAACCCAAAGACTTGTCGTTGTTATTTAAGGGGACCTTAGTCTGGAGGTATGTACTCCTCCTTAGGACCAAATCTCTTCCTGTGATTTTTCTTCTGATCTTCTCAAATTGTTCTAGGGAAAACCATCTCTAGCCCTTATTTTTATTTATTTTACCTGCACTTTGTTCACTCTAAGATGCTATTTTATCTCGTTTTGGGGGATGGGTGGTAGAATCATGAGAGCTTAGAAGTTTCCCACCTACTCATTCATCTTCCCAGAATCCTCTTTCCAGCAGTTTTATTTTTAACACCAGTAATGAGTTAACTTTTTAGTGGAATACCAAATTTTATTGAGCATAAAGGAGAAGCAGAATTGTTTTCCTTATTTTTCTGTGGCAAAGGGAATAAGAAACAATCAGGATAATTGTGCCATATGAACTAATGTCTATTGCAGAGAAAGAAAATGTAAAGATATTTTATGGATATTTCATAACATCCTACAAACTAAACCAACATTTGCCTTGATGCTTGGTATCCTTACATATTTATAAAATGGATATATTCTAAAAACACTTTTCTGTTTATTAATAGTGGCATACCAAACTCCTTATCTACTTGCCTATTTTATGGGATCTTTTAAAAATGATGAAATCAGCTGTTTTTCCTTTCTTACTTACCCTAACAGGAGTAGCTAATGGTCTTAGATATTTTAACATTTTTTAAAATAGTTAATATTTAGTTAAAAAGTGTTTATTATATGGCAAGCACTACAATAAGCAGTTGACAATTACTTCATTCCATCCTCATAACAGCTTTATAAGGTGTGTGCTATTATCATTTGCCTTTTACAAATAAAGAGAATGAGGCAAAGAGAGTAACTTGCCCAATATTACACAGGGATTGTCTGAGTATTCATTTGAACTCAGGTATTCTTCAGTCCAGGCCCAGTATTCTATTTATTGCAACACCTAGCTGTCTCATAATATTGAAAAGTCAATGCATGAGGGAAAAAAAGTAGGGTTTTATGTTATTCAGAGTGGAAAAGTAGTCAAGAGTTGCAATAATAGAAAACTCTTTCTAATTTAAGTTAAATTAGAGAATAATTTGAGCAGAAATAATCTGCCCTTTGCTTTAAAATATGTCACATGCAAATTAAAGGAGAGAAAAGCAGACGAGCTTCTACAATTCATCAAAAATAAACAAAAACAAAAATCCAATCAGAGTTAGGTTTAGTGTATAACATCTTCATACAACACATCAGTACTACAGAAGACAATATCACATATCTTAGATTTACCCTTGGATGGGACAGTAAATGTCATTGAGACTAACCTAGCTATTTTTCAGATGAGGAAACTGAGGCCCATGGAGGCTATGTGAATTGGATAGAATAATACAGTATTTTTCTCAATCAGGATTGATTGAGAGAAATTTTGATTCTAGATCCAACCATGTGAAGAATTCAGCCATGGTTTGTTTTTTCTACTGTCCACTACTAGTTTGAAAAGGGGGGGAAATGAAAGTCCTACCAAAGTTGGCATGGAGGTCAAAGTCTCTATCACAATATACCTAGTGCTTCAACAGCTGTTCAATACTGATTTGGGTAGTTCAGCATATCTATGTTTAACGGATGTGTTCTGCTCCTTTGCACTACCAATCAAAGTTTTCAGCTGCTATGACTGAAGGTCAAAACTATTAATTCATCTCGCATGATAAGGAGGTAGGGAAGGGACTTTATTATTTTAAAAATATTTTTCATTTTGCTTTCCACTGTTAATCCTCTTTAGAGATCTATCACATTAGATTATTGTTGAGAGTACAAATATAATTCATAGAACTTCATCTTCTCATGGCTTTCCTGAGTCTGGTAGCTTCACTATACTTGATGTCCTGAATAAAAATAAAGTGAGGTACCTCATATTCAAACAAAACTGCAGGCAAGGAGGAAAATAGTAAGGTTTCCCTTTGAAACAGAAAGTAAGGCAAAAATTCATTGTGTTATTTCATTTAAAAGAATTTAATTGGAATGATACTTATCACAATCAGAGCGCAAATAATTACAAAATTCTTCACAAGATTTTAAAAGAAAGAGAATGTTCAATTTTTGAAAATGCTTTCCAGAGTGCTGCATCTTAGATGCCTAGGAAAAAAAAATACGTTACAAATGAAGCACAAAATATACTGGGAAATGTTTTAATTTCACCCTTGTTTGCACAAACTTAACATCGCAACCATAAGATGAATGATAATGGCATGGGTTAGAAGCACAAACCAGTAAAGCGAAATGCATGGAATGATTTGGAAATTTCTCCCAGTTCTTCTGATCTGCATCACAGTGTTGACTTTCTGTACTTTGTCTATGTTATGTTTACGAAGAAAGCATATAACCAGATAGTTCTTTCTTGAGGTAGGAATAATACCTGTAACTGAAACTAAAAAAGGGAGTGGAATCTTAAAATATCTCAGAGTTGTTCAAAAGAAATTTTGCTAAGTTTAATCTTTATTTTTTTTTATTATTAAATTTATTTATTTAACTTTTAACATTCATTTTCACAAAATTTTGGGTTACAAATTTTCTCCCCTTTTATCCCCTCCCCCCCCAAACACCAAGCATTCTAATTGCCCCTATGACCAATCTGCTCTCTCTTCTATCATCCCTCTCTGCCCTTGTCTCCATCTTCTCTTTTGTCCTGTAGGGGCAGATAGCTTTCTATACCCCTTTACCTGTTTTTCTTATTTCCTAGTGGCAAGAACATTACTCGACAGTTGATCCTAACACTTTGGGTTCCAACTTCTCTTCCTCCCTCCCTCCCCACCCCTTCCCTTTGGAAGGCAAGCAATTCAATATAGGCCATATCTGTGTAGTTTTGCAAATGACTTCCATAATAGTTGTGTTGTATAGGACTAACTATATTTCCCTCCATCCTATCCTGTCCCCCATTACTTCTATTCTCTTTTGATCCTATCCCTCCCCATGAGTGTCGACCTCGAATTGCACTCTCCTCCTCATGCCCTCCCTTCTATCATCCCCCCCACCCTGCTTGTCCCCTTATCCCCCACTTTCCTGTATTGTGAGATAGTTTTCCTACCAAAATGAGTGTGCACTTTATTCTTTTCTTTAGTGGAATGTGATGAGAGTAGACTTCATGTTTTTCTCTCACCTCCCCTCTTTATCCCTCCACTAATGAGTCTTTTGATTGCCTCTTTTATGAGAGATAATTTGCCCCATTCAATTTCTCCCTTTCTCTTCCCAATATATTTCTCTCTCACTGCTTGATTTCATTTTGTTTTAAAGATATGATCCCATCCTATTCAATTCACTCTGTGCACTCTGTCTCTATGTATGTGAGCGTGTGTGCATGTGTAATCCCACCCAGTACCCAGATACTGAAATGTTTCAAGAGTTACAAATATTGTCTTTCCATGTAGGAATGTAAACAGTTCAGCTTTAGTAAGTCCCTTATGACTTCACTTTGCTGTTCACCTTTTCATGGTTCTCTTCATTCTTGTGTTTGAAAGTCAAATTTTCTTTTCAGCTCTGGTCTTTTCATCAAGAATACTTGAAAATCCTCTATTTCATTGAAAGACCATTTTTTCCCCTGAAGTATTATAGTCAGTTTTGCTGGGTAGGTGATTCTTGGTTTTAGTCCTAGTTCCTTTGACTTCTGGAATATACTGTTCCATGCCCTTCGATCCCTTAATGTAGAGGCTGCTAGATCTTGTGTTATCCTGATTGTATTTCCACAATACTTGAATTGTTTCTTTCTAGCTGCCTGCAGTATTTTCTCCTTGACCTGGGAACTCTGGAATTTGGCCACAATGATCCTAGGAGTTTCTCTTTTTGGATCTCTTTCAGGCGGTGTTCTGTGGATTCCTTGAATATTTATTTTGCCCTCTGGTTCTAGAATCTCAGGGCAGTTTTCCTTGATAATTTCATGAAAGATGATGTCTAGGCTCTTCTTTTGATCATGGCTTTCAGGTAGTCCCATAATTTTTAAATTGTCTCTCCTGGATCTATTTTCCAGGTCTGTTGTTTTTCCAATGAGATATTTCACATTATCTTCCATTTTTCCATTCTTCTCTCTTTGTTCTGTGATTTCTTGGTTTTGCATAAAGTCATTAGCCTCCATCTGTGCCATTCTAATTTTGAAAGAACTATTTTCTTCAGTGAGCTTTTGAATCTCCTTTTCCATTTGGCTAATTCTGCTTTTGAAAGCATTCTTCTCCTCATTGGCTTTTTGAACCTCTTTTGCCAATTGAGTTAGGCTAGTTTTCAAGGTGTTAATTTCTTCAACATTTTTTTGGGTCTCCCTTAGCAGGGAGCTGATCTGCTGTTCATGCTTTGACTTCATGTCTCTCATTTCTCTTCCCAGCTTTTCCTCCACCTCTCTAACTTGATTTTCAAAATTCTTTTTGAGCTCTTCCATGGCCTGAGCCCATTGGGTGGGCTGGGACACAGAAGCCTTGATTTCTGTGTCTTTGCCTGATGGTAAGCATTGTTCTTCCTCATCAGAAAGGAAGGGAGGAAATGCCTGTTCGCCAAGAAAGTAACCTTCTATAGTCTTATTTCTTTTCCCTTTTCTGGGCATTTTCCCAGCCAGTGACTTGACCTCTGAATATTTTCCTCACACCCACCTCACCTCCTGATCCTCCCAGCCCGTGTTTGTGGTCTGAGATTCAAATGCTGCTTCCAGCCTCAGGGCTTTTGGCGGGGGCAGGGCTGCTATTCAGTATGAGATTATGTTCTGGTGCTGAGGTTGGGACAGGGCCACCTCTCAGGCTCAGTTCCCTCAGGGGGTTTATGCACAGACCTTCCGCAATGGATTCAGGCTCCCGCCCGCTTGGGGAGCCCCTGTCTGCAGCCACCTCTCAGCTTCTACCTCCCGGGGGGGGCCTGAATTATGGGGGCACCCCATTCCCCTCTCGACCCGCCAAAGAGACTCTCTCACCCACCCCTGTCACCTGTGGGTGGAGGGACTTGTGCGGCCGCTGGAGATCCCGTCCCTGAAGCCTGCTCGGATCTGTTTCTCTCGGTGCCGCAGCCGTGGCCGCAGCAGGTCTGGGCTGGGCTTTGTGTCTGCAGCGCGACGGACCTTTTGCGAGAGGTTTGCAGATCCCTCTGTGGGTGGAGGGACCCGCGTGGCCGCTGGAGATCCTGTCTGTGAAGCCTGCTCGGATCTTTTCCTCTCCGTGCCGGGGCCGCGGCAGGGCTGCACTCAGCTCCCAGTCCCGGTGCCCAGTCCGCAGCGTGAAGGACCCCCCCGCGAGAGGTTTGCAGGTCTCTCTGGAACAGAAATCTCCCTTGCTCCAATGTTCTGTGGCCTCTGGGTGCGGAATTCGCCGTGAGTTACTTCCCTGTAGCCATTCTATGGGTTGTGGGTTCAGAGCTATGTGTATGTGCGTCTTTCTACTCCGCCATCTTGGCTCCGCCCCCCTAATCTTTATTTTCAACAAATTGGCTAAATAGGGAGAGAACTGAGGACACTTTCATCTCTCCATCTCAGGTTTGGTGGCAGCTAAGGATGAGAAGGAAAGGGCAAGCTATGAGCTCTAGAACAGAGGTGTCAAATAAGTCGAGTGTAACATAGGGAGTAGCACTCCCCAGTGAGACTTAAACCAGATTTAAATGAATTTGGGAAATACTTAACAAAATCAACAAAAGCACAAAAGGTATAAATGCTAATATGTATTTTTCTACGGCAATATTTGCCGCCAAGGATCCTTTTCTATTGTTTAATGTGCAGCCCTCCCCACTTATTTGAGTTCGACACCATTGCTCTGGAAAAGTGGCTGATTACAGTATGAGTAGAGGGATGAACTTCTAGGCATAGAAAGCCCCAGACAAATGGAACTGTAAAGGTTATTGCCTGAATCTACTATTAATTAACAGTGATGTTCAGGTAGGAAGAAACTTTAATGAATCATAAGTTCAGAAGGATCACAAGTTAGCTGCACCTGGAATTCAGAAACAGCAATTTAGTAAGTAGAAAGTCAGTAGACTGAGTCTCAGTTCAATCTCTGATTGACTATGAGACCTAGGGCATCACTTCACTTCTTTGTACCTGCTTCTTTGTCTTTGAATTGAGACTGGACTATGTGACTTCTAAAATCCCTTGCAAGTTTGCTGTCTTATTATTTTATGTTGTGTGTTTTATTCCCAAACTTCAGGCCAGAAAAGTGAAGCTAAAAAGTTCTTGGGATATTTTTCAGGAATTAATTGCAAAGTCCAAATAGGAAATGTTGTTTGCGATCTCAGAAAAGGCATTGAATAGGGTTTGTATTTGAGTATTTGGATACTTTGAGATGTATTTCATACATGCATGTGTACACACACACACACACTCACACACACCTTAGTGAGTGGATTTCTTCTGGTAATGTTCAAAACTCAGAGAACCAAGAGTCAGACCAATGGAGAAATATAGAGGAGGATGGAGTCTATTAGAAAGGGCTGAGGGCAACAAGGCTTCCTCCTATTCTTCCTCTCCCAGCAAAAGTCATTATCCAGTGCAGACAGATGGGGCTAAAACCTGAGGAATTTCCTTATTATCTGTCCAGGCTGTGAAGTCACACTGTTTATGGGCATTTTTTTTTTCTTCCCTTCTTCTCTTCTTATTACTTCTAATTTAAGTATTGAACATACAATCCTCCACTTCCTTTCTGCTGATTTTTCACTGTTGCAGTCTTGTTTTTTTTTTTATTTTGTTTTGTTTTAGATACACTTTATTTACTTATATAAAGAGTTCGTTTTCCAATATCATGTTGAATATCACCTTAAATGATATTCAAGATAAAGAGATGGATTTCAAGAAGTTTTATGGTTCACAGTATCTATAAGTTAGGGCAACATGTCCTGACTCAGTGGTAAAAAAAATGCCACTGGGGCAGACAGAATCAATATTGATTATAATTTAATTCTTAATGGGGCTAAAAAGGTTAAATCCTATTACAGACAGAGAACTTTAAATGGAGTTTGATGTGTAACACCAATGTGATACCCACAGCAGCCATTATAGATATGTATGCATATTTCCAGGATAAATTCACAAAATATAAAAGACTAGCCTCATCAAACATGAAACAAGGACATTTATTCAAACAACAGAAAGCCAAATAAATCATAGTAACAAAGAAATCTAAACACATTATCAATACGGAGAGCACCACCATACCCAAGACTTCCCCACAAACTAGGTCCCTTAGGCAAAATCATTCCCTCTCTCATTCATACTAGCTGTTCTACTCTGTTCTGTCTGCTTTCTTTCAGCTCTCTCCTTCCTGCTCCACCCATTAGGCAAACTTCTCCCACCATGAGCTTCATGTGATTCAAGCTGTGGACTGGACCAAAGCTCAAAATAGGTCACATAGTCTCATAAAAGGGCATGGAAGATTTTCAAATTCCTTTACCATTGCAAGAGGTCACTCTCTCCCCCTGGGTTTAAAAGAGCTTAATCATCCATTATTCCCATAAATCCAGGTGGCACTCATTTGAGGAACATAAAATAAGTCTCTGGATCAAAGTTTTAGTTTCCTTGAGTTGGAGAAATATAGAAGAAAGGGAGAAGTTGTCATTGTGTAAGTGGGAAGGTGTGCTCCCTGAGCCAGGTCCACTAAGCAGCGTTTGTGGGCTCTCACTCCCTCTACTTTCTATTTGGGAATGAGAGTGAATTGGCTCAGTGAGTGTAAATAACACAGCATATAATTAAAGAAGGATAGCAGAGTCAAAGTTCCTACATCAAAAACCTCCAAGAGAAATAAGAATTGGTTGCAGGCCATGGAAGAAATTATAAAAGAGAACCAAAGGAATGAAAAAAATAAGAAGACGTGAAATATCTCACTGGAAAAACCACCGACCTTGAAAATAGATCCAGGAGAGGTGATTTAAAAATCATTGGACTAGATAGAGGAGTAGAAGCAGAGATCTGCTGGAGCTCTCCTCCCAAGTCCCTCAAAAAACTCTGTAAAAATGATTCTAAACAAATTCCAAGACAGAAGAAGTCACAAAATGACAAAATTAAGGAAATTCCACCCCAATACAATCTGAAATATTTTCAAGAAGTGTCTATGATGCCAGGAAGGGAGCAGAGTAGTTTGCTGTGGGACACACTGGTGCAAAGAGAGTTGAAGCAAGACTTGGGAGACTGAATTTATGGTGGCTCCTGTGGTTTCCAGACTTCTCAATAAAGAAATGCCAAGGACAGTTTTGAAGGTCAATAGGAAGGGTCTCTCACATGACTGAGAGGGGAGAGCCCCAGTCCCAGTTTCAACCACAGATCCAGTCCCAGATACAATGCCAGTCCCAGTTGTAGCCCCAGGCCTGTCTCCAGCCCAGCCCCTGGCCCATGGCCCTGGCCCCAGCCCCAGCACTTGCCCCAGGGTAGCTGCAATCACTGCTGATGGGGAGGTTGCTTCTGGAGCACTCAAGTTAGCAAAGAGCTCAAAAGTCAAGTAATTGGCTGGAAAATGAGCAAATTGGGAATAAAGAAACAGACTATAGATTCTTACTTTTTCACTTAAGAGGTAATCTCTTATGTTATTTGTGACAAGGAAGATCAAAACATACAACCAGAAAAAGCCAACAAAGCTAAAGATTCCAAGAAAAAATACAAGTTTTTCACAAGCTATAGAGGAGCTCATAAAGGATTTTGAAAATCAAGTAAGAGAAGCAGAGGAAATATTGGGAAGAAAAATTAGAGTGATACAAGAAAATCATGAAAACTGAATCAACAGCTTGTTAAAGGAACCCACTTCAAATGCTGAAGAAAATACCACCTTTAAAATTAGACTAATGGGAATTGCAAAAGAGGTCCATAAAGCCAATAACAAGAATGCCTTAAAAAAAGCAGAATTGGCCAAATGGAAAAAGTGGTCCAAAAGTTCACTGAAGAAAGTAATTCCACAAAAATTAGAATGGAGCGAATGGAAGCTAATGACTTTATTAGAAATCTTGAAATTATAAAATAAAACCAAAATATTGAAAAAAATTAAAGACAATATGAAGTAGTATCTCATTGGAAAAACAATTGACCTGGAAAATTAATGTAGGAGAGATAATTTTTAAATTATTCTTCTCTCTGAAAGCCATGATCAAAAAAAAAAAAAAAAGAGCCTAGACATTGTATTTCAAGTAATTATCAAGGTAAGCTGTCCTGATATTCTCGAACCAGAGGATAAAATAGAAATTGGAAGAATCCAATAATTGCCTCTTGAAAGAGATCTTAACAAGAAAACTTCTAGGAATATTGTAGCCAAATTCCAGAGTTCCCAGGTAAAGGAGAAAATATTGTGGGCAGCCAGAAATTTACAATTTGAGTATTCTGGAACTGCATTCTGGATTATACAAAATCTAGCAACTTCTATATTAAGGACATGAAGGGCTTGGAATATGATATTTCTAAGGTCAGATGAAGTAGGATTAAAACCAAGAATCACCTATCCATCAAAACTGAATATAATACTTTAGGGGAAAAAATGATCATTCAATGAAATAGAGGAGTTTCAAGCATTCTTGATGAAAATACCAGAGCTAAATAGAAAAACTGAATTTCAAATACAAGAATCAATAGCAGCATGAAAAGGTAAACAGCAAAGAGAAATCATAAGAAACTGACAAAAGTTTAACTGTATATATTCCTACATAGAAAGGTGATATTTGGAACTCATGAGACCTTTCTCAGTATTAAGGTAGTTGCAGGAAATAGATAGACAGATGAAAGATAGATAGATTAGATAGATGATAGATACATAGATAGATACATAGATAGATAGATGGCACAGGATGAGTTGAATGTGAAGGGATATTAACTAAAAATATAAAATTAATGGATGAGAGAGGAATATATTGGGAGAAGGAGAAAGGGAGATATAGAATGATGTTAATTATCTCACATAGAAGAGGTAAGAAAAAGGTTTCACAATTGAGGGGGTAGGTGAGAAGTAATGAGTGAACCTCATCAGACTTGGTTTGAAGAGGGATTACCATACACATTCAAATGAGTATCTTAACCTACAGGAAAGTAGGAGGGAAAGGGAGGGGAGTCAGGGAGATAGAAGGGAGGACAGATTGGAGGAGGGGATAGTCAGAAACAAACACTTTAGAAAAAGTACAGGGTCAATGGAGAAAATAGAATAATTGGGAGGTGGGATAGGATGGAGGGAAATATAGTCTTTCACAAAATGATAATTATGGAAGTGTTTTGCTTAACTACACACATATAACAGATATTGAATTGCTTGTCTTCTCAATGAGGATGGTTGGGGAGAAAAGAAAGGAGAGAATTTGGATCTCAAAGTTTTAAAAACAAATGTTGAAAAATTGTTTTTATATGCAACTGGGAAAAAAGATATACAGGAAGTTGGGTATAGAAATCTTACCCTTCAAGAAACTAAAGGGAAAGGGAATAAAATGCGGAAACATTAAAACAGGTGGACAGAATAGGGGAAGGTATAATCAGAATGAATGCCATCTTGGGGTGGAGGGAAAGGAAAGGAGAAAATATTTGCAACTCAAAATCTTGTGGAAATGAATGTTGAAAACTAAAAAGAAATAAATATATGTAAATTTAGGAAATAAAATGAAAAGTCCAGGATCTCCCGTTGTGTCCAGGGCTGTCTACCATTGTTCTGGTCTGTGGCTTGCCATTGAACTCAGTTGGTTCTGGAAAAGTGAATGAGGTTGGCGACTTTGTATAGCACTGAATCACTTAAATCCAATTCACTTGCAAGTCATCACCTTCCTGATGTCACTGGATCTCTTCAAGAATGAAAGACAAACAACAACAATAACAATCCGTGAGAGTGAGGAGGGGAACACAGAGTTTGTCTCCTCCAAAATATATCTAGAGGTTATATATAAATGCCCTTTCATGTCATAATGTGAAAATAATCAACTTTTCCTATTATGTTTATCCTTTTTCTAATGTCTAGCAAGAAAATATATGACAATTAGGATATTTGTTTTTTAAAAGGGCCTTTTAAAATTTATATTCTGTGAACCATCTGTGTTGTAGCAGCAATTTTTTTTTTTGACTCTTGACAACGTCAGTGGCAACAGGGCCTCCTTAGGCACTAGGTACCTGGTTTCTAGGACTGAATGGGTTGTCCTGTCATTTTCCTTTTCATACAATTACCAGAGAAGACTGAAATTGACTATGCTTATGTAATATGTGTGAATTTATAGATGGACTGCTATAAACAAAAGTTTACAGAACAAGTATGCTATGTTGAGAAGAACACTGAATTTGGCATAAGAAAAATTGGCACCCATTCCTGTCAGTCATTCCTTCTGTCATCTCTTGAGTTTCTTTTTTCTCACATAATGTGGAGAACAATAATGGTTTAAAGGCAGAATGGCATGGCAAAAAAGTTGAGAACTTGTTAACGGAAAGATCTGGATTTTAACTCCTGTCACTAACAAATAATATTTGCATAACTCAGTGGCAAATATCCTACCTCAAAGTGTCTCCAGGATCTCTAAGTTAGAGCAGAAAAGTCTGCATTTATAGAGAGTATTTTTCTTACCGGGAACTTCCTCTTACTGATGAAACCACAGGATTAGAAATGTAGACGTATATCTTGATCCAGAAAGGATAAAAGTATCTTTCTAAGTTATTCCTTTCATATTATAGATGTGTTAACTGACACCTACATAGTAAGCATCAGAGATGGGATTGCGAATCCATTTCAGAGATAGGATGTAGGAATAGATCCCCTGATCTCAGAGCCAGTGCTTCCATACTGAGAGATCGATGGATATATAAATGATAGATCATAGAAGTATAAGTAGATATGGCATGTCTTACCTAACATATGAAGTTGTGAATCTAAAGAGCTCAGACCGCTAAAAGTATTACTTGATATTCCTATAGTAATTTAAGTTACTCTTACGTTATACGATAATATATAATATATATCTTACAAGATATGTACTAAAAGTTTAATTATCCAAGAGTAACTGCTAGAAACTCAGTGAAGACTTACAGGGATTAAATGCCCTGCCAGAATTCATTCCAGGGTGAAAACTCGAGTCCATATCCTCTGACTCCATATTGAGTGCTTTTCAACCATGTGTGTATGTGTGTGTGTATGCACACACCTATATGTACATGTGCATGTGTAAGTCTACATGTATATTGCATATGTATGTACATATGCTTATACACATATACGTGTATGTACTTGAATGTGCATGCATTCAGAAAACCTATATGAACTCTCATGCAAAAGTTCTTTGTCATTAATAAATGGATAAGATATAGTTTCTCTTTTTAATTAATTTGTTTTCCATTGTCTACAATCACTTCCATAAGTATTAGATTTTCTCCCCCTCTCTCCCTCTTAAGATACACTATTGTTATTAATATGTACCTAATTAAATGTATAGATATAGGGATAGAGTAAAGTCAATCACCTCGTCTCTTGAAATGAAAGAAAAGATTTATGCTACATTGAAGTGTATATATTATTGACACTGATAACTCAAAAAGTCTTGAGCTGTTTGAGTAGTTCACTGCTCAATGTAATCAAATTCTGAAGGTAGGGAAATAACACTAGATCCTTCTGTGTTCCAACATAAGGTAAACCCCATATACAGAAAATCTTAGAATTATCAGGAATCGACACATGTTTTTGGTCATTAGATTTATTTTTCTCTGAAAGTAGATTATCTATTGCATTTAAAGACAGTGATCACATAATAAATTTAAAGAACTCTGCCTTTTAAAACCTACAGTATTCCTAAAGTTTTCTTTAAATTGATGTGAATTACAGTACTTTCACATTAGCCTGGAAGACCTCCCAACGGCAGAGTGCAATTCTGCTATTATAGATTTCATTAACCCAGCATGTAATTAAGGAAAGAAAAATTGTATGATATTACCTAGAATCCACTTGCCGACCATTAAGATGTGATTTAATATGGATTTTAATCAATGTTAATTCTGGTAGGTGGACACTGCCCAAAATGTCAGAGTAAAAAATTGTAGACAGGATTTGGGACTGGGGATGTTAATCATAAAACTCATTCACTGACTTTCTAAAGATTACTTTTATTAAATAATTTTCAATCCTGCAGGTTTTTGTATGTGTGTGTATGTGTGATTTGTATATATAGATACTCAAGTATTAGAATTAATACATTCACATACACGCACATAAGCTTATATATGTAACATATGGTTACGTGTGTATTTAATCACACACACGCACACACACACATTCACATACACAAATATGCATACAAGTATATCCATATATTCTATTGGTTGGTCTTTATAATTTGCATACTAAGGTACAATTTCAAAATCTTATTTGGAGTCTGGAAATTAAAACATGAAATTAGAATCTGAAAGTTTTATTGACATGGACTAATCTTTTTCTAGTATATTTAATGAAATTTGGTAGAAGTTGTTAAGTTATAATCCAAGTGAAACTATTCAGATTTAGAGTTTATGAATGACGTTGAGAGTGGTAATAAAATATAGGCAGCCCCGATTTTTCATAGAAGTATAACCTATTAGAGTTTAGCCTATACACATATTTATGTGCATGCATATGTATATACATGTGCATACACATATATGTATACATTTATACACAACACTCTATGTCATCATAGTGCATGATAGTTAATAAAAAATTTAAGCACCTATTTTGTGCCAGGACCTATGCTAAATGCTAGGCATACAAATACAAAAAAACAAACAAACAAACAAAAGAAAACAGTCTTTACTCTCAAGGAGGTTACAGTTCAGTGTAGGGGAAGATTACAAACAAAAGAATGTTGAAAGAGAGAGAAAGTTTCTTGAGGGAATTTTAGAGAAGCTCAACTAGGTGGAAAACCAAGAGATTACTGACCTGAGTACCTCCTTAAAATGAAGTATTGGGAGGAGCAGCTTGCTTTGCTCTCTGATCAGGGAGTTCCCAGTGGCAAAGTGCAGTTAGGAATGTTGAATATCTACTAGAATAATGTCATCTTAAAGGATGAAGAAGTTCCTATGGACATGATAAACATGTTCAAATGAGTGCAGCGATCAGGAAATGATATATACAAATACATACATGCATGCATACATACACATATACACACATACATGTGTATATTTAAATTGGTTTAAAACATTATTGAGAACTTTGTTATAATGAAATGTCTTCCACTTAGTTATCATCTACTCAATTTTGGTGTTGTTTTGTTTATATTTTGTTTATGGAATTAGCCAGCTCATATTACAAGTCAGTACTCTAGAAGTTAGAGTAATTCACTTTTGTTATTTGAAAGTGGAAAAAGAAGGCCTATAGAACAAGTGACAAAGTCATGTGGCTAGGTAGAGGACTAAAAGCTGACTACCTGATTTTATTTTCCTATGATATGCTTATGTTTTATATTTTTTATGCCACCTTATGAAATCTCTGATTTCAAATCTCATTATGTTTAGCCACTTGTTTATTGATTTCCAGATGAAAACAACAAAATGTGTAAAGTTGGATTTTTTATAATGATCCACTTCAAAATGTAGTATTCCAAATAACATAGGAACAAATATTTTGAGTGCAAACGGAATTTGGTGTCATTGAGTCTAAGCTTTTCATTTTACATATGGTGAAACTGAGAGTCATCAAAGTTAAATGATTTGCCAAAGCACATACAAGAACTAAGTGGCACAGAACTAAGATACAACTCCAGGTTTTAGAACTGCAAGGCATAACTCTTTTCATTGAATCATAATCCTTTATATTTTGCTTAAAATTTGAAACTGTCCAGTGAAGCAAAACAACAGAATTTATCTTTATTTCTTTTCTTTCTGTGTGTGTATTTTATTTTTAAACCAATATTTTATTTCTCCTAAATATATGTAAAATCTTTTTAGCATTTGTTCTATTTTTTTTTTAATTTTGAGTTCTAAATTGCATCCTTCCCTCTCTCTGCCCTCCTCCTTGCCTGAGATGGTAGGCAATAAGATATAGGCTGTATGTGTGGAAATGAATGTTGACTAAATAAATGAGTTATTTTTTAAAAGAAGCAAAATTGGGGAAAGAGATGAAAATAATGAAAGAGAATTATGAAAAAAAGTCTGCAATGCTGAAAAATAAATACAAAAATTGACTGAAGAAAATAATTCCCCCCAAGCTGGAATTGATCAAATGGAAAAGGAAATATAAAAGCTCCCTGAAGAAAAAATATTCCTTAAAAATTAGAATTGAGCAAGTAGAAACTAAAGAGTCCATGAAACATCAAGATATCATAAAACAAAATTAAAAAAGTAAAACAATATAGAATAAAATGTGAAATTTCTTACAAAAATCTCACCTAGAAAATATATGTAAGAGAGATAATTTAAGAATTATTGGACTAGGAGAAAATATTGCAAGCAGCTAGAAAGAAACAATTCAAGTATTATGGAAATACAATCAGGATAACACAAGATCTAGCAGCCTCTACATTAAGGGATCGAAAGGGCATGGAATAGGATATTTCAGACGTCAAAGGAACTAGGACTAAAACCAAGAATCACCTACCCAGCAAAACTGAGTATAATACTGCAGGGGAAAAAATGGTCTTTCAAGGAAATAGAGGATTTTCAAGCATTCTTGATGAAAAGACCAGAGCTGAAAAGAAAATTTGACTTTCAAACACAGGAATGAAGAGAAGCATGAAAAGGTGAACACCAAAGAGAAGTCATAAGGGACTTACTAAAGTTGAACTGTTTACATTCCTACATGGAAAGACAATATTTGTAACTCTTGAAACATTTCAGTATCTGAGTACTGGGTGGGAGTACACACACACACACACATGCACACACGCACACATACATAGAGGCAGAGTGCACAGAGTGAATTGAAGAGGATGGGATCATATCTTAAAAAAAAATGAAATCAAGCAGTGAGAGAGAAATATATTGGGAGGAGAAAGGGAGAAATTGAATGGGGCAAATTATCTCTCATAAAAGAGGCAAGCAAAAGACTCATTAGTGGAGGGATAAAGAGGGGAGGTGAGAGAAAAACATGAAGTCTACTCTCATCACATTCCACTAAAGGAAAGAATAAAATGCACACTCATTTTGGTAGGAAAACCTATCTCACAATACAGGAAAGTGGGGGACAAGGGGACAAGCAGGGTGGGGGGGATGACAGAAGGGAGGGGATGGGGAGGAGAATGCAATTCGAGGTCAACACTCATGGGGAGGGATAGGATCAAAAGAGAATAGAAGTAATGGGGGACAGGATAGGATGGAGGGAAATATAGTTAGTCCTATACAACACAACTATTATGGAAGTCATTTGCAAAACTACACAGATGTGGCCTATATTGAATTGGTTGCCTTCCAAAGGGAAGGGGTGGAGAGGGAGGGAGGTAAAGAAGTTGGAACTCAAAGTGTTCGGATCAACTGTAATGTTCTTGCCACTAGGAAATAAGAAATACAGATAAAGGGGTATAGAAAGCTATCTGGCCCTACAGGACAAAAGAGAAGACGGAGACAAGGGCAGAGAGGGATGATAGAAGAGAGAGTAGATTGGTCACAGGGGCAATTAGAATGCTTGGTGTTTGGGGGGGGAGGGGAGAAAAGGGGAGAAAATTTGTAACCCCAATATTGTGAAAATCAATGTTAAAAGTTGAATAAAAAAATCAGTTATAATAGAGAAAAAAAAGAATTATTGGACTAATTGAAAGCCTTGCTCAGAAAAAAAAGAAAAGAAAAAAATCTTAAACATCATCTCTTAGGAAATTATAAAGAAAACTTGCTCAAAAGACAAAATAGAAATTGAAAGAATTCATAGATCACTATCTACAAGAAATCCAAAATGAAAACTCCCAAGAACATCATATACAATTTCCAGAACTCCCAGATCAAGGAGCAAATTGCAATAGGAAACCAAAAAGAAATAATTCAAATATTATGGTGCTACAATCAAGATTACACAGGACTTTAGAGCTTAACGTTAAAGAAAAAGGGGGAATCTTAGAATATGATATACTAGAAGTCAAATGTCATAGAATTTCAACTAAGAATCACCTACCCAGCATAGCTCAGTATAATCTTGAGGGAAAAAATGGGGACTTAATGAAACAGAGGACTTTCAAACATTCCTAATTAATAGACAAGAGTTGAATAAAAGAAAAGAAAAAAATGACGTTCATATACAAGTCTCAAGGGAAACATAAAAAGTAAAAAATGAACAAGTAGGTGACAACATAAGATATTCAGTAAGGTTAAGCTTTATGTTCTATATAACAAGATAATATTTATAACTCTAAAGAACTTTATTTATATGAAGACAACCAGAAGGAGCATATGTAGACAGAGGGTGTGGATAATAGCGGTGAGAAAGAAGACTATATTGGAAGAAGAAGTGTGGGGGAGAGAATAGGGTAAATTATTCCACATACATGGGCATGAAATAACTACTGTTGGGGAGGGGAAGATACGGAGAGGTGAAGGAGCATGACTTAAACCTTTCGCTCATCAGAATTGGCTCAAACAGGGAAAAACATACACCATCAGTTGGAAACAAATATCTATCTATCCTAAAAGGAAGTAAAAAGGGATGGAAAAACAGAAGGAAGGGAACATATAAAAGGGAGAGTGGATTGGGAGAGACAATGATCAGAAGTAAAACACTTGTGAGGAGTGAAAGGTTGGGAGAGAGAGAGAGAGAGAGAGAGAGAGAGAGAGAGAGAGAGAGAGAGAGAGAGAGAGAGAGAGAGAGAGAGAGAGAAAGGAAAAATGTGATGGAGTTTGTTATCAAAACTATAAATGTTAATGCCAAGAAATCACCCATAAAATGGGAGCAGATAGCAGAATGGATTAAATACCAGAATCCTACAATATGTTGTTGACATGAAACATATTGAAGCAGAGAGACACACACAGAGAAAAGATAAGGCGTTGCTGGCACAAAATATATATTATGCTTCATTTGAAGAAGAGAAGTCATGATCGCAGACAAAGCAAAAGCAAAATAAATCTAACTTTAAAAGTTCAGTAGAGACATTATATCTGGCTGAAAGGTACCATAGACACTGAAGTAATATTAATATTAAACATTTATGTATCAAATAGTACAGCGTCTTAATCTTAGAAGGACAAATTCATTGAGTTATAGGAAGAAATATACAATAAAATTCTACTACTGAGAGACCTCAACTTTTCCCTCCTCAAACTAGATAAATCTAACCAAAAAAAATTAGTAAGAAAGAAGTTACAGAGGTGAATAAAATTATGGGAAAGCTAGACATTATAAATCGCTGGGGAAAACAGAATGGTAATAGAAAGGATTATACATTTTTCTGCACAATATATGGTACCTACACAAAAACTGAGCATGTATTAGAATATACAACCATCCCAACCAAATGCAAAATAGCAAAAAGAGTAAATGCATCCTTTTCTGATTATGATGCAGTAGAATTATATCCAATAATGGACAATAGTACAAAAGATTCAAAATTAATTGAAAACGAAATGATCCAATCCTAAAACATAAGTGGGTCAAAGAACAAATAAGAGAAACGATTCATTATTTCATTAGAGAAAATGACAACAATGAGACAACATATCAAAATTTATGGAATTTTACCAAAGTTGTACTTATATGGAGACATATCTCTACTTGTTTACATCAATAAAATAGAGGGTGTACAAAAATATTCTATATGTAATGGTCATGCAACAACAACAACAAAACAGAAGAACAAAAAATTAAAAATCCTCAGTTAAACAATGAATTAGAAATCATGAACATCAAAGAAGAGATTGATAAAATTGAAAGTAAGAAAATCATGAACTAATAAATAAAGCCAGAAACTGGTTTTATTGAATAAACAAAACAACAAAATAGATAAAATATTATTAAAATTGTTTGAGAAAGGAAAGAATAAAACAAAATTACCTGTACCAAAAATGAAAGGAATGAATTTACCACCAATGAAGAAGAAATTAACAAAATTGTTAGCAGTTATTTTGCTCAATTATATGCCAACACATTTGTCATTATGTGACTCAGTAGGATTTATACAAGGAATGCAAGGTTGATTCAACGTTAGAAAAGCTAGAAACGTAATTCACCATTTCAATAAAGACCCCCAAGAAATCATACTTTTATCTCAATAGATGCAGAAAATACCTCTGAGAAAATACAACATCTATTTCTAGTAAAATACTAGAAAACAGAAATGGATGGTATTTACATTGAAATAAGTAATATCCATCTACAATTATAAACAAGAATAATTTGTAATGAAAATAAACTAGAAACCTTCCCAGTTAGATCAAGGGTGAAGGAAGGATGCCTATTTTTGCCTCTATTATTTAATGTTTAATAAAAATATTAGCTATAGCAATAAGAGAAGAAAAAGAAATTAAAGGAAATATAATAGGCAATAAGAAAGCAAAATATCACTTGCATATTATTTACGTTATACTTAGAAAATTCTAGAGAATCAAATAAAAATTAAAAAAAAAACCTCCTTGACATTATAATCAATTTCAGTACAATTTCAGGATACAAAACAAACCCAAAGAAATCATCAGAATCTCTGTATATTACAAAGTCCAGCAGCAAGAGACAGAAAGAAAAATTCCATTTAAAATAACTAGTCAAAATAAAATACTTGGGATTCTACCCGCCACGACAAAGCTAGGAACTATGCAAACACAATTATAGAGTCAAATCTGAACCATTAGAAAAGTGTTAATTACTCATGGGTAGATCAAGTCGATAGAATAAAAATGGCAGTTTTCTCTAAATTGATCTATATGTTCAGGACCATACCAATTAAACTACCAAAAAATTATTTCATAGAGTTAGAAAAAGCACCAAAATTCATCAGGGAGAGCAAAAGCTCAGGGATACCAAGGCAATCTGTGAAAAAATGTGTTGAAAGTAGGTCATATAAATACATCTCAAAATGTATTCAAATTTGGTCATTATCAAAACAATCTCATACTGGCTAAGAAACAAAGTGGTGGATCAATGGAATAAATTATGAGCAGATTGCATTATAGTACATGACCATAGTGTTCTATTATATAATAAACCAATAGATCCACACTTTTAGGACAAAAGCCCATTATTTGATCACTACTAGGAAAACTGAAAAACAGTATAGCAGAAATTAGATATAGACCAACATCTCACTCTGTATACCAAGACAAGATTAAAATGGTTGTATGATTTATAGGTGAGTGATACCATAAGCAAGTTAAGAGAGTAAAGAATTGTTTATGTGTCAGATTTATGAATAAGGGAAGACTAGCAGAAAGAGGGTATAGAAAGGATTGCAAAATGCAAAGTAAATAATTTTGATTATATAAAGTTGAAAAGTTTTTGCACAAAGAAAACCAATGCAACAAAATTATAAGCAAGGCAGAAAACTGGGGAAAACATTTTGCAACAAATATTTGTTATAGATTTTTGGATATAGATAAAAGCCTTACTTCTCAAATACATGCATATATACATATACATATTATATGCTATGTATGTATATATATACATATATGTATATAACTGAGTCAAATTCACAAAAATGCAATTCATTCTCTGATTGATAAATGGTCAAAGAATATGAATGGCAGTTTTCAGGCAAAGAAATCAAAGTCATCCATAGTCATATTAAAATGTTTTAAGTCACTCTTCATTAGAGAAATGCAAATTAAACATCTCTGAGGATACATCTCAGTATCAGAGTGACTAATATGACAAAAAAGGAAATACTGAAGGGGATGTGGAAAAACTGGGACAGTAATGCCCTGTTGTTGGAGTTGTGAACCGCTCCAACCATTCTTAAATACAATTTGGAACTATACTCAAAGGGCTATGTGCATATGCTTTGATCCAGCAATACCAATGCTAGGTGTATATCTCAAAGCAATTTTTAAAAAGGCTGGGAAAAGACCTATCTATACTAAAAATTTTTATAGCAATTCAGATGCCCCATCATTTAGGGAATGGCTAAACAAGCGGAGCTACATGATTGTGATGGAATATTTATTGTGCTCCAAGAAATAAATGGCAAACAGAATGGTTTAAAAAACCAACAACCTTAAAATACTTACATAAACTGATGCATAGTGAAGGGAACAGAACCAGAAAAACATTGTACATAGGAAGAGTAATAATGTTCAATGAACAACTGCAAATCTGCAGCAAACTGTAAATTGCTATTATCAGCAATACAATGATCAAAGACAATCCAAAAGAACTGATGATGAATCATTCTATCTTCCTTCAGAGAAAGAATTGATATTGTTTGAAATGTGAATACATTTTTTTCCTTTTATCTGAGTCTTCTGTATAAAATGACTATTATGGAAATGTTTTCACATAATTGAACATGTGTAACCTATATGTGCTTACATCCTGTTTCAGAAAGGGAAGTGGAGAGGGAGGGAGAAATGTATGAAATTGGGAACTCAGAATAAATAAATGAAAATTGTGAAAAATGCATTAATTCTAAAATGGTGCTTCAAATTCTCTCCTTCTGTCTCCTTCCCTCCGCGTTGAGAAGGCAAATAATATAATGTCAACTATACATTTAATATCATTCAAAAACATATTTTTCTATTAGTCATAAAATAGTAACTTCAATTAACGATTTAGGAGAGTAAACAAATGATGGAAATCACTACTTATGAAATATGAAAGTTAAATGAAAATGAGGCAAGTTATATAAATATATCACACCAGTGTGCTCTAGGACTTGAAGGCACTTGACCTACAATACTCTATATAAAAATCTACCAAAAGTGTTCAGTAAGCCAAAAAGGAATATTTCTCTTAAACCTTATGTAAAGTGGAGGAGATCTTGTTTGTGACTGAACGGTGTTTTATTTACTCCTCACAGCATTCTCCTTAGGAGTAAATCAAGAGCCAGAAAAAGAACTAACAAGGTGAGAGCATAAATGTGAAAAGAGCAATTCTGAAAGTGTATACACACACACACGCACACACACACACACACACACACACACATCTACCTGCTGAGAATCAAGTAAAATTCTTCATATTTGAAAAATTGTTAGTAAAATCAAATTTTCTTTTCACTTAGAAGATGCACTTGGAGATATATAACCTCTAGGGCATCTCTTATTTAATCTTCAAAATGAGAATGATAAGACTCACTGACCTCTATGGTCTCTTCTGTTACATAAATTTATGATTTACCTGACCACCACCACCACCACCACTCCTACTGCATTCTGGGAAATCTCCAGTTATCTTGATCTACATCTGGTCACCGAATTCTGATGACTCTGTAGAAGAAAATGAGGCTGGTGACTTTGCATAACTCTCCCTTACTAATATCCAATTCACTTGCATATCATGGAATCACCTCTCTGATGTAATGGTACACTTCAGGAAAGAAGGACAAACCTCTTTGAGTACTTTGAGTGGGGACCCAATTGGAACTGGCCAGCTGAGTGACCGTAGCTCTTCCCTTCTCCAGACACTCTGCCCAAAGGAAAATAAATTTTGGTTGCTCAAACCTCAAAAGATATATTCATGTTTTCAGGCTGAATTTCTTTCTTAAGCACCAAGAATTAACCAAAAATCACTCTTGCTGTTGTTGATTGGTCATCTATAGGTCCCAGGCTGTAATGCCGATTTGAATTGGAAAATCTTTCCTATTCGTTAATAGGTCCATTTTGCCACATGGAACCTGTGGTGGGAAGAGTTTACTGAATGTGTGGAGCAGGAAAAGTCGGAGCTAGAGTAGAGCTGAGAGGAAGTTAGTCTTTTATTTTATTATTATTATTGTATTTTTTTCAGTGTTCTACAATCACTTCCATACATCTTAGATTTTTTCCTCTCTTTCCTCCTCTTCCCATCTATGTCCCCACTGCCTCCCTGCGACAGCATACAATTTTATATAGGTTCTACAGACACATATCTAATAAATACATTTTCACTTTAGTCATGTTGCATAGAAGAATTAAAATGAATGGGAGAAATCCAAAACAAACCAAAACATAATACAAAAGAAAATGATTTGCTTCATTCCATGATCAAATTCCATAGTTCTCTCTCTGAATGTGGAAGACATTTTGCCTTAAGAGACCATTGGGAATTATTTTAAGTCCTTGCATTGTAATGAAATACTAATTCTACCAGAAAAATTCCTTGCACATTGTGGTTGTTGCTGTGTACAAAGTTCTCCTGGTTCTGCTGCTTTCACTCAACATCAGATCATGTAAGTCTTCCCAGGCCACTCTGAAAACTTCCTGTTCATCATTTCTATTACAATAGTATTCTATTACATTCATATACCACAGTTAATTCAACCATTCCCCAATTGATGCTCATACCCTTGATTTCCAGTTTTTGGCCACCACAAAGAGAGCTGTAATAAATATTTTTCTACATGTGGGAACCTTTCCCATTTTTATAATCACTTGGGGATGCAGTGCTAGAAATTGTGTTGCTTGGTCAAAGGGTATGTACAATTTTGTAACTCTTGGGACATAGTTCCAAATTGCTTTCCAGAATGGTTGTATCAACTCACAGCTCCACCAACAACGAATTGGTGTTCCAACTCTCCCACATCTTCTCCAACATTTTTCATCTTCATGTTTTGTAATGTTAGCCAATCTGATAGATGTGACAAGGTATCTCAGAGTTGTTTTGATTTGATTCTCTGTAATCCGTAGTCATTTATAGTATTTTTTCATATGACTATGGATATCTTTAATTTCTTCCTCTGAAAACTATCTGTTCATATCCTTTGATCATTTATCAATTGAGGAATGACTTGTATTCTTGTAAATTTGACTCAGTTCCTTATATGTTTTAGTAAAGAGACCTTTATTACAGACATTAGTTGTGAAAATTCTTTCCTAATTTTCTGCTTCCCTTCTAATCTTGGTTGAATTGGATTTGGTTGTACAAAAACTTCCCAATTTAAAGTCGTCAAATTATTCATTCTGCATTTCATAATGTTCTCTATCTCCTCTTTGGTAAAAAATTCCTTCCTTCTTCATAAATCTGATAAATACACTATTCCTTGCTCTATCTATTTGCGTATAGTATCAGCCTTTAAACCTTGATCATGTACCCATTGGACTTTTTTCTTGTGTATGGTGTCAGGCATTGGTCTATGCCTAGTTTCTGCCACACTGTTATCCAGTTTTCCTAGCAATTTTTGTCACACAGTGAGTTCTTATCCCAGAAGCTGTAATCCTTGAGTTTATCAAACAGTATATTGCTATATTCATTCTACTATGTCTTGAGTACCTAACCTATCCCACTGATCAACCCTTCTGATTTTTAGCTAGTTCCAAGTGGTTTTGATTATTGCTGCTGTATAATACAATTTCAGATCTGGTGGAGCTAGTCCACCTTCCCTAGCATTTCATTAGTTCCGTTGATATTCTGGACCTTTTGTTCTTCCAGATGAATTTCGATATTGTTTTTTCCAGCTCTGGAAAATCTGAGAGTTTGATCAGTATGGCACTGAATAAGTCAATTAATTTAGATATAATTGTCAATGTTATTATGTTGACTTGGCCTACCCATGAGCAGCTGATGTTTTTCCACTTTCTTAGATCTGACTTTATTTGTTCAAAAAGTGTTTCGTAATTGTATTCATATAGTCCCTGCATTTCTTTTGGCAAGTAGACTCCCAAATATTTTATGGCGTCTACCCTAGCTTTAAATGAGATTTCTCTTTCTATCTCTTGTTGTTGGGCTATGTTAATAATATATAGAAATGCAGAAGATTTGTGTGGGTTTATTTTGTAACCTACAACTCTGCCAGAGTTGTTTATTATTTCAAGTAGTGTTTTACTTGATTCTCTGAAATTCTCTAACTATATCATCATATCTTCTGCAAAGAGTGAAAACTTAGTTTCTTCTTTGCCTGTTCTAATTCCTTCATTTTCTTTTGTCTTCTCTTGTTGCCACAGCTAACATTTCTAGTACCATATTGAATAATAGTGGTGATAATGGACATTTTTGTTTCCCCCTGATCTTATTAGAAATGCCTCTAGTTATCCCCATTGCTTATAATCCTTGCTGAAGGATTTTAGGTAAATACTGCTTATTATTTTATGGAAAGTTCCACTTATTCCTATGTTCTCCAGTGTTTTCAATAGAAATGCGTGTTGTATCTTGTCAAAAGCTTTTTTGCATCCATTGAGATTATCATGTGTTTCCTGTTAGTTTTGTTGTTGATATGATCAATAATGCTAATAGTTTTCCTTATAATGAACCAGCCCTGCATTTTTGGTATAAATCCTACCTGATCATAATGTATTATTCTTGTGACAAGTTGCTGTATTCTTTTTGTTAAAATGTTATTTAAAATTTTTACATTGGGGCTTTGAGGCTGAGTTCTATGTAAGTTGTAGCCCACTGCATTAGTGCACCTGCTTCCCAAGCACACACACACCTACCTAGATTTAATTGGCAATTAAACTAGTGGTGGGGGAAAGAAAAGAAAGGCTGGTGGACAAGATGACTGAGCTAGGCAGTAACGGAGTGACCACAGGGAAGATAGCCAGCAATGTGCAGAAGAAACTCACCCAAGCGCAGGAAAAGGTCCTATAAAAGTTAAGGATGGCAGATGAGACTAAGGATGAGAAATTCAAGCAGTGCATCTAGAACTTCAATAAACAGTTGATGGAAGGGATCAGGCTGCAAAAGGATCTCTACACCTACTTGGCATCTGTCAAAGCAATGCATGAAGCCTCTAAGAAGCTAACGGTGTGTCTGCAAGAGGAGTATGAACCAGACTGGCCCAGGAGAGAGGAGACAAAAAAAATAGCGGAAAACAATGACCTGCTTTGGATGGATTACCATCAGAAACTGGTCGACTAGGAGCTTCTGACCATGGACACTTATCTAGACCAGTTTCCTGACATCAAATCAAGAATTGCTAAGCGTGGAAGGAAGTTGGTGGACTATGACAGTGCCTGCCACCATTATGGGTCTCTTCAGAACACCAAAAAGAAGGATGAAGCCAAAATTGCCAAGGCTGAAGAGGAGCTCATCAAAGCTCAGAAGATATTTGAGGAGATGAATGTTGACTTGCAGGAAAAGTTGCCACCTCTGTGGAATAGCTGTGTTGGTTTCTATGTCAACACATTCCAGAGCATTGCTGGCCTGGAAGAAAATTTCCACAAAGAGATGAGCAAGCTAAATCAAAACCTGAATGATGTGCTAGTGAGCCTGGCATTGCAGCAACACATTCACTGTCAAGGCCCAGCCAAGTGACAATGCCCCCACGAAAGGGAACAAGAGTCCTTCACCACCACCCGATGGTTCCCCAGCTGGCACCCCTGAGATCAAGGTCAACCAAGAGCCTGAATCAGCCAACTTCAACACTCCTGGGGCTGGTATCCCCAAGTCACCATCTCAGTTTTGAAAAGGCCCACCAGTCTCACTGCCTCCCAAATACACTCTGGCCAAGGAAATCAAGCAGGAGCACATTATCAGCCTGTCTGATGATAATTTTGTTCCCAAGATCAGGGTGACCACCACCCCCACCCCACCCCCCCACAGCCAGGAGATGTGACAGAGGCTGGTGCGACAAAACCAGCGGCTGTAGCTGAAGGAGCCAATGAGACTGCCACAAGTGACGGGGCCTCTAGCTCTCTGCCTGCTGTGGTGGTGGAGACCTTCCAAGCCATGGTGAATGGAACTGTGGAGGGCAGTGCTCCCTCCAAGAGGTCTGACTTGCCCCCAGGATTCCTCTTCAAAGTCCAGAGACAGGATGACTACACAGCCACTGACAGTGATGAACTACAACTGAAGGCTAGTGACATGGTGCTGGTGATTCCATTTCAGAACCCTGAGGAGCAGGATGAAGGCTGGCTGATAGGTGTGAAGGAGAGTGAATGGCACCAACATAAGGAGCTGGAGAAATGCCTAGGTGTTTTTCCTGAGAACTTCAAGAAGAAAGTCCAGTGAGAGCTGGAGTCATCACTCTTCTTTCAAGGGGAGTGAAACCACCTTTCCTCCCCCCCCAAAAAAATGTGTCTTTCTGGATTTTTTCTTTTTTTTCTGTTGGGGAAAAAATAGAAAGAAAAACAAGGAGAAAGAAGAGGAAGAACAGAAATTGCAAGACATAATGGATGACAGCCAAAATTTGAATTTGTCAGAATGATGTTTTAAAAGTGTATTTTGCAGCTGATGTATCTCTGTAGTTGAGTTCTAGGGCTGAGATACCCCTGCTCATTTCTCAATAGTATGTGAACCTTAATCATGGAACACCCATCTGGGTGGGAGACTGACCTTGTTGGAGACAAACAATAGGGAATACCCAAATCATTATGCTTGCCAGCCACTGTGGCCCATCCCGGGGTGAACACCATATACCCATTACCCTGGCAACTGCTGCTGGCATGAGTGTTTACAAGCAGCCCCTCTTCTAAAGATTCTTGGCTCCAAAAATCCTTCTCCAACCCCACTGACCAGGACATCTGTTGTGCTGTTTGACAGTAAACGTAGTGTACAGCCTTAAATAAAAACAACACAAGAAAACACCACCATAAAACTACAAGAAAAAAATCAAACCAATTAAACCTCCCCCAAAGAAATTTTTGCATCTTTATTCATTAGAGAAATTGGTCTCTAATTTTCTTTCTCTCTTTTGACTCTTCCTGGTTTAGGTATCAAAACCATATGTCTATCCTAAAAAGAATTTGTGAGACTCCTTCTTCCCCAATTTTCCCAAATAGTCTATATAATATTGGAACTAACTGTTCTTTAAATGTTTGATAGAAGTCACTTGTAAATCCATCAGGTCTTGGAGATTTTTTTCCTAGGGAGTTCATTGAAGACTTGTTCAATTTCTTTTTCAGAGATGAGGTTATTTAAGTATTCAACTGAGAAAGTTAGTCTTGAGAGCTGTCAAAACCTGAAAGAATGCAGGCTCCTGGTAACGTGAATAATTTTGTGATTGTTTGTGGTTTTGGTTATAAGAGCCTCCTGGTGATGAGTATGATGGAGCTGATGTGTGGGAAGCATAGCAGGGGGAATGCTTGGGGATGGGTTTGTCCTCTGTATTGCTACTGTGTATAGATTTTTGTTGCTGTGATGGATTTAAATCTGAATAAATGTTTTGGTTCTGTCTTCCACGTGGAGAGTCTGGGGTATTTAATGATTTTTGGATTGTCCTTTCATATTCATGTCTGCTGTGGGCACTGTGAATATTGCATCTGCACTACAGAGACCAAGCCCTACTTGGTCGCTATTTGGGTCCTGATTGGCTCAGAATGAGTGTAAATAGCAACTGTTTCTATTTTGGCCAGAAACACTGAGTCTTCCCCTCCCAGACTGATTTTTTTTGACTAGGTGAAAGAGGCTGTTTTGTACATTGTTTCTTAGCTAGTTTTCATTACTGAGGCTTCACATCAGTCAGATTCAGACACGTTAAAAACCTCAGTTGACAAAGGCGAGAGAGAGAGAGAGAGAGAGAGAGAGAGAGAGAGAGAGAGAGAGAGAGAGAGAGAGAGAGAGAAAGAGAGAGAGAGAGAGAGAGAGAGAGAGAGAGAGAGAGAGAGAGAGGAGGGAGGGAGGGAAGGAGGAAAGGAGTACAGGGAGAAGAAGAGAGAGAGAAAAAAAAAACCATGGATGTGAAAGGAATGAGCACACCCACAAAAGAGAAGCATATAACAGAATGGATTAGAAATCGAAGTTCAATATGTTGCTTACAAGAGACACACTTGAAGCAGCAAGACATATATGGATGCGTGCATACATACACACATGTATACATATATACACATATCTAAACATGCATGCATACACACATGTGCACGCATATTCATTTTTTCTTTCCATTTAAACCAGTTAGTTTTATCCTGGAATTTCATTTTATGGTGTAACGAGAAGGCTGAAGGATAAAGACCTATACATATAAACTGATCATGTAGAAACAATATTTCCAAGGAAAATCTTTATTGAGCATATGAATGTTTTAAACATTAAGTTGCATCTCATTTTCTGCATTTTTCGATGATCATTACTAGGTCTCCTTTCTGATACCAGAGTAGGGTATCTGTATATGGGCGAGGGAAATATGGACCTAATAAATTTTCTACATGAATACTTTCTGGATCACTGAATATAGTTATGCATCTTCTAATTCATCTGTTGTCCAGGGTAAACTCTGTCAGTCAGTCCCTTCAAACATATTCAGAAGGCCTGGAAGGCCTTCATTTTTTGGAAATATTTAGTTTAAGTTTAATGATCTACCACAATGTAAGAACTTTCTAGTCAAAGAATGTTGAAATAGGATTATCACTCCCCACGTTCTGATAATATACTTCCAGTAATGCAAATGTTAATCATTTTAATAATGTGGCAGCAATGTCACATAGTTGATTCCTGTTGAACAGTATACCAAAATCCAAAGATGTTATCTGCTTGTTTTCATTTGGTTTTGCACGAAGGAATATAGACATATATTTTAATTTCTATAATTGCAATGTTGATTTTGGGGTTTAGGATTAGGATTTTGAATTAAGAGTTATCTATTAAATTTTGCATTATATGATTTTGATCATTATTTATGGCAAATTATGGCCAAGGGCTGTTGTTGTGTGACCTTCAAGCTAAGAATGTTTCTTACATTTTTACATAGCGTTATTCTCGTATTTAAAAATATTTTAGAAATGTTATTCTTAGCTCCTGTACTATACAAAAATAGACAGCAAGATGGTTTTGGTTTTTGGTTCATAGTTCGCCTACCTCTGTTCTATATTGTTGATAAATTGTTGCATCATAACTATCATCCAATATGATGCTTATTATCTGAATTTTGTATTTCATTTGAAAATATAATGGTCATACCATTCATCACTTTATCTAGTTCTTTGATAAAAATATTGAATTACATAAAACAAAGGTTAGACACATACAAGTTTACACTGAACCAATTTTTCATCTGGCCATTGGAGTAGTTTGAAATCCAAGTAATTGCAGCTTGATCTATCCTTTTCCTTTCCATTTTGCCCATATAGATAGCAAGGGATATCATGTCAAATTTTTTTTTCCAAAATCCAGATATGCCATATCTGTGTCTTTCCCCTTAAGTTTCACTTTTTTAAGAATTAGGCTTCAAAATACGTAGAAGAGAGCTACAAAAGCTAGTGATATGTTACTTTATTAGGTTAGCATGTTATAAATATTTTCTAGAAAACTTAGCTTCTGTGGCATGGTCTAAGTATGTTTTCAATTGACCTGTTATATTCTCATGGAAAAAATGTAGAAAATGACAAATGATATTCAACTTTCAAATGCCTAAAAGAAATTTCTGTAAAGAGTAAGGGGGAAGCACAGGTTTCTCCATCCATTGGATAAATATAGTAGGTATTTTATAGGATAAAAATGAATATGTAGGCAATGAAGATCATGTCATCAATATTGTACAGGGATCAACATCCCAACTGGATCGTGGTACTTATAGGTTTTTGATCACAAGAATATGATTTCATTTAAACATGTCTCTTTCTCCATTAAGATAAAATGGTTGACAGAAACTAAAATTTCCTTCAAGGACTAGAAGATGCATAGGATATCAATGTCAGAAACGTGTGATGGGAGATGAGGAAAAATATGCTAAGTAATATAATAAGATACATCTTGCTGTTATGCCAGTCGCAGACATTAAAAATAAGAGTACTGTTTTTGCACGATTATATCCTAATTCTGAACTCTAGTGACACTCTTATGAGTAGATGTAAGAATAATATGCCGAAGGTAAACAGGTCCTATAGAACAATGAGGCAATCCCAGAAAAATAAACAAAAAGAAAAAAAAAATCGGTATTTGAACACCTGATTACACTAAAGCTTTTATATTTCTGAAGAATGAAATATTTTCTCCTTTTCCCACTTTTATTACATAGGGAATGTATAAGAAACTAGGTTCAAAGTTCAACCCAAATGATAATCAAATTCCTTTCTTCACCTTTCTTTGATTAGATATTATTCTAGTTCAGAATATTTGTACTTGTTGCTGAGTGTGCTGCATATAAAATATTACACCTACACAACGCATAATAGCTCTCATTTTAAAAAGCTGTAATTTGTCAGTATAACAGATTAAATTTTGTGACTCAATAAGATTTAGTAAACAACTAAGATGGTTTAAATTATGTCCGTTGTGTTCTGTTTTATTCAAATATAATTGCAAGGAAAGAAAAAATGTCAGAAATTAGAAAAAAAAAAGCAAGTGCTATAGACAAAAAATGATTCCGGAAATTGCAATTCACTAAAGTTGGTAAAACAGAATACATGCTACTTAGGAAATATTGGAAGAATTAGACAAAAACAACATTTACAATAGCACAAGGAATGTCAGGCATAGAATATACAAGCTTTGTTAGTTGTCAGTAATAATAGGATAGTCACAATTCCTTCCACTTTCAATTGTTTATCAATGACAAGAACAAGTGTTTGATGAATTCTAAACTCAGTAAAGCTTCTGAATTTTTCATAAAAGACATCTTTTAGTAGCTGATAAAGTTTTATATTGTCAGTAATTGCACAAATAATTAACCTTGAGTTTCATACCCAATGGGTAATGTGAGGAAATTCAAGAGTATACAATGAATACTTTTTCACATGATTATATCATGAAGTAACTTTTAATGACAATCATTATTAATAATTTTGAGTAAAAATAAAACACAAATATACTCATTTGACTTTCAGAACTGAGTTGCTACTTTACATATTCGCAAAAACTATGTATAATTATGCATAGACAAACAAAGAAATGATAGATTAATGAATAAATAAATGAACAATATATAAATAATCATCCTTGAAAAATAATCTTCAAAAACAGCAAAAGTAAACAAGAACAAACATAAAGTTTTACAATTACAATATAGAAAACCAAAAATATAAACAAAAGACAACATGAGATAGATATTCTGTAAGAATATATTCTTTTAGGAGAAAAAATTAGTTCATATTTTGCAAGATAAATAAGATTCAACAATATCTTGCTTTTATTCTAAAAGTATTCATAATAGCAAAATATTTTCAAAAATGAACATGAATCATAGTACAGCATAAAGATCTCTAGATCTAAATTCAGAAAATCAAGATTATATAACTACATACATATGTGTACATGACTTTGGAAAAATAAAATGTCTGGATCTCTGAACTCATGTGGACAATGAGACAACTAGATTACCAATAAGTCCCTTCATTGTTAATAAATCTAAATTTTTTCTTATCCAGTATCACATTTCCAACTACCTACCTAGTGCTATATGAATCATAGATACCGTAAACTCAACATGTCAAAATTTAAACACATTATCTTTCCTCAAAAACTCTTTTCATTTCTTTAATACCCTATTATGCCTCACAATGTCACCATGATATCAGTCATCTATGATTCCAGTCTAAGTGACATCCTGAAATACTTTCTCTCTCACTCCCCCTCCCATATCTAATATGTAATCAAGTTATTTCAGTTCAGCTTTCATAACACCTCTTAATATACCTCTATTTTTCTTGGATATTATTTCCATCCTACTTCAGGTACTCATCATTTCTGACCTGGACTATTTTAATAATCTTATAGTTTTTCTGTCTGAATTCTCTCCCTACTCCAGTCTATCTTGAATCGGATGTAATATTTATTTTCTAAAGCACAAGTATATCTATGTAATTATCCCAGTCAACAAACTCTAGTGAGTTATTATTAATTGCAGGATAAAATAAAAAAAATTTCCTTACTACCTTTCCAGTTTTTCTACACCTTACTCACTCTGTATGCTCTATATTCCAGGGATATCAGCCTTGCTGTTTTTCACATAGAACATTTAGTCACTGATTCCATGCATTTTCCCTCTCTGCAGCAGGTATCCTTTCCTTTATCTTTGTCTCCTGGACTCACTGACATTTCACATTTCATTTTAAGTCTCATGTTCTGCAAGAAATCTTTCCTGCTGAAATCGCTTTCTGATGTATAATCTCTAAGATGATCTCCACTTTATTAGATACTTTTTTTTTGTTGGTCATTTTTTTGCATATTGTCCCTCTGATTAGACTAAGAGCTACTTGAAAGTATAGACTTTTCGTTTTGTTTTCCCAATAATTAGCACAGTGCTTGGAATCACTCAGGCAATTAAATGGTCAGTATAAATTTATTAATGTTTAAATTTCTTTATTAGATTTCTTGATTTATTATATCTTTAGAGAATGTTTGACATCATGATTTAACCTACTATGTGTTAGTTAAAGTGCTAAGCACTGGGGATGCAAAGAAAGACAGAAAATAGATAACCCTTTCCCTCAAGGAATTGACAGTCTGTCCAATGTAGGAAACAATATTATTATGTGCAAATAAGCTCTAAAGAAAATAAATTGAAAATGATCAACAGAGAGAAAGCACTAGAGTTAAGAGGAATGAGGAAAGACTTCCTATAGAAAGTGTTTTGTTTTTAACCTGAAAGTAGCAAGGGAAGCCAGGAGACAAAGATGAGGAGAAACAACATTTTAGGAATGGGAAATAGCCATAGAAAATACCAGAGCCTAGAAACAGAGTGACTTCTTTGGGGAAAAGCAAAGAGGCCAGTGTTACCAGTTCAAAGAGTTCCCAGAAAGTAAGGTATAAGAAGACTGGATATGTGAAACAGAATCTTGTATATTAAATTTTGGATGTGATAAGTAACCATCAGTGTTTGTGTAGTGGGTGCACTTTGATGAATAAGTGAAGGATGAACTGGAGTGACAAGATACTTAAGGCAGAGAGACAAATAAGAAAGCAGTTGGAATAAGCCAGGCATAATGTAATGAAGGACTGAACCAGGTTGGTGGTGATGTCAAAGAAAATAACATATGTATTGAAGAGATGTTACACAAGTAACACTGATAGGCCTTGGCCAAATAATAGACATAGGAAGCAAGAATGGAGAGTTAGGGATGACATATTGGTTCTAAGCCTCTGACTGGAAACATGGTGGTAGCTTCAAAAATAGGAAGATGAGAGCCTTCAAAGGGAAAGACATTGGAAAATAGCAGTCAATAAATATTTGCTCTCTTGACTTGATAGCCATTTCTGCTCCCAATCTTTCACATGTAGATAGATCTGTTACCACAATTATGAGGATAATTATGCTGATATAAACCCTCCATTCCTTGGAATTATCTGCTAACTACTGGGAGGAAAATTGCTAACTTTTCCCATTATCATCATAATCAAATGCAGAGTTGACAGAAAAGTGGAGAAGAAAATGCAAAATTATCAAAGAAAAAAATTGTGATTTTTTTTTGGGTAAATTAATTTTGAACACAAACATTGAGTTTGTTTTCTTTTTGCCTTCAGAAAAGACACATGGAAGGATATATTCTTCCCTAATCAAAGGACATTAAAATTTTTCATTCAATAAGTATGAACTATGAAATAAAGGGAAAAAAAACAGCGAAGTACTTACTCAAATAAATGTCCCTCTAGAGCAGTTAGGTAGCTTAGTGGATAAACTGTTGAACACTGGGTCAGCAAGACCTGATTTCAAATCCATTCTCAGCCACTTAACTATGTAACACAGGGCAGGTCATTTAAATTTTCAACTTTAATTCCTCATCTGTAAAATGGAGATAATAGCAACCCCTATATTCTAGTGTATTTGTGAGGATAAAAAGAAATAATAATTTTGAATGGTCCATAAATCTTAAGGAACCATAAAATTTTACCGAGTGTTCTAATCATCATCATCATCATCATCATCATCATCATCATCATCATCATCATCATCATCATCATATATCATAAGCTGTAAAGTGTTCAGAAAATTGATAAAATTTCCATCACTGGCAGAATTCAATATCACACAAAGTTGACTAAACTTCCTGATTAGGAGCATCATCACAAAAAATAGATTATTAGGCAAATATTTCTTGTAATTTTTAAGTTAAAACAGTCTCTCCCCTGCCCTTATGAAACCCAGGAGAGGTCCATTGGAAGTCAATGATTATGAGTACATAAAGTTCCACTAAAGTTTTTAAGAGAATGATTTTACTCAGCAAACTCAATTATGCCCTCACTTGTGCATCTGCAGCATTTCTTGTTTTCTTTTTTTTTTTTTTTTTTTTTTTTTTGTGGCTAACTAAGTTAGAAAGAAGTCAGCTACAAGTGAATATGCTGATGTGGGAAATTTGCAAATGAGCCAGGATATGCTATCAAAGTAGATGTTTATGAGTTAGATTTTCTAATCATCAGTGTTGCAGAAACTGAATGTGAGCTCCATCCCTAATAGCTATGGTGGAATCTATTTGATGGCAGAATTTCTGGAAACATAGTTTGAGGAATGAGTAGCAAAGACTTATATTAAAAATGCCGTTTACCCTCTAAGCAACTAGAAATTACTGTAAACAATGAGTTCCAGTTATCCAATTAAGAAGCAAAAAAATGCTTGTAATAAAAACTTAATTAGCAAGCATAAAACAATTTCCTTTGGAGGAATAATCTAGAATCTAAGTCAGCTTCCATGCAAACATCAGTAGCCCATTTTACTACCTATTTTATGACTACTACAAAAGTTAGGGTATAAGAATGATTTCTTACATGATCTTGCTTACTTAGCCTAACATATTCTAATCTTTCTCTTTTTTCTTTCAGGAAATGAATACCAAATAAGGGACAGAAAATTCATTGTATTCTTAAAGTTTATGGAAACAGTATAGATTATAAGATTTAAGAACACATAGAAGCAAGCAATATATGCATTGAAAAACAAGAGGTTTTGATGAGCTCTTAAAATTGTGCTTTATAGAGATTAATAACTTTCACAGCCTCTGTCCATTAAAAATAACAAGTCAAAGTGGCTTCCAAATGTAGTTGAATAAATTTCATTTAAAAGCTTGAGTGATGACTAGAATAAAAACATAATACTAAAAATTAGGGTACATTCCTTGATGTAAAGGTAACTTTGAAAAGGTAGGAATGGTGGTATGCTTGAAAGAACACTGCCCTATTATAAGAGGAGCTGAGTTGAAATCTTGCCTTGCTGTTTCTTACACTATCTTACATAATCAAGCAAATGAGGTTAACCTAGGTTATGACCTTGATTCTAGCTCTAAATTTTGGTGCTTTGTAGTATTTTAGAAAAATCACTGAACTGAGAGTTCATGTTCTATGAGGATGTCTACTGTCAGTACCTGTTTCCTCATATCTAGAATGAAGCATTTGAACTTGGTAGTATCTACAACTTCTTCTAGCTCTCATACTGCATGATCCAATGGTGCTAGAGTTTGGTGCATTTTCTCAACACTTCAAAATGTTCACAAGAGCACTTTTTCATTTTCATCATAAAATGGCAATTATGATTCATTTTGTTTCATCTTAGAGCATTTACATATTTGGTGTTCTAATTTAAACTTTTGCTTCTCCCATCCCCATCCCCAAACTGGTCCAGTTAAAAAAAAATGCGTTTAGTTATTTTTTGTAATTTGTGTTTGCAACCCCTAGCATAGTACCTGTCACATATTAAGAACTGAAAAACTCTTCTTCAATCAAACTGGTGAGATAATAGATGTTCTAAAGTATTAATCAAATTCTCTAAATAGTATTTATTAACTAAAACATAAAGTCTCTTCAGTTTTCTCAAAAAGTCCGATTCTGTTGTCTTTTAATCATTAAAAGAACTATGTTTTAAAGAGAATTCGATTCTGTTCCATAGTCTCTGAGTTCCCTTCCAAATCGGAAAATCTATGAATATTAAACTTTAGAACATAGCAACACAAAAGAACTTACAATTAAACATTTGCCCTAAGCTCCACGTTGTTTAACTGACAATCCATAATTTCACCATTGCTCAAATGTTTCCCAAGACTAGGAATGCCTGCTGCATGCCAAGGTTTTCAGAGGATGCTTTGGGTTCTACAAAAGTTTGTCATTTAGGTTTTTTGTTTGTTTGTTTGCTTCTTGTACTGATAAATTTCTTCTTCATTTAAGGTTAACACAATTAATTGGTAATTATACATTTAAATCCTATCATGTTTGTATCTATGGACATGGCATGTAAATATGCATATCTAGAGGTATGATTTCTTTTCTGAGATACTGTTCCATATTCCCATAAATTTGGTGGGCTACCTATGTATTCCACAGACTCCTCAAATACAGCCTGTTGAAAGCACAACTCATTATTTTCTATCCAAATCCTACTCTTCTACCTTAGTTCAAGATTTCTTTAAATGGTATCAACTAATGGCCCTGTCATCCAAGTGAAAAACCTCAAAATTTTCTTCCTTCTCCTTCATTCCCATGCCCAATCAGTTATGATTTCTTATCACTTCTACTTCCATAAAGCCTCTGGTATATGTCCAGTCCTTTTTTCTCCCCTTGCCACCACCCTGGTTTAGGCATCCATTATTTCTTGCCAGGACTATTGCAACAACTTCCTAATAAATGTCTCAGTCTCCAGAAATGTCAATTTTTTTAAAACTAATTTTTCAAAACATAAAGGTCATGACTTCAATTGCATGTATATATATATTGCATATACATATATGTGTGTGTATATATATATATATACGTATACATATATACATATATACATATATATATATATATTCCAACATGGGTCATAGAATACATTACAAATGCCTTAATCATGGGCCTTCATAATCTGGATTCAATCTATGTTTTCAATGACTTCCAGAATTTAAAGGAGTCTATTGTGCCATGTTTGTTTCAAAATTCTTTACCTCTCTTTCATACTCATACAAAAACTAAAGTGGGAATTAGTTATAGCATGATTCTCCTTAGAAGCTGTGAGCTTCTCTGATTTACATAAAAAAAAAAACAAGAATGTATTAAAACAAAAATAATTGTCTAAATGTCACTAGATTGGAAGTACAACTGCAAAATGAATAAAAATACAAATTTATTCATACTTGGGGAATTGATAGGAAAGTCGCTGAATTGAGAGATGTCGGTAAGACTACATTAGTATCAGAATTACATAGGCAAAATAATCCATGGAAATTAAATACTAATGAATGAAGGGAAATCACTTATTTAATAAAAGAAAAATAAAAACTCAAAAATTATCACACTAATAGTCAATGGATTAAACTTCCAAATGAAAAGAAAGATAATGCATGAATGGATCCCTCATTTAAAATATTTTCTTAAATTATCAAACATTTTTATTATCAATTCTAAAATAAATCCTTAAATTAAATATTTATGGTCCACTAAAACTAATTCTCTCATTGGAAATTAGCAAAAATCTCTGTCTTATTCTCCATGTTGAGTCTATTCTCTCTTCGTCAAAATATTTGTAGCATGTTTCATCGTAATTACTCAGGAATTGATGTTGGTCCTTGCATTGATCAAAGTTCTTAAGTCTTTCAAAATTGCTTGCTATTCATATGTTGTTGTCATTACTTCACTTTATGTCAATTCATGTAAGCTTCTCCAGGTTTCTCTTATGCTATATGTTTCACCATTTCCTATAGAGCAATAGTATTTCATTATATTCACATAAATTTGTTCTGTCATTTTTCAACTAAGGGTTTCCTTCTTAGTTTGAATGGACCCACCAGATTAAGATCTTTCATTGTTCCCTATTTCTTCTGGGATATAATGAAAATCGCTTCGTTTGGCAAGTAAAATCTTGAAATCTGATCCTAGTTTACTTTTCCCACTGAAGTCATAATACCTCCCCCTCCTTACTACTTTCTATTGCAACCAAGCTAATCAAATTGTTGATTCTTACATATGATATTCTATCACATTATTCTGTGAATTTTCCAAAATGTGGTCCCCACCTTTCATGCTAGGCAAGGGTGAATGGAAACTAACTGTGGAGTATAGGAATTTGAAGAAAAAATGAATGTTTGCTCCCATGATATTATAGATGTGACAGAGGACATTTAATTCTCTGACTGCTTTTGCTTTGCCATACTTGATTTAGCTGATATGTTTTACTCTGCCCAAATCCTCATACTTCCAGCCCCAGTTCTCTTTTGTCTTTGAAGGGGAATGATATATTTGACCCTGCTACCCATGAGTTATCTGAACAGCCTTGCCATTGCCTGTAGACTGTGTCACCAAGACTTGGAGGCCCTTCTAGTACCAAAGGACACCACAGATAGCACTATGTGGATGATATCATGATCAGAACTCTGCTCCTGATCATGTCTAAGACTACCTCATGGCTTTGATTAGAATCAACCAGTTGTGGTTGGACCATATTCCTCCCATAAAAAAAAACAAGGTCCCTCACAGTGTGTAATATTCTTAGGGTATATATAGACTTATAAGGGCAGAAAACATCCTGCACTGACCTGAGATAAGCAACTCTTCCTTAAAGCCTCTATACATATTAAGGGATCACAATAGCTATTAGGCATATTTAGGTTTCGGAGGCAAGATATTCCTCAACTTATACACTTACTTACCACCATCTACACAGTCAAACAAAGTTTTCTATCTTTCACTTGAGTCCAAAGTAAGAGAACATTCTTACTGCAGTCAGTCTGACAGGCCCTCAAGCATCGTCTTTAGTATCACAGATAAAGACTTTCAGGCAGAGCCTTTGGTCACATCCACTCATGTTTCTTGTAGTCTGTGGACCCATCACAACACCAAAAGACTACCAATAGAGTTCTGAAGCAGGAAGCTCCCAGACACTGCTACCGGGTATTCACTGCTAGAAATACAGGTGCTAGCTGCTTAATGGGTTCTGATGGACACAGAGCATTTGGCACACATTGACTTTGGACAAAATTCCTGGGTTTACCCCAGGATGGTGGGGTTAACCACTGATGTAACTATGTTAAAATGGAAATAACATTTGTAGGACAGGGTTAAGCCAGGCTCTCATAGATATGAGTGAAAAATTTATATGAGCAAATGGTGTAAGTTCCAATACAGCACTTGTCTCAGGGGATATGCCCATTTCCTTGATGCAGGACCCACTAGCTAAGTGGGGTCCACAGTGGAAGCAGCTGGTAAACACTGATAGAGTTTTGGCTTATTTCTCAAATATCAATGCCCCTCATTCTAGAAAGACTATCTACTGGATAGCTATACCCTTTCATCCTACAACTGCCACTTCTTTGAAGGCTAATGGCAAAGAGCATTTATTCAGTGGGTAAAGTTGAAGGCTATTCCTTTATTCATGAGGCACTTGCTAAAAGCAAAGGAGCAGCTTACATTGATTCTATATTGATTGCTATGCGATTGCCAATGCACTTGCAGTCTGGTTTTACAAGTGAGTTCAGGATGACTGACAGATCCAATTCTGACCAGTATACAGTGCTGAACTTTAAAATAACATTGCAGAGTACCTACAAACGCATCTTATTTGTGTCAATTATGTCTCTGCCTATATAGGAAGGTATATTGAGGGAACAGAACTCAACCAAGTGATTGATAACTTCATGTGACCACCAGCCCACATCACCCCCATTACTATGTGCAGTCACATAGAATTCCCCATAAAAAATAGAAATTGTGAAATAGGCACATAAGCATTCTGGACACTTAGGGACTTCTGGTCTTACATGCTGATTGAGAAGGAAAGCTGTGACAGCCTCTGCTGCACTCATTTTACTAGATCATCAGGGAAGGTAAGCTATGTATTACATTGTATTGTTTGCTTGTTGTCCTTCATCTTCCAAGAGGACCAAAATGACATCACCATTGTAAAGTAAAATTTCAGTGTGTCCGACTGTGGCTGATCAAACCAATATGAACTCAGAATGCTTTACCACAGGTTGGGCATATATAGTCCATTTGAGTATTTCAGGTGGATATCCCAAATTTGCACATCCTATGTTTACTTTGTGCTGTCTCAATTCTGCTTTACTCAAAGATCACAGCACCTTTTCCTATGTGGGCATGCCATGTTGAACAGTCCTGTGCCAGTGTCTCCCATATTGCATAGTCAAATCCAAAGTTCTTGAGAGAGACCTTGAGAGTGTCCTTGTATCATTTCTTCTGGCCACCATGTGATCGCTTGCCCCACACAAGTTCTCCATAAAATAGTGTTTATGGCAAGCATACATTTTGCATTCGAACAAAGTGGCCAGCCCATCAGAGCTGCACTTTTTGAAGCACAGTTTGAAAACCTGGCAGTTCAACTCTAGCAAGGACTTCAGTGTCTGGTACCTTATCATGCCATGTGATCCTCCGAATCTCCTACTGGAAATGTGAACTTATAGCTAGCATTGTTAAGGGGTAGGTGCCTGATCAAATACAACAAGTGTTAAGTGTAGTTTATAGGATCTCTGCCTTTCTTACTGGAACCATTAAATATGTCCTCATAATGGTAGACACATATTAGAGTTTTGCTGTATAAGGGATCCATAGTCCACAATATCAATATTGGATTGCCAAAAGAAATACTTCCTACTTTTAGCTTTCCCACAACCATCCACAATGAATAGGGCAAACATTTTATAGGCCAAGCCTTGAACTAATGGTCAGAGGACAATGGTATTTTGTGATCTTTCCACCTGCCCTCTAGAGTCTGGGCTGCTAGACATAATTTTGTGTCATTATAATTATTATGAAACATTGTTTTTTAACATTTTAAAAAATGAGGTCTAAATTCTCTCCTTTCTTCCAACCCCTTACCCTTTGAACAGGCAAGCAATATAATCACAATTATTCATGTAAAATCATATAAAACATATTTCCATATTAGCCATGTCACAAAAAGTCAAGAAGATTAAAGTGAGAAAGTTATACTTCAATTTGCATTCAAAGTCCATCAATTCTCTTTTGAGATGGATAGCAGTTTTCATTAGGAGTCCTGCTGAGTGTCTTGAATCACTGTATTGATAAGAATAGCCAAGTTTGTCAAAGCCATTAACATTACAATATTTCTTTTACTGTGTACAAAGTTCTCCTGTTTCTGCTCACTTCAATTTGTATCAGTTTATGTGTCTTTCCACTTTTATTTCTAAAATCCACTTATGAGGGGCGGAGCCAAGATGGCGGAGTGAAAGCAACAACTCACCTAAGCTCCTGGACAAATTCCTATGGATACCTCTGAAAGGAGAATCTCACGAAACTTTGGAGGTGCAGAATCCAGTGGGTGACAGACTTTGATGGATTCGGAGCCCAGGTTAGACTGGAAGGTCCACGGGAAGGATCTGTTCCGCGGGGGTGAGCCCCCAGCGCACAGCGCAGCGTGGTCAGCACAGCAGGGGGGAAGGGACCTGAGAAGCCTGAGAGTGGTGGGCCGAACCAGCGGAGCAGGAGACCAGCCAAACTGAGCCAGTGAGAGCCGCTGAGCGCCAGATAACAGCGCAGCAGCCCTTGAAACCTTCAGCCTGAAGACTAAACTTCGGTAAGTCACCTACTTGAACTTCCGGGAGCCAGGATGGCGGAGTGATCAGTAAATGCTCTCTCCTCCTCCCTGATGACCGTGAAAGAACCATAAAATATTTCCCCAGAAAAATCCTGGATCAGCGGGAACAGCAGAAGGGGGCAAATAGTCTCATAGCACAAGAGGCTAGGAAAATAGCAAAGGTGGATTCTTCCTACTGTGGCAGAGGCAAGCCTGAAGGACAGAGGACCCAGGGCAGAGAAAATTTGCACTGAGACCCAGGCAAGCCTCAACTCCGGAAGACTAGCCCCAGGAGGGGTGGGAACATGCATTAGCATCTAGGCATGCCTCAGCCCTCCTGGGAAAAAGGGAAGACAATAGGGAAGCTGGGATCTCCATTCTCTGAGCTTGCCTTTGCCTCAGTACAGCTGAGGAGAACTCCTGTGACCAGACCACCCCTCCCACACACTTAACAAGCTAACCCCAGGGTTGATCTGGGAAACAAAAAACAAAAACCTGCTTTTAGCTTTTTCAAACATCAGCTCAACACAAAGTTCTATACCTTCTGACTGAAAGAACCAGAAGCTACAACACTCAGTCAACATCATGAATAGGAAAAAGCAGAAGGGAGAAAAAACCATAGAATCTTTCTATGGGGATAAGTACCAAAACACAAATACCAAAGAGGTCAGAGCTGAGACTATACTTCCATCTGAAACTTCAGAAGGGACTATGAACCTCTCGCAAGCACAACTAGCTTTCCTGGAACAGGTGAAGAAGGAAATAGAAGAAAAACTGGCCAATGATTTTAAAATTGTAAAAAAAGAATTCACTGATGAGAACATCACTTTGAAAAGGAAAATTGAACAAATGGAAAAGGAAGTTCAAAAGTTAACTGGAGAAAATAATTCCCTAAAAGGAAGAGTTAATCAAACAGAAAAGGAAACCCAAAACCTAGTTTGGAAAATTGATCAAATGGAAAAGGAAACACAAAATCTAACTGGGAAAATTGGTCAAATGGAAAAGGAAATACAAAAATTAAATGGAGAAAATAGCTCCTTAAAGGGAAAAATTGGTCAGATGGAAAAGGAGATGCAAAAGTTAACTGAAGAAAACAATACGATGAAGATTAGAATTGGGCAAGTAGAAACTAATGATTCAATGAGGCAGCAAGAATCAGTCAAACAAAATCTAAAGAATGAAAAGATAGAAGAAAATGTAAAATATTTAATTGGAAAAACAACTGACCTGGAAAATAGATCCAGGAGAGAAAATTTAAGAATTATTGGCCTGCCAGAAACCCATGATGAAGAAAAGAGTCTGGACAATATCTTCCAGGAAATCATCAAGGAAAACTGCCCAGAAGTACTAGACTCAGAGGGCAAAATAGTCATCGAAAGAATCCACTGTTCCCCTCCCGAAAGTGATCTCAAACTCAAAACCCCAAGAAATATAGTGGCCAAATTCCAGAGCTATCAAGTGAAGGAGAAAATACTACAAACAGCCAGAAAGAAACAATTCAAATATCACGGACATACAGTCAGGATCACACAGGACCTTGCAGCTTCTACATTAAAAGATCGAAAGAATTGGAACCCAATATTCTGTAAGGCAAAGGAGTTGGGACTTCAACCAAGGATCAACTACCCAGCAAAGTTCAGCATAACATTTCAGGCAAGGAGAAAGTCACTCAACAAAATAAGGGATTTCCAGAGCTTCCTGACCAAAACGCCAGAACTCAAGAGACAATTTGATCTTCAAATGCAGGTCTCAAGAGAATCATAAAAAGGTAAACAGAGGGGAAAAAACAAAAACAAAACTTGCTACTCAATTAGGGCAAACTGTTTACCTCCCTATAAGGGAAGATGATACCTGTTAATCTTGAGAACTGTGCAGCTATTATGATAAAAGGGATATACATAGAGGGAACGGGTATAAAGTAAATGATGTCATGTAAAAATATGATTTAAGTATGAGAAGGGGTTGTAATAAGAGGTGTGAAAAGGAGGAAGCAGAAAATGGCAAATTACATCACAGAAAGAAGTACAAAACTAGTAGAGGGAAGGAGGGGAGGGAGATGAGCATTGTTTGAGAGGTACTCTCATCTGATTTGTTTAAAGGAGGGACCAATAATCTTAAGTAGATAATCCTAACTAGCTCTATAGATAGTAGGAGGGGAAGGGGGAAGAAAGGGGAGGGTGGCTAAAAGGGAGGAAAGAAGCAATGAGAGTAAAGGGAACTAAAAGGGAGGGGGGTCAAAAGAAGGAGGGGAAGGCTGCAGGAGGAGGGGGAGAAAAGTGAATACTATTGAGAAGGGGAAGGGAGACAGGAGAGGTAAAAGCACAAATGGTGGGAAAGAGGATGGAGAGAAATACACAGATTGTAATCATAACTGAGAAAGTGAATGGAACGAATTCTCCCATAAAACGGATATGGATAACAGAATGGATTAAAAGCCATAATCCAACAATACACTGCTTACAAGAAACACATTTGAAAAGGGGGAATACACATAGGATAAAGGTCAAAGGATGGAGCAGAACATATTGTGCTTCAGCTCATGTAAGAAAGTGAGGAGTAGCAATCCTAATCTCAGCCAAAGCAGAAGCAGAAATAGATCTAATCAAAAGGGATAAGGATGGAAACTATATCCTGTTAAAAGGCACCATAGACAATGAAGCAATATTATTACTAAACATGTATGCTCCAAGTGGGATAGCATCCACATTCTTAGAGGAGAAGTTGGGGGAGTTGAAGGAAGAAATTGACAGCAAAACTATACTAGTGGGGGACCTCAACCTCCCCCTCTCTGAACTTGATAAATCTAACCTCAAAATAAACAAGAAAGAGGTTAAGGAGGTAAATAAAACTCTGGATAAGGTAGATATGATAGATCTTTGGAGAAAATTGAATGGGAATAGAAAGGAATATACCTTTTTCTCAGCGGTACATGGAACATTTACAAAAATTGACCATGTACTAGGACATAAAAATCTCACAATCTAGTGCAGAAAGGTAGATGTAATGAATGCATCTTTCTCAGATCATAATGCATTGAAAATTACATGTAATAAAAGGCCATGGAAAGATAAACCAAAAATTAATTGGAAACTAAATAATCTAATCCTAAAGAAGGGTTGAGTTAAAGAAGAAATCATAGAAACAATCAACAATTTCATTCAAGAGAATGACAATAGTGAGCCAACATACCAAATCTTATGGGATACTGCAAAAGCAGTTATTAGGGGATGTTTTATATCTTTGAATGCTTACATAAATAAAATAGAGAAAGAGGAGATCAATGACTTGGGCTTTCAGTTGCAAAAGCTAGAAAAAGAACAAACTGAAAATCCCCAAGTAAATACCAAATTAGAAATACTGAAAACCAAAGGAGAGATTAATAAAATTGAAATTAAGAAAACTATTGAATTAATAAATAAAACCAATAGTTGGTTTTATGAAAAAACTAATAAAATTGATAAACCTTTGGTCAATCTGATTAAAAAAAAGAAAGAAGAAAACCAAATTACTATTATTAAAAATGAAAGGGGTGAACTCACCTCCAATGAGGAGGAAATTAAAACAATAATTAGAAACTACTTTGCCCAACTTTATGCCCACAAATTCGATAATCTAAACGAGATGGATGAATATTTTAAAAAATACAAATTGCCCAGATTAACAGAAGAGGAAGTTGAATACTTAAACAACCCCATCTCAGAAAAAGAAATTGAACAAGCCATCAATGAACTCCCTAGGAAAAAATCTCCAGGGCCAGAGGGATTCACAAGTGAATTCTATCAAACATTTAAAGAACAGTTAATTCCAATACTACATACACTATTCTTGAAAATTGGGGAAGAAGGAGTCCTCCCAAATTCTTTCTATGATACACATATGGTTTTGATACCCAAACCAGGAAAAGACAAAACAGAGAAAGAAAATTATAGACCAATTTCCCTAATGGATATAGATGCAAAAATTTTAAATAAGATTCTAGCAAAACGAATACAGCATCTTATCACGAGATTAATACATTATGATCAGGTAGGATTCATACCAGGACTACAGGGCTGCTTCAATATTAGGAAAACTATTAGCATTATCGATCACATCAACAACAAAGCTAACAAAAACCACATGATTATCTCAATAGATGCAGAAAAAGCTTTTGACAAAATACAACATCCATTCCTACTAAAAACATTGGAGAATGTAGGAATAAAGGGAACTTTCCATAAAATAATAAGCAGTATCTATCTAAAACCTTCAGCAAACATTATATGCAATGGGGATAAGCTAGATGCATTCCCAATAAGATCAGGGGTGAAACAAGGTTGTCCATTATCACCACTATTATTTAATATGGTACTAGAAATGCTAGCTGTAGCAATTAGACAAGATAAAGGTATCCAAGGAATTAAAATAGCCAAAGAAGAAACTAAGTTATCACTCTTTGCAGATGATATGATGATTTACCTAGAGAATCCCTGAGATTCAAGTAAAAAATTACTAGAATTAATAAACAACTTTGGCAAAGTTGCAGGGTACAAAATAAACCCACACAAATCTTCTGCATTCCTATATATTAGCAACAAAGTCCAACAGCTAGAGATAGAAAGAGAAATCCCATTTAAAGCTAGGGTAAACACTATAAAATGCTTAGGAGTTTAGCTGCCAAAACAAACCCAGGGATTATATGAACACAATTACAAGACACTTTTTGCACAAATAAAGTCAGATTTAAGTAAGTGGAAAAACATTAGTTGCTCATGGGTAGGCCGTGTTAATATAAAAAAAATGACAATTCTACCTAAATTAATTTACTTATTTAGTGCCATACCAATTAAACTATCAGACAATTATTTTCTAGAGCTGGATAAAATAATATCAAAATTCATTTGAAAAAACAAAAGGTCCAGAATATCAAAGGGACTAATGAAAAGAAATGCTTGGGAAGGTGGCCTAGCGCTACCAGACCTCAAATTGTACTATAAAGCAGCAGTTATCAAAACCACCTGGTACTGGCTAAGAAACAGAGAGGTAGACAAGTGGAATAGACTTGGCACTCAAGACGCAGTAGCCAAGGAATATAGCAACCTTCTGTTTGATAAACCCAAGGATCCCAGCTTCTGGGATAAGAACTCACTGTCTGACAAAAATTGCTGTGAAAACTGGATAACAGTGTGGCGGAAATTAGGCATAAACCCATACCTGACACCGCACACAAGAATAAAGTCCAAATGGGTACATGATTTAGGTATAAAGATTGATACCATGAATAAACTGGAGAAGCAAAGAATAGTGTGTTTATCAGATTTATGGAGAAGGGAAGAATTTTTTACTAAAGAAGAGATAGAAAGCATTATGAAATGCAAAACAGATAATTTTGATTACATTAAACAAAAGTTTTTGCACAACTAAACCCAATGCAACCAAAATCTGGAGGGATGTAGTAAATTGGGAAAGAATTTTTACAGCTAAGCTCGGGGATAAAGGCTTCATTTCTAGAATATATAGAGAACTGACTCAAATGTATAATCCTACCAGTCATTCCCCAATTGATAAATGGTCAAAGGATATGAACAGGCAGTTTTCGGAAGAAGAAATTAAAGATATCTATAATCATATGAAAAAATGCTCTAAATCACTGTTGATCAGAGAGATGAAAATCAAAACAACTCTGAGGTACCACATCACACCTATAAGATTGGCAAACATGACAGAACAAGAAAATGATAAATGCTGGAGAGGATGTGGGAGAGTTGGAACACTAATTCATTTTTGGTGGAGCTGCAAGCGTATCCAACCATTCTGGAGAGCAATTTGGAACTATGCCCAAAGGGCTACAACAATGTGCATACCCTTTGACCCAGCAATATTGCTACTAGGACTGTATCCCCAAGAGATCATAAAAATGGGAAAGGGTCCCACATGTACAAAAATATTTATAGCAGCACTCTATGTAGTTGCCAAAAACTGGAAGTCAAGGGGATGTCCATCAATTGGGGAATGGCTGAATAAATTATGGTATATGAATGTAATGGAGTACTATTGTGCCATAAGAAATGATGAACAAGAAGACTTCAGAGAGGCCTGGAAGGACTTATATGACCTGATGCTGAGTGAAAGGGGCAGAACCAGGAGAACTTTGTGCACAGCAATGACCACAGTGTGCGAGAGTTTTTTCTGGTAGACTTGGAATTTTGTAATAACACAAGAACTTCTTAAAAATAAAAAAATAAAATCCTAGTGGTGGTTCTCTAAAGCAAAATGCCTTCCACACTCAGAGAAAGAAATATGGAAGTCATTTGCAGAATGTAGCAGATCATGTTTGTGCATGTGTATGTTTTTGTGTATCATGTTTTGATTTGTTATATGATTTCTTCCATTTATTTTAGTCCGACTACATAGCATGACTATAGTGAAAATGTACTCAATAGGAAAGTATATGTAGAACCTATACAGAACTGTATGCAGTCGTGGGGAGGGAGGGGGGTAGTGGGGGGTAGGCATGGGGGGGATAAAATCTCAATTGTATTGCAGTGATTGTTAAGCATTAAAAAATAATTTAAAAAAATAAATAAAATCCACTTACTCATCATTTCTTATAGTGCAACAGTGTTCCATCACAATACTACAATTGTTTTATCCATTCCCTAATTGATGGATTTCCCCTCAATTTCCAGTTGTTTACCACTACAGAAAGAGCTCTACCCTGGCTCCTGGACTCTTCCATATCCATCTGGATTCATATGGTATAGTGCTTTCATCTCCAATCCTTGGTTATATGAGTGATTCTTTGTGACTTCTGCCTTCTCCATTCTGTTCTCTTTCCCACACTACCTGCCTTCTTCCACCATGCCACCCCATTCCAATACATCTGCCTCTGTAACCCTACCTCTCTAGAATTATAAAGTAGGGAGGTATGACTGGTATTTTGGACACTTGCTGGGAAAGACAACAATGGTATTGAGGAATAGTGTTTGATTACACTTTAACGAGGAATATAGGGTGCAAGGCATTTGCACAGAAAGTAAAGAGAGAATCAGATGTGGAATCTATAACATAGAGCATATCATCATAATTAAAAGCAACCTTTTTTGAAAGAAACCAAGAAGTGTTACAAGCTCTTTTATTGGGCATATTTGATAGAAATGAGCATAGCTTAAGTTGACAAAACAAAAAGAACATGAAAACTGAGGAAGGGGCACCAAGGAGTAAGTACTTTCTAAGCACATTCATTCCTTGTATAGAGATTAGGACAGACATAACCAAAGTAGGATTGTGAAAGAAAAGACACATATTGGTCCATCTGATTGACCCAATCCTCATCTATGGCTCCAAGAAGTGGTAGCATCCACACCCCAGTAAATCATTTCAGCAAACAGGCTAAACACGGTTGAGGTTAACTGAGGAACCTCAAACCTATTAGTGAGTTAGGGAGGTGTCTATGCCAAGCAAATGAAGAGTTCCACCAGTGGAAAGATCAAATAATAATTTATTCCAACATCTATGAAGGCAGCTGACATAGGCAGGGTGGAGTGCTTAGAGCTTGATTAGACATAGAAGACCACAAGGTCATCCTCTATAACCCAGATACATTACTTGTGTCTTGTCAGTAGACTTTGATAACTCAGAAATAAAGAGAGCCTGGGAACTTGGCAAAACTTGTTTCACCTAAATCCAATTTATGCATGAATCAACAGACATCAACCATACCATTTTACTGTGACAAAGTAGCAAATTCTCATACACTAGGAGCTGTAGTCATAACTTCGCATATGGACAGTCCAGGCCAGAGGATCATCTAACTGGAATGAAGCAATAGTGGGATTCAACCCTTTTAGGTCTACACTGCTCACTTCCTGGAGTGAGGATGAGACTAGAAAAGATACTGTAAAAATTCACTGCTTCAGACCATTTTCTCTTGTGTTATGTTTTTATTTTGTTTTGTTTCGCTTTCATGGTTTCTCCCATTCATTTTACTTCTTCTGTGCAACATTACTGAGGTGAAAATGTATTTCATAAGAATGTATGTATAGAATATATATATATATATATATATGTATGTATGTATGTATATATATATATATATATAAGATTGCACACCATCTCTGGGGGAAATGGGGGAGGGAGGGAAAAAGTGGAGGAAAGAGGAGGAAAATCTGAGACATATGAAAGTGATTTTAGACAACTGAAAACAAATAAATTAATTAATTTTTTAAAAAGTCTGCTTCAACCCTGCCCTGCTTATGGTGGCTGGAAGAGATCCCATCATGTGGTTGAAATGCACACTCAAAAAATATGCAAAAACTTTAGTAAAAATGATGCCATTGATGCATTAAATCTGTACACACTTATGGACAACATGAAATGCAGCAGACGAGAAAGATGGAAAACTTTTATTACAAGAAAACTCAGAAAGTGTCATCCAAATATTAGTGCTCAGTGAAACAAGTCTGGCAAATGAAAATTAGTTTACTAAAGCTGGAGCTGGGTACACTTTTTTTATCTATAGTGGCCACAATGATAGAGAGCACTAAGAAGCTGGAGTAGGTTTTACAATCAAAATTAATTTAGTCAACAAGCTTATATGACTCCCAAAAGGAATAAACAAGAGACTCATGACAATGTGATTGTCCCTTGCAAGAAAGTGCCACAACATCATCATATCTCATCATGACAAACCCTGATGAGGTGAAAGAAAAAAACATATGAAAACCTTTATACTTTCATCATCAATATGCCTAAAGAGGACAAGCTTATGATTCTGAGTGACTTTAATGCAAAAATAGGCACAGATTATCAGTCATGGCAGGGAGCCTTTGGGAGGAATGGAGTCAGAAACAGCAACAGCAATGGGCACTTGCTGCTGTCTATATGTGCCTCTCATGACCTTCTCTTCACCAACAGTGTCTTCTATTTACGAAAATGTAATAAAATTCCATAGATACACCCTCACAGAAAATATTGGCGTTTAATATATCATTGTAAGAAGAAGAAAGAGACAGAATGTAAGAGTGCTGAAGGTAATATATGGCACAGAGTGCTAGACCAACCATAGTTTCTCCAAGCTAAACATTCAAATTCAACAAAGTTCCAAAACAGGACAGCTTCAGGAAAATTCAGTGTCTACAGATTAGAGTATATTTCCATGCGTGAATTATTTGTTCCTGATGAAGGAAAACTGAGCCACTACATAGCTGTCAACAATGGAGCAGAAAAGGAGTGGGCAACTTTTAGAGATTTGGTATATAGCAGTGCATATATTTATTTGGGCCAGAACACTCATAAAAATTAAGATTGGTTTTGCAAAAATGATGGGGAAATTCAGAAGCTGCTAAACAAAATACATGATGCTCACATGGTTTAGCAGTAGGGTTCTTTGTTATTTTCTTCCTCTGTCTCTAAGAAGGCAATGTTTAGCTCCATTAAAAGCAAAGTGCAAGCATAACTCAGAAATATGTGGGATTCTTGGTTCAGAAAGAAGGCAGATGAAATTTGGTTTTACATTGACAATAGCAATTCAAAGCACTTTTATGATGGCTTAAAGGTCATTTATAGGCAAAAACCTCTGTTGCATTTCAAATACTCAGTGCTGGTGGAGCCACGTTGATTATTGACAAAAACATGATCCTCAAAAGATAGACTGAATATTTTCATAGAATCCTCAACAAACTGTCATCAACCAATGCTGAAGCCATTAGCAATATAACTCAAGTTGAAGTCAATCCCTATTTCGTTGAAGTTCCAACTGAAGAAGAATCTTTAAATGTCATTAGGCTCCTCTCCTGAGGCAAAACACCCAGTGTTAATTCTATTCCATCTAAAGTTTACAATGTAAGGGGTCCAACGCTCACACAAAAGATGACTAAAATCTGTGAGATTATATGGCAGGAGGACGTTATCCCCAAAGAGTTCAAGGATGCTTCCAATGTCTGTCTCTATAAAAGAAAATGAAAGTGGTTGTCTTATGATGATCTCAAGAGGATTTCTCTCTTAGCCAATGCCACTAAGATTTTTGTCAGAGTCCTTAATAGACTGATCTTCACCTGGAAGATGATTACCCAAGAACCAGTATGGCCTCAGAAAGGGATGAGGAATTGTAGATATTGTGTTTGCTGACTGACAACTGCAAGAGAAATACCAAGAAAACTGAGATCTGTATGCAATGTTCATTGAACTGACTGAGGCTTTGATGCAGATAGTCATGAGGCCTTGTGGAACATCATGGCAAAAATAAGGTTGCCTGGAGAAGTTCATCAGTATTGTATGCCACTTTCATGGCAGCATGCTTACATGGGTTCTGGATGACTGATGATATTGGCATGCTCTTCCAGTCATGGATGGAGTGAATCAGGGCTGTGTGTATGCTCCCATGCTTTTTAGCATGATCTTTTCAGTGTTTTGTCAGATACCTTCAATGAAGGCACAGATATCATCAAGGTCAGCTATTGCACTAACTTGAGAAGGTTACAAGTCAAGACTAAAGTGGAAAGAGATTTGGTATATCACTTTTTGTTTAGAGATACACTTAGTGCAGCCTCTGAGGTGGTGATGCAGCAGAATGTGCATTGATTCTTTGCAGCTTGTGCTAATTTTGGCCTGACAACTAAAACTGAGAAAACAGGTTCTTCTTTAGCCAGCACCACATGATTCACATGTGGAGACAGAGATACAACAAATGAAGAAATTTTGAATCTTGTGATAAGTACACTTATCTTGACAATATGCTTCTCAGGAATGTACACATAGAAGATGAGGTTTACGCATGCATTGCCAATGCTAGCTCAATACTTGGAAAGCTCCAAAGAAAAGTATGGGAGACGAGATATTAGCCTTATCAAACTGAAGATCTACAGAGCTATTCTGCAGAAGTCATTGTTGCATGTCTGTGAAACCTGAGCAGTCTATCAGGGCCATGCCAGGAAATTTAACTATTTCCATTTGAATTGTCTTAGGAAGATTTTGAGGATCACCTGGCAAGACAGGGTACCAGGTAATGAGGTCCTTTCCTCATGGAATTGGCATGCATTCAAACTCTACTACAGAGAATGAATTTCTTATGGACTGCTGCTTAGTTGAAATGCCAAACGTATGTTTGCCTGAAATAATATTTTATGGAGAACTCAAAAAAAGCAAGTGCTCATGCAGAGGTCAGAAAAAAGCAATAAAGGATACTCTCAAGGTCTCTCTGAAGAACTTTGGTATCAGTTGTGAGACCTGGGAGATATCATCACTGACTCATTCAGAACAACACACCACATCAGAGAAGCTCTATGAGCAAAGCAGAATTTCAGTAGTTCAAGAGAAATGTGAAACTCACAAATTTAGAGACACCTTCATTGCAAATGTTCATATGAACTACCTCTACTCAACCTTTGGTAGAGCCTTCTTAGCTGGTACTGGTTTAATCAGCCACAGTCAGGCATATTGTATTTTGACCTTGACATAGTGATTCTATTTTCCTCATCTTTAAGCAAGAAGGACAACATCAAACCTTCCAACACAGGATTGCAAAAAGATGCTCTCAGGAATTATTGTACTGATATGCCTATCTTTTGCTGAAATTCCTGGTTCTATTTTCATTTGATGATTCAGACCCACTCAGATAATTCCAAGGTGGGGAAGCTTAGTTATTTCACTTGCTCAGATGTTTTAAATGGGAGGAATAGGTGTCTCCAGTTTGATTTGATAAGTTCTCTATTTTTTAATAACAAAGGAACAATCACTTAGGTAGGAAATATGGAATTTCTAACCTAGGAACTAAAAGGTTTAGAACATCCGTATTTGTAGGGTCTAGAGAGCAGTATAGCAAAGAGATTGGTTCTGGAAGATGAATGTGGTTAGGTCCTAGGTACCATGCTAGATGGAGTAAGAGAAGCGCAAAAAATATTATAGATTTTTTTTTGTCTGGACTAAAACAAAGGGAATATAAGGATTATTTATTTTGGGAATGAATGTAATGAAAAGCATAGTGTAGATGCTAATTTCAGGAGCACAATGTAGAAGACTGTGGAAGCATAAAAGGAATGGTAGACATACAAATGTATGTTCAAGGATGATGTTGATAAATATTCATAACAGTGCTCTATTGTGGTTACGTTCTTCCAGAAATTTGGTAATATATCATGAAATAACTTCCGTTGAAAGCACTTTTATTGGTGCGTGGTAGTCTTCAATTGCTGATGACAGATTTAAAAGAGAGGAGTAAAATACAATGCAGGAATAGAGTAGATACAAAATATAGCATTGAAAATATAAATTATATACAAAGAAGGTATTGGATAATTTTTAATACTAAATCATGGTAAACAAGGATTAAGTTACATGGCAATGCTTGCATGTGTACACTTTTTTGTGTGTATGAATAATATATGCAAATTAAATATGAATAATTTGCATATGCATATTTCAAAAATATGATAGGATTTTGTAAGATAAATATACAAGCCATGAAATATGAAGAGATCAAGAAATATTAAAACACAAGATGCAATTAAGAGAATATGTACCAAGGAGATGGAAATTATATATATTATATAAATATACACACTGTGTGTTTATATGTATACACACATATACACATGCATACACATGCATGCGTGTATATAAACATGTATATGTATATATATGCAGATACACACATACACGTGTGTGTACATACATGTATATGCATATGTGTGTACACACACATACAAAACCGTGCACTTTCATTTATTTGTTTCAAATATGGCATGGTCTTAATATTTTGGAGATAACTAATATAGAAAGTAAGTATTGTAAAGATCAGCTTTTATTGCATAAGTAGCAATAAATCTGGAGAAAACTTACTTGCAGAAGAGGAGAACTCTGATATTCTAAGAATGTGGAAATGAAGAACATTGTTGTGTCAGAAACAGCTCATTATTTTCCTCCCAAAACTCATCTCTCTTGAAACTATCCCTTTCCATTGAGGGCTCAATATTTCTTCTCGTCTTATAAGTTTTCAGACTAAGATCAATATTCATAACTCCTCACTGTCATTCATTCTTCATATCTGTTAAATTGTTAAGTTTTGTCAATTCTATCTCCTCATCATGTCTTTCTCACGACTTTCCTCTCCATTCATATAGCCACCATTCTCATTCAGGTCCTGTTACTTCTTACCTCAGATATTGAAATACCTCCTAATAGAAATCCCTGCATCCAGTCTTTCATTTTGCAAAACCTTCTTTATATAATGATCAAATTGATATTTCTAAAATGTAAGTATTCACATTTCTCTAATTAAAAATCTTCAATGATTCCCAGTTGCCTCTAGGATAAGATATAAACTCTTAAATTTAACATTTCAAGTCCTTTACAATGTAGCTTAATCTTGTCTTTCTAGGTTGTATACCCATGACTTCCCCTCATGAACTCAGGCAAATTGATATATTTATTGATCCTAGAAATGAGATTCCATATCTTGCCTCTGTATTTTTGCACAGATCACTCTGTAATGATCCCTTTCCTCATCTGTGCCTCTTGAAACCCCTTCAACGCTCAGTTTAAGTGTCAACCTTCATTCCCCCACCCACCACAAACCAAAAAAACCCACAATTTATGCTATTATTTATTTTGCATACTTGAGATAGGCAAATAGGGCAGAGTAAGTTGGTTAGAACCGAAAAGACTTGAGTACATGTCTGACCTTTAAAACATACTGCTTGGGTGACCCCGGAAAAATGACCTCACCTATTAGAGATCTATCAGGAGTTCCTGAAGATGAAATAATAGGTCCAGTCATTATCCATATTATGTATATAAACTGTGTTTACCTGTGTTCATGCTTTATCTGTCCCATTATTCCTATTCCCATTGCACAGACAAGTGAGTCTGAGAGACTCACTTTTAGATATCTATAGTATCTAGCAAATTCCATGGTACATAGTAAATTTTAATAAAAATCTTATTGATTAATTATTTGAAATAGCGCAGATAATTCCTTATGTAATTAAAAATTTCTGTCTGTTCAAATTGATAAAGGATTGTCAAAATATAAATTTGAAATTATTTTATCCCAAAGAGTGTCCTGAAGTAAATTTTCCACAGTTATACCTAACTAACTCTACTGAAAAAAAGGCAAGTTTTCCTCATTTTGGCTCTTTTTTCAATCAATTTAAGATTTTTATCATCATGATTTGCATGTGAAAGGGATACTAAATAATTATCCATTTTATATTTATAAAAATGTAAAGTTTTTATAAAATGCATATTTATAAATGTAAAAGTGTATTTTTATAAAGTGTAAAAAATTATAAAAATGTAAAAAAACACATTTTGCATGTATACATGTAACAGGCTTGTGAATCGTAGTGTTTGATTTTTAATATCATAATCACTTATGAATCTAGCTGGCATTATATTCAGCTGAGATTACTCTGAATGTGGATGAATGCTTATTGTGAGTTTTGAAAATGTCCTTTGACTTCAACTTGAAACCAAAGCAATGTTTTAATATAAATTGATTATAAACATGCAAGCTTAAAGAATGTGCAATTTTAATTAATGAAAAAATATGTTATAATCATAATTAAAACGGAAATAATTTGTGTTAGGCTACAATGTGACAATTTCCTATATGCTAGATTGTTGTTATTAACGTTCATTACCTATTAGCAAAGCAATCACTGGGTATAAGGTGTACTGTAGTTCCAAGAAATAAATTTGTTTATTTTTTTTGGTTATTAGAAAGATGTCCTTAGTGTTGTGTCTCCTATTATTGGAAAGAGAAATTAAAAAATGAGTCCATGGTGGGGAAAGGTCTTCTTCCTAAGTTAAAACAAAGAGCAAAAGAATTCTTGGGAACAGAAGATTTATAAAGTGGCTTAGTGAATGAGAAGCATCTTTGTGATGCTGTTGACATATTACCAATTAACATGACTTCTTTTTAGATTTCAATCTTACTTTCCTATCAAGAAGAATTAAGGAAGTAATTTAATGTTGATCATGCAAGAAAAATCTAACCACCAGTAAAAAAAGATAATGTCTTCCTGCTATTATGGATCCCTAAAGGGTCACAATCATAGATCCAGAAAAGAAGATGGTTAAATTCAATCTTGTAAAACATGAAAGCATATAAGTAACAGGAGACATATGATCTAATTTAGCAGGGTCAAAATATTGAGCTCTTTTCTAAAATTAGCATGTGCTGGCAAAAAACTAGGAATTGCAAGGATGCCCATCACTTGGGGAATGGATGAACAAGTTGTACTGTATGATCATGATGAAATACTACTGTACTTTAAGAAATAATGAACTCAATGATCTTAGAAAAACTTCTTTGAAATAATGAAAAGGGAAGTGAGCTGCACCAAGAGAATGTTATATGCAATAACAGTAATATTGTTTTAACAACAACTTTGAGGAACTGTGTTATTTTGACAATTATAAATACCCAAATCAAAGATAAAGGACTTGTGAAGGAAGGCAGTATCACATCCAGAGAAAGAACTGATTAATAGAAGCATTTGTAGAATGATTTTATATATTTACAGCTGTCTATCTATCCACACACATGAATACATACATATACACACATATGTACATATGTATATTCATACATAAATACTATCTCTAAATAATATGGTGCATGTATGTTTGTGTCTAGTGGTAGCCATCTCTAGAGTGGGAAAGGAAGAAAAAAGGATAAAAAAATCAAAGTTACACAATAACTATTAGATATTTGAAAAGAATAACAAGTTGTATGCAAAAGATTTTCAATTTCATACGCAGTCAACTTTTTATTCCCTTTTGCACTATGGTACAGCAATGCTTATATTATTTAAGTTCAGAATAAAATCAATATTTTTTTTTAAAAGGTCTATAGAGTGTTGCCCTGGCAATCTGTGCTTAATGCTATACAATTTAACTTTTTTTCAGTACCTTGGATAAAGGAAACAACAGCATGATCATCTGATTTTTGCATGACACAAAGATGACAGTGAGAGCTAACAGAAAAATTGAAAATCATGATCCAAAAAAAGTTTGCCAGGTCAGAGTACTGAGCTGAATATAGTAAGACAGAATTCAGTACAGATTAGTGTGAAGTCTTATTCTTGAATTAAGGAACATAAGAAAAAATGAATCAAAACATTTACAGAAGTGACAGATAGGGGTGTCATGATTAAATAGCTGTTTGTGTAAAACAATCTGAGTGAATTTTATACTGCAAATTCAATATGACTCAGATGTGTAAAGTGAGAATCAAACGAGGTTAGTCAGTTTTGACCTAGATTGTGGTAACATTGTTTTCTGAGAGAGAGATAGTTCCTTTGTTCTTCATCCTGGTAAGACTGATAAAATGACTGTGATAAGCTAGAATGTGTTTAAAAGAAGGTAACATGGATGATGAGTTAGTTCCATATGTGGATTGTTAAACGGATTGAGGATGTCATCAGCTGGAAGAAGAAGGTGTCTAAGTATTTTAAGATCTGCAACTTTACTGGACTTATTTTATTTAGCCTCAAATGAAACAAACAAAAGCAACAGGTGAGAGTAGCAAAGGGTAAGTCTGACATGAGGAAGAACTATCTAAAAGACTTCATTTTTGCTACTTTTTTTAAAGACCTGTGACTTCATTGACATAAGGAGCTCCTGTTGAGGACATGTTTTCTAGAACAGACTGGCATCATCTCCTCAAGTTACAGTCTTTGAAAATGTGATATGATGAGTGCTTTTTCCAGGGTCACATAGCTAGTACTAATCAAAGGTATAACTTGAATAAAGTCTTCCAAACTCTAAATCCATCACGCATATCAGAGCGAAACAAATTAAACATTAATTGAAAATATTTTTTAAATAGAATACAAATATAGATAATTTTAATTTGTCATTTTATGAGTTAATCAGCAATATAAAAGCAACTGTTTCTGTTTGATTTTGACACCACTACATTACAACAAACTACTTCTCATTTATCAGTGAGAATCATGCAAAACAGAAACTCGCTATCTGAGGTAGTAGTAGTTCTCCCTTCATTAGAGAGATTAATCAGATACTAGCTAAAAGCTTCTGGGGTATACGTAGTTGAAAATGATATTTTCAAAACTTTGAGAAATCCAGAATTAGAGGCAACAGATTTCTTTATCTTTTCCTAGGAGTTTGGCTAAAAGAAAAGAAGAAAGATATAAGAAAATAGCTTAAGTTATAGAAGAGTCTGGTAAGTATTTTAGAATTATTTTCTCTTTAAGGATGGAGAGATACTCCTATTTGAAGGCAGTAGTTAGTCAGCAAAGTAGATTTGATACTTTTACTATATGCCAAGTGCTCTGCTAAACACTGGGGATACAAAGGAGACCCAAAAATTAAAAAAAAAAAGTAAGGAAGGAGCTGTTTGAAGAAAAGAGATTGAAGATTAGAGGAGGCATGAAGATAAGATGTTTTGAGATGAAAAGAAGAGGAGAAAAGGTAACAAGTACTGAGCAGCCTCTATTGGTTAAGTATGAGTTGAGGTTATCAGATGAAAGGATGGGTAAAGGGTAGGTGTAAACCATTTGAGTACTGAAGATAAGTTTTATAATGCTGTCTGTGGGGATAGGGATAAAGCATCATTTAGGGAGGAATAAAATAAATGTCTCACTTTAGCAAGAATCCATGCAAAGTTTGAGAATGCAAATTTGTAGGAGACTCCATCAGTTTGCTTGACTTCCCACAGAATCATTTAGCAACACATGAGTAGAAAGAGAGTAGAGGAGGTATATTGAAGGATTAAGAAAGGTCTGGGGTTTAACAAGGCATCAACAGCAATAGGGCAAGGGAGTAATGAATTTGAGAATAGAGAACAGTATGGAGTTGAACTAGTTAATTAAAATATCTGGTTAGAAAAGGCAGAAAGTCAAGTTATTGTAGGATTAGTAGCCTGAGAAAATATTGAGAGGCTGAGGGATTAGAGAACAAAATAAAGATGAATGATAGGTTACTAGTGGTAAGGCATAGAGATATATAAAAGTAGGGAGTTTCATCAAATAAAGGAATGTCAGAGATTCTTTTTAAGGAAGTGGAATATCTATGTAGAGTAGTGAGATCTAGACTATAAGTATTCTCATGTGAGGTTGAATACGGCATGGGGTTTAAGAAGATTATGCAGTGGGGAAGTTAAGTAACTTGAATGAGCATCAGCATACATGTTGAGGTTCCCTAGTCTCAAGATAGATCTTCGGAAGAAGAAAAGGACAGTGAACTAGGGTGTACCTTTCTTGAGAAAAGAAAGAGAAAGACTTGGGACCTGGTCACCAACTGGCATCATTATCTGAGTTCTGATAGCATAGCTTTAAATCTAGAAAAGAATCTTGCAATCATTTCTAGCCCCTCATTTTAAAGATGAGGAAATCAAAGGCCAAAAAGAAGGGGCATTGCTCAAAGCCATATGGATAAGCATTGGTCAATATTTGAAAATAGAATCTGAAAGGATGAATTTGGTGCTCTTTCCACTATCTCAAATTTTCTCTTTGGTAAAAATACGAAGTGCCCACCTTTGCAATATTTCCATGTCATCCAAAGTCCAAAATACCTTGTAATACCTTTAATAATATTGTACATTCTGTCAAAAAGCAAAGCAAAAACCTACACATTTATTAAGCACCATCTACATGCTAGTCATTATGCTATGCACTGGGAATACCAAAACAGGTAAAAATTATCTCTTCCCTCAATGAGGTAACCTTCTGATGGGAGAGACAGCATGCCAATAACTCCATATAAGGAAGCTATATATGTAATAAGTGTACTGAAAATTTTTAATAGGTTCTTTATTCTGCAAAAATCAAATACTTCAATGCTCACAAATGGCCATTTAAAACACAGCATTTACTTGGAGCTGCAACAGTAGTTTTATAGGTTTGAAAATAAGACAGATTTTAGAAGTAGTAATGAGTATTTTAGATAAATCATTTTCAGTTCTTGTGGTTAAAATGTCTTATACTTCTTTAAACAAAAGAAAGGAAAGGAAAGGACTCTAACAGAGCTATCTTAGCAAAAGTCCTTTCCTAAGAAGAATAACTAAAATAAATTCCTAAAATACATAAGTGTCAAAATAGTTGGCTTCCAGAGGAAGAGAAGCTGAGATGACAGAGCAAGGGCATAAGGGACTGAATATGTTTAAATTGCTTCATATATGGGAAGATGATACTTAAAACCCCTAAGGATCTTCTCATAATAAGGGCACATAGAAGGATTATATGTACATATGTACATACATACCTACATACATATTTTTGCGTGTGTATGCATAAATGTATACATAAATGTGTATGTACATATCCATATTCATGTATATATGTGTGGGCATACATATAGTATATATGTATGTATATATATTAAACTAAACATATATATGTATATATATATATATGAGAGACAGAGCACAGGTGTGAATTCAATATGAAAGAATGATATCTAAAAAAATAAAAGTAAGGAATGAGAGAGGAATGTATTGGGAGAAAGGGAAAGGGAGAGGAAGAATGGGGTAAATTATCTCACATAGCAGAGGCAAGAAAAAGTTTTTGCTGTGGAGGGGAAGATGGGGGAATTTTGAGTGGCGGAGGGGAGAGAGAGTGAGTGAATCTTATTCTTATTAGAATTGGCCCAAAGAGGGATAAGTACACACACTCAATTGGATATAGAAATCTATCTCACCCTAAGGGAAAGTAGGAAAGGAAGGGGATAAGAGAAGCGAGAGAGTTGACAGAAAGGAGGGCAGATTGAGGGAGAGGATAGTCAGAAGCAAAACGCTTGTGAGTTAGGACAGGGTGAAAGAAGAGAGATAATAGATTAATCCGCATTTGATGGAGTTGTGAACTGACTCAGCCATTCTGTAGAGCAATTTGAAACTATGCTCAAAGGACTATAAAATGATGCATACCCTTTGACCTAGCAATACCACTACTAAGTCTGAATCCCAAAAGAGATTTTAAAAAAGGACAGAACCAATAAGTGCAAAAATATTTATAGCACTTCTCTTCTCTGGTGGCAAAGAATTGGAAATTGAGGGGATTCCCATCAATTGTGGAATAGCTGAACAAATTGTAGCATGTGATTAAAATGGAGCATTATTGTGTATAAGAAATTATGACTGGGATGTTCTTTAAAAGCCTGCAGAAACTTGCCTGAGTCAATGCAAAGTGGAATGTACTGTGTGCAAAATATCAGCAATGTTGTGTGACAATCAGCTGTGAATGACAACTGTTTTCAGTAGGCAAACGATCCAAGGACTTATGATAAAAATAAATTTTATCCATCCCTAGAGAAAAACAAATTATGATATCTGAATACAGATTGAAGGATATTTATTTTTCTTCGAATTTTTAATCTGTTTTTTTTTTTTTTTTACAACATGACTATCATGGAAATGCTTTGTATGACTACATATTTATAACCTGTATCAAATTGCTTGCCATCTCAGTGATGGAGCAGTGCAGAGGCAGAAAGGTAAAGAATTTGGAGCTTAATGTCTTAAAAATGAATATTAAATATTGTTTTTACACATAATTGGAAAGTTGGAGAAAAAGGGGGAAAATGAATGCATATTCCCCCCTCATTTCAAAAAAGAAAAGTTGACTTCCTAACATAGATAGACTAAAATAGAATTTTGTCAATTTACACAGTGCTTCAGAATGTTTGATATGATTATCATAAAGAAATAGAAACAGTGCACAATATAACATAACATTATGTTCTATGTCTTATGTCATTTCCTATCTCTCATGTTATGGTAACATAGCATATTTAACCCTTTTTTCAGAGAGCCAAGTGATGAAAACTTCTCTAATATACTTTCGTAGATTTTGTCAACTATTTTGGTAAAGATGACGTTATTAGGGAAACTTTGGAAAATATCTACATGGGACCTATCATGCATTATACGAAAAGAAATCCCTCACTTGTAAGCAAGTCATTCACAACAAAACAGAACAAGGTTTTATTGAACAAAGTTCAATAAATTGAAATAAACTTTTGACTGAATAACCAATATCTCAAAAGTCCTGGTAGTACAGAAATTTCACTGACTGATAGCAAAGGAACAAGTTACAAATTCTACAACAGAGGATACATTTGACTTTGGAAAGATCAACCAATAATCCACATCAGGTGCCAGCTTCATGCTTTGGCTTTCTTGCCGTATTTCTTTATCAAGTAAGTTTTTAGGATAATACCACTCTCGTAAATCAGTGAAAAGAAAAGAAGAAAGTGAAGGAAAGGAATATGTTAGTATGCACCATTTTCTACAATTTGAAAGTGTCTTCTGATATCATATTCAAGGAAAATGTATAGTCTACAGATATTTAGCGATAAAAATAATATAATATTTGAAAGTGCTCATTCAACAAAATATGAGAAAGCTTTATTTTGGGAAACCCAATTAAATTACTTATAAAAGAGTCTGTAGAGTAAAATATCACTGAAAATACGAAATTCAGTGGAAGCTTATCAAATTTCTATTTTCACTTACAAATCCCCTAGGATTTCTAGTTCAGGGAAGCATTATCAATTACGACAAGTCAATAAAAATAGAAGGCAAGCTACATTGTATTAAGTGAAACATTTCACAGATGGCATGAGTACAGTATCTTCTCTGAGCTACTCTTAAATTCATAAGGAAAAAAATAGATTATTTCTTCTTTTCACATTTCAGACTTAAGAACTTTCTACGACATTATGAATCTTAACGAGAATTGCTCTAACGGGAAGTGAAAAAGTCAGAAAAAATATAGATTATAATCAAGCGAACTATCTACTAAAATTCCAGATTTATAGAAAGAGGTGAAATACAAAGTGATTAATAGTTCACATTCATATTGATCATTAAAAAATAGGCTTTACTATATATATATATATATGATTTCTTTACTATATATATATGACTACATATATATATATAAATGATTTCTTTGTTTACTGAAAATGTTATTATACATTAAAAAATTAATTTTACAAAGAATTGGGAAATAGGGGCTTGTATACTGTGAAAAATGTTGTTGCAGATCTTTTAAACAACTTCCTTGACCAAAAGGGTTTTTACGAACTATTATAAACAATTATATAAGATGAACTTTAAAAGGTTTACTTAGTAATTCACAGTTAATTATTTATATGTAAACCTGGTGAATATTTAATGAATAAATTTTATGTGGTTATATAAACTATTTAAATTGCTTTTTATTGCTTCTACTCAAATTGAGGGTGTGTGAGTGTGTGTGTGTGTGTGTGTGTGTGTGTGTGTGTGTGTAGCAGTACCTTAAAGGGAAAAATAAATGAAGAGCTTTGAAAAACTAATATATCTTATTTTGCTTAGAAATAAATATTAAATTTACTTTTTTATTTTAAAAATTGTAAGATTTTTGTCTCTGAAAACAATAAATAATGAAAACATGATTCATGCCTCTATTATAGCTAATTAAAACACATAAAAAGGGGAAAACTGAAGGAAAGGAGGAAGGCATGGAAAGGGAGGGAGTAAGAAAGAAGGAAATACAAACAGTATGCTAAATGAGTTATACAGAAAAAAAACATTTCTAGAGAAAAAGACAAAGTTAACAATAAATGTGTATAGATAGTGTGGAAAATGGAAGCACAGATACAAAGTTAAAAACTTTTAAGAAATAAAAATGTTATTTGTTGCTTTTAGAACATCATAATATATATTTTTCAGGTTCTTTAGTCATATGATGGTAAAAATGAACTTCTGCTTTGTCCTAGTACATAGAAATAGAAGAGATGTGTGGAATATATGAAATAGCAAATGTAGGCTGCATGTACCATTCCTTTAAAAAAAAGAGAGTTAAGCAAAAGTAAGAAGGCTGCCTTCAACTAAAATTGGTCCGCCCTCATTGTAGGTTTTCAAACAAAGATTGACAAGCACTGATAATGTATTCTGTTGAATAGATGTTTGTTCAAATAGTTCAATCTGGATATGTTCCTTTTCAACTCTGATATTTTGTGATTCTGTAATTTTATGTCAAACAGCATCCTTTTTCACATCCTTAATCCATCTGGCCAGGGAATTGGTTAAAGGTTCATATTTAATTACAAAATGGGGTGCCCCATTTTTGGCTTAAATTATAAAGTAAGTTTTATATGTATTTGAGGGAATTATAAAGATGAGATGAACTATACACATATAGCACAGACATATATATATATTTACATACAAATATATAAACACATACATATACATACATACATACATATATATTTATACACACACATACAATTTTTGTTTGATGAGGAAATTGAAGTATAGAACTAAGTGTCTGAGGCAGGATTTGAACTATGACCTTCCTACCTCCAAATCCTCCAGTGTATCTGCTCTGCAATCATCTGGATTCCTCCTCCCAGAAATACCTTAGAAGAGTCTATCCTCTCCAATCAGATTGCCTATGGTGATTTATTTTTTTTTTAATTATCGATGATTTATTTTTCTTCTTCCCACTTTTGTAAATGCACTCCCAAATAGACGAGGTAGGAAAGGAAAAAGAAAAAGCTCTCGAATCAATAAGCATATTCAAGCAAAACAAGCTTCCAAATGGGATGTATCCAACAATACACACTTTAGTCCATTATCTCATTGTCAGGAAGAGGAATCACAGTTGTTCTAATTCCATAACTGATCATTGCTATGGTCTAAGCTCTTAGGTCTTTCAACAGTGTTCATCTTTACAACGTTGATATCACAGTACAATTGTTCTTATATTTTTCCTCACTTCATTCTACATCAGTTTGCACAAATCTTCCCAAATTTCTCTGAAATCATCTTTCTCCATTTTATAGCACTTTTCCTTTAATTCATATACCATAATTTGTCCAATTATTCCCCAGTTGATTGGCAGTTCCTTAATTTCTAATCCTTTTCCATGTTAAAAAAATTAAAAGATGCCACAAATATTTTTTGTACATATAGGAGCTTCTTTCTTTTATCCTTGTTGGGCATAAATTTAATAATGGGATCTATTGTTGATTCAAAGGGAATGTACATTTTACAACATTTACAACATCCTGATTGCTTTCCTCAATGATTATATAAATTCATAGTTCCACCAATAGTACACTAATGTGCCTATTTTCCCATTATTCCTTCCCTTTCAAACTTTTTAAATTAGCATTCAATCATAAAATGACTCATCGAATTTTAGAACAGGCAGGAATTTCAAGGCCTAATCTGTATTGCCAGAACAAGTTTTCTCATCTAGTTTCCTTCAGAGGCAACAAGGTAGCACAGTACAAATGGTGGGGCCTGGAATGAGACAGGCTTTAATTCAATATGGCTTCAGACACATACTAGTTGTATCATCCTGGGCAAGTCACTTAACTTTTGTCTGCCACAGTATCTTCAACTACAAAAGAGAAATATCAATTTCACCTACCTTTAGGGGTTGTTGTGAGGATCAAATGAGATAATATTTGTAAAATATTTAATATAGTCCATCACACATATAATCACATACTTAATAAATTCTTCTTTTCTTCCTTCTGATACAAGTAGGTCTAATCAAAAGGGGAAAAATGATCTAGCACGTCTTCTTTTTTTTTTAAATGCTGGATTGATAGATAAAGGAAATACCATAAGTATAGCATACCTGAAATTCAGAAAGGTATTGGCAAAGTTTTTTTTTTTTATTTCTTTGTTTGTTTTAATATCTTTGCTCACAAGGTAGAGACAACATGGACAAAATAATAGTCGAGTTAGATTCAAAACTAGGCAAACAAGCAAACTCAAAGTGCAATTAATGTACTGATATCAATCATCAATGTGTAGAGCGTGGTTCAATGGTTTGAAAGAGGACAGTTCTCAAACCTGTTCTTTTAGAAAATATTTTCCTTTTCCACTTTTAGAATTAGGAACAAGAAAAAACTGAGTCAGAACTATGAGATTTTCTATTTAATATGATAAATAACAATAAGTTTCACTTTTCTTTGTAGTTGATTATACAAAATAATATGTAAATCATGGATTATGTGGTAGAAGCAGTATCTTAATCCCTTTCTATGAAATATCTTTATGACTTGGTTGATCAAAATAGTAGAGGCTCAGTCCATTAATGTTATTTCTTAATCACCTGAGAACAAAAAAACTTTGAAAAGCTCCAGAAGTGCTTTCCTCTTGACACAGGCCTGACATTGGATATCTAAGGAATGAGTAATCTACTCAGCTGAATCAGTGTGAGGCATCTGCAAAACCTCTCCTTGTATGGAATACACAGACATTAGTATATCTAAGAGTTTGACTTTATTAAAGAAAAATGAATCTAAAATTAATTGGCACATATAAGTTTTCCCAAATTGTCAGATATTTTGGCTGTTCTTAGATTACCCTTTAATGACAAATATTAGAATCATGCTTACTCTGAAGAAGAGAGATTGCATTATGTCGATTTTCTGATGGGAAAAAAAAAGATGCCCCTTAGTTTTCATTTTTTTCTAAAATGCCATTCATTCTAACCAAACAAAAAACCCTTGTGTTTAATTTTTAGCTTTTAGCATTTTCCTTACATAAATCTATAAAATTCTCAGTTATTCATTATTTCTTCAAGAAATGGCCAAGGAAGGAATTATGTGCTGCTTTGCAAACCTTTAACAGTTAAAGGAGAAAGGATATACTCTGGTTTGTTTTTGATCATGAAACTGTGCCCAGAGCATTCCAAGTTGTCAGCTTATGAAGTCAAGCTTTTAGGAATTGTGTTGTCTTTGAATGCTCCCACTAGACCAAAATGTAGTGAATCTTTGACTGTCAGGTTCATTTTTCTCCTTTGGAGTCCCAACAGAGAGTTTCTCTGAAACAAGATTCAACAGTGAGCCAATCAGTATACTATTGGGAAATCATCCTTGGCTGACTTGAGAATACAAAGGCAAGGGCAATAACCCTTTGTAGTTTTGAACGTTGAAGAAATATATAAGTTCTAGTGTTACAGACAATTAGTGTAGAATACTCTAATAGGACTCATTTCTATTGTGTCTCAGAGGTAATTAGAAATCAGATCTTACTTTAAATATATTGGGATTGCTACTTTACACTTACTTAAACTCTACTTTACTTTTAAGGAAAATAGCATGGTATGAAATACAAAAGTTCCTAGTAGTCCAACAGACAGCTCTCTACATTTGTTCCTTTTACTTCCTCTGTACTTACACAGTCCTAAAACCTTTGCAGTCTGGCTTTTGATGTTGCTACTCAACTTTACTTCTCTCTCCAGTGATCTGCTAGTGATCTCTTAACTGATAAATTTGATGTTCTTTTCTCAGTTCTCAGGATTTTTGATCTATCTGCTGCATTTGACACTACTGACCACCCTTTCCTCTTGGATACTATCTTATCTCTGGCCTTTCATGACACTACTTTCTACTGCTTCCCGTCCTAACTAGCTTTGTCTTCTTTCTTTTGTTATTTCTAAATGATATTCTGATTTTTCAGGTATGATAAATTGTTTTGTTTGCTTCTTCATAGATTTTCTTCATTCAAAGATCTATTATTCTATTACCAAAGGAAAAAAAATATTTTTAAAGACTATTTAAGCATTATTACTTCAAGAAGCATTTATTAAACTCAGTTTGCAGTTGAAGACACCACAGATGTGTTTAGGAGAGTACTAAATCTCAGTGAGATATAGGGAAAAAATGTTGCATTGATTCTGGAGAACACCAGAAGCATGTGCTATCTTTGTTTTTGATCTCTCATACTGTTTTATTCAGATTGTCAGTGGTTTAGGTTGATAGATAAGTGAAGCTAAACACCAATATGGACAGCTCCTTGCAATTAGTTCATGGCTATGTAAAACATTAATTAACATCCTGGTAATTGTACTTGAGTGAGGCAAGACTACTCATCCAATAACATATTTTCTGCCATAATGCTGCTTTTGTTGCTATTGTGTAGATGTATATCAAAACAGAGCAAAAAAAAAAAAAAACATGGCTTGGTAGACTGTTTAAGTTAATGACTCATTAACTTAAATGAGAAACACAGGAAAAGCAGAAACACAGGAAAATCTAACTAGATAATTCAGTTTTTCTGGTCTCTCAAATTAGTAACAGTTGAGGTAAATGATATCAGATTTTTTTGGAAATGCAGATCATAGCATAAAGTGTCAAGTCACATAGACTCTTAGTTATGTGTGTGCATGTGTGTATATAGGTATATATTAATATATTTGCTCTTTTTGTATATGTGTATACTAAACATGATATTCATTTACATATGCATATACATTCACACACATACATATGTGCTCACACATCATCCAACTGTATTTGTTTCTACTTCATTTACTTCACCTACACTGAATAAATGCATTTTATGCCAAAACCAAGGCTTAATTCGTTAAAGCTAACTCCACTCATGAGAAGAAAATATCATAATATGCAGGCATTTCATTTTTTCAAACAAACTCTATTGAGATATTGATTATTAGGTTTTCCAGAGTTCTGTAAACATTGAAAAGTGACTCCAAAACAGCAAGACTGACACACTGAGAACTCTGAACTATTTCCATGAGTAAATATCCACTTTGGAAACTTCTAATGCATAATAACTATGAGCTGAATGTTTTAAAGATGCAATTATCATTTGACCACAATAATCCTTTAATAAATGGTTGAATTGAAAAGAATTGAATTGCTTTATGAATATCACTCACTGTCTATTAATACCAGTATCAACTGTTAACTGTTTATAGCTAGGCTGAACTAATTCTTAATGAGAAAACGTAACAGCAAAACTAAACAGTTGGAAACATATTTTAAATCATGTTACCTTCCTGCTACATACATCAGATTTGACCAGTCACATTGATAAATGTGGTATGCCTTCATTTAGGAGAAGTATGGTAGATAGATAGGTTTACCTAGAGGTAGATGTATTTATTTCTAATTTCCTTGTGCTTTATAATTGCACATACTCTTCAGAACAAGTTCATTTTTAAATCCCGTCAGATAATTTGGCTTTCTGTAGCTAATGGAGCTTATTTTTTAAAAAAATCTCTACTTCTGATGGTCTACAGAAAATGAAATTCACCCTACATATCCTCTAACATGGCCTGATAGTAATCAGGGGAAAAAAAATAGTACTGTCATGGGATGCCTTATACATCTTTTAAAGTGAGAGAATAGATTCAATTTGACTGCTACTTCCAAAATATTTTAAGATGAGATTTAATCCTACCTAATCTTTACTACTTTCTGTCTTTCTTTGCATTCTTTAGTGCAACACTTCTAGGAAAAGCTGGGATAACATTTGTTGCACTTTACTTAAATTTCTTTTGGGAGTCACTATTCCCTTGCTCCTTCATAAACATGCAGCACACAGTTCATTACCTGATCATCCAAATGGTATGTTGTTAACTTTTAAGTACCATTCTTCCTATTTCTATTGACTGTTTTTTTTTTTAATTCTTTTCAAAAAATTTTGCCTGGTTTGTGTACTTACCTACTTTTCTTTTGAAACTTCTAACCTTACAGGCAATAATTGCTCCTTCAGGAGAGCAAAGGATACCCTGTTGCCTGCTAACAAAACATCATTTTTGAAATAGTCCAAGTCTGTTAAAGCTTGTTGAATTTAAGAAATGCTATTTTTTTTCTTTAAAAATGTAAATAGAAGAACTTTGGGGAGAGGATGCTGGGAAGATGAGAGAGTAGGTCAGAAAATTTCAAGCTCTCAAGATTTTCCTCCACAAAAGAGATAAAATAGTGCCTCTGGGCAAACATAGAGTAGTTAAACAAATAAGAGTAGGGGTAGAATAAGGGTCCTCTTGGGACAAACAGAAAAAAACTCACTGTGAAAAGTAAACACCTCCAGGCTAGGTTCACTTCAACAACTCTCACCAAGCTGCTTAAACAAATGACATACCCTAGTATTAGGTGAGTTGGAAGGCTGCCTCAACCCCACTACAGGAATTTTTAACCCCCATTCCCCTCGCCCCACATACACATACAGTGAGTAGAGTTGAGCCTCTGACCTGGGGAAGATCTGTGGAACCTCTGCTGACAAGGAACACCAGACTCAGCAGTGCTGACGAAACAGCAGCACTAAGAAGGAACTAGCACATGTATGGTGAGTGCATCAGCCGTGGGGCAGAAGACCCCTGCCTTGTGGGCACTTATAGGAGGATGGAGATCTTGACTTGAGTTCAAGGTCAGAGGGGAAAACTGAAAGGGATCAGAGGCAAGAGGCACCATCCCCCTATACCCCGGGACAAGAGATGATTATAAAACTAAATTTATACGGAAAAAAAAAAGTAAAAACAAGCAAAAGAAAAAGAATCCAACTATGGAGAGATACTGTGGCGATAGAGAAGATCAGGGTTTGTCTTCAGAGGAGGACACTGAAGCAAAGAAACCCTCTTCTACTCTACATTGAAATGGCAAATGATCACCTGCTTAATTCATTGAAGAACATAAGAAAGACTTTAAAACTCAAATGAGAATGAGGAAAAATTAAAAGCCACAATAAGAATAGTACAAGAAAAAGAAGATTACATATATACATATATGTATATTATATATACAATATACATATATTACATATACCTATGTGTATATGTATGCATATGTGTACGCATATATATGTAAAATGAAAATATAGAAGAGAATGTGAAAAATTTCATAAGACTAACAACATAACTGAAAAACAGATCAAGAAGAGATAACTGAAGAATAATTAGAATACCTGAAAGTTCTGATCACAAAAAGAATCTTGATATGAGTTCAAGAAATAATAAAAGAAAATTGTCCTAAAGCGTTAGAACAATAGGGTAAAGTAGAACTGGAAAGAAAATCCATCTATCACCATCTGAAAGAGATCCTATGAGGAAAACTCATAGAGATATCATAGTTAAATTCCAAAACCCCCAGGTGAATTACAAAATACTATGTGCCACAAGAAAAACAAAATTTACATATGATGTTGCCAGAATTGGAATCACACAACACCTAGCATTGGCAACATGAGAAGATCTCAGGTCTTGGAACACTATGTATGTGTATATTTATATATCTAAATATATGTAATTTAACACAGATAGGTATAACTGAACACAGATTATACATACATACATATGCACATATATACATACATGAACTTACATGTATGTATATGTGTGTATATGTATGTATAATCTTTGCTCAGTTATAGGCTTGGTGTACTGGGAGGGAGAAGGAAAAAAAAAATAAAGCAAAAGGTGTACAGCACAGAACAAAAGAATACCTACAAGGAAGCAAAGAAAAGTTAGAAAGCTTTCAACATAACACACCTATATAATAAATAGGCATTCTTGAATCGATAAGTTATTGCTATACATTCTGGAAATGACATGGTTTTTTTTCTTTTATATTTAAGTTTAATATTTGAGTTTATAATGTTTCTTTTAATTTTCTTATGTGTTTTAGTATTTTTCTAGAAGGAAAATAAAAGCAAATAGATCCATCAAGTGTTTTACTGAGACAAATAGTAACTGAGAAACTAATAGAAAGATAGTGGGCTTATAGCTCAGACCATGCTTAGACATTCTGGGTAGTGAAACTACTTATTATTTGTAACAAGTATGCCACAAAGGTAGAAAAGAATGCGTTTATAGATGGTTATATGCACTGACTAAAAGAGTATCATTTTCTTAAAAACAAAACAAAACAAAACAACTTAACAAGACCCCATAAGGTTAAGACAAATGATGGCATTCTGGATAAGTAGCATTCAATAAAACACTTCATGACAGTGGAAATGAGAATGAAATGTCTCCTGGAGTCTGTTCTACCTTTTCATGTTACCATGCAATGAAATAAGTTCTGGAATGGAATGCTTTTGTGTGGTAGTGGGGGTTGAGGTCATATGAAATTAGGAGTATGGGAGGTAATCATCCTCCATAAAATATACTAATTTCAGTCGCTGGCTTTAATTAGTTAAGACACTCAATCATTTTGCACATACTATGTGAAGATGATGAAAATTCAGGTATCCATTGCTTAATTTTAAGACAATCTTTTTCAAAAGGAATACTACATTATTAAAGTGTTCAGAGGAAAACGGGTACGATTTAGAATACTGGGGTAATAATAATAAAAATGATTTATTTTCCCCCTAAAGATTTTAAAACATGTGCTCCTCTTCCCCTCACTACGGTACTCAAGGCTGACATTCAGATCAGCTGCTCAGTTCTTCCAGAGTCTTTAAGCTGAGTTGCCTAGACAATGAACGCAGGCTGCTTCTGTGGTTACCAGAGCCACCCATCTCTTCCTGCTGCTGCTGCTGTGATCTCTGCCACCACCTGGGGCCAGTGCTGGGGGAATCTAGCTCCCCTGTCACCCAGCTGGGAAAGCCCTCCCACTCTGACCTTTGGAGCTTTCTTTGTCGCTTGTGGGTTGAGGAATGTGGGACCCTTTCTGCTGAGAATTCTGCCTGGAGGTCTGTTCAGGTCCTGCTCTTCCCAGTACCTCGTGGCTTGGACTGAGATAGACCTTTTCTGTTGGCCTTCAAGGTTACCTTTGCCTGGAAACCTCTTTCACTCTGTTGTTCCGTTCTTCTCTTGCTCTAGAATTTGTTGAGAGTCATTTCTTGCAGGTGTTTTGTGGGCTGTGGGGGAAGCACTAGAGTATATGCATCTTTCTACTGTGCCATCTTGGCTCTGCCCCCAGTCCTGCCCAATCTTAGCTCAATTTGTTTCAGTAACTTCAACTTACTGTGGCAAGTTAAGGCAGGTATCAAATGATTTCTATATTTGAGTTAAGCAATACTGTCATACTTATAGATTCACAATTTGGGAGAAATCAAATTCGGTAAGATAAAAGGCAGTATAAAAATAACTATTGAAAATTCAGGATTAGAAACTTCATTGAAATGTCATCTTTATTGTATTTAGAATCATGAGGCCTAAAAATCTTAATAAGTATCTGAGTTCTATCTATTCCATCCCTTTATGAAGAAAAAGTCTCCTCCATATTCCTGAGGAGACATCATTCAGATTTTGCTGGAAGCCCCCTAGAATGGGGAATTCATTAACTTTTAAGGCAGACCATTTTATTATTGGATATCTCTAGTGAGGAATGTTTCCTTTACTTTAGAATATGTGTGTGTTACTTCTATATAAATTTGACATTTTTTTCCTAAATTTCCTAGTTTTCTTTGAGACCAAATAGAAGTCTAATTCCTTTTGCAAATGAAACTCATCCCATATATAAAGATAAAAATTATATATCTTATGGTATTTATTTTTCATATTAAACATGCTGAGTTCCCCAGTGGTGCCTCCAATCATGCTAATTGATCTGACCCACCTCGTTAATGTATTTTCTGAAATATTTTGTTAGATATACTAATCCAGATGTGGTCTGATCAGTTCTAAACAAAGTACAGAAGAGCTACATGTTTTCTTATTCTTGATAATATTTACCTGCCAATTTCTTCTAAAACTTCATTATAATTGCTAAATTATTATTTGCTCAACTAATACTTTTTGAAGTATGCTAAAAATTAAAATATTACCTCCATTTGAACTTCTAACAATCATATCGTTTTATCCTCTGAGTAGGAAATTTTTTTGGATCGATGTAGAGACTTTAATGCTTCTCTCTATTAATTTTCATGTTATTTGTCTGAATTAGCACATCCTTACATACTTTCAAGATCTCTTTCAGTTTCAGTACTGCTATACAGTTAGTTACCTAACTCTCTCAATGCTATTCTCAGTTCGAATAAGCGTGATCCATCCTTACCTTTGCCCTACATCATGAAAAATGTGGAAAAGCACAACGTTTAAACTAGACCTGGTGATATTCCACCATCATAATGTCTAAATTTCAGGATCTCCTTAAATCTCACAGTATAGTCTTCACTTCACATGCTGGTTTTCATCACTACAATTGTTTTAATTCCATGATCAAAAATGTTGATAATCTCCTATCTAATCAAATGTGCTATTGTCCCACATTTCTCTATGCACAGTCCTCCTAAATCTATTCCTCATCCTCACTGTACTTTGCAATCCTTCCACTGCTCAGGACTTCCTCAGACAATTAAGGTGATTCTGATTTCATTTTCTTCCCTTTGTCATCACTACATTCTAGCTAACCAGTTAAATTTTATACTTAATTCTCTTGTCTCCTTGTCCTATTGCCACTCAAACTTTGACAAACTCCAAACCCATATCATTTAAACCAACTTCCTCTGGCACTAAATTTCATATACTATGGTAAGTATGAGAAGAGAGACCACACAAATAACAAAAATCCGATATGTTGTACTTAGGGAAGTTGTTCATGCCAACAAATTAAAGACTAAGAGTCATTCATATGTATTATTACTATTTCTCATGTATGTTTAAATATATGAAGTAATTCAACAATTATTAGGTCCAAGAAACTTAGCAATAATCTAATTTAGCAAACAATATGCTTGTCAGAGAGACATGGCAGTGAAGGGCAAAACTCATTTAGAAAGTCAAATCATTTGGAAATTGCATAGTGCAAATTTTGAAAAGTATTATTGCATAAAACTTAAACAAGAACTGAAGGGAAAAATGAATTTTCAGAAAACCTAGCATGACTTCCAGTTAAGCCAGATAATCCAAAAGACTAAAGAATTAAAGGATAAGTCTATAGTTCTGACAAAATTAGATAAAAATAGAAAAGATTCATTAAGACTTTCAAAATAAAAGATATATTTGATCAATGATAGTAGAACCACTGCTTTTGAAATCTTGATGTTCCAGTCTGTGTATGCTTCATGAGGAATTTTAAATAGCATTTAAAAAAAATTAGAAGTCTTAAATCTCACCCATATATTCACATAGATGTTCCATCATAGAGACAATAAAATTTTGAAGGTATTGAGGAATCCATTCACATGATATTTAAAAGAAGAGGGAATTTCAAATGGTTGGAGAAAATGTCAGTAGTTATTACTAAAAAATACAGATGAATAAGAAAATATCAGTAGGTAACATCTCATATGTTTACATTCCTATCTCTAAAGATATTTTATATATTGATGAAATCCTTGATGAAAATGTAGAAGGAAACAGACAGATTTGTTTTCAAGAATGATGTCCTATACCAAAGTACAGCTTTGCAGTCACACAAGAATCTACCTTCTAATTTTTGGTTAACTACATAAAAACACTTTACTCATTACAAAATTGTTATCATAAAGGCTCTCATGTATACATAATAAGTGTATGGGTGTTTTCGTGGATACAGTGAGGTAATAGATTCCTTGACAGATGCAATAGCAGTGTAATTTTCTCTTATGATCCTCTGATTTGTAACATCAAGTGAGGCACAAGGTCATTAGACTCACTGAGGGTATTTGTTGCGTTCTTGGCATAGGTCCATGTCAGAGTTGAAATAAAAGACTTATTCCTGTAATATAATGAAATTGTCCAGGTGCTCCTCTTGGGAATAATAAGTGGTTACATCAAACACGGGAATACTTCAATGAATCCTCTAGATAATCGTATTTTTAAAAATGCAAAAGAGTTCAAACGTACACAAAAGGAAAATCAATGGAATGATATTAAATAGGATGGGCACTTGCTGCTGCTACCACTACACTATAATGATAATGAAATAGCATTAATACGGTGCCTACTTTGTTATAGGCACCATGCTAAGCACCTTACAATTATTTCATTTGACTTTCACAACACTCTTGGGAGTTAGATTAGTATTCTTGCATTGTCTTCTTTTTGGGGGAGTTGTCTCTAAATATGATTTATATTTAGTGTTCAACATTCAGTTTGACAAGATTTGGGATTACAAATTGTCTTCCCATCTCTCCCCTTCAGCTACCCAGGACAGCATGCACCCACACCACCCCTTTCCCCAATCTGCCCTCCGTTATTTCACACACCCCCCCTTCTTCCATCCCCTTCCCCTCTATTATCCAGTAGGGCAAGTTAGAATTCTATACCCCATTGCCTGTGCAAGTGATTTCTCAGGTGCATGAAACTACAATTTTAACATTCGTTTTTGAGTGCCATATTCTCCCTCTTCCTCCCTCCCCACCCACCCTCATTAAGAAAGCAAGCTATTTAATAAAGTTCATACATGTGTAACCGTGCAAAACACTACCATAACAGTCATATTGTAAAATACTAATCACATTTCCCTCTATCCTGTTCTGCCCTCCATTTATTCCATTCTCTCCCTTCATCTGTCCTTCCACAATGATATTTATTTCTTATTATTTCTACAGCCAATCTGCCCTCCCTTCTATTATCCTACCTCTCCCATCCCCTTCCCACTTTGTCTGCAACTTTGTTGTAGGGTAAGATAGATTTCCATACCCAACTGAATGTGTGTTATTCCCTCCTTAAGTTAAATCCCATGAGAGTAAGGCTCACTTATTCCATTTCACCTTCCCCCCTTCCCCTTCGTTGTAAAAGCTCTTTCTTGCCTCTTTTATATGAGATGATTTACTACATTCCATCTATACCTTTTTCTTTTTCTCAATACATTCCTCTCAACGCTTAATTTTAATTTTTAGGTATCCTTCTTTCATATTAAGTTTACCCTGTGCATTCTATCTATACATATACATATATACATACACACATACATACACACATATACATATATATGTATGCACTCACATTATATGTATACATGCTTACACATACAGAATATACACATGCATACACATATGTGTATATACACAGTTGCATGTGTATATATGTGGATATGTGGATATATGTATATATGTGTGTATATACATATATATGTATGTACATATATATGTATATGTAGATATGTATTCAAAATCCTATTTTTTCCCCTGAAGGATTGTAGTCAATTTTGCTGGTTTTAATCCTAGCTCTTTTGACCTCTGGAATATCATATTCTGAGCTCCCTGATCCCTTAGTGTAGAAGATACTAAATCTTGTGTTATCCTGATAGTCTTTCCACAGTACTTGAATTGTTTCTTTCTGACTACCTGTAATATTTTCTCCTCTACCTGGGAACTCTAGAATTTGACTTTTTCTAGGAGTTTGGATATTCCTAGGAGTTTTCCTTTTGGAATCTCTTTCAGGAGGTGAACAGTGGATTCTTTCCATTTCTATTTCACTCTGTAGTTCTAGAATGTCAGGGTAGTTTTACTTGATCATTTCTTCAAAGATGATGTGGTGATCATGGTTTTCAAGTAGACCAATAATTTTTAAATTATCTCTCTTGGTTGTATTTTCCAGGTTAGTTGTTTTTCCATTGAGATATTTCACATTATCTTTTATTTTTTCATTCTTTTGGTTCTGTTTTAGAATTTCTTCATTTCTCATACACATAAAATCATTAGCTTCCATTTACTCCATTATAATTTTGAAGGAATTACTTTCTTCAGTGAATGTTTGGACCTCCTTTCCATTTGCCCAATTTTGCTTTTTAAGACATTCTTCTCCTTATGGGTTTTTGGATCTCTTTTGCCATTTGTGCTAGTCTATTTTTAAACATGCTATTTTCTTCAGCATTGTTGGAGGTCTCCTTTAGCAAGCTGGTGACTTGTTTTTCATGATTTTCTTGCATTACTATAATTTTTCTTCCTAATTTTTCCTCGGCTTCTCTTACTTGATTTTCAAAATCCTTTTTGTGCTCTTCCATGACCTGGTCACATTTCCAATTTTTCTTGGAGGTTTTGGATGCACAGGTTTTGACTTTGCTTTCTTCTGGTTGTATGTTTTGTTCATCCTCCATTTGCATGCTTTGATTTTCCTCATCATAAGAAAATACCTTTTCACCAAGAAAAATAATCTTCTATAATCTTATTTCTCCCCTGTTTGGTCAATTCCCTGCTATTTACTTGACTTTTGACCTCTTTGTTAAGAGTTGGGTGTAGTGCCCCAAGTTTCAGGGGTTTTGAGTAGCTGTTTTCAGAAATATCTCTAGATACCTGTAAATTCTCAGTTCAAACAAAGTTGTATGATCATGGGAGAGGTGTTTACTCCTCTCCTAGTCTGTACTCTGGGTTGTGCATGCACTCTTTTCTGCCCAGGAACTGTGAGTAGGATTCCCTTTCCACAGCTGCCACCAGTTCTGCCCCTCCAGCACTCCTCCTTGCCCCAGGACCACCACCCAGAACTGAGATCTAGATTAGCAGCTTGATTTCTCCATTGCCTGTAGACTGAGAGCTGCTGCAGCACCTGCTACTGTGGCAAGGGCTGTGCCACTCTGGGGCTGGGGCTTGACCAAGTTCCTCTCTCACTCAAGTGGAAGAGCTTTCCCACTGACATTTGGAGCTGTCTTTGGCATTTGTGGGTTGAGAAGACTGGAATCTACTATAGGTGCCAATGATTCAGTGCATTGAGCCCTGCTCCAGTCCTATCTGTGCTAGCCCAGCTCACACTGGACTGTGTTTCATTCTCAGTCCATTGCAATAAACCTTTCCTGTCAGCCTCCCAGATTGTCTTGGGATGAAAATATGTTTCACTCTGTCATTTTTTGGCTTCTGTTGCTCTAGAATTTGCTTAGAGTCATTTTTACAGGTATGTTGAGTACTTGTAGGGAGAGCTCAGGAAGGTCTCTGCTTCTACTCCACCATTTTGACTCTGCCTCCTATCCCTGCTTTTTCAATGAGGAAGCTGAAACAAGCAGAGGTTAAAGGACTTCCCTAAAGTCAAAGCATGTGTCTGAGGGAACATTTGAATTCAAGTCTTCTTGACTCCATTTCCAGTGCTCTATCCACTGTGCCATCTATGTACCTGGAGATAAATAGCTGGCAGATAATAACGATGTGTAATAAGCTAAGACAAAACCTGAAATGATGAAAGAAATGGAACTGGACTGCATTTGAAAAGTTGTGTTATTCTTTTATTGACCCTTAATACCCTGTATCCCTGAAATGTCACAGTTTTTGGAATTTCAAAATTGTTGGTAACTCAAACAGGCAATGAAAATGGAAAATACAACCATATAATTTACAAACTATAGTAGCTACTCTTATAGGTACTGGGGAGTATGTGGAAAAGTCAGGGTTTGTTTTTATTTTAATAAATATGAATGATCCAGTACCCCTCACAAATCTAGTGAGCTGTTTCCTTACTGTTGTCATCTACTTTATAAACGCAGAGCATAAACAGGTTGTAACACATTATCCATCAAAAATTGTCTACAAGTGCTGCATCATGTTATCAGTAAATAATTGCCTACAAGGGAGTATAAATGATAGTCTAAAAGACATTTATGATTTCTTAAGTCCTTGGATAAAGTATGAAACAAAAAATAAAAATGGTAGGGAGGAGACAACGTAAGTGTTGCCCTGATATCTATGCAATTTTTGGATACATAAAAGACAAGCTTTATCATATTTGATTGAACCTCCGAGGAGTATTTGGGGGACAATGTAGGTAACAGTTTCATAGGATATTATACTAAATTATGATTTGATCTGTTGTTAAGTTCATATAGCAATAAAATATGCATGTACTTCTAATAGTTACATTAGATTTGTTTTTACAAATCTTTTTTTTCAAATGTTATATGTTAAACATTACACATTTAATTTTTATGACCCTCTGCATCTCCTGTTGGGAATGAATTTTCCCCAGCACCATTTATAGATCTGAGAGGTGACTACTTCTGTGCTCCTCCAATCTGTTTATGATGTTACTCTACTTGTATAAACCATGTATCTCCTGAAGTTTATCTTGATGTAGGAGAATGAGACATTATTCTACTTCTAATTTTTGACAGACTGAATTGTAATTTTTCTATCAGGTTAAGTTTGCTTTGTTTTTTGTTTGTTTGTTTGTTTGTTTTGTTGTGGTGGTTGTTATTGTCGTTGTTGTAGAATTGTAATTTGTAATTTTTCTATCAGGTTTAGGTTTGCTTTGTTTTTTTTTTTTTGTTCGTTTTTGTTGTGGTGATGGTTGTTGTCGTTGTTACAGATGATGATGGTGATGATGATGATGATGATGATGATGATGACGACGATGATGTCAAATATTCTATTCTTACCCCAATAAATAGGATGTCTGAATTTATCAAACATTATTCTATCAGCTTCATTTTTTTCTATAGGCTATAAAAAAGCTAATAAGACTTTCTATTTCTGAAATAATTCCAAATCATTTAATGTTTATTGTATTTTGAGATCTGGGCTGGTAGGGTTTCTTCTTTTCTTCTTTCCCCCCTTTGCTCCATCATTTTGTTTGAAATTCTTGACCTTTTATTAGTAGTTGGGTGACACAGTAAAAAGTGTGCTGGACTTAGAATTAGAAAGACTTGAATTCAAATTTGGCCTCAGGAACTTGTTAACTACCTGAACCTGGGCAAATCTTTTCATAATTCTCTTCCTCAATTTTCTTACCGTAAAAAAGTTATAATAGCACATACCTCCCAAGGTTGATTCTTATGGATTGTCATACATATTCTAGTAGAGATTGTTCTTATTCCTGTATGTAACTCATTTTACATATTTGTTTGTAATGTCAGGGATTGTCTTTTGTGTCCTAGCCCTTGGCACAGTGACTGATACATCATAGGTTCTTAACAAATGTTTCTTGAATATCTGACTCCCTAGATGGTGGCCTTTCCTCTGCTCTTAGCAAAACTCATAGTAGATATTTGTCTAATGATTAATGGCTGATTGCCTGTGTAAAGAATTACAGAGGCCATGTGCTGAGGCCATTTTCTGTTTCTGCACTACTCTCGATGTTTCTCATTTTTCCATTAGAATCAAAGCAAAGTCTATAATTTATAGGAATAATTTGATGCTCAAAGTAGTTCTGAGAAGAAATAGATGAGGTTAATCTGGAATGAAATTTTCTTAATGAAGTCATTCTGTTTGTTGTTGTTTTTTGACAGGAAGATTACTGCTGCTTTTTCCTGCTGCTCACTCTTTCCTAATAAAATACATTATATTAAAATGGTTTTGTACAAATATAACAAATGTAGCCAAGATCAGAAGGAAAGCAGAAAATTCAGAGGAAAATTATAGACAGTTTCTCAGATAAAGATTTCATATCTCAAAAATATAAAGAATTTTGTCAAATCTACAAGAACATAAGTCATTCTATAATTCATAAGTAGTCAAATGAAAGGAACAGCTAGTGTTCTGATGAAGAAATCAAAAAAATTTGTAATCATATAAAAATGCTCTCAATCATTATTGATTAGAGAAACACAAGAAAAAACAAGCTTAAGATATCATTTTACACCAAACAGATTAGCTAAAATGATTGAAAGGGAAAGTGACAAAAGGTGAAGAGAATGTAGCAAAATTCAGACACTAACTTCCTGTTGGTGGAATTGCGAACTGAACCAACTACTTTGGAAAGCAATCTGGAATTAAGCCAAAAGTGCTATTAAGCTGCTTACAACCTTTGACATAGCAATATCACTACTAGGCCCATTTCCAAAGATGATTAGGGGGAAAAAAGGGGAAACAACCTACATGTTCTAAAATATTTATAGCAGCTCTTCTTGTCATGGAAAAGAACTGGAAATTTCTGGGATTCTCATCAACTGGAGAATGGCTGAAGAAATTTTGGTATATGATTGAGATGGAATACTACTGTCTTTCAGGAAATGGTAAGGTGAATGACCTTAGAAGAACATGGATAGACTTGCATGAAATAATGAAGAACAAAATAAGCAGAAAAATGGAATGTTGTATATGATAACCTCAATATTGTTTGAAGTACAAAATTGAGCAATTAAGTCATTTTAACTACTATAAATCGCCAAATTATTGACAGAGGACCAATGAAGGAAAATGCATTCTGCATCCAGAAAAAGTACTGAAAAACAGATGCATGTATAGAATGATTTTACATACACACACATATATGTATATATGTACACACATACACTTATAGTAACCATCTCGAGGAGGAGGGGAGAGGGTAAAAGAAAAAAAGGCACATGATTACTTTACCATATATTTAAAAGGAATAGCTATTTGTATACAATAAATCTGCAATTTCACGTGCAAACATCTTTTTTTTTCCTATTATGCTATATTATGAAAATACTCATTTTATTTCTTAAGTTCAAAGTATATGTGTATGTGTGTGCATAGGCATATGTATGTATATATGTGCATATGTAGATACACAAGTACATATATTTATTTGCATATATATATGCACACATACGTGTATATTATATGCTTATGTGTGTGAAAAAAACATCCTAATAGCTTTTTTTTCAAAGAATTGAGTCAAATACATTGGTCCACAGGTTGAATATTCTGTTTTTTTTTTTCTTGTTCAGAAAATCTTTAGAGTTCTGCACTTTTCTAGTCATATGACACCTCTTTCAGACTCCCAAGTACTTTTCTGGTCATGTATAGAACATCAAGCAAGATTTGAACTAAGGTTTTGTTTTATTTTGTTTCATCTTACTCCAGATTGTATTATTTCCATTATACTTCTTTCTAACTTTCCTTTGTTGTTCTTTTCCCCTAGAATTCCTCTTCTATACAAAATAACCAATTTTAAATATCTTTCTTCTGCATAAATCAGCTGTTAACTCTTAACTCATTTCCCAAACAGGATTCTTTCTATTTCTCTTATCTCCTTAGTAAATGTAAATTAAGTAATTATCTAAATTCTGAAGATGCACTATTCATTTGAGAAATCAATTGTAGTACAAAGGAAACATTCCCACTACCCCCACTTTTGGCACTTTAGAATAAACCCATTTTGATATAAATTGATTGCTCTGTAATTATTTTAAAGTCATTTAAATGTTGCTGTATTGATATTCACTAATATCTTTTAGTGATAATTTCATATTCTAAGATTTGATGCTAAATATGCTCTGACATTATTTTCATATCCATAGAACAGTTCACTAATTTATGTTTGTGCTTCCACTTAGTATATTAAATAATTGTTTATTTTGTTCTTTATTCAAGCTTTTGATTTTTCTAAACATCTTCTTAGATCAAGTTACCTGTACTTCCCATGACGATGGGAAGAAGCTGACATCTGGAGCTTGGACATGTCCTCACTCCCATACAAGTACATTAGAGAATTTGGGGAATTTTCTCTTTGGGTAAGTTCCTGGACTCTCTCTCTCTCTCTCTCTTTCTCTCTCTCTCTCTCTGTCTCTCTCTCTCTCTCTGTCTCTCTCTCTCTCTCTGTCTCTCTGTCTCTGTCTCTCTGTCTCTGTCTCTCTCTGTCTCTCTGTCTCTGTCTCTCTCTCTCTGTCTCTCTGTCTCTGTCTCTGTCTCTGTCTCTCTCTCTCTCTCTCCTCTCTCTCTCTCTCTCTCTCTCTCTCTCTCTCTCTCTCTCTCTCTCTCTCTCTCTATCTCTCTCTTCCTCTTCACCCTCTCCTTCTCCCTTTCTTTCTCTCAAATACTTCGTTTGAAACTAGAGTGTTCAATCTGTATCGTCTGTTGTATATTCTCATATGTATACTTTCTCTGATTTTTGTTTTTTCATCATGTCAGATAAATGATCTTTTTTGGTATTTGCTATGTATGCTCATTATTGAAGAGATATTTAGTGAGAAGAGATTCAGTTCTTATATATTAAGCTTCAACTCTCCCTTGCCTTTTAAGTAATAGCAATCAAGTGTTTACTTTGAACCTGAAAACTACATATCTAGGTTAATAATATCTGAGGGAAAATATAGATACATTTCTAGCCTGGCACCCTTTCTTTGAGGAAAAAAGAGTGATCAACCACTGATTCCAACATTCTCCTCCTGGCAGGAATCAGACTTCACTAGAGAAGGACAGAAGGAGAATATGTTAGAGGTATACCTATTCTCATATTCCTTCAGCCCATGTAGGATATCCCTGTGCTATATGTAGGGGATGATAGCCTAATTATATATAATTATTTCCAGGTATATTTTCTGTTGGGAAAGTCTAAATAAATCATCCTATCAGAGTTATAGTTATATTCTAAGAAGTCAACTCCAATGTACTTGACTAGGCAGTAATATTCAAACTTCACCCCAATAGTTATAATTTGGAGAAATTAGTGGATCACTAACTTTCAAAATAAATTTGTATTACAGTTTTAGATCTCTAGTCTCATTGCATTCCAGCTTCATATTGCTTAGTTTATGTACTCAAAAAAAAAAAGAAAAAAGGTGGAAATGTTACAGGTCGGTATGACTATCATAAGAACTAATAATTATATTTTAATAAAATGAAACTCGCCAGGTCAAATTCATCAACTAGAGAAATGAATGGGATTTTTCATGTTATAATTTAATAATATCAAATGACCTCTATAATCATTTTCCATATGAAGTATCAAAAATGACTTAGCTGGGTTTATGCAGGTAGTTAAAAATATACTCAGATGCATAATGTGAAAGTATAGCAATTTTTAAAAGTAAAATTGCATTTTGTTGTGCTTCTGCTGAAAAAATTAAATGGGTTATTTGACATTTAGTTTTTCCACCCAAAAGCAAGAAAAAAAATGCCTAAGACAAGGAGGTACACAGTTATAGGGCTAGAGGACACTTATGTGGCTTAGTCCAACCTTTCCTTAAAACAGGATGGCACCTAAATCACAGAGGAAAAAAAATGATCAAGAATACTTGTCTTAGCCTATCTTCAGGGAAGAGATTTTATGGTATTCACTGACTGATCATTTTTAGTGGAAAAATAAGAAATACTACCCATAGTACTCTTTATAATTTTATTGATAGATAGTACTAGAAATAAAATATAATGAATTCTATGGATGAATACTATTAAAAAATGAACATTCAGATTAACCCAGAGAAGAGTCTCAATTCTTTGCACAGACCATCTTCACAAATCCTGCTTCCCTGAAACATATTTCCCCCATCCCTTCTTCCTCCTGATACTCTCACAAGTGTCACCTCCTATAAGATGCCTTTTGTCAAGAGTCAGAACCCACTGAAATATTTTATACTTATTTTCTATATATTATCTGGGTACATGGTAACTCCCCATACCTCTTATTTCCTTAGAAGCTCCTTGAGAGCAAGAACTGTTTTCTTTCCCTGTTTGTATTTCCAGAACCTAGCACAGTTCACTGCATAAAGTAGGTGCTTAATAAATCTTTGTTTAATTGGATTATATTGACTTGAATGGAATTGGATTGTATTCATAATCTATAGCTTCTTAAATTTACCAGATTTTTTGGGGGAGAGGGGTGACTAACCAAAAAATTTCCCAAAAGTAAAAACTAAACAGAAAGTCAAAACCTGATTTTCCCCACTTCCTCATGTTAACAGCACTAGAAACTTTCACTTAGAACCTTAATAGGGTTGTTAAAACAAACTAAGGCTATGAAAAAATATTTACACTATCAACATTCCTCTTTCCTTTTGTGCAAGAAAAAAGTCCTTCTCTGAATCTGCTTGTTTCTGTGATTGAACTAATGTCCTGAGGTGAAACCATTTATTTTATTCAAAGAAGGCACATTTATTTATTAAACCAATAGGGTCTTTGAACAAGCTCAAAAGAGAAATGTATAAGAGTAACATTGGATAAGACTAATGATCAGCCAGGAAGAGAGAATGCCCTGGCTCAAATTCTCCAGTCTTCACAATACCTTTCGAGGTCACCATATCCTGAATTGATTCCCTGTTCCCCTACACCCCAATATCTGAAAAACTGTAACACTCCAAATAAAAAAAAAACACAACTCCTTCCTTCCAAAGTTTTATTGGTGCCTTTTGTTCTTATATCACACTTATTTCTACCCAGTGAGCCTTCTCTTATAACAAAGCTTAACAAGCAAATGGAGTTCAGCAAAACCAACTAATAAACTGTCTACATCTGACATTACTATCATTCCACATCCATACTCTCATCTCTTTTCTGAGGCCAAGACTGGTCATTAATTAACTGATTAATTATACAGAATTCAGTTTTGTTTTTAATATTTTTTTCCATCTATATAGCTGTATATATTGTATATATATTGTGTATATTACTGAGTCATCTCCAGTCATTCTGATGAATATCTGGTCACTGGATTCAGATGCTCTGAAGGAGAAGTGAGATTAGTGACCTGCACAGTCCTCCCTCATTCAAAACAAAGTCAGGTTCAAGTCATGTCATCATTTCTCTGATGGCATGGTCTTCTTCAGCAACTAAGGATGAACATAAAAAGGATTCTCCCTAGCCACATGGGAGCTGCAGTGTGCTGACTATTATTTCTGTTCTCCTCTGGTCCATATTTGTACCTCTGGGGATTTTTGAGCACTGTAATTGGTGGAAAGTGGCTAAAGAAGGACAACAGAAGTGGGGAGAGAATGTGTTTGATTAGAGGGGTCTGTAGCAGGTTGTTCTGGGAGAACATAGTTCATTATACTGAAAAAGCATGCAAGATTAATATTTAGTTAATGGATGTGGAGGAAAAAGAGTGTGCTCTTATAATAATAGAAGTGGTAATATTCACTGATATCCTAGTAAATGGACAATACTTAGAAATATAGAGAATACAAGGAAAGTATTAAGAGTGGTTCTTTCCTCAGAACCATAAAGCCTTTCAAGTGAAAGATTAAGATGATTAAAAATAAACAAAGAACAACAACCATTTCACATACTCATTCAGTAAAAATGTACTAATATTGCTTCTGTACTCTGTCTCTGTCTCTCTGTGTATACACACATATGTGTGTATATATATATATATATATATATATATATATATATATATATATATAGCTACCTATATATGTATATGTATATGTGTATATATATATATCTATATCTATATATAGATATATATATATATATATATCTTCACAGGGTGGGTGTGGGTGTGTGAAAGTGGTGTAGAATTTCCTCCTTATCACAGTAAAAGTTCTCTTCCTTCAAACAGATTAGATGTTACTGCCTACAATAATAATACTAATAATAACAATCATATTTATATAGTACTTCCTGTGTTACACATCCTGTACTAAGCACATTACAATTATTAACTATTTGATTTTCACAACAACCCTGAGATGTGGACACTATAAATATACCCACTTTTATATTTGAGAAACCTCAGACAAACAGAGGTTAAGTGATTTGCTCAAGAATGCACAGCTAGTGTTTGAGGCTAGATTTGAACTCCAGACCTGGGGCTCTATCTACTCACTCCAAGAAGTTTTCCTTGCCCCACTCATATTAAAGTATTCAATCCCTTATCATATTCTCAAAAAAAAAAAAGCCTGCAATTTGGAGCCAGTAAAGATATGGATTTAAATAACACTCATGCAAGATTAGCCTAATAGAAGTAAAGAGCAGATCTCACCATATGAGCGGAATACAAAAAGTAAAAGTATACAAGTCAGGGTATGTATGTATATATATATATATATATATATATATATATATATATATATATATATATATATATATATATATACACACACACACACACACATATACATATATATGTATGTATATATACATATACATACATACATATATGTATGTATGTATACATATACATATATATATTTACACAGGCAGTCATTAAACACTGTTAAGCACCTGTTATGTTCTACATACTGTGCTTAAGCACTGGCAATAAGTGTGGCATGAAGATGAATTTAAATTCCACACGCAAGCATTAATAACTCTAAGACCCTGGACAAGTGATTTCATTGCTCTGGACCTTAGGTTGCCGTTTTTTTGTTTTGCTTGTTTTTGCTTGTTTCTTTTGTTGTTATCTGTTTGTTTTTCAATCTGCAAAATGATTTCTAAGGTCCCTTATATTTCTAAAGTCTGATGATTTTGTTTTCCTAAGGTCACAGGAAACTGATATTATGATATGTAGACATATCTATATATAGGACTTAAAGCCCTTTAATACATATGTAATGATCTTAAAGACAAAATAAAACAATGCCGTGATGTAAATGTTACAAGTACTTTTTTTTCCCCTCCTTTTTCTAGGTCTGTGATTTTGTTAAAATGGAGTACTCCCTGATGTGAAAAATTTCTCTTTTGGAATGGCCTGGCAATTTCTGGGTAAAATATCTCAAGAGGGGAAGTTCTAGTTCTTAATTAATGGAAACAGAAATTTGTGGGAAGTGTAGCTAATAACATCAGGTAGGGACAGAGAAAGGGATAGAATAAAGGAAGAATTTCTTAGATAACTTCCATTTTTAAAAATGGGAGCTACTATATATTCCTGAGACACACCTACTGACTGAATTGATTGTGGTCAATAAGCCAGTGTATTTCAAAGGTCAGATTGAATCAAGGTCTTTCTCCTAGGGTAGTGCTCTCCCTCTTGTGCAAAGTTTCCTCTCAGTCATAATTATTCCTAGTTCACAATGAAGATACTTAGTTAGATGGAGTTTAGGGTAGTGTGACTGAGGTGATACCTGAGATAACCTCTGAACTAAACACTTCTGACTCAAATCTGTCACTCCATCCCAATGCCACCTGTCTTTTGTAAACTGCATGGGACATGGAAGCTGTCATGAGCAGATTTCTTTTGAAACATCCTTTCCTATTCACCTGTCATAACCTCTCTGTTCTAGAGAAATCTCAAGGCAGATAGAAAAGACTGAGAAGGGATTGTCACCTTTGCCTTATTTCCCATTAACCACAAAAGCTAGCTTTTCCCTTTCATTTTATTTATTTATGTTTATGTATTTATTCGTTTGTTCATTTATCTATTCATGTATTAATTCGTATTCATACTTTTCTAATCCCTTGCTCTATTGGGTTAAAAGTGTATGAACACAGCCACTCAAGGCTTCAACACGTACACTTGCTTAGTTTCAGACATTTAATAATTTTCAGAGTGGAAAAACCAAGTCGAGGTTTGGGGCTTAATTCCTATGTGGAGGCCGAGAAACCAAAGACAGCTTATTCTACATTAGCTGTTTTCAGGCCTTGACCATAGCTATTCAAGCCAATGTTGTCTGTTTGTACACAAGGAACTTCTATCATTCATCAATTTTGCACATTTTCTCATAACCTCTTCTGCCAGCATCATAGTCCTTTAGATACTCACCTGTCACCTGGCCCCAAGATGGTCCTCGTCCATATTGTTCACCCTCTTTGAAGCCCTAGTTGCAGTCTGTTTGGATAAGGCGATTGTCCAGGCAACTGCCATTAATGTAGTGCATGGTGTTTTCAGCGTCTGCCATGGAGTACTGTATTCTAAAAAACAGAACCCATATACTATTTTATTCACTTTATCTAGGCCCATGATAATATTCTTGATGACACCGATTTTGCTGAGGAGCTCATTCATCTGCTTGTCGGTGGTGTAAAAAGTCAGGTTCTAAAAGTACAAACTACAGCTTTTCTTCAATAACTTCTCTTGATCCTTCTTGTCACCCCAGAAGTGCTAGTCGCAGTACTGGTGCAGCTGCCCATAAGAGTTGCTGTCCAACTGGGAAGATCTGCAGCAGAGAGGCCAGGAGTCTGGGGGTGGATTGGCTGGAATTCCAGGGAAGGCCTGAAACCTCTCCTTCATTTTAGAAAGCAACGAAACTACTGACCTTCCTACATGGATGTTGCATTTACCTCCATGACAATAGTTCATAAGAGTAGAGACAGTTCAGTGAATTATGTAAGGACTAATCTGTTGGAGGAGGGTGATACAGTGGACATTGCCAGAGGAACTACCCCACAGCCATATGGCAGGTCTCTTTGCGAACTGTACCTTTCTAGGGAATTGTAAGTGAACCTCAGAATTATTGTGGGATAGTATGGGATTTAGATTACTGTGATTTGCCAATTATTTAATATCAATAGTGGCTGTTTTTCAATTTCAATAAAATACCATCTTGATACATTATTTCAATTCTGTTTCCGAGTGGAAGAGAGCTAGTTTTAGTTTATTCTCCTGTAAAAGGGATAGATTTTTTCTGGATTTGGGGGTGGATACTCAGACAACTTCAAATACAGAACCTTCAAAGGAAAGATTTCAATCTGGAGCTCATGAACTTCTATATACATGCACATATATATATGTATATATATATGTATACATATACACATAGCACACATATGCATATGTGCATGCATAACACATTTGTATGCACACAGCATATGTTTATATCTACATAAATATCTACAGAAATAAAATACTTTATTTCCATATAATTGACTTTGTATCTTATTGTATACATTTAAAAGAAATATTCTGAAAAGTGGTTAAAGTGTTTCACTAAACTATCAAAGCGGTCCATAACACAAGAAAAAAGGCCAAGCATTCCATATCTAAAGTATTCTAGGCACTTTACTAGATGGATGCTAGGATTCTATGAGTACAAGTTCCATTTGCATGGGGAAATTTGCGAGTCTTAATAAATTACTAAAAAAAAATTTCTTGGAAGCACATCCAGTAACATGAGGTATATAGTGAGAAGGGGGTAGAATGAAGTAAGAAATGCTTAGATAACTTTCATTTTTAAGCTTCTAGAGAGCTATTATATATGACTGAGAACACTGGAACCTTAATTAAATACTTTTAGTGATAAAAAGACCTGTCCCATTCCCCAAACAAATAGTCATGAACCAAGGTGAGTGTACAACTGATGCGTGTTCAGTAATATATCATTGAGTCTAGAGAAGTCCTGGTATTTCTAATAAAGTCAAAGTCAAATGCTGAGCACACCATGTTCCAGACCATTGCAGATGCAGTCAGATCAGATCCTATTACTAGGGTAATTGTGTGGGATGTTGAATTGATGGACCAACAAACATGACAGGACATTTCAATGGTTTACATGCTGGTTAAAAGGAAAATCACATAGCTAAATTTGATTGTAAGGAAGCAAAAAAAAGTCTCTCAGGAAAAGCTGGGAATAAATTGAAATTGAATTTCAAGGTGCCTCTCTGAATTTGATCTTTCTCCTTTAATAATTGCCAAGTGTGTGACTAAAGGAAGGGACATATTTTAAATATTAACCAATTTACCTTCCAATACAAATGAAATACCTTTGATTTCCAAATGAAATTTCATGGCCCTTTGAATATAACTTTGCCTGCTCCAAAGTTTTTGAAATGTTATAGATAAATCACAGCATTTTCTGGTAGACAACATACATTTATCAACTGCTGATTATGTGTCAGGTGCCATGCTGAGACTTGGGAATTTGAATGTAAGCAAAATGAAAGATACTTCTTTTTCCTCTGAAGTCCACATGGATATAGTGCCAAGGTGGAAAAGTCCAGAGAATTGGAAACACAGCCAAGTGAAGAAGGAACCCGAGTCCATTTTCAAAATGGAGAATCTGGTAGAGAACTCACCAATGGGAGAATGGCATATCACCACTGCAGAGAAGATGTCTATCATATGACTGTCTTGGGGTATCTTCCTATTTTTAATGAGTTGCTCTCCTATTTCACCTCAAGGAAATTTGAAAAATTTCTCCAGTAAAGCGTTCAGGCTAGTGTATAATATCCATTCTGAAAGCAGTAGGCAAAATTTCACCTCTTAGCTTTCTTTTCCTGACATCTAGGGTCAGGAATAATCGAGCCTTGCAAAATAAGCCAACATCAAAAGGGACACATGAAGAATAGGGTGTTGGCATCCTCTCCCCTATTCAGGATATTTAACACTGCCATGTGACATGAACACCAGTGTCACTTGCTTGGTGAGGGCACAGTTTCCCTTCTTCCTTTAATAAGGAAAGACATCTTAATGCACAAGAAGACTTGGCTAGAGTTTATTTAGAAGATTTAAATGTCCTCAAAAAAAATAAAAACAGAAGATGGACTTTGAACAGGACTTGACAGAAGACTAAGGAAGATTCAAGAAGGGAATTCATATAACAAGTATGGAATCAAGCTATGAAAAGACATGGGAATATGAAATTGAAAGATGAGTTTAGGAAAAGTATGGAGACAAGATTGACTGGAATATCAAATGTGTAAAGAGATGTAATGTAAAATGAATATAGAAAGGTAGACAAGAGACAGTTTGGAAAAAAATTCCTATAAATGCCAGACTAAGGAATTTGAAGATGTTAAGAGATGAGAGAGACAAAAGGTTTTGATTAGGGAGTAATAGAAGCAAATACATGATTTTGAGAAATTGTTTTGATATTTGTGTGGAGTGTGTCTAGGTAATAGCGAGACAAGAGTAAAAGGGGCAAGAGTCTACATAAGAGGTTATGAGAGTCTGCAGTAGAATAGTTTCTCCTGAAATGCCTCTCACATCCATTCATTCTTCTTGATTTTGACTGACACCATCTGAATCTCATATTTTATCAATGAGAGACAATATGAAGTAGGGTATAGAGCACAGAATGATAGACAAGCTGATAAGAAAAAAAATAAATTCCTCACCTCAGACACTTACTAGCTATTTGATTCTGGACAAATCAGTTTAATTCTTTGAACCTCAATTTTCCTCAAGAGGGATAATAGTAATATCTTCCTCATGGGGTTGTTGTGAAAATCAAATAAGATTCCATATGTAAGATTCTTTGAGAACTTTATGGTGATATAGACATATAAGATATTAACTCATCTATGTTCTTTAGTTGTTTGAAAATGATTCTGGACTTCCTGGTTATGTGACCAGCAAGACAGAGAAAGATGTTTTCTGCTATCTTAGCAACTTTCCAAAACTCTCCAAAATAAGATTTATGTGCAAAAAGATAGAGAAATTGTAACTGTCTTCACAGACTAGTACCCCAAGAATCCTAAATAGATAACAGCCTGATGAGCTAACAATAAAGAAGGCTAATGCCTAAGCATCAACACACTCCCTTTTCAATCTACCCCCAAATGCTTCCATGCACACATGATAGGATGAATGGACTTGTTGATGGGCATCCAGTGAGAAATCTCTTTACTATTGCTGTGTTCTCTGAAAGAAACCTCTTCTCTGCCCAACTCTCTACCATGTACCTAGAAACAAATATTGAAAAAGCAAAAGAAAATGGATGAACACATAATAAGGAACATAACCCTACGAGATTTCAAGTCAGTATGGAATCACCACATCTTGTATGGTTTAACAGATAAGAATTATAAAGAAGAATTTATGGCTTGAATATTAGAAATAATTGGCAGAATTGAAAAGTAAATGAATACATAGTAGCAAGTATATGACAAACAAAAAAAAAAGAATAACAATCTGGAAGAAAGGGAACAGAAATTGTTAATATCAAAGGAAAATATTTAAATACAAACAAATAATGTTGATCTCAGAGATAAGATATTGAGGAAAAATAAAAATGAAAGGACTCCCAATAGAACATGACAAATAAAAATATCTATATCATAATGTAAGAAATAAATTGAGAAAACTGTCCAACCTTCTGAACAGAGAAAAACAGGTTAATAAGTAAAATAATCCTCAGATCATCTAAAAGAAGAAAATTTTCAAAAGCTCTATACTAACAACTTCAAAGCAAATTGTTCTTAAATTTAACAATTATAATTACCAATAACCTCTAGAAGTTGCCAGGAGGAAAATCTGCAAATAGAAAGGATAATTTGAAAAATATTAGATTATTTGGCAACCACCAAAAACTGCAATAATTCATTCCTTTTAAAAATATATCTATTTTATTCTGAACTTAAAAAATGTGAATAATATAAAACAGAAAAAAAATGATTGTACATGAAAACGCAAATCTATTATGGACTACTTGCTAATCCTTTTAAACATATAATAGTTATCATACAGCTTTCTTTTTTTTAATCCTTTTCTCTTTCCTCCTCTCCCTTCATTATAGAGATTACTACCATTACACATAAATATTTTATATATATTTATGTAAATCCATTCTATACACACTTCTATTTATCATTTCTTTTTTCGGATACAGATAAGAGTCTTCTTTCACATGTCCTTTGTAGTTAATGAGTATTTTGAACAGATAAAATGATTTAGTCACTGGAAAAGCATAGGAACTTAAAACCAAGCAATCCAAGGTGACAAAGAAGCTTGAAAATCTATGCCTAATTATCAACAAAAAGATAGACATTCATAAAAGAAAAGCATTTGAAATATTCAGGGAGGAGAAATGAACCAATTATTTGCTTTGCAAACAGAAAAAAAGAAATACCAAATAGTTGAGCAAATAGAACAACTAAGCAAACTACTGGTAACAAAATAGCATACCACAGAAAAATAGAGGAATAAACTAGAAATACACCTTTGAGATTAAAAACAACAATAACATCAGTATAACAATTAAAACAGTAGAGAAACCATTAAGAAACTTCTTTCTAAATGTAGATAAAGTGATGAGTAAAAGTCCAACTGAAATAGAAAAAAAAAACCCAACATAATGGTAAAGGAATGTTCCTTAAACCCTACAGGAATAGGAAGGTGTATAAGGAATAGAGTAGTAAGAAAATAGAGGAGTGTATATCTATATCTATATCTATATCTATATCTATGAATGTATGTATATATATACATATATATATACACACATATATATACATATATGTGTATATGTATATACGTATAATATCTTTATCAAGTCTATGATTAAGAATGCAGAACCAATAACTCCTAAATTGTGTCAGAAAGAAGAACACCTAAAGCAAGATGGATGAGATAGCAAAGGGAAGAATGAAAACCCGAGGTAATAAAGAGGAAATTTCAAATCAGTATTGGGAAAGAGTCCCATTGACAAATAATCTCATGGTGGATATTTGGAGGTTATAAATACTCTTCAAATGGGGAAAGAAAATGTTTACAATAATGATAATCTGCATGGAATTGGTGTTTAGGAATACTTCTATAGCTCAGAGAAATCTATGCCTCTGTGGACACAATACTGCATTAATGAAGAGGAATCAGAGGTCATGAGGACAACTGATATCCAGAAGAGTGGAAAGGCTTGGACTTAGAAAGAAAATTTCTTGGGAAATAAGAAAAATCTTCATGTGAAGGACAAGAGAAAGTAATGAAACACATAATCAAAGCATAGATAAAACTTTTACCACTGGGCAATATTTCTCTCATCTATAACTCTTGCAAGAAATAATAGTTCTTTGCTCAGAACAGGAAAACAAAAGAGTCAAGATTTGAAAAGCAATTACAGTGAAACCAAACAAGTACCTTAGCAACTTTAATTCCTTGAAGAATACAGAGAATAAAGAAAGAATCAGTAGCCATAAGAACCATTAGTCAAAAAGTAAAAGTCTAGAATACACAAAATTGGAAGAAAATTGGTGGAAAACAATAGAAAACTCACAAAAAGAGAAAATGCAATAAAACGGCAAAAAAATAACAAAAGAAATTTAAAGGGAGGAAAAAAGGATTTATGTAACTGAAAGAAAAGAGGAAAGGAATTGGATATGTATATATATAAAATACTGGCAAAAATAAGTATTGTTATGACAGTAAGATTATGAAACTAGAGAAAAGTATGACAAGTAGCAAATAGAAGGAGGGTACATTTAAAGGTGAGACAATTCCCAATTCTTCAGTGACCCTTTCTTTTGGGGGGAGGGGTATTTTGGCAAAGATATTAGAGTGCCATTTCATTCTTGAGCTCATTCTAAAGATGAGAAAATAAGCTAGATTAGGTGACTTGCCAAGGGTCACACAGTTGGTAAGCATCAGAAGCCACATTTAAATTCACATCTTTCTTCGTCTGGATGGGCCACTCTATTCACTAAGCCATCCAAGTGCCCCCCTATGGGAATAAACTTACAACTAAAATTCTACCTCCTTCAAGAAGCCGTAACTAACCCCTCTTAATTTTTGTGCTTTTCCTTTGTTAGTTATTTCCTATTGATCCTGCATATTCCTTGCTTTGTATATATTTGTTTGCATGCCCCATCCCCCTTCCAAGATTGTAAGTTCCTGTAGAACAGGGACTGTCTCCTTCCTTTTTTTTTGTATACCCTTCATTTTGTGTAGTGCCTGAAACATGGTACTCATTTAATAAATGTTTTTGAATTAATTTTAATTATAGTAGATTAAGGAAAAATAACTGAAGAGACATGTTTTTTTCTCTTTGCAAAGGAAAAGTAACCACAAAAGATCTTACCTGAAAGGAAAAAAAATAAGAAAGAAATGGAAGGAACTATAAACCTAGCTTTCAACATATTAAATATGAATGGGTTTAAACCACCCAGTAAAACAAAAGAGAATGACAAATTGGATAAGAAAACAAAATCCCACAAGTTGTCACTTACAAGAAACACTAAAAAACAAAGATATACATAGAATAAAAGTAAGAAGTTGAAATAAAATTTATTATACATCAATCAGGAAATGAAATCATGCTATTACACAAAGCTAGATCCCTTTCATGTGTAGTCCTCCCTCATTGGAATGTAACTACATAAGGGTAGGGATTATTTTGCTTGCTTATACTTGTATTCCTAGCACTTACAGTAAGTGCACAATGAATGTTTTGCCTATGTATCCACCCCCTGTAAAAGATATTGCACAAAACTATTTCTTTTCATGAAACAAACTCCTAGTACTGATTCTTTTTTTCTCTACTTTTGTTTAAACCACAAAATCTGGAACACTTTTAGAAAGAGAATTATTTAGGTCATTTGGTAGAGGAGTGTAAGCCAGAAAGGACTGGCTCTCTCTATTCCAGCCTCTGGAAGGTTTATGTTATGTAAGATATTATAAAAGGGAAGCTTCATATGAATCACACTAAGTCAATACACAATTTTGTTGAGAGGGCAATTCAAAAGCAAGGAAGACTGAGTCGAACATTAGTAAATTTAAAAATACTTTATCTATCTGTCTATCTATCTATCTATCTATCTATCTATCTATCTATCTATCTATCTATCTATCTATCACATTCAATGAAATTTAGGTGAAGCCAAAACAGAAGAGAACCCAAACACAAGGTTGGGGGAACCCAAAACAAGAATATTTTGGGTGGACCAAAGACTTGGAACAACCCAAAATTCTTTCTAGTTATATCAGGAATTATTGGAGAGCTACTGAGGTCAGAATGACAGTCTGAGCTGAAAAAATTTCTCATTAGATTTAAAGAATATAGCAATAAGTGAGTTGTTGAGGTGTTTTTCAGTCATGTCCAACTTTTGTGACCCCATTTTCTTAGCAAAGGTATCAAAGTGGTTTGCCATTTCCTTCTCTAACTCATTTTACAAAAGAGGAAACTGAGGCAAACAGTGTTAGATACTTTGGTTATACACCTAGTAAGTATGTGAGCCAAGATTTGAACTCAATGCCTTACTGACTCCAGGCCTGGTACTCTATCAACTATGCTGCCTAGCTGCCAATTAACAAGTTTTCCTAAGAAAATAATAAAACATTTTCCATACTACCATGACCAAGTCTAGTGCTTGCCTGACTTACTCCATATGATCTGACTTGGGGCTTTTCTGTTCTATCAATTTCACATATTTTGCTTATTTTTGTGGATCAACTGTTTATGTGAATTATTACATATGACTATGTTGTAGATCTACATTAACTCTGATCTTGACTCAGACCACTGTGTCTTCTTCAGATACATTCTTTTCTTGAAGGCCTTAATGTTGTTAACATTCAATGTTTATTCGCCTAAACTTCTACATTTGCTCTTCCTAGTGGTGGCACCAACACTACATTCACAGTGCCTATGGCAGCCATGCTGGCTCAGTTCTGAATTGCAAAATACATCAGACTTTCACATGGAAGACAGAATCAAAACATTTATTCAAACACCAGAAAGCTGAATTCCAACACGAGAAAACCAAATCAATCACAAAAACAAAGAAACCCATACACAATCACAATGCAGGGGGTAGTACCATCCCCAAGCCTTTCCTTTGTTAAGCTTCCCTCAAACTAGTTCCCTTAAAGCAATCACATACAAGCTCTCCTACTCACACTAGTTGCTGCCTCTCCCAGCTCTGATTGCTCTCTGACTAACTTCCTCTCAGCTCTGCTCTAGCTCTGCCTCTTCCTATTCTACCCTTCCTATTCCATATGATGTGAAACATGTGACTCAGACTTCCATGTGACTTAAGCAGGTCACATGGCCCTATTAAGATCATCCCATTAAGAAGCAAAATTACATTAACAATAAGCAAAAATTCATGATCAGTACATATGGCCTTAAGATCTTTCTTATCCATTACATAGGCTAATGTGGTAATTGGTATCAACAGAACTTTAAGAGGAATCACAAAATAAGCACATAAAACAATATTTTAGGGTGGGGCTTGAGCACAGGTACCCCATCATTTCCCTCTCACTCTTCTTTCATAGCTACTTCTTCTTGAGATTGGACTTAGGGTTGTCCCTGTTCCAAAAGGTCCCCATTCGAGAGGTTACTTCTTTAGCTGGAATCCAGAGTTTGGTTGATTACACATCACAGAGTCTGACATCCAGCTTAAGCAATGAGACACCTTCAGGTGCAGGGTGCTAAACCTGCAGAAAACAAATCTGACAAGCATGGTAAACAGACAAAAAGAAGCAAGGAGACGTTTACCAGAAGCAGGGTAGATAGGCGGAGCCAAGATGGCGGAGTAGAAAGATGCACATACACATAGCTCTGAACCCACAACCCATAGAACATCTGTAAAAAGGAACTCACAGCGAATTCTGGAGCAGCAGAGGCCACAGAACAGTGGAGCGAAGGAGATTTCTGTTCCAGAGGGACCTGCAAACCTCTCGCAAAAGGTCCCTCGCACTGCAGACACGGAGCCAAGCCAGCCCTGCTGCGCCCGTGGGACCAAGAGGAGCAGATCCGAGCAGGCTTCAGGGACGGAATCTCCAGCGGCCGCGCGGGTCCCTCCACCCACAGGTGACAAGGGTCGCTGAGTCTTTTTGGGTGGTCAAGAGGGGACTGGGGTGCCCCCATAACTCAGGCCCCCTTGGGAGGCAACAGCGGAGGCGGGAGCAGACCTGGGCTCCCCAAGCAGGCAGGAGCTTGGATCCATTGTTGAAGGTCTCTGCATAAACCCCCTGAGGGAACTGAGCCCATGAGGCGGCCCTGCCCCCACCTGAGCAGCTGAACTTAATCTCACACTGAATAGCAGCCCTGCCCCCGCTCAAAGCCCTGAAGCTGGGAAGCAACATTTGAATCTCAGACCCCAAGCGCTGGCTGGGAGGATCTGGAGGCAAAGTGGGTGTGAAGAGAATATTCAGAAGTCAAGTCACTGGCTGGGAAAATGCTCAGAAAAGGGAAAAGAAATAAGACTATAGAAGGTTACTTTCTTGGTGAACAGGCATTTCCTCCCTTCCTTTCTGATGAGGAAGAACAATGCAGAAGCAGGGTAGATAGAATCAGCCATGCTTCTGGAGTCCATGAACCCACAATCATAACCTCATTCACTATTGTTTACTCTTTTGTAATTTGCAGTTTGGGGATCATTATTCTAACTAGAAATATACTTTCTTTAGTCTGAGCTAGGGACTAGCCAATTTCCTATTCTCCTTGCTGGTGTGATGAACTTCGATGCAATATTTCAGGTGTAAATGTAAATGGAGGGCAGCACTTATTTCACTACTCAGTCTAATATCAAACCCCTTTATGCCATACATGTTCTACTAACTTCATTAGTTGGAATGCTGTCTATTCATCCAAAATTTACCCCTGCTCTCAAGGGAGGAGTAAACAATTCTTTTCTTTTCAATCTATTGTGACTTTGAATTCTCTGGATTTACTCTTCTTTCTCTGGAGGAAATCTTTTTCAGTGATTTTCACTACCTAAGATACCAAGGATTGTCCCATCCTTTGGGTGAAGCTAATCAAATTATCTGTGGCATCCTGCTGAGTAAAATTCTCAGTTACCTCTCCAAAAAGTACATGGGACTTCTGATTCTCCTGTGTTCGCCTTAGTATTTATTGAGCATGTTTTGGCCTGAGAAGCCTCCCATGCAATCCTTCCTCTTGTTACTTTTTTTACTTCTTTTTGTGAGCTAAACTAAAAACAGCTTTTTCTTCTACAACTTAAGATTTTTAAGATTTTCTAATCATCATCATCATCTTCTTCTTCATCTTCTTCTTTCTTCATCTTCTTCATTTATTTCCAATTTTCAACATTCACTTTCACAAAACTTAGAATTTCAAATTTCTCCCCATCACCCCCCCCCACCTCAACCCTAGGAAAGCATGTATTCTGATTACCCTTTCCTCCAATCTACCCTCTGTTCTATTACCCTCCCCCCTCATCCCCTTCCCTTCTGTTTTCCTGTGGGGTAAGATAGATTTTTATACCCTATTACCTATAAATCTTATTTCCTAGTTGCATGAAAAAAAACAATGTTTAACATTCATTTTTAAAACCTTGAGTTTCACATTCTCTCCCTTTCTCCCTCCCCATACACCGTCACTGAGATGGCAATCAACTCAATATAGATTATACATGTGTAGTCACGCAAAACACTTCCATAACAGCCATATAGTGAAAAACTAACAATATTTCCCAATCTCTTGTCCTGCCCTCCATTAATTCTATTCTCTCTTTTGATCTATCCCTCTGCCAAAGTGTTTGCTTCCCCTAAACTGTGGTGCCTTCTGTTAAACCCCCTCTCTTATCCCCTTCCCCGTTATGGTAAGAGAAACTCCTATACCTAATTGAGTGTGTGTTATATGATCTTGAAGTTAAATCCTTTGAAAGAAATGCTCACATATTCCCTCTGATCTTCCCCTTCTTCCCCTCAACTGTAAAAGGTCTTTATTGCCACTTTTATGTGAGATGATTTACTACATTCTACCTGTCCCTTTCTCTTTCTCCTAGTACTTTCCTCCCAATCTTTAATAATCTTTTAAAATTACTTTCTCTCTCTCTCTCTCTCTCTCTCTCTCTCTCTCTCTCTCTCTCTCTCTCTCTCTCTTTCTTTCTCTCCATACATATACATACACATACTTAAACATGCATATACAGACATGCATCTGTACATATTCCCTTGAATATCTATACTGAGAAGGGATCTCTTTCAGGAGATGATCAGTGGATTCTTTCCATTTCTATTTTATACTCTGGCTCTAGAATGTCAGGAAAATTTTCCTTTATAATTTCTTGAAAGATCATGTTTAGAACCTTTTTTTGATCATGGATTTCACATTGTCCAATAATGATAATAGTTTTAACATTCTCTTGGATTTATTTTTCAGATCAGTGTAATGATAATTTGAATTGGAAACTACTTCCTATTCATTAATAGGCTCATTAAGTCACAGAGAGACTGTGATGGAATGAATTTGCTGAATGGGTGGGGAACAAGAAGCAGAACTAGAGCACAGCTGAGAGGAAGTTAGTCTTGACAGGAGTCAGAGTTGGCATGTATTCAGGCTTATGGATAGCATGAGTGATTTTGTGATTATGTATGATTTTTTTTAAGAGAGTCTGCTTGTGATGAGTGTGATGGACCTGGTTTGTAGGAAGCCTAGCAGGGGGAAGGCTTGGGGATGGTGTTGCCCTCTGCATTATTATTGTGTGTGTAGATTTTTGTTGCTGTGATGGATATGCATCTGAATAAATGTCTGGGTTTTGCCTTCCACGTGGAGAATCAGGCATTTTGTGATTGTGAATTGTGCCATGATATTCATGGCTTCCATGGGTGCTGTGAATATTGCATTGGTGCCACAAATTGTGACAAGGATGAGGTCACAAAATACGAGACCTCTATTTGGTGACAGAAAAGCAGAGGAGACAGGGGAAGAAATAGATGGCCCAGGGTGGTAAGTTTTTTGTTTGACCAGTACTAAGAGAAAAGCAGGGAAATCAGGGGGCCCCCATAGTGTTTGGGGAAGTGATTAATGATTTTGCTCAGCAGGAGGTCACATAAGTTTTGAGTTGTTCACCCAGAAGATGGGAGAATCATTCGTACTTTGGATTATGAGAATTAGTGCAAAGGATAAATTTTCTATAAGGAGGACAAATAGCCAGTGGATTCAGGTTCAGAGTGGATTGACAAGAAAATAATTGTTTGTTTCTCTTTTGAGAGCAGGAGTAGATTTTGAAAGAATAGATGGCATTGCAACTGATGAACTATATAAAATGTGTGAGGAAATAGACTTGATTTTAGACTGAGCTGAGAGATAGGAGCTGCCCCTGCAGATAATTCTGAAACATTGTATCCAGGTTCATCACACCTGCAAGGAGAAGGGGAAGGAGGGTGGCCAGGCTCCAGCTCAAATTAAAGAGGATTTACGTCTAACCAGAGTAATTACTCTAGGACTGCAAACTGGAAAACAGTAAACAACAGTGAATGAAGCTATGATAATGGGTTCATCAACTCCAGAAGCATGGTTAATCCTATACCTACACTGCTTCTGCTGATTATCCCTTGTTTCTTTTTTTGTTTTTTGTCTATTAACCTTGTTTGTCAGATTTGTTTTCTGCAGCCTTAATACCTTCCACCTGCAGATGCCTGATCACTTAAGTCACATGTCACCACCTATCCATGTCATCTCTGAACCTGGAGTCAACCAAACTCTGGATGCCAGCTAAAGAACTAATCTTTCAAATGGGACCTGTTGGGGCAGACACAGCACTGCACACAATCTCAGCAAGAAGTAGCTATGGAAGAAGAGGCCTTTGCCTCTTACCCCAAGATTTTGGGTCCCATTTGTTTGAGGGGTGAGAGATAGGGTACTTGTGCTCAAACTCCACCCTCAGATATTGTTTTATGTGATCATTTTGTGTAATCTTTGTGTATGAGATGACAAGATTCCATAATTAAATTAATTACTTGGAAGCCTCTCAAAGTGATAACAGAAAGTTTATTTGTTCGATTCTCGAGAAAGAGGGTGATTCCTTCACCAGGAAAAGCCAAAGACAAAGCAGAAGCATTGATATATACATATATATATATATACATACATATATATATAGAGTATATATACTATATACTCTAATGCAAATCTCTCCCTCCCAACTGACCATTGTCCTCATTAGCTGAGAATATGATCTTACATTCTAGACACGAAATCTAGCCAATCCCTTTTGAAATGAAGACATCAAAGAATTACGTTTCATCCAATCATTGAGACCCTAATGTACTACACAGTTTTATATCCTTATATGGAATTATTTCACTCTAAAAATATTGTAACCTTGAGCCTTTCGATCTTACATCACCCCTGGGAGAAGAATTACAATCTGAGAAGTCTTCGCTAAACCTATTCCACTCATTTGTTATGTTGTTGTAAAGTTCTATTAACAACAGTTGACTGACCAACCTATGTAATGAATATGAAAGATCTTGGGGCCAAGTGTAAATTGGAAAATATTTCCTATTCATTAATAGACCCATTAAGTCACATAGAGCCTGTGGTGGGAGGAGTTTGCTGAATGGGTGGGGCAGGAAGATGCAGAGCTAGAGCAGAGCTGAGAGGAGGTTATTCTTGAGAGCAGTCAGAACTACGAAGGATGCAGGCTCCTGGGTAGCATAAGTGATTTTGCGATTTTTGTGATTGTGTTTAAGAGAACCTGCTTGTGATGAGTGCAGTGGACCTAATTTGTGGGAAACCTAGAAGAGAGAAGTCTTGAGGATGGTATTGTCTTTCTCACTGTTATTATAAGTATATTTTTGTTGCTATGTTGGATTTGGGTCTGAATAAATATTTTGGTTTTGCCTTCCATGTGGAAAGTATGTGGTATTTTGCGATTCTGAATTGCTCAGTGATATTCATGGGTGTTGTGGGTGCTGTGAATTTTGCATTAGCTCTACACTTGTTCTTCAAATGACATTTGACATTGTCTTCCATTTTTTCATTCTTTTGACTTTGTTTTATAATTTATTGATTTCTCATAAAGTCATTAGCTTCCCTTTGCTCCATTCTAATTTTTAAGGAATTATTTTCTTCATTGAACTTTTGGACTCTTTTTCAATCTGGACCATTCTGCGTTTTAAGGTATTCTTCTCCTCATTAGCTTTTTGTATCTCTTTTGCCTTTTGGATTAGTCTAATTTTAAAGCTGTTATTTTCTTCAGCATTTTTTTTTGGGGGGGTTTCATTTAGCAAGCTGTCGAATCATTTTTCATGACTTTCTTGCATCATTCTCATCTCTATTCCCAATTTTTCCTCTGTTTTCTTACTGATTTTAAAAATCCTTTTTGAGCTCTTCCATGACCTGAGACAAATTCATATTTTTCTTGTAGGCTTTGAATGCAGGAGGTTTGACTTTGATACCTTCTCTTGGTTGTATGTTTTGATCTTCCTTGTCACCAATGACATAAGAAAATAACTCTTCACTAAGAAGACAGGAATCTATAATCTGTTTCTTTCCCCCTATTTGCTCATTTTCTCAATCAATTACTTGACTTTTGAGCTCTTTGTTAAGTTGTAGGGCTCCATAAGCAGCCTCTGCTTCAGCAGTGGATGCCACCACCCTGGATCTGAGGCAGGTGCTGAGACCAGGGGTTGGGCTGGGGCCAGACCATGCTCCCCTTTCAGCTAGATGAGAGACCTCTCCCACTGATCTTCAAAACTGTCTTTGCCACATGTGGATTGAAAAGTCTGGAAAACACAATAGTCACCAGTGATTCAGTCCTATAAGGCCTCCTCCAGCTCTGTACATGCCCAGCACTGCCCACATTGAACTACTCTCCACTCCCACCCCAGTGCAATAATGTCTTTCTGTTGATGTTCCATATTGTCGTGGGTTGAAAATTTGCTTCAGTCTGTTCTTTTGTGGCTTCTGCTGCTCTAGAATTTATTGAGTCATTTTTGTAGTTTTTTGAGGAGTTTGTGGGAGGGAGCTCTAGCTGGTCCCTGCCTATATACTGCCATTTTGGCTCTGCCCCTAGCTTGATCTTCTAAAGGAGAGTTTGAATGCTGCAGAATAAAGTTTCTCATGCAAACCTGCCAACTGCCTTTCCATATGAGCTTTCTCTTCCAGCAGTTTGTCTCTGCTTTTACACATAAGGCAATAATTTGTTAGCAAGACTCATCCCCTCCTCCATACCCCTGCCAGTTCTTTCCCTGGTTCTATCATTTCTTTTCTTACAAACAGCTTTCTAATGCTCTGGATTCTCCCTTCTGTAGTCTCTGTTTCTAGTTTTCACAATCCTATGCTTTTAGCCCATTCCCATGCTAGGGAGGAATAAAGTAAATCCTCCCATCCTGGGATATCTATTTCTCTCTCTAAAGCCTTTCTGCCTCTGGTATTTCACAATCCCACCCTCATTTGTAACACAGATGTGATACTCAGAGCACTCACAGTAGCCATGAACATGGTGGCAGAGTTCGGAATTACAAAATACAACACACTTGGAAGACAGAACCAAAACATTTATTCAAACATCTGAAAGCACAATTCCAACACTAGAAAGCTAAATTTCATTTGACTTGACTCACGCGACTCAGGTACTCCATCAGTCATCAGTATGTGGAACCACTGGTTACTGCAAATGGAGAAGTTTTGAATAATGTGTATAAGTTCACTCACAATGTACACATTGACAATGAGTTTGACACACACAGATTTCTAGAGTTAGTTCTGTTTGGCAGACTCTGAAGGAAAGTGTGGGAGAGAAGAGGTATTAGACTGACTACCAAACTGAAGGTCTTCAGAGTCACTGTGCTGACTCATTGTTGTATGCCTATAAAATCTGGACATTATGTCAGTACCACACCAGGAACCTGAATTGTTTCCATTTGAACTGTCTTAGGAAAATTCTGAAGATCACCTGGCAGGATAAAATAGCAGACACTTGAACTAAGCTGCCAACATTCATGCTTTAGGGGAGAAAACATAACTCTGATGGGTTGACTACTTGTTTGATGGACAAACGTATGCTTGCCAAAATGGCTATTATATGCTCACACAGGACAAGAGCTCACACTGTGGTCGGAAAAAAAAAAATATTGCACAAGTACACTCTCAAGATCTCTCTTAAGAACTTTGAAATTGATTGTGTGACATGGAAAACATAGGACCACCCAGCATGGCATGCCCTCATGAGAGAAGGTGTTGTGCTCTATGAGCAAAGCAGAATTCAAGTAGCTCAAAATAAACATGAGATGTGTGAATTTAGAGATTCCACCCCAAATGTTCATGTGGACTAATTGTGCCCAACCTATGGCAGAGCATTCCAAGCTAATATTGGACTGATTAGCCACAGTGACACACACTGTAACTTGATTCCTGCATGGTGATGCCATTTTAGTCCTCTTCATAAACAAAGGAAAATCACCAATTCATTCTTCCAGCCCATTCTGTCATCACTGCAGATCAGTGTTTTTATGAACGATAATGTGATATAAGAGAGAGAGAGAGAAAACCAGCCTCAAAACCGGGAAGACCTAGTTCAAGTTCCAACTATGCAACATATTAGTTTTATAATTATGGACAACTTATTTAAACACTCAGTACTCTACGCAACTCTCTAATAATTAGAATTCACAGAGACATTGTTCATGTGTGTTGGTAGAGAAAGTTTCCCTACCTAGGAGAGCCTTGGACCAATGAAATCATAAATCTACTCTTTATTCCTATGAATTTGTCAACCTCAAAAATCTTCAGTAGCTCCATTTTCTTATCTAAGGCAAATTCAAATGCTTTTACTTGTTCTTCAAGGACTCCCAAATTTTGGCACTACATTTCCTTTCCAATTTTATCATATATTATTCACCTTTACATTTACCAGGAAACACAAACTACTCTCTGTCACCTGAATCTGTTCTGTTTTCTCTCACTATTCTGTTTTTGCTTATGCTAAAAACTCCCCCTTCTTTATCTTCATGAATTCTGATACACTATTAAAACATAATTCAAATGATACTTCCTCCAGGTAGCCTTCCTTAATTCCCTCATTTCTTAACAACTCTCCTCTCCTTCATCCATCACACATTTTATTTCAATTTTTTTTGTGCCTCTCAATTGCTCTTCTGTCATATTGAAATATAATAACCTGTATAGTTTCTATACTTTATTAACCTCCATGTAGATAGTGACAGAATCTTAACTAATTTTATGTCTCTCCTAACATATAGCAAAGTGCTTTGCATATAATAGGTACTTCAAATCATGAAATTAGTTGAAGCACATTGCTCTCCATCTTTTAAGTAGGGTTTCTATCTTATGTGTCCCTCAGTAGTTGTATTTTTAATGACTTCAGTCATTTTAAATTGCTTTTTTCCTCTTCTGTTATTCTAGTTTCATGTATTTGTAAGTTCAAAGAAGAGGTTTAAAGATACTACATTGTGGTATTTTCATTATACATCTCTCAAAATGTTAATTTAGAACAACCAAGAAGCATGGAAAATGCTGTTTTATGTCATCATTATATTTTTGCAGATAGTTCTTTAGTTGGTACCTGTTTTTATTGTCTTAATAATTCTGTGACTTCCTGGAAGATCAAACTCTCATTTTAAATGCATATAGATTAAAAGTGAAAATTTTCTATCTTATGCCCAAATACTACAGGGAGGACTATGAATTATCTGGAGTCTCCCTGGCACAAGGTTTGTAAAAAAAAAAACAAAAAAAAAAAAACAATAAAATTTTTTAAAAAGCTCTGTATGGTGTGTGTACACTTATTAAATTTATTGAAAACTTTCCTATTAATTTTTAACTGGCTTTGACTTGATTCCTTTGTTTGCCAAAAAATTAACAACTTTGCAGTTGACATATTTCAAGTTCTTAGCTAGTCCTGAATATAGTTGTTTTTAAGGTGGCAATGAGGACACCAACTTGCTCTATAATTACTGTTAGACATCTGCTTCATTGCCTTACTTACAAGTATTGTGAGGAGTGAGACAAATCTGAGATCTCTACAGAGAAAGGGAGGAAGGGGCAGGGACTAGTGGAGAAGGGTAGAGAATAGTCATTTAAATAATGTCTACTATACCAGACATTGTGTTAAGTATGTTTAAAAATACTATCTCATCCAACCCTGCAAGGTAGGTGCTGTTATTTTGCATATAAGGAAACTGAGGCAAACAAAGGTTATATGACTTTCCAAGGGTCACATTGCTAATAACTGTCTGAGGTGGGATTTAAACTAAAGTATTACTGATTATAGGATCAGTGCTCTCTCCACTGTGCCACTTGAATGCATTTGAATAAAAGATGACTCAGAAAATTTTCAGGGGATAGTCAAGCAATTCCCATTAGAATACACCATGTACAACTTCAACACAAAGAACAAGCCTAGGGAATTATACCTGTTATGGTACAGGAGTGAAAGAGACAAGCTGTAACAGTGTAAAGAATAGCTACAAACAAAAATATACTAATATTTGAGGTTGCTGAACCCTGCATACTCATTCTAATCCCATCCCAGTAAAGATTCAGAGGCCTAGTGTAACATCAGAGTTTCCTTTAATGACTTTTAGCACAAATTGGTGAATTCCTTCACGAAGATACACAACCAAGGTCAACCAACAATATATAGAATAGCCACTAATGGGATATAACTTGAAGCATAATTTGCAGGACTTCTGACCCCCAAATATCTTTTTTATTACTCCTTTATTACTATTTCTATTAGAATTCCTGAAATTTCAGCAATTAGAAATGTAACATATAGGAGCAATCCCTGAATCCCAAATCAGATCTCTAGGATGAAGCTATATAAGATTGAAGGCATTCTATCTGTTGGTATCCAGCTAAAGTAAATCATGAGCCCCTCCCTCCCTGCATTTGTTTCTTTGTGGCAGTCAGCTAAAAAGCATAATTAGTTCAGTGAAATGGTGTTTAATGAAATGGCATAGCAAGAAAAAAAAGAATCATAATATCTCTTTTGTAAATCTGAGACACAATCTCCCACAAGTACATAACATATGAATGGGAAAATTGTATATCTATAGGAAACATCTGTGACCAGGGCCCTTGGGAAAATGGGAACATATACAGCAAAGATATGTGACTCATGGGAGATCAGGCATCTGCCACTGCAGAGCTCTTGATGTCTTCTAGTCATTTCATCTTTGCCTTTTCCCAATTTATCTTTTTCTCTTCTGTTCTGCACCAAGTTCCTTGTCTCCAAAAGATGGTCTTATAATGGATGTCCTTACTAGAAGCCACCCCACTCCACGTCTTATCTTTTCTGAATGCTGAATCTATGTATTTACTGTCTCTTCCAGATGCTGCCTTGCCGTATTCATAGCCTCTCCTGGATGTTTATCCACTGGACAAATGGTGTTTGCTAATGACTTTCACTCTCTTGGAGACATAGCTAAGCAGCTACTCTGCTTCCACTTTCAATTAGTTTCTTTGAATAGAGTGCTATCTCTTCTTGTCTATAAAAAGAAATAATGACCTTTGCCATGCTGAACTCATTTAAAGACCCCAGGTGTTTCTTTAGAGCTTTCAGGGAAAAAAATGGTTCCCTTTAGAGTTGACAATGAACTTCAACCTTCAGAAGGAAAAGACAAAAGGAAAAACAAATAAGCAAGCAAACAAACAAAAACCATGAAATTTCAATTCAAGGAGCAATCTCTTATCTCTTTCAGAGTCTTGACCTTGTTCTTATCGCTACTTAACCTTGTTGGATTCTAATGGTGAACTATTCCCACCTTTCCTTTTCTCTTTTTATCCTGTTTACATGTTTCTAAGAGAAGCTAGAGTAAATCATGAAATCATTCTGATTACATTCCCTATAATTTTACACTAACCAATCTCAACTGGTCATGACTCGAGCAAGATAATGCTTTTATTCCCTAATGGATCTACTATAATACTCTCCACAACTGTTCCAAACCTCTCTCTCTCTTCACATTTCCCAAAACTCTCCTTCTTCCCACCCTCTCAGCTCAGAATATCATCTCTTATTTCACCAAAACAAATCAATAAAGCCCAAGGCCATACATTGAACATCTTCTCCCCTCTTCTTCATATTGTTGAATTCATTAGCTTCAACTAATTTAGGTATCATTCACCAGCATCTATTTGATGAGAATTACATTTCTTTTCCTAGTCCTTCTACTGAGCTTCAATCTCACATCATAGATTGCCTTTTAGACATTTGAAGTGGATAACCCATGGGAATTTCAAACCCAGCATATCCAAAATAGAAATGATTATCTTTCTTTAAAACACTACTAGCTGCCAAAATTTTGCAGTGTCTGGCACATATTTAACACTTAATAAATGCTTGCTACAGATTGTAAGATGAAATACAGATGTACGTTTACTATTTAAGGTTCCTCTCAATGTTTTTTTCCAACCTATGTTTCCAGGTGTTGGGACTGGAAGCTCAATTCTGTGTGGACGGTCTCGGGCAGGTAAAAGTGGGACTTCTAAATCTTAGAGTCTTACGAGGCCCTCCATGAACAGCGGGGGTTCGAGAAGGTCAGACCGAGCTAGCTCGGCTAGCTCGGGTATTTCCGCCTCTCCCCCGGAGATACCTGATGGGTGGAGTCTCCCTGCCCTCGAGGTCGTCCCAGATTGGAGCACACCTAGTTACCTAACAGCATGGTATTGAGATGCAAACTGTGTGGCTGAAGATTAAGTAGGACTGAGGAAGCCTAAAAGCTCTCTTAGCACGTGTGGAGCCAAAGAGAAAAGTAGGGCTCCGCTTCTTTTCTCTCCTCTCTCCCCTCCCCCTCTCTCCCCGCTTGTACTTCTACTTCCAATCCCTTAAGCTTAGCCTCCTTAGGAAATCTCCCCCTCTTCCTCCTAAGGAAGATCTCCCTGCACTTGTAACCGAAACCCTGTAATAAAGCTCAACCCCTGTTTGACTCTGGAACGTCCTTTCTCTCATACGTGCATCTGGCGTGGCCAGCCGAAGACCTCGGGAGGTGAGGTAAGGAAGACTCGGGTAGCCCAATACAGGCCTCTAGGCTTGGCAGTTGGCGCCCCAACAGGGATTGGGAGCGTAGATAATCCTGGGTGCTTTTGGGGTACACCCGGAAGGGGCTGTGAAAGAAGCGAGTCCTGAATCCTAGATTCGGAAGGAGAGAAAGGGGAGAGAAGCTTCCCAAACCCCTGGGAAAAGGGCGGAGATGGGAAATCTATTGCCAGTAATAAAGCCAGAGGAACAGGAGGTCTGGGCTGAGACACTTCACAGGGAATGCAGGAAGGCGGGGGTCACAATAGAGTTAGATGACCTCCGAGAATTTTGTGAAAGGATTTGGAAAGTTTCTCCTTGGCTCAAGCAGGCAGGAATATCAAGAGAAAAATGGGGAGTCGTCGGAGAGCAAATGACTGCTTACGAGCAACAATACCCTGGGGAGCTGGAGGATTTAGATTTCCTGATATTCGGTGTAATTAAAAGCCTGCTGGAAGGGCCGGAGAGGCCAGGGCGGGATTGGAATGAGAGTGGAAGCGGAGAGAGGGGAGGGGAGAACACGGGAGGGAGGGAGAGTCCAGGCAAGCAGAAAGTTAAGCGGAAAGTTAAGGAGCATAAAGAAAAAATAGACCCGGAGCTCCATCTAGCGGATGGAAAAGGCGAGGCAGGGGAGAATACGCCGTGCCTTCCCTCTGCGCCTCCTTATAACCTGCTCCATTGGTCAGACAGTTCAGGGCCACAGTCCAGTTTGGAAAAAGGAATAAGAAAGGCTATAGAGAATGGAGAAGATGTAGGGACATTTCCTGTGTTAGAAATAGCGGACCCCAGTGTCCCCGGTGGGGTTCGGAGGAGCCACATACCTATAGAGTGGAAGAGAGTGGCGACTCTTAAAGAGGCTTGTACCAAGCATGGCCCTAATTCACCCTTTGTTATAGCCATGCTTGAAACTCTCAACGGTCAGTTCGTTCTGACTCCTAATGACTGGAAGAGCTTAGCTAGAGCCTGCCTTACCCCTGGGCAGAATGTGATTTGGGTATCAGAATTTTCTCAGACGGTAAAGAGCACTACCGGTGGGCTAGGGGCTCAGGCCCCCCAGGCTTATCAGCAATTTACAGGAACAGGGCAGTTTGAGGCTACAGGAAATCAATTACAGTACTCAGCCTCCGATTATGTTTTGATTGCCTGGATGGCTATTGCCGCCTGGAAGGTTATAGCCTCTAAGAAAGAGAGAGAGTTTCCCATGACGCAAGGAAACAATGAGCCATTTACTAATTTTGTGGCCAGGCTGCAGGAGGCAGTAGGTCGAGATATGGGAGAGGAAAACCAAGGGACAGAGATAGTGTTGAGGACATTGCTGCGGCAGAATTGTAATCATGACTGCAAAAAGGCAATGCTGGGACTGCCAAAGAATGCATCTGTTGAAGAGATGATACAGAGATGTGAAAGGGTAGGAAGTCAGGTCTACTTGGCACAGGTGCAAGGGAAGTACCTGGCCGCCGCCTTAAGTAATATCTCTTTGGAGAAAAAATGTTTTAACTGCGGAAAACCGGGACACCTTAAGAAAGAGTGTAGGAAAGAAATAAGTACAGGGAGGGGCCAGGACCCTTGTTTTTCATGTGGAAAGCCAGGTCACTTAGCTAAACAATGTAGGAAGTCGGGAAACGGGGTGAGGGGCCCCTCGAGGGCCCCGAAAGTGTACCCTTTGGCAGAGAATCGGGATGGCCCCTTGGAGGGAGAATACAGGAGATTATGGGGCCAGAGGAAGGAATGCAACACCTTTACAGCTTAGAGAAGTGCCAGCTTGCAGCTCATCAGTTTGCCATGATTTCCCTGAGAGACCCCATACAGGAGGAATCCCTAATATTACAGAACCCCTCTCATGCACCAGTAGTTATATATACAGGAGTTTATCCGACCGGCACCACAGCACTTCCATGCTCCAATGTGGTAGCCGAGCCAGCTCATATAGACAATCAGCTTCCCATAGCTATTGCCCTTCCTTTAAAGCACTCAGTTCAAATCCAGTTACTAAAGGAAATAGGACAGAATAGACCTGAGTGTACAATCTGGCTTAATGGAATTCCCATGACTGGCCTCCTTGATACTGGAGCGGATAGGACCTGCCTTAGCGGTCGCTCAGTACCCCGGCACTGGAAGCTTAAAGAAAGCCAGAGACCAGTGTGGGGAATAGGAGGGTGCCAAAATACCTTAGAGACAATGCACCCAGTAAAGTGGGAGGCAGAGGATCGCCAAGGGACCGTATGGCCGTTGGTGATTCCAGGACTTAGTTTTAACATCTGGGGCAGGGACATTATGAGCCGCCTCGGGATGAAGCTATCAAATTTTTAGTAAGGGCCATTGCAGTTGCACTGGAGTCCCCACCCTTGAATTGGAAGTCAGACACCCCGATTTGGGTGGAGCAATGGTCCCTGACTCCAGAAAAACTCCAGGCACTACAACTATTGGTTAAGGAGCAATTAGAAAAAGGAAATATAGAACCATCAAAGTCACCCTGGAATGCTCCTGTGTTTGTTATAAAGAAAAAATCCGGGAAATTCAGGTTCCTTACAGATCTAAGGAAGGTAAATCAGTCTCTCATGCCTATGGGAGCCCTGCAACCAGGTCTTCCTTCTCCTAATGCCATCCCGGAGGGTTGGTCACTTATAATCATTGATATTCAGGATGGTTTTTTTTCCATTCCTTTAAACAAAGTAGATTGTCCTCGGTTTGCTTTTACAATACCTCACCCCAATAACGAAGGACCTGCAAAGAGGTATCAGTGGAAGGTATTGCCCCAAGGTATGAGTTGCAGCCCCACCATCTGCCAGTGGTATGTTAATCAAGCCTTAGAAAGCCCCAGACAGCAATACCAATGCAAAATCATCCATTATATGGATGACATCCTTATAGCTGCACCTCAGCTCAAAGAACTGGAGAAGTGTTTCCAAGCAGTAGAAAGGAACCTTTTAGGACTAGGATTAGTTATTGCTCCTGAAAAGATACAGAGAGGACCCAATTACAAATATTTGGGATATCAGATACAGGGCACCATCATTCGGCCGGAACCCCCAAAATGGGATATAAAGATCCAAACACTCAATGATGCTCAGAAACTAGTAGGAGCTATCCAATGGATAAGATCAAAGGTGCCTATACCTTTACCTCTCATGCAACCTTTATATTCACTATTGACAGGAGACTCTGCTTTAAATTCCCCACGAACATTGACTTCTGAAGCAGCCAAGGCCATAGAGGCAATAAAAAAACAATTTTTAGAGTCCACCACATTTCGGTGGGATCCAGGAGGAGATCTGGAGGTATCTATTATCTCCACCACACCTCCCTATGCCGTCATACACCAAAAAGAGAAGCCCCTAGAGTGGGTATATTTAAGTAAAACAGGAAGCAGTTTACTAAACAAGTGGGAATTTCTAGGACGGTTAGCACTAGAGGCAGTAAGAAGAGCCACCCACATATACCAAAAACAGCCAATTCTTTATGCTACACTCACCACTAAGGATGTAGAAGAGTTAGCTCAGAATCATGTTTCTTGGGCCACTATACTCCACTGGGCCCAGATGAAACCAAATTCGACTTTCCTATTCAAAGAATTATTACAGTGGGCCCCAGCACCAGTGAAAAGGTACTCACCAAACCCAGTAGAAGGGCCTAACATTTTTACAGATGCCACGAAACATCACAAGGCATCTATTTATAATTCGGCCTCCCAAGAGATATATATAGTTAACACACCCTACACCTCTACTCAACAGAACGAATTGGAAGCTATAATCCAAGCTCTCCAAATATATAGTGACATACCCATTAATATTATCACTGATAGTCAGTATGCATCTTTATTAATTTCATGGATTGAGGACTCTATTGTAGATTATCGGTCCAATATTTTTCACAGTGTGAGCGGCTATTGACCACCATTAATAACAGAACACACCCTTTTTATGTTTTACATGTGCGCTCACATACAAATGGCACAGGACCAATTTTTGAAGGAAATCAAATAGCAGACAATTCACTATACCTGGTAGGGCACACTGTGGAACCACAAGAAAGGGCCCAAAAGGCTCATGATAGGTTCCACCTAGCCACAGAAGCCCTCTGCAAATTATATGGGATAACTCAGGAACAGGCCAGAAAAATTGTTAAGAGCTGTCTCCAATGTATCCCATTCCACCCATCTCTAGACCAGGGTGTCAATCCTCGTGGCTTGGCACCCAATGAAATTTGGCAAATGGATGTCACCCATCTTAAGGGCCAGTGCATACATGTGACAGTTGACACATGGTCCGGATTCCTTATGGTGACTTTACAGCCAGGTGAATCAAGTGCTAAAGTAATTCAACATCTTTGGCACTGTTTTTCTGTTTCAGGCTTACCCTTAGAAATAAAGACAGATAACGGCCCTGCCTATACTTCTCAAACCCTTACACACTTCCTCCGCGATCTAGGGATTCGACATGTTACAGGAATCCCCTACAATCCACAAGGCCAGGCCATAGTGGAAAGGGCCAATCTCACCTTGAAGGCGATCCTCGCTAAACAAAGAAGGGGAAAAGGTCGCCTAACACAATCAGAGCTTGATACAGCTGTGTATACACACAATTTTTTGCATATCTCAAGAAACTCACATACTACTCCAGCTATGAGACATTTTGTGACTTTTCCAAGACAACCCCGCAAGGAAAGTAATACCCAGGCTGGATATAAAGACACATGGGCCATGGTAAAGGATATGGCCTCAGGGAAATGGAAAGGTCCGTATAAGATACTAATATGGGGTCCAGGGTATGTTTGTGTCTCCACAGGAAAAGGTGATGCGTGGATTCCCATTAGAAGGATCCGTAGGTGGGAACCGAGGTCGGAGACGAGGGAGACTCAGGAGGCAGAGACCCCGGAGAGCCCAGAGACCCCGGAGAAGGATCATACACCACCTGACCCTGCTGCTGACAGCTTTAACCTTGCTGCCCAGAGAGGAAGCAGCCCTCATCACAACCGCAGACACTGCTGCTGACAGCTTCCCATCTAGGCATCCTTTTTTCGACAGCTGAATGAGGACTTTGATATCACAAACCCAGGACACTTGGGTGGGGAGGAGGTGACCAATTTTCCACCTGTATAGATCCATTTGCAAGATTAAGGGAGTGGTGGTGTAAGGCGCCTACACCAGCTGCTTCTCTTAAAATATGCTTTGGGATTTTAGTTGATTGCACTTCCCCTGTTGTAATTCAGCCATTTAGTTTCATCTTTGTTTTTATTTGATGCCTCCCTTTGTCAGTTGTGCTAGCTGCAGATTTCTGTGTGAATGAAGTCTTGTTGTAAGGTACTCATATGCTAAAGGCCTTCCTAATCCACTCAGCCTCCAGCCACTGTTTGCTCTAGAGCCAGGTGCGCTCCGCGCATAACAAAGAAGGGGATATGTTGGGACTGGAAGCTCAATTCCGTGTGGACGGTCTCGGGCAGGTAAAAGTGGGACTTCTAAATCTTAGAGTCTTACGAGGCCCTCCATGAACAGCGGGGGTTCGAGAAGGTCAGACCGAGCTAGCTCGGCTAGCTCGGGTATTTCCGCCTCTCCCCCGGAGATACCTGATGGGTGGAGTCTCCCTGCCCTCGAGGTCGTCCCGGATTGGAGCACACCTAGTTACCTAACAGCATGGTATTGAGATGCAAACTGTGTGGCTGAAGATTAAGTAGGATTGAGGAAGCCTAAAAGCTCTCTTAGCACGTGTGGAGCCAAAGAGAAAAGTAGGGCTCCGCTTCTTTTCTTTCCTCTCTCCCCTCCCCCTCTCTCCCCGCTTGTACTTCTACTTCCAATCCCTTAAGCTTAGCCTCCTTAGGAAATCTCCCCCTCTTCCTCCTAAGGAAGACCCCCCTGCACTTGTAACCGAAACCCTGTAATAAAGCTCAACCCCTGTTTGACTCTGGAACGTCCTTTCTCTCATACGTGCATCCGGCGTGGCCAGCCGAAGACCTCGGGAGGTGAGGTAAGGAAGACTCGGGTAGCCCAATACAGGCCTCTAGGCTTGGCATCCAGGATGATGTCAAATTATTTCTCCTCATAGAACATATTCTATGTTCTAGTGAAACTGTCACACTTGCTGTTTCTTATCCTCTGCATTCCATTATCCGTCCTGTTTCTCTTTCTGCTTTATGCAGGGCTTCTTTGCAACAGGGTTCTTCTTCCTTATTTCTCCTTGGTAGAATCCTTAATAAAGGTTAGGTGTCATGTACTACAGGAGAGTTTTTTGTTTTTTATTCCCACAATTTTTGTTTTTCCACAACCTTATGCCATAAATTCATTTGCATTTGTATTTCCTCTGTATATATGTTTTGTGTGTTTTTATCATTTTTGGGGCCAGTAAGCTGGTTGAGGACTGAAGCTATTGAATATTTTTTTCTGTGTGTTCTTAGCACTTAGCTAAGTAGCTAAAACATTGTAGGTCTTCAATGATTAGTGTTTTATTAAAATAAGTGAAAAATTCTAATTGAAAGGTTAATTTGTCACATCAAATAGTGGACTGCTTTATTTTAAAGAAATTATAATTGGTTAAATTTCAAGGTTTAAAAATCACTCTTTGCAAATCCAGAACTTACATTTGATTATGTCAGTGATGAATTTTTATTCACTTGAAACTACTTCCTCTCAAGATTCTTGCTACATGAAATAGGAAAAAAAAATGAAACAAATGTGTTGATGTTCAAATATAGCCTCTATACACAAATAAACTTCATTGATTAGAGACTTTGTGCTTTTTTGCTATATTACCCTTAAACCACAGAAAGTGCTCGCAAATTTTAGTTTCTTTATGCAATCTTCCCTTATTTCCATGAAGTTGCAACATGATCTTTGAAATATCATCTCCTATGAAAATGTAGTTTTTTAAATCTAATGACTTGGTTACATCAGAAGGATACACACATATGTATGTATATATGTATGTATACATACATGTATGTGCATGTATATATATCCATGTGTGTATTCATATGTATATGTGTTAAATATAAAATATACCTTAAGTGACTTCAGAAACCTTAACAAAAGCCATGTTCCTTTCATAGCTACTTTTAAAAAATAAAACTATTTCCTAGTCATTTATTTTGAGTGGAATTTTGTGTATTCTACTAAAGCAAGGTCAATTTTTCCTAAAGCCTTAATATTTTTTTTCAGACTTTGTCTATTTTTTTAGTAAATGTCGCTAAATAGTTCTATTGTACTTGTTCAGTTGGCATCAACCAACTGACCTACTCTCCACAATATTTACTTTAAATTTTTCCAAATTAAATTTAGATGATGACCCTGTAGGTCCCGGATTTTCTTTACTCTTTTGGCATAATACTGCCTTCCTACTCAAGCCTAACACCATACTCATTTGTTACTTAAAAGCCTTTTGTTTCTTGGTTAAATGCTTCCAGAAGAGGGGAGTAGGAAGAGTCAAGAATCCTGAGTAACAGAATATTATCTTTCCTTACTTGCAGTTTAAATTCTATTTTTAAGCCTTTGTGAAAGAAGTAGGACAATAGTGTCCTTTTCTTATTTGCCAGGAATGTATCTGTCTTTTTTGTAAAGTTGGTATTTTATTTCTGCTTTAGTTTCATTCAAAATACTTGTCTGCCTGACTTTCTTACCTTAGTTTATTTAAATTTAATTTGAAGGTCTATATCTGTCTGATGCTTATGTCCATGAAAGAATAGTCAATATCACTGACCAATTGTCTTTATTTAGTGTTTTGGTACAGAAAGGTAGTTTAGATAGTGGTAAACTACATTCTAAAAATGAGATAAGCCTGCCAAAAGAGGGCTGGCGATTTGGGAAGATCCAAACATTAAGTACCAAAAGGTCATTTGGTCAAGTCAGGGTAGACAAAAAGTTGGAAATCTGAGCAATGCTGATAAAACAAAAGTAAAGAAGGAGGCTAGCCAGCATACTGACCTATGGCAATGTCAGACTGTGGAGGAAGGAGAGGGCAGTTCTAGCATAGCTTTTACATAAAAGATCTCGTGGGCAAAAAAGCTATGAAAATAAACCATCATTTTACCAATGCATAATATTCCTTGATGTAACATTTTAGTTCTGGAATATTCTGCTTATTACTTTGGTTTTGAAATCATTATTCTGCTCATTGTTTCCTGTCCAGAACCTTGATATGTTTGTGACTTTTACTCTACCTGTCATGGTTACCTCTTTTAATTCTCAAGTTACTGCTCTGGTCTACCATACCACTCTCATTTTCATGACTCTCCTGGAGTAACTCATAAATTAGGTATTTTGTGGTTTGATGCTCCTAAAACTCAAGTTCACAAGCCCACATCAAAATACTTGTTTATATTTCATTAGTCGTCAATAATATCCAATGAACTTAAAACAAAGGCTTTAACTGAAATAGTATAGTACAGTAAGATTTGGGGGCAGTTAGGTGGAGCAGTAGACAGAGTCTAGGCCCTGGACAGGAAGACATCTTCCTGAGTTCAAATCGGGTCTTAAATACTTACAAGCTTTGAGACTCTGGGCAAATCACTGAATTTGTTTTGCTTTATTTTTCTCATCTGTAAAATAAACTGGAGAAGAAAATGTCAAATCACTCCAGTATCTTTGCTAGGAAATGTCCAAATAGGATCACAAAGCATCATATATTTTTAGAAGACTGAACAAGCAAAATAATAACATTTATATTGTAATATCATAACTCAAGGGTACTTTATTGGAATACCATCTCTAAAGAGAGAAAGTATAGTGATTGGGCATGAAGGGCCTACATGAGGAAGGGTTCAAAATTTCAAAAATGAGCAAATTATGCTTCCAATGATATAGGGCACTTTTTGTACTCTTGTAGCTACTCTTACCTAAATGAGATGCCTTGTGTAGGTGAGCTGAGCTCAGCAGATCACCTCTGAGTGGAACATGTTTTCTTGATTCATGTTATTCTCTGGTTCCTCCAGCTTACGCTTCAACTGAAAACCTTGACATAGGCACTGTTGGTTCTTTCAAAAAGAGATAAAATCCTCCTCCAATAATGCACAGGAAGTTTCCTCAGTTCTGCTTCCATGGAGTCTTGAATCTGAGGCCCATCCTGTCTCCAGCAGAGGGGTGGCAATCACATATAAGAAGCTCTCTTCTCATCAAATCTCTTCACAAGTAGTTGGAGTTCAGAAAGCAAAGACCTCAAATTTTATTCTCAGTCTGAATGTGCTTTTGAAGAAAGATACCATTGCTAATGGGTGATAAGAAGGGAAGAGAGAGAAATAAATTCCTTCACCTCCACTCAACTCTGCCAAAAGCATAATTACGTCTCTTTTTTTTAAATTTTCACATTAATCATATTGTAAGGAAGCATTACAACCAATGGGACGAGCCACAAGAAGGAAGAAACAAAACAAAAATAAAAAAAAAGGGCAAATATTATGCTAAAATCTACATTAAGACCCCATAGTTCTTTTTCTGCAGGTGGATAGCATTTTCTAAGAGTCCTTTGCAGTTGCCTTACATCCTTACATTGCTGAGAAGATCTAAGTCTATCAAAGTTAGTCATCACAAAATGTTGTTACCGTGTACGATGTTCTTCTGGTTTTGCTCACTTCACTCAGCATCAATTCATATATCTGTCTACTTTTTTTCTGAAATCTGCCTATTCATCATTTTTTACAGCACAGTACTATTCCATTACATTCATATACAACAAATTTTTCAGCTATTTCCCAACTGATGAATATCTCCTCAGTTTCCAAATCTTAACCAAGAGAAAAGAGTTAATATAAATATATTTGTACATAGAGATCTTTTCTTTTTTTTAAAGATCACTTTTGGGATACAAAACAAGTAATGCTATTGGTAGGTCAAAGGGTATGTTTGGTTTTATAGCCCTTTGGGCACACTTCCAAATTGCTCTACAGAATGGTTGAATCAGTTCACAACTCCACCAAAAATACACTAATACCCCATTTTTTGTGTATCCTCTGCACTAGTTGTAATTTTCCATTTCTGGTCTGTTAGCCAATCTAAAAGCGATGAGGTAGTACTGCAGAATTTTTTCAATTTGCGTTTTCCAATCAATAGCAAGGCAGAGATTTTTCCTGTATATGCATAGATATAGCTTTGTTTACTTCACCTGAAAACTGTTCATATATTTCAATTGTTTATCAATTGGGGAATGACTCTTACTTTTATAAATTTGGCCCAGTTATGCATATGTCTGAGAAATGAGATCTTTATCAGGGAAACTTGTTTCATTTTCTTTTACAGTTATAACTAAGTGTATTTCCCTTCATCTTCTTCCACCTATTAATTCTATTGTCTTTCTCCTTTCACCCTGTCCCTCCTCATAAGTGTTTTGCTTCTAACTACATGTCTCCAAATATGCCTTCCTTTCTATCACACCTCACCCCCTTCTCTGATCCCCTTCCCCTTCAATTTTCCTGTAGGGTGAGTAAGATTTCTATACCCAATTGAATATTTATGTTATTCCCTCTTCAAGCCAATTCCTATGAGCATAAGATTTATTCACTGCCCCTCATCTTCCCCCAAAATATCATATTCTAAGCACTCTGATCCATTAATGTAGAAGTTTGCATTTTGACTGTGGCTCCATCATTCTTGAACTGTTTCTTTCTGGCTGCTTGCAATATTTTCTCCTTGACCTGGGAGTTCTGGAATTTGGTTGTAATGTTCCTGGGAGTTTTCATTTTGAGATGAGATCTCTTTCAGGAAGTAATTGGTGAGTAATTCTCATTTCTCTTTTGCCCTCTAGTACTAGAATATCAGGGCAGTTTTCCCTGGTAATTTCTCAAAAGATGATGTCAAGGGCTCTTTTTCTGATCATAGCTTTCAAGTTGTCCAATAACTTTTAAATTATCTCTTCAAGATCTCTTTTCTAGGATAGTTGTTTTTCCAATGAGATAGTTGACATTAGATTCTATTTTTTTCATGCGTTTGGTTTTGTTTTATTGTTTCTTGATTTCTCATAAAGTCATTTGCTTCCGTTTTCTCAATTGTAATTGTTTAAGAATTATTTTTTTATGTGAACTATGATACCTCTTTTTTCATTTGGCCAATTCTACTTTTTTTCTATAATTAAATTTATTTATTTAACTTTTAACATTCATTTTCACAAAATTTTGGGTTACAAATTCTCTCCCCTTTTCTCCCCTCCCCCCCCAAACACCAAGCATTCTAACTGCCCCTATGACCAATCTGCTCTCTCTTCTATCATCCCTCTCTGCCCTTGTCTCCGTCTTCTCTTTTGTCCTGTAGGGTCAGATAGCTTTCTATACCCCTTAACTTGTATTTCTTATTTCCTAGTGGCAAGAACAATACAGTTGATCCTAACACTTTGAGTTCCAACTTCTTTACCTCCCTCCCTCTCCACCCCTTCCCTTTGGAAGGCAAGCAATTCAATATAGGCCAAATCTGTGTAGTTTTGCAAATGACTTCCATAATAGTTGTGTTGTATAGGACTAACTATATTTCCCTCCATCCTATCCTGTCCCCCATTACTTCTATTCTCTTTTGATCCTATCCCTCCCCATGAGTGTCGACCTCGAATTGCACTCTCCTCCCCATGCCCTCCCTTCTATCATCCCCCCCAACCTGCTTGTCCCCTTATCCCCCACTTTCCTGTATTGTGAGATAGGTTTTCATACCAAAATGAGTGTGCATTTTATTCTTTCCTTTAGTGGAATGTGGTGAGAGTAGACTTCATGTTTTTCTCTCACCTCCCCTCTTAATCCCTCCACTAATGAGTGTTTTGCTTGCCTCTTTTATGAGAGATAATTTGCCCCATTCCATTTCTCCCTTTTGCCTCCCAATATATTTCTCTCTCACTGCTTGATTTCATTTTTTTAAGATATGATCCCATCATCTTCAATTCACTCTGTGCACTCTGTCTCTATGTGTGTATGTGTGTGTGTGTGTGCATGTGTGTGTGTGTAATCCCACCCAGTACCCAGATACTGAAAAGTTTCAAGAGTTACAAATATTGTCTTTCCATGTAAGAATGTAAACAGTTCAACTTTAGTAAGTCCCTTATGACTTCTCTTTGCTGTTCACCTTTTCATGCTTCTCTTCATTCTTGTGTTTGAAAGTCAAATTTTCTTTTCAGCTCTGGTCTTTTCATCAAGAATGCTTGAAAATCCTCTATTTCATTGAAAGACCAATTTTTCCCCTGAAGTATTGTACGCAGTTTTGCTGGGTAGGTGATTCTTGGTTTTAGTCCTAGTTCCTTTGACTTCTGGAATATCCTATTCTACGCCCTTCGATCCCTTAATGTAGAGGCTGCTAGATCTTGTGTTATCCTGATTGTATTTCCACAATACTTGAATTGTTTCTTTCTAGCTGCTTGCAATATTTCCTCCTTGACCTGGGAACTCTGGAATTTGGCCACAATGTTCCTAGGAGTTTCTCTTTTTGGATCTCTTTCAGGCAGTGTTCTGTGGATTCCTTGAATATTTATTTTGCCCTCTGGTTCTAGAATCTCAGGACAGTTTTCCTTGATAATTTCATGAAAGATGATGTCTAGGCTCTTCTTTTGATCATGGCTTTCAGGTAGTCCCATAATTTTTAAATTGTCTCTCCTGGATCTGTTTTCCAGGCCAGTTGTTTTTCCAATGAGATGTTTCACATTATCTTCGATTTTTCCATTCTTTTGGTTTTGTTTTGTGATTTCTTGCTTTGTCATAAAGTCCTTAGCCTCCATCTGTGCCATTCTAATTTTGAAAGAACTATTTTCTTCAGTGAGCTTTTGAATCTCTTTTTCCATTTGGCTAATTCTGCTTTTGAAAGCATTCTTCTCCTCATTGGCTTTTTGAACCTCTTTTGCCAATTGAGTTAGGCTAGTTTTCAAGGTGTTATTTTCTTCAACATTTTTTTGGGTCTCCTTTAGCAGGGAGCTGATCTGCTGTTCATGCTTTGACTTCAAGTCTCTCATTTCTCTTCCCAGCTTTTCCTCTACCTCTCTAACTTGATTTTCAAAATTCTTTTTGAGCTCTTCCATGGCCTGAGCCCATTGGGTGGACTGCACCACAGAAGCCTTGATTTCTGTGTCTTTGCCTGATGGTAAGCATTGTTCTTCCTCATCAGAAAGGCAGGAAGGAAATGCCTGTTCACCAAGAAAGTAACCTTCTATAGTCTTATTTCTTTTCCCTTTTCTGGGCATTTTCCCAGCCAGTGACTTGACCTCTGAATATTCTCCTCACACCCACCTCTCCTCCTGATCCTCCCAGCCAGCGTTTGGGGTCTGAGATTCAAATGCTGCTTCTAGCCTTAGGGCTTTTGGCGGGGGCAGGGCTGTTATTCAGTGTGAGATTAAGGTCAGGTGCTCAGGTTGGGGCAGGGCCACCTCTCAGGCTCAGTTCTCTCAGGGGGTTTATGCACAGACCTTCCACAATGGATTCCGGCTCCCGCCAGCTTGGGGAGCCATGGTCTGCAGCCGCCTCTCAGCTTCTACGTCCCGGAGTGGGCCTGAATTATGGGGGCACCCCACTCCCCTCTCGACCCGTCAAAGAGACTCTCTCACCAACCCCGTCACCTGTGGGTGGAGGGACTTGTGTGGCCGCTGGAGATCCCATCCCTGAAGCCTGCTCAGATCTGTTTCTCTCTGTGCCATGGCCGCAGCAGGTCTGGACTGGGCTCCACGTCTGCAGCGCGATGGACCTTTTGCGAGAGGTTTGCAGGTCCCTCTGTGGGTAGAGGGACCCGCGGGGCCGCTGGAGATCCTGTCCCTGAAGCCCGCTCAGATCTTTTCCTCTAGGTGCCGCGGCCACGGCAGGGCTGCACTCAGCTCCCAGCCCCAGCGCCCAGTCCACAGCGCGAAGGACCCCCCGCGAGAGGTTTGCAGGTCTCTCCGGAACAGAAATCTCCCTCTCTCCAATGTTCCATGGCCTCTGGGTGCAGAATTCGCCATGAGTTACTTCCCTGTAGCTGTTCTACGGGTTGTGGGTTCGGAGCTATGTGTATGTGTGTCTTTCTACTCCGCCATCTTGGCCTCAATTCCCCAATTCTACTTTTTAAGGAGTGTTTTGTTCAGTGAATTTTATGCTTCTTTTTCCATTTGGTGAATCATGCTTTTTAAGACATTGCTCTCCTTATTGTGTGTGTGTGTGTGTGTTTTTCTTTTTACCTTTTCTACCATTTGGCCTTATCTATTGTTAAGGTGCTATTTTCTTCAGCATTTTTTGTGTCTACTACCAAGTTGTTGACTTGTTTTTCATGATTTTCTTGCATCACTTTCATGTATCTTCCCATTTTCCCTTCTACCTAATTTACTTGATTTTAAAAATCTTTTTGAGTTCTTCCATGGCCTAAGACCAATTCATATTTTTCTTGTGGGCTTTGTTTTACATATCTATCTATCTATCTATCTATCTATCTATCTATCTATCTATCTGTCTCTTTATCTCTCTGTCTCTCTGCCTGTCTCTTTATAGCATTTCATAGTTTATTGCTCCTACAGCACAGCAATACTTCAAGAAATTAAAATCCTAGCATTATAGGGAATAATGGTAATGATGATTAAGATTTCTGGGTGGGAAATAAAGGTTAAATATATATTGACAAGGTAGTAACATAAAAACAGTAATATCCAGAATATCCAGGGAAGAGTCAAAATAGCAGAGCGGAGGCATGGACCTGCTTGACCTCTCCCCTCAATGTCCTTAAAATACCTCTAAAAATGATTCTAAACAAATTCTAGAGCAGTAGAAGTCACAAAATGACAGTAAAACAGATTTCCAGCCCAAAACAACTTAAAAGGCTGACAGGAAGGGTCTATTCCACGAGGCTCAGAGCAGAGTACATCCCAACATGGGCTGTGCTAGCATAGACAGTACTGGAGCAGTTTCAGAGTACCAAATAATGATCACCTGCTATGTTTTGCAGATTTCTCAACCCATGAAAGCCAAAGCTTGCCTTTGCTCTAACTCAGCTGAGGAGATCTCCACTGACCAGACGACCCCTCCCCCACACTTAGCAAGCTAGCCTCAGGGCTAATCTAAGAAAAGAACAAAAACAAAAAGAAAAAAAAGGCACCTGTCCTTTGTTTTCTTACACCAGGAAGCTCAACACCAGGTCCTCCAGCTTCTAGCTGAAAGAACTAGAGGCCACAACACCCAAAGTTCCACCATCATGAGGAAAAAGCAAAGGAGGAAGAAAAAGACCACAGAATTTTTCTATGGGGACATGGACCAAAACACGAATACTGAAGAGGTCAGTATTGAGATTGTATTCCCATCTGAAACTTCAGAGGGATGATGAACTGCTCTCATGCACAAAGACTTCTTCTGGAACAGCAGAAGAAGGAAATAGAAAAAAACCTGGCCAATGATTTTAAAAGTATGAAAAAAGAATTCTATGACTAGAACAGCTCTTTAAAAAAGTAAAATTGAACAAATGGAAAAGGAAGCATAAAACCTAACTGAGGAAATTGGACAAATGGAAAAGGAAGTACAAAAACTAAATGGAAGAAATAATTCCTCAAAAGGAATAATTGGACAGATGAAAAAGGAGATGCAAAAGTTAACTGAATAAAACAATTTGATAAAAATTAGAATTAGGAAAGTAGAAACTAATGACTATTTGAGACATCAAAAATGAGTCAAACTAAATCTGAAGAATGAAAAGATAGAAGAAAATGTAAAATATCTAACTGGAAAAACAACTGACCTAGAAAAGAAATCCAGTAGAAAAAATTTAAGAATTTTTAGCTTACCAGAAAGCCATGATGAATAAAAGAGTCTGGACAATATCTTCCAAGAAATCATCAAGAGAAACTGCTCAGAAGTGCTAGATACAGAGGGCAAAATAGTCATGGAAAGAATCCATCAATCACCTCCTTAAAGGGATCCCAAACTAAAAACATAAAGAAATACTGTTGCTAAATTCGAGAACTATCTAAATGAAGGAGAATATACTACAGGCAGCCAGAAAGAAACCATTCAAATATAGAGGAGCTACAGTCAGGATCACACAGGACCTTGCAGGTTGTACATTAAAAGATACAAGGAACTGAAATATGATTTTCCATAAGGCAAAGGAGTTGGGACTACAACCAAGGATCAATTGTCCAGCAAAGTTCAGCATAATATTTCAGTCAAGGAGATGGATATTCAATGAAGTAAGGGATTTCCAGACCTTCCTGACAAAAAGGCCAGAACTCAATAGAAAATTTGATCTTCAAACGCAGGTCTCAAGAGAGACATAAAAAGGTAAATTGGGGAAAAGAAAAACTTGTTACTCAATTTGGGCAAACTGTTTATCTCCCTGTAAGGGAAAATGATACTTATTAATATTGAGAATTGTATATATATTATGAAATATAAAAGAGAAACTTGTTGACAGAGGGAACGGGTATTAAGTGAGTGAGGGGATAATAAAACTGTGACTCAAGCAAGTGAAGCAATTGTAACAGGAGATGTAAAAAGCAGGAAGCAGAAAAAAAATACATGGCAGGAAGAAGTACAAAATTATATCAGAGGGAAAGAGGGTAGGGAGATGAGCATTGTTTGAGAGGTACTCTCATCTGATTTGGTTCAAGGAGGAAACAATAAACTTAATTAAGTATATAAATCTAACTAGTATTACAGGCAGTAGGAGGGGAAGGGAGAAGAAAGGGGAGGGGAAGCTAAAAGGGAGGAAAGAAGTAGTAAGGGTAAAGGGGAGTAATAGGCAGGGGGGCTGAAAGAAGGAAGGGAAGACTGTGGGAGGTAGGGGTCAAAAGTGAAAGCCCTAATGAGGAGGATAAGGGAGACAGGAGAAATAAAAGCACAAATGGTGGGAAAGTGGATGGAGGGAAAGACACAGATTGTAACCATAACTGTGAACATGAATGGAATGAACTCTCCCATAAAATGGAGACGGAAAGCAGAATGGATTAAAAACCATAATCCAACAATATGTTGCTTACAAGAAACATATTTGAAACAAGGGGATGTACAAAGGGTAAAGGTTAAAGGTTAGAGCAGAATACATTGTGCTTAAGCCAATTTAAGAAAAGTAGAAGTAGCAATCCTAATTGCATACAAAGCAAAATCAGAAATACATCTCATGAAAAGAGATAAGGAGGGAAACTATATCCTGCTAAAAGGCACCATAGACAATGAAGCAATATCAATAGTAAACATGTATACCACAAGTGGTATAGCATCTAGATTCTTAGAGGAGAAGTTGGGGGAGTCACAGGGAGAAATACATAGTAAAATTATAGTAGTGGGGAACTTCAACCTCCCCTTCTCTGAACTTGATAAATTTAACTTTAAAATAAACAATAAAGAAGTTAATGAGGTGAATAAATCTCTAGCTAAGGTAGATATGATAGATCTCTGGAGAAAACTGAATGGGGAAAAAAAGGAATATACATTTTTTCAGCAGAAAATGGCACATATACAAAAATTGACCATCTTCTAAGGAATAAAAGCCCAACAGTCCATTGCAGGAAGGCAGATACAGTAAATCAGTGTTTCTCAGATCATAATGCAATAAAAATTACATGTAATAAAAGGTCATGGAATGATAAACCAAAAATCCTTTGGAAACTAATTATTCTAATACTAAAGAAGAAGTGGGTTGAACAACAAATCATACAAACAATCAACAACTTCACTGAAGAGAATGACAACAATAAGACAACCTACCAAATCTTAAGGGATACTGGCAAAAGCAGTTCTTAGGGGAAGTTTTATATCTTTGAATGCCTACACGAATAAAATAGAGAAAGAGGAGATCAATGACTTGGGCATACGACTAAAAAATCTGGAAAAGGAACAAATTGAAAATCCCCAAGCAAACACCAAATTAGAAATACTGAAAATCAAGCAGGTATTAATAAAATTGAAATTAAGAAAGCTATTGAACTAATACATAAACTAGTAGTTGGTTTCATGAAAAAACTAATGAAATTGATAAATCTTTGATCAATTTGATTAAAAAAGAAAGAAGAAAAACAAATTACCAATATCAAAAATGAAAGGGGTGAACTCCTCCAGTATGGAGGATATTAAAACAATAATTATAAATTACTTTGCCCAAATTTATGCTCACAAATTCGACAATCTCAATGAGATGGGTGAGTATTTAAAAAAAATATAAATTGCCCATATTAACAGAAGAGGAACTTGAATAGTTTAACAACACCATCTCAGAAAAATAAATTGAACAAGCCATCAATGAACTCCCTAGGAAAAAATCTCCAGGGTCAGATAAATTTACAAGTGGATTTTACCAAACATTTAAAGAACAGCTAATTCCTATATTATATAAACTATTTGGTAAAATTGAGGAAGAAGGAGTCCTTCCAAATTGTTTTTATGACACAAATATAGTTTTGATATCTAAACCAGAAAGAGACAAAACAGAGAAAGAAAATTATAGACCAATATCTCTAATGAATATTGATGCAAAAATATTAAATAAGATTTTAGCAAAACGAATACAGCAAGTTATCATGAGAATAATACATTATGACTACATAGGATTCATACCAGGAATGCTGTGCTGGTTCAGTATTAGGAAAACTATTAGTATTATCGATCATATCAACAACAATGCATTGGATGCATTTCCAATAAGATCAAGTGTGAAACAAGGATGTCCATTATCACCGCTGTTATTCAATATGATACTAGAAATGTTAACTGTAGCAATTAGAGAAGATAAAGATATGGAAGGAATTAGTATTGGTAAAGAAGAAACTAAGCTATCACTCTTTGCAGATGATATGATGATATATTTAGAGAATGCCAGAAATTCAAGTAAAACACTCCTTGAAATAATAAACAATTTTGTCAAAGTTGCAGGTTACAACATAAACCCACCCAAATCTTCTACATTTCTATATATTAGTGACAAAGCTCAATAGCAACAAATAGAAAGAGAAATTCCATTTAAAGCTAGGGTAGACACTACGAAATATTTGGGACTTTACCTGCCAAAATAAACCCAGGAATTATATGAACACAATTACAAGACACTTTTTGCACAAATAAAGTCAGAACGAAGTAAATGAAAAACATCAGTTGTTCATTGGTAGGTCAAGGCAATACAATAAAAATGACAATTCTATCAAAATTTTTTTACTTATTTAGTGCGAAACCAATCAAACTATCAGAAAATTATTGTCTAGAGCAGGAAAAAAATGTCAAAATTCATCTGGAAGAACAAAAGGTCCAGAACATCAAGGGGACTAATGAAAAATGCTAGGGAAGGTGACCTAGCACTATCGGATCTCAAATTGTATCATAAAGCAACTATTATCAAAACCACTTGATACTGGCTAAGAAACAGAAGGATAGACAGGTGGAATGGGCTTTGTATTCAAGACACAGTAGGCAATGAATATAGCCTACTACTACTACAATCTACAATTTACTGTCTGATAAACACAAAGACCCCATCTTCTGGGATAAAAACTCAATGTTCAGCAAAAATTTATGGGAAAACTGCATAACACTGTGGCGGAAATTAGGCATAGACCAATGCCTGACACCTTGCACAATAATAAAGACCAAAGGGGTACAAGATCTAGCTATAAAGATTGATACTATGGACAAATTGGTGGAGCAAGGAATAGTGTATTTATCATATTTGTAGAGAAAGGAAGAATTTTTGATAAACAGGAGATAGAGAACATTATAAAATGCAAAATGAATAATTTTATTACTTTACTTTGAAAAGTTTTTGGACAACCAAATCCAATGCAATCAAGATTTGGAGGGATGCAAAAAACTAGGAAAGAATTTTTGCATCTAGTGTCTGTGATAAAGGACTCATTTCTAAAATATACAGAACTGAGTCAAATGTACAAAAGTACAATTCATTCCGCAATTGATAAATGGCCAAAGCATATGCACAGGAAGTTTTCAGAGGAAGAAATTAAAGATATCTACAGTCATATGAAAAAATGCTCTTTATCACTATTGATTAGAGAAATGCAAATCAAAACAATTCTGAGGTACCACATCGCACCTATCAGATTGGCAAACATGATAGAACAGGAAGATGATCAATGCTGGAGAGGATGTGGGAGAGTTGAAATACTAGTTCATTGTTCGTGGAGCTGTGAGCTGATCCCACCATTTTTGGAGAGCAATGTGGAGCTATGCCTAAAGGGCTACAAAAATATGCATACCCTTTGACCCAGCAATATCACTTCTAGGACTGTATCCTCAAGACATCATAAAAATGGGAAAGGGTCCCACATGTACAAAAATATTTATAGCAGTACTCTTTGTGGTGGCCAAAACCTGAAAATCAAGGGGATGCCCATATATTGGGGTGTGGCTAAATAAATTATGGTATATCAATTTAATGGGATACTTTTGGGCTATGAGAAATGATGAACAAGAAGACTTCAGACAGGCCTGGAAAAACTTTTATGATCTGTTGCTGAGTCAAAGGAGCAGAATTTTGTGCACAGCAAAAACTGCAGTGTTCTAGAGATTTTTCTGGTAGACTTGAAACTTCATTGAAATGCAATTCCCAATGATCTTTAAAGGTAAAATGCCTTCCACATCCAGAGAAAGAACTATGGAATTCAATTGCAGAATATAGCAGATCATTTTCTTTTGGATTACATTTTGGTTTGTTATATGATTTCTTACATTCATTTTAATTCTTCTACACAGCATGATTATAGTGAAAATGTATATAATAGGAATGTATATGTAGAACCTATATGAAATTGTATGCCATCTCAGGGAGGGAGGGGGATAAATCTAAGTTATATGATAGCGATTGTAGAACACTGAAAATAAATACAATTAAATTAAAACAAAAGAAACACTATTTAAAAAATAAAATAAAATGGACTACCCCAAATGCCAAAAGAGTTCCAAAAAGCCAATCAGGAAAAGACTGTCTTAAAATGTAGAATTGCTTAAACGGAAAAGGAGGTCCAAAAGTTTCCTGGAAAAAAAATAGTTCTTTAAAAATTAGAATGGAACGGATGGAAGTTAATGCCTTTATGAGAAATCAAGAAACTATAAAACACAGCGAAATGAATGAAAAAAAAAATAAAAGACAATGTGAAATATCTCATGGAAAAATGACCGACCTGGAATATATTTCCAGGAGAGATAATTTAAAAATTATTTCTCTATCTCAAAACCATGATCAAAAAAAAAGAGCCCAGACTTCATCTTCCAAGAAATTATCAGGAGAAACTGTCCTGATATTCTAGAGCCAGCAGGTAAAATGGAAATAGAAAGAATTTATCAATCACTTCCTGAAAGAAATATCAAAAAGAAAACTCCTATAAATATTGTAGCCAAATTACAGTGTTTCCAGATCATGGAGAAAGTATTACAAGCAGCCATTAAGAAGCAATTCATGTATTGTGGAAGTACAATCAGGATAACACAGGAATTAGCAGCTTCTACACTAAGGGATGAAAGGACTTGGAATGTGACATTCCAAAGTTCAAAGGAGGTAGGTATCAAATCATGAATCACCTTCCCTGAAAAACTGAGTATAATAAGTCAGAGGAAATAAATGGTCATTCATTGAAACAGAGGACTTCCAAGCATTGTTATTGGGAAAGGCAGAGCTGAATATAAAATTTTGCTTTCAAATATAAGAATCAAGAGAAACACGAAAAAGTTAAAAGGAAAGAGAAATCACATTGAAAGATGATATTTGTAATCCATGAGACCTTTTTCAAAGTTAGACAGTTGGAGGGAATGTATGTGCATATAGGTATGCATGTGCATTCATGCATGTGTATATTATATATGTGTAGTTATGCATGTGTGCATATATGTATGCATACATGTAGACACATATACTTGCATGTATATATACACACATGTGTGCAGATGCACATGCACATATACACCTACACACAGGCATACATATGCATAAAAGTATAAACACATACATGCTGTATACACACATATACACATACATAAACAAATATACATATAGGTGTGTGGATAGATAGATAGATAAGTAGACAGATAGATAGATAGATATAGACAGAGGGGACAGAGTGAGCTGACTATGAAGAAAGAGTACCTAAAAAAATACTGTTGAGTGGAATGTACTGGGAGTAAGAAAAAGGATGAGGTAGAATGTAGCATATCATCTCACATAAAAGGGGCAAAAAAGCACTTTTAAAATGGAAGGGAAGTAGGGGGAGATAAAAGGGAATAAGTGAATCTTACTCTCATGGAATTTGGCTTAAGGAGGGAATAACCCACACTCATTCGGTATGAAAATCTATTCTACACTGCAGGAAGGCAGGGGGAAGGGGATAGGAGAGGGAAGAAAATAGAAGAGACAGCAAACTGAGGAAAGTGATAATCAGAAGAAATTCTATTATGGTAGGACAGGTCAAGGGAGAGAATGGAATAAATGGAGGGCAGGACGGGATAGAGTGAAATGTGGTTAGTCTTTTGCTGCATAACTGTTATGGAAATGTTTTGCATGGGTGCATGTGTATAAACTATACCATATTGCATGCTTTCTCACTTAGGGTGAGTAGGGAAGGAGGAAGGGATAGAATATGGAACTCAAAACTTTAAAATGAAGGTTAAAAGTTGTTTTTACATGCAATTGGAGAATAAGATGTACAATGGAGTGTAGATGTCTATTTTACACCACAGGAAAATAGAGGGGAAGGGGATAGAAGAAGAGAAGTGATAGAAAGGAAGACAGAACAAAGGATGGGGGTTGATGCGACGTATACTGTCCTAGTGTGGGGGGTGGAGAGAAATAGGGAGAGAATTTGAAACTCAGATTCCTGTGAATGTGAATGTTGAAAACTGAAAAATAAGTAATTGGATAATAAGATAAAATTTAAAATGAAGATCAATGAAAAAGAACATTTGTTGATTCTCTGACTTTGCATGACTTCAGCTTTTTGATACCATTCCTCCTTCTTCATCTCCCTCTAAACTTCCTATTGTGCAATAGATAAAATAGAAACTTTTAATCTTCTATACTATATCTTCCACATACCCTTTTCCAATCTCCCCATTCTCTTTTTTTGTATTTTTTAGTGCTTAATTTTCCCCAGTTACAGCTAAACAACAATTTTTAACATTCATTTTTAAAACTTTGATTTCCAAATTTTCTCCCTTTCTCCCTCTCAATCCACCACTACTTAGAAGTAATTTCGTATAGGATATATATATATATATATATATATATATATATATATATATATATATATATAATATATATACATGTGTGTGTGTGCTTGTCCTTTATTGCCAAAGAAGACCATGCCATCAGAGAAACAATGACGACTTGCACTTGACTTTGTTTTGAGTGAAGGAGGGCTATGCAGGTCATGAGCCTCCCTTCTCCTCCACAGCCATCTGAATCCAGTGACAAGATATTCATCAGGATGACTGGAGATGACCCAGGATGAGGCAATTGGGGTTAAGTGACTTGCTCAAGGTCATACAGCTAGTGAGTGTCAAATGTCTGGGGTGAGATTTGAACTCACTTCCTCCTGACTCCTGCACTGGTGATCTATGCACTGCACCACCAAGCTGCCCTAGGTTATATATGTATAGTTATGCAAAAAGTATCCATTCAGTCACGTTGTGAATGCCTATTCTCTCTACCTCCATGTGTTCTATTCTCACTCTTCTTTCACCCTGACCCTCCTCAAAAGAGTTTTGTTTCTAACTACCCTTACCCCCATTCTGCCATCCCTTTTATCATCCCCTTTCTCTTTTATCCTTCTCCTTTTATTTTCCTGTAGGGTGACATATATTTTTATACCCCATTGGCTGTGTATCTTTTTCCCAGTTACAAATAAAAACAATTCTAACAATCTTTTTTTATAACTTTGAGCTTCAAATTCTTACCCTTCCTCCCTCCTCACCCACCTTCATTGAGAAGGCAAGGAATTTGATATTGGTTTTACATGTATAGTCAGGAAACAATTCCATAATAGTCATGTTGTTTCCTTTTACCCTGTACCTCTTCAAAAGTGTTTGCTTCTGATTACCCCCTGCGCATATCTACCCTCTCTTCTATCCCACATCCCTCCTTATTCCTCCCTCAAACTTTCCCATAGGGTAAGATGTATTTTCCTACCCAATTGACTGTATATGTTACTCCCTTTGAAACCAATTCTGATTAGAGCAAGGTCCTCTCATTCTTTCTCATCTTCTCCTTCTTCCCCTCCACTGTTAAAACGTTTTCTTGACTCTTTTATGTGAGGTAATTTGCCCAATTCTACCTCTCCCCTTTTCCTTCATTACATTCCTCTCTCACATTTTAATTTAATTTTTTTTTAGATATCATCCCTCCATATTCAACTCACTCTGTGCTCTCTGTTTATATATATTTCCTCTAGCTACCCTAATAAAGAGGCAGGTCTCGTGAGTTACAAATATCTTCTTTCCATTAGGAAGGTAAGCAGTTCAACTTTAATAAGTCCCTTATGATTTCTCTTTCCTGTTTACCTTTCATGCTTCTATTGAGTCTTTTATACGAATGTCAGATTTTCTTTCCAGCTCTGGACTTTTCATCAAGAATGCTTAAAAGTCCTGTTTCACTGAATATCTATTTTTCCCCTGAAATATTATACTCACTTTTGCCAAGTAGGTGATTTTTTGTTGTAATCTTGGCTCCTTTGACCCCTGGAATATCATATTCCATGCCCTCCAATCTCTTAATGCAGAAGGTGTTAAATTGTGTGATTTCCTGACTGTGATGCCAGGATGCTTGACTTGTTTCTTTCTGGATGCTTGCAGTATTTTCTCCTTGACCTGGGAATTCTGAAATTCAAGTTTTATCTCTTTTAGAAGGTGACCACGAATTCTTTTGATTTTTATTTTACCCTCTGGTTCTAGAATATTAGGGCAGTTTCCCTTGTTAATATTTTGAAAGGTTCTTTTTTTTTTTTTTTGTATCATAGCCTTTAGGTAGTCCAACAGTTTTAAATTTTTTCTCCTGGACCTCTTTTCCAGCAATTGTTTCATGTTGTTTTCTATGTTTTCTTTCTTTTAGTCCTGTTTCATAATCCCTTGACTTCTCATAGAATCATTAACTCCTATTTCCTCCGTTCTACTTTTTTTTAAAAAAAATATTTTTTCATTGAGCTTTTGGACTTCCTTTTCCATTTAGCAAATTCTTTTTAAGACATTCTTCACCTCATTGGGTTTTTGAACCACTATTGCACTTGGTTTAGTCTATTTTTTTAAGAATTTAGGGGGGAACCCCTTTAGTAAACTGTTGACTCAACTTTTATGATTTTCTTGCAACACTATCATTTCTCTTCTCAATTTTTCCTTCATCTCTCTTATTTGATTTTCAAAATCATTTCTGAACAGTTTTGTGGTCTGAAACCAATCCATATTTTTTCCTTGGGGGCTTTGTATGTAGGATCTTTGACTTTGTAATCTTTTGATCTTCCTTGTCACCACAGTAGCTTTCTATTGTCAGATTTTTTTCTGTTTCTTACTCATTTTCCCAGACAATTACTTTACTTTAAACTCTTTGTTAATGTAGAGCTCTGCTTCCAAGGAGGAGAATGCACTGTGCCAAGCTTCAGGGGTTTTGTGCAACTGTTTTCAGAGATACTTCTAGGAACCTGTAAGTTTTCAGTTCTTCCAAAATAGTATTGTTGAAGGACAAGTGTTTACTGGCTTCCCCAGAGTCTCATCTGACACACAAACTTTCTTTCAAATAGTAAGCCACAAAGTAACACCACACCTCAGAGTATTTATGCACTTTTCAGAAATGGAGGGCAGGACTCTCTGACCCAGTAACTCAATAAAAATTAACAAAAGACACTTGAAGTCTGTTAATGAGTAGGGAATATCTAATTAACATTACTGTTATAACCTCTATGCTTTTAAAATTCCACAGTATAGTGAAGATACCCCAAATTGGATCCCTTGACCTTTTTTAACATAGCATTTTTGTGAACAAAAAGACAGGATGGATAGCTAACATAGTAGATAATAGAAAAAGGGTACAATTGTATAATCTCCTCCCTATACTTGAATACTACACTTTTGCTCTGATAGAGTAGAGGCTACTCCTATAAAAAATATAGGCAGTATAACATGTGACTCCTGATTAATTATGAGTACCTCCCATTACAAACAAGATATGATTTCCACTATTCAATGCCTTTGATGTGAAGGTCGTTAAGTAGGTGTCTACTATATATATAAATTAATCATTCCAAGGAAGAAATATCTTGAATTGGGAGAAGGTATTATGGATGAAGAGATTTCATAGGAGTTGGGAACTGAAAAGTGGATTTCTGTGCCTGCAAATGTGGCTATCTTTCATAACATTACCATGGAAATAAACGATAACCAAAATAAAGGGGGCACAATCTAAGGGTCAGAAAGATTCTTTAGAGAATTTCCTTGATGGCATTCAGAAAGAAATTGTAATCCTCTATGAATTAATATATTAGGTTTGCCATGAACTATACTTCTGGTGTATGGTCATCAATCTAAAGATAACCAGTGGCTAAAGGTTAGGGACTCTAGAATAAGGTAATTAATACTATTATTTATATAGTAGTTAGCATTGATATAGAATTTTATGGTTTGCAGAGACTTTGGAGTCTAGAGCAGTAATGTCTAATTAAGATTCCTGAAAAAAGTTTGCAAATTATGGTCACCTGCATATTCCTTCAGGTTCCTAAAATATTTCTTTCATCTTTACCTTCCTAATGTTACCTCACACCCATTCTGGGGTTACAAGCTATAGGTACTGACAAATGTTTGACAACTAGCTCTCACAACAATTTTATATACACGTACTTATGTATATAATTTTATTATCTACAATATGAAAATATAGCAGATAGATATCTATAATTACGTATATACATATACATTTCTATATATATTTACATACACATAGGTTCATGTGTGTGTGTGTGTGTATACATACCCTCAAGTGAGTGTGTGTGTATGTGTGTGTGTTTGAAATAGGCTTTACCTATGCCCAGGTGTCATAAATATTCAGTGAGCATAATGAAAATGAAAATGGTTACGAATTGAGTTGAAAATTCTTCTACTGAATTTTTTTTTTAAATTACTCTCTAAAAGCACACACCAGAATACCCATTATACTGGATATATCTTCCCTATTCCCGATGATTACAATCGCACCCCTAGGTCATAAACTTTGAAGGGTATGACAGAACCCTTGTGAATCTTTGCTTTCTGGCCAAAACGATCAGAGACAATCTCACTAGCTAGCCACTGGTTCATATGGCTCTCAGTCCTTGGAAAAAGGGAGCGAAGACAATAATTTCTCATCCACAGGTGACCACCAACAAAAAATTGTCAGTTACCTAGAAGCAGCCCCATTATGGGCACCTAATGGTATAGTGGATAAAGTAATAGGGTTGGAATAAGGAAGACTCATCTTCATGAGTAGAAATCTCACCTTAGGCACTTAATAACTATGTGAATCTGGGCAAATCACTTAACCCTGTTTGCCTCAGTTCTTCATTTATCAAATGAGAAGAAATGGCAAACTATTTTGGTCTCTTTGCCATGAAAACCCCAAATGGGGCCACAATGAGTTGAATGTGACTGAAACTATTGTGTAGCAGCAACCCAAGTCAGCTAGCTCATTAATCAGTATTTTCTGTTGAAACCATCATGTCTTGCCAGACAAATATGCCACTGCCTTAATTACCTGTTGCAGTCAGCTGGAAGTAGTCAAATGTGTGAAGTTTCTACATAAGATGGAATGCACCAATAAGTCTCCAACATCACTATGGTCATTGTTATTGTTGGAGGATTCAGATAACAGAGAACTATAATATAATAGCTATTTATTACCTTATTTTATAATCCTTATCTTCCTAACTCACACCCATCACCCTCCTCTACACCTATTATGTTTTTCTACCACCACTCCTTACACTAGTCAATCTACAATTGACTCTACCTACCCCTCAGTCATACCTTGACAATGGACCAGTGAAGGTAGATAGGGATAGGTGACCTACCAAGCACCTTCTTTTGAATGTTGTTCAACACAGCAGAATTGGTGGGTATGTAGTTTCCCTAAGGAATGTGGTATAAACCATTCATAGCACCGTAATACTTAAAAATCTGAAATTGGGATCACAATACATTAACTCTAATTCATACTCCTGGCTCAGTTGATTTGAATGGGGGAACTGTCTCAGATTTCTGTTAGAAGGGATAGTAATCATTTTTAATTTCATCAGGCCACAAATTATCCATGATGCCTGCACATAGATAAATTGAATTCCTTTAATTTCCACTAATTAAAATTGGCACCAGTAGGTTCCTGGGGATAAATTTTAGAGCTTCTTGAGTTTTTAAAGGGTCCAGTATGAAGCTAGGAGAGCTAGGCCATGATTTCTCATTTAACACTAGCAAGTGCTCACAATTAGTCATTCACAGCCAGGAATTACCTTGCATTCATATTCTAATTAGATCAAGTGGCAAACCAGATGAGAGACCCTCTAAATATAGGTGCTGAATTGTCTAAGTGGCTCAGTTCCATTCTGTAAGCCTTACTTGCAGCTAAGTAAAAATAACGACACCTTCACCACTCCACCCTCATGTGCATTTATAAATATAACTGGAAAATAAAGCTTATTTGTTTGCATTACTTCAGACATACATTTACTTCTTAATATCTTTGGAACCTGTTTCAAAATAGACCTTCTCTTGATCTTTTCTCTTCTTCTACTCCTAATTTCCTTTATTCTACCAGAGTAATCTCTGTATCCTGTGTAGGAAGGAGAAGAGCAGATATTTGGGTGGCTGTAATAGGTATGACCTAAATCAAAACCTAGAAAAGCTAGGTCAGTCCTTCAGACAGAGATATGGATGAACTAAATGATGCAACTCAGTGCAAATGGCAGTGAGGGTAGGTACCTCAGTGTTTTCCTTTTCCCTGAAACATGAGAAAAGATCCCCAAATTCTCTGTTGAAAGCAAAGACAAAGGATGTAGGGAAACTCATTGAGTCTCTATGTCCACCAAGTTACTTTTTTATTTGTTTGTCTGTTTTCCTGGTGTCTCATGGGGGGATATATAGAAATCTCTCACCTTGCCAAAGAGAAAAGATGTACTTCTCAAGCATAATATACATTCAAAAAAATGGAAGAATATTTATTTACTTATTGTCACTTTATGACTTCTCTTTCATTTTTCACTATCTTGAAAGATGAATAAATTTGTCTGAAATTAAAACTGAATTTCTTCTACTATTCTATAATATAATTGGGAAGGGATAAGCTTTTATATAGTTCCTGCAAAGTCAGCATTTTACTAAACAGTTTACAATTATTATCTCATTTGATTTTTACAACAACCTATGAATTAGGTACTATTATTTTCCCCATTTTTACAATTGACATTGAGGCAAATGAAAGTTGTCACTTTTTTCAGATCACACAACTAGTAAGTGTTCGAGGGAAGATTTGAACTCAAGTCTTTCAGACTCTATGACCAGTATTCTATACATTGTATCACTAGCTGACATTATTTATATGGGTATGAATTTATTTAATGTAACTAAATATTCTTTTGTTGTCTCCTCACATACCCATGCCTTCAATTTACCTCTCAATGTTTCTTATTCCTTTTTCATTTTTGTGACCATTATTCAAAACAGAGATGCTTAAAGCAAAATAAAATAAAAGCAACAATAAAAAACTCCAAAACACTGAGTAGTTTTGCTGTCTCCTTGTCACCTCTTAAAAACTGTGTGATATGTTACTAGTAAGGATTCTTTGAGGAGGGCAGGAGAAAATAAGAAGAAATGACTGTGAAGTAAGTCAAAAAGCTCCTCCTCCAAAAAACACATACATTAAAATATTTTCTTCCTTCTTTTACTTCCTTCTGAGGTCAGTGATGTGTGTAGTTTATCATACCAGAGAGCAGTGAAGGGGAAATGAGGAGTATAATGTTAGGGCTGAAGATCCAAGTGGCAATGAATTCTGAGGTTTCTTCCCATTCCGAAATTATATTGTTTGAGAAAAAAATTTCTGCAGAAGACAAATGAAATACGGTAGAACAAATATTAGTAGTATCTTTTATCAGATTTACAGAAGGAGCTACCACTATGTTGATATATATTTCCTGGATACTATAAAGCAACAGGATATCTAATTACTTTAACCTTAGGTCATTTCACTCGCAAGCTTAAATTTAAATTCCAATTAATCACCTTCACAGTGCTCAAGACTTTCTTCTTGCCTTCCAAATCATATTTCCTAGGAACCTCCTCAGAAAAAAAATTATATTAACCAATATTTTAGGCTCAATCTAGTATATTCTATTTCCCAAGTTTCCCTTAAGGATGAATGAAAGTTCAAAATGGCACTGTCTTCGCTTGTTTGTCACAATTGCTGACCACTTTTCTTATATCAATTAACTTCTAAAAGCCTCTGTTGATGATGACAATATTGATGATGGTCACTAGATAAAATTGTCTGTCATTTAATGCTCATAACATCTTTCTTTGATCATTACCAAGTCTAAGCTTACATGTTATCACTTTCTGAAGGTTTCCTTTTTTTCCTACCAGTATATCTATATCTCAAGGCATATCAAAACCAAACAAATTCATTTTACATTATTTATTTTTAAATTATATTTTTGTACGTATGTATTCCTTACTAAGGGCTTAGAAAACTCTCAGTTCCATAGATATCTAGCAGGGAAGAACAAGCAGAAATTATTTAAGTACTGAGGCCCAACTCTATAGGGTGAAGTAATTTATTCATAAAAATGTAAAAGAGTAGTAGAAAACTGGCCTGGAAGCAAGACCCAGCTTTGTGACTCTGGGAAAGTCATTTTATATCTTGGCCCCAAAGGCAAATAAACAAGAGTATTAAGTTGCATCGGATGTACCAGTAGGAATTGGTAAGTAGATGTGCTTTTCTTTGGAGTTTCATATGTCTAAGAAACCATTGTTCCAGTCTCTATCATCTATCTATCTATCTATCTATCTATCTATCTATCTATCTATCTATCTATCTATCTATCTATCTATCTATCTATCCATCTACCTACCTACCTACCTATCTATCTATCTATCTATCTATCTATCTATCTATCTATCTATCTATCTATCTATCTATCTTTCTGCGAATTTAGGACATGAAATGAAAAAAATAACCTTTTTTAGATCTCATTTGGTTACGTACAATGATACCACAGTGAAATGATGTAGGATTTCTTACAGGAACCATTAATCCTTACATCTACTAAGTTTAAGAAATTCAAATGCAACACATTTAAGACACTCAATAAATGTTTACCATGCACAAAGCACTATGCAATGACCTGGCATGTATGAAAAGTTTAGGTAAGATTTGATCCCTGACTGTAGAACTGTCTCAATATTTTCTGTATAGTATCAAAATTTTGGAGATATATATATATAGTATATATGTATAAATATGCTAATATACATATATAGTATGCATGTAGAGAGACATATAAAGTCTTAAAACCTTGCAAAACCAGTTATAAAACACTTGTTTGCAGCAGAATCTAATAGTTCATAAACATTTGCTCAGAGAGGATGGAATATGCAATCATTTGAATCACAGATGTACAATTACACATTCACAACATATAATACTTTGAAAATGAGAAATAATAATGCAACAATAAAAGAACAGAAGAAAATAAATAAATTCACTACTTTAGTGACCATTTAAGAAATGTTCTTCTATTCTAAGAACTTATGGCTATTTCATTTTCCCTATATTTTCACTACAGTGTTTTAGGTGAAATAAAAATCTCATCACCTCTAATCTGTTTTACTGTGTTGCTTTACTCTTTTGGAATAAACAGTGACATGTGGTGGTCTGCTTGGCAGTCAGCTAAGTCCTAGAAATTACAGAGGGTGTCAGAAAACTTCAGAGGGAAAACGGAGGGAGGGAGGGGCACAGGAATTTTCAGAAATAAGGGGAGAGAGACAGAAGACATGAGTTGGAATAGGAAAAGAAAAATAAAACCAAGCATCAGTAAGACTGTGGATGGGAAGAGATAAAGAGGTGGAAGTTTCTTTCACTGCTCTCTGAACTATCCAATGTGAGCAGAGCTTTAAGGCACCAGGAGAAGAGAAAACAAGAAAAAAAAGTAGAGAAAAGCAATTTGCAACACGCCTTCCTCCAACAATGGACTAAATCTCTAGGTGTGCTGGAGTTCAAGTAGCCTGATTCTTCCTCTACTGCTGGTTCTTTCCATGGTTTGGTCTTTTTAAAGTGAGGGAGATTCTCCATTCAAAATATTTCTTTGGCAACACAGCCAAGCATCCTTGATGTCCTAGTGCTATCCAGTTCAAATAAAAGAGAGATGGTGAAACTGCCACTGAGTTATCAGTTTTCTGCTCTTTCTCTATTATAAAGAATGAAAAGAGAAAGTGAAGGAAGATAGGGTATATTCTCTAGTCATTTTTGGAAACACTGATTACTGTAATTCCATATTTCATATTATAATCTTTGACACTTCACACTCTATGTAGGCTTTAAAAAAATATATTATTCTTGGAAGCAACACGTCTAGAAACCAATCCTTCTTATTAATGAAGCACAACAGCAGGAAATGTTGATTCACAGCGAATATAAATTATACTGGAAAGCATGTTGCCAAGGAATGACAGCTTATCATGATAAGACTACTTAGATTGTGTCTATAGGAATGCATTATCTAGAAATATGGACAATTATAGTGGGATCAACATGATAACTGAAGTATATGTAAATCCAGAGGGAAAATATGGGCCACTTAGAACTATAGAATTTTAGAGCCAGGTGGAAGCTTAGTTACATCTCTTCATTTCACAGAAGAGGAAATAGTATTATTAACCAACATTTATACAATACTATAAAGCTTGTGAGGCATTTTTACATATGTTTTCACATTTGAGCCTTACAACAACACTATTATATTTCCTATTTTACAAAAGAGGCTAATGAAACTAAGAGATCCATGAGAGGCCTTTGATCTCAAAGCTAGTATGAGGTGAAATTTGAAGGCAAGACCTCCTGAGTCACAATCCAATTCTCTATGCACTGTGTTAGAATGTCTTGAGAAAACAATAAACTGATTTACCCACACAATGAGGTAGACACAGAGCAGGAGCGAGAATTCAAGACTCATTAGTAAGGAAAACTGTTCAGTTACCATAACTATAGCTCACCTTTATGGAGTAATTTATTCACATTTATGTGGAGGGACAGGACTAAAACAATTGTCTTAACTTTATTGCAGTTAAAATTGAGTCTCTGGTAAATTTAGCAGTATCCCAATCTTATCTAGGCCAGTCTGTCCATTAATTTTGAATTGTTTATGCATATGCTTTCTCCTTATTTCAGATACTGAGTATATTTTTGGAGACCTGTTTAAAAACTGAATTATTTGTCATATAATTCGAAAAATTTTTTTTTTATCCTTCACATGATTACTTCAGTAAATGCTTGTTGACTGACAGACATTACACAATATAGAGAGATGATAGTGAAATAGAGGCATAAGATGTACTAATAATAAAGCATAGTTAATAGTTACATAAACTCACATCACACTGTTTTTGGTCTCTAAATGCAATTTGGGAGGAACAGGGAACAGAGTGGAAAGGAAGAGCCTTTTTTCCCTATTTCCTAGTGAAGATAATTCCTCTTGTTTCATTGTCTTTAATGACCTGGATTAATTACACATCTGTCATTAAAATTCATATTTTTTTCTTAAGTAAGAACCTCAAATAAGCAAATTATTTGGTATTTTCTCATGTAATTGTTCTTTCATGTTGACATCAGAGAATACACACACACAAACACACACATACATACATATGCACACAACCTGTTTTCTGCTTTTGAATGACTTTTCAATCCTAGTAATAAGTACAGTTTCCAGTATATTGCAAATACTTAATAAATTCTTGTTAGATCAGATTTTCTTACATCACTTTTTGCTAAAAGGCATTATTTGAAGACTTTTACATTCTTATTTAGTCCAAGCTCATATTCTTTTATCATAATCACTGAGATCTGGCATAAGCATTATTTAACACTGTTTATCTCAGTTTCCTTTTCTCTTCATCTGTGATATAAACTGGAGAAGAAAATGGCAAACCACTTCAGTATTATTACCAAGAAAACCCCAGTGGGGTCCTGAAGAGTCAGACAGGACTGAAATATGACTAAAAATAACAAATTCTAAAAGAGTGCTTTGCTGTTAGCAGGAATTGTCTAAATGTTCAGTGGATGAATCTACTGAGCTCACTAATACTGGTTAATTCACTTTCACTGAATTCTTAACTTGTATATTTTAATTATATAATCTATATTGAACAGACTTTAAATACACAAGCTAACTTTCACAGATTGAATTATGTTTGAAATTAAAGTCAGCAATAAAAAGTAATAGTGTAAGAAAACCTGACTTTTTATTACAAACCACCTATGAATTTTAAACTTACATCCAACTCTCGATAATTTTGGTTACTTTTTTGATTACTTATTTACTTCTCTTCACAGGAAGGACTGATTTCTACAGATTTTAAAGTAATTTTACCAGAAGAAATAAAAGGAAGAGTCCCAAGTGTAAGATGTTAATTCATATCCCAGTTTGACTTTGATTTAGTGCTTCTGTATTTCCCTTCTACTTGTGCAGGCCTCTTTAACTTGTTTCTACACTAAATACACAGGATAAAACCATATAAACTACTAAACATATCAAGAAGCATATTAGAAACAAAACAAATCAAACAAATTTTTAAAAGGTAATCTTACCCTTGCATTAAACCATGGTGATTTGGAAATTAAATTTTCTTGCTGTTGTGGTTGGCACATTTAAAAAAATAAAAACATAGGGTGAAGGATGAATACATTTATTAAGTTGAATTCTATTTTTGAAGGTCATGGCATCATAGATTTAGGGCTGGAAAAGAGCACATAGATCTAGTTCATATGTTTGGCAAATGGGCTCTACAGTGTCTGGGGGGCACTGTAATGATGAGGGAACAGTAGTAGCCTGGGAGAAATTGGAGAGCATTGAATAAGAATAAAGGAGGATTGGAAGCATAAGGAAAGAACAGAAGTTTGAAAAATTGTTTGTACATGGTTCATGTATTGTGTTAAAATCTTAGTTATTATATTTTCTTCCAAATAAACACACAAAATGCAAGTTATAAATGATTAATGGCCATGTCAGCCAATAAATCTAAAGAAGTTAGCCTTGGCAGGTGAGCATTGTTGAGAAGTCCAACTTGCATCTGCATGAATATTTGCACGTAATTACTTGTTCAAAATATGATGCTATATAGTTGCATGACACAATATTACATCATCAAAATTTCAATGCAAGAAAAACCCATATATTTTCATGTTTAAATTATTAAAATTAAATGTGTCATTCAAAAAAATATTTGTTTTGAAATTAGGCAAATTTCCAAAAAAATTTTAAAGGGTTAAAGAAAATAGATTTTCAGAGGGGAACTGAGTAATATTTTTAAAGGAGGTGGTAGGCCAAATAAGTTTGGGGATGTCTGATCTACTTCAATATCTTTGTTTTACAAATACTGAAATTGGGGCTCAAAGGTGTTAAAGGACTTGTCAGAAGTTACGCTGGTAGCAAGTGATAGAACCAGTATTGGAATCTATGTCCCCTGTCTCCAAACTCAGGACTATTTCAACTATACTATGCTGGCAGAAAGTCATTGGTTTCAAAGAAGTTTATGGGTACTAAAGAAATCAGAGAGGGTAGTTTTGATTGGTGACAACAGCATGAGGGTTGGGACTCTGGGAAATCAGCAGGTAACAAGTCTGGAGTATCTGAACATGTCAAAGGAATAGAATCAAAGAGTCAATCCCCCCCCAAAAGGAGAAGTTCTACAAAAGCAAACTTCCACTAATCATAACTTTGCATAGCTCAGCAAAGAGAGTGACATTTTTTCAATTACTAGACATTGGTGTAGCTGTCAGAGATGAAATGATAGGGAGGAAAGCGAAACAAACAAAAATAACAACACTAGTCATTTCCAAGAGGTTCTTTTTAATGTTTTTAAGCCTACCATAGATTTATAAATTGAGTTGCATTAAGTATTTTACGACCATTACAGTATTTCATAATTTTATGTGTGTCTATAGATACATAATAAGCATAATGTTATATATTAAGAATTTTGTCATCTATCTTTCTCTACAACATTTTCTTTCCCTTCCTTATCCCAACAGACCTCCCCCATTTCTTTAACCTATCTTATGTTAACATAGAATGCTGTGATAAATAACAGTTCACATTAATGATTGTCTCATGATCTTCTAAGGAAGTATATTTTCTTTCTCCATCAGTACAGAATTGATTTCTCCCTATTTGATGTGATTTTCATTCTTGTTCTTCTGTAATACTCCACAGAGGACCCACCCAGTGCATAAGAGTGGGATAGGGAAAGTCTTCTAGATGTTTTAAAATCATGTGAAAATAAGATAACATTTTTACTAACCACAAATAAACTCTGGCTTCTGATACTTGGCTGATACATATAATTTCTTGGAACATGGTTTCTTTAAATGTGACTTTTAAAAATCACTTTATGACAAAGGTAGACAACATTAGGAAATGCAAAATGGATAATTTTGATTACATTAAATTGAAAAGTTTCTTTTTTTTTTTCCATGAAGTCAATGGAACCAACATTAGGAGGGCAACAGAAAAATGGGAAAAATTTTACAATTCATGTCTCTGACAAAGGCCCATTTCTAAAATATGTAGATTCAAATTTACAAGAATACAAGTCATTCCTCAACTGATAAATGGTCAAAGGATATGAACAGGCAGTTTTCAGAAGAAGAAATTAAAGCTATCTATAGCCATATGAAAAAATGCTCCAAATCACTATTGATTAGAGAGATGCAAATCAAAACAATTCTGAGGTACCATATCACACCTATCAGATTGGTTAACATACCAAAACAAGAAGATGATAAAGGTTGGAGAAGACATGGGAGAGTTGGAACACTAATTCATTTTAGGTGGAGCTATGAACTGATCCAACCATTCTGGAGAGAAATTTGAATTATGCCTAAAGGGCTATAAAATTGTGCATACCATTTGACCCAATGATACCACTTCTAGGGCTGTATCCCAAAGAGATCATAAAAATGGGAAAAAGGACTCACATATTCAAAAATATTTATAGCAACTCTTTTTGTGGTGGCCAAGGACTGGAAATAGAAGGAATGCCCATACATTGGGGAATGGCTGAACAGGTTGTGGTATATGAATGTAATGGAATACTATTATTCTATTAGAAATGATGAGCAGGTTGACTTCAGAAAAACCTGGAAAGATTTATCTGAACTGATGGTGAGTGAAATGAGCAGAACCAGGACAGCATTACACACAATAATAACCACAGAATATGAGGACTGTTTCTAATAGACAACCTTTCAGAGCAATGCAAGGACCTAAAATATTTCCAAAAGACTATTTGATGCAAAATGTCATCCACATCCAGAGAAAGAACTACAGAATCAGAATGAAGAATGAAGAAACGATTTTCCCTTTTGTTATGTTTTGTTTTGGTTTTTCTCATGGTTTTTTCCATTTGTTTTAATTCTTCTACACAACGTGACTAATCTGAAAATGTGCTTAATAAAAATGTATGTGTAGAACCCATATAAGATTGCATACTGTCTTGGGTAGAGAGTGGGAAGGGAAGGGGAGTAAATATGAAATATGAAAATGATAGTTGAAAATTTAAAATAAATTAATAAAGAAGAAAGAAAATTTTAAAGAAATCATTTTGTGGGAAATCCATCATTGTCAATGTTACAGTCCCAGCACCCCATTCAACACTCTATTTTTCTTTGTTTCCTTTGAAATTTTGATATTTTAATGTTTGATTATTTACCATATAAAATTACTAGAAGACATTAAAAATGATGTCAGAAGAATGGTTTGGGGAGCAAAGAGGAACTTGTAATAATTAAAACTTTTCATTATTTTTTACACGCAATATAGTCTGCTCTCTTTAAATAATTTATTATAGTAAAATAATTACTGTATGAAAGATGTGTTATTCTTCTGAAGATTTTATTAAAAAAAACTTTCAACACTCATAAGTGAAATTGAATCATAGTCCCTTTTATCTGTTTAATTTTACCCCCTGGTTTGGTTATCTCAGTGATATTTATCTCATGAAATCATGTTGGTAGCGTGTCTTTGATTTATATTTTTGAGCAAAATATTTGTACTTTTGTTCAGTTGATCAGTTATGTCCAACTATTCATTACCCCATTATCAGGTTTTCTTGACAAAGAAACTGGAGTGGTTTGCCATTGCCTTCTCCAGAAGATTAAGAGGTTAAATAACTTGTCCAGGTGTCATACAACTAACATGTGCCTCAGGTCAGGTTTGAACTCAGGTTCTCCTGACTCTAGGACCATTACCTTATCCACTGAAAGACATATTTATCCCATACACTATCATAGAATACTTTTAATAATGAGCCCTCTGTTAGTATTTTTGAAAAAAATTATTTGTGGTATAGGTAGTAACTTTCAAATGTGTGATCTAACTCATTTATAAATCTGGATGGTCCAGAGAAGTATGGAGACAGAGAAGAAGAAAAAGTCAGAAGTTATTTTGTGGTTTTCTGTTTTTTTTAAATCTGTGATAGAATTACAATATTTTATTCTTTTTAAATTATATACATATATACATACATATATACATATATATTTTTTGTCTTAGTATTTTTGTGTTACAAAGATTCTAATAAATCTTTTTAATAAGCTCTTTGTGGTGAAGTGATATTCTTTCTTTTAAACTTGCAAATTCCTTTTATATTATTTCTTGATAAAATTTGCAAGAGTCTTCTTTACCTTGCTGTTCTTCCATTAATTTCTTTGTGTTTTATTGGTTCAGTGGTTTTCATTTCTAATTTCTCTATTTCCCTCTGGTTTCAAGATTTTTATTTTGTATTTTCACGTTGTGTTAAAAATCTCTAAATTTTTTTGTGTTTTTAGTTGCATGGATGGTTCATTGGTCCTACATAATTTAATTTTAAAATAATCTTAATTCATGTGAGTCTGCTTTAAATATAGTCTAAACTTGAACCCATACACTTTAATAGATTGTTTTACTGTAATCATGATCTGTAATAAAATGATTTATTTCCATGATTTGTTCTTTGACTTGTTTATTATATAGGACTCTGCTACTTAGTCTCATTTCATTCTGTATTTTTTAATCATTTTGTATATTTTAATATTATTTGTTGGCCTATAAATGATGTTTTACACACACACAAATGTGTATATGTATATATATATATATATATATATATATATATATATATATATATATACACATATGTATGTATATAAACATATACATTTTTAGAGTTCTTTAGATCCCTTTATGCAGCAAAATATGGGAAATCTTTGCTGAGAAATGTGTGAAATAATATGTTCTTTCAGAAGTTGACAAAAATAATCTAAATTTGTTTTTTTCAGTAATTACATTGATGTACCTTTTCTTTCTTTACCTTTTCTTTAGCTAATTCTAGTGCTGATGCAAACATATTAAAGATTTCTTCTATTATAGTTTTTTATCAAAACACTTTTGACAACTATATGTCTTCTTGATGTATGTTCTTTATATAAATAAACATGGGTTCATAACAATTACCTGTGTTGTTACATATTTCAATGGATCTTGTGTAAATTTTATATATGAATAGGAGACATTGGTTGGAGGACATCCATTAAGGTATTATTTTGCTTTATTGAATCAAATCTTTTTTGTTGTTGTTGTTGTTGTTGTCATTTGTTTGTTAATAAGTAAGCACAATAAGATCTGATATTCTTTGCAACCATTATGTGTGTGTGTATTTGTGTACATGCATGTGTGTGTTTAATGGGTTTACTTACTTATTGATTGTCTTAGGAAAGGAATAGATATACTTAGGGTTGTTTTTGTTTTGTTTTGCTTTTGGAAAGGGAGTTCTCAGAGAGGAATTTCTCACTGAATACAGATCAGTACCTACTCTGATATTTATGATCTTAAAGAGTTGTCTGGGATAATAGTAGAATAACTTGCTCAGGATCATACACCAATAAGTCAAAATGATAAGTTGAAACTTGAAACTTGGGGACTCCTGATTAAAAGGTCATATCTTGCTACCAGATATGAAAAATATAGAATAAAAAAAAATTATTACCAAATGTGAGTTGTTCAGGTTCAGTAAGTAAGGTTATTCTGAGGTAATCTTCTCATTGCAAAGGAGACATTTGCTTTCCATTCAGTTCAACCAGCACTTAATCTTGAACTATTTTAAAAGCTGGTGTATGCCTTTCTTTGTTTTTGTTAAAGTGTCCTTTGATATCACTGGGTCTTTATGTATTGTATTAGCTTTTGAGAGAAAATCTCCATTGCTCTGCATACAAGTATGAAAATCAATCCCTCCCTCCATTAAGATGAGGCTTATGGAGCCAAATATTATCAAAGAAACTCAATTAGAATTATCATTTGCTTTAATCAGCATAAGGGCATTGATAGGGAAATATTTCCTTGGTCATTTTAAGTGGAAAAAATAATTGAAGCTTCTTTGTGGCTCTTTGAATGTTTTATCTACAAAATGTAATGAACCATTTCAAGCCATAAAGTGGCTTATTTCAACAATATGTCTTAATAACTGAACTACCGTAAGTTAACAACGATATTTCTCTTTGAAGGGCTACTGAATTTTGCCACCATTGCCATTATTTTAGAATACCTGACAGTGCTTATTTAAATTCTGAAAACAACTTGAATCTTTTTTCCTGTCTGCAGTTTTTCATTGCATTGGATTGACGCTTATTTGCCTGATCGACAGGTAAGTCAAAGCTGTGAAATATGGCTCCACTTTCCTTTTTGCAGGATTGTCAATATCTTTCTCCTTTCATTGTTTGGAAAGGTATCCTATCTTCTCTCACTTTCTCTTACCAGATTACCTAGATCCTATGAAGTTTTCTGTTTCGCCAGCTGGATAAATCAAATGGTAATTCTAGCTCCTACAAATAAGGCAAGTAAGATTTTACAAGAATGAACCATTTACAATTTGTTCTTTTTTGTCATGAAATACATTTAAAAATATTTAAATAGCAAAGGTATCAATACCATAAATAAATAAAAATCTTGTATGTCGTCACAGAATACAGATTCTTCTATCTCTGTACCCGCCTTCTTAACATTGACCTCATCCACCATTCTAACTTCTAGCATATTCAAGAGCATTCCTTATATCTTATATATTACATCCAAATTAAATAAAAGTACTTGAAGTCTCCAAATACAGATGGATAATACTTATAACTCTTGCTCTGTAATGAATGGACTCACCTCAGTTTATGGTAAGAATGTTAGGATGCCATTATAGGCTTCATGAGAGTATCATATAGATATTCCTGAAACACTTCATACCGATACAGATGATGAATGCACAGAGTCAATAGGAGAGAAAACTTCCAAGATATATATCAGAAGTAGAGTCATGAGGGAGGCAGATATTATTTGATAATTTTGTTTCTTCCTGTGAATCAGCTTCTGTTTCCTTCTATTTTTTGTAAAGAATATCAGAATCATGCAAATGACTATTTTAAAATTATATTTGCAAACTACATCATGCTGACCTGAGAAACTGAAATATATTTGAACAACAATTCTTACTGAAAGGCACCCAGAATCTGAGCATTCAGTGCAGCAAAGACCTATTGTAGAAGGACAGAAGAAAATATGCTAAGGGAAAAAATAAAGGGATTAACCTAGTCATATTATCTGGTATTATTACACTTGTGTAAAAATCCTGTATGACACAGTGAATATCACACTGGACTTAAAATCATGAACATTTCTATTAAAATCTTGTCTCAGAAAGTCCCTAGTTGTGTGACCCTGGGCACTTTACTTTATCTTTCTCGATACCAATTTTGTGATTTATGAAAACAAATGAGTGCATTTGCTGGATTCTAAGATCACTTCAATCTCTAAATCTGTGATTTTATGATTTTTCTTGGTTTTGATTATTCTCAACTACTTAATTTCCTTCTCTGATCAACAAATCACACCTACAACTGGAGTTGCTTCTGCTCAGTGGCTACTAAATCCCTACCTTGTGATACTGGAGTTGTTGTGATGCACTATCTATTTATTCAAATGCAAAACGTCATTTCATTTGCTCAGTTTTTGTTTTTTGTTTTTTGCCAATGTATTTCTTTTCTGGCTCAGTATGTTCTCATTCTGGGGCCTGTTCTCTTTTGCCTTAACTTTTAACCTTTGAAATCCTGTTTTATTTCAAACTCATTTTCTTTTTTAGAAGTCTTTCTCTCCAACTCATTTTATACTCTTAAACTCAATAAAAGTTGACTTTCTTTAGATAGCATGAAAGTGCTGCCTATATTCTCTAGGGATTGTTGATTCTTCTCTCCTGAACCCTCACAAATTGAGGCCAGTAAGGGAATTGGATGTATTCTGTATGATTTACTGCCATTTCCATTCCTTACCTCTGCATCTTTACTTTTTTTTTTTAGATTCATCAAATCTATCTGAAACAGCTTCCTGTGTCCTTGTTGAGGGCATCTATTGACCCTTCTATCTCACAGTGGTTTTGGACCTGGTTGACATTTTTCATTTCTACTTCAACCCTTGGCATAATACCTTGAAAACTTTTCATGTTGCTATGCTGTCAAACACCTTAATATCTAAATTAAAATTCCTCAGCCCCCATGACATATCTCTCATTCTAATATCTCTCTATCTCTCTGTCTATCCCCTAGTACTAATTATTATCCAAAACTTCCTTTTGCTGAAGTTGATCTCTATAAATCATCCCTTTCCAGATCAAAATATCCTGTCCTTCCATATATTCCTCTTCCTAACACTAATCTTGGAGTGTGGAGCCAAAAAGGCAGAGAAAAGGTAGGAATTTGCCAGAGTTCTCTCCAGTTTTCCTCAGAAACAATATTAAATCAAGCCAATAAGTAGATGCTTGAGTGACAGAGCATACAAAAAGGTAGAGTGGAACAATTTTCTAGCTTAGGATAACTTAGAATGACTTTAGGAAAGTTCTGTTTCACTTGGGTAGAGGGGAGCACAGCTCAGTGCAATGATGTCAAGAAAAACCAGCAGGAGGATTTTAGCCAGGGTACTCATAATGAACTTAGGTCCCTTCAATCTGGCACAGTAGGAAAACTGTGAAGCCTCCAGCCCCATAGCAGAAGGCAAATTGTCAGTCATGGAACCCTGCAGAAGGTAAGGCCATCCCAGCAAAGAGAGCAAGCTGCTAGAACCTGAGACCAGATGCTGTGGAAAGCCAATGACCAGACCCCTGCTCATAAGAAGCTTGGGACAGTGCTCCCTGAGTCCCAGAAGAAGAAGTCAATTTTAAAAATCATGTAATAGATTAAAATATTAGAAGAAAAGTCCTAGAAAAGAGTCATGACCATATAAAGCTAATGTAGTGACAGGGAAGATCAAATCACAAATTCAGTAGAGGAAAAGAAGGTCAAAATGCTAAAGCGAAACCTCAAAGGAGATTATGAATTAGTATTAAAACAAAAAAGCCTTGGGAGAACTCAAAAAGGATATTAAAAGTCAAATAAGAGAGGTAGAAGAAAAATTGGAAAAATAAATGACAGTTATACAAAAGAAAGTCAACACCTTGAAAAAGGATGGGCCAAAATCGACTGAAGAAGCCAAGTCTTTAAAACACAAAATTGGACAAATGGGAACAAAAATCCAGCAAAGAAAACAGTACCTTACAAAGTGGAATTGGCCAAATGAAAAAGGAGGTACAAAAGCTAAATGGAGAAAACAATTCATTAAAAATTAGAATTTGGCAAGTGGAAGCTAATGACTCTATGACACATAGAGAGTCAGCCAAACAAAACCAAAAGAATGAAAACAGAAGATGAAAAATATCTCATTGGAGAAACGACTGACATGTAAAATAGTTCCAAGACACATAATTTTAGAATTATTGGACTACCGAGAGAGAGAGAGAGAGAGAGAGAGAGAGAGAGAGAGAGAGAGAGAGAGAGAGAGAGAGAGAGAGACTGGGCAGCATCTTTCAAGAAATTGTCAATTATCAAGGAAAACTGAGGTCCTACAACCAGAGGAAAAGTGGTCATTGAAAGAATTTCCCAGTTACCCAAACACCAAGAATATTGTATCCATTCCAGAATTGTCAGGCTGAGTAGAAAATACTTCAAGCAGTCAGAAAGAAATAGTTTAGATATCAAGGAGCCAAAGTAGGGATTATAAAGGACTTAGCCGCTTCTATATTAATGTATCTGAAGACTGGGAATACTATATTCTGGAAGGCAAAGGAAATTGGATTACAACCAAGAAGCACCTATCAAGCAAAACTGAGTACAATATTTCAGGGTGAAAGAAGGACATTCAATGAAATAAGGGATTTTCAAACTTTCCTGATGAAAAGACCAGAGTCAAACAGAAAATTCAATCGTCAAATAGAAGACTCAAGAAAAACATTAAAAGGTAAACAGGAAAGAAAAATAAAAACAGCAACATAAAGGTGTTCAATGTGGTTAAACAGTTTATATACCTACATGGGAAGATGATACCTGTAACCCTTATAAACTGTTTCTCTTATTATGACAGTTAGACAGAGTATACCTAAAGAGAGGGTATGGGGTAGAAGTTGTCTTTGATGTGATGTTATAAAAAAGGGGAGAAAAGAAGGATAGTACTGGGAGAACAGTATAAGAGGAGAAAGAATAAGGCAAATTACATAGCATGAAGAGGCACAGGAGATATGTTACAACAGAGGGAAAGAAAGGAAGGGGTGAGCATTGTTTGAGCCTTATTCTCATCTGATTTAGATCCAAGAGGAAAAAACATGAACTCTCAGTTGGATGTAGAAATTGTTTTTCTTACTCTATAGGGATGAAGGATGATAAAAGGGAAATAAAAAGAGGGGCTGATAGTACAGAGGGCAGATTGAGGGAGGCATGGTTAGAAGTAAGAGAGGGACAGGATGAATGGGAAAAGAGAAGTATAAACAGGGGGAAAATAGGATGGAAGGAAATACACGTAATCATAACTGTGAATGTGAAGAGGATGATGAACTCACCCACAAAATGAAAGCAGATAGCAGGTTGGATTCAAAACCAGAATCCTACAATTTATTTATTGTTAACAAGAAACACCTTTGAAGCAGAGAGATGCAGAGTAAAGTAAAGGGTAGGAAAGAGAAAGTACTAGACTTCAATTGAAGTAAAATAACAACAATAAATAGGGCAACAATTCTAACTTCAAAGCAAAAAAATAGATTTAATTAAAAGAGATAGTCAAGAAAACTACATATTGCAAAATGGTACCATGAACAATTAAGTAATATCAATACTAAACATATATGTACCAAATGTTATAGCATAAATTCTTAAAGGAGAAGTTAAGTGAGTTACAGGAAGAAATAGACAGCAAAACTATACTTGGCAGGGATCTCAATCTTCCTCTCTCAGAACTAGATTTTTTTATACATATATATTTAAAGTATTAAACAAATTTCCAAAACTTAGAGGAATCTATAACATCTATCAGACTGACTAATAAAGTGGAAAAATGATAAATATTGGAGATATGGGAAAATTAGGATACAATTGCATTGTTGGTGGAGTTGTGAACAGATCTAACCATTTTGGAGAGCAACTTGGAACTAGGCCTAAAGGGCTATAAAACTATGCATGCTCTTTGCCCCAGAATGACACCATTAGGTCTGTATCCCAAAGAGATCAGAAAAAAGGACCTACATGTACAAAAATATGACATCTCTTTTAGTGGCGGCCAAGAATCAGAAGTTGAGGTGATATCTATCAATTGGGGAATGGCTGAAAACATTGGGGCATATTATAGAGTATCATTTTGCTATAAAAATGATGAGCAGGCAGATTTCAGAAAAACCTGAAAAGACTTACATGAACTGATGCTGAAGGAATTAAGCAGAACTAGGAAAACATTTTACACAGTAGCAGCAATATTGTGCAACGACCAGCTTTGATAGACTTAGTTGTTTTCAGCAATGCAATAACCTAAGACAATTCCAAAAGACTGATGATGGAAAATGTTATCCACATTCAGAGAAAGAACTATGAAGTCTAAATACAGATCAAAGAATACTATTTTTTCTCTCTCTTTTCTTTCTAGTGTTTTTCCTCTTTTTGTGATTCTTTTTTTCACAAGATGACTAATGTGAAAATATGTTTAATATAAATTTAAAAAGAAGAGATGAGGCTTTTATCAGAGAAACTTGCTTCAAAATTCTTTTCACAGATACTATTTCTAATTGTATTACCCTTCATCCAATCCCTGGTTTTTATTCTTTTTTCTCTCTCCTTTTACCTTGTCTCCCCTCAAATGTGTCTTTCTTCTGGCTACCCCCTATTTCAATCTGCACTCCCTCCTATCAACCCCCTGCCCTTCTTCTATCCCTTTGTTATCCTAACTTCCTGTGGGGTAAGATAGATTTCTGTATCCAATTGGAACTTAAGTCTTATAAAATGAATGTTGAAAATTTTCTTTACATGTAATTTGAAAAAATAAAAGGTTATTATATGCAAAATTAAGCATTTTCTACTATGTAAATATATGCAAACATACTTCTGCAATATTTTTTCATATTAATAATCTTTTTTTCTTGAAATTTCAAATTGCCCTTCTTAGATCTGTGTTCTCCTTTCTTAATCATACTTATGTTGTGCAGTTCATTCAATATATTGTTTCATGGTCTACTATGTATAGGGTATTGTATTAAATGCTGGACAAAAAAAGTAAGGAAAATAAGAGTGCCTACTCTCAAGTTTAGTCTAATGAATGAGGGAGATTTAAGAAAGTTCTGAAAGCCAAGATGTGGAAGTGATGAGGAGAGAATTCCAGGAATTGGAGACAGTCAATGCAAATGCAAAGTCTTGGGAGATGTAATATCATGATTTATTGTCTCATGGTCCCTTCATACATGACATACATGAACCTCAAAACATTTGTTTTAGGAAACCAATCTGGAAATACCACACACACACACACACACACACACACACACACACACACACACCTCAGTGACAAAAGGACATTGAGTCTAGGTCTATTTCTGTCTTTAGCTAATTAAAATAATAAAAATAACAGCTAATATTTAGTTATTGCTTACAATGTACCAGGCACTATACTAAGCATTTTGCAAATATTATCTCATTTGATTCCCACCACAATCCTGGAAAGAAGGTACTATTTCTTGTCCCCATTTTACAAATAAATAACTGGCAGACAAAGGGTGATTTGCCCAGAGTTTCATAGCTAGCGATTATCTGACAAAATACTTAAATTCATGTTTTTCTGACTCCAGATCTGGACTATCCACTGTGCTACCATGAATCAGTTACTGAAAACCTAACTTAGACTCAATTTTTATTATTATTCTTTGTTTTGTTTTCATCTAAATGAAATTTCCTTTCAACTCAAAATTACTGTTTCCTTTTTCGTTGAATTTTGGTTAATATGGATGCAAATGTATCATCGCAATATTGTTTCAGGAAGACTGGAGTTCAAATTCCACCTCAGAAAAGGCCCAGTTTTGTTATGAAAATCAAAAGAGATCATAGTTGTAAAATTTTTACTACAGTGTCTGGCACAGAGTCACTGCTTAATAAACTCAGAGGAAACTATGGAAATAAGGTAATTTGCCTCATTGTTTAGACTAGACCTGTGATTAATTGGGGTTAGGAAACACCAGCCAAGAATTTCCCTAGTCCAATGCAGATCTACATCTGCTACATAACTTATAGTCTCATAATTTCCTGGGACTTAAGTGTCTTTCTTTTGTCCCCTAGTCAATGGGTCACAAACCTGTATCTTCCTAATTGATCCAACCTCTATATCAGATTGCCTCTCTAGCATTCTCTGTAGTCTATTTTTTTTTTCCTAGTGAGTTTTCCTATCTACTTAAAAAGAAAAGCCCACGGAAGAGTTGTTAACATCTCAGTCATGTTTGTGGCTGAAATTAAGTATCAGTCCACTTTCTTTGTATTTGTTTTCCTGGTGCAATAATCTTTTCAAGATAATTGGTTTTAGTGCTTGAAATCTATAGGACTTAAAAACATCAGTATATTTCTGGATACTTCTAGTCCTATGAAAATGGCAATAATCAATATTATGTTAAAAGATGGGTAAAGCAATTCTAAAGGAGCACAATTAGTCATTATTAGAGATGACTACCATTTTATACTTACTGGAAACATTTCTTTTGCAAAGCCTTAAAGTAAGTGGCAACAGGATACAAAGTTTCCATAAAGAAGTTTTTTGCTTTTCATTTTTGTAGTTATTCCCATTCTCTACCTCTGTCTCTCTCTTTGTTTGGCTTCTCTTATAAGCATTTTATTTACTTTTATATTTTTAAGTGACTTTATAAACTTTACAGCTTGTACTTTGCACAAGGTGAGAAAGAAGGCACAAAGCCATCATATGTATCTTCTGTCACACACAAGAATAGAGGGCAATACTGATTTGTGAATAAGATGTATATTTTAGTAAAGATACTGATCTAGCACCTACAAGAAATTCTGTATCCTCCAGGGAATATAGTGCAAGGGGAATGGTTCTTGATTATTTTCTCTAGGTGAGAGCACCAGGTGCAATCATGTTATAAAAGAAACTACTCATTCCAAACCCTATACCACCACTGTACACTTTCAGGACCACCTATATATGGCTAGAACATCAGAAAGGGAGAGAGATTATGACTTTTCTTGAAGGTGGTCATGGCCAAAACAAGTGGCTCAATGATGGGAACACACAATGTCTTCAGGATCCTTGGGGAAACATCAGGATATCTAGAAAGAGACACAACAAGTCATATATGTAACTTCGTAAAATTTGAAAATTGGAGCCCTTCTATATAACTTAAGACCATAATTCTAGAGAAAGAAGGACTTCTAGATGTTATTTATTACAAGCTCTTCATTTTACATTTGAGATGACTGAAGCCCCAAAGGGTCAGACCTAGATTATATACAGCTCATGGTCATACAAATCTTAAATGACTGAGGCAGGATTTGAACCAAATTTTTCAGTTTCCCCACTGCATTACCTACCTTTGTCCACTTGAAAATGTGCCTTCTCTGCCTTAACTTACCACAAAATAAATTCATATCACAGGAAATTAAATTATGTCATTAAAAAGATGAGTACTTGTGAAAAGCTGTATTCACATTTTTTCTCACTGATTCATCACGTGTGTCAAACCTTAAGAGGCTGCCTACATTGCACATATTTAGTGTATCCTCCAGGTATATACTTCATATTCCCAGAGAAACTCCTATAATGTGAATTGAAATTGAAGGTAGTTCTAGAAATTACTTCCTTGCCATATTAGGGATTAAGAACAAATGTGGACATCAACACTATCTCACTGATCACCATTATATTTCATTGATCCAATCCAGTGTCTTCACAGTTCTTTAAGCTACTTTTTCAATTCACTCCACATTACAGGATAACCTAAAACATAGCCAAGAAAAAAATGCAGCAGTCATGGTTTTATCTTACATTTAAAATGTATGAGAGTCTCCTTCCATTTTGGGGCTTTGCTCAAATCTCTCGTTATGAATCCTGTCCTGAAACAAGCTTTTCCTTACTAATGAGTCTGATGGATGCATCTGGGTTGCTCAGAGGATACAGAACTGGTAATGGAGTCAGGAAGACCTGAGTTCAGTTCCCTAGGTAAGTCACTTACCCTTGTTTGCCTTAATGCACTGGAAAAGGAAGTGGCAAACTATTCAAGTATCTTTGCCAAGAAAACTTCAGGGACATTACTTGTGTTTTATGGTCTGTGGCATCAGAAAGAGTCAGACATGACTGAACAACAATGAATGAAGTCTTCTTAGACATACCAGAATAAATTCTGAAATTCAGAGCAAACAGAAACTGTATCATTTTAATTATTTTCTTCTCTTTCAATGGAGCACAGAAGATCAAAAATTGCTACTCAGAAAGAGTAAAAGTTGACACCTTTTCTATTATTGTAAATTAGACATATTAATAATGATCATTTTTACCACTTCTAGGGCCTTTCTTTCGATTTGTCTAGGCTGGGATTGATGAAATTCATGTTATTTATCTATGAACCACTTATATTGACAATGGAAAAGCAATACAGAGATCAAAATACATAGATGTACAAGTATGTATGTATATAGGTATGTATGTAATCTGCATATACACTCCAAAAAAGTAACTCATTCAATTTAATTCAGGAATATTTTACAGAATGTCATTTTGACAAATTCCTAGTCTAAAGCAAGCATTATTTAGATGCTTTCTCTAACTTTATTTCATGTCATTTCATGCATTTTAACTAAGGCTTCTGAAGTTTTTAGTGGAGACACATGAGTCTAATTCCATTAGATTTTTGGCCTGTATCAATTAATTTTTTTTTTATATAATAAATTTAAACTCCTATTTCTCCACTGAGCAGTTAGACATTTTCAATATAGAACATCCCATTAAAATGAAGTGACAAATGACTCTGTAGAACACAAATTTTAAAAAGCTGTTTGGTCTAGCAATATAATTCTTAGTGGTTTGTTTCCAAGATGATACACAGGAGGTATGTGAACAAAAACCATTATTAATTTTGTACATTTACAAACTCTGCATAATTTAAAAGTGATGTCATGGGTGCACATGCATATCTAGGTCTTTTCAGATTGATTGATAATGTTCTGTGTGAAACTGAGAATAGAAGTAGAGTATATAATCACATTTTAAAATCCTCTTTGCAGTCCCTGGTTTTCTAAATCAGACACCATTGTCATGGATATGTTCATCATCCTCCCTGAACACACTGACTGAAAAGTAAGACCAAGTCTGCACATTTGGAGATATAAATTTTTGAGATCACTACAGCTGGGGCATGTATTCATCTCATACTGGTATCCTTTAATCTTATGGCTTTCACTTCTCTTTTTCTGTCTTTACATGACTGCACACTTCAGGTTATATTCATTAGTTTGTTAATACCAAACCTGGAATCATTCCTCATCCTTTAATTAATGACTTGCCAGTGACAAACGTGTGTGATATCATATGCTAATTATTTCAAGTCCTCCTATGCATTTCTCAAAATGTGTAAGATAGAAACTACTCCAAAAATTTAAATGAATGTGCTTATAAGCAGTATTTGAATTTGTCATGGACTACCTATGCAGAAAAGGGGTTGTAATTCAAAGCAAAACAAGTTAAATTTGATTTTCCTTTAGCAACTAAGATATGACATAGTGTTAGTTTCTGAGTTTGATAACTGTCTTTTTATTTAAATGCCCATAGTGAAAAATTTAATAAAATGCAATAACCTATAAATAATGGGCCTGCATATTTTGTGGTAGAATATTTTTGACATAAATTCAGGGGTTTTGAGGAAGTCAAAATGTCTGAATTTCAAGTGTCTCAAGTTTAAGAGATGACTAAATATTCTCTAAGGTATTTTCTAATTCTGCAAGTACTCTTGAAAATAAATAAAAAGAAATCTTGAAATAAAGGAAACAATCATGCACACACACACACACACACACACACACACACACACACTCACAAAGTATATGCTGGGTGACATATCATATGCAACACTGAACCTGGAAGCAGGAAGACTTGAGATCACATTTGGCCCCAGAAACTTGCTAGATCTGTGACCATGGTCAAATCACTGAAACACAGTTTTCTTCTCTTTAAAATTTGGATAAAAATAAAATTTACCTCTCAGGGTAGTTTTAAGGATAAAACTGGAAAACATTTATAAAGTATTTTGCAAACCTTGAAGTGTTATAAAAACATTAGATATTGTTATTAACTCAGATCGTTTAATATGTTATATATATGTATATACATGTATACACACAAACACATATACACACATACATATATATGCATATATATATATATAAAACTATATATACTTGAATAAATTTAGTAATTTATTAAGGAAATGATTATTTGTTCCATTAACTAAAGTAAATCATTATTTATTCCATTAAATAGGGGCCTACTTTGATGCATGATTAGGGTTTAGAGATCATATCAAATTCTCTTTTCCTCACTTCCATATCAAATCTGTTGGCAAGTTTCAATTCTACATCCACATCTCTCACATTTCTCTTTACCTCTCCACTCACATGATCACCACTCTTATACTAGCTCATATTAACTTTCTCCTTGACTATGGGTATAATCTCATGATTGGTTCCTCTGTTTACATTCTCTCTCTTTTATAACATATCTACCACACAGTTATATAAACAATCTTCCTAAAGCATGGGCATTAAACTATGTTATTTCCCTGCCACTAAATCCTCAAAAGTTTATTGACTACTTATTACCACCAAGGCTGAAATGCAACTTTCTCCATCTTAGTTTTTATAAGCTTCCACAGCATGATCAAAATTGTTTTATTTCTCAACTTGCTCATTATAATCCTCCTCTATATAGTTAGTCTTCCAGTTAAACCAAACTTCTAGTTGCTTCTTGAGCTTAGGATACTGTTTCACCTCCAATAGCTCTGCCCAGGCTATCACTTAAAATATTTTTGTTGAATTTAATTTTCTCTTCAAACAAAATGAAATTGTGGAATATTCAATGAACTGGAAAGAGATTCATGGAGAGCACAGATAGACTGAAATATATTGTCAATAATGCCATGTGGACAAGAAGTGGATCAATAGATATCATCATGGAAACTTAAGATTAGAAAAGAAGTTGACCTTGTCCTGTAATGAGAATAATGGATAGCAGTTGACTGAACATTTCACTGGTATTCAACAACCTGTTAGTTATGGACCTAGGCTTGGAGGAGAGGAAAGGGGTGTATAGAGTGGTGAATTAATTTTATGCAAAGGGTACATCTAATTAAATGACAGAATAATCAGTAAGCAAATATAATTTTTGTAGACTGGATGAATAATACATTCCACATAATGTTACCATTTTTTCAAATATATGTTTATTGTCTTTTAATTGTTCAAATTCAAATTCATTTCAAAACATTATTAAAATTGATCATAGCATTTTATCACAATGTACTTTACTAATCAGTGGATTATAATACTAAGGTTATGGACTAGGAATTGAAGGGTATTTCAAAAGACATTTTGTTCAGCTGCTGGAAAATCTGGAAAGTTCTATGACAGAAGATGGGTGTAGACCAATACTTGACACCATATAACAGAATAAAGTTCAAATGGGTCATGATGTAGGTATAAAGACTGATACTGTAAACAAACTAGGCAAGGATAGAATAGGTTATTTGCAATATTTATGGAGAATGCAGGAATCTGTGATCAAACAAGAGAAAGAGAATATTATGAAATGCAAAATGGGTAACTTTAATTACATTAAATTGAAAAAGTTTTGCACAGACAAAGCCAATGCAAGCAATATTAGGAAGGAAGCAAAAAACTGGGAAAGAATTTTTGCAATGAATATCTGTGATAAAGGTTTAATTTCCATATTATATAGAGAACTGAATCAAATTTACAAGCATATAAGCCATTTCTCAGTTAATAAATGCTCAAAGGATATGACCAGGCAATTTTCAGAGGGAAAAATTAAAGTTATCTTTTATCATATGAAAACAAATTGCTCTAAATCACTGTTGGTTAGAGAGATGCAAATCAAAACAACTCTGAGTTATGACATCACACCTATCAGATTGGCTAACATGACAAAACAGGAAAATGATAAATGCTGAAAAACATGTAGGAGGGTTGGACACTAATTCATTGTTGGTGGAGTTGTTTGGTGATCCAACTGTTCTGGAGAGGAGTTTGGAACTATGCCCAAAGGGTTACAAAAATGTGCATACCTTTTCACCCCGCAATACCACTTCTAGGACTGTATCTCAAAGAGATCATAAAACAGGGATAAAGATCCACATGTACAAAAATATTTATAGCCACCCTTCTTGTTGCCAAGAACTGGAAATTGAGGGGATACTCATCAACTGGGGAATGGCTGAACAAGTTGTGGTATATGAGTATAAATAGAATACTACTTTGCTACAAGAAATGATGAACAGGCAGAACTTCAGACAAACCTGGAAAGACTTGTGTGAACAGATACTGAGTGAAATGATCAGAGCCAGGAGAGCATTATACCCAGTAACAGCCTAACAGCCACAGTGTGTGAAGACTGTTTTTGATAGACTTAGCCCTTCACAATAATTTAAGGACCTAAAACATTTCCAAAGGACTCATGAAGCAAAATGCCATCCACATCCAGAGAAAGAACTATGGAGTTGGAAGACAGAATGAAGCGACTATTTTCTCCTTTGTTATTTTGTTTTGTTTTTCTCACAGTTTCTCCCATTTGTTTTAATTCTTCTACACAACATGACTAATGGGAATATGTGTTTAATAGGAATGTATGTGTAGAACCCATATAAGATTGCATGTCATCTTGGGGAAGGAGGGGGAGAAAATTTGGAATTCATGGAAGTGATTTTTGAAAACTGAAAACAAGTAAATTAATAAATTTTTGGGAAAAAGTCATTTTGTCCAAACCAAATTTTTTCACGAAGAAAACGAGGCTCATAAGTTGGGACTTTTACCCAAGGTCATATGGGCAACATATGGCAGAACTACTATTTAAACCAAAGTCCTCTGACACCAAATCCAGGTTTCTTTCTCATACCAGGAGTAGTGATACAACTATTATCATGTATGAATTAAATAAGAAAGAAAGACATTTAAAAGGTACTATGCAACTTGAAAAGGTTGGAACAACTCTTCCTGATGAAGGGCCCCAGGAAGTTACAATTTCCTTTGTTGTATTTATAAGAGATCATACAAAATAATCACATAGTATGAAAAAATAAAGTTGAATTTCTAAGTGCATCCATACTTTGAAAAGCATATTCTTATTGATAATATCATTGATCTTGTTACTTTTCATGAATTAAAATTTATTGAAAGCCATTTGGGTAAAAAGTAAACAAACAAGAGGAGCCTTATTGAGGGTATTAAAGGAGCACATAATATTGTGTTTACAAGACCAAAAAAAAATTGAAAAGGAACATAAGGAAATATCTCTAACAAAAGCCTCCAAAACAAATACTAAAATACACAATTTGTCAATAATGTTCATTACTATAATTTTGTAGTGTTTTAAACTTTTAAAGCGTTTTATGTGTTATTTCATTTGAACCTCATAATAACGATTTGTGGAAAGGTTATTCAGATGAAGAAAATGAATCATCGACATTTTATATGATCTGCCTGTGGTCAGTATTTAGATGGATGGGAATGGAGGTCTTCATGACTCCAAAGCCATCTCCTGTATTGGTTCTCTGTAACTCTATACTCTGTCAAAGATAATCATTACCTTATTGTTCTCAAAGTATTCTGCCATTACTGAAGAAAAGTCATTGAACTATAATCTGAAGGAAGAAAAGCAAATGATGTTATTCATAGGGCAGAGAGTTCATGTTATTGTCCATAGAAAGTCAAAGTCTGAATCATATGAAGTTGATTCCTGTTTTTTGTGATGGAACATTCAAAGACCTTCTACAGTTTCTCAAGCCCAACTAAGCTAGGCTGATTACCATGAAATACTGAAGAACTGATCATAACTTGTCAACAAATATATCTCTGATTATATTTTCCAATGCCAGTCACTCTTGGTATGATAAGCTTTTTGTTTGGTTGTTTTGTTTTTTGAAAAGGATTATTCCCCAAAAACCCTCATTATCCTTTAGAAGATGTGGAAAATCAGTTGCTTATCTCCTTAATGGGCACTGGATAGCAAAAAGAAAAAAAAAATTCAAATGGCAATTTCTGGACAAAATCCCTAAAAAGGCAAGAAATAATCATTTCTATCTCCATATAAGCACAGTTTAAAAGCTTCAGGAAAAATACTAAGCTCTTTTTTTCTTATATGAATTAGGAAGCTGGTAGATAAATTTGGGGTTTAAAGGGCTTGTTTTGTAGTTCATCCAACAATTCAATGTTATTTGTTTGCTCTACAGAAATAGTAATAGCATTTAGGAGACTGTGTGGTGTGATCTAAATAACAATAGATAACATTTCCATAGTGCTCCAAGCCTTGGAAATCTCCTTACTCACACAAATTGAGTAAGGAAGGAAATGCATGAAATAGTATCTTCAATTTTTTTGAAGGATGAGGAAATTTAGGTTCAGAGTTAGTTCAGAGCTTCAGTGATTTACCAAAACTATGACAAAAGACTGTTCAGATAATTTATATGGTTTACCTCCCCTTTTCCTTTTTTTAACAGATAAAGAAATTAAGGTCACATAAACACTGATCAAGTTTACAAAAATATTAATTGACTAACAACTTCGGATTTGACCCCAGGTATTCTGATTCCAGGTCCATTATTCTTTCTGCTGTACTATATAATCCAAATTACTTACATCTGCATTCACGAGCACACACAAACAAATGTTGTATTGAGTTGAAAAGTGGATTACATATATTTTCTCATTTGATCCTCAGAGAAACCCTGTAAGATATATTTTATTATGGACATTTTAAAGATGAGGAAACAAAAGCAGGAAGAGGGCAGGTGACTTTTTTTCAGATTATCACAACTAGTCCCTTAGGAGGCAATATTCAAAGTTAGACCTTTCTGACTCCAGATCCAATGTTCTATCTTCTGTTTTATTTTCCTGTATTTAGGCAGGGAATGTCCAGCAAGAGTAAGAGAATCTCCAGATGTGAAGTTAGTTAAAGAATTTGTTTTTATCTCCCAGTAGCTAAACTCTTGAGTAGCCTAAAAGGGACTATTACCTCAGTTTATATATATATATATATATATATATATATATATATATATATATATATATACAGAACCAAGTTAGGTAACTATGGGATCTATTCTGACTTGATGAGGCACTTTTTAGAGAGAATAAAGAAAGAAAAAAAATGTACTTATTAAAATCTTTATGAATCTAAAACACTGATTGGGCTCATTACTTGAAAAGTTAGTTTTCTGGACAATAACGAATTGAATATTTTCTCAATGATTTCCAAAGGAAATGTTTTTATGTATTGTCACAAGATCATAAAGTGGCATTCCAGCACTTAGAATAATGGGGATTTCAGGAGGCAGGGGCAAGAGAAGAACAAATGCTACTAATGTTTCTAACCTGTCCCTTAGGTCTGGACCTTCTAGGCCAACTGACTAACAATGCCTGTTGTCTCAGTCCCCCAACTATTTGCATTCCCAAACAGAACTACTCAGTTAAACCCCAGTATTTGACTATCTCATACTGAAATGTTAAGTACCATATTAACTGAGTTCCCAGTGCTTAGTTCAGTCACAAGGAGGTAAGTAAATAATTTTGTCTATCCTATTTTCTCCTGAATTACCCAAACAAATATTATTAGATTCATTTTTTAGCTAGAAAGGAAGTCAGTTTCAAAAAAAATCTTTCCAATCACAACATTTTGTTTCATTTCTTTATCTGTTTTTAAGGTTATAATTGAATTAGTAGGAAAATTGGATTATCTCTGGAAGAGTGTTGTCCAGAATACTCACACACTGGCCAAGGACTAAACAGAATGGCTTAAGAAACTTAGAGCGCTTTATGATCAGTAAATATGAGTTCAGACTATTTTAACTAATATAGAAAGCTTCAAAAGTTTATGCAGTTACCAACATGATAAAGAAATAAAGAATATCTGCTTTCTGGAGGTGAGAGTGTCACTGTTCTCAAAATATTTCTAATGAGTAGCACACTGAAAAAAGCACTTTTGCCTCATTTAATGTAGTAGAATCACTGTCTTGTGCATAATTCAAATTCTTTTTTTTTTTTTTGCCCATAGGAATAGTAAGACAGGTATGTATTAACTCATGTCTTCTTACATGAATAGGTAGTAATAAAACATTGGCATTTTCCAAATTGCCAGTATAAAAAATTGTCAAGAGGACAAAGATATAAGCTTTAGATTCTCTAAGGGGTTAACCTTTATGTTATCTGTTTAATATGAATTATGTATTAGCTTCTCATATTTTCAAATATAAAATTGCTTGGCTCGGTCCTGTTCCTCAAGATGACCTTGATCCAATCAGAGATAATACTGTACTTTCCCAAAGATATTAATCAATAACTCTATAATATGAAGAAAATGAATATTTAATAGCCCTCCCTAAATAATTCAAAATTTTTTATCACTAAAAAGTAAAACCAATGTCAGGACAATGATTACATAGTATGGTTTCTCTGTTCTTTCTAGTGCCCACTGCTTTAGAAAGATATGGAATTATGTAATTTCAGCCAAGCTAGAATAGTTTTCTGCTGCTTGTTCTACTCTTGTCTGCAACACTTCCTAGCATTCGAAGTTCATTAGTCTGCAATTATTACTGAATATCATCTTTCTGTTTGGTTTACTACCATTCAAATGGTAGTTCACATGGCAATCACAAAAATTAATATATTCATAACTAATCTGCTAACAATTACCTAGGGATTGGTTTTTTGTTTGTTTGTTTGTTTTGTTTTTGTTTTTTTAGGACTACTCATCAAAAGAAGAGTTCAATTTTGAAGTGGAGAAAGTAAAAGATTCATTCAAATAAAACATGTTTTGAAGGAAAAACAATCAAAAAAATAGCCCCGGTTGAGATTGAGTGTTTAACTCTCTTGGTAAACTAAAAGAAAAGACCAATTAACTTATGTAATTCGTTAAAATGCAATGAAAAAAACAATATATCACAACAAATAAACATGAATTTTCCTCTCTTTTATGTATCAACTATCACTCCTACAAATATGCTTGATAATGTAATAATGCTTGAATCTTCTGAGTGCTTTGCATTTTTTTTCCACAATACCATAAGTAGTAAATTTTTATAAGTCTCTGCCTCTATACTTGGACAAATAGGATCTGCCATTTTTTTCAACATTGAAAACTACTTCTATGGCAACTATTTTCACCAGTGTAACGATCAGTAATTTGAGAGAGAAGTCCTAGGCATTTGTAAAGATAACACAAGTAGCAAGTTCTAGGTGTGACTCGAGGCTAAGCCTTCCTGTTTGAGGTTAGATGTCTATCTAGTATGTCATCTGTGTTATGTATGCTTTAGTAATCCTCTTTAAGATTCTTTGCAGATAATCAATATTTTTCCTGAAATCTGGAAGCAGAACTGAATTAAAACAAAACAAATCAAACTGTATAGGTAGACTGGTCATGACAAAATATGTCAGGGTAATTATCTTATTTCTGTAGCTATACCTTTCTTTAAGTACCCCAAATTCACATTAATTTTCTTGGTTGCCATATTATAATGTTGGGACCTTTTGAGTGTGCCTTAAATTTCTATGTTCTTTAATTTTTGTTCAACTAAGATAATATCAGTATGATTATAATTAATTTATTGAATATATGAATATATATGTAAACATTATATGTGTATGTGTACATACATGTATACATATTACATATATAATACATGCATGTGAATTACATTTCATATAAATCTATATTTAGAAAGAATTTTAAAAACAGTTACTAGTATCTTTATGTCATCTTTGGAAGGAACTTGTTTAGGCAGTTTAATATTTCTCCTTTATAATTTTTAAGTAATCTTTTTAATTTGGGATTTTTTATGATAAATTACTTAATGTTTCATCTTTCAAGTAGATTCTTTTATTTTCAAATGATGTGGCCAGGATTATAAACTATTAGGTAATTATGGTTTGAATATGGGATATACATGTGTAATGGCCATGGTTCACTTCATAACATCAGACATTTCTTAATTATGTAATGTATTGATTTATGATACAAGTATTAAAATTTATTAACAATGTATTCTTATTCTACAGAATTGACAAGATTGAGATTTGCTGTCACAGAACTGATTCTCTTTAATGCCATTATTTTCTTAAATCATGCAATATAACTATTTCATATGAAACACAAAAATATTGGAAGAATCACACATCATTAAATTCGAAAGGCAACATACTATTTATTGAAAGTTTTGAAAAAAGAAGTTAAATTAGTACTTATCAGATGTGTAAACAAAGGGATCATATTCTTAGGCATACTGCACTAAATGGCCACTGAATTCTCTTCTGATTTTTGGATTTTGTCTTATTTTTACAATTTTTAAATCAAATATAATATACTGGTTTTTGTGAGTAAGCTGATTTTGCCATTTCAGTTCTCTAATATGGAATCTCAGTCGAATTGTGATTTAAATGAATATTTTAAGGATAAGGATAATTTTAAGGAGAGCAAAAAAAAAACATACACATACATACATACAAACAGTAGACCGACAGATATACATATGACCTAAATTTCTGTCTCAATTAGCAAAAAATATTTTCATTGTATTATGTAGCTTCTCAGTATCATGACCTTTCATAATAGTCTGTTCTTGAAAGGAAAATACCTTCCCCAGGAAGGTAACTGCTTAACTGGCAGGAATCAAGACAAAAAAAATGAACAGCATACAGAAAAAACATTTGGCCTACATTCTGTGGGTACTTCTGGTTGTGGAGTCTTGCCATTTGGTGGTGACGGGCAGGCATACATTTAAAGTCAGTGTACAGCTGTTACAAAATGTGCTCCTTCAGTCAGAACCTCCACTGCAGATTATGATTTGATTCATGGGGAATATGTAAGTAGCTGAAAAATAGACCAACTCCAAGAACAGATTTCCCGGCCAACTTTTACTACTTCCACCATATTTTTTCTTTTTTTTTTTTTTTAATGTGATTTAATTCTCTCACATTCCACCACTTATATTTAATGACCACAGCAGGTAAACACAAATAAAAGATTAAATATTTTGAAATAGGAACACCTTCCTAAACTGAAATATTGTATTCTATAAATTTCAATCAACCCTTTGAAAATGGGAGTTTTATAAGAAGACATTTATTAACTTAAGTATAGGTGCCAAAAATGGCCATTCTACCCAAAACAATTTTAGACACTGAATCCAAAGAACTTTATTAACAGTGTTTTAAGTCTATAAAGCAAGTTCTCGTGAGCACTTGAGCAGATAGATAGCTACATGGAATATAATGAAAACCCACTGATAACATCACCTCTAAAAGGTTAGCATCATAAGTACAAAATAAGCATCCTTAATGTTAGAGACTCATTCAGTTTCAGTGAAAGCATTTCAATTCTTATTAGATTATTTCAGTAAATCCTAATAATTAAATGTTGTTATAATAACAATAATAACCTCCTGTTTGTTATAAAAACATGATTGTTAGATGTACCAATAACCATGTTTGCAAAAAAAAAATATGAATCCTAAGTGATCACTGTTACATCTATTAACAAAGCTTTTATAACATGTGCAACCCAGGGACCCTCTTTAGGATTCTCTTATTGCTTCTTTCCTCCCTTTTAGCCACCCTCCCCTTTCTTCCCCCTTCCCCTCCTACTACCTATAGAGCTAGTTAGGATTATCTACTTAAGATTATTGTTCCCTCCTTTGAACAAATCAGATGAGAGTACCTCTCAAACAATGCTCATCTCCCTCCCCTCCTTCCCTCTACTATAGTTTTGTATTTCTTCCTGTGATATAATTTGCCATTTTCTGCTTCCCCCTTTCCACACCTCCTATTACATTCCCTTCTCATACTTAAATCATATTTTTGCCATGACATCATTTACTTTATGCCCGTTCCCTCTACATATATCCCTTTTATCATAATAGCTGCAGAGTTCTCAAGATTAACAGGTATCATCTTCCCTTACAGGGAGGTAAACAGATTGCCCTAATTGAGTTGCAAGTTTTTGTTTTTGTTTTTTCCCCTCTGTTTACCTTTTTATGATTCTCTGGAGACCTGCATTTGAAGATCAAATTGTCTGTTGAGTTCTGGTGTTTTGGTCAGGAAGCTCTGGAAATCCCTTATTTCATTGAATGACTTTCTCCTTGCCTGAAATGTTATGCTGAACTTTGCTGGGTAGTTGATCCTCGGTTGGAGTCCCAACTCCTTTGCCTTACGGAATATTGGGTTCCAATTCTTTCGATCTTTTAATGTAGAAGCTGCAAGGTCCTGTGTGATCCTGACTGTGTGACCTTGATATTTAAATTGTTTCTTTCTGGCTGCTTGTAGTATTTTCTCCTTCACTTGATAGCTCTGGAATTTGGCAACTATATTTCTTGGGGTTTTGAGTTTGGGATCCCTTTCCAGTGGGGAACGGTGGATTCTTTCGATGACTATTTTGTCCTCTGAGTCTAGTACTTCTGGGCAGTTTTCCTTGATGATTTCCTGGAAGATATTGTCCAGACTCTTTTCTTCATCATGGGTTTCTGGCAGGCCAATAATTCTTAGATTTTCTCTCCTGGATCTATTTTCCAGGTCAGTTGTTTTTCCAATTAAATATTTTAGATTTTCTTCTATCTTTTCATTCTTTAGATTTTGTTTGACTGATTCTTGTTGCCTCATTGAGTCATTAGTTTCTACTTGCCCAATTCTAATCTTGATCGTATTGTTTTCTTCAGTTAGCTTTCGCATCTCCTTTTCCATCTGGCCAATTTTTCCCTTTAAGGAGCTATTTTCTCCATTTAATTTTTGTACTTCTTTTTCCATTCGACCAATTTTCCCAGTTAGGTTTTGGGTTTCCTTTTCCATCTGATCAATTTTCCCTATTAGGTTTTGAGTTTCCTTTTCCGTTTGATTAACTCTTCCTTTTAGGGAATTATTCTCTCCAGTTAACTTTTGAACTTCCTTTTCCATTTCTTCAATTTTCTTTTTCAGATTGATGTTCTCATCAGTGAATTCTTTTTTTATGGTTTTAAAATCATTGGCCAGTTTTTCTTTTATATCCTTCTTCAGACGTTCCAGGTAATCTAGTTGTGCTTGCGAGAAATTCATAGTCCCATCTGAGGTTTCAGATGGAAGTACAGTCTCAGCTCTGACCTCTTTGGTGTTTGTGTTTTGGTCCTTATCCCCATAGAAAGATTCTATGGTTTTTTCACTTTTCGTCTGCTTTTTCCGATTCATGATGTTGGCTGAGTGTTGTAGCTTTTGGTTCTTTCAGTCAGAAGATACAGATCTTTTAAGTTGAGTTGATGTTTGTCTAGGCTAAAAGCAGGCTTTTTTTTTTTTTGTTGTTGTTGTTGTTGTTGTTGTTTCCCAGATCAACCCTGGGTTTAGCTTGATAGGTGTGTGGGAGGTGTGGTCTGGTCTCAGGATATCTCCTCAGCTGGCCTGAGGCAAAGGCAAGGTCCGGGGATGCTGATCCCAGCTTCCCTATTGTCTTCCCTTTCCCCTGGAGGGCTGGGGCACGCCTAGAGGCTAATGCGTGTTCCCGCCCCTCCTGGTGCTCGTCTCCCGGGCTGAGGCTTGCTTGGGTCTCAGTGCGAATTTTTCTCTGCCCTGGGTCGTCTGTCCCTCCAGATAGCCTCCACCACGGTAGGAAGAATCCCCCTTTGCCACCTCTCCAGCCTCTGGTGTTATGAGACCACCCGCCCCCTTCTGCTGTTCCTGCTGATCCAGGATTAATCTGGGGAAGAATTTTATGGTTCCCTCAGGGTCATCAGGGGGGAGGAGAGAGCACTTACTGATCACTCTGCCATCCCAGTTCCTGGAAGTTCAAGTAGTGACCCACCGAAGTCCGTCTTCAGGCTGAAGATTTCAAGGACTGCTGCGCTGATGTCTGGCACTCAGCGGCTCTCACCGGCTCGGCCTGGCTTATCTCCTGCTCCGCTGGTCTTGCCCGCCACTCTCGGGCTCCTCTGGTCCCCTCCGCCCTGCCGTGCCGACCACGCTGCGCTGTGCGCCGGGGTCTTATCCCCGCGGAACAGATCCCTCCCGTGGACCTTCCAGTCCAGCCTGGGCTCCGAATCTGTCAAAGTCCGTCTCCCACTGGATTCTACACCTCCAAATTCTGGTCAGACTCTCCCCCCAGATATATCCAGAGGAGTTTTTCCAGGAGCTTAGGTGAGTCGTTGCTTTCACTCCGCCATCTTGGCTCCGCCCCCATATTTTTTCTTACTGAAGAAATGAACTTGTTTCATTATCTAAATTTTGAGTTTTGTAATATGAGGAAGGTTTCCAGCTGAAGATAAAAATGAGTACATTGATATGGAAGGAGAAAGTCATACTAATCTCAATAATATTGCCTTTATAGAGAGGAAGACAAGATCAAATACGTGACTTTCAAGGATGTGACTCAATAAAGACAAAACTAAACCTTTCTTATGAATAATGATAAGCATATTTATCTGAGGGTTTATCTCTTTTTAGTTGGTTTGGGATAAATAGCGTATTTTGTTGGAATCATAACTGTCATACATTGCCTTAAACAAGTGAATTAAAAACCTGCTCAGTGTGGCCTAAAATCATTTCATTTATTGCAAACAGCAATGCCTGCAGCAAGTCCTGTGGTGAAAACAGATTTACTGCCAGTGATATTCACCTCTGTTGTTTCTCCATATATCAACAGCAATATAGCCTATATGTTCTTCCAAGCAATGCCTTTTCCTTGTTAAATTAGAGATCTCATTTTGCCTTTCCTGTTCCCCTTTCATAGGTAGGTTTGTGACCAGACTTTTATGGTACTATACTGAAATACAGCCAAACATTAAATGAGAGCAGTGACATAATTTCCTACTGAAGCTGAATCCTAGGCTTTCTTGTAGTGGATAAAACATAATTATTCATCTTTAAGTGTAATTTAGCATTATCTTTTGTTTTAAAGTTAGCATTTTAAATCCTAATATGTACATTAGTGCTACTTTTTTAACAAGTTAAAATTCACTTTTTAACTTGTCACAAATGAGAGCTACACAATATTAGTACAGAGATTTTAAATGTTGTCATATATTTTAAATGTTGCATATGCATATACATGTATATACACACATATATGTGTGTATGTAGGTATGCATGTATGTGTGTATGCATGCATAAAGTCAAAATGTCCCCAAGCACTCATTAAGTGGTAGGCACTGTGAAAAGACTTAAAAAGGTAAAAGTAAGCTCATGAAACTCACAATTTACAGAAAAGAAACCACGAAAACCAGTAAGTACATGCATGATAAATAATATAACTGGTAGGCAGTCTTAGAGAGAGGGTACTGAGGATGCTGGGAAAGTGTCCTGCAGAGGATGGAACATGGACTGATTCTTGAAGGAATTCAGGGAAGCTGGAAATTAGAGGTGAAGAGAAAGAGCATTCCAAACAGGTGGGACAATTCGTATTAATTCACACAGTTGGGAGATGTAGTGATTCACATGATGAACAGCAAATAGGCCAGTGTGGTGTGACTGTAGATTTCAATGAGAAGAACAGCTTTTACAAAAACTGGAATTGTAGGAAGGAGCCAGTTTACTAAAGCATTTAAATGACATATGGAGGAGATTTTCTTTCGTCGTGGAGATAATAAGGAGTCACTAGAGTTTATTAAGTAATGGGTTGGGAGGTGTTACATGATGAGACATGAGTTTTTAAAAAACGCAGTTTGACAGCTAAGTGGAGAATGGTTTGGAGCTGGGGACACCTGAGGAAGGAAGACCAACCAGCACATTACAGAAATAGTTCATGTTTACAGTAAGGACAGTTTGTACCACCAGAGTGAGAGCTATGTGAGTGAAAGAAGGGGATAGATAGGAAATATGTTGAGAAGATACAAATAACGGGACTTGACAACAGATGTATGTAATGGGATTGCAAGTGAGAAGCTGAGAAAGACAATGAGATTATAAATTCAGTCTCTGGGAAGGATAGTCTATGGGAAGGTTCCCTTTTCATTCCATGATTAGTATCTCCTTTTCATGAGATTACCTTAATGTGATATGGAGACCACATGTTGACACTTTACCAAGTCATTTTTACTTTCATTTTTCAGTGTCACTGAAATTTTTCAGTGTCATTTTTCTGATGTCACTGATGTGGGAACTCTGGCCAGTGATGTATATTGGTGCCACCATCATTTGTCATTGACTGTCATGGGCCAAGAATTCATCACCAAATGCCCAGATTCCTTGTGCTGTCTTTCCATGCTTATCTAGGCTAGTTCTCATAAAGCAGATATTATCTGCCCCCAGGACTATACACACAAAACTAAATAGACTTTTCAAATTTTCCTTTATCTCTTATGTGTAATTTAATTTTCTTGGAGAAGAGGGAATAAAGTTTGAGCAGTGAGGTAATGGATGATGTTGGAGTCACTAAATCCAATGAACACAAATAAATCTGAAATAATAATTCCCATCATAAATGGATGCAAATATAGATAGACTCCAAAAAAGATATGGTTCCTAAAACCCATATGCATAAGCTGAAAGGACATATATGTTGACACATTAAGTAAGAACACAGAAACATATTTATTTGTTGCAATGCTCTGCTTGAAGTATTAAACATACTGTAAGAAACTCTTTAATCACATTTCAGTAGAACTTATATCTTTATTCTGTGGCATGAATAGATGGGTTTTAAACTTTTTCTTCTTAAAATTGGGACAACAATACCTGAGTAAAAAACATTTCTTTTAAGTTTTGGGAAATTCTAATGGAAAAATTTTAAAGGATTTTTTTTTAATGATGTACGATATACGAAGACTTCACAAAGTCAAGATTACCCTTGGAGATTTAAAAGTTTTATATACTGGGATTTACAAGCTTTCCTAATAGATGTCAAGAAACATCAAAATTCACTATTCATTTATATGATTTTATATTGAATATTTAGCGGATCCATTGTGATGAAAAAGAAAGGAATAATAAATAAATAGCTCAACAAAATATTCTACAAATCTGAAATATGATCAAATAAAAATGGGATGACCTGATTGCATGAGACAGAAAAGACCAGATAATAAACCCTTACATGGATACCAGAATGTCTCTCCACTTATTTTGAATATCATAGTTGAACCATAATGTCCTATAGAAATATCAACTCTTATGTTCAAAAATTCAAATCAATTTTAATTAAATTTTATTAAGTACTTCCTGCATGTGAAATAATCTGCTCGATGGTGAAGAAACAGCTTTTTAATAATGCCTTAACCACAGAAAAAAATGCACATATCACACACACACAAACACATACATGCATACATACATACATACCCACATGTATTATATATGTAAGTATGTGTGTATATGTGTTTGTATATATGTATATATATAAATGCTTACATACATATATAATCACATTTATGGGTTATATGGATTAGTTTATATTAAGTAATTTTAGGAGGGAGAAGGTTCTAAGAAAAGGCTGAGAAGAAAATACTGTAAATACTGTTTATCTAGATACTAGTGAATGATCTCTTAAGGTAGTGTTATAAACAAGAAAGAAAGGTGTGCTTTAGAAACTCATCTTTAAATTGACAACAGGTTGAATGGTGATACCCAAAGAGTAATCATAAGCAAATTTTTGGCAGTTTAGAACAGAAATGTCAAGCACTGCAGTTGTAACTCTCCTGAGTGTAGCCAGAATGTGATCAAAGTGAAATTGGAAAATATTAAACAAAATAAATAAAAATACAATAAAGCATAAATAACAACTGTATGGTTTTCTAAGTCAATATATACTACCAGAGATCCTAATATATGCTTCAGTAGCCTTCATTTTCATTTGAGTTATGACAACACTGGCTTAGATTATCTCAAGAAGAGTACACCAGAGAGTGGTGTTGGAGCACATGCTGATCATCATTTGTATAAATGCACAGATGGCATGCTTACCAACTTTGTAATTGACATAACGCTGAGAGGACTAATGCACCAGATAACAGGCAGGGATCCAAATGATACTGACAGGATCGATCATTGGATTAAGGCCCTTAAAATGAAATTTATTAAGGAATATGTAAAATATTATACTTTGGTTAAGAACAAATTGATTTGTTAAAAAAATAAAATAAGCGCAAGATGGACTTGTGGGACTAAACCACAGTTCAACTGAAAAGAAAATTATTGCCAAGATGATGGAATAGAAAGATGCACAACAGAGTAGAAAGACACCCATACTCTAGCCCTTCCCCCACAGCCCATAAAATACTTGTAAAAAATGACTCTAAAAAATTATAGAGCAGCAGAAGTCACAAAATAGCATATTGAAAGAGATTTCCAGCCCAAGGTAGCCTGGAAAACTGGCATGAAAGGCCTATCTCACAGGGTACTGAACAAAACATAGCCCATGGAGTTTAACTCAGCTCTGACTGCTCAGAAAGTGGAAGGAACAGGACTGGAACAGGCCTTGGGGGTGGAACTTCCAGCAGCAGCAGCTGCAGCAGCGATTATCAGATTCCTTTTCCCACAAACGCCAAAGAAACTTCAAAGGCCAGTGAAAAAGCTCCATTTTGGGGGCTTCCAATTTAAAGGCGTTGGGGGAATTGAGTAGCTGATCTGGATCTCAGGCCTGAGAGGCTGCACTGCCCTCAGCCTAAAGCCCCTTGTGGAATTGATCTGATTCTCAGCCCTGAGTCTGGCCCTGGGGTGAGGAGGAGGATAAGCATTGGCAGAGCTGGAGGTACCTGTGGAGAGGGAATTCTACTACTTCCAGATTTTGGGCAGAAAAATTTTTGGTTGCTGCCAGACCAGTGTGCAGGCCAGGACAGGAGTTTGATTGTGCCACCTTGGAGGAAGTGAGAGCTTACAGGTCCTCAAAGTATACCTCCTCTTGACAAGGGCTCAAAAATCAAGTAACTGGCTGGGAAAATGCCCCCAAAAGGGAAAAAAGAATAAGACAATGTGTGCCCCTTCCTTCTGATTCAGCAGTGACTTCATAGCACAGCTGCTTCTGATGTTCCTTTGCAACAGAGGTTGTCTCTATCATCTGTGTTTCAAATGTCAAATTCCCCTCAGGGTCCTTGGGGTAAAAGTTACTAAGCCTTGGCCCAAGGCAGCCTCCCAAGAAGCCAGATAAGCCCAGGGATTTCCACTTGTTTTTTAAGTGGTCCTAGCTTGGAGGTGTTTACTCTTTCCAGGAACCAAATGGTACTCTAAGACTTTTCTTCACAAGTTCTCCAATTGTCCCAAGAAGACCAAGGTTCTGTCCTTACTTCTACTTATTTTTCCTCCTCCATGTTTGCCCTGAGGCACCATTATTATCTAATTTATGGGGTAAATATGGAAAGTTTGTAATTCTCTGAACTCTTCCACCATCCTCACAGAATCTTCTCCCAAAAAGGTTTAATACAAGTCAAAATTTGAGACTGTAGTCCAAAATGCTAGTGTTATCATCAGTTGAGTTATGAAAAACATTAGTATGCATCATCAGACAGTCAATAATTTTGCATTACTCTGCCTGGAGAGATGATTTTATTCATATTAAGAATGACATTAATATACTGAAAGACCACATGAGAAGGAAAAATAATTGCAAGGAATTTGTATGTTTAGCCTGGAGAAATCTTGAGTGAGTAGGAGTTTGTACGGAATGATGTCTTTTCAAATATTTGAAGAAAGATCAAATCAATGGGGTATCAAATGTGTTCCAATTGACTTAAGAGGGTAGAAGTAGATGTGCTGTTGCAAGTTATACAGAGATGGATCTTTCTAATTATTAGAGTATATAAATTGGAATCAACAACCTCAAGAAACAACTGATGATTTAGCTTCACTGGAGGTCTTAATCAAATGCTGAATGCTCTCATTGAGGACAGCATGGAAGAGAAACATATTAAGATACAGCTTAAACTAGATGAACTATGAAATCCCTTACATTGCTAAGATTCTGATTTTATGAAGATAGGTTCATTGGAGGCCTTATATCTCTTACTAAGAATGAAAAACAATTGCATCAGATCTTTAATATCAGGTCTCCACTTTTGGTGGAAAACTTTTTAGCAAAAACATAAAAAAGGAATGACTGGGGGGGAGGGTTTTGAGCCAAGATGGAGTAGTGAAAGTATGGACCCATGTGTACTCATCCACAAATTCTCTCAGATACCTTCAAGAAGTGAATCTGAACAAATTTTAGAGTGGCAGAATCCACTGGAGGACAAAGTGTGTTGAGATGTCCAGCCCAGGGAAACCTTAAAGAGTGACAGAAAGGATCTGGCACACAGGGCTTTAGAAGTACAGAGCATGCAGGAGGCACCATTACAGACATGGCCATAGTGGATCAGGAATAACCCAGATAGCTTGAATCTCCAGTGGCAGTTCAGATTTCCAGTCTGCTCAGCACAGGATGGGCATCCAGCAGAAATGAGTGAGGGAGAACCACAGAGACAATGGAAGCTGCATCAACTACTTCTGGGGCTATCAGCCCACTGAATAAATTTTTGAAAGTCATCTACTTGAACTTCTGGGAGCCAAGATGGTAGAGTAAACTGTAAGTGCTCTCACTTTCCCGACTATCCTTGAAAAACCAAGAGAATATTGCCCCAGGAAAAATCCTGGAATAGTGGACCAGCAGAAGGAGTAAACAGTTTTTTTGTTTGTTTTTAGCTCTGGAGGTTAAGGAGACTCCTAGGAAGGGTCCCTCTTGCTGTGGCTGAAGGAAAACAGTGCAGGACCAGAAGCATCCAGGGAAGCTCCACCTGACTGGACCAGCAGGAGATCCTGAGCCCGAGGAGGGTGGAGCTGGTTAGTGCCAACACCAGGACCCCAGTTGTGCCTTGCCACAGCTGGGGGAATTGGGCAGACACTAGTTTCAGATGGGGTTATTGCAACCCTAGGGGAGAAGACCTTCCAATGTCCAGAGTACCCCTCCCCTACACCTCATGCCATGAGCTATAATGGTAAGCAAAGAAGGATCTTTGCTGTTTTTGTATTAGTATAACCAAATGACTCTGATGGAATAATGTGATTAAAGAAGATCTTCCATGAAGGGGACTAATGAAAAGAAATGCTAGTGAAAGTGGCCTAGCACTACCGGATCTCAAATTGTATTCTAAAGCAGCAATTATCAAAACCCTTTGATACTGGCTAAGAAACAGAAGGGTAGACAAGTGGAATATACTAGGCACTCAAGACACAGTAGGCGAGGAATATAGCAACCAGCTGTTTGATAAACCCAAGTACCCCAGCTTCTGTTATAAGAACTCAGTGTTCGACAAAAATTGCTGGGAAGACTGGATAAAAGTGTGGTGGAAACTAGTCATAGACCAATGTCTGACACTGTACCAAAGAATAAAATTCAAATGAGTATAGGATATAGATATAAAGAGTGATAGTACGGACAAATTGATGGAGAAAGGAAAAGTGTATTTATCAGAATTGTGGAGAAGGGAAGAATTTTTGACTAAAGAGATAGAAAGCATTATGAAGTACAAGATGCATAATTTTGATTACATTAAAATGAAAATATTTTGCACAATGAAACCCAATGCAACCAAAATTTGGAGGGATGTAGAAAACTGGGAAAGAATTTTTAGAGCTAATGTTGGTGATAATGGCCTCATTTCTAGAATGTATAGAAAACTGAGTCAAATGTACAAAAATACAAGTCTTTCCTCACTTGATAAATGGTCAAAGGATATGAATAGGCAATCTTCAGATGAAGAAATTAAAGATAACTGTAGTCATATGAAAAACATGCTCTAAATCACTTTTGATCAGAGAGACACAAATCAAAATAACTCTGAGGTACCATATCACGCCTATCAGATTGCCAAACATGACAGAACAGAAAGATGATAAATGTTAGAGAGGATGTGGGAGAATTGGAACACTTACACATTGTTGGTGGAGCTGTGAGCTGATCCAACCATTCTGGAGAGCAGTTTGTAACTATGCCCAAAGGGCTACAAAAATATGCATACCCTTTGACCCAGAAACAGCACTTCTAGGACTGAATCCCCAAGAGATCATAAAAATGGGAAAGGGTCCCACATGTACAAAAATATTTATAGCAGAACTCTTTGTGGTGGTCAAAAATGGGAAAACAAGGAGATGCCCATCAATTGGGGAATGGCTGAATAAATTATGGTATATGAATGTAATGGAATATTCTTGTGCTATAAGAAATGATGAACAGGAAGACTTCAGAGAGGCCTAGAAAGACTTATATGATTTGATGCTGAGTGAAAGGAGCAGAACCAGGAGAACTTTGTGCATATCAAAGACCATAGTTTGCAATATTTTTTCTGGTAGACTTGAAACTTCATAGCAATGCAAGAACTTCAAAAAAATTCCCAATGATCTTCTAAGGCAAAATGCCTTCAGCATACAGAGAAAGATCTATGGAATTCAATCACAGAATGCAGAAGATCGTTTTTTTTGTTTGTTTGTTTGTTTGTTTTTGTATGTGTATTGCGTTTTGGTTTGAAGGATGATTACTCCCATTCATTTTACTTCTACATAGCAAGACTATAGTGAAAGCATATTTAATAGGAATATATGTGTAGAACCTATATAGGATTGTATGCCATCTCAGGAATAGAGGAGGGAGGTAGGGAGGAGGGAGGGAAAAATAATAATCTAAGTTGTGTGGTAGTGATTGTGGAACACTGAAAATAAATAAAATTAATTTTTAAAAAATGGTCTTTCCCACCAATTAATGGGCAGAGAAAGATTTGTAGGAAGACCCACATGTTTCCTTAATGAAACACTGTTTCTTAAGTGTTGTGACACCCTCTGGTTCTAAAAAGTGTATAAAGATTCTGAGGTGTGGTTTTTACTTTGAGGTTTAGTTTTTGGAAGAATGGGAAAACAGATGAGGGAAACTTTTAAGCAGTCTTCCAGCTTTGAAAACCTAGATGTTGGTCCTTACCTCTCTGGTAACTATGTGTGTATGTAATAGTCAGACAGTTGGATCTGTCTGTTGATTTATGATGTATGTGTTGTTTATGTCAGAGAGTTGGAAGCAAGTCTGTTGATTTTAATTTCTCTGTATTTTCTCTGAATTTCAGGGTGTTGATTTTTCCCCCTGAACTAAGTGGATGATACATGTGCTTGATTAAAGGGATTGTTGACTCCTCAAAAGTTTTTGTCCTTTTCTAAATGCATATCTAAAAACATTTGATAGCAGGCCACCCATACGTATCCTGGGGTGCTTACTATTACATGAGCTTAAGTGTAACCCCAGGAAAACTCAGACTTCACCTTTCCTGAACCTTGGCACACACCAGCCAGCTCGGTACCAGATAAGCTGTAGAACTATATAGTTTCTTGCTGAAAGAACCAGAAGTCACAGGACACAAAACCAGTACGTCAGATCCTAGATCTCAGCACAAGAATGTTGGAAAGAGCCTGCTGTACCACAAAAGCAGAGATACACTTTAAAAGCAAGGAAAAAAACAATCACCATGAGCAAGAAGTAATTTAGAAAACCAAAGACCATAGTATCTTCTTACAAGGACAGGGGAGAGCAAAACAAGGATTCAGAAGAATACAGCATTGACACTGTACTCAAATATGAAACCTCAAAAAGGAAAAACTGGTGTAAAGACTAAATAGAATTCCTGGAAAAGCCCAAGATGGATTTTAAAAGCCAAATTAAAGAAGTAGAAAACAAATTACCCAATGATTTAAAAAATACATTCAGTTTCTTGAAAAGTAAAATTAGATAAATGAATAAGGAGACACAAAAAACTAACTGGAGAAAATAACTCTTTAAATGAGTAGCTACAAAAGCAAACTGAAGAAAATGATTTATTAAAATTAGATGTGGGCAAGTAGAAATTAATGACTCTATTATGCAAAAAGAATCAGTCAAATAAAATTTAAAGAATGAAAAAAATAGAAGAAAATGTAAAGTATCTCTTTGGAAAAAACAACTGACATAGAAAATAGATCCAGGACAAAAAAAACGAAAACAAAAACAAAAAAAAAAAACTCTAAGAATTATTGGTCTCCCAGAAAGCCATGATGAAAAGAAGAGTCAAGACAATAGCTTCCAGGAAATCATTCAGGAATACTACCCTGATGTCCTAGATCCAGAGGGCAAAATAATAATTGAAAGAATCCATTGATCACCTCCTGAAAGATATCCCAAATTGAAAACACCAAGGACTTTTTGCCAAATTACAGAATAATCAACTCAAGGAGAAAGTACTGCAAGCAACTAGAAAGAAATAATTCAAATACTGAGGAACCACATAAGGATCACACAAGACCTTGCAGCTTCTACATTAAAAGATCAGAAGGACTGGAATATAATATTCTTTAAGGCAAAGAAGCTTAGACTACAACCAAAGGTCAACTACCCAACAAAACTGAGTATAATCTTTCAGGCAAGCAGATGGACATTCAGTGAAATAAGGAATTTCCAGACCTTCCTGATGAAAAGGCCAGAGCTCAAAAGAAAATTCGATCCTCAAGTACAATACTCAAGGCAGGCATACAAAGGTAAACAGGGAGGAAAAATAGTTGTTATTCAATTTGGTAAAACTGTTTACATTCATATATGGGAGGATAATACTTGATAATCATGAGAACTTTATATTTATTACAACATTTAAAAGGGATGTACATAGATAGAGAGTGTGGATACAATTTAGCTGATGTGATGATAAAAAGACCTAATTAAGGGTTTTCAGAGTGACAAGAGGAAACAAGGACAATGGAAAGGGCAAATTATATCCCAAGAAGATGTACAAAAACACATTATAGGAGAGGAAAAGAAGAAAGATGAGGAATGTTTGTGTTTTACTCTCATATGATTTGATTCATGGAGAGAATAACATTTTCAGCTAAGTATAGAAATGTAACTTGCACTACAGACAGTAGGAGGAAAAAGGGGAAAGAATAAGGAGGGGATGGTTAGAAGAGAGGAAAAAGTGGTAAGGAAAAGAGGAAAGAAAAGGGAGGCAGACTGACAGAACAGAGGGAAGACTGAAGGATATGGTGGTCGGATGCAAAACTCTTGAGGAGAGGAAGAAAGAATGGAAAAATAAAAGCATAAATGGGGAAAGCAGGAATAGGAGGGAAAGAAAGACACAGATAGTAATAATAACTGTGAATATGAACGGGATGAACTCTTTCATAAAACAGGTGTGCAGCAGAATGCATTAAATGCATAGTCCTACAAAATGTTGTTTGCAAGAAACACATTTGAAACGGGGATAACACAAGGTAAAGGATGAAGCAGAACAGAATAAATTGTGGTTCAGCTGAAGTAAAAAAAAAAAGTGAAAAATACCAGGGATATCAATCATAATATCACACAAAGCCAACACAAAAATATATCTACTCAAAAGAGATAAGGAAGGAGACTATTTCCTGCTAGAAGGCACTATAGATAATGAAGTAATGTCATCACTAAACACATATGCACCAAGAGGTATAGCATTCAGATTCTTAGAGGGGAAGTTGAGAGAATTACAGAAAGAAATAGCAAAACTATACTAGTGGGGAACTTCAGTCCCCCACTCTCAGAACTTGATGAATCTAACCTCAAAATAAACAAGAAAGAAGTTAAGGAAGTAAACAGAATTCTGGAAAAAGTAGACATAGACTTCTGGAAAAAACTGAATGGGGATGGAAAGAAATATACACTTTTCTCTTTATGTATATGCATACACAAAAATTGACCATATAACTGGCCATAAAAAACCTCACAGTCCAATGCAGAAAGGCAGAGATAGCTAATACATACTTTTCAAATCATGGTGTAATAAATATTGCATGTTGTAATGGGTCATGTAAAGATAGATAAAAAATTATTTGGACATTAAGTAATCGAATCCTAAAGAATGAGTAGGTGAAATAGCAATTCATAGAAACAAGTAATAACTTCATTCAAGAGAATGACAATAATGAGACAACCTATCAGATCTTACAGGATGCAGCAAAGGTAGTCCTTTGGGGAGGTTTTATATCTCTTAATGCTTACCTGAATAAAACAGAGAAATAGGAGATCAATGAATTGGGCATGCAAGTGAAAAAGTTAGAAAAAGAACAAATTCAAAATCACCAACTAAATACCAAATTAGAAATACTGAAAACCAAAGGAGAAATGAATAAAACTGAAATTAAGAAAACCATTGAACTAGTAAATAAAACTAAGAGCTGTTTTTATGAAAAAAGCAATAAAATTAATAAACCATTGTCAAATCTTATTAAAAAAGAAGAAAATTGAATTACCAGTATCAAAAATGAAAAGGGTGAAATCACCTCCAATAAAGAGGAAATTAAAACAATAATTATAAATTATTTTGCCAGACAGTATGCCCATAAATTTGACAGGCTTAGTGAAAAAGATGAATATTTACAAAAATATAAATTGTCCAGATTAACATAAGAAGAAGTAAAAGACTTATGACTATCTCAGAAACAGAAATAATTAATCCATGAATGAAGACTTTAGGAAAAAAATCTCCAGGTCTGAATGGATTTAGAAGCAGATTTTATCAAGCATTCAAAGAACAGCTAATTCCAATACTTACATAGACTATTTGGGGAACTAGAGAAAGAAGGAGTCCTACCAAAAGCTTTTTATGATAGAAATATGGTCCTGGTACCTAAACCAGGAAGAGAAAGAAAATTATAAACCAATTTCTCTAAAGAATATAGACACAACATTTTTAAATAAGATATTAGCAAAACATTTCAGTAATTTATTTTGAGAATTATATACTTTGATCAGGTAGGATTTATACCAGGCATGAAGGGCTAGTTCAATATTAGGAAAACTATGAGCATAAATGATCACATCAACAACAATATGATTATCTCAATAGATGAAGAAAAAATCTTTTAACAAAATGCAACATGCATTCCTATTGAAAACACTGGAGAACAAAGGAATAAATGGAGCCTTCCTTAACATAATATCTTGTATCTATCTAATGCCATCAGCAAACATTATATGTAATAGGGAAAAGCTAGATGAATTTTCAATAAGTTTGAGGGTGAAACAAGAATGTTCATTGTTGCCAGTGCTATACAATATGGTACTAGAAATGTTAGCTTTAGCAATAAGAGAAAAAAAAAGAAATAGAAGTAATAAGAATATGCAAAGAATTTATTGCTCTTTGCAGATGGTAGGATAATGTACTTAGAGAATCCTAGAGAATTCAGTAAAAAAAAAACTACTTGAAATAATGAACAACTTTGGCAAAGTAGCAGGATACAAAATGAACTCACATAAATCATCTGCATTTCTATATATTACTAGCAAAGTTCAACAGCAAGAGATAGGGAGAGAAATCCCTTTAATGTTACTGTAGACACCATGAGATATTTGGGACTCTACCTGCCACAAAAACCCCACAGACTACATGAACACGATTACAAAATACTTTTCACACAAATAAAATCAGATCTAAATAATTGGAAAAATATCAGTTGCTCATGGGTAGGCTGTGCTAATATAATCAAAATAACGATTCTACCTTAATTACTTTACTTATTCAGTGCCATATCAATCAAACTACCAAAAATTATTTTGAAGAACTAGGAAAACAATATCAACATTCATTTAGAAGAACAAAAGGTCAAGGACATTAAGGTAATTAATGAAAAAAAAATGCTAGGGAAGGTGATCTAGCCACACCAGATCTCAAAGAATATTATAAAGCAGCAATCATCACTTGGCACTGGCTAAGAAACAAAGGGGTAGATGAATGAAATAGGTTGGGTGCATATGACACAGCAGTCAATGATTATAATAGTCCACTGTTGGATAAATCCATGGACCTGAGCTTCTGGGATAAGAACTCAATGTTTGACAAAAACTGCTAGGAATACTGGAAAATATTGTGGCAGAAAATGGGCATAAACCAATGCCTCACACCATATACCAGAATAAAATCCAAATGGGTATGCAATCTAGTTATAAAAGCTGATACTATAAATAAATTAGGGGAACAAGGAATGCTTTATTTGTCAGACTTATAGAGAGTGGAAGAATTTATGACCAAGCAAGTGATAGAGAACGTTATGAAATGCAAAATGGATAATTTTGATTGCATTAATTTGAAAAGGTTTTTCACAAAGCCAGTGCAACCGATATTAGGAGGGAAGCAGAAAACTGGGAAAGAATTTTTACAACTAGTGTCTGTGATAAAGGTCTCATTTCTAAAACACATAGCAATCTCAGTGAAATTTATAAGAATACAAATCATTCTCCAATTGAAAAATGGTCAGAGGATATGAACAGGCAGTTTTCAGAGGAAAAAATTAAAGATATCCACAGTCATAATACAAAATGTCTCAATCACTAGCTGCTAATCATAACAACTCTGTGGTACCACATCATACCTATCAGATTGGTTAACATGACAAAACAGGATGATAAATGTTGGAGAAGATGTGGGATAGTTAGAACACTAACTAATTCTGGTGGAATTGTGAGCTGATCCAAACATTTTGAAGATCAGTTTGGAACTATGCCCAAAGGGTTATAAAAATGTGCATACCCTTTGACCCTTTGCTTCTAGGCCTCTCTCCCACAGAAATCATACAAATGAAAAAAGTACTCATCTGTATAAAAGTACTGATAGCAACTCTTTTTGTGGTTTCCAAGAATTGGAAATTGAGGGAATGTCCATCAATTGGGGAGGGGCTGAGAGATTTGTGATTTATGAATGTAATGGAATACTAGTGTGCTATAAGAAATGATGGACAGGTGGACTTGGGTAATACCTGAATAGACTTATATGAACTGATGCTGAGTGATGTCAGCATAACCAGGAGAACATTATACATAGTGACAGTCACAGTGTTTGAGGAGTGTTTTTGATGAACTTAGTTCTCTATAGCAAGGCAAGGACCTAAAACATTTCCAAAGGAATCATGATGCAAAATATCATCCACATCCAGAGAAAGAACTATGGAGTCAGAATGCAGAATGAAGTAGACTATTCCTTATTTTGTTATTTGGTTTTGTTTGGTTTTACTCACGCTTTCTCCCATTTATTTTATTTCTTTAATGTAATGTGACTAACCTAAAAATGTGTTTAATAAGAATGTATGTGTAGAGACTATATAAGATTTCATTCCATCTTGGCAAGGCAGGGGGGTTGAAAGGGGAGAAAATTCAAAACTTACGGAAGTGATTGCTGAAAATTGAAATCACATAAATAAATTTGAAAAAAATAAAAATAAAAGCCAACCATAAAGAAAAAAATAGAAGGAATGACTGTGGGAGCACTTAGAATTACTTAAGAAACTTAACAAAAGGAAGATGGTAGGAAAGACTGGGGACAATTTGGAAAGACACTGTAAATATTTCACTTAGTCAAACTATTATCACGTAAACTTTTCTAAGTCAGACTCAACAAAAGACATTGAAATAGTAGATGCCCAGTTTTTTTTTTTTCAGTATACAGGAGTAAGTTAGCAAAGGTAAATAAAATAAAGTAAAAAATCCATAAAAATAAGCAGGATTTTCCTATATTACATTGACTAAGAGAGGGAGGACAGACTTTTGGATGGAGATAGATGCTTTAGCACCAATGCAATATTCACAGCACCTATGGCACTCATGAATATGTCAGTGCAATTCTGAATCATGAAATACAACACACCCTCCATATGGAACCAAAACATTTATTCAAACACTGGAAAGTCAAATCCAACATAGGGACAAAGACATCAGTACACAAGAACAATGCAGAGGGCAGCACCAGTCCCAAGTCTTTCCCCTGCTAGACTTCCTACAAACCTGTTCCCTTAAACAAATCATAAGCAGGATCCTTTAAATAAAATCACAAACAAGCTCTCTCACTCATGCTAGCCAGTTGCCTGTTTTCCTGTATCCTTCCTAGGTCTGACTAGTCTCTGACTAACTTCCTTCCAGCTCTTCCCTAGCTCCACCTCTTCCTGTTCTACCCTCCCTTCTCCACCCATCCAGCAAACTCCTCCCATATATGGAGGGCTTATCTTATGACTTAAACACATATGACTGAAACTTCTATGTGATTTAGGAAGGTCACACAGGCCTATTAATGGATGGGAAATATCTTCAAATTAAGCAAAAAAAAATACATTAACAATAAGCAAAATGCTTTATCACTACAGATGCTGACAGAAATTGGTGTATTAGAACAATACCCAGAGAGGTATCGTTGCTTTTGCAGGAAGATTTTCTCTCTAACTTTTATCATAGGAGGTGTGGTTACCCAGGAAACTGGTAACTTGAAATATTATGGGTATAATTTATGAGCATTAACATATATGAAGATGGCTAGAACGTCATTTTGAGGTTTATGGAAGATGGTCTGATGATGAAACACCTCTGCTCTCTTTAGCTTGCCTTAGAATTCCTCTCCATGTATAGCAATGTTTCATGTATATCTTTAAGGTGATTGTGAACAACAGAATGAAAGGTAGGAATCCAGGCCTTATTTCTGGTACTGTCCTTCATCCCCCAGACTATACTCCAATGGAGCTATGAAGAATGAAATCTTTAACATTGTATACACTTTAATTTTCTTGTTTATATCAATCCTTTCAGTAATATCTGTTTGCACTTTCATTTGGGGTTTTCTTGGAAAAGATAATGGAATGCTTTGATATTACCTTCTCAAGTTTGTTTTAGAAATCAGGAACTGAGACCATCAGGGTTAAATGACATTCCAAACATCACCCAGCTAGTAAGCGTCTGAGGCCAGATTTGAAATCAGAAAGATGAGTCTTCTCTGACTTCAGGCCTAACAATCTATCCACTGTGCCACCTAGTTGTCTTTTCTTTAATAAAACTACGCAAATGAAAAGTGATGCAGATGAAGTGAATAGTAATGAAGTGATCAGAATGATTCTTTTGGCGTGCATGAGGGCATTCAGGGAGGACTTGTATCTCTGATGTGAGAGTCTGCCGAGACTTTTCTGGGCTTCTCATCTACTCCTGGTGTCTACCTGACACACAACTCTCACCTTTGGTTTCAAGTAGCTGTAGCAGGTACACTCTGGTAAAAATTTTCTTGGCAGACCAGATAAATCAGGTTAAGGGTAATTGATGGACCTCAAACCTATCAGTAAGTTAGGGAGGTCTCTAACACAAGTATTTGGAGGCTTCTCCTGACAGAGTGGGCAGATAAGAACAATTTGTTCCAATGGTCATGAAGGTGACTGAAGAAGTTGTTGTGCAACTTTTAGAACTGGTCAGACACCAAAGATCCCAAAGTCATGCACTGCAACTCAGTCTTGACTATTTTCTTGCCACTGGACTTCTATGATTCTGGAAGACAGAATGAACGAGCTGATGACTTTGTGCAACTCTGCTTAATTTCAATCCAGTTCATAGATGAGTCACAATATCACCCTGTGATATCACTTTTCCTCTTCAAAAATGTAGAGCATCCAACAACTGATGATATGAATTGCAGAAGTAGGAAATTCATAAGTGGAAGTAGATTTTGTTGGGAAAGAAAAAAATCCTTACTTAATGAATTTATGCAATATTCGTATAATATTCAAATTATTCACAGGAAGATTGTGTCTTAAACTGGCAATATTTTGCTTTTAAATTTTTACATCGTATCTGCTTAATTAAAGAGTTGATTGACATAAATAAAATCTCTGTTTACTCTGTCTCAGGGAACAGTTGAAAGAAAAGGACAATACAACTGCTTCCCTATAGAGATGGAGGGGATAAAAAGTTAAAGAAGGCCTTTTGCATCAGGCTAAGGAGTAATAGAGTTCATTTCCTTCAAGGGATGAAGAACTAAGTGTGAGCTGAGGAGAGAATAGAAAGGAGAGCTAGATGTTCAAAATGCTTTGTGTTTTTATTATTCTATTTGAATTGTTATGAGCTCTTAAGAATATCATTGATATGCATACTAATGTCTAATTTTAAATTGCAAGTTATTAAAATGAAGATAGTCTGTCTTTAACTCTGGTTGCTTAGTAGTTGTGTTTTATTTTTCAATTGTGGAAAACTGGTTAATATAGATGCATTATTTTATTCATACATCTTCATTTCCAGAACAAAATGAGAAAATAAAAAGAAACCTAAAGGGCTTAGTAGGATTCAAAGAAAACTACTGGCAAAAATTAATAAATCTTCCTCTTAATATTCTTAATAATTCTCTGTAATATATATTAAAAACAAATAATCTCACACTATTACATTGATCAATGTGTAAATACAGGAATGATCCCTGACTTTAAGGAACTTATATTCTAATGAGGGAACAACATGTAAAGTGCATTGGATCATAGATTCAGAACTGGAAAGAATATTAAAATGTGACTAAATATAACCCCTTCATTTTTAAAGATCATTAGGCCATAAATTTAGAGCTGGAAAGAAACTTAGATGAAATTGAATCCAATAGTTTCATTTTAAAATTTTATTAATATTTCATTTTCCCCAATTATATGTAAAAAAAGGAATTTAATATTTTGAGTTTTTTGAGTTCTCAATTATCTTTCTGACTCTGCCCCCTATACCCTCTCTGGGATGGTAAACAATTTGAAATAGGTTATATATGTGTAGCAACACAAAACTATTACCATATTAGTAATTTTGTGGAGGAAAATACAAAACAAATAAATGGGAATGAAAGAAAGTGAAAAGTTATACGCTTCAATCTGCATTCAGACTTTATTTCTTTTTCTGTAGCAGTTTTCATGAGTCCTTTGCGATTATCTTAGACCATTAAAGTACCTATAAAAGCTAAAGCATTCACAGTTGCACATTATATAATATTGCTCTTACTGTGTACAATGATCTCCTGGTTATGCTTATTTTACTTATTATCAGTTCAGAGAAGTCTTTCCAGCTTTTTCTGAAATCATTCTGCTCATCATTTTTTTATACCACAATAGTATTCCATTACACTCATCTAACACAGTTTCTTCAGCCATTCCCCAATTGATGGGCATTCTCTCAATTCCCAATGCTTTGCCACCACAAAACAGCTGTTACGAATACTTTTATGCAAATAGATATTTTTCCCCTACTTTAATCTCTATGAGATACAGGCTTAGTAGAGGTATTTGCTCGATCAAAGGGTATGAATAGTTTGATTGCCCTTTGGGCATAGTTCCAAATTGCTTTCCAGAACTCTTGGATTGGTTCAAATCTCCACCAACAATCCATTACTGCCCCAATTTTCCCACATCTTTTCCAACATTTTTAATTGTATTTTTAATTTATAGAATGAAACAAGAATTTCCATAACATGCTACAATTTTTAAAATATGATTGCATATGAAACTGCAAATCTACTATACACAAATTGTTTTTCCTTTCAAATATCCAATAAATTTATCATGAAATTTATTTTTCCTTCTCTCCTCCCACCCTAAAACAGCTACCATTAGACACAAATAGGTAGATATGTGAAAATTATTCTACACATCCTTCTATTTATCAGTTCTTTTTCCAGATTCACATAGTAACATTCTTCATTTTCTTTTATAGCTAATTTGAGTAGTTAAAATAGTAAAAATTAAAAGAATTATGAGGTACTACTTTATTGCTATTAGATTACATAGTAGGACAGAAAAGATAAATGACAAATGTTGGAGGGGATGTGGGAAAAATGAGACATTAATGTATTGTGATTGATTAAACTGTTCTACAGTCCTTACAAAATGCAAAATGGATAATTTTGATTTTATTAAACTGAAAGGTTTTGCACAAATAAAACCATTCTATGTGTCCTAAAAATATGAAACTGTGCTCTTTGGTGTAGCAGTACCAATACTAGATCTGTCTGTGTCTCAAAAGAGATAAAAAACAAAAAGGAAAAAAAGCTCTTTTCTAGGGTAAAGAATTGGAAATTGAGGAGATGCACACCAATTGAGAGATGGCTGAATAAACTGTGTAATGTAATTGTGTCAGAATACTATTGTACTATAAGAAGTAATGAAGAGGATGCTCTCAGAAAAATCTAGACTTACATAGGTTGATGCAAAGTGAAATATAATAGGTACAAAGTAATAGAAATATTGTAGGATGATCAGCTGTGAATGACTTAGTTATTCTCAACAATGTGACAATCCATGACAACTCAGAAAGACTTAAGATTAAAAATACTATTCATCCTCAGAGACAGAACTGATGACATTTGCATACAGACTGAAGCAATTTTAGTTTTTTATTTAACTTTCATTACTCTTTTTAAGGATTTTTTCATCTGTTTTCTTTCACAAAATGAATATTATGGATATGGTTTGTATGACTACACATACATAATCTGTATGGAATTGCTTGCCTTCTCAATTGGCGGGGGGAGGAGGAAAGGATAGCATTTTGAACTAAAAGTTTTAAAAACAAATGAAAAAATTATTGTTTACATATAATTGGGGAAAATAAATCTTAAATAGCTGCAAAAATAGTTTAAAGAACTTATTTGCTCAAAGTCATTCTTAAAACAATATTGCTGTTATGGTATACATTTTTTTTTTCCATTTTGCTCTTATTTCCTTCAAGTCTTTCCATATTTTTCCCTCTAAAATCATTGAACTCACTAGCACAGTATTATTCCATCACCATCATGTACCACAAATTGTTTAGCCATTCCACAATTAATGGACATCCTTGCAATTTACAATTCTTTACCACTCAAGGAGAGTTGCTACATTTAAGAATATATATGTTCTTTTCCTTTTGCTTCAAATATTTTCAGAAACAGACCAAGTAGTATAATTGCAATGTCAAAGGGTGTAAACAGCTTATTAGCTCTTGGGTGTAATTCCGCATTGCTCTCCAAAATAGAGAGATCATAAAATCAATCTGTTCACAATTCCATCAACAATGAATTAATGTCCCAATTTTTTCATGTCTCCTCCAAAATTTGTCCTTTCTCCTAATATCATTTTGACCAATCTGGTAGATGTAAAATGATACTTCAATACTATTTTAAATGAGCATTTCTCTAATCAATAATGATTTAGAACATTTTTATTTCTTCTTCAGAAAACCGTTTTTCATATCATTTGATCATTTATCAGTTGGGGAATGATTTGTATTCTTATAGGTTTGACAAAGTTGTTTATGTATTTTAGATATTTCTTTTATATGACAAACTGTCAATAAATTTCCCTCAAAATTTCTGCTTTCCTTCTGATCTTGTCTAGATTTGAATTTTTATACAAAAATATATTTTTTTAATTCCACGTAATCAAAATTATCCATCTTACAAATAACTTTACTCTCTGTCACTTGCCTATTCATAAATTGCCTATCCACAAGTTCGATAAATAATATGTTCCATGTTCTTCAAATTTTCTTCTAAAATTTCTATTTATGTCTAGGTCATATATCCGTTTTGACCTTATCTTGGTAAATGGTTTAAGATGGTCTATATTTGTTTCTGCCGTACTGCTTTCCAGTTTTCCCAGCTTTTTATTCCAAATAATGTACTTTTATCCCAAAATCTTAAGTCTTTACATTAGTCATATACAAGGTTACTATGTTTATTTGCTGCTGTAAATTGTATATCTACTTTATTCCATTTAGTTATGTCTCTACTTCTTTGCCAGGACCAAATAGTTTTAATAATTACTGTCTTATAATTTAAAATCTTGTCCTGCAAAACCTTCCTTTACATTTTTCATTCTTTCTTTTGATAGTCTTGATTTTTAAATGATTTTTTAAAAATTCAGTTAAAAAAGTTAATTTAATTGGAATGGAATTGAATATGTAATTTAATTCGGATAAAGTCATCCTTTTATTGTATTGGCCCTGCCTACCCAAGAATAACTAATATTTATCCAATTATTTAAATCTGATTTTATAAGTATAAGAAATTATTACATAATTGTCTATAGAGTTTCTGAGTTTGTTTTGGCAGGTGTACTCCCAGATATTTTACATTACCTAGAGTTATTTTAAATGCAATATTTTTTACTATCTCTACTTGCAGAGTTTTGTTTGTAATATATAGGAATGTTGCCTTCCAGCACTTAGTATTTTTCAGTCATATTAGCTATCTGATAGATGTAAGGTAGTACCTCAGACACGTTTGAATTTGGATTTCTCTAATTAGTGACAGAGTATTTTATATGAACACAGATAGCTTTGATTTCTTCATCTGTAAACCACCTTTTCATATCCTTTGACCATTTGTCAATTGGAGAATGACTCCAGACTTATAAGTTGGACTCAATTCTCTATATATTTGAGAAATGAAGCCTCTGAGAAACTTGCTGTAATTCCCCCTTCCCCAGTTACCTCCTTTCATTCCCTTATTTTTTTGGAAGGGAACAAGGATTTATTAATTACCTACTATATGCCGGGTACTATGTTAAGCACTTTGCAAATAATCTCTCATTTGATAGCTGTAGCAACTCTGTGAGGAAGATTCTATTATTCTCATTTTAAAGTTGAAGAAATCAAGGAAGACATGATGATGATGATGATGATGATGATGATGATGATGATGATGATGATGATGACGATGATGATGATGATGATGATTTAGCTCTTGTAATGCAACAGGATCTCTGCTAAGTAAATTTTTCCCCTTTTTTCCCACCTCCCTCCCACCCTAAAGATGGCTAGCATTAGATACAAATATGTGTCTGTGTGTGTCTGTATATGAAATTATTCTCTACATACTTGTATTTATTACTTCTTTCTCTGAATGAAGATAGATTTTCTTTATGGTTTTTTTGTGTGTTTAATTTGGGTATTTATAATAGTCAAAATGACTTTGTCATTCAAAGGTGTTCTCAAAAGAATATTGTTGTTCCTGTATAGTACATTTTCTTGAATTTGCTAATTTTACTCTTTGTTATTTCATTCAAATTTAACCATATTTTTCTAAGATCATGGAGCTCACCATTTCTTATTGCACAGTAGTATTTCATCACAATCATATACAACAATTTGTTCAATCATTCCCCAAATGATGCACCTCCATGAAGTTTCCAGTTCTTTGCCACTACTGTGAGAGCTGCTATAAATATTTTTAGAACACATAGAAAGGCTTTATTTGCAAAACCTTTCAATTTAACATAATCAAAATTATCCATTTTACATTCTGTAATGTTCTCTATCTCTTATTTAATCACAGATTCTTCCCTTATCTGTATATCTGACAGGTAAACTATTCTAAACTGTCCTAATTTACTTATGATATCACTTTTTATATAGCCATTTTAATCTCACTTTGATATATACTAGGGTTGGGGAACCTGTTGCCTCAAGGCCACATGTGACTTTCTAGGTGCTTAGGTGAAGCCTTGTGACTGAGTCCAAGTTTTACAAAACATATCCTTTTATCAAGGGGATTTGTTCTGCAAAGTTTAGATTCAGTCAAAAGGCCACACCTGAGGACCTAGAGGGCCACATGTGGCCCTGAGGCTGCAGGTTCCCCATCCCTGGATACCTGCAATACTGTTTTCAAGTTTTCCCAGTAGATTTTGACAAATAGAGAGTTCTTGCCCCCTAAAATTAAGATCTTTGGGTTTATCAAACATTAAATTACTATAATAATTTAGTACTATGTCTTGTGTGCCTTCTCTATTCCTCTGATTCACAGGTTTATTTCTTAGCCAGTATCAGACTGTTTTAATAATTGCCTTTTTATGAATAGTCGAAGTTCTGGTACAGTTAGGCCACCTTCCTTTGTATTTTTTTCATTGAATCTCTTGATATTATTTACTTTTTATTCTAAATGAGACTTACATAACTTGGTAGTAGTTAGGGGCCGAAATTAAAATAGGTTAAATATCTTCAGCCCACAGATAGGTTGGACTAGAGACAGATTGACGATGGTTGGCTGGATTGGGTCACATGACAAAAAGAAGAGAGTGCACAGTGGCAGCCCTACAGTTTTCCCAGGCCACCAAAATCCTTTTGTTGTCCATGTTGTGTAGGACTTATCTAGATGAATTTTATTCTACTTTTTTCTAGTTTTATTAAATAATTTTGACAGTTGGATTAGCTTGGTAGTGAATAAGTAAAATTAGTTAGGTAGAATTATAATTGTTTATTATATTGTTTCAGTCTACCTATAAGTATTTTCCCAATTGTTTATATCTGACTTTATTTGCGAAATGTGTTTTGTTATTGTGTTTATACAGTTTCTGTCAGGTAGACTCCCAAACATTTTATATTGCCTACAGTTATTTTAAATTGAATTTCTCTTTCTCCCTCTTGCTGCTGGACTTTGTTAGTAATATATAGAAACAGTGTATGTGGAATTATTTTATATCCTTCAACTTTGCTGAAGATGTTAATTATTTCATCTTGTTTTTATCTTAGGTGATTCTCTAAAATTCTCTAATTATGCCATCATATCATTTGCAAAGAGTAATAGTTGTTTCCTTATTGCATATTCTAATTTTTACAATTTCTTTTTCTTTTCTTATTGCTATACCTAGCATTTCTAGTGCAATATTGAATAATAGTGGTGATAATGGGCGTTCTTCCTTCACCCATGATCTTGGAAAAAGTTACTAGCTGATCCCCACTACTGACAATGCTTGTTGATGGTTTTAGGTAGATAATAGTTATAATTTTAAGGAAAGCTCCATTTATTCCTATGTTCTCTAATTTTTAAAGAGGATTTTTTCCCCTTTACAGAGGCTTTCTTTGGCATCTATTGAGATAACCATAAATTTCTGAAGTTTTTTTAACTGACTTGTGAATTATGCTCAACAGTTTTAATTGACCAGTGAAGAAACTGAGGCGCAAGAATATTAAACGTCTTTTCTTGGGTCACACTGCTCTCTGAAGTGAGATTTATATCTGGTCATTCCTAAGTCCAGGCTCGATACATATGCATATGTACATATACATACACACATATGTGCATATATATGACTATCCAAATATACTCACACCCACAAACATATATATATATATATGCATGTATCTATACACACTCACACATGCAACAAGTATAGTTAGATGATAGATTGGATTTGTATGTGTATGCATATGAGAGATGCAAATGTTTTTCTGTAATATTGCTAGCCAATTACTAAATTAGTATTAAGGGTTTTTACTTTCTGTTATGTTACTTGGGGACCAGACCCTGTAAGTCAGGTTCTGAAGGACATTGTTGTTAGATGAGATTCCCCAAATCCCTCAATCTTAGGGAGGACCCCACACAACTAGAAGACCTTACTTTTATCTAGAGTGTAAACAAAATATAATGTATTTGCATTCCAGTCCTAAAACATTAAACTCAGGTCCTCCGATCCACTGGAGTTTAGAGAGACTCTCTAAGGTCATAAAGAGGAAAATCAACCAGAGTGGTCTAGGTAAAGATGAATTCCTTTGTCCAGATTGCTGAAGGCAGTTGAGTCTCATGAGCAAGCCTTATCCTCAGCAGGAAGAGATGAAGACATTTAGCCTGCCTCCTTATTAATATGTCTACCCCCTCATTAATTGTTCACCAGCCAGGTTTTATACCTCTTTTCATGAGCATTCCCTTTTCTAAAGTATTTAAAGAGCTCAGTATCACCATTAGGTGTCTTTTTTTTTTTTTATGATGACGAACCACTTACCATTACTTTATTGATTATCAGCTAGCCTAATTCAAAAAATTGATAATTAATTACCCAGAAGCTCCATCTTTTGGATTTTTCATTCTTCTCATATGTGTGTGTGTTTTTGTATGTGTATATGTGTGTGTATTCCATGATTTCCATATCTGCCAATATAAAAGCTTGAATAAAAAAATACATTAAAGAAAGGAGAGGAAATTATACATGCATATACACATGCATATATATGCATACATGTATATATACATAAATGCATACATGCATATATAAATACATACATATAGATATTCACATGTGTGTGTCCTCTTTGGCTTCCATTTCTGAGAGTAGAAAAGCCTTCTTTAAAAGAAAAAAAGGAGCCAAAACTAAATAATTTCAAGGAGAGGCATTCTATTCATATATGTGTCTAGACAATTCTATGTGTGTTTATTTGCATAATGTGTGTATCTATATCTGTCTGTCTATCTATATTGTTACTACACCTCCTCAAAAGATTTTTGTTATTTAGGTCAGTCCCTCTTGCAATAGAGATTGCAACTTAGTTTTGACTTCTACTTCCTTCAACATAACAGATTAAAAAGCATCACAGCAAGGGATTCATTTTAGAAAAGAAGGTGACTCAGAAAAGCACAACTGCATTTATCACCACTATACCTAACTTTTGTGTGTCCCAAAACTTTCACAGGGATTGCTGCCAAGAATGGCATATTAGGTTCTTTTTCTCTTCAGAAGGCACTTCTACTGTAAGATATGGGCAAAATAGAGGACAAAGAAATGGAACCTCTATGCCACTAATGAGAATAGCAAGTACAACAAAGAATGAAATCTTGCTGATGATAACTCAACAGGTTTATTTACAGTTCAGCTATTTCCTGAATCTCAAGGAATTACTAGTATATTATTTTCTATTGTAAGGTATAGAAGGCAGTCCAGAGGATGCTATTGTGCCTTCTGTTTTTTCATTTTAAAGGGCTAAGTAGAGTATTTACCAACCACAGGAGCAGATGGTTAGAGTTTTCCAGCATTAATTCTGTAAGAAGTTCACACAGCAGACAAGCAATGCAGAGGAGTCTATACAAAGTCACAAAGAAAGTCACTGTGCTGGAGCTTGTTATCTTCATAATAAGCTCTATCATTTAGGAGTTCCTTTTAGTATCTCTACTGAAATACTTTTACCTGAGCCATCATGGAAGAGTGCAGAATTGCACGAATAAATCTGCCTTTGTATTCCAAGTACTACAACTGATTGTCTAAAGACGAGAAGTTTGGGAAGAGCATGGTCACTACAATGTGTTTGTGACTGTGTTGTGTATTTAGGACTGAATGTGTGTGTCTTTGAGAGATGGAGATAATGAGACACGCAGAGAGACAGAGAAAAAGGCTGAGACAGAGACAGAGAAACAGAGAGAAGGACAGATGTAGAAATAGAGGGAAAGAGAGTGAAACAGAGACTAATTCAAAATGAAAAAGAAAAAAACTATTCTGGTGTGCAGTATTATTCATAGAATTTTTCATTCAAAAGCTGATCATTACTTCACCTTTACCTTTGCTTTAATGAAAATACCATCAGTAATAGACAGCTGTGCCACCAAGGCAATATTTGGAGCACTGGCTGTGACTATGAATATGCCAGCATAGTTCTCAATCTCAAAGTGTAGCAGACTCTCTACATAGAAGTCAGAAGAAGAACATTTATTTAAACACCAGTAAGCCAAATCCCTGAACCAGAAAGTTAAATCTGTCATGGTAGCCAAGCCATGATCACCACAGGGGCAAAGTCATTCCCAAGCCACCCCCCAACCTGCTCCCCCCATCCCTGGGGTCTTCTCATTAGCAAACACTCACAAGCCTGAGCCTTGCCTTGCCTGCCTGTCTGAATCCTCTCTCCTCTGCCCAGACCATTCTCATTCATTTCCTCCCATTCTGCTTCACCCTTCCTGTTCCACCTGTTCAGCAAGCTCCTCCCATCATATGTGACATAGGCCTTCAGATAATTTAGGCAGGTCACATAGACCTATTAATGAATGAGAAAGATCTTTCCATTTAAATTGCTGTTATATCAACTCACTTTCTCCTGACAAGTTTCCTTCTTCTAAGTGCCTTAAAAACAAACTCCATTTGTTTGACTACAGTTAATATTTAAGGATAAAAAATTTTCAGAACATTCTCATTCACCTTCAGAAGAAAGTCAGAAGAAGAAGAAAAAAATCACCTCCAAATTTTCTAAATTAAATTAAAGAAAAAATCTAGAAATTCTTCTTTTTGTTTACACCTGGCACAGGTTGTTATTACTTGTTGATGGTATTTTTTAGTGGCACAGGAAATCATTTTTGATCAACTGTTATAAATTTTCTGATGTCAATATTCCACAGATCACTCGAGAGGGTAATCTCTCCAGTCACTTCTGTTGTAGGATCATGTATGTTTTGGATCCACACGTAAAAGAAACATTTTCTGAAAGGAATCTTCAAGGCAATTTTTTTAATGTTTCTTTGTTATATTTTGATTTTGTTTAAAAAGACAAATATTTTCCTACAATAAATACTAGAGTTCTGCTTTGATTCTTCATTGTGACAATGAGGTGACTCTGTGTTTCAGAAAGTCATGTAAGTATAATCAAAGTTACAAGTATAGGACTGAAATATTATTTTTTCATTTGCCTGAATACAGTCCTGAATTCTGAATAAAATCTGAGAAGGATTAAAATTTAACAAAAATGACAATGGCAATTATGATACTACTGATGCTGTTGATCATACTGATAATAATGAATAACCCCATCAAATCTCAAATCATTAACCCTGAACAGGGACAGAAACAACAAATTAATGGAAGGTCTTAGAGTATGATCTATGGCAGGGACTCTACACGTATTGTGACTGTTGTAGTAGCTGTGAAGTACTATGTTGTAGTGAAATAAACATTAGATTTGTAATCAGGGAGCCTGAACTCAAGTGGATTTTCAACTTACAATGGTCTTGGCCTTGGACAAAACTCAAAAAATGGAATCTGTAGAACTGAGTTCCAATTCCAGCCCTGCCACTACTGTCCATGTCTAAGCATACAATTCATATTAAATTTCTGACTCATTTCATCTGTAAAGAGAGGACTTCACCTTAATAAATTACATGATCCCTTCCCTTTCTAAGCCTATAATCCTATGATCGCAGTTTATGTCAGCAACCATGAAATGCTGGTTGGTGGACTCTGGCTATACAACTGATTGAGCTAACAGGGTGATAAAACTGTTACAAGGAATTGAATAAATAAATTAGGAGGCACTCAAAACCACTAGTATGATCAGCTTGACATGGAAGCAAGCAGAGTAAGTTATATTCACAGGTCTTATTAACAGAAGGAGGCAATATATATTAGAAAAAAAAAAAACAGAAACGCTTCAACATAGATGATACTATGCTCCAAGGGAAAAATCCTTATGAAATAGAATGAAGATGTGAATGTCTCTATTGTGGGCCCATAATAGTATATAATGAAGTAAGTAAGAGATACTGCCAGTTATACTCATAGATTACATAAGCCTTTTTTTGTCTGTATGACTAATAACCACAATTTTATATAAAACACTAGCATGTTGCTTAGCAGTGCAGGTCAAATATAAGAAGCAACTTTATTCCTGAATCCAGATTAGATGAAATCAGAATCTAAATTGAGGATGAAATTGAATCCAAAGAGGAAAAAGCTGAATAACTTTCAGGAATTAACACAAACTCCAGAAGAAATAGAAATGATTGGGAAAAAATGGCAAGATCTCTAATGATTTTTAAGAAGAGATTGACATAAATAGAATGGAATGTTGAAAAATGCTTTTGCTATTTGATGGTGTGAATCCCAATAACAGACTAGCTAAATCTAGAGAGAGTAATTAAAAATACCAAAATGTGCTATTGCACCATAAACAAATGTATTATCCTCAAATATTTGACAAAACATACAATGAAGTTGTCTAGAAATATTCCAAAAGACAGAGATTATACACCACAATGGAAGAAACTACTAAAAAATTTTGAAAAGATAAGCAAAAACTTTAGGCAATTATATTACTTCCTAAACAATATGTACACTATAAAACTTGAATAGCACAACAACCAAATGAAGGAAATTACAAAAGTAGTGACAATTCCTTATATAATTAGTGAATGTTATACTTACCCAAAGGTTTTACAGTTTTTTTGCTGAAAATAATCTATAAAGAATTACTAAAAAGTAATATAATGTTTTAAGAGTTGGGAAAGGTGTGAAAAAGTGTCATGATTGTAAAGAACAACTCATCATAGATTCGCTGATTGTTGACCATCCAAAAACTTTACAGAAATTGCCCTACCTTTTTCAAGGATCAAAAAGTCTTGACGTAATTTTGAATTCGGGTCTTAGTTATGAATTGCATATAATATTAAATAATTCCAGAGACAGTAAGAATACAAAGGCATTTGATGTGCACATAGATAATTACATCTATGCTTCCAGCACAGTAATGTTGTCAAATTTGATATATTGATTTGGTAAATTTGGTGAATTTGATATATTTATATAAAATTTGGCAAATTTCCGGGAATCAGTTTAAAGTCTATAATGTTCTTGCTAGCCTTAAATATATAGACACTCCTGAATAAAAAGTGAATATTACTACAAGTCAAAGAGGAGGAATCATATCAAATCACCATATTAATCATTTGATATACGTGGAAGATATCTGATCACACGGCTTTACTACAGGCAGCCAGAAAGAAACAATTCAAATATCAAGGACATACAGTCAGGATCACACAGGACCTTGCAGCTTCTACATTAAAAGAACGAAAGAATTGGAATCCAATATTACGTAAGGCAAAGGAGTTGGGACTTCAAACAAGGATCAACTACCCAGCAAAGTTCAGCATAACATTTCAGGCAAGGAGAAAGTCATTCAACAAAATAAGGGATTTCCAGAGCTTCCTGACCAAAAGGCCAGAACTCAATAGACAATTCGATCTTCAAATGCAGGTCTCAAGAGAATCATAAAAAGGTAAACAGGGGGGAAAAAATAAAAACAAAAACTTGTTACTCAATTAGGGCAAACTGTTTACCTCCCTATAAGGGAAGATGATACCTGTTAATCTTGAGAACTGTGCAGCTATTATGATAAAAGGGATATACATAGAGGGAACGGGTATAAAGTAAATGATGTCATGTCAAAAATATGATTTAAGTATGAGAAGGGATTGTAATAGGAGGTGTGAAAAGGAGGAAGCAGAAAATGGCAAATTACATCACAGGAAGAAGTACAAAACTATAGTAGAGGGAAGGAGGAGAGGGAGATGAACATTGTTTGAGAGGTACTCTCATCTGATTTGTTTAAAGGAGGGAACAATAATCTTAAGTAGATAATACTAACTAGCTCTATAGGTAGTGGGAAGGGAAGGGGGAAGAAAGGGGAGGGAGGCTAAAAGGGAGGGAAGAAGCAACAAGAGTAAAGGGGAGTAAAAGGGAGGGGGGCTATAAGAAGGAGGGGAAGGCTGCAGGAAGAGGGGGTGAAAAGTGAATACTATTGAGGAGGGGAAGGGAGAAGGGAGAGCTAAAAGCACAAATGGTGGGAAAGAGGAAGGAGGGAAATATACAGATTGTAATCATAACTGTGAATGTGAATGGAATGAATTCTCCCATAAAATGGATATGGATAACAGAATGGATTAAAAGCCATAATCCAACAATATGCTGCTTTCCAGAAACACATTTGAAATGGGGGGATACAGATAGGATAAAGGTCAAAGGATGGAGCAGAATATATTGTGCTTCAGCTCATGTAAGAAAAGCAGGAGTAGTAATCCTAATCTCAGACAAAGCAAAAGCAGAAATAGATCTAATCAAAAGGGATAAGGATGGAAACTATATCCTGCTAAAAGGCACCATAGACAATGAAGCAATATCATTACTAAACATGTATGCTCCAAGTGGTATAGCATCCAGATTCTTAGAGGAGAGGTTGAGAGAGTGGAAGGAAGAAACTGACAGCAAAACTATACTAGTGGGGGACCTCAACCTCCCCCTCTCTGACTTGATAAATCTAACCTCAAAATAAACAAGAAAGAGGTTAAGGAGGTAAATAAAACTCTGTATAAAATATCACTTGAACTTAGTAAGCAAAATTTGCCAAGGATGAAATAGGGAATGAAGGATCTAGACTTTTTTTTTCTTTTTTTCTTTTCTGGTATCAGCAGTAGACTTCCTGCCTTGTAAAACTCAGCTGGAATAGAATCAGTGCCTGGTATTTTGCCATTGGAAAGCAACCTAATGGCATTCACAACCTCTTCTTCAATCAGAAGTTTGTCTAGAGAAGAATTGACTTTAACCTGAAGCATATAGTCAATGGTTCCTTTCAGCATTGATTGATAATGATCTGTGAGAACATTATGAAAATATTCAGTCCATTTTTCCAAGATCATGTCTTTGTCACTAATCAATATGACTCGATCAGCACTGAGTACTTGAGATGCAACTTAGGTCTTTGGCCCATAAATAGTCTTCAGTGCATCAGGAAAACACTTCAGAGTGTAATAATCATCATAAAACTAAATTTCATCTGTCTTTTTACTGAACTAAAGATCCTACATTTTTCTCAGCTTTATTTGCACTTCACTTTTGTTGGAGTTAAATACTGCCTTCTTAGAGCCTGATGAAGTACCCCCCTGGTAAACCCTACAGAATTATTTTTTTTTTCTTAAATTCATACACTCCTTTGCTTCTCCAATGTTACTATCCATTTGTTGACTCAGCTTTCCCTCCAAGTTAGCAATGAAATATTGCTGCTTAGAGAAATGCTCTAATCTGTTTTAGTAGTTGGCTTGCCTTGGGACTGCTGCTTTTGTTAAATGAGAATGTTAAGTTTGAGGAGGTTAAGTCTATGATCAGTCCAGCAAGCTTTACTACACATCATCTTTGTCATTCTCATATTCTGTCTGTCTCTTCTTACAATGACATAGATTTTTAAATGCCAATCTTTGTTGTGAGGGTGCATCCATGAAGTTTAATTGGATTTCTATAAATGGAAGACAGTGTTGTTGATGAGAAAGAGATGAAATGCACTAGTCATCAGTAGGAAGTGCTTACTGATGTTGCCATTTCTGACTCCATTTCTCCCAAGGATTCTGCCATTTTTGGTAGTCTGTATATATTGTTGCATTAAAGCCTCCCAGAATTATAAGCTTGTCTTCTTTTGGTATATTGATAAAGAGGATCTTCATGTATTCACAAATTTTTTCTTTGACCTTGTCAAGGTTCTTCATGGTGGAACCATAGATACTGATGGTGGTGCTGTGGAGTTTTTCTATAAGTTATAATCACATTATCATATGCCTGATGATCACTCCTTTTAGTATGCATACAAGCTTGTTAATTGAATTATTTCTGATTGCAAAGCCTACACTAGCTTCACTCACTGAGAGCACTACAGGAAAAAAACAAACAAACCTGTATCCACTTCCAACTTCAATAAGTTAGTCTTCATTTGTCATCCTTGTTTTACTCAGGACTGATATTTGGATGTGAAAACTGCTGAGTTCTTTTGCAAGAAAAATTGTTCATCTTTCAGGTCAACTGATTTTCGTGTTGTCCATAACCATGCATATGTTCCATGTACCAAAGGTGTGTGGAAACGTTTTTTCAAAATCAAAAAACAAATTCTTTTTTTTTTTTTTGCTAGGCAATTAGGGTGAAGTGACTTACCGAGGGTCACACAGCTAGTAAGTGTTAAGAATCTGAGGATCGATTTGAATTCAGATCCTCCTGATTGCAGAGTCAGTGCTCTATCCATTTTGCCACCTATCTATCCCTGCACATGTATGTGTGTGCACGTGTGTGTGTGTGTGTGTGTGTGTTTCAACTGCAGAGTAGGATTTCCACCTGCTGCATAAGCAGGCCAGAGTATGGTTAAGCAAACAATATTAAGGTCACTCTTTCTAGCCCCTTCTTCATTCCAGGAGGCAAGGTGGTGTAGTCCTTTAAAAAAAAAGACTCGCAGGGGTGGAGCCAAGATGGCAGAGTGAGAGCAATGGTTCCCCTAAGTTCTTGGACAAACTCCTTCGGTTAACTCTGAAAGGAGAATCTGACTAAATTTTGGAGGTGAGGAATCCGGTGGGATTCAGAATGTGGTGGATTTGGAGCCCAGGATAGACTGGAAGGTCCATGGGAAGGATCAGTTTGGTGAGCCCGCAGCGCACAATGCAGTGTGTAAAGTGCAGCAGAGCAGAAGCGCCCCTGGGAAACCTGAAATAGCAGCAGGTGGAACCAGTAGAGTGCAGCCAAAGGTGGGAGACCATCAGAGCCCAACAAGTAGTGGCCACTGAGCACCAGATATCAGTGCAGCAGTTCCTGAGACTTTCAGCCTACAGATTAAATATCAGTAAGTCTCCTACTTGAACTTCCAGGAACCAGGATGGTAAAGTGATCAGTAAATGCTCTCTCCTCCCCCCTTGATGACAGTGAAAGAACCATTAAATATTTCCCCAGAAAAATCCTGGATCAGCGGGAACATCAGAGGGGCCAAATAGTCTCATAACACCTGAGGCTAGGAAAATAGCTAAGGGGGATTCCTACTACTGTGTCAGAGGCAAACAGGAAGGACAGAGGACCCAGGGCAGAGGAAACTCGCACTAGGACCCAGGCAAGCAAAGCCCCAGGACAGGAGCCTCAGGAGGAGTGGGAACTCATACTAGCATCTAGGCATGCCTCAGCACTCCAGGGGAAATGGGAAGACAATAGGGCAGCTGGGTTCACCATCCCCTGAGCTTGCCTTTGCCTCAGTTCAGCTGAGGAGATCTCCCATGATCAGACCACCCCTCCCCCACACTTAACAACTAACCCCAGGGAAGATCAGGGAAACACAAAAGAAAAACCTACTCAGCTTTTTCACACAAGTCAGCTCAACACCAAGTTCTGCAGCTTCTAACTGAAAGAACAGAAGCCACAACACACAATCATCATCATGAACAAAAAAAAAGCAAAACTAGCATGGAGAAACCATACAAGCTTTTTATGGGGATAAGGACCAAAACACAAACACCAAAGAGGTCAGTACTGAGACTGTACTTTCATCTGAAGCTTCAGAAGGGCCTATGAACTGCTCACATGCACAAACAGCTCTCCTGGAACAGCTGAAGAAGGAAATAGAAGAAAAACTGGGCAATAATTTTAAAATTATAAAAAAAGAATTCACTGATGAGAACATGTCTTTGAAAAGGAAAATTGAACAAATGGAAAAGAAAATACAAAAATTAACTGGAGAAAATAACGCCGTAAAAGGAAATTTGGACAGATGGAAAAGGAGATGCAAAAGTTAACTGAAGAAAACAATTTGATAAAGATTACAATTGAGCAAGTAGAAACTAATGACTCAATGAGACAGCAAGAATCAGTCAAATAAAATCTAAATAATGAAAAGAAAGAAGAAAATGTAAAATATCTAATTGGGAAGACAACTGACCTGGAAAATAGATCCAGGAGAGAAAATTTAAGAATTATTGGCCTGCCAGAAAGCCACGATGAAAAACAGTTTGGACAATATCTTCCAGGAAATCATCAAGGAAAACTGCCCAGAAATGCTAGATCCAGGAGTCTTCAAAAGAATCCACGGTTCACCTCCCAAAAGGGATTCCAAACTCAAAACCCCAAGAAATATCGTTGCCAAATTCTATAACTATCAAGGGAAGGAGAAAATACTACTTGCAGCCAAAAGGAAACAATTCAAATATTGCAGAGCTACAGTCAGGATCACACAGGACCTTGCTGCTTCTATATTAAAAGATAAAAGGAAATGGAATCCAATATTCCGTAAGGTAAAGGGGCTGAGACTACAACAAATGACAAACTACCCGCCAAAGTTCAGCATAACATTTCAGGCAAGGAGGTGGTCATTCAATGAAGTAAGGGATTTCCAGAGTTTCCTGACAAAAATGCAAGAACTTAATAGACAATTTGATCTTCAAATGCAGCTCTCAAGAGAAGCATAAAAAGGTAAATGGGAGCAGGGAGGAAGGGGAAAACAAACTTGTTATTCAATTTGGGCAAACTGTTTACCTCCCTATAAGGGAAGATGATACTGGTTAATCTTGAGAATTGTGCATCTATTATGAAATATAAAAGGGATATACATAGAGAGAATGGGTGTAAAGTAAATGATGCCATGTTAAAAATATGATTTAAGTATGTGAAGGGATTGTAACAGGAGGTACGAAAAAGAGGAAGAAGAAAATGGTAAATTACCTCACAGAAAGAAGTTCAGAATTAGAGGGGAGGGATATTAGCTTTGTCTGGGAGGTACTCTCATTTGATTTGGTTCAAGGATGGAACAATAAACTTTAGTAGATAATGCTAAGTAGCTCTATAGGCAGTAGGAGGGAAAGGGGGAAGAAAGGTGAGGGAAGAAAAAAGGGAGGAAAGAAGCAGTAAGGGTAAAGGAGAGTAAAAGGGAGGGGGGTTAAAAGAAGGAAGGGATGACTGCAGGACAAGGTGGTGAAAAGTGAATACTATTGAGGAGGGGAAGGGAGAAGGGAGAGCTAAAAGCACAAATGTTGGGAAAGAGGAAGGAGGGAAATATACAGATTATAATCATAACTGTGAATGGAATGAACTCTTCCATAAAACGGAGACAGATAGCAGAATGGATTAAAAGCCATAATGCAACAATATGTAGTTTACAAGAAACAAATATGAAATGTGGGGATACACACAGGATAAAGGTCAAAGGTTGGAACACAATATATTGTGCTTCAACTGATGTAAGGAAAGCAGGAATAGCAATCCTAATTGCAGACAAAGCAAAAGCAGAAATAGATCTGATCAAAAGAGATAAGGATGGAAACTATATCCTGATAAAAGGCACCATACACAATGAAGCAATATCATTACTAAACATGTATGCTCCAAGTGGTATAGTATCCAAATTCTTAAAGAGGTTAGGAGAGTTGAAAGAAGAAACTGACAACAAAACTATACTAGTGGGGGACTTCAACCTCCCACTCTCTGAACTCGATAAATCTAACCTCAAAATGAATAAGAAAGAGGTTAAGGAGGTAAATAAAACTCTGGATAAGGTAGATATGCTAGATCTCTGGAGAAAATTTAATGGGAATAGAAAGGAATATACCTTTTTCTCAGCAGTACATGGCACATTTACAAAAATTGACCATGTACTAGGAAATAAAAACCTTACAATCCAGTGCAGGAAGGCAGCAAAAATCAATGCATCCTTCTCAGATCATAATGCAATAAAAAAATATATGTAATAAAAGCCATGGAAAGATAAACCAAAAATAAATTGGACACTAAATAATCCAATCCTAAAAAAAGAGTGGGTTAAAGAAGAAATCATTGAAACAATCAACAACTTCATTCAAGAGAATGACAATAATGAGACAACCTACCAAATCTTATGGGATACTGCAAAAGCAGTTCTTAGGGGAAGTTTTATATCTTTGAATGCCTACATAAATAAAATGGAGAAAGAGGAGATCAATGACTTGGGAATGCAGCTAAAAAAAGCTAGGAAAAGAACAAATTGAAAATCCCCAAGAAAATACCAAATTAGAAATACTGAAAACCAAAGGAGAGATTAATGAATTTGAAATTAAGAAAACTATTGAATTAATAAATAAAACTAATAGTTGGTTTTATGAAAAAACTGATAAAATTGATAAACCTTTGGTCAATTTGATTTAAAAAAAGAAAGAAGAAAACCAAATTACTAATATTAAAAATGAACTGGGTGAACTCACCTCCAATGAGGAGAAAATTAAAAGAATAATTAGAAACTGCGTTGCCCAACTTTCTGCCCACAAATTCGATAATATAAAAGAGATGGATGGGTATTTTAAAAAATACAAATTGCCCAGATTAACAGAAGAGGAAGTTAAATACTTAAACAACCCTATCTCAGAAAAAGAAATTGAACAAGACATCAATGAACTCCCTAGGAAAAAATCTCCCAGGCCAGATGGATTTACAAGTGAATTCTATCAAACATTGACAGAACAGTTAATTCCAATACTAGATAGACTATTTTTAAAAATTGGGGAAGAAAAAGTCCTCACAAATTCTTTTTATGATACAAATATTGTTTTGATACCTAAACCAGGAAGAGACAAAGCAGAGAAAGAAAATTATAGACCAATTTCTCTAATGAATACAGATGCAAAAATTTTAACTAAGATTTTAGCAAAACGAATACAGCATCTTATAACGAGAATAATACATTATGAACAAGTAGGATTCATGCCAGGAATTCAGGACCGGTTCAATATTAGGAAAACTATTAGCATCATCCATCATATATACAACAAAATTAACAAAAACCACAACATTCATTCCTATTAAAAACATTGGAGAACATAGGAATAAAGGAAACTTTCCATAAAATAATAAGCAGTATCTACCTAAAACCTTCAGCAAGCCTTATATGCAATGGGGATAAGCTAAATGCATTTCAAGTAAGATCAGGGGTGAAACAAGGATGTCCATTATCACCACTATTATTCAGTATGATGCTAGGAATATTACTGTAGCAATCAGACAAGATAAAGAAATGGAAGGAATAAGAATAAGCAAAAAATAAACTAGGTTATCACTCTTCTCAGATGATATGATGATATACTAAGAGAATCCCAGAAATTCAAGAAAAAAACTACTTGAAATAGTAAAAAACTTTGGCAAAGTTACAGGTTACAAATAAGCCCTCACAAATCTTCTGCATTCCTGTATATTAGCAACAAAGTCCAACAGCAAGAGATAGAAAGAGAAATCCCATTTAAAGCTAGGTTAGACACTATAAAATACTTGGGAGTTAACCTGCCAAAACAAACCCAGGGATTATATGAATACAGTTACAAGACACTTTTTTGCACAAATAAAGTCAGATTTAAGTAAGTTGAAAAAACATCAGTTGCTTATGGGTAGGCCAAGCTAATACAATAAAAATGACAATTCTACCTAAATTAATTAACTTATTTAGTGCCATATCAATTAAACTATCAGATAATTATTTTCTAGAGCTGGATAAAATAATATCACAATTCATCTGGAAGAACAAAAGGTCCAGAATATCAAAGGGACCAATGAAAAGAAATACTAGGGAAGGTGGTCTAGTGCTACCAGATCTCAAATTGTGCTATAAAGCAGCGGTTTTCAAAACCACTTGGTACTGGCTAAGAAACAGAAGGGTAGACAGGTGGAATAGACTTGACACTCAAGACACAGAAGGCAAGGACTATAGCAAACTCTTGTTTGATAAACCCAAGGACCCCAGCTTCTTTGCTAAGAACTCACCGTTCGACAAAAAATTACTGAGAAACCTGGATAACAATGTGGCAGAAACTAGGCACAGACCCATGCCTGACACCATACATAAGAATAACATCCAAATGGGTACACAATCTAGTTATAAAGATTGATACCATGGACAAACTGGAGGAACAAGGAATAGTGTATTTTTCAGGTTTATGGATAAGGGAAGAACTTTTTTTTACCAAAGAAGAGATAGAAAGCATTGTGAAATGCAAGATGGATAATTTTGATTACATTAAATTGAAAAATTTTCGCACAACCAAACTCAATGCAACCAAAATTTGGAGGGATGTAGTAAATTGGGAAAGAATTTTTGCAGCTCATCTCGGGGATAAAGACCTCATTTCTAGAACATATAGAGAACTAACTCAAATGTACAACTATACAAGTCATTCCCCAATTGATAAATGATCAAACGATATAAACAGGCAATTTTCAGAGGAAGAAATTAAAGATATCTGTAATCATATGAAAAAATGCTCTAAATCACTTTTGATTAGAGAGATGCAAATTAAAACATCTCTGAGGTACCACATCACACCTATAAGATTGGCAAACTTGACAGTACAGGAAAATGACAAATGTTGAAGAGGATGTGGGAGAGTTGGAACACTAATTCCTTGTTGGTGGAGCTGTGGGCTCCTTCAACAATTCTGGAGAGCAGTTTGGAACTATGCCCAAAGGGCTTCAAAAATGTGCATGCCCTTTTACCCAGCCATATCACTACTACGACTGTATCCCCAAGAGGTGATAAAAATGGGAAAGGGTCCCACATGTACAAAAATATTTATAGCAGCACTTTTTTTAGTGGCCAAAAACTGGAAATCAAGGGGATGCCCATCAACTGGGGAATGGCTGAATAAATTATGGTATATGAATGTAATGGAGTACTATTGCACTATAAGAAATCATGAACAAGAAGACTTCAGAGAAGCCTAGAAGGACTTATATTATCTGATGCCAAACAAAAGGAGCAGAACCAGGAGAACTTTGTGCACATCAACGACCATACTGTGTAAGAGTTTTCTCTGGTAGACTTGGAACTTCATAGTAATGCAAGAACTTAAAAAAAATTCCCAGTGGTTTTCTAAGGCAAAATGTCTTCCACACTCACAGAAAGAACTATGGAATTCATTTGCAGAATGTAGCAGATTATGTTTGTGTTTGTGTGTGTGTGTGTGTATGTGTGTGTATTATGTTTTGATTTGTTATATGATTTCTTCCATTTATTTTAGTTCTTCTACACAGCATGACTATAGTGAAAATGTATTCAATAGGAAAGTATATGTAGAGCCTATATAGAATTGTATGCCATCTTGGGGAGGGAGGGGGGTGGTGGGGGGTATGTGGGGGGTAATAATCTAAGTTTTATGGTAGTGATTGTAGAACATTAAAAAATAAATAAATAGAATTTTAAAAAAGGCTACTCAGATACTCAGGGAGGTGTTTCAGTCGAGTAAGAACTTAACTCTGATATGGGCCATGAGTATGCATAGTTGTGACTACTGATATCATTGTATCTGAACCTGCTGCTTCATCATTTACCTGTGCCAAAAGAACTCTGAGGTAGGAAAACATAGCAAAATGGGTGTTGTGTTTGTATTTAAGTAAGGCAGAGTTGCATGAAGTCATTGGCCTCACTCTCTCTTCCAGAGTCATCAAAGTCCAGTGGCAAGACAAAATCATTTCTGACTATAATTTGGGATATAATGCAAGACTTTGGCATCTTTAATAACTAGCCAAGGGGAAAGCCCTTCACACTGCCTATTTCAGCTACCTTTTTGGCCATTGGAACAAATTTCTCTTGTCCACCATGGGAAGTCTCTACATGGTTAGGGTAAGCACCCTCCTGACTCACCAATAGATTTAAGACCCCTTAGTTACCTTCAACCTAGTTTAGCTCATCTACTGAAAGACTTTACTGGACTGTGGCCATCGCACATGTTACAGCTTCTTGGAGCCATAGGTAAGAGTTGGGTGTATTGAGGGAATAACAGAAGCAGAAATCAGCCATCACTCCAGAAGTTCTAGTCTTTCCTGAACACATTCTAGACCCCTTGGCTGCAAATAGTGAGCAATTCAAAGTTCAAAATACAGCTTGGGACTTTTGTTCTACTTTGGGATTTAAAAATATAGAGAAGGGAAGGAGTACAGGACTAATAATATGTCTTTGCCTTATCACTGAGGGAAAGAAATCAAGCATTAAGAAAAGTTGTTTACTGCAACACTAAACCTTAGTAGAAAAACAAAATTCAAGATATAAATACATTATTATTATAAGTAATATTGAGGTCTGTATAGAATTTTGTTTTTGTAGGGTGAATCATGGCCACTCTTTCTTCTAGGATGAAATATAAAATCCTCTGTTTAAAGTCCTTTACCACTTGAAATCTTTTGACTGTTTCCACTCTTCTTATACCTTAATTCCCTCCATATACTCTGTAATTCAATGATTGTGGTCTTGTTGTGCCTCAGACAAAACATAACTCTGAATATATTGACTCAGTGATTTGCTGTCTTCATTCATTGATCTCTCTCTCTCTCTCTCTCTCTCTCTCTCTCTCTCTCTCTCACTCTCCTCTCAACTCAGTCTCCTGTCTTCACTCAAGTTTTAGGTAAAGTTGCACATTCTGTAACAAACTCTTTTTGCCTTTTCCTGACCTTGGTACCTATCCTCTGACACTACTCTCAATTTATTCTTTTTTTTTTTTATTTTTATAAATTTTATTAAATAATTTTGTTAAACTGTTGTCAGACTTATGTTATTTGAGTAGGCGCCACAGTCCTGTGCCTCAAGGTAAAATCAGTGGCTCCTGACCCTGGCTTAATGGCAGATCCAAGGCTCAGTAATCTCTGAGAGTGTCATGAATTAATACTAAATATTAAATTTCCTGTGACTTAAAAAGTTCTATGTCAAACAGGATTTTTTATTATTAAATTTATTTATTTAACTTTTAACATTCATTTTCACAAAATTTTGGGTTACAAATTGTTCCCCTTTTATCCCCGCCCCCCCCAACACCAAGCATTCTAATTGCCCCTATGACCAATCTGCTCTCTCTTCTATCATCCCTCTCTGCCCTTGTCTCCATCTTCTCTTTTTTCCTGTAGGGCCAGATAGCTTTCTATACCCCTTTACCTGTATTTCTTATTTCCGAGTGGCAAGAACATTACTCGACAGTTGATCTTAACACTTTGAGTTCCAACTTCTTTACCTCCCTCCCTCTCCACCCCTTCCCTTTGGAAGGCAAGCAATTCAATATAGGCCAAATCTGTGTAGTTTTGCAAATGACTTCCATAATAGTTGTGTTGTATAAGACTAACTATATTTCCCTCCATCCTATCCTGTCCCCCATTACTTCTATTCTCTTTTGATCCTATCCCTCCCCATGAGTGACGACCTCAAATTGCACCGTCCTCCCCATGCCCTCCCTTCTATCATCCCCCCCACCCTGCTTATCCCCTTATCCCCCACTTTCCTGTATTGTGAGATAGGGTTTCATACCAAAATGAGTGTGCATTTTATTCTTTCCTTTAGTGGAATGTGGTGAGAGTAGACTTCATGTTTTTCTCTCACCTCCCCTCTTAATCCCTCCACTAATGAGTCTTTTGCTTGCCTCTTTTATGAGAGATAATTTGCCCCATTCCATTTCTCCCTTTTGCCTCCCAATATATTTCTCTCTCACTGCTTGATTTCATTTCTTTTACGATATGATCCCATCATCTTCAATTCACTCTGTGCACTCTGTCTCTATGTGTGTATGTGTGTGTGCATGTGTGTGTGTGTAATCCCACCCAGTGCTCAGATACTGAAAAGTTTCAAGAGTTACAAATATTTTCTTTCCATGTAGGAATGTAAACAGTTCAACTTTAGTAAGTCCCTTATGACTTCTCTTTGCTGTTCACCTTTTCATGTTTCTCTTCATTCTTGTGTTTGAAAGTCAAATTTTCTTTTCTGCTCCGGTCTTTTCATCAAGAATGCTTGAAAATCCTCCATTTCATTGAAAGACCAACTTTTCCCCTGAATTATTATACTCAGTTTTGCTGGGTAGATGATTCTTGGTTTTAGTCCTAGTTCCTTTGACTTCTGGAATATCCTATTCCATGCCCTTTGATCCCTTAATGTAGAGTCTGCTAGATCTTGTGTTATCCTGATTGTATTTGCACAATACTTGAATTGTTTCTTTCTAGCTGCTTGCAATATTTCCTCCTTGATCTGGGAACTCTGGAATTTGGACACAATGTTCCTAGGAGTTTCTCTTTTTGGATCTCTTTCAGGCAGTGTTCTGTGGATTCCTTGAATATTTATTTTGCCCTCTGGTTCTAGAATCTCAGGGCAGTTTTCCTTGATAATTTCATGAAAGATGATGTCTAGGCTCTTTTTTTGATCATGGCTTTCAGTTATTCCCATAATTTTTAAATTGTCTCTCCTGGATCTATTTTCCAGGTCAGTTGTTTTTCCAATGAGATATTTCACATTATCTTCCATTTTTCCATTCTTTTGGTTTTGTTTTGTGATTTCTTGCTTTCTCATAAAGTCCTTAGCCTCCATCTGTGCCATTCTAATTTTGAAAGAACTATTTTCTTTAGTGAGCTTTTGAATCTCCTTTTCCATCTGGCTAATTCTGCTTTTGAAAGCATTCTTCTCCTCATTGGCTTCTTGGACCTCTTTTGCCAATTGAGTTAGGCTAGTTTTCAAGGTGTTATTTTTTTCAACATTTTTTTGGGTCTCCTTTAGCAGGGTGCTGACCTGCTGTTCATGCTTTGACTTCATGTCTCTCATTTCTCTTCCCAGCTTTTCCTCCACCTCTCTAACTTGATTTTCAAAATTCTTTTCGAGCTCTTCCATGGCCTGAGCCCATTGGGTGGGCTGGGACACAGAAGCCTTGACTTCTTTGTCTTTGCCTGATGGTAAGCATTGTTCTTCCTCATCAGAAAGGAAGGGAGGAAATGCCTGTTCACCAAGAAAGTAACCTTCTATAGTCTTATTTCTTTTCCCTTTTCTGGGCATTTTCCCAGCCAGTGACTTGACCTCTGAATATTCTCCTCACACCCACCTCTCCTCCTGATCCTCCCAGCCAGCGTTTGGGGTCTGAGATTCAAATGCTGCATCCAGCCGCAGGGCTTTTGTTGGGGGCAGGGCTGCTATTCAGTGTGAGATTAATTTCAGGTCCTGAGGTTGGGGCAGGGCCGCCTCTCAGGCTCAGTTCCCTCAGGGGGTTTATGCACAGACCTTCAACAATGGACCCAGGCTCCTGCCTGCTTGGGGAGCACTGGTCTGCTGCTGCCTCTCAGCTTCTGCCTCCTGAGGGGGCCTGAGTTATGGGGGCACCCTACTCCCCTCTCGACCCGCCAAAAAGACTCTCTCACCGACCCCCATCACCTGTGGGTGGAGGGACTTGTGCGGCCACTGGAGATCCTGTCCCTGAAGCCTGTCCGGATCTGTTCCTCTCGCGCCGCAGCCTCGGCATGTCTGGGCTGGACTCCGCATCTGCAGCACGACGGACCTTTTGCGAGAGGTTTGCAGGTCCCTCTGGAACAGAAATCTCCTTCGCTCCACTGTTCTGTGGCCTCACTGCTCCAGAATTTGCCGTGAGTTACTTTATACAGATGTTGTATGGGTTGTGGGTTCGGAGCTATGTGTATTTGTGTCTTTCTACTCCGCCATCTTGGCTCCGCCCCCTCAATTTATTCTATATATACCTTGATTGTATATAGTTGTTATCATATTTTCTCCCCATTAGACTGCAAGCTCCTTGAGAACAAGGACTATATTATTTGTGGGTTTGTTTCATTTTAAGCAATTGTTACTTTCTATCTCTTGCACTTTGAAAAGTACCTGGCACATAGTTCTTTAACAAATGCTTGTGGGCTACTTTGTAATTCTTCTTCTGTCATTATCATCATCATCATTATCTCTATTGTCATGTTCATCACAATATAATTCATTTTTATTTTAGTTTTGTTACCTCAGGTACAATAACTCAAATATCAAATTTTGTACCTTTGAGTTTTACGTTAGATCTCAATGGCAATTGCTTTAAAGTATTAAGAAATTTGGCTGACTAAACAACACAAATTCCTGATCATTTCCCAACAACAAAAAAGAGTTCTGACCTTCTGAAAATGTTATGATGCATTGAGGTTGGGGATTATGAGGATGGTGCTGACAAAGCAAGTGGGGGCAAGAACATTCACAGTGAAGGGGAGAACTGGGAGCAATTGTCAGGTAAGCTTCTTTCCCCAGTGGGAATTCCCTGTGAACTACAGGTAAGAGTTCTAAATATATTGTTCAGCTTTGATAAATCTATTGGGAATTCCATGTATAACATAAATAATTCAAAATGTTGAAACACTTCTGATTTAGTTAAGTAGTGTAAATTCAGTTGTATACCTCATAGGTCTACATAGAAATATGTTCGTGTACACACATGCATATATGCATACTTTATATATACAAAATTACATATATTTATGCTTATGTATGTATGCATGGATGTGTATATACCATTAGACACAGAAAGGACCTTAGTTGATATCTAGCCCAGTATCACCATTGTATAGATGAGGAAACTAAGGCTCATACAAATAAATTGCCTTGTCAAAAGCCAAAAACCTAGGTAGTGGCAGAATTAGGAATGCAACCCAAAGTTTCCTGATTCCAATTTCAGCATATGTATCTCTGTGTCATACTATATCATTTTATGATTTTTGAAATGTTTTACTTTTCATGAGAATTTTCTAGGAAAAATTTTCTTGGTATTATTTGTAGGAAAGAATCGCATGAAGAAGTACTGTTTTCTCATTCATTAATACATGAATAGAATTGAGCTAGAAACTGGACCTGTGTTTTCAGTGATATAAAACTTTGTGTTGAGGAAATTCCCTGTACCAATTCTGGTGGATAGATGCCCTGTTACTTATGATATTAGACACTTACCTAGAGCTCTGATAGATTAAAAGATTTGCCCAGGGTCATACAATTAGTATGTGTCACCAGTTGAACTTTAAGCTAAGTTCTCCGTACTAAATGGGGAGTTCTCTATTCCCACATTTAAAACACTAATAGCAACTATAAAAAGAATTATGCAATAGTGAAGAAGGAAAGGTGATCAAGGAGGAAGCAATCACTGGAAAGTAAGAGGAGTTAATGGGAATAAACTCAATTCACTGCAGAAGATCTTTTAGGTACAGGTCATATTATCTACCAGGGGCAACTAAGTTGTGCAATAGATAGAGAGTTTGGTCTAGAGTAAGAAAGAAATGAGTTCAGCTATGGCCTCAGATATGCAGTGGTAATTTAGATGGGTTGATCTTTCCCATGCATTAACAGGCCCATGTGACCTGTCAGCGTTACATCGAGTCTGTGGTGGGGGGAGCTTACTGAATGGATGGTACAGGAACAGACAAAGCTAGAGCAGAATTGAGAGGAAATTAGTGAGAGAGCAGTCAGAACAGAAGGATGCAGGCAAGTCCACAGTTGACTGTGAGTGTGAGAAGGGCATTTTGTTTAAGGGAAGGCTGTTTGTCATTTGTTTAAGGGACCTGTTTTGTAGGAAGCCTAACAGGGGGAAGACTTGGGAATGCTGTTGTTTTCTGTGTTGTTATTATGTATAGATTTTTGCTGCTATAATGGATTTGGCTTTCTGGTGTCTGAATAAATGTTTTGGTTCTGTTTTCCATATAGAGAGTCTGTTTTACTTTGTACTTCAGAATTGTGCTGGGATATTCATGGCTGCCAAAGACACTGTATATATTGCATTGGCACTACAAGATGTTAGCTCTGTGACTCTGGACAGGTCACTTAACTTTATTTGTCTAAGTTTCCTCATTTGAAAAATGAATTGGTAAAGGAAATGGTAAACTACTCCAGTATCTTTGACAAGAAAGTCCCAAATGAGGTCACAGAATAAGACACAACTAAAAATTGACAAAATATTGTCTATAATAATAAAATATGCATTTCTGGAGTATTTTAGCATTTACCAGTTTCTTTTTTTATCATATTCAATCTAACAATAACCCTATGAAGAATCAGATAAGAAATCTGAAACTCTTGAATGTTAAATGATTTCTCAAAATCATACTGGATCTCAAATGGCAGAACAGGATATAAAATTTAGGTCTTCTGAATCCAAAATATCCCTATGGAATTCTCACAATTATCATTTTGTGTTTGAGAAATATTTCTGAACATTAGAGCAAATATTCCAGTCCATTTCTTGTTTTTTTTTTTTGTTCAGTCATATCAGTCATATCTGAGGCCATATTTGAACTCAAAAAGATAAGTCTTCTTGACTTGTGGCCAGGCACTCTATCCACTTAGCCACCTAGCTGCTTCTAGCTCCTATCAAAAAGGATATTGTAAACTGAGGCAAAAAATATTCCCACAATAAGTTCATGAAGGAAAAATTACAATATACAATATACAATATGAAGTCACTATTCAGGCAAAATTCTCCCCTTTCTGATTCCTTAGGGAGACACAGGTCACTCACCAGTTACAGATGCCCTTCTACCATGCCTGAAGCAATCATATGCCTCTCTCCCATAAAACATAAAATTGCAGGGTGTGATTTTTCTTCTAAATATTTTAAACCAGACTCATCTCTAAAACACAGATTGGAGCTAGGAACTGACTTTTTTAAGGACCATAAAATCAATTGTGTAAATCAATACCCAAAAATGTAAGCATGAAGAAAAGAAGAAAATGAATACAACAAGGGGGTCCATTGCCCACTGTATATTTGTTGCCATTATAAGAGTCAACCAGTGCTAACAGATATTTCTGGCAACAGGAAATCATTGAGTAATGTTGTAATTGAGTGCTTTTGGCTTTCTCTCTGCCTGAATTGAAACACTGGGGCACAGGAGTATAACTATAGACTAATGAAGCAAGCTGTGATCACCCTACCACATCTTGCTGCTTAATTTACTCTCCTTTTCTAGAAAGCTTACCCTGGAGTCAAATGAAAACCAAAACTGATAGGAAGAAGTTCACCAAATGTTTTCCCAACCTGATCCATTGTTCTCCACTTAGGGACTCTCAGCAGGTAAAAATCTACAATCCCTCTTGGCTGTTGTTTGACACCAGTGATTTGCAGGAAGTCTTTCTCAGCAGTTTCTTTTATGGCTCCATCCTGGAAATGTAAAATGGGATGGATTGTCTGAGAAGAGAAATAGCAGCACAGAGTCTAGATTTCTCAGTTGGACTTAAGCAGAAGACTACTGGCCTTGGGAGCAAAACCTTAAAAATTTTCCCGAGCAAGTTTCTTAACCTCTATGACTCAGTTTCCTCCTCCTCATTATAGTTAACCTTTTATAGGATTATATGAGGCCTATAAAGTTTACCAAAAAAAAAAATCTCATATTTCGTCCTCATAACAACCCTGAAAGGAAAGGGCTATTATAATTATCATTTCCCAGGTGAAGAAAGTGAGGAAGAGAGCTATGGGGACTCGCTCAAGGGAAAACAGTTAACATCTTCTATCTACTGTACCATCTACTTGCCAAAAACTTTTGTCAGGAAGGAGTATGCTATTGTTCAGCCATTTCACTTACATCCAACATTTCATGACCACATTTGAGGTTTTCTTTGCATAGATACTGGAGTGCTTTGCCATTTCTTTCTCCAGCTCATTTTGCAGATGAGGAAACTAAGACAAATAGGGTTAAATGTCTTGTTGAGGGTCACACAGTTATATAAATGTCTCAGGCTGGATTTGAACTCAGGTCTTCCTCACTCCAGGCCTGGTGCTCTATACACTATACCTCCTAGTTACCAAAATGTGGTCTATATCTATCTATCTATCTATCTATCTATCTATCTATCTATCTATCTATCTATCTATCTATCTATCTATCTATCTATCTATCTATCTATCTACCTGTCTGTCTGTCTGTCTGTCTGTCTATCTATCTATCTATCTATCTATCTATCTATCTATCTATCTATCTATCTACCTACTTACCTACCTATATTTATAAATTTATAACTACACCTACATCTATGTCTACATCTGCATCTTTATTCACATCTATATCTATATCTAGGGGCAACTAGGTGGTGCAGTAGATAGAACAGGAGTCAGGGGGACCTGAGTACAAATCTCACCTCAGACCCTGGAAACTCACTAGCTATGTGACCTTAGGCAAGTGACTTAAAACCAATTCCCTCATCCTGGGTCATCTCCAGTCATCCTGATGACTATCTGGTCACTAGATTCAGGTGGCTCTGGAGGAGAAGTGAGGCTAATGATCTGCACAGCCCTCCCTCACTCAAAAAAAAAAACAACAGTCAAATGTAAGTCATGCCATTATTGCTCTGATGGAATGTTCTTCTTTGACAATGAAGGACGAACACAATCACATCTATATCTGTGACAGTGAGGGATATGCATTTTAAATTTTACAGCATTATGAAAATCATTTTTTTTAAACCATAAGTCACTTAACCTGTCAATGTCCCAGATAACTAAGATTATAAATTTAGAACAATTGCCAAACTGCAACAATGGAAGAAATTTCCCCATTTCAAATAACAAACACATAAAAAAATTGCTAGCATAATTAATACAACCCAGGATACCAAAAGAAGAGGATAATTTCAAAGAGTTTAGAATTTTAGTTTTTAAAAGAATACCAATTTACTTATTATTTTTTAAAGAACTAGCCTTTTTCTTTTAAATTTGAGAATGATATCCCTGAATGAATGTAAGCTCACTGAGAATAGGAAATATTTCCATTTTCAACACATTTTTATTCCATTCTATTTTTATCCTCAATACTTCACACAGTACCTAACATCTAGAGATTATACAGAATCTACGATTTCATTTATATTTGAAATGTTTAATAAGGAAATTTCCTCTACCAATGTAAGTCTACACCTTCACTTCAATGTACAATCCAAGAGTTGCCTAGAACACAGAGGGATTTAGTAACTTGCCTAGAATTACACAGCAATAGAGTCAGGACTTAATCATGGGTCATCGTGACCTTGAGGACAGCCCTTTATCAAGTTCAACAAGATCTTTCTTTTATGGCACATAACAAGTACTAAATAAGTACTTGTTGATTGATTGTTTATACTTGGATAAGCTTCAGGACATGGAGACAGGGAAATCTGGACCCAACAACTGTCATTCCTAAGATCTCCTAGCTGCATGAACCTGAGCAAAGCACTTAATGTCTCTGAACCTCAATTTCTTTATCTGCAAAATAGTGATCATTATTGTAATTCCTAATTTATAGGGTTATTATGAGACTGGTTCCAATGAGATCATGGACTTAAAGAACTTTGGAAACTTTAAAGTACATTGTAAGTGACAATTAGCATCATATTCAACTTCCACAGTGAAGAATAATTCTCACTGCTCTTTAATATCAAGTGGACATGGTTTTCAGAATAAGCATAACTACACAATAAAAGCAATTTAATAAATTATTAAATGTAAGAGACTGAGTATTGACATAGATTGTGTTTAGTTTTTAGAAGACTAAAGGATAGATCCTTGATGTAAATTGTCAAGTTTACAGGATGCAATCAAGGGAATAAAAGCATACTCTGCCAGAAATAAATCTTTACCAATGACCTTTTCTTACTGAAATAACACATAAGCAAAAACTGTCAGCTAAGGAGATGTAACTTAAATCTCAAAATGTAGAATGAGAGGATTCATTGCTATCTTGGTAGCTAAAAGCATCTTTGTTGGCTAGAGTGGGACAACTTTTAAGAATAGATTAGACTTTTTGATTTTTTTATTGTGATATGATATATATAGCCACAATACATTGCCCTGTGACTAAATATTGATGTATTTCAGCTTTGTCACCACCCTAATCAAACAGAAGGTTTAGAGAATTAGGTATTGGGTAATTAAAGTTTCTGGTTAATCCAATTCAATCAAACATGTATTAAACACATTCCATTATCACATACTATGTTAGATATCCTAAACTAAGGATGAAACCCTTTAAGTAAGATGATTGATATCTAATGGCATTTTCAGAAACAATTTCACATCCAAAAATTCACTTCTGATCTTCTATCGAGACTCAGAGATAACAGACTGTACTCTGCAAAAGGACCAGAGTAGATATCTATTGAGAATTTCCTCAACAGAATGTTGGTTACTAAATAATTAATAAATTACTAAATAATTAACTAATTACTAATTAATAAATTACTAAATAATTAACATTTTTGAATGTTAACCCATGAAATGGACAAAAATACAATATGAGGGCTCACTTCTTGTAGTGCCAATGTGATATTCACAGCACCTATGGCCATGAATATCCCAGTGCAATTCTGAATCACGAAATACAACACTCTCTCCATATGGAAGACAGAACAAAAACATTTATTCAGATGCCAGAAAGCCAAGTACATCATAGCAATAAAAATCTATACACAGTAACAATGCAGAGGGTAACACCATCCCTAAGCCTTCCCCTTACTAAGCTTCCCACAAACCAACTCCCTTAAACAAATCACAAGCAAGCTATCTCACTCACACTAGCCAGTTACCTGCTTGCCTGCATATTTCCTAGCTCTGACTGTTCTCTGACCAACTTTTTGTCTCAGTTCTACTCTAGTTCTGCCTCTTCTTGTTCTACCCTTCTCATTCTCCCATTCAGCAAACTCCTCCCACCATGGGCTCCATGTGACTCAGACTTCCATGTGACCCTCAGGTCACATGGATCTATAAATGAATGGGAAAGATCTTCCCCTTAAATGATCATAATACTGCTATGTGGCCACCTTCCATTTCCATAATGATGGAAGGAAGGAAGGAAGGAAGAAAAAGAAATAATTATTTAAGTTCCTATTCCATTCCAGTAACTGTGCTAAACTCTTTACAAATGCTATTTCATTTGATCATCATAACAACCTTGGGAAATAGGAGTTATTATTGAATCCATCTTACACTTGAAGAAACTGGGACAGGTAGAGTTTAAGTGTCTTTTCTAGGGTCACACAGTAGACCAGTGTCTGAGTCATTTTTGAACTCAGTTCTTTCAGACTCCAGCCCCAGTGCTATATCCACTGTGTATCCTAGCTGGCTACAGTTCACTCAGTGGCAGAAAAGAGAGAAATTATTTTAAAATCACAGCTTTTATTAAAAAAAAAATAAAATTACTATATGTTTTTGAATTCTGTGTGCAATCATTATCCAGAAGCTGATGCAATGATATGCTTTGAGAGAGAGAGTAAACATTTCTATATTGGTATTATCTGTGACAAATAGAACAGAAGATATATTGGGAAAGGAGCTCACAGATTCTCTTTGGAGAGTTGAAAAAGGAATTGGCAATTTTTTTTTTTTTTTAGGCTTTGCCAAAGTAGGTGGGAAGAGTCATTTTGTTTCAAAATATCTAAAGATATTTGGTAATTACCTTCTACATACATAGAGGGCAGAGTTCTAAAAATAGACGATGCGAAGGCATAGACTGCTTTTGGGAAACTTATGATTTAATAAGGGTAATGTAACATATAGAAATGAAATGATACATGTGAAAGAACACTGTATTTGGAGTCTGATGAATTGGGTTCAAATTAGTACCTGTGACTCAAGGGTACCAATGTGGCTTTGAGAAAATCATTTAACATTCCTAGGACTCACTTTCCTCAATTGTCAGAAAAGGGAGTTAGACTACATTGTCTCTGTATCTGCATTGCTGTAAGAAATGTCCAAATATGCACAAAATTACATATCAGACTAACCATTTCATATTACAATAGAGGTGCAATAGATGGATGCAGACAAGAGTCTGAAAATGATTTTTAAAAGTTTATTTTGACTATTAACTACATAATGCAAAATATCTAAGGCCAGTTCTTATTTTAAAAAGCATTCTTTGCTTATCGTGATGTTGGGGGTTGGGGTGGGAGGGAGGGGACAAGTCTCTTCTTCTAATTTTCTTGATAAAGGAACTCTCGATGAGCAAATCTTTTCCCTCTAGTCTAAATATCATCCATTACCCAAACCAATATTTATATGATAGTTTGAGTCCCATTAATATCCTGAGCAACCTTCTCTCATGTTGTCAAAGCTTAACTATGCCCTCCTTAGAATGATCAGAAATAAACGTAATAGTTTAGATATCTGCCAAATACAAATGAACTTTCTCCCTCTGTGTCTCTCTCTCTCCACATACATATATGTATGTGCTCAAATAGACATACACACATATGTATGATATACATAAATATTTTTCTTTCTGAGACTTATTTCACTATATCTTCCAATCGTCTCTTTGACCAGAGCTTTTGGAAACCTGATCCAGACTGTATAACTATTACATTTTATCATGTTTTTCAATGAATCCTATTAATGTGCTCTTTAGTCTTAATTTTATTATGTAATATCTTAACAATAAGTTGCTCCAAGGTCTGTGTTGTCTCCAAATTGCATAATGACATCTGTATCTTCTTCCAAGTCATTGAGAAAAATTCATAGGATCATAGATATAAAGCTGGATGAGACTTCATATAGGGGTCATATAGATCATCCTTGAGATTTTAGATTTAAGGAAATTGAGATCCAGAGAAGTTAGGTGAATTTGTCTAGGTTATATAATTAGGGAGGTAGCAGACCTGGGACTAGAATTCAGTTTCAATGACTCCACTTTCTGTACTACAAGTTCATGGATCTTTGGAGTGCAGACAAATATTCAATAACTCATACTTGGGAAAAAGGAGTATCTGGTTAGCTCCTTAGAATTGGGTGTGCATATAAAAGGCCTTTATGGCCAAATCAAAGTGGTTTTTTGTTTGTTTTTGCTCACTGTCCTGACTTCAAGTGAGGATGACAAACATGGGCCCCTGGGTATATGATGCACTTAGGGCTTTGTCTCACCCAGAGCTGCCAAGCGAGAGAGCACGTATTGTGATTTCTACATCTAGATGGGGCCTCTTCCTTTTTAATACTTTCTTTCTTTGTTATAAGACCTTGTAAGATCCCAAAAATGTCAAAAATCCATGCCAAAGTTTTGGTAGCAGAGAATGAGGCAAAAGTGCGGCTTTAAGGAGTAAGCACCAACCCAACAGCACTAACCTGGTTCCAAAAAGAAATTCAGTACAGTTTAGTTTTAGTTACCTCATATTATCAACTTTCAGTCATTTTCTTTTCTGAGCATTCAGAAACTGTCAGTAGTTCATTCCAAGTCTTGTTCTGGGATTAACTTCCAATATAATGTTCTATACTTCTAACTTCTTCCCTTCCCCCTAAAAAAATGAAAATAAATTTTACATGTACACACTAATATCTGCTCTGAGGGATTTTAGCTTGGCAGTAGTTTAAATTAGGGAAAAAAAAGGCATTTTCTAAAGAAAAAATACCTAAAACATTGAAAAATCATATAACTTTTTCAGGCACTGGTAAGAGAACAAATTTCCTTATTCATCTATGATATGTTACTCTTTCAATTAGACTACCCATTTTGTTTTATCATCATATTCATTTATATTTTATATTTTTAGTTGATACATTTTCTTCCATATGTTCTAAAATTGGAAAAAGTCTGCAGATTTTCATTATTCAAAATATTCAATTATTTAATAAAAATATAGAGCTGGCTGGGAACCTTTTAAAACTTATTTTATTTTTTCCATTTGTGGAATAAAACAAGTCTTTCCATAACATAGTACAATAAAAAGATGACTATGTATGAAACTAGAAATTTACTATGCACAGCTTGCTATTCCTTTCAAATATATAACAAAATCACCACAGACAAGAACTTAAAGATCATTAACTTAACTCTCTTGCTTTAGAAAAAAGGAAAGTCAAGGCCTCAGGTTAATTGCTCAAAGTTTTATAGTGAGGTTATGGTAGAAACACAATGAAAATTCAGTTCTGGCCCACTACACCGCATTCTACACTTGAGCATACATACAACAATCAGATGTCACAGACATCACACTCACCTTCTAGCCATAGCAGACATTACCACTGACATGTCTTCAGGGTTTAAGATTGTGTATTAAATGCCAGTTTGGCATTGCTTTGGAATGAATAGTCCTTTCCACACCATGTGCCCATGAACACCATTCTTTGGTTTGAAGTTACAGCTATTGTTTGCAGAAACTTTAGCCATTTTACAAGTGCCTTTCTCGTTCAGGTTGTATAAGACTGCCTCTCCAAAACATGAAATATGACAAGAGATAATTCTTTTCTCTGGAACTTAAAAGTAAAAATAAAATAAAACAAAAAATGAAATCAAGATAGGTTTAACGGGCCAGACATAGAATTAAGCAGAATTTAAAAACTGCAACCATTCCTTTATATCATATTGTTACCCACCTACCTTAAGATTTGAGAGAAATCGTTCCTGGAAAAAAAGACATGAATAAAATTGCTTCTTTTAGCAAAGTGAGAGAAAGGAATTGAAGAGTCTAATGTGAACTTTGCCATATGTTAAAACTTTACTTCCTCCCAAGGGAGCAGTACAATGAGAGTGCATAACAACCAATCAATTAAAAAGATTTCTGAGACTCAGATCTGCTTAAAAAATACCAGTGATCCTTTGCAAGTGAATGCTAGACAAATCTGGAGATGTCTACAGCTGCCAGAAACCACGGAACCGATCTTGACTAGCTCAAGAGCAGCCTTGAACAGAAGCTGCAGACTCGAGACCTTGCTCCGGACTTTCTAAACATCCTGAATTATTACGTCTATTGACATCTCCTCTCCTTAACACACCACCCCCAAACCTGAAAGCCTCTAGAAGCACTATTATTGCACCATTTTTCCATTTCTCTATGAGCAGTTGAAAACTCTCCCCCTATCTGTTTCTTTTTAAGTTCTTCTCAGACAATAAACACTTTTATAAACTGTGACTTGATTCTTTTTCTGTTCAAGAACCTTTATGGGTCTAGAGGTCTTTTGTTAACAGTATAAAGAAAGCAATGAAAAGTTGTCTGTAAGTTATGGAGTCTATTAAACTTTAGTGAGTTTCTATGTATATTTTTAATATAGGAGTGATACTTGGTCATGCCATTATCATAGGAACACAGTAAAATACTTGAGCATCAGCTTGTCTTAATAAAAAAAAAAACAGGATGTAGTAGAGAAATAGGTACGAAATGGATACAGTGCTAGATTTGAAGTCAAGACATGAATCCCATTTCTGATGTGAGCATAAGGAAGTCATTCAAAATTTCTGAGGCTCAGTTTACTTATGAGGAAAAGTGAATTGATGTTATTTGTAGATCTCATCAATTCTCATGGATTCAATTACAGTCTCTATGTAGATAAAGCTCAGGTCTCTCTCTCTATACAGCCTTCTCATTATCCTGCATTCGAGTCAACTTTCCTTTGGACGTTTTTAATTGATATATTATAGTCATAGCACTTTCAATATGTTTAAAGTAAGGACTCATTATCCTTTCCAATATAACCATCCCTTTACTGAATTTCTCTATTCATATTAATGACACTACCATCCTCCCTCTCACCCAGATCCACAACCTCCCCATCACCTTCTTTCCCTCAGTTTCACTTACTTTACAATTCCAATAAGCTGCTGAGTCTTGCAGATTCTACCTCCACATCTCTCATATTTTTATCTTTCTCTCCAGTTTTAAGCTTATCACTTTAACTCAGGCCCTCATCCACTCTCCTGGACTATTACAATAGTGACCTAATTGTCTTTGTTTTCCTGATCTTCATTCTAATCTCCATATATGGTAACAAGTTGATACTCCTTAAGAATAGATCTAACTATTTTGTACCCAGCCCAAGAAGCTCTGATTATTCCTTATTATCTTTGGATTTAATAAAAAACAAAACAAAACAAAACAAAACAAAAAAAACATTTGTCCTAACCTAGTTTAACACTTATTGAAGGTGTGTCAAAAACTTCACAACCGGGTCACAGCTTTCTTGGTTTATCACACATTCATATTTCTCACCAATTTTCAGTTTCAAACAAACTAATTGTCTTCTTCTTCTTCACACAGTTTCCTCATTCCATATGCATGTGCTTGTACATCATATCCTCTATGACTGTAACACTTTCGTTTCTCACCTCTGACTCTTAGAATCCTAAGTTTCCTACAAAGTTAGTATCAAGTGTCATGTCTATATAAGATCTTTGCAAACTGCTCTACCCTATCACTCAAGATCAATCCATAAATGTTTTAAGTGCCTACTGTGTGCCAGACACTCCACTAAGCAATGGGCATAGAAAAAGAGGCAAAAGACAGTCCCTGACCACAAGGAACTTACATTCTAATGAGGGAGACAACATGTAAACAAATATATAGAGTAAGCTATAGACAGGATAAATAGGAAATAATTAACTGAGAAAATCCACTGGGTTAAGGAAGGATCCCTGTAGAAGGTAAGATTTTATCTGGGACTTAAAGAATGCCAAGGAAGTCAGCATTTGTAATGGACAAGGGTATGTCTTTCAGACTTGGAGGACAGTAAGAAAAAATTTCTAGAGGTGAGAGACAGAATGTCTTGTTTGTGAACATAGCAGGAGGCCAGCGTCACTGGATCAACAAGTATGTGTCGAGTAGTAAAGGTGTAAGAAGATTGGAAAAATGGGCAGGGATTATGTTATAAGGAGGTTTGAATGTGAAACAAAGAATTTTGTATTTGCTCCCTAAGGCAATATGAAACCACTAAAGTTTTCTGGGGGTGGTGAGTGGTTCATATGATTAAACAGTGCTTTAGGAAAATAACTTTACATTTCCTGAATGACAGACATATCTATGATAGATCTTTGTCCATTTCTGGGAAAGGAAATGTGCAAGTACTCAAGAGTTAATCATCTCTGCATCCTCTCCCATAAAAGGATGCAAACAACTTTATTTTTAGATGGGTCTGTTACCAAGAAAATGTTTTCCTACCATGTCTTTAAAGCTTCATTAACTGCAGTAATTTACTGTTGCTGTTTGTAGACATTTGTTCAGGTGTTCATTTACTTGGCTTGTTAGTCACAAAGAAAGCTAGACTAAGAATTACACTTGACTTCACCTTACACCCATCAGAAAAGGTTAAAAAAGAAAAATAAATAGTTTGAAAGAAATTTTAAGATGCTTTCATATGAATCAAGTACATATATTTATTAAGATATGATTATAGAAAAGCACTCTATTCAGTTTAAAGAAATTAAATAGATTTAAAGTTTTAAAGGAAAGAAAGAGGAAGAGAGATAGAAAGAATAAATGAAGATATGTGAACAGATACAGAAAGAAAGAAAGAAGGAAAGAGGGAAGGAAGGAAAGATAGAAAACCAAAAGAAGGAAAGAAACAAAGAAGAAAAGAAGGTAGGAAGGAAGAAAGGAAGGAAGGAAGGAAGGAAGGAAGGAAGGAAGGAAGGAAGGAAGGAAGGAAGGAAGGAAGGAAGGAAGAAAAGGCAAAGTTAACAAAGATGTACTAGGTAAATCTGGTATCATTACATAGCTAAAAGAGAAGCTCTAGAGAAGAGACTGTAAACACTATCTAGTCAAATGTAAATTTGCTTACTGGGAAAGTGAGACATAAAGAGGTTAAAGAACTTGCTCAAGGTCACCACAAGTAAGTAGAAGAGACAAGTTTCAAATCAATCTTTTCTTTTCCTATACCAATGACCTTATTTAGTCTGTGATTCCTAATGACAACTAAAGGTCAGATTTGATGATCCTCCTAGTTCAGGCCAAATGGCTGATTCCCTTTGCTCTCCTGAAGTCTCCAGGTGATTTATTGATGGACTTTTCATTTATTTTCAATTCATTCTATTTCTTTTCGAATGCTTATTTAATATAGCAACTAGATCTTATTCTTCCCATAAGATATCTTCCCTGTATCTATTTTTTGAAAAGGAGTTAAATTAGAGATGAAATCAAATTTATACCCTTACCTAGTCTGTCTCATAGGGAGCATATATTCCTTGATTAGTCAAGATCTAGTCACTGGGATTTCACACAATGTCTTCCTTCTATATTTTGCTGATATATTTTCATTAATTAGGTCAGGTAAGTCCTTCAGTGAATAACTCATTTGGACACATGTCATTTTTAATATAGTTTCTCTCACTTCTTTTCAAGGCTCTTTCAAAGTCAGCCTTCAAATTCTTTGAAGTTTAACAAATGTTACTGGCTATCTCCATTCTTTTAATTGGCTGAGAAGTGAGCTCATCTCTCTGATATACTACACACATTTCTTTCCCATAGTAGATATGTGCCTTGGCATATGCCTCAGGGAGGTCTCTAGGAAATACATACCTATAAATTATCTGATTGACTACTGGATGTCACTATTGTTCCAGCTGGGAAAGATATAGCTAATTAGAATGCTGATGGAAGCATACTAGAAAATCAGGTTCAGATTTCTGGGGTCATTCAAGTATTCTGCTTATTACCTATCATTTCAAAAAGTAAAAATAAGCAGAAAAAACAAACAAAAATCCTTTTATTGTCATAACTTCCTTCTTTATTTTGATTTTATTTTTATTGCTAATCCATTAAATTTGCTGTCATATTATGTCAATACAGAGAATACTTATAAAGGAAATGACACTAAATTTGAATGGAGAGCAGAGAGAGACAACAGGATCTTAGTGATCACTTGAATTTATTTGAATTTTCATGGAAGACAGGGATCAGTCATGGGAATATAGATGACTCAAGGCAAACCATAACTACTACTGAATGCATGTAAGCTTGAAAAAGTAGAAAGCAAAGTTGTAATTGAGACATTCTTAGTAAGCAAAGTTGTAATTAAGAAGCAATCTTTAGGGAAGAGGTGAATAGGATGAAAAAATATACATAAGGTTAACTAGTAAATAGCATAGGAAACTATTTTAATAGAATCAAAGGAACAAAGAGGAAAGATATCTTGCTATTAACCTCCCAAATGAACTTCGTATTCCATTATGTGCACCTCATTTTCCTCACCATCACTTCCCACTTGATCATCATATTAGGAATCATATTTCTGTTTGGAAGATGTCACTTTTTTATTCACAAAAAAATTAATGGTTCCTTACTGTTTGCTCAAAGAAGTATAAGTATCTGAGACTGACATTCAAACCTTTTCATAATTTGACTCAAAATTACTCATTTCCTAACAAGTATTGACTCTCTTTCCCCCTCAATTCCTCCCATCAGTCAAAGGAGAAAAACAAATACAACCAAAAACAAATCCTTGTAATAAATATGCATTGTCAAGCACAACTTTCAGTCTTCCCATGCTATTCCCTTTCATCTACAGTTCATCTCTGGCAAACTCTGATATTCTTAATTCTGTTTTTATCCTTACTTCTCCTATCTCCTTTCTGTGGTTTATGGTTACCCCTCCTCCAAGCCTATAATGCAACTTCAACCACTTATTGACTGCTGAAATTTATGCCATGTGAAGGTGCAACTGAGAAGTAAGTTCTTCCATGAAGTCTTCCATAATTACCAATTCCTGACTAAATGTTACCTCTTCCTGTTCTGATCCTCAGAGCATTTTGCCTTGGCTTCTTTGTTGTTATCACACTTTCTCAAATGTTTCTATATATCATGCTTTTCTTTTAAACTGCCAGGTCCTTGAAAACCAAATCTATTTCGTATATATCTTTACACATACAGGACTTAGTACAATATTCATAAATAACATGTGTTTAATATTTGTGTAATTGACTTCTAGTAATTAAAAATTTCACCACTAGATACTAGAGGAAAATTCATATACCAAACTTGCATGTCAAAAGATTTTATTGTCTCCTTTAATTGCCACAGCAAATTTAATTGTTAACTGTTATGGAGTCAACTTAGAATCAAGAGAGTCTGGTTCTGCTTTGGCTCTGACGCAACCTCACGTGACCCTTAATCTTAATTGACTAAAAGCATTTATGCCGTCTGTCATAGTGTTCCTCATCTCCCTCTGCTGACATCATGTCCTTATCATTCCTCTCTTCTCAGAACATGAAGGAGCTTCTTTCTTCCCAAGGCAAATTATAACATTTTGCCCCTTATTCCCTCTTCAGTCTCCTGTCTGCTCCAGACCTTGTTTTCTCAATGATCTCTTTTTTTAATTAATTTTCAACCTCTCCCTTTCTATTTTTATATTTCCTTTCCTACTGCCTAAAACATGCTCAGTTTCCTTCTATCATTAAAAAAATAACAACAAACTTCTTTCACTTAGCTATCTTTCAAGATTTTATACTATGTATCTCTTGTCTTTCACTGTTAATTTCTGTATGGAATAGCCCACATCACTTGACAGAGCTTGTTATCCTTAAGATTACCAGAATTAATTGTCAAATACAATGAATTTTTTTCTTTGGCTCATCTCCTTTTACATTTTGGAAACTTTACCTCTGTGGCACAGAGGATAGAACTCTGGACCATTAGTCAGGAAAATGAGTTCAAATTTGGCCTCAGGCATTTATCATTCTAACCTGGGAAAATTACTTAACTTAAGCCTGCCTCAGTTTCCTCAAATGTAAAATGGGGATGATGCCACCAACTTCCCAGTCTTATTTTGACAATCAAATAAGATATTATTCATAAACTTTCTAGCAGAATGCCTCTGTGTCTGGCACATAATGGTTGCTTAGTAAATGTTTGTGTTCTTCCTTCCATTTCTTCTTCCATCCCACTGCCCCTCTTTCCTTTTTCTTTCTTCTCTACCCCTTCCTATATCTTTCTTCTTTCCTTTTCCCTCCTCTTGAATTCCATGGTAATGTTCACTCAATTCTATTAGTAACTGATAGTTGTTTACCAATCTCTGTTACTGGCTTGTCATGCTAATCCCCAAATGTTCACAAAAACTACATCCATAGTCTTCTTCTGCCCTCTTCTCTTCTCCTCTATGCTTTTTCTTCTGAAAACATAATTCACTCTGATGACTTCATCATCATCTACCCTGTGCAAATGAGTTTAGTCCAGCTCTAATTTCAGTGTCAGTTCTATATCTCCAATACTTTTATCAGGTACATGAAATTTCTCCTGGCATTTCTTATCATATTCTTATATACATATATGTATATATATGCACACATATATACATACATATGTATATATAGTATTCTTATTTTATACATATATATTATAATATTTTTTTTTCAAATTCAATGTGTCCAAAATGGAATTCATGTTTATTTCAAAATCTTTCCTTCTTCCTCACTTTGCTATCCCTCTTGAGGTCAGTAACTTATTACAAAGGCTCAAAATCTTATAATTATCTTCAGTATTTCTTTCCCCATTCCTTAGAATCCAATCAGTTGCCAAATCCTATTAAATTTATTTCTGAATGTATTTGCATTTTTACTATCTATTTATATTATATAGTATAAACACTGTATACTATAGTATATAGTATTAGTACTTTTGTTTTGCTCACACTTTCACCACATCGCTTAAGGCTGTCATCTAATCTTGCCTGAAATACTTAAATAGCATGTGGAATGATATCCATGTGTCTATTTGTTTCTCTATCCAATCTGATCACAGTGCTGTCAAACTAATCTTTCTAAAGAGGAGACATAATGGCAACTAGATTATTTAATTTGGAATCAGAAAAAAATGGTTTAAAATTCCACCTCTGACATCCACTAATTGTATGACCAATGGCAAATCATTTCACCTCTCTAAAACTCATCGTCCTCATCCATGAAACGGTAATAGGTGTGAAAAGCAATCTTTTGTATTAACTATAGAGAACCAACTTCAGAGACAAAAAGATTTGAGTTCATATTCTATTTCTTCCACGTCCTGACTATATGAACTTGGACAAGTCACTTAACTTCTCATTGGCCCCAGACAAATCTTAACACCATACTTCAGAGGACGCGCTGACCTATACTGATAAAGAATAATTTTAATATTTGTCTCTTAAGACTTTTGTAAAAAGCTAAAATAAAAGTATGGAATATGCTTAAAAAACCTAAATTTGGCTGGAACCTAGGGTGTCCAAAGGGGAATAATATGAAGCAAATCCAGAAGAGTATGCCAGAAAAACTCTGACATGTACTAAATATATTTTAAAGTGGTATATAATTTCATATACAAATATCATAATCACCATTAATATCCTATCATTTTATATGTTGTTAAATACTAAATTAAGGTCAGATAGATTTAAGAGCCTTGCTGGAGTCGCAAAACTAGTAAGTGTCTGAGACAGAATTTGAACTAAGGAAATTTGAGTTTCCCCGACTCTAGACCTTGTGCTCCATCCACTGCACCATCTAGCAGCCCATCTGATATTTAAACAGCATTGTAAAGTTTATTCAGACAATGCTAAATACCAGCTACAGCTGAATTTTATTTAACTCCTTATCATGTACATTGGGTTCCAGAAAAATCTCTTCTTTTATCTTTCTCTGCCTTCTCTAGACCACAAGCCCATGCCTGGAACATGACCCCTTCTCATCTTAATGAACTCTTTCTTTTTCTTCCAGGTCCACCTCATATTATATATATTAAAGATAGTCTTTTCATAAACAATTCTTCTCAAAGCTATCTCTCTATTGTCAGATTTTGCTATAGGATTCTGAATCTTAATTTTGCTCTGATCAGTTTATGCTTTATTTCTTTGTTAATCATATCTCCCAGGTAGACTTTAATTTTTTTGAAAAGAGACAATAATTGTGTCATCTGTCCATATTCAATAGCTAGGATTTGTTCCTTAAATGTAAAATGAGTGTTTGATAAATTTTTGTTGAATTTATTGAAATCATTTTGTTAACTCAAAATGCCTTTAAGAAATTCCATCTCAATGAGGAAGATAGCTATTTTGGCACATATTTTGACCAATAAGGAGGAGGTGTATCATCAGATCATAGAACGAAAGTCAGAAGACACATTCTTGTCCTTTTAGTTATGCACCCACACTTTATTTATAATGAAACTGAGACTCAGGGACATCAAATGACTCACCCAAAGTCACTAGGTTTGTAACATCAGATTCCAACTGATACTCAATTCTTCCAAATTCAGCATTATTTTTACAGAACCATATTGCCTTCCTGCTTGGAAGCAACTGCTTTAGCTTAGATAATGGATGTATAAAGTATATTTTATGAGTACAGCGAGGGGAAAATGAATAGTAGTTTAAGTTCTGAACTGGTCATTGGAGACAGCTGTGTTCAAATCCTCTGTCTAACACATTATTTATAGGTAGTGACAACTAAGAAACAACTCTGAACTTCAGACATATCTCCAAAGTTAAAGGAAGTATGAAGTGCCATATACTTAAATCTCAAGCCAACACATTGCAAACTCATCTTCAAGTTGTATGTTCAAGGCAGAAGTGAGAAATGCAGAGAATAATGTATTATGATTGCTATATTTGGATAAAGTAGATTTTATAGAATTTTGTGGAATAAAATTATACATGGAAAGTTAACCCAAGATAGTATAGTCTCAAGAATGAAAATCTGAAGAGGTAAAAAGTAAATTCCTAGATTTCTATTTTCTTACTTTGAGAAAGAAAATGATCTATTAGAATGAAGTATTTAACAGCTAGATTTGAAGTTTATCTTGTGCTTTGAATGGTTTCTGAAGAGCTATTAAGAATGAGAAGAGTGAGGACTGAGCAAAGATGGTGGAATAGATTCAGAAATTCTCCTAAACTCTTCCAATATTTCCCTCTAAATAGCTTTAATATAATGCCCCAAATTGCATTATAGAGCAGAAGAAACAGCAAAAGATTGGGGTGAAATAATTTTCTAGCCCAAGACAATTTAGGAAGTCTTCAGAGAAGCCCTTTCACATTCGGGTGCTGGTCAGACGAGGGAGTTGGACATGTGGTAAGAAAGAGATTATAAGGCAAATTTTGCTAAGTTCAAGACTCTGATGCAGTGCCCACATGTAGTTCTGGGTCACATTTCCAGGTGAAGATAAGTGCCAGCACCTGCAACCATAGAGTAGAAGATGCCTTGATGTCAGTTCCAGGACAGAGAAGAGAGTTACTGGTTGCTGACAAGGAACCAGGGATCCTGTTCTCAATTCCAAGACATAAAGGAGTACTACCACTCATGGCTGGAGGAAAGCAGGGAACTGAAGAAGTTCCAGGGCCAAGAAGAATAGTAGAACTTGTGGCTACAGTTGCTCTTCCTTGGTAAAGACTATAGCAACAGCCAGAACTGTAAACACACCTCTTCTTAGACATATCACTTTAGAAATCCTAAAATTGTAGAGAACTGTAGAATTAGCACTGAAAATAGTAACATTAAAAAAAAAAAAAAAGCTTGTAATAGCACCCTACCCAATACAGGAGTTGAGTTCAAATTTATGGTCTCTTATTGCCTGAGCCCAATTTAAGTTCCCTTTGAAGGCCTTGGAGGCAGAGGCCTTGACTTCTTCTGACAGTATGCCTTGTTCTTCCTCATTTGAAAAGATTGGGGAAGACATCTGTTCCTCAAGAAAGTAACCTTTATGGTCTTATTTTTTTCCCTTTTTTGGGCAATTTCCGAGCCAGTTACTTGACTTCTGGGTTTCCTCTCCACAACCACCTTGACTCCAGGTTCCCCAAGCCAGCACTGGGGGCTGAGATTCAGATGAGCTGCTCCAAACTATCAGGGGATTCAGGCAGGGTGCTATTTAGTGATTCAGTGTGAGATTAGTATTAGGTGCTTGGGGGCAGGGCCACCACACAGGGCTCAGTTTCCTCAGGGGGCTTACAATGAGACCTTCAACAATGGGTGTAGGCCACTGCCTGCTTTGGGAGCCCTGACTGCTGCTGCCTCTACTGCCGTCACCTGAGGAGGCTCGAGTAATAGGGACATCCTGCTCCCTTCTCAGCCAGTTGAAAAGACCCTCTCATTGACCTTTGGTGCCTGTGAGTTGAGGGATCTGCACTACCACTGGAGATTCTGTCCCTGAAGCCTGCTCAGATTTGCTCCTCCTAGCACCATGTGGCCAAGCCTCGGCTGGGCTCTGCTCCTAGGCTGGTGCAACAGACCTTTCCTGTCAGTCATTCAGGTCACTCTGGTCTAGAAATCTCCTCCACTCCGTTGTTCTGTGGTTTCTGCTGCTCTAGAATTTGTTGAGAGTTCTTCTTTACAGGTATTTAATGGACAGTAGGGTAAGAGCTAGTGTGTGTGCATCTTTCTACTCTGCCATCTTGACTCTGCTCCCCTCTGAATTCAAATTTAAGATAAAGCAAAAAGTCAAGAAAAAGATTAAATAAATTAGCAAACAACAACAACAACAAAACCAATTATTTTTTAAAATGTTGAATTAAGAAAAAGATAACAATATTAAAACATCTGTAAGCATAGACTCAAGAAGAATATGTGAATTGGACACAAACCCAATAAGAATTTCTGAAAGAGTTCAAAAAGAATTTTGAATATCAAATAAGAAAGCATAGGAAAAACTATGAAAATAAATGAGAGTGATACAAGAAAATTATGAAAAGAGAGTCAATAGCTTGGCTGAAAGTGTATAAAAAAATAGAGTTGTCCAGATGATAAAAGAGGAGCAAGAGAATAATTTCTTCAGGAGTTGGTCAAATGGGAAAAAAACAAAACAAAACATATAAAAATCACTGAAGGAAATACTACTTACTAAATTAGAATTGGGCAAGGGGAAACTTAAGATTCCATGAGACATCAAGAAAAAAGCATAAAATGATATCACAAGAATGAAAAGAATAGAAGATAATGTGAAATATCTCCTCAGGAAAAAGAATTGACATGGACAAGAGATGGAGGAGAGAAAAATTTTAAAATATAGAGCTATCTGAAAGTCATGATAAAGGAAAAGAGCCTAGACACCATCTTTCAAGAATTTTTGAAGGAAAGTTGTCTTAATGTCACACACCTAAGGGTGAAATAGAAATTGAAAGAATCCACCAATCATCTTCTAAAAGAGATCATCAAATGAAAACTCCCAGGAATATTATAGCCAAATTCAAGAATTCCCAGATCAAGGAGAAAAAATGCAAGCAAACAGAGAGACACAATGCAAGTATCATGGAATTATAGTCAGGATTACACAAGACTTAGTAGCTTCCACATTAAAAGACTTGGAACATGATATTTCAGAAGGTAAAGAGCTAGGATCAAAATCAAGAGTAAGCTATACAATAAAAATGAATATAACGCCTCATGGGTAAAAATGGATAATTAATGAAATAAAGGATTTTTAAGCATTACTGATGAGAAGATCAGAGCTGAACAGAAAAATTTATTTCAAATACAAGACTTAAGTGAAACCTACAAAAGTAAACATGAAAAAAGAAATTATAAGGGGCATATAATAAATTTAAACTGTTTTTGTTACTATGTGAAAAGAATACATACATGTATACATATACATTATATATGTATATATAATGTATATATAAATATACATGCACACACATATGTGTGTGTGTCTATCCTAAGAACTATACTAATATTAAGGGAGTTGACAGGAGTATATGCAGACAGAGGGCATGGTGGTGAGATCACAATGATAGGATGATTCAAAAAAGAAGGGGTGAGAAAGTGAGACACACTGGAAGAAGGAAGAAGGGAGAGGAAAAATGAAAAAAAATTAAAGTTATCTTACACAAAAGAGGTATGAAAGAAAGAGTTTTTACAGTTGTGGGGAAAATGGGTGTTGGCGTGCAATGGCTGAAACTTACTCTTATGGTAATTCACTCAAAGAGTTAAAAAAAACATACACACTCAGTTGCATATAGAAATCTATCCTACTCTCTCATGAAGTAAAAGGGAAAAGTAATGAGAGAAAAAGGGTTCTGATAAAAGAATAGGTAGATTAAATGAGGCAATAGGAAAAAAGACAGATTTTTGAGGAGGGACAAAGGGGGGAAAGAGAGACAGAGAGAGAGACAGAGCGAAAGACCAAGAGAGACAAACGGAAAACAAGCAATGATATATAGAGAAAAGCAGAGAGGTTCAACAGGGAAAAATAGGATGGAAGGAAATAAAATATGATTATAACTGTGTGAGTTGAATGAACTCATCCATTAAATGGAATCAGATAGCAGAATGGATAAGAAACTGCAATCCAATAATGTATCATTTGCAAGAAATGCAGGGACACACAGAGAGTAAATATAAGGGACTAGATCATGTTTCTCCTAAAACAAAAAAAGGCAGGAGTAATGACCATGATCTTTGACAAAGTAAAAGCAAAAAAAAAAAAAATGCCTTAATTAAAAGAGTGAAGCAGGGAAACTATATTTTTTTATTAAAAGGCATTACAGGTAATGAAATAATATCAATACTAAACATTATAACCACCAAAAAACATGTCCTCCAAATTCTTTAGGCAAACATTAAATGTGGTACAGAAGGAAATAGTTAAATTATATTAGTGGGGAACTTAAACTTTCCCCTCTCAGAACTAGATAAGTTTAAAACTAAAATAGAAAAGAAAGATATTAAGGAAATGAATGGAATGTTTGGAAAATTAGATCTGACAGACCTCTATAGAAAACTAAGTGGGAATAAACAGGTATATACTGTATTTTCTTAGTCAACACTTTCACAATAATTGGCCGTTTGTTAAGGCATAAAAATCTTAAAAACAAAAGCAGAAAAGAAGACATTTTAAAGGTATCTCTTTTCCAGGCAGAACATAATAAAAATTTCTTTTGATAAAAGGTCATGAAACCATAGACTAAAATTAATTGGAACCTAAGCAAACTAATGTGAAAGTATCAATAATTTAAAGACCCAATCATAGAAATGATAAAAGAAAATGATCACAGTGAGGAAAAATACAAAAATTTATGAGATGCAACTAAAGAAATACTTGGGAGAAATTTTTTTTTTAAATCTCTAAATAAACAAATCAATAAAAGACAAAAAAACGGAGAGCAATGGAATGGGCATGAAAATTTTTTTTTAAAAAAGAATGAATTGAGTCCCCAATTAAACACCAAATTAGAAATCCTACAAAGCAGAGACCAGTAAAATTGAAGGTCAGAATAATATTGAATTAATAAATAAAACTGGGAATTGTTATACGGTGGAAAAACAGAAAATGGGCAAACCATTGGATAATTTGAGTTTAAAAAAAATAAAGAGAGCCAAATTACCAAGATGGAAACTAAAATGGCTGAATTCACTACCAATGAAGATGAAATTAAGACAATTAGGAGATATTGCCCTTAACTGTTACAATAGATCAAATAATCTAAGTGAAATGGATCAATATTTGCAAAAACAATGTAGATCACACAAATAAAAAGAAAAAAATGAATACTGAAATAGCCCTATCTTAGAAAAAGAAATTGAAAAAGCCATCAATGAGCTGCCTAAGAAAAAAGTCCCCAAGACCAGATGGAATCACAAGTTTATTCCACCAAATATTTAAGGAAAAAGTAATTCCAATTCTACTCAAAGTACTTTTAAAAAATGGATGGAGTTCCAGCAAATCCTTTTAATGAAACAAATATGATTCTGATAATTAAACCAGGAAGAGCAAAAACAGGGAAAGAAAATAATAGACCATTGCCTAATGAATATTTATGTGTATGGGTATGTATGTATGTGTACTTTATGTATGCATAGGTATGTATATGTACATTGGTGAATATGTGTGTATAATTATATGTATAGATACATATTTATGTATCTATAAACATATGTGCATATATACACATAACATACATATATATATACATATATACATATATATGTGTACACACACACAGATACACACACATATAGACAAAGGGCTCAGGATGAGCTGAATATAAAGAGAGAATACCTGAAAAATAAAATTTACTGTTGAGTGGAATGTACCAGAAATTAGAAAAAGGGAGAGGTAGAATGTAGCAAATCATCTCACATAAAATAGGCAAGAAGGAGCTCTTGCAGTGGAGGGGGAGAAGAGATAAAAGGAAATAAGTGAGCCTTGCTCTCATGGGATTTGGCTTAAGGAGGAAGTAACACACTCAATTGGATAAGGAAATCTATTTTACTCTACAGGAAGTCAGGGTAGGAAGGGATAGGAGAGGGAAGATAATAGAAGGGACAGCAAATTAGAGACAGAGATAATCAAAAGCAAACTTTATTATGGGAAAAAAGGTCTAGGGAGACAATGTAATAAATAGAGGACAGGGTAGTTCAGAGGGAAATGTGATTAGTCTTTTGCAACATAATTATTATGGATGTGATTTGCATGGCTACACATGTATAACCCATATTGAATTGCTTGTTTTCTCAATGAGGGTGGGTGGAGAAGGAGGAAGGGAGAGAACATGGAACTCAAAGTTTTAATAATGAATGTTAAAAATTGTTTTAGCATGCAACTGAAAAATAAGATATACAGGCAATGGGATACAGAAATCTATTTTAGCCTACAGGAAAATAGAGGGGAGGAGGATGGAAGAAGGGGGCGCTAATAAAAAGTAGAACAGACTGGAGGAAAGGGTGGATGGGGTTCATTCTGTCCTGGGGTGGGTGTAGGGAGAGATGGGCAGAAAATTTTGAATTCAAATTCTTGTGGAAGCAAATGTTGAGAACTGAAAAAAAAATAAATTGTATATATTAAAAAAAAAAAAAGGTTATGGCAACATCACAAAGATCATGCATTATGACAAAGTGGAATTTAGACCAAGAATGCAGGCTTAATTCAATATGAGAGAAACAGCCCAATTAACTATATGAATAACATAACCAAAAAATATATGATTATTTCAATAAATGAAGAAAAAGATTTTGACAAAATAAAAAACTTATTCCTATAAAATACCATAAAGAGAATAAGGAGAGGTTTCCTGAAAATGAAATGTTGTGTGAGAAATACAAGCAATAGCAATGAGAAAAGAAAAAAGAATCTGAAGAATTTAGAATAGACAATGGAAAAAGAATCACTCTTTATAAATGATGTGAATGTATATTTAGAAAATCCCTGAGAATCAATTCAAAACTAGCTGAAATAATTAACAACTTCAGCAATGTTTTAGGATATAAATAAAACCCATATAAATCTTTAACATTCCTTTATATTACCAACAAAGCCAAGCAAGATAAAATAGAAAGAAAAATTCCATTTAAAATGACTGTAGACAGTACAAAATATTTGAAGATCTACTTGCCAAGACAAACCCAGGAATTATATGAACACAAGTTTAAAAAAAGCACTTTTTCACATAAATAAAGTGAGATCTAAAAAGTGGAGAAAAATTAAAAACTTGTGAGTTGACTGAGCCAATATAGTAAAAATGGCAATTCTACCTAAACTAATTTACTTATTCATTAACACCAAACTGATGAAAACTTTTATAGAGCTAGAAAAAAATAAGCATTCTATAAAACTCCTATAAAATCAGCAAGGATAGAGCTTGCTCAGCAAGACGATTACGAGATCTGTTTCCCAAAGATATCAAAGAAAAAAAGTACTTACATGTACAAAAATATTTATAGCACTTTTTTGTGGTTGGAAAAATTACAGAGTGAGGAGGATATCTATCAATTGGGCAATGGATGAAGAAGTTGTGGTATGTAACTGAGATAGAATACTATTTTGCTTTAAGAAATGACAAGTAGAATGATTTCAGAAAAAGCTGAGAAGAGTTTTATGAACTGATGCAAAGTTAAATGAGAAAATTCCAGAGAATATTATACACAATAAAAGCAATATTGTACATTGACCAAATATAAATGACCTAACTATTCTGATCAATATAATGATCTGAGACAATTGTGTATAACTTACAGTGAAAAATAGTATTAATTTCCAAAGAAAGAGCTGTTGGAATCTGAGTGCATATTGAAGCATGCTTTCTTTCTTTTGATCTTTTTTTGCTTGTTTTCTTTTGCAACATGGCTAATATGAAAAACATATTATTCATAGTTTCACATCTATGAACTAAATCAAATTTCTTACCTTCTCAAGAAGAGGTCGTGGAGGGAAAGAGAAAATTCGGGACTTAATTTTTTTTTAAAAAAATGTTATTATTAGTACTTGTAATGAAGAAATCTTAATGAAAGAAATTCAAAAATGTAATATGAATAAAAGAAGAAAAAATGATAAGAAAAATGTATTATGAAGGTCAAATCTATATATGACAAAATAGCAATTCTAGATTTACCTCCTTATAAATATATTTTTGTTTGGAAATTTGAATCAATGATTTTTTTGTTTGTTTTCAAGGGGGGGAGAGAGAGAGAGAGAGAGAGAGAGAGAGAGAGAGAGAGAGAGCATAGGCAAATAGGAGAGTATGAATTAGTGCTAAAATTGGAAACAGGTTAGTTGCCATTAATCCACAAAACATATCTTAATCCTTCAAATGAGTCTTTCTGAAAAGTAGGGAAATTGGAAGATAGGTTCTGAGACTGGTACAGGTTTTTATGGTTCACTGACATGTCAAGGATAGAGTACCTGTGTGTTAGATCTCAATGCTTCCCACAGAGTATCTCAAGATTTTCATGAACTGTGATGATGATAAGCTTCAGGTAGATCTGACATCTGGTATGACAGGTTTAGAGCCATTTTAGTCTCTGGAGGGAACAGAGCACACTAAGGAAGAAAGCAGGAGTCTCAGAGCATGAAAAGTATGACTGGTATGCATTCTAGGCCAGAAGTAAGAAGAAACTCTTCAAAGAAGCCAAAGTATATACCAGTGACTCTTATTTGCCAATTTAGACTTCATTTCTTTTCTTTCAATATATACTGGATGTCTTTTTTCTCATTGCATCATATTAATTTCTGAAAATGCCACCTCCCCTCCCATTGAATTCTGTCTTTTAAAGTGGAAAAAAATTATGAAAACCACCCAATACAATGATCACATGTTATAGTTTATGTGCAGTTCTGCTCTTGTAAACTCCAATCCAAACCTACACTCTTCTCTGCAATGAGTAAGAAGCTTTATTTTATTTACTGCCCTCTGAGACTATAATTTTTTTTAGGTCTTCAGAGTTTTGCTTCCTTTCACTGATTTTTTTATTAACGCTATTAATATTTTTTATTATTTATTGGCCATTACTTATGCAAAACTTTACACATTTGCTTTACCTCCTCATACTCAGTCATTTAAATAACAACCAATAAACACTTATTAAAAGCAACAACTATATCATAAGAATCATATTAAGAACTGGGAATACAAAAAAATGCAAATGACATTCCATGTCCTCAAGGGGTTCACAATCTAATAGAGAAAAATGCCACATTAAAAGGGAAGAAAGAGGGTTCCTTTAACAAGTGTTATGTTGAAGTACTTCAAGCTTAATGGAGTCCTCATTCCCTTCTTTAAGTGGAAGAACAATAGATACCCAGGGTAAAGAATTTCAGAGCTAATTCCATCTTTAATGAAGTCGAGTTTCCAGAGACAATGACCAACACCAGGAGAGTATTTGGGTGGAAAAATGATGAGCTGGTTTCCATGGATTGCCTCAGAATGCAGAGCAAGGACCCTAGAAAGGCTCTCTGATGTCTACCCTCTCTAATCAAAAGGATGGAGTGTAGAAGATTTGAAGGTAAAAATGATAAGAATTGAAAACTGATTGGATAAATGGAGTGAGTGCAAGAGAGGATTCAAGGATGACACTAAGATTATCATTTAGAATGCATAGCAGGATGCTGATCCCAAGATAACAGTAGTGGTATTTGGGAAAAAGGAAGGTTGTGAGAGTGGGGTATATATAATGAATTGTTTGGGATGTGTTGAATTTGAGATGCCTATGGAACATTCAAGACTGAAGCATCCAAAAAGGAGTTGGTGATATGAGACAGAACAGAGGTAAGTGTTGAATATATAAATCTAGAAATTATGTGCATAGAGATGACAATTGAAACAATGGGAAATATTTTATCACTGAGTTAAACAGAGGGGAAGAAAAGAAAGCAAAAGAGAAAGATCTTGGGAGATAGCCACTGAAATCATCAGAACTGGGAGACGCAATATCATTTGAGAAGAACAGCAAAGATATCAATGTCACTGGATCACAGAGGCTGTAGAAAGAAGTAAGGAGTAAGAATACTGGAAAGGTAGGAAGGAGGCATATTTTAAAGGCCTTTGTAAGTTAAAAAAGTGTAAATACCAGTGTAAATATATATAAATATAAGTGTAAATATATATAAATACATATATATGTATCTCTGTGTGTGTGTAAATATATATATTATATACACACACATACAGAGAGAGATACACATACACACACATATATAGACATATATATATACACACATATATATGCACATATTTACAAATATATATGTATATATATACACACATACACGTGTGTGTGCCTGTGTGTGTGTATGACATGGATAGGCACATGATTTAAGAACAAATTGAAAATCGAGTGCAGGTTGGACTGAGTAGAGAGAGACTTGAGACAAGGAGCCCAATTAGCAAGTTATTGCAATACCATGGGCATGAAGTCATGAGGGCCACCACCAGGGTGGGGTTCTGCAAGAGGAAAGAACAAGAGATTTTAAAAAGGTAGAAGTGGCAAGACTTGAAAACTGAGTGGCATAAGAGGAAGGAGGTAAGTGTGACATATTTTCAACCTTGGTGACTATGAAGATAGCAGAAATTTCCACAGTAAAAATGAAGTTAAGAGAGAGAAAGATAATGAATTAAATTATGGACATTTGATAAGATGTCTATGAGACATTTAGTTTGAGATGCCTAATAGAAATTGGAGATACAAGACTAGAGGTCTGGAGAGAGGTTAGTAGTGGAGAAATATATCTGAGAATCATCTACATAAAAGCAGTAGCTGAATCTGTGAGAAATCATGAGACTGATGAGTGAAATGGTCACCCTCAATCCCTTCCATGCAGAATGAGGGAGGGTCATCAGAGGCAAAAAGAGGCATCTTTTCTTATTTCTCTACATGTAACAAGGGTATGGATCACATGCTCTCACATCCAAGGAATTAATGATACTCTGTCCTCCTGCTAAACAACATGCTCCTGGATAATGTACTTGTGTCTTAGCCAAAGTGGACCAGGAAGAGCACTGACTGCTCCACTCTCTTTGTGAAAGCCTGAGAGAAAAGCTATCTGAAGTCAAACCACATTCTCCAAAAGGAGAAGGAAAAAATAAAGTCAAGTCTCTATTCAAAGTTTTTTGAGTGGGCAGCTGCACATGGATCAATGGTCAGTTTTGTCTTTGTCATTTAAACTATTTAGGAAGAAGAAAGTGCACATATGTCACTGAGAGTGCACAAAATGCATGCTCAGCCCTTCACACCAATTCCAGCTCATCATGAGCACCAAGGGACCAAGCAGAAGATTCTGGTAATATATCTTCCTTAAGAAGAGACTATATTGGGGGGCAGAGACAGAGACAAGATGGCAGAGTAAAAGCAGGAAATTGCTATAGCTTTCACCCCAAACCCAGCCAAATACCTGTAAAATTGCCTCTAAAGAAATTCTGGAGCTGCAGAATCCACAGAATAATGGAGTGAAGCAAATTTCCTGCCAAAGGCAGCTTGGAAGGTCAATGGGATGTATCTATCACCAGGCTGGGAGGAGATCACAGTCCAGTGTGGGCTGTGCCAGAACAGAGAGGACCTGAGAAGCTCTTGGGGGGAGTGAATCACTGGCACCTCTTGCAGTTTCCAAATTTTATGACCCCAGTCACAGAGGACAAATTGGAAGGTCAGTGAAAAAAACATGTCAGACCTGTGTGAGAAAGTAGAGTGGTTGGGCACCAGCCCTAGGGTGGTAGAGGCTGTGGAGGATTCCACATCAGCCTCTGTAGAAGCAAGGGCAGAGGCAAGGGCTGTTTCAGGAGCTCTAGGCCCACAGATTGTTGTGCAATGAAGCCACTGACAATACACCCCTCACTCCCACTGGAAACTGAGGACTACATTGAGAAAGAGCTCAAAAATTAAGTAATTGGCTGGGGAAATGAGGAAAAACAGGAAAAAATGAGGCTATAGAATCTTATTTGTGTGACAAGGAAGATCAAAACATGCAATCATAAAGAGACAACAAAAGTCAAAACTCCTACATTCAAAGTCTCCAAGAAAAATATGAATTGGTCTCAGGCCATGGAAGAGCTGAAAAAGAAATTTGAAAGTCAATTAAGAGAGGTAGAAGAAAAATTGGGAAGAAAAATGAAAATTATGCAAGAAAATCATGAAAAATAAGTCAATTCCTTCCTAAATGGGGCCCCCAAAATGCGGAAGAAAATAACAACTTAAAAATAGCCTAAAAGGGGGGTGAGGGGTGGAGCCAAGATGGTGGAGTAGAAGAATGGACCTGTAGAAACTCTCCCCACAACCCATAAAATACCTGTAAAAAATGGTTCTAAATATATTCTAGAGCAGCAGAAACCAAAAAGTGACAGAGTGAAAGAGATTTCCAGTCCAAGACAGCCTGGAAGGCCAATAGGAAAGGTCTATTGTGCCAGGCTCAGAGTGGAACACAGCTCATCTGTACACACAGGACTGGAGTAGATTTGTGAGCACAGAATCCTGGGCATAAGCTGTGGTTTCCAGATCCCCACAAACACCAATGACTGCTTCAAAGGTCACAGAGAAAGCTCTTTCACGTGGGTGAGAAGGGATCAGGGTCCTTCCCTAGACTCAGCCCCAGGCAGCAACAGCATCAACCTCCATTTTTGGAGTCTTCTACCTAAAGACCCTAGGGGAATTGAACAGCTGATTTGGATCTCAATCCTGAGTGGTGGTCGCGGGGTGAGGAGGAGCACTGGTGTGGTGGAGCTGGAGGCAGTTGTGGAGAGGGAATCCTTCTTGCAGTTCCAGGGCAGAAAAGCTTGTGGTTGCTCCCAGACTAGAGCACAGGCCAGGAGAGGAGTAAACTTCTTTCCCTTGATTTTGCCACCTTGGAGGAACTGAGAATTTAAAGGTCCCTAGAATATATGTTCCTCTTAACAAAGGACTCAAAAGTCAAGTAATCAGCTGGGAAAATACCCCCAAAATGGAAAAAAAAAAATAAGACTGTACAAGGTTACATTCTTGGTGAATAGGTATTTTCTTCCATCACTTCTGATGAGAAAGAACAATGCATACTAACAGAGGAAGACATAAAAGTCAAGGTTTCTGTATTCAAAACCTTCAAAATAAATATGCAATGGTCTTAGGCCATGGAAGAGCTCAAAAAAGGATTTTTCCTTTCTGAAAATCAAGTAAGACAGGTGTAGGAAAATTGGAAAGAGAAATGAAAGCAATGCAAGAAAATAATGAAAAGAAAAATAACAACTTGCTAAAGGAGACCCAAAAAATTGCTGAAGAAAATAACACATTTAAAAATAGACTAACTCAAATGGCAAAAAAGTTTAAACGCCAATGAGGAGAAGAACGCTTTAGAAAGCAGAATTGGCCAAATGGAAAAGGAGGTTCAAAAGCTCACTGAAGAAAATAGTTCTTTAAAAATTTGAATGGAGCAGATGGAAGCTAATGAGTTTATGACAAACCAAGAAATTACAAAAAAGAAAAAACAAAAACAAAATAAAAAAAATAGAAGACAATTTGAAATATCCCATTAAAAAGAAAAACAACTCACATGAAAAATAGACCCAGGAGAGACAATTTAAAAATTATGGGACTTCCTGAACACCATGATCACCAAAAAGAGCCTAGACATCATCTTTCATGAAATTATCAAGAAAATCTTCCCTGATAGTCTAGAAGAAGAAGATAAAATAGATCTTGATAGAATCCACTGATCGCCTCCTGAAAATGATCCCAAAAGAAAAACTCCTAGGAATATAATAGCCAAATTTCAGACATCTCAGGTCAAGGAGAAAAATATTGTAAGCAGCTAGAATGAAATAATCTGAATATTGTGAAAACACAATTCAGATAACACAAGATCTAGCAGCTTCTACATTAAGGCATCAAAGAGCTTGGCATATGATATTACAGAAGTCAAAGGAGCTAGGATTAAAACAAAGAATCATCCACTCAGCAAAACTGAGCATAAACCTTCTGGGGAAAAAGTGGTTATTCAGTGAAACAGAGGACTTTCAAGCATTCTTGATGAAAAGACTAGAGGTGAAAAGAAAATTTGACTTTCAAAAATCAAGGGAAGCATGAAAAGGTAAACAGGAAAGAGAAATCATAAAGGACTTACTAAAGTTGAGCTGTTTACATTCCTACATAGAAGGATAATATTGGTAACTCTTGAAACTTTTCTCAGTATTTGAGTTGAGTAAATTGAAGGCACTGAGAGATCAGAGTATTTGAGCAACAAAAATATGCATGATGTAGTCCACTAATATGAATGTAGAAATTTGTTTGGAGAGGGAGACTAGACTCATTGAAGAAGGATGAAGAGTGTGTGAGTGTTCAGTGAGATTAGAATTTGCATGACAAAGTAAGATTGAGCCTCAACAGAGGTTGCAGAATGATGGGATAGTAGTAGAGGCTTGAAGAGAAAATGGGGAGCAAGGAGTACTATGATGCTTACTTCAAAACTATTGAAGCATGTTTCAGGGGGTGTAGAAATGATGTGTAATAAATTTTGGAAAGCATAGCCAGGAAAGTATCATCATCTTAGGCAGGGGTGGGATGATCCTCTAGGTCCTCAATTGTGGTACTTTGAATCCCAACTTCACAGAAAAATCCTCTTAATAAAAGGACTTGTTCTGTAAAACTTGAACTCAGTCAAAAGTCTGCACCCAAGGACATAGAAGGCCTCTAGGCTATAGGTTCCCCATCCCAAATATATGGAGTGATTGGTCTTTATGAATACAATAAGTATAGTATAAGAAGGAGAATATTGTGAAGGAGAAAGAATTAGAAAGATCGGGGAGAGAGAGAGAGAGAGAAGAGAGAGAGAGAGAGAGAGAGAGAGAGAGAGAGAGAGAGAGAGAGCCAGGCAGCGGATATTGGAGAGAGTTTTTCACTCTTAACTAGTTGGGAATTCAGTATCATTAGAATGGGGAGGATGAGAGCTGAGGAGAGTTTGCTAACCATTAGAAAATGAGTCCTGGCAGACTCTCAGTGGAAGGGATGAAGTCTCTGATGAAAAGTAGGATGTTCATGATTCTAAGACCTTCAGTCCACCATTAAGATCAATGGATGTAATCCAATCTTTCTGTCTGGGAATTTGAGTCAGCTTTTAATGGCCTATAATAAGATTACTACACTGTAGGTGAAAAGGTGAGTAAAATAGTTATTAAAGGTATTTGTGATTAGATTACATTTATTTATGAATTTTTATTGTATTCCATATTGTGCATATTCTATTTAAACCATAACATCTTTCATCTATTTTTTCAAAGAGTGAGATGGATTCTCAATACAATCATCTGTACAGGATGGGAGAAAAAGCCATAAAGTACAAATTGCCATCACTCTCAGTGGTGGAATTTTTAACAAAACTTTAAATAAGACATCCTTACATAAACATAGAATGCAAAGTACATGTTATTAGGTATGAAACGAACTACCATCTGTGACCAGTTTCCTCCTATATAAAAGGAAAGGTTGTACTATATGTTCTTCAACATTTCTTTCAGTTCATTCTATTGTGCAATAATTCCTTGTGTTTTTTTGTTCGAATCCTTTGCACACTTGTCTCTTCAAAACTGAAGAACAACCACTGACAATGCAGTTCACATACAGTCAAAAGCATGGAACAGCAACACATCAAAAGAAATGTGAAATACAGCACAGGCAAGAAATTTATGGAGCATGGATGTCTAAATAGCACTTTAAAAATCATTATCTATGAGAACACAAAGTGGTCTCTGGCTGTCCTTTTTATGGGTTCCCCAAACTAGATTTGAGAGAAGTGGCAGCTGACAATGTGAAGTTCTCTAAATTATAAAGAAACTTTTGGGTGGATTTTTCCATCTCTAAAAAAAATTGTAAGACTGTGGTCTTATTTATATGAGATTTCTATCTTTCTTTGTACTTGCATGAATTGTTCATAGAAAGGTACCCTTTGTGCTGAAATTCTCCATGGATGAAAAATAAATAACTATAGACAAATGAGGAATGAATCATTGGTTCATAAAGTGCATCTTCTTCCTGTCTCCCCCTCTGCCATTTCAGCAAATAAGAAATAATCTCAACTGCATTTAAACACAAATAAGCTACCCATATTAATATATTATGTCAAATATTAAAATGCCCAATACAAATGATGCTTTTAGATAGATATTGCTACTACCTTCTTTCATACTTAACTATACTGACTCACTTAGAATAGTGGAACACACAGTTTATACTAGAGTAAATATGCTTTGTTTCTTTATTCTTTACATTCATTCATTTTTGGCTAACTAGTATTTAGCAACTTTATTAAATGTTTTATGTCCCAACTTTCTCTTTCCTGGCTGGTTTTACACTTACTTAATTACTATCCAACAGACAAGCTAATTGCTGTGCATTAATATTGTCAGAAACACTGGATTGTGTTGTATTGTTTAGATCAACTGCTATTCAAAAACTTGATTACAGTGTATTTTACAGAGTTTGTGGCTCAGGTTGGGGCAGTAAAAGCACTTTTGTTTGTAATATAATAGATGAATTCTTTATCCCTCTCTATTTTACTGGGGTTGAGGAGGGTAGGGGAGTTTGGAACCATTCATGCATTTCTTTTCATCGGCAGAGTTAATGTTAATGATCTGTTTATTAACTAAAATGCTTTGCTTCCTTCTGACAAATTTCCTTTATCATTTTGAACTTTTAGAAAATATGCATGCTTCTCTTTGAATTTATGGATAAAGACTAGAACCTTGAGTAGGTAATCAAATGAGGATATGGAGTAGTTTCAGCTATCCAGAATCTTTCATTTTATCTCTATTGTAAAGAATCACATGCAAATTTGCACAGCTGGTTAAGTATTAGTATCAAACAAAGCTGATGTATTCTCAGCATTAATTTATCTAAAGTGGTTTCCCTAGCTCCACTCTTCCCTAAAGGACCTCTTGCTACAGCCAGAAGTTGTTAATTACCTGTTCCCATCTTCAATCTTAGACCCCCTCCACTGGGATTGACTGTTGTATTAGAGGAAGTAAAGAAAAACCCAGGGGCTTGCCCACAACTCAGCCATCCTGATGATTTTCTGGTTACTTCTAGTTTTGCTGATTCTCTGACCTTAGATTGTTCCTAACTCTACAGTTATATACTCTTTGTGTTTTTTCTATTATATAGGGACATTTCCATTTTTATGCTCCCTTCTATGTATTTCTATCTGCCATCACTCACTGTAGACCTCTGACTCTGATGGTTATATTTTGCATGCTGGCGGTATGAATTCAGTGTTGACTCTTTTGCTGTGCTGATGTCCCTAAATCCCTAACCTGCTGCTTCTCATGCCCCAGATCTATCTACCACCGATTTTACATACAATGAACTTGCTCATTTGGCCTTATTTGAACCATAGAATCTGAGTCTAACAAGATCATACAAAGGAGGAGGTATTTTTTTTCCCCTAGACACTTTTCTGGTCAGTGGGAGGAGAGGGGAATAATTTCTGTTCACAAGAGGACTTTTATAGTAAAATTTTCTACCCTAAGGAAAAATGCATCATTTTCTTTTTAGCCCTACATTGTTAGGAACAATGTTTTCTTCTTTTTCTACACTCATTAGTGTAACATTTTCAGTTTATTTACTTTCATTTTCCCCCTCTCAACAGAGCTAGTGATAGATCTTTTTTTAGATTTGTAATGGTGTTCTCATTACAATTAGCCTCCTTGAGTTTAAGCCTGCAACGTCAACATGTCATTGTTATATGTTTAAGTTTATCCATCTGAATATTGAATATAATTTATTTAATGAGGATTAGCCTTCTTAAAAACTGGGTAACTAGAAACCTTTGTGTTGTTTACTATTATTTCTTTATCCCTATGTTTATCAATTATTTTTTGTTTGTTTTGATTTTTGTCTGTGACCATGAGGAACATAATCATGTGTGGTAAAGAATATGACTGTTTCTCTATAACAACTGTCAACATTCACCTGAAATATGACCTCAATCTACAGATAATCTTTCCAAAGACTTATTTAAAATTTTCAACTTTACAGCATCTTTTTACTCCTTGTATTTTCACAGGAAAATGCCAAAATATAGTCACTTTCTAACTATGGAAGAGACTATTTTAAAGCTTCCATATGACCTCTTCTGTCTTTTCTATATCATCCTTTAGCAATCACATTTCTCTTCAGCATATCTGAAGGTACTCTTACAATTCAGGTGACCGTTGTTTGGTAGTTTGAATTCAATTCTTTAGATACAAAGGTTAAATGAACTTACCCTAGTTAGAGGACAAGAGATAAAATGACTTAATATTTCCTGACTTTGATTTTCATGCTTGTTGTATTAAAAAAAAATCATAAAATAATGTCATTAGAATATAAATACTTAAAAGTATTACCAGATATATTTAATAAAAAACACAGTACAGAATAGTCAAATTGCTAAAGAACAAGATTTAAGGGAACATGCCTAGACAAAAATTGATTCCTAATTAAACTACTGTCAATCATTACTTAACTGAACATTGACTTTCCTTTCCACTCTGAGGAAAATCTTGACCTTTTCTTACTTAGCTGGATTCCAAGCTTTGAAAGGCTACAGGAGCTTTTGCCAGACGAACTGCTTATAACTGGTATTTAAGTGACTTCAGAAACTTTATCTTAGCAACTATTTTACTTGGTAGTTACTGTTAGCCTAGCTATTTCTTGCTGGTCAGTTCTCATTTAAAAAAACACGTCCGTCTTGAAAAAAAGCTCTTTCTTGCTATTATCAGGGAACATTATGAGTGTCTTTCTGCAGCTTTTATCTAGACACACTTTTTTTTTCCTCCTGGGTCAGAATTAGAAAACTGCCAACATGTAAGAAACATTTGTCTTGCCCTCTCACTTTCTCTGTCATCAAATGATCCTCTGATGGGGGAAAAGGTACCTTAACAACCAAGGAACTAGCTAGTTCCCTCTGCAATTAGCATCTTTCAACTTCATCTCTTCCTTAACCAATATCCAATATAGAAAGCAAAACAATTTTATTTTCCATAGTTCTGTAATATTTACTGTTTTCTTTTGAGTTACATAAGCCTTTGTAAATGGCATTGACATCACCAATTCCTATCTAAGAATTAAAATCATAATTTACATATCATACATACTTATTCAGTAGTTAAAATGACTTTTTCTCTGCTGTGCTTGATATATTTTCATTATAAGACTTATTGTAGTGATACACCTTAAGTATGAGAAATAATCATTCTCCTTTCATAACTCTTTTTTTAATGTGTCTTATTTGGTGGGGATATTGGGACAAGCCAATGCACTCAAAACAGAAATATGGCTGAATGGAGAGAATGAATTTGTTTACACTGTCTAAAGTGACTTTCTTTTCACTGTTGGCAATTCATTCGCAAAAGTATTTTGAAGAAAATACATTCAAAATGTTTGGATACTTTTTTCCCTCTCAAAGTTTTATGTTGGGTCTACAGAGTCTTTAAATAATTAATGTGAGATTTGTATTAGGGAATCTAATCTCATTTAGTAAATACTGTCTAAGTCTTTCCTTCCCTGATGCACTTAACTATCAGGCAAAGATCTCTAGAACAGTGATATTGAACTAAAATAAAGATGGGGGGTACAGAAAAACATAAGGATTCTTGTAGTTTGCATACTGACTAATTTATTTTTAGTGTTATTTGTTTTACTATTTTTTATTTTTTTTAATATTTCTCAATTACATTTTAATCTCATTTGGGCTACACAAAGCAGTACATGGACCTATGAGCCATGTGTTTGACACCTCCAAGAATTCTACTCAACTTAATCACTAAATTGGGAATGATAACGTACTCAAAGGGAGACAGATACTATCTCTCCTACAAAGTGTAAAATAAGTAATCTCTGCATTTGGAATTTTAGATATATTACCTTTCAATTGAATAAGCACAATTTTTTTGCAAGAGTATATTCATATGATTTAAAAATACATTTTTTTTTTTGCATTATTGCCCTCCATCTATCATTCCCTCTTTAGTTTAATGTTGATAAGAGAGCCCACGTAGAGCTGTCTTATCCTACTGACTTCATATGTCCTTTGTGGGTTACCTCTCCTCAACGTTAATTTAAGCTTGGTTGAACAAATGAGAGATGTTTTGGGGTCCTGTAGAATTCAGATAACTGTGGCTGCTTGGTAAAGTGACTAAGGCTAGAGGTGCCTTTAACTTGCAACTTTCCTGACTTATGCAACCACTTTACTCTGGAGCTGGGTAATAAGGACACAAACAAACAAACAAACAAGAAAACAAACAACAATAACAACTTGGTGGGGGTGTGGGTACAAAGTTTGTTTTGGCTTTATACAACGGACTATTTTGTTGCAGGTTAAATAGATTGATTATGTGCAGTTACATAGAACCTGAATATAGGTTTGCTTTATCTCACCGATTTCTTTGGAGAATTTTTTTTTAATGTGTCAGGCTGTAAATTCAAATGAGAATTCAGATGCTACAATGGCTTAAGAGAACAGAAGAAAGGTTCTAACAGATAACTCGTTGGTCTAATTTTAGGCCAGTCCTTTCACTCATTTTCATTTAGTTTCATGTCATTTTCTCCAAGCCTAGGGACCAGTTCCTTACTATTCCAATTGCTGCTTCTACCAGATTGTGACAAAAGAGCCATTTTGCCCCAGGTCCCTTCAACACTGTCCTCATTTCACCACTGCAGGTAATAGCCATCTGGCAGGCTGAGGCTAAATAGTGTCAGTGCATAGTTTGTCACATCACCAGGGAACATCTTGAATAATTGCTTATCCTAAGCAGCAATAACACTACTTGAGGCTCCAAGAGCAAGGCTTTAATATGTCTGTACTGCCCCTGGCACACTCTGGGCATTTAATGTTGATAAAACTAATAATGATACTACTAGCAATAATGACCACTCACTTTGACAGAAATGCTATCCAAATAAGTAGGTCAGAATCACCTATAGCAAAACAAAAATATCCAATATTGTAATTTCTTAGAACTTTGTTGTATTGAATATTGCTTGAAATGAGTAGGTTATTGTGTTGAAACTATCCGGATTTATTGGACATCTGCCATACTGCCTAGCATGGTGTTGTAGGTTGGTTAAATGGATTTTAATTGGGTATTTTGACTATAATTATGCTTCTGAAATGTTCCATATATTATGTGGTTTCTTCTGTATTCCAACAGTGAAAAGCCCATACTAGGAGCTAAAACAGAGGTTGATTATTTAGCATTTCACCATTAAAGATATTAGATTTGGTCAACTGGTCTTGCTCCTACATTTAGTAGTCTCAGTTTCCCCACCTATAGAATAAGATTAATAGCAATTACACTGTCTGTTCTACTGTCTGTCAAGGGCTGTTTGACAACTTTGTAGAGTGTATTATAAATGGAATTTATTGAATGTCAGAGAGGTTTAAATCCTTATAGAGTACTGACTAACAAAATAACAACCTGAAATTTAATAAAAAAGTAATTGAAATAGAAAAGGAAAATAAATAGGGCAAACTCAAGCAATATAATCCTTCATTGTTTTGCCCTTTATGCAAATAAAAATTTCCCACAGATTTACATAGGTTAACTTAGAACCTTTCACCTGCACAGATTTGCAGAGGAGGGAAACCTAGATTTTTCTTGTGTTTTTGTTTTCTCAATTTATTTTAAATATATAATAGGAAAAGAAGAGAGATATTATAAACCTAAATACAAAATAGGAAAAGAAAAATTAAAGCCTTGTCATATGCACAGCAGAATATAAGAGAAGATTCAAATTATACAACACTAAATTTCCATTTCAGGAAAGACTATATAATAAATACTATATATTATGTTCTGAGTTGTCCCTTCCTCAGCTCCCTTACCTAATAAGGCTAAAATTAAATGTGTCTACGTGTGTGTGTATACATACACATATACATATATACACATCTATACACATACACACAAAGAAATATGTGCCTGTATTCAATCAAACATGTACATACATACACTTACACATGCATAAATATACTTAAATATCTATAATCATACTCATATATACACATATACATTCATATGCATCTATGTATCACTGTACAATGATTTTTTGTCCTCTGTTTCTCTGAGGGTGAATAACCTCTTCCTTCATCAACTTGAGTCTTCCCATATTTTTCAAAGTCCACCAACTCACCATTTCCTCCACTACAGCAATATTCCAATCCCACATTATCTAGCTATTTTAAAGTCTAAAACAATATTGATTGATAGGGCTGTCATATAACATAATTTCCCTATTTTTCTCTTCTGTTGAAATATATTTTAGCGTTAACTTAGTCTAGTTCATGATAACTAACCCCTGTTTTGTTCCCCCAATTAATATTCCTGATCTTTATTTTAAGTTTGTGCAGAGAGACTTTTTTCTTCTTCATTATCTTCTTCTGAAGATGAATTCCCATTTTCTCTATTCCCATAGTAACTTTCTATAGTTGAATTCTTTCCCCTTTGCCTATTCAATTTTTTGTAAAATTTGTTAACAGCTCATTTTTTTGTAATCACATCTAGTCCTGAGGTATGGGGGAATGGTCCCTTTGGCCTCAGATCCTCCTTCATTTCTTTCCTCTGGCCTGGAACCTTACTCCACCCTCCTATAAATACCCATGGCCAGCAGTGTCCCCATTCCACTGCTGTTGCACTCATTGGGCATGTGCTTCTTCTCAGCAGCATGTGCGGGTCTGATGTCCCTTATCGGCAGAGCCTCCCTCAATTTTCCCCTGCTCATACTCCTGGTTATCCTCAGTCTAGGAGGGGAAAGCTCCTATGACAGGGCCACAGGCTTCCTCCCAATCTAGCTAGCCTCAGGGCTCAAATTTAGCTGTTTCAGCAGCACTAGTCTGGAGATGTTAACTCTTCATAAATCTCATTCCTGGGAATTTTCTTTGATCTTATACTTGCTCCAGGAAGACCACTGAACTTCCTTAACTCTTGCTTATTTTTACCATTCTACATTTGCCCTGAGGTGTTCTTTCATCTTGTTTGTGGGGGAAATCTAGAGAGTTTGAATTTTTGTGACCTACTGTGCCAGCTTCCCAGAATCCTCTCCTTGCTTATGTCTTCATAACTCCATTCTCTCTTAATGTTCACATGGACTATTTCTGCCTTATCTGTCATAGAGCACTGCGAGTTCATGTTGATGTGATCAGCCACAGTTGGATGCATTGTAACTTGACTCTAATATAATAGTAATAATCATCTTGGTCTTTATTGAGAATGAAGAACCACTAACCAGCCCAATCAACCATATCCCAAACATCCAATTGTCCCTTAGGGAATCTGTTTTCATAATGTTCCTTGATTCAGTCTAGGAATTCCCTTGATGCAGCTGTTCTGCTCCATTTACTTCTGTTCAGGCTTAGAAGATCCCCAATCTGCTACTATTGTACTAGTTTCTCTGCTATATTATTTCTCTTAAAATGCTTAACTACTGCAACTGCTCTCTACCTTCATAGCACCTATTTTACTAAAGTTCTTTCTGTCCTACAGCTACTGTAGCCAGTATAGTTGCTTCACTCTCATTTAGAATACTTCTTGGGTCTAAATGCCTGGGAGCTACTCTACAGATATGCAGTCTTTTCCTTACTTAGCTTCACAGCTTCATCCATTTACCATGCAAAAGAGTTCCTAAAGCAACTTTGAGAATTGTAGATTCTTCCTTCTCAAAGAAGTCTTTGGTTAAGATGTAACAATTCTATCCCATTTGCCTTTTCCTTGCCTCAGGATAAAGTGTTCCTTTCCCAGCAAGGGAGTATATCCTCTCCCCTCCTTGAAATTAGCTGAGGTTAAGTACCAATACCCCAGACACATTGCCTTGAGCATCCAGAAGGAGAAAGTATGAGGTAAAGACAACAAATCTACCAGCAAGACTAAGGCAGGCCAATAGCCATGTGCTCTTTGACTATGCAAGTTTGTAGAATTATTAAATGGCAGCTTTGCCATTCTCTTGAAATTATACCACAGTGAATAGGAATAATGGATTAACTAGCAAAACCTTTCTAGTGCTGATGTATAGGCTGTCAGCTACATCTCTTTTTATGGGTGTAGATGAGCCTTCACATATTTATAAAACTCCTTAGGTGCCATTCTATAGACAATAACATCAGATAACTGATTTTATTGGGACAGAGTACTCCCCTGAAAGCATGCAGAATAGATGCTTCAATTTTTAGTCATGTTATTAGTTGCCTAGATCATTCAAAAGTAAAGTGACTTCTTTATGGTCACACAATCCATATGGGTCAATCAAAGACAGGATTTAAGCTCAGAATTTCCTCACCTCAAGACTGTATGGGGAGTTAATGGAGGACTATCACCTGTGTGCTGATAGCTTCCCTAATTGTTTTCAGGGCTGCTCATAAACCTTTAGTATTCACCTTAGCCCAATCCTGTCATGTGTAGCAGCCAAAACATCTTGGTAGATAGGCAAAACCAGATTGTGAGTAACCAACAGGTATCAAATCTACTGTGAGTTAGCGGGATACTTTCTCCAAACATATGAAGACTTTGGGATGAGAACAACTCTTTTCAGCAACAATGAAGGTACTAAAGCAGGTATTGTGTAACACTTGAAGCTTGGTCAGACATCTAAAACACCAAGGTCATCTACTGTGTCCTGGGCCATCACTAGTCATCTTGACTTTTGTCTTGCCACCTGACTTTGATGACTTTAGAAGACAGAGTGGATCTGACTTCTTTGTGCAACTCTCACTTAAATCCAATTCACACCCAAGTCAAGACATTACTCCTTGATATCACTGGACCTCTTTGAAAGTGAAAGACAAACAAGAACTGATTAAATAGAATCATTAAAAAAAAGTATGACTTAAAATACTAAGTTTTTGGATTTGGAGAATAGCAAAGTCCATACGGTATGTTCAGTTTCACATGTCAAAAAAAATTCTTTTTTTTTTTTGTTTCCTTACAAGGATGTAGATTATATTTCATCTATAACTTTAGTCCAAGTTGCTTAAGGTTCAGAAGAATCAAGCAAATAACTCATAGCCATAGGACTACTTACGAAGTGACAAATACAGTTGACTGTGGACCGACTGAAGCAGAACTCTTCCCTGTTGTTCCCAGGACAATGAATTTCCTGAGGCTGATCAGATATTGCCATTTTCAGCCTCTGATTACTTTGTATATCTCTCACCTGTAGTTTGGTCATTCCCTCTACCTTAGTAGCCAATATAAATCCCATTGCCAGGCCCTCCTCAGGTACTGCAAGACTTGTGTGGTGCTCCAACCTATAACACACTTGCCCTAATTAAAGACTTCAGTTTTGCCATATTCTTGAATTCACATTGAGATGTGTCAGAGAGAATTACTAGTCTATCCACTGTTTCAAAATGCCTCTGTTTGTGAAGCTAATTAATATCAAATTAGATCCCCAATTCCAAATCTTCCTCTCAAGTTACTGAAGCAATATTTCTCAATATGGATTTAGAATTTTTTTTCTTTGAAGATATTTTGTTCACTGGCATTATTATTACAGATGTCAATGTACACTTATGACCTTACAAATGAACTAAAGTTTTCTGAACATTCTAAAATTATTGAAAGTTTTCACAATATTTATGGCATAAAGGAATCAGGAGCAACATAAAATAAGGACTGAGAAAGAGGACTCATTATGTATAGAGATAAGGCCTTGCAAAGACCCCAAGCATACATTGTTTTGTGGGTAGCACTTATGAGGCCTTGCTTTTTATTATTCTTGTACACCATATTTTGTTGTTATGCATCATTGCTAAGATGAACTGTTTTGAAACTTCCTAATACGTTTGTTTCTTTTATTTTTCCTGTGTAATGAATCTGAGCAACATAATTTTTCATTCATGGATATGTGTTCCCAGCATTGACTAGGCACTCAGGTTAAAAAATATAATATTCATCATAAAGTATAAAACATAATAAAAATCATAAAAAGGTGATCTGAGCACCCCTTGTCAAGTTATCTAGTGGTGGCACTGGGCTTGTAACAACTAGAGATATATTTGAGGATTTCACAATTTAAGGGGAAGGACTGAGACTAATTAAGTTAACATTTTTTCTCCTTTATATAAATACTGCAGTTTGATCATAGCATGCAACTTACAGTTAATAATGGCTTATGATTTGGGAGGGTATCTACATTAACTCCTACAGGGAACCTTGGAAGTGAGTTCTGAAGATGCTTCTCCTGCTGTTTATCAATACAGTATAAAAACCAAAACGTCCCAGTTTTAGTCCTGAGAAATTAAATCTCCTTCATGTCTTTCTTTCTGTTATTGTTTACTTTTTATTTCTTGAAATAAAGAAGCTTCTTTTATCTAAACTATACCATCATGTGCATGGCTGATCTGAAAAGGTGAGAAGGGTGGGGTCTAGCAAATACTTAGATGGGATACTGACTAGTAATATCTCATGCTGTTTGAACTAGAACTGGTCTTAGAGTTAGAAACACCTGAATTTGTGTCCTGTCTCAGGAACTCACTAGTTCTTTGACCCTGGACAAATCATTTAGTCCTCCTGGGCCTCAGTTTCTTCCTCTAATGTAATATGTTTAAACACATTAACCTCTATTTCTTTGGCTACCTCTATTTAAACATGTCCTATCATCTAGTATAATTCCATCCTTTTTATATATATTTATATAACCTGGATTCTGTGACCCAGTAGACTCAAACTGTCTTCTTCATCTGTTATATATCTCCTAATGTAGTACATTGGGCATGGCAGAATTTAAACATTTTATTATTACAAGAAGAATTTGTTTTTAAAAATCATTTTTTTCTTCCATGAAATTTGAATTTGATAGCATTTATCATTTCCAACACTAGGCCTGAATGATATAAACTGTAGAGATAAAACAATAACCACAATATTTTGAATTAATTTACTTTCTTCTTGTTTTCTTGGTATATTTTTAAAATTAATGTGACCACTGATAGAATCAATATATGTAGAAACAGTCTACAAAAATCAATCCCCCACCATTACCAAAATTAGTTATAAGATTGGGTATTCAAGTATTTGTTTTTAGTTATTTCATTCATTTCAACATTTTATTATCTATTATATTAAAAACACTGCTAAATGATAAAGATTTTAATTTTAGACTCAACACATCCCTGGCTAAAAATAATAAAAATACGTTCATAGGTTTTTGGATTTTTGACTGCTAGGATGAGTTCAGGGTCAAACAGCCTCACTTGTTCCATTTTCTTATAAATTAAATAAACTCTTAGAAAATGGAGTAATAAATGCAGTGAACAGGAAGTAATATCTGAATTCCCCATGCATATTACTTGAGGATCAAATTAGAATTTGATCCACTTTTTTTTAGCTGTTCCCCAAATGTCTGTGTAACCATTTGATGCCTACAATATAAAAAATGTAGATCGCTTGTACCTTAAACTGAAAGCTCTCTGTCACAGTTATGATTATGTAAGTCAGTGACTTCTCGGCCAAAGCACAATAATGCTAGATGCCTGCTAAAACTAGAGAGTAGAAAACTACTGAGAAATTCAATACCTAAATATTTTGGACTTTACAATCAAAAGAGCAGGCCCAGAACAAGATTATCCTAAGCTGGCTATCAGTATTATAAAGCACTGGATTACTCTTTTCATAACACATTGGAGTAAAAATGGCATACCAGAAGTAGTATTGGGTTAGAAATATGGATTCTTTGCCTCCAATTAGTTATGAAAATACCACAACTGTGACCATGAATAAAGTACTTCATTTGTCTGAACTCAAGTCTTATCAGTAAAAAAGGAATAACATTACCTGGGAAGTCAGCATGGACAGTTAAAAGAACATATCCCCTATTTCCAAATGGAGTCAGAGAAAATAAACTCTATTACCAGCTCTGCCACCAAAATCCTGCATGACCTTTGTCATGTCACATCTTCTCTGGGCATCAGTTCCCTCTTCTGTAAACTGGAGTTGTGTTACTCAAACTTTAAATTAGTTTTATGTGACATTGTGGGTTGCTGGTATGCAGTGCCTTGACCTATCCAGGAGTCATACTGTCAAGTGCTCAGTCCCTCTGCCACTGACACAATACAATACCAGATTTCTTGGTGTTAATTATTAGGCTGGAATTACCACAGGCAGCAGAGTATTCATCCATACTTTCTTGAATCTCAACTTCAGAGACTGCATTGAGTGCACAATCATCTGCAAACAGAAAATCATGCACCAGCACTCCCTCCACTTTGGCCTTGCCTTGTATCCTTTTCAAATTGATGAATTTACCATCAGGATGGTAGCTGACCTTGATGCTGTGTTCATCCTCATTGAAAGCATTTGATAACAAACTTGAAAACAGCATGATAAAAAACATGGGAGCAAGCACACAGCCCTGTTTCACTCTACTGGTGACTGGGAAGACACAATACCATTGTCCACTATCCAGAACCTGGACAAACACACCATGAACTTCTCTGGGCAAGCAAATTCTGACATAATTTTCCATAAGCCCTCATGACTAACAGTGAGGCCTTGGTCAGATCTACAAACGTTGTATACAGACTTCTGTTCTGCTCCTGGCATTTCTCCTGGAGTTGTTGGGCAGCATCATTCATATCAACAGTTCCTCAGCCCTTTCTGAAGCCACACTGGCTCTCAGACAGATGACTATTTTCCAGGTGAAGGATCAGCCTATTAAGGAGGAAACTAGCAAGAATCTTGCCAGCAATGACTAAGACAGAGATCCTCAACCCGTGATTGTCACAGGACAATCTATTTCCTTTACCTTTGTAGAGATGGACAATGGAGGCATCCTTGAATTCCTGGGAGATAATCTCCTCTTGACATATAACCTGGAATATTTCGGTCAGCTTTTGTATGAGCAATGGACCCCCTACCTTGGAAATCTCAGCTGGAATAGTATCAACACCAGGTGCTTTGCCACATGAAAGGAGCCTAGTGTCCCTCAAAACCTCTTCTTCAGTTGGAAGTTCAGCTAAGAAGGGATTGTCTACAACCTGAGGTAAATGATCAGTGGTCTCAGCATTGATTGATGGTGGTCTGTTGAGAACATTATGGAATGGTTCAGCCCATCTCTCTAGGATCATGTCTTCATCACTAATCAATGTGGCTCCATCAGAATTGAGTTGTTGTGATGCACCATAAGTTTTTGGTCTATAAATAGCATTCAGGAAATCTAAGCACTTTGGGGCTGTTACTATCAGCATAAAACTGAATTTCATCTGGTTTCTTACTGAGCCAGGAATCCTGCATCTCTCTAAGTTTTGCTTGAACTTTACTTTAGATGGAATTAAATGCTGCCTCCTTAGAGATGGATGAACTATCCTGCTGCTAAATCCTATGGAATTCTCATTTTTCACTTAGCAGCTTCTGAATTTCCCCTTCATTTTTATCAAACCTGTCTTGGTGTTCACAAGTGTTCTGACCTTGATGAGCAAACTCAGTGCAGTACACCAAATCTGTGAAAGCTGCTTTACTATTGCCAATTATGTGTTGGCTCATCTTTCCCTCCAAGTTAGGAACAAACTGTTCATGCTCAGAGAAGAGCTCTAATTTGTTGATATTTATTCTTCTAGTAGTCATATATCCTTGGGGGCAGCACTTTTGATGAATGTAAGCATTTAGCTTGGAAAGGATAAGTCTATGATCAGTCCAGCACTCTGCACCACATATTGCCTTCATCACTTTCACATCTTGTCCATCTCTCCTCCTTACAAACACATAGTCTATTAGATGCAGATGTTTGCTGTGAGGGTGCATCCATGAAGTTTTAATGCATTTAGGTAAATGGAAAACACAGTTGGTAATTAGGTCATGAGATACACAAGTCTTCAGCAGTAAATGACCGTTGCTGTTGCTGTTTCTAACTCCATTTCTCTCCAGGACTCCCTGACAGGTTCTCCATCTGCCACCAATACACCATCCATATGTGGAACCATGAGTTACAACAAATGGAGAAATTGTGAATGTGGTGAATAAGTTCACTTACCTTCGTAGTGTACTTCCATTGTACTTGGTAGTGTACACATTGACAGTGAGATTGATCCATGTATTGCCAGAGCTAGTTCAGTGTTTGCGAGGCTCTGAAGAAAAGTGTAGAATAGAAGAGATATTAAACGGACTACCACAATGAAAGTCTGTAGAACCATTGTGCTGACCTCATTGTTGTATGCCTGTGAAACATGGACAGTCTACTGGTGCCATGCCAGGAAACTTAATTGCTTCCATCTGAACTGTCTTTGGAAGATTCTGAAGATCATCTGGCAGGATAAGGTACCAGACACTGAGGTCCTTGCTTGAGTCAAACTGCCAAGCATTCAAACGATGCTTCAGAGAGTGCAACTCCTATGGGCTGACCATGTTGTTCTAATGCAAAATGTAAGCTTGTCAAAAAGACTATTTTATGAAGATCTTGCATGGGGCAAGTGATTACACAGTGGTCAGAAGAAATGATACAAGGACACTCTCAAAGTCTCTCTCAAGAACTTTGGATTTGATTGTGCAACGTGGGAGACACTGGCATAAGACTGCTCAGTATGGCATTCCCACATCAGAAAGGGTGCTGTGCTCTATGAACAAAGTAGACTTGAAACAGCACAAAGGAAATATAAGATGTACAAATTTGGAGTATCCACCCCAGATACTCACAGGAATTATTTGTGCCCAATCCGTGGTAGAGCATTCTGATCTCGTATTCATCTGATCAGCCACAGTCGGACATATTGAGACTTGATTTAATCATGGTGATATAATTTTGGTCCTCTTTGAGAACAAAGGACAGCAACCAACCAACCAACTATACAAGAGAATCTTCAGTGGTAACTACAATCATCTAGGAGTCTCTATGTTAGCTACCTCTCCTCTTTTTACCCTTCTGTGGGTGGGAATGTTCCTTTCACATAGTTAAAGCATTAGTGAGGATTATCCAATCAAATCAAAAGCTAAGGGAAGCTACCATTCTAAAAATATTCCTCTCTTCACCTTACCCTGCTGTTACCTATTTGATAGACCTCTTTAGCAAGGACATAATTATATGATGGAATTAAATAAAACCAACAATAGAAGCATTAGTGCTACACAATATAAACCACACTGTTCAGTTCCAGGCACAAGCCTTTTCAAAAAAGGAAGCACCAACTAGGATAAAATCAGGCTCATCTCTCAACCCAGTGCAATTGCTAGTTTCCCTCAGAAAGGACATCAGTAAAATGTTTTCATTCATTCATGCAATCTACTGTCTTTTAGCAGAAGTTTCATTTGTTACTCTAATGATGGCAATATCCCCAGATCCTTCATCATAGCCTCAGTTTTTCTGGATATTAATGTTTCATCCTTTTTTGAAGTCTTAAACTCAGCTCAGCTAACGTCAGTCCCTACACAAATGCCCTGTCCTCCTTTATATGTAGGTAATGGGAGTGAGACTCTTTCTTCCCAGAGAGCAGCAGCCTGATAATTATTAATTCAGCATCTCATAAATATTTAACAACTGACTATCCCCACCCCCACCAATAAACAAATATATAAAACATTGTAAATTTAATCTGTTTTATTGACATTTTTCTCCATCACTTTTCAGTCTAGACAATCAATAAGGCAGTAATTCAAGCTCTGATTTGCTGATTTCTGAGATCACACTAAAAATTAAATGATTAGCTCACTGTTTGAGCTGACTTTATTTTAGCACACTTTATTTAGATGCTTTTTAAGTTGCTTCCTGATTTCACTAAAATATCATCCTTTTCCTACTGTAACAATAGAATCACTGGCCCATTTCTTTCTCTTCTGTCCTAACCTCTTTCATCAGAACATGTGGCCAATACTACTTCCAGATATGTTGGTTTCTGGACTGTGGCATGAAAGTACTCCATTAAACAAAGTGCTATTGAAAAATCAGTTAAGTAAGGTGCGCTGCACAATGACATTGTGACGTAATAATGACTAATAGTTCAAATTTATAAAATATTCTAAGTGTTCTACTTTCAAACTCCACACACATCAATGAACTGTGTCTCTCAAGTGGATTTTGTTTAGTGAGTATATAGTTTCAATGATCTACACTTAGAAGTGGGCTTTATATTGCTTGTTTATGGCTAGTTGGCAATGTCAAGCTGCTTCTGCCATGCAGTTCATAGTAACTATCACTTAAAGTTTTTAAAGGCATGATAACTCATACCAGACAGTTTTTGACATGTACCTATGGGTCTAGGAAATATATAGAACTTATTAAATAGAAATTATGTAGAAATAAATATATATAGAATTTTATAGAGAGAGAATTGTATATAGTGAGAATATCTATTTATATGTATATAGTTATATAGAACTTATGTAGGGTTTATTAAAGTTGAAGAATTGTTGAAGAATTCTACAGAAGATTCACAGAAACTCATCTGGACTTACATCTCAAGTTATATATAATAGACCACTGGAAAAGTGGTCTTAACCTGCTGTGACTTGGTGTTTACAAAATCAGCAGCAAACCTGACTTACAAACTTGTGGTAATCTTATAATTTTAGTTTCAGGGAGCTACAAAGAGATTTTGCTGTCCTGTTTACCTAAGTCCTTTATCATTGGGACATTAATTTATTGCTAAATTGACTGATAAAGGCACATGACTACAAGTACCACATCTGGTAAAGTAGCATAGTATGGGAAGAGTCTGTCTGAAGTTGGATGAACTGAAACTGAATTCTGACTTACCTGAATGACAATGAGTGAGTCAATTAAATCCCTTGGTTCTCAGATTCCTCACCTGTAATATCATTGTTTTGGAGGAGGTGGGACCTCACGGCCCTTTTAGGATATCTCTAGATCCCACACAAAAAAGTAGGGACAGATTGTGATTTGTATTTGTGGTAGAAATACACACGTAAATGACACTACAGAGCTATTATGAAGTTAGATAGCTGTAAAATTCTTTAAAGTCAATCTGAATTACAGCTAATGTTTGGTGTCCTAATGCCATCAGGACTTTAATCAAGCAATTCCAAAGTTGCCAGTCTCCGAAATTATGGCATCTGACTTCATAATGTTTCTGGCCATCAAATATCTTTATTGGAGGTTCCAGTTACCCTGTCATTACACCTTGTCTTATTCTTAATTTATATGAGCATCAACATGAGTACCTGTGACATTTCTCCTGCACAAGCAATTTCATGTTCAAGCCCATATGAGTCAATCTGTTTGACATGCTCAAGTTTTAAAGAATAAACAACTTTTTTTAAAAATTTAAGCTTTCCAACTGAAATATTGTAGTCCAGCTTCTAGAACATTTGACCCTCCTGACATGCCTATTAGAGGTGCCCTGATCCTGTCAATCCTTTGTACTAGACATGTAAAATAGCTAATGTCACTCTTGTGCCTATCATGCCATTTGTGAAATAAAATATTCACTGAAATGATGAAATCAGTATTCTGGTTTGGGTTCCAAGATTAGTTATTTCATTTTTTAGAGACTTAAGTCTGATATGAGTCTATCTGTCTTGGTTTATCTGAGATATTGTATTAGTAACAGAAGAACTCATGTGTCTATGTGTTTTAGGTTCTATACTAATATGCATAGCTTTTCTGAATTCGGTTTCCTAAGTGTTTTAATAAACGAGTTTATGCACTCTTCACTAATTCTGATGGTCTTTTGTTCAACTAACATTAGGTGGAAAGGTGCTAAGCCTACAGATATAAGCTTGTAAGGGAGTACAAACTAGGAGAATACCATAAACCTAATACATTCACTCAGCTAGGTTACCAATATTTAGTTGGGAATGGGGTGGGTTAGGGATAGAAATAGCTATCATCTAATATCCTCTTTCCCTTAGGAGAATAGTAGAGCTAGATTCATGGGCCTCTTATGTAGCCTTTTTTTTCCAGAAAGGAATCTCCATTAGAAAAGAGTGGGTATGATTTTAGTAGTAACTCTCTGTATCTCCACGAAAGCTACAGTTAGAGAACCCATGCTGATATATGCATAACTTTCATGGACATGAAATAAACTTTTATTATTTTTGATCCTCTTTTCAATAATACAGAAAATACTTTCCAAAATGCATTATGCTTGTCAATTTTTCATTAATTCTTCCCCAAATTTTCTTTATAATTGTTCTTTATATCAAATCTGTCATAAAAAATTGGTGAGGAGAAACCTTTCTCTCAGTCTTCATAGATTTCTTTTAGATTACAGACAAAGCACACATTTTTTGGCTCTTTATTGGGAGAATATGATACTTTTCATGTATCATGTACTTTTTCGTGATACATGATACTTTTCAACTGTCATTTCATAGTTGCCCACACAAACAAGTTTCCTGAACATTCCATTGGATTTCTATTCTTTTAAAAAGATAGTAATAGTTTTCAGTTACAGAAAGATAGACATTATAAGAGGAGTTAAAAAAGAAGAAGAATTAACCAAGAAGTTTTCATTGATCATGTACTAAATTTTTTCTGGCATAGTAGACTTTAAAAAATTATAATGCAATATTACTGCCCTCCAAAAAATTAACAATATTATTTCATTAACTGAGCTTTTATTTTTAACATATTCAAAGTAATTTATTTATTTGCTTGGTTGTTTGTTTGTAGTGCTAAGACAATATGTTTATAAACCAATCAGTTCAGTCAATGACAATTCCTGGACCATAAGTTTCAGTCTCAAAGGTTACAAGTGAAAGTGTCCTCAGCAAAATGTATAACTAGAAAATAACATATTGGCCAAGGAGTATAGCACAAGGCAAATATAGCCAAAAAACAAGTTTTAGAATTTCACTGGTATCTTCAGGGTCAGGGAAACATGAGGTAGAATATTTATGGTAGATTTATGGAAGGACATAGACAAGTTATTTGCATGAGTTTTGATCTGCACCATTGGAGGGGATACACATAGTGAGATCACATTGGCATGTGTCAGTTAAAAATAATTCACTGGGTTCAAGAATATATATGAATATTTTTAAGGCAGAGAGTGCTATATCTAATGAGCATCTAAATAAGAGATGAGGTGTCAAGTCAGGTTTCCTTTTAGTCAATCTTCAGTGAATACAGATGATTGACAGTTAATATAACTGATCTGAGGTCATTTGGTGGTAGTCAGTGTCATTTTAAATGGAGGTTAATTTAGCATAAAATATATTGGAAGTTTGTAGATAGCAAAAAAGAGCTGGAATTGTGCAAAAAAAAATTTTAGGAACTCAATGCTTCATCATTAAAATCACTATAATTTTCTACAATCTTGCAGCTAAGCTGAATAGCTGATTTAGTTACTATTTTATATCATGAGTAGATGTTAAAAAGCTGTTACCCTAGAAATTAAAATTTTTTTGCAACATTTTAAAAGACAAATTTATCTCAAAAGTGGTTTAGTTTCTTATTCCTTGAAAGCATGAAATTATGCTGAATCTTCACCTTGTAAATTTGTGTGGGTTGTGGGGTGAGGGGAAACAAAAATAAAAATGTGAAAATCTCTTTCTCATTTTAAATATAACTTCCTGTCTTGTCCATTTATGCAATAGGATATTTTATTCAATGAAGTATGTCTCACCTGAATTTTCTTCATCTGTCTCTGATTTGCAGAAATCTGACCCTTGACTCTAAATAAATTCTCTGCCATCCACAACTCATTTTTCTCATATTGCATCACACACACACACACAGATACAGATAAATATAGATTTACAATCTAGAACTATAAATTATTTTTTTTCTAAATGGTAGATTTTGAAGGAGTTAACTTTTAAAATAAATTCTACCCTTTTCCTGGTTTGTGTGTCACTTGCTGTATTTTTCAAAGACTGTACTCTAACATATGACTGAGAATTCTTCCACATGCATTTTGTTCCCACATCTAACTATGCAAAGCCTGATTGCTAATATGATAGTTACTAGTGCTACATGAATTGCCTGATTCATATATTTACACCTAACTTTAATGATGCATGAATAGAGTTTTTCAGGTTATATTAGATGGAAGAAAAATTAATTTTCTCTTTCCCTACCTCTTACAAAAGAGTAATTATGTGCTTGAGGTAGAACAATAACAACTCTTCTCAAAAGACAAGATCAGGGCTTACAACAAATAATAGCCTTAGGAATAAATAGAAAATGTTAATCTCTAATTTTAGTACTTAACTTCCATCTTCTGAAAGGACACACAAACCCACCAAGGAGATTGTGATTTGGGACCCACTCAAACATTTCATTACTGATTAAGCCTTGGTCTGATTTTCACATTTGTTCCCTTCCCTTAGCCCCCTTTTGCAAAAGCATAGGGCCTCAATGTTAGGTAGCCACATATGGGGAGAAGATGGAAGGCCTAATCAACTTTCTTACTACCTGCAGTGCCCCTTATATTGCAAAATACTAAGGTAGCATAATATTCATTCTTGCATCTCTCAACCCTTTGAAAAGTGGAAGATACTAGTTCATTCGAATCAAAAAATTATATATTGGAGAAAAAATGTGGATTTGGGCTACTCTTCATGAATTCACAAGGCCTGAAGAAAAAATGGATGGGATTTCACAACTGGCATTTATGCTATACCCCTGGACATGACTTGGAATAGGATCTGAGGAAAATAAAAAATGAATTCACCAATGCAGCAGACATTTTTCAGGTCCATCTCTAGGTTCATCTATCAAAGGAGGAAGAATCAGGAAAGTGACAAGAGGAGAAGATAAGGGGAAGAGTAGTTTAAAAAACGAAGATTTCAGAAAGCAGAGAATTCAGTTAAAAATGTACTGTACATATGAAACTATACAGACCATTTGATCTAGCAAAACTACGACTAGGTCTGTACCCCAAATAGATTTTTAAAAAGGAAACTCCCTCTCTCTCTCTCTCTCTCACACACATGCACACATGCACACACACACGTACACACACACACACACATACACACACACACACACCCCAGATGATAAATGATAAACAGCATGGTTCCAGAAAAAAAAAAAAAAACACCTGGAAAGACATATCAACAGAAGCAAAGTGAGAAGAACCAGGGGAATACAATATTATTATCAAGTTCCAGGAAAATAACTGATCAAGTCTCAATGTATATTGAAGCATATTTTAAAAAATTAAAAAAAACCTTTTTATTGATTTTTTGGTCTGTTTTCTTTTGCAGCATAGCTAATATGGTAATATGCTTTGCATGACTGTACATATATTTGCTAGCCTTCTTAAGGAGAGGGGAGGGAGAAGAAGAAGGAAGACAAGTTGGAACTCATAATTTTAAAAAAATGAATGTTATAATTTGTTTTTATTTTATGTTTACCTGGAGGAAAAAAAATACCTAGAGCATAAACAGAAAGAATCAATTGAGAAGGTGTCAAATTGAAAGGAAAGATAACTACCAGAAATAAAAACATAATAAAATAAAAAGACTTTAAATAAAACTGAAATGCAATATCCTATTGATACCTTAAAGGACATTGAACTGTATCAGAATGTCTGGAATAATTCAGGTGATATATTCTTGAGAGATGTTAAAGGAAATAAATGTCAATATGCATTGTGTGAAATAATCAGTAGAACATAATTGATAAAAATCTTAAATCCACAATGATGTGTCTCAAAAAAAGGTGGTCAGGGAAGAAAGAGATGATTATATAAATATATTTTAATAAATAAGGAAACAATCTGCAAGAATGGAGGGAAAAAGCAGCTCCCTCTTCTTCCTGCCTCCTTATCTCACAGAATCATGATTGCTTCTGTCACTATTTCTTCCTTCACCCCTGTGGCAAAAAATGAGATGGTGTTTTTACTGGCCAACGCCAGTCTTTCTAAATGTACAAGTCATCTTATCAGGCTTTCAAGCAGATTGCCCCTTTTAGCATTTGCACTTTCATTTATTTTCATTCCTTCCTATTCACTGGCTTCTTTCTTGTTGACTCCAAGCATGCCTAAATCTCCTCCATCATAAAAAACTCTTGATCTTTCTATCCTTACTATTCCTGTACCTCTCCTGATTTTTGTGGCTAAACTCCTTGACAAGCCTTTCTATAATACCTGAATTCACTCCCCCTCCTCTCTCTTCTTAACTATCTAAAATCTGGCTTACAAATTCATCATTCAACCAAAACTGCTGTCTTCAAAATTATCAATGATCTCTTATTCACCAAATTCATTGCTTTTTTCCTCAGTCCTCATCTTGTATTATTGACCTTGTTGTAGTCACTGACTGTCAGTCAGCTTGTTTTCCTTTGTATTCTTTTCTATATTTTTCAGCTCACTACTCCCTCTTTCTTTTTGTCTGCTTCTTCTAGTTCTCCTTTGTTGAATTTTTTTCCAGGACATTCCTGATAACAACGTGTGTTCTACAGCTCTCTGTTTTGGAGTCTCTTCTCTTCCCCCTACAAACTCTTTCAAATTGTCATCTTATTAGCTATCATAGATTAAATTATTAACTTTATATGGAACATTAACCTCTTCTTTGACCTGAATTCTCACATCTTCAACTGTTTATTACACATCAGGATGTCTTGTAGACATTAAATTGAACTAAATTAATAACTAAAAATAAATAAATGACCAAATTATTTCCCCACCGCAAACATTTTCTTCCAAGATTCCATATTATTTTCAAGGGAAAGAGTCTTCTAATTTCCTCACAACCTAGGTATCATCCTTGATGCCTCACTATCTTTTACTCCTCTAATCAATCCATTATCAAGGCCTGTTGATTTTACCTTTGTAACATTTATCATATATGCCCCATTCTCTCTGACAGTGCTATCACTATGACATATGGACTCATCATGTCTGGAGTATTGCAGTATCCTTTTACCTCTTCCCTATGATTCTAGTATTTCCCCACTCTACTCCATTCTCTACTCAGTCCATCAAAGTGTTTCTTCTAAAGCATAGATCTGACCATGTTTCTCCCCTATGCAATAAGCTCCAGTGGCTTTTTATTACCTCCATGATCAAACATTATGAGGGCTTGGAATATGTTCCAGAGATGAAAGGAGCTAGGATTAGAACCAATAATCACCTACCCAGCAAAAATAAGTATAATACTTCAGGGGAAAAAATGACCATTCAGGGAAATAGAGGATTTTCAAGCATTCTTGATGAGAAGAACAGAGCTGAATAGAAAATGTGACTTGCAGATATAAATTTCAAGAGAAGCATGAAAAGGTACACAGGAAAGAGAAACTATAAGGGACTTATTAAATTTGAACTGTTTACATTTCTACATGGAAAGATGATATTTGTAACTCATGAGACCTTTCTCAGTATTAAGGTAGTTTGAGGGAACACACACACACACACACACACATAGACACACATATATTTATATATATATATATACATATATATATGTATATGTATATATAAATATGTATGATGTATATATGTATATATTTGTGTTATGTGCATTTGTGTATATGTTTGTATATATGTATGTATGCAATTGCACGTATATATGTGTGTTTACACATATATGTATATGTACATTGTGTATAGGTCTGTGCACATACATATATACATATATGTATATTATAGTGACAGAAGACACAAGGTTTGTTCAATATGATGGGATGATATCTACAAAATAAAATTAAAGAGTGAGAGGAAGGTAATGGGAGAAAGAGAAAGACAGAGGTAGAATGGGGTAGATTATCTTGCTTAAAAATGGCAGAAAATCTTTTGAAATAGAGGGGAAGTGGGGGGAGGTGAGAGGGAATGAGTGAATCACACTCTCATCAAATTTGACTTAAAGAGGGAATAACATACACACTCAGCTGGGTATGAAAATCTATTTTATCCTACAGGAAAGTAGGTGGAAGAGGAGAAGAGAGGGAATGATAGATGGGAGGACAAATAGGAGGAAGTAATCAGAAGTAAACAATTTTGAGGAGGAATAGGGTCAAGGAGGAGAATAGAATAAATTGGATTGGGACTGGATGAAGGGAAATATAATTAGTCTTTCACAACATGAACATTATGGAAGCGTTTTGCATAACTGCACAAGTACAATGTATATCAAATGGCTTGGCATCTCAGTGAAGGTAAGTGGGGAGGGAGGAAGGGAGAGAATGTGGAACTCAAAGTTTTAAAGACAAATGATTTTACATGCAACTGGTAAATAAGTCATACAGGCAATGGGGTATAGAAATCTATCTTGCCATACAGGAAAATAGAAGGGAAGGGATTGTGGGGGCAGGGTGGGGTGGTGGTGGTGATAGAAGGGAGGGTAAACTAAGGGAAGAAATAATCAAAATGGAAACCATCTTGGAGTGGGGCAGAAGAGGTATTGGGGAGAAAATTTTGAAACTCAAAATCTTGTGGAATCAAATGAATGTTGAAAACTAAGAATAAATTAGTTATTAAATAAGTAAAAAGAAAAAAATAGGATAATCTCAAAAAATGAAGAGAGAATAAAATACTTGGAAATGGGTAGAAAGAGAGGAAGAATGAAGAAAATTACCTTACATAAGATGGATATAATGAGGAACTTTTAGAGCGAAGAGGAAATATGGGGGCAGGATATGAGGCAAGGGTTCAGCCTCATTAGAAATCGTTCAAAATGTTGGAAATACATAATGCATATATACATACACATACATGTCTATGTTTACATCTAGAAACACACACACACACTTACATACACACACAAGAGAAACATATTTTGCCTAATTTGGATGTTTAATGGGATAGCAAATAAGCAAAGTGTGATAAAAGAATGGGTGGATTAAGGGAAGCAGTGGTCAGAAGCCAAAGAGAGTTTTGATGTGGGACAGAAAAAAAAGAGAAGAATAAATAGAAGAAATAATGTGAAGAGAAATACACAGTAAGCAATACTGTGAATGAGAACAGGAGGAAGTCACTGAAAGAATGAGCAGCTCAAAGAACAAATGACAGAAACAGTCAATAATTTCATTAATGAGAATAACAATAAAATACCATACAGAAATTTGAATGATGGACCCAAAGCAGTACTTAGGGGAAAATCTACGTATATATACACACTCACACATACATATACATCCATACATATATACACCTACATGTGTATATGTATATATACGTATATATATACACATATGTATGTATGTATGTATGTGTATGTGTGTATATATGTATGTGTATGCGTGTATATATGTGTATATACACACATATATATTTTTAAAAGTGTGTGTATGTGTAGGTATATGTATTTATGAATATATACATAAAATATACACCTATGTAAATATAAAAAATATAAATATAAAACAAAGAATACATTAATTAACTGAGCATGCAACTAAAAAAGAAAAGAAAAAAGAGAAACTTAAATATCCTCAAGTAGACCTCAAAATGGAAATCCTGAAAATAAAGAGAGATTAAAATAATTCAAAGTTAAGAAAATGGGATTAATAAATAAAAGTAGGAACTTGTTTTATGAAAACAAAATAGATAAAAAATTGATAAGGTTATTAAAAAAAAAAAAGGAAAACCAGTAACAGTTATCAGTAACAAAGACAAAATGGGTAAATGCATCACCCATTCTGATGAACTTAAAGAAATTATTAGCAGTTATTTTCCTTAAGTATAAATCAGTAAAACTAACAATATAAGTGGAATGGATATGTATTTTTAAACATATAAACTACTCACGCTAACAAAAGAGGAAATAGAGTAATTAAGTATCCCTATTTTAGAAAAACAAATCAAACAAGTCATCAGTGAGTGACCTAAGAAAAAAATATCCAGCTTTGTAGAGAGAGCTGAGCTCTGGACCGTGGCCCCCTGGTGAGCCCAGAGACGCCCGGGGGTGAGAACCCGCCTTCGGGTGCTGGGAACGCCCCTTACGGAGCTGAGCTCTGCCTCCAGGACGGAACATGGGAGGAGCTGTGGCAGGGTATATAAGGGGGAACCCGGGAAGGTCGGGAGGACTGGGGTAAGCAATAAAGTGCAGTAAGCAGCCTCCTGGGGTGTACTGTTTGGTCATTCCCCTCCCCCACAGGAGGGGGCTGGAAGCACTGGGAGACCGGTATAGCGGGTGGCTTACAGGAGAGGTAAGCTTCTAGGCGACGGCCCCGGGCAGGCCCGGTACACAGGTTCAGATGGATCTATAAGTGAATACAATCAAGCATTTAAAAATTAATTAATCCCAATACTATATAAAGATATTGCAAAAAAAATAGGTACAGAAGGAGTCCTACCTAATCACTTTTATAGCACAAATATGTTTTTGATATTTAAACCAGAGAAAGCAAAATCAGAAAGAAAACAATAGTACACATCCTTAAAGAAATTTGTTTCATACATTTTAAAAGAAATATAAAATAATAGCCATAAGAGTATACCCATATATTAGAAAGATCACATATTATAATTAGGAGGGATTTATGCCAAGAATAAAAGATGGGTTCAATATTTTTAAAAAATCAGAATAATTGACCCTGTCAACAAAAATAGCAAAAATTGAATGATTAACTCAATAACTGCAGAAAAAAAATTTGACAAATTACTTCAATTGCTATTTATTTTTAATTAAATTAATCTATTTTCGCTTTTCAATATTCAATTCCACAAAATTTTGAATTTCAAATTTTCTCCCTATTACCTACTCCCCCTACCCAGGACAGTGTGTATTCTGTATACCCTTTCCTCCAATCTGTCCTCTCTTCTATCACCACCCTCCCTCTCTTATCCCCTTCCATTCTATTTTCCTGTGGGGAAAGATAGATTGTTATACTCCATTGCCTATAAATCTGATTTTCTAGTTATAAGTAAAAACAAAATTTTGAGTTCCATATTCTCTCCAGACCCCCCCCTCCCTACCCCCTCACCCCCACTCATTGTGAAGGCAAACAATTCAATATAGGTGATGCAGGTGTAGTCATGCACAACACTTTCATGACAGCATGTTGTGAAAGACTAAGTATATTTACCTCTATCCTGTCCTGCCCTTATTCTTTGACCAGTCCCTCTACAGACATGTTTGCTTCTGATTAGCAGTTGCCCCAACAGCCATCCCTTTCATCATCCTTCCTCTCTTATCCTCTCCTTCCCCTGGTTTCATGTAGGGTAAGATAAACTTTCATACCCAATCAATGTATGTCATTCCCCACTGAAGCCAAATCCAATGAAAATAAGGCTCAGTTATTCTGTCTTACCTTCCTCCTCTTCCCCTCCAAGGTAAAAGCTCTTTCTTTACTCTTTTTTGTGAGATGACTTACTACATTGTACCTCTCCCTTTCTCTTTCTCCCAGTACATTCCTTTCAACACTTCATTTTACATTTTCAATATCATCTCTTTATATTCAACTCACTCTGTGCCCCCCCCCTTTCTCTCTCTCTCCACATATATATTCACACACACTTATATATGTATACATACACATATAAATGTATATATCCACATATAAATGTATATATGTGTATATATATATATACACACACATACACATACATATACACTCAAATATGTTTGTGTATGTTTATATATTTCTTCCAACTAGCCTAATACTGAAAAATGTTTCATGAGTTAAGTCCAATATGATTTCTCTTTCTTGTCCACTTTTTCATGCTTCTCTTGATCCTAGTATTTGAAAGTCAAATTTTCTACTTAGCTCTGATATTTTCAACAAGAATGCTTTGAGGTCCTCTGTTTCATTGAAATTCCTTTTTTTCCCCTGAAGTATTACATTCACTTTTGCTGGGTAGGTGATTCTTGGTTTAATCCTATCTCCTTTGACCTCTGGAATATCATTTTCTAAGCTCTTTGATTCCTTAGTGTAAAAGCTGCTAAATCTTGTGTTATCTTGATTGGATTTTGAGAATATTTGAATTGTTTCTTTGGACTTTGTCTACAGTATTCCTAGGAGTTTTACTTTTGGGATCACTTTCAGGAGGTGATCAGTGGATTCTTTCCATTTCTATTTTACCTTCTGGTTCTAGACTATCAGGACAATTTTCCTGGTTAATTTCTTGAAAAATGATGTCTAGGCCTTTTTTGAGTATGGCTTTCAGGTAGTCCCATAAAATTAAAATGATCCCTCCTAGCTCCATTTTCCAGGTCAATTGGTTTTTCAGTGAGATATTTCACATTGTATTTTTGTATTGTTTTATAATTTCTTGATTTTTCATAAGGTTATTAGCTTCCATTTGCTCCATTCTAATTTTTAAGGAACTATTTTCTTCAGTGAGCTATTGGACCTTTTTCCCAGTTGGTCTATTCTGCTTTTTAAGACCGATCTTCTCCGCATTGAGTTTTTGGACCTCTTATGCCACTTGGCTTAGTATAATTTTAAAACTGTTATGTTTTTCAGTAGTTTTGGGGGTCTTAAGCAAGCTGTTGATTTATTTTTCATGATTTTCTTGCATAACTCTCATTTCTCTTACAAATTTTACATCTCCTCTTACTTGATTTTCAAAATCGTTCTTGAACACTTTGATGATCTGAGAGAAATGCATAATTTCCTTGGAGGCTTTGGATGAAGAGTTTGAGTTTGCTATCTTCTTCTGGTTGTATGTTTTGATCTTCCCCATCACCAATGACATAATAAAATACCTTTTAACCTAGGAAGTAAGAATCTACATTCTGTTTCCTTTTCCTCCTATTTGTTTATTTTCCCAACCAGTTACTTGACTTTTAAGTCTTTTGTTAAGTAGAGGGCTCCAGAATCAATTGCATCTCTATGGTGTCTGCTGCTATTCTGGTGCTGGGGGCAGGGCTGGGGATGGGACTAGGACTGCTCCACTCTCCCCTCTCAGGCAGGTTAGACACTCTCCCCACTTACCTTTGAAGCTGTATTCGTTATCTGTGGGTTGAGAAGTCAGGAAACTGCCGCAGCTACCAGTGGAAAGCTAACACTGGAAAGCTTAGTAATAAATGGAGTCTTTCTTTAAAAGGATAAATAGTATCTTTCTAAAATCAAAAGCAAGCATTATCTATGATAAGGATAAGCTTGAAGCTTTGCCAATAAGAACTTTTCTTTTGCTGTTGTTAAGTAGTTTTTCAGTCATGTCTGCCTCTTTATGACCCTATTTGGAATTTCTTGGCAAGGATACCCTAATGATTTGGAATTGCCTTATCCAGCTAATTTTGTAGATGAGGAACTGAGGAAAAAAGAGTTAAATGACTTTCTCAGGATTACACAGCTATTAAATGTCAGATCAGATTTGAACTCATGAAGATGAGTCTTACTGATTTCAAGTCCAGTGTTCTATCCATTGGATTACCTAGCTGCCTGCCAATAATATTAGAACTGATGTAAAAATATGCATTATCATCACTAAGAGCAGCTAGGTGACCTAGTGAATAGTTTGCTGGACTTGGAAACAGGATGACTCATCTTCCTGAGTTGAAATCTGGTCTCAGTAACTTAATAGCTGTGTAACCCTAAACAAATCACTTAATCCTGTTTGCCTCAGTTTCTTCATGACAAAACACTGTACACAGTAACAGCAACATTGCGTGATGACTGACTTTGATAGATTTATCTGTTCTCAGCAGTTCAAGAATCTAAGACAACACCAAATGACTCATGATTGAAAATCCTATCCTCATTTAGGGAAAGAACTATGGAGTGTGAATGTAGAACCAAGCATACTATTCACTTTTTTTGCTTTGTTTTTTTCTTCATCATGTTTTTCCTTCATGTTCTGATTCTTCGTTCACAACATGACTAATGTGGAAATATATTTAATATGTTTGTATATGTGACCTCTATCATATTTTTTCCATCTTGGGGAAGGGAGAAGGGAGAGAAGGAGGGAGAAAAGAGTTTGAAAATCAAAATCTTATAAATGTGAATGGTAAAAACTCTCTTTACATGTAAATGAAAAAGTACTATTAAAATAAATGTAGACAATATAAAATACCTGAAAGTCTACCTGCAAAAGCAAACCCAGGTATTTTATGAACATAATTACAAAATCCTTTTCACAAAATATACATACATACATACATACATACATATATACATATACATGCATAGATACACATATGTATGTGTGTGTATATATACAATTGGAGAAATATTCATTGCAAATGGGTAGAATGAGCCAATATAATACAAATTTTAATTTTATTGTTCAATTTACTTATTCATTGCATATAAAATACCAAATAATTATTTCATAGAGCTAGAAATGAACAGTAACAAAATTTATTTGGAAGGAAAAAATGTCAAGAAAATCGAAGGAATCAAAGGGGAAATTTTTGAACACGGCAATTTGGAAGTTTGTGATGGCAAGCAAAGTAGGATTTTTGCTGTTTTTGTTTTAGTATAATCAAGTGCCTTGGACTGAATCTTACTTTTACCAAACAAAAGTCTTTACTGGAAGTAAAGTACAGAAACAAGAGTTTCTTTAACCAGAAGCAGTATATGTATTTGTACTGTTAATTATTTAATGAGATTAAAGCACTTCCCCACCCATTACTGGGCCTGCCCTTTAAGGGAAGTTTGATTAGGGAATATTTGTGAGATGGCCCATGCCTTTTTTTTTTTAATGAGGCACTGGTTCTCAAGGGTTGTGATGCCCTCTGGCTCTAAAAATGTATAAAAATTCTAAGGGTGAAGTTTTACTTTGGAGCTTACTGACTGGAAGTGTTTGTTTAACCAGATAGTCACCAGGAAGTCACTAAGGAGCCCTGTTATTGAAAACACAGATTTTGGTCCTTCTCTCTCTAGTAATGATATGAGCCAAGGAATGGATGTGTATGTCAGTGAAATTGATTAGATTGCTATGATCATCTAATACCTTTTATTGTGTACTATTCTTCGATAATTTAAAAGACCCAAGTTTGTGGCATAAGAACTCACCATTTGACAGAATTTGTTAGAAAAACTGGAAATCAGTTTGAGAGAAACTAGGTGTATAGACCAACACGTGACACTGTAACTACACCATGGTCAAAACAGATGATGATTCAGCATAAAGACTGATGTCATAAGTAAATTATGGGAGCATGGGAATTTTGATTCAATTTCATTAAAAAAGCACACACAAACAAAGCTAATGCAGCCAAAATTGTAAGGAAAGCAGGAAATGGAAAAATTACAGCATGTTTGTCTAATAAATTTCTCATTTCTCAAATATGTAGCAAACTGAGCCAGGTATATACAAACAAGGAACCTTCGCTAATTGATAAATGGTAAAAGGATACGAAAAGGCAGCTTTCAGAAGAAATTGAAGCTATCAATTATCACATTAAAATGCTCTAACTCACTACCAATTAGAGAGTACAAATTAAAATTACTCACAGATACCTCTTCACAGCTATCAAATTGGATAATATGACAGAAAAGAAAAATAACAAGTGCTGGAGGGAATGTGGAAAAGTTGGGAAACAAATACAATGGAAAACTGTGAAATAATTGAACCATTCTGGAGAACAATTTGGAACTATGTCCAAAGGACAATAAAACTGTGTATACTCTTTCACCCAACAGTATCACGATTAGGCCTGTATCCTAAAGAGATCAGAGAAAAGGGGAAAGGACTTATGGGTACAAATATATTTATATTTTTTTTTGTTTGAACAGATTCATAAATCAAGTGATACTCATCAGTTGGGGAACAGTTGAACAAGTTGTGGTATATGGTTGCCATGGAATACCATTGTGCTAAAAGATATGAAAAATAGGATGACTTCAGAAAAAAAAAAATGAACTGATTCAAAGTAAAGTGAGCAGAACTAGGAAAATGTTGTACACAGAAATAGCAATTTTGTGAGGATTATCAAACTGTTGAAGACTTAGCTTTTGTGATGAAAGTGATCCAACACAATTCAAAAATACCCATAATGAAAAATGCAGTGCACCTCCATAGAGAGAAATGATGCATTCTTAGTGCATATTGAAACATAGTTCTTTTAAAAAAAATTTTTTCTTGTTTTGTTTATGTGTATTTTCTTTTGTAACATGGAAATATGTTTTGGAGGATTTCACATGTATAATCAATATCAAATTGTCTACTCTGTCAGAACACAAGGGAGAGTTTGTTGGAGAAAGAATTGTGTATTCAATATATTTTGAATATATATTATTAAATTTTAACATATATTTGAATATTGAAGTATATTTTTATACTTTATTTTTCTTTTTTGTGTAACATGGCTAATGTGTAAATATGCTTTTCATTTAACATGTACAATTGGTATTACTTTATTTTGCTTCTCAAAGAATGGGAGAGATATTGAGGAGAGGGTGAGAATTCAGAACTCAAAATTTTAAACAAATTAATATTTAATATGAATAAATAAGGTTAAGAAATAAGATTACATACAACTGCCAAAAAAGTATTTTACACACACACACACACACACACACACACACACACACATACATACACACACTCACAAATTTTAAGGTTTAAAAAAGATGCAACATTGAAGCATTTCTTCTTAAAATTACACAGATGAGTTGTGGATTTGGTAATGGAGAGGAAAAGAAAAGTTATAAAGAGAAAGAGGTGACATTAGAAGAATAAGACTGTAGAAATATACACTATACTCTGAAACATCATTTAAAGTTAACTGATGTGATGGAAAAGGTTACCGACTCCCAAAGAAAGAACTATGGTGTCTGAATGTATATCAATCTTATTAGTTTCACTTTTTTTGTAGCTTTTCCCTTGTCTTCTGTTTCTTCTATCACAGCAGGACTAATGCAGAAATGTATTTCAATGATTGCACATGTATGACCTATATCAGATTACTCACTTGTCTTGGGAAGAGAAGGGAGGGAGAAAAATTTGAACCTCAAAAATCTTTAAAAAAAATCAATGTTGAAAACTATCTTTACATGTAATTGGGAAAAATGAAATACCACTAACAAAATGCAAGTTAAATGAGTTAGATTGTCAGAACAAAATATGGAACAAGAATGTTTTCAAAAGAGGAAAGAGATGGCATGTGATTTACATTACTCAAGCCACTGAAAAAAAACAGTGAAGAGAAAATCCCTTTTGTTTTTCACTAAGAAAAGAGGATACAAGAGAATGATTGAGTCAAAATCAAAGGTATTAAAAGAGGGAGAACTGAAGTTGATGCTTTTAACCTAAAAGAGAAAATGAGAATATTACAGCATGTGAAATTTGTAAGAGTTTATATACTAAAATAATTCTTTCTCCAGGCATGTTATATCTCTATCGGTACCTGCTTCAGAAGAATGGAAATCAGAGCTCTTAGAGAAAAGTGGTATCTAGAAAGTTGGGAGCACTTTGGTAGGAAAGGAAAAAATCAGGGTAAATGGAAATGATAATACTCTTGTGAAAGCCATGGGTAGAATTGGACTGAAGGATGTGGAGCATAGAATAATTTCTACTATGGAACAAAGCTTTTTTTTTTCTTCCTTCAAGTTATTATTATTTCCCTGAGGAATTGATGCTTCCAGTAATGAAAGAGAGACAGAGACAGAGACAGAGAGAGAGAGAGAGAGAGAGAGAGAGAAGGAGGGAGAGAGGGAGGGAGGGAGACGGAGGGAGGGAGGAGAGAGAGAGAGAGAGAGAGAGAGAGAGAGAGAGAGAGAGAGAGAAAGAGAGAGAGAGAGAGAGAGAGAGAGAGAGAGAGAGAGAGAGAGAGAGAGAGAGAGAGAGAGAGAGAGAGAGAGGAAAGGGAAAGGAGAAGTAAAGACACAAGAAATACAAGGCAATGACATAGAAGTTTCTTGGAACAGAGAATTCAAAATATTTTGAAAGCATTAGTCATAAAATACAAAGACTAAAAAAGTAATAAGTATAAAAACCATGAATCAAGAATACAATTTAAACAGATACATGGAAAAGAATTAATGATAGCAACAAAGTGTAGAAATCCTCCTGGGAAACAAAGAAAAAAATGCCAACAAAAGGAAAGGAAGGGAGATTTTGAATTAACCATTGAGGAAGGGAAAAAAAGAAAAGGACAAAAGAGAAGAATTTGAAAACTAAAGAGAAGAAAGAAAAGTTAAAGGAATATTCAAGTCTAGGGAAAGTGATGATAAATTGGGGGTGGGTAATTGGGAATGAGGTGAAGAGAATCTACAACATAAGTGTTGATTTTGTAGTGTATTAAGTAAAACTGAATGAAAATCCAGTTAGCTATTGAGAAGAGGAAGTGGGAAGAAACAATAAAAACCAAAAAATATTAGAGACAAAGATGAAGAAAAATACAAAACCAAACTCTATTAATTCTAAATCACTTTTTAAAATAAAATCAAATAAAAGATTGATAGATCATCTCAGAAAAACAAAGCCTCAAACTTACAATTTAAAAGAAACATGTCTAAAATGAAAAGATGTATTTAGATCCAAAATGGGAGAGTAAAGGGAAAAATACTATGCATCAAGTGAATCCAAGAAATTGAGCTCAAATTATGATATCAGATAAACCAAAAACAAATTCAAATAGAAACAAGAATAGAGAAGGAAATTATACTATCTTGAAGATACCATAGACAACCAACTAAAATTACTATAAAAGGTGAATATTTCAAATAACCTAGTATCTAAATTCATAGAAAGAACATCACATTTCCATAAGAGATAGATATTAATAATAAACTTTAATATGTCTCTTTAAGTTTAAGAAATGCATGAAAGATAAATGTTAAAAAAATAAAATTCATTTAATTTCTGGAAAACATAGATTGAGTAATAGAACCTATCAAGTCTTAAAGGTATCAATAAAGAATCAATATCTTTCTCAGCACCACATGAGACTTTTTCCGAAGATATAATTTACTCCTCCTTAGGGAGTAAAGATGTAAATAAAAGTAAAAAGGCAAAAGTACTAAACACATCTGTTACTGAATAAAACATAATAAAAATATTCTAGTGAGCATGCTATGGCTTACTCTCTGAAATTCACATAAATCACTCCCTCCAATTTTTCCAATACTTTCCAGAGATCCTTTTCATCAGTCTTTCAGAGGTCTACTTGCTGTATCTTTCCTGGCAGCTCAAACCTTCACTGTTCAGTGATGGTGACTGATAAGAGCATCAGTTCTATTTAGCCATTGGATATCAGTAGATAAATATTTATTAATCAGTTACTGTGTACCAGAGCTATGCAAAGTCCTGGGGATACAAAGGAAGGGGAAACCTTCAGCAAAACAGAAAAAGGTCATTATTCTCAAGGACCTTCCATTCTAATGGCAGAAAATATACAAACATATCTTTAAAATTATATCAAAAGAATAAATTGGAGAAACCCACAGAAGCAAAGAAGAGACAACATTAAGGAGGATAAGGGAAAACTATTGATTAGTTTCCAAATTAAAATATATATATATATTGTTTTTAATATATATGATATATGATATATATACACACACATATATACACATATATATGTGTATGTATATATATATGTATATTCAAAAATAAGGCAGGAACAAAAGAACAGATGTGTCCCTCCTTCAGCACTTTTTGCAAGAACTCTTCCTTATCTCACCTCAGTTTCTGTGAAGAATGAGTTGATCCTTCATTTAGATTTTAGATATTGTTGGTCCCACCAAGTTTTTATCCATGTGTGGCATGATTGATAGAAGAGTCATAATTTCATCCATTACTGAGCTAGGTACTGAAGATCAGTTTCAAAATTTATTCTTTGCAAATCAAAACATCAGTGTTAAGGAACTTTTACAAACCAACCACCTGACATGAATAGAGGCTACTGTCCTTTAAAATGTACAAAAAATGATAAGTAATAACCAATATCTTGGGGAGATTCATTCCTCTCCCCCTATTCCAAAGTCCTGAAAGTTCAGTGTTTTCTTCAAAGATATTACTGATAATGAAATTACCTTAACTCTTTACCTCTTGGTCAGACCCCACCCAACCTTACAAGGAATTTAATGTTAGGTAGGGAAGCCCATAGTGTTCTACTCAAACTTGGGTGAAGACAAGCCCAAGGCTGGGATGGTCTGACTATAGAGATATTTTTGACATAATGTCACTATTAACTTCTCATTGAACACCTAAGGTATATAAATTGTGAGCTTGTCACCATTATTTCTTTGTCTAAGGACCAAATGCACATCCCTTTATTAATAATCTGCTCATCTTATTAATAAAATGATTAAATTAGCCAAAACTTATGCCTCTTTTAAATGTCTTAAATGAAAGAATAAATGCTGAGGCAGGGAAAAAAAAATTCTGATGCTTGAATTCACAGTGCCTTTGATGGCTTTGGTGAAGAAGCTCTGAGATCTGTCCTATTGTTTTTCCTCACTAGATACCACAAGGAAAGGAGTCAAAAGATTCAAACAAAGCACAGTAAAATCAGTCAAACATTCACCAAAGAAATTAGACAGAGACTAACTCAGTTATTTTTGAAGACACTCCAAGTGTTGCCTATGCATCCTGTAGAAAATCCTTCTTCTGATAGCATGTGGATAGGTTATTTGAACCAGTTACAGGATATCCACACATACTCCACAATCTAGTGTGAGTTTTAATTCCATTACCCATCATCACAACTTTCCTACAAAGCAAGGTCCTCAGCCAGTCCAGGTGGAGAGGCATTGTATGAGATTCTCCTTACATTTGCCTAATAGATCAGGGAACACAATCAAAAGATACAGTCCTAAAACAAGACTTAATGATAAAATTGTAAATAATGAGTGGGTTGAATAAATTATGGAAACAAGTGCATGAATGACAAAGTTTTAGGGATACAGCCAAAGTATACCTTAAGGAAAAAATGTATCCCTAAATTTATATATTAACAAAATTGAAAAGAAGAGGATTAATAAACTTTGCCTTTAAATGTTTTTCAAAAATAGGAATTTAAGTACCCTAAAATAAGAAGAAAAGAAGAAATATTGAAAATGAAAGGGAAATAGATTGACTGGGAAAATAGTATACAAGGGATTAATTAAAGAAAAAAGTGATTCTGAAGAAAGTTAAGAAAATTAGGAAATCTTTAATGAGTTATACAATATGTTGTTAGAAATGTTAGCTTCAGCAATATGAGAAGAAAACTAAATCGAAGGAATTAGATTAGGCAATGAAGAAACTAGATTATCATTCTTTGCAGACAATATGATGATATATTTAGAGAATCCTAGAGAATCAAGTAAAAAACTACTTGAAATAATTAACAACTTTGGCAAAGTTACAGGATACAAAATAACTGGAACCAGGAGAACATTATACGCAGTAATAGACATAGTGTGTGAGGACTGTTTCTGATAGACTGAGCCCTTCATAGCAATGCAAAGACCTAAAACATTCCCAAAAGGCTCTTGATGCAAAATGTCATCCATATCCAGAGAAAGAATGGAATGTAGGATGAAGTAGACTATGTTTTACTTGGTTTTGTTTTCTCTCTCATGGTTTCTCCCTTTCGTTTTAATTCTTCTATGCAACATGACTGATGTGAAAATGTGTTTAAGAAGAATACATGTGTAGAACCCATATAAGTTTGTATATTGTCTTAAGGAGAGAGGGGAAGGGGAGAAAATTTAAAACTTATGGAAGTGATTATTGAAAGATGAAAACAAATAAATTAATAATAAAAAATAAATCTTAACCAACATTATGAAAAGAGAGTAGAATGACAAAACAAAGAAATGAACAAAGTAAAACAATATCAGAAGAAAACAAAGTGTCCTGTATTAAACAAAAAAATTGCCTTCAAAAATATGAAATTCTCTAAAAGAATACCAAATACATACCTTTAACTATCAAAAATCAGATGAGCTGAAAACAAAAAAAAAAAAAGAAAAGAAAAGAAAACTAGTTGAAGTAACTTTCAAAAATATTAGGATGGGTAAAGTAGAAATTTACTCCTGGCTTTTATGGATTTACAGCATAAATATAACAATTTTTCTCAAAATGAAAAGATATACCTCCTACTCTTTTTTGAGACAAATATAGTCTTAAAACCTAAACTAAAGAGGAATAAAGGAAAAGAAAATTGGAAACTAATGTGGCTAGGTGGTGTTATAAGTAAATAGAGTACTGGACTTTTAATCAGGGAGACTCATCTTCATGATTTCAAATCTGACACTTACCTTACTATCTATGTGACTGTGGGCAAGTCACTTAACCCTGTTTACCTCAGTTCCTTATGTATAAAATTAGCTGAAAAAGGAAATTGCAAATCATTCCAATATCTTCTCTAATCAATAATTAGAAATTGGAGAAGTGTCGATTTAGTTTTGATAAAAACAAACTTTTTTTTTTAATAATAGGGGATATCCAGAAGTGAAAAAGATTTCCTCATAATGCAATGAGTTTTCCTTTGCTTTGGAGCCTTCATATAAAAGCTGGATGCCTCTAGTCATGTATGGAGTACTTCAGCTTCAAGTAGAAATAGATCTTTTCTGAAGTATCTCCAAATATCAAAATTTGCAATGTTAATTGGACTTGGTTGCCTCTTACAGAAGCTGAGATAGTGATTCTAGTCCTACATGTACTTCCAAACTCTTTTCTCTTGCCTGGTTTGAAACCTAAACTTGACCACAAAACGTGGATTCTGCTCCTCCTCATGTGACACTAGCCTGCAGGGACATTTAGAGGCCATTTATTCTACACTTTAAAGGTAAGAAACTTGATAGTTATACAAAATCCATAAGATTCAGAGCTCATTTGCTCCAGATGCTCCTTTTCTACTGGATGAATCTCTCTGCTCCTCTAAAATCACTGAGCTCTTAATATATTTCTGGAACTTCTGGTTGGTTCCTAGACCCAACCTTGCAAGAGAAAAAGGTAAGCTACTTTTCAATAACCTAATCCTTTCATTCTAATCCCACCTTGCCCTGTACTTTTTGAATAATGGTCAAATAGTTCATTCAAACTGGCAATAAATCTGAAAGGAATATTTCACCTGCACAAAAAATACATTGCCAATGATCAAATTTTAGATCATTATGTAGAAAATTTTGGACAGGACCTTGAAGGAATCTGTAAAGCCATCAAGTTCCCCATTGCCATTTACTTAGGCAGTAGGTGCTAGTCTGAATGATGCTGCCCATTTGTGGGTGTGGAGGCACACAATACTCTTGTTTTTAGATAGCTGTCTAAAATTCCTTCATTGGTTATCTAAAGTTCTGAGGATAGAAGTCTGATCCCAAACATTTTACTTAGTACAATGATTGAGCTGTCACAAACTCATCTACATAAGTAACCATGATAAATAAGTGATGGATAATTCTTTAAAACAAATTATATTCCTGTGCCACACTAGAATACAAGATATAAATGCTGTAGTAAAAAATAAATAGGTTATCTGCAAGTTTTCAAGTCTCATTTGTCATCAAGGGTTGACACTAACAAATACACCTTTAGAATAAGGAGCAAGTTGTGAGGGAAAGGTGGAATAGAGAGATAATGTGGAAAGGGAGCTGCCTGTTACCTAATGATATCTGTGCAAATGCACAAAAAAAGATCCAGTTCTGAAATTTCAGTGATATTTCCTTATTTCGGTACTTTAAAAGATCCATAATTCAATCAAAGTCAAATACAAGTTTATTCTAATGCCAATAAAGCTGACAAGATTCATAGTCATCTGCAACTTAATGGGAGGGAAACTAATGCTCATAAACAAAAGGAAAATGAAAGGAACTAGATGGCATTAAGGACTGATAAGTAGTCTAGGGTGGGCCAGATTCAATGAAAGGAATATCAAGTAGGCTAGTTGGTGATCTAGGTGGGCTGGGGTGGGTCAGTTGTTTTGAGCAGAAGCATCAGTTATTTAAGCTGCTGAAATATAGGAAAATTCAGGTACTATGTTGCTTTCAAAGACATGGTTTCTGCTCTTAGGAGTCCATCATCCCATTATAACTACTTTTTCAAATAATATGGATTCAATGCAATAAGTATTTACTAAAATCCTATAGTGGGCCAGTGCTAACTTTCAGTTACCAACACTGAATAATCACTAAACATTTATAAAGCATATTCCAAATGTCAAACACTGTAATAAGCTCTAGGAACACACACACAAAAAAATGAGAAAAAAACCAGTCAATTCCCTTAAGAAACAAAGTTTAAGAGATGTGAAAACATATAAGCATGACTGTATAAATAAGATAAGTATGGGAGATCTGGGAAGAAAACCACTAAGATTAGGGCAAACTGGGAAAATCTTGCAGAAAGTCAAACTTTAGGTGAGCCCTGAAGATGGACAGAGAAGCCAGGAGGTATAGTAGAGGAGGTAAAGAATTCAAGACCTAGGAGTCAGGACATGAATGTAGTATCATGTTGGAGGAAAGCAATGGGAAAACATAAAGGGAGGCTCTGAAAATTTTTCATGTCAGAAGCAGTACTTGAACTAGCCTTTAAAGTGAGTTAAGGATTACAAGAGATTAAGTTAAGGAGAGAGAATCTTCTATTCAAGAGGTGACAGTCTGCAAAAGGACACAAAGGAGAGCAAAATAGCCCAGTTTGCTTATAATACATGAAAGAGAATAATGGTAAATTACTCTGGAAATCTAGGTTAAAGTCATATTGTTTAGAGCTTTAAGTGTCAAATAGAGGAGTTCACATTTTATCATACTGGAAATAGGAAGCAAACAGAGGTCCTTGAGAAGAGAGGTAACATGGTCAGCTCTCTGCTTAAAGATGATTAAATTGTCAGGCATGTAGTGACTGAACTGGAGAAGTAGAAAAATACAACTAAGGAGATGTTGCAAGTAGTCCATGTAAAGGATTCTGAGGGTCTGACCCAAGTTTCTGGCTGTGTGATTGGTTGTTGTCCCTTGTTCCTGAAGAGAACCAAAATGACATCACTACATTAGAGTCAAGTTACAATGTGTCTGATTGTGGCTATCAGACCAATATGAGCTCAAAATACTCTACCAGAGGTGAGGCACAAATAGTTCATGTCAACATTTTGTATGGATTTGATGGAGTGATGAGATCTGTATCCCTGAAAGGAAAATACCATGTCTTAACTTTCCCACACTGGAGTTTCTCCTGACTCATCACGGCCCACCTAGATACTCAATATTCCTTTTAACTGACCTTTCACTGTGCCTCTCACACCACTAAACTCCTTTTATTGTCTGGTCCTTGCCCAACTTAGGCTACTTGGTACTCTTTAATCCCATGTGGACCCCTTCTCTGTTGTCCCAGACCACCCCAGGCTATTTATAACTCCTTAATCCCACTCAGATCTTCTCATTGTCTTTTTTTTTAATATAGGCATCATTCCCATCCTCATCAAATTTCACTGATTTACTAGAAATCTTTTCTGCTAGATTGGTGTTATAATAAAACCTGGCTACTTTGACTGCAAGAAGGTTTGAATAGTCAAATTCTTTTGAAGCAGACTCACCTTGCACTCCTGTATTTTGGGGTTCCCATCACCACAAACCACAACAGATTCACTAAATTTGTACATCTCATGTTTCTTTCGAACTACTTCAATTATGCTTTGCTCATAGAGCAAAACACCTTCTTTGCCATGCTGGGTAATCCCATGACACTGTCTCCCATGTCACATGATCAATTCCAAAATTCGTAAGAGAGACTGTGAAATTGTGCTTATATTGCTTCTTCTGGCCACTAGGTATGTAATAATAATGTGAATTCATCTCTTCATATTTTAAAACCCTTTGGATTAAAGTACTTAATGTCTTAGGAACTCACCCACCTCTCTAAATTTACAGATTTCACAGCCAGTTTCTGATCTGCTATGGTAAGGTGAATTTCCTCATTAGGAGTTATCAATCAATATGTAAATATTTCTTAAGCAACAGCTACGTGTTTTTTAGCTGGGATGAGATAAACTCTAGGGATATAACCCCTCCCTTGGTTGGGAGGGAGAAGAAGACAATCCCTGCTCTCAAGGAGTTTACAAGTTAATAGGGACTGACAATAGCACTTGCAAGGAAGGAGAGGAAGGAAATATGCTTGTTTTGGCCTTAGGACATGTTGAAGAATTACTTTGTACCACAATCAGGAAGGAAATGAAGAAAGAACAAACTTGGAAACACTCCATAAACAGATATTTTGGAAGAAGCTCTTTCCTTCATCTTCCATTCAAGTCATTCCCAGGGGTAGTAAATACTGATGAGATGTTGTAAGACACTGAAATAATATACACTTCCCTACTGCCTTTGCTTACTTCCTTTTGTTCTTCTTCCCCCTATAGAATAAAATGAACCTTGCTACTTATCTTTTCTGTGCAAGTGCATATTAAACCAATCTGTGAGTGACTCTCAAAAGTTAGCTTGCTTGTCCCCTCTGCAAATTTATGTTTTCTGCCCAAATGTGGGACTTCACAACTGCATAAAAGTCATTTTTGGTCATCTCTTGACTCAATTATTGCCCACAGCAGCTGTTCAAAAACCTTCTTAAGATTGATAACTGCAGTACAACCTGAAGAAAACAATATCTTTATTCCCCAACATAAAACTTGGGCAAATGAACTAGTCTCCTACTTTATGGAGTATTTTGAAAACATCCATTATAAGCTACTTAATCTCCCTTTTTGTTTGGCATGCAGACCTCAAATAATTTTTTTTTTTTTCTGTCTTGGAGATACAAGATCCACCTCTTTATATGGTCCCTATTTCTCATCGGTCTTCAAAAAAAAAAAAAAAATTCCTCTACTTGCATATTTCATCCTACCTACTTTCTCCATCTCTCATGGCACTTTCATCCTTCCTTTCCCTTTCCTTAAAATGCTTAAGGACTATTCAACTTAGGATTTTTTTTTAATTCTCTTTTTATTATGGGGCCAAAGTCATGTGCTCCTCTAAATTCCAAAAAACCTGTGGGTAGTGGTAATCCATGCTCACAGTCTGTCATGCCCAAATCTTCACTTCTAAGACTTTACCCCTTTCCACATCCAATCACCTGCCAAATCATTTCAGTCCTTCTCCCATATGTAGCCCATATATCTCGTTCTCTCCAAATGACCAGTAACCTAGTCTGGAGATCTGATAGTCATTTATGTCACCAAGGACAAGGCATTTGCTCTAGATATCAGCTATATTTAGTTTTAAGGGGATGGCAGTTGATAAAACATAACCAATCATACTCATATTGTAGAGTTGCCCATATCAGTTTAAAAATATTTCTTAAGTGGCAACTTTTGTGTCACATACTAGGAATATAAAATGCAAATCTCTACCTATCTCAATTATTGCTTTAATTTAATGATTATTGGTCCAAATTTGAGTATCCTTACTCTCCTCGTCTCTATGACCTCCATTAGTTGTCTTCCACACAGACAATAAAGAGAAATCTAAAAAAAAAAGTTCTGACTACATCATTACCTTGAATAATCCAGAGCATGTGAACTTAACCTGTATTCTATGATCTTGTGTTTTAAAATATATGTATATGTATATACATATGCATATATTATATACCCATATAATATGTGTATGTATATAAAATATACACATATACGTTTATGTATATTTATGTATATATGTGTGTATATACATATACATACATACATATATACACATATTTGAGAATTGGAAACAAAGCAGTTTCTAAGACCTGATTGTACTATGTCTCACTTGTCAAAATTTTCTGGATATGTAAAGGAATCAAACTCCCACTTGAACATCTGCAGTTAAATGGAGTCACCACACCCTGGCCTAATGAATAGATGCATTTCCATATGGGAATAAGGATGCACACCTCTAGAAGCAAAGTGCCATTGCATTCTTATTACATACCCTTGATAGGTTTGGCACTAAGCAAATTTTTTTTTTGGTTAACTCTTTAATGCCTTATTGTTGCCTATTTTTGTCCTAGAACCCAACTTTAATTAGCAAGATGAAAGCATAAGGCTGTTCCATTTTCTGCCCCAAATTCTTTAATGCTGAGAAAGAACTAATTTAGTCTGAAAGCAAATTGAAGCATAATATTTTCACTTTTTTGTTTTTTTTTTGTTTCAGTCTATTTCTTCTCTCACATCATGACTAACACATAAATATATTTACATGACTGCACATATAGTATCTATATCAAATTGCTTACCATTTTAGGGAGGAGAAAAAGAGATAGAGGGAGAAAATTTGGAACTCAATTTTAAAAACAAAAGAAATGTTAAAAATTGCCTTTACATATAATTAGAAAAAATACTATTAAAAATATTTGTAATGCCTTTCAAAATCAACTCATGTCATCTCCTTCATGTAGCCTTTCCTAATTACCCAGCCCAGTTACATTGCATTGTCTTTGGTTTGTGTGTGTGTGTGTGTGTGTGTGTGTGTGTGTGTGTGTGTGTGTGTGTGTGTGTATTTTGTATTCTGTGTCCATTTATCTCTATTGTATAAAGAGAGGGAAAACTGATCTAAGACCTCAATAATTAAAGTGAAACATAAATTTAGCTTCACACTTCAAATATTTGTCAGTGTAAATAAGCTTGAATAAACATTAAAAAAAATACCTACAGTATGAACTGAAGGAAACTGAGCTGAATACAACAAATACTGACACATTTCTGCTTGCAGAACAGCAGGTCAAAGGCATGTCTAGTAGGGAAGGGATGCATTTTGTAAACATAATTTGTTCCCTCAGGGAACTTATGGTCTAATTGAAGGGTATGACACATTCATAAATAACAACAGTAAGCGCATTAGAGGGGTGCAGTGTGTTGTGATTGAGGTCCAGGGAGGAATAGATAATTACTGACTGGAAATCCGAGAAGACTTCATGAACAAAGTAACATATTTGAACTGTTAAGAAGCTAGTTCAAGTCAATTGCAAGGAAGGCCTGAAGTAGGGAGTAGCAGTGAAAATAGAGAGGAAATAGGCATGATAGTTATTGTGGTTAATAGCATTCTACTATATATAACTTCGTATGTATTTTTGTATTTCCTTAAGTATATGTTTCACCTAGTAGAATATTAGAGGGTTTGTGGGGTGAGTTATTGAAGGTTTGGACTATTTTATTTGTATCTTTATAACCTTAGTACCTAAGAAAAAGTTGACACTTAAGAAATATTTGTTTAACTGCATTGAGCAACCCTATAAGGTGGATATGAATGATAATCTATTTCCAACTGTCAGTCACTTGAAGCTAAATGGAATTGATATCTAGGGCAAATGTCTTGTCCCCAATGAAACAAATAACTATGAGATCTCAGATTGAGACACAAGTACTTTCTGATTTCAAAGTCATCATCATTTCAATAGTACTGACCTGTTTCAGAATATTAAGAATTGATGACATAGAAGGATACAGGGTAAAGGAAACTTTTTAGAAGTTTGACAGTGCAAAGGAGAAGAAAGAGATGGGACAAAAAGAGGGTAAAAAGAATTATAAGAATGATAGCATAGAGACTTTCTTAAAGTTTCAGCTATATGTCAGGGGAAATACTGGAAAACAAATGATATGAAAATATAGGAAGGGGACTGCTGGGACATGGCCATGGAATTAATGAGGTATGTGCATTAACAGCTTGCTGAAAGGGAGAATGTTTAGCCATGGCAAATAGTAAGTGATTACCCACTGGAAAAAAAAGATGAATCCTTGAAATGCTGAAGTATATATTAAAGGCAGCCTATAAATTACTTGGGATGTAAAGAATAGTTCCCTGAGGCCAGGAACTTAGGCTATGATGGGCATTATCTATTGTTATTGAAGTACAACTTAACCTCATGGAAATGGAACTACTGATAATTATGGGAAAAAAGTAGATGTGGACAGAATATGAAGTCTTGCCTACTGAGATTTATAATCTTAACTCTAAGGATTGTTTTTCATTGTTTTAATATTATCATGTGAGGCTAACTAAACACATGTTACTTAATGTCATTCTCAGATAGAAACCCTAGTTCTTGCCATTAAAGTCCTTGTTAAGGTTAGACAGAAAAGTGAATAATGTACCAGGTCTGAAATCTGGAAGACTTCTGGGCAAATCACATAAAATGATGTTTCCACAACTGTAAAAAAAGTGATAAAAACAGTAATTACCTTCAAGGGTTGTGGGAGAATAAAAAGAAACAACTTTCATAAAGCACTAAGAATTGTGCCTAGCACTTATTAAGTGCTTAAAAAATCATTCCTCCTTTCTTTTCTTCTCCTTCTCCCTTTTATTCTCCCTTCTCTCCTTCCCTCCCTCCCTTTTTCCCTCCCTCCCTTCCTTCCTTCCTTCCTTCCTTCCTTCCTTCCTTCCTTCCTTCCTTCCTTCCTTCCTTCCTTCCTTCTTACTTACCTACCTTCCTTTCTTCCTTCAACAGATATGGCTTTGTCAAAATGAAGCTAAAGAAGAATTTGATAAATCAACGTTATTTTCCTTCTATTCCCAACAAAACTGGATTTTGACAACTGAAACGTTTTGTCTGTCCACTTGGTTATGCACTCCCATCTTGTTTTGTCTCCTAATGTTAGAATATTAGCTCCTTTAGAGCAACAACAAGAAAATAACAAGCATTTATTAAATACTTACAATAAAATAAATTACTGAAGATACAAAGAGGGGCAAAAATTTTGTTTCTGATGTCAAAGAACTCATGCCCTAATCAAAGAGATAACATGAACAAAAATTGTTTACATACAAGTTATCTACAGTGAAGGTGATATCAGAAGGAAGATATTAGCAGTACCAGGGAATAAGGAAGGAGAGAAAAATGTCTCAGAATTTTATTTGTATCATTGGCACATCTTACCCATAGGACCTTAAGCATAGTAAGCCCTAATAATTGAAAGAAAAGTGAAAAGGGAAAGGAATAAACATTTATAGAGCACGACATGTGCTAGAAAGAGTGTTAAGTGCTTTCTAAACAATATCTTATTTGATGAAATAACCTTCTAGTAGGTGCTGTTGCTATATTGATTTTATAGTGTTTTGGAATCTATATTATTATTTAATTTGGAGCTGAGGAAACTGAAGCAAATGGACATTAAGGGAATCACCCAGCGTCCCATAGCTGATAAGTTTCCGTAGCCAGATTTGAGTACTCTATCTGCTATCCTATTTAACTACTCATACATTATTATGTGAGGTTAAAATCACCATATAATTGTATTTCCACTCTTCTGATCAGTTTTCTAAACATGATAGAGATACCTATTTGTGGAGGATAAAAGTGGCATGGCATGAGAACTTCTTGGGGGTGTCTGAAGCAATGACCAAGACCTTGAAATACAAATTTCCATTGATTTATTCTTTCAATGAAAACAAAGCACAAATAATTCAACAAAAGTATGACTAACATGCTGTGCTCATTCCAACTTATAGTAAATTCATACAGCATGTGTAAAGAAGGTAAACATTAAGTCAAATGTTGACTTGGAATAATCTGCCCATCTACCTACCACTAGAAGTTACAGTGGTAGATGACATAGATGGACCTGCAATAAATCTTAATCTTTTTAATAAAATATAACCCAAGGAAATAATTTGCATAAGCTATTTAAAAAATTAATCGGGAAGACTTTTTTCTTTCTTTAGTTAAAAGCAGTAAGGGAGAGGGACTGAGCCCAGATGGTGGGTAGAAGCCAGGAAATTGCCCCAGCTCTCCCCAGTTTCCCTCAGACACAACATTAAATCAATCCTATAAATTGATCTGTTAGCAACAGAATCTACAAAAAGACACAGTGAAACAATTTTCCAACTTAAGATAATTTAGAAGAACTTCAGAAAAGGTCTTCCTCACTTGGATAATAGGAGAGTGCAACCAAGCACATTTGGTTTCTGGGCAAGTAAGTGAGATCCTCTTAGCCGCACAATAAATCAGCAACTGAGGCTCTGTGGTACTAGCTTAGCAGGCCAGTGGGACAAAAAGCCAGTGACAAGGCTTGCTGATCCAGCACCCCAGAAATGAAACAACAATAAGCGTGACTAGGTGAGGCCACCCCTGCACAGTAAGCAAGACATTAGCACCTAAAGCTTGAGAGAGTGCTTTTTCTTCCCCAGGAACAGAGTTTAACTTTAAAAGCCAGATAATAGGTTAAAAAAACCCCAAAATTAGCAAGAAACAAAACAAACATAAAAAGAACCTTGACTATGGAAAGTTGCTATAGTGACAGGGAAAATTGAAACACATTCTCAGAAGAGGACAACATTAAAATGCCTACACGTGAAACCTAAAAAAGCAATATGAATTGGTCTCAAGTCCAAAAAGCCTCTTAGGAAGACCTCAAAAAGGATTTTAAAAGTCAAATAAAATAGGTGGAAGAAAAACTGGGAAAATAAATGAGTTATTAAAAAGACAGTCACAGCTTAGAAAAGGGATGAAAAAAACTGACCGGAGATAATAATTCTTTAAAAATACAATTGGTCAAAAGCATCAAAAAAATCCAATGAAGAAAACAACACCTTAAAAAGTAGAATTGGCCAAATAGAAAAACAGAGGTACAAAACTCCCCAAAGCAAATAATTCCTTAACAATTGGAATTGGGTAAGTGGAGTTATTGTTCTATGAGACATCAAGAATCACTGAAACAAAATCAAAAGAATGAAAAAAATAGAAGAAAATGTAAACTACCTCAACTGACCTGGAAAACAGATCCAGGAGAGATAATTTAAGAATTATTGGACTACTTAAAGACCAGGGGAATAAAAGATCCTCAACAATATCTTTCAAGTATTTATCAAGGAAAACTGTCCTGATATTTTAGAACCTTATAAAAGAGATCTCAAATTGAAAACTCTAAGGAATATTGTAGTCAAATTCCAGAATTATCAGGAAAAGAAAAAATACTGCTAGGAGCCATAAATAAACAAGTCAAATATCAAGGAGCCAGGACAATACAGGACTTAGCAGCCTTTACATGAAATGATAGAGGGCTTTGATGTGATATTCCAGAAGGCAAAGGAGCTTTGATTAAAACAAAGGGTCAATTACCAGGTAAAATTGAGCATATTTTTTCAAGGGAGGAGATGGACATGCAATGAAATAATGGACTTCCAAGCATTCGTGATGAAAAGTCCAGAACTGATTAGAAAATGTAATTTTCAAATACATGACTCAAGAGAAGCATAAAAAATGGTTAACAGAAAAGGAAAAAAGACATGTTATTCAATAAGGTTAAACTGTTTACATTGCTACATGGGAAGATGATACTTCTATCCCCTGAGAACTGTATCTTTATTAGAGCACTTGGAAGGTGTATACATAGACAGAGGGTATGGGTATAAATTAACTTTAATGTGAGGATACAAAAACAATGAAAGTATGGGATAAAAGGAATTGTACTAAGAGAAAAGCAAAAGAAGAGGCAGAATAGGGTAAAGTATATCATGTGATGAGGTGCAAAAGACCTATTATAGTAGAGGGAAAGAAGGATGTGTGTGTGAGAATTGTTTCAACCTTACTCACCTTAGGTTCAGGTCAACCTATACTGTCCTTTGGTTATAGAAATTTATCTTACCCTATGGGGAAATGAAGAAGAAAAAGGAGAGGGTGCACAAAAGGAAGGGCAGAAGAGAGGACAAAAGTAGGAGCAAAAAGGGGGAAACAATGGAGTGGGGTTGATAAAAGGGAGGGTAGATTGAGGGAGATTGTAGTCAGAAGCAAAACACTGGAGAGGAAGGACAGAGTGAAAGGTGAGAGAAAAGCATAAATGAGGAACCATTGGATGGTGGAAAATACACAGTAAACATAACTATGAATATGAATACTAAGACCTAATAACAAAAAAGAGAGAAAATATTATGAAATGTAAAATGAATAACTTTTATTGTATTGAACTAAAAAGATTTTACACAATCAAAATCAGTGCAACCAAGATTAGAAGGGTAGCAGAAAGCTAGGGATTTTCTTTTTTCTTTTTTTTGGCAGCTAGTATATTTGATAAAGGTCTCATTTCTAAAATATAAAGAAAACTGAGTCAAATTTGTAAGAACATAGTCAATCCCTAATTGATAAATGGTCAAAGGATATAAAATGGCAGTTTTCAGGTGAAGAAATTAAAACTATCTATTTTCATATGAAAAAATGTTCTAAGTCAATATTCATTAGAGAAATGAAAATTAAAACAACTGTGATGTACTACATCACATCTATCAGCTTGGCTGACATTATAGAAAGGAAAATTTAATTGTTGGAAAACATGTGGGAAAATTGGAACACCAATATATTGTTGGTGGAATTGCAAGCTGATCCAACCATTCTGAAAAGGAATTTGGAACTATGACCAAAGGGCTATAAAATCTATAACCCAGCAATAACACTAGAAGGTCTGCATCCTAAAGAAATCATAAAAAGGGTAAAGGACTCACATGTGCAAAAATATTTATAACTGATCTTTTTTTTTTGTGGCAAAGATTTGGAAATTAAGGAGATGCCCACAAGCTGGGGAATGACTGAGCAAGTGGCATATGAATGTAATGGAATACTGTTGTGTTATTAGAAATGATGAGCAGGCAGATTTCAGAAAAAACTGGGCTTACATAAATGGATGCTGATTGAAATCAGCAGAAACAGGAGAACATTATAAACAGTGATAGCAACATTGTGTGATGATCGGTTTTGACTTGGCTCTTCTTAGCAATACAATGATCTAAGAAAATTCTGAAAGACTCATGGTGGAAAATGTTATCCATGTCCAGAGAACAAACTTTGGAATTGGAATCAGATAAAAACATACTATTTTCATATTGTTTGTTGTTGCTTTTCTTGCTCATGATTTTTCCTTCTTGTTCTGATTCTTCATTCACAACATGACGAATGCAGAAATATTGTTAATATGATTGTACCTATGTCAGATTGCTTGCTGACTTAGGTGGGGTGAGGGATGGAGAGAGGGAGAAAAAATTGAAACTCAAAATCTTGTAAGAGTGAATGCTGCAAACTCTATTTATATGCAATTGTAAAAAAGTAAAATACAATTGGTAGGAAAAGGTGTTAGGGACCACATACAGGACTAAAAAAAATTGTAAATCTTTAATACAGTGCAAAAAATATTAGATAAAATTGGCATTTTTCCCCTTTAGGAAAAGTCTGCATAGAATTATTTTTAGATTAGGAAGGAAGAAAAATATACAAAAGAAAAAGAGTAATAAGTAAATAAAATATAAAAATAAGAGTAAGATAATGGTATAGTTCAGGTGAATATACCTATACTATTGTTATTAATTCCCATTTTGGTAGTTGCTTTGTATTATTTGGTATATGTTTATCATTTCATCCATCTGTTAACTACTTTGAAACAGAGCCTTGTCTATGTGTCTGTCTCTTCCCTGGTATTCCTTATATACTTATATTTTTTTTGGACTTGAGTTCATCATTTTAGGGAGCTTTCAGTATAAAAACTATCTCTACTAATGTGGATCAGAAATCTGTGTGACGTGAGTAATCAGAGTCACCTGAAAATTTTAAATGAGCTTTACCCCCATCCAAATAGCTACTGTGTATCAGAGGTAGAGGAAGAATTGGGGTTTTGGTGGTTGAAAGTCTGTTCTTTTCTCCTCTGTATCATGCTGCCTTAGATATGGTAGGTTAATAAAATTTGTTTAATTGAATTGAGAGAAATAGGTAAATAGAAGCACTCTCTCACTCCTACCTTCATTGATTTGCAATGAATACTGCATAAAACGTAATTCAGTGGTTTAGGAGAACCCTGATGAAAGAACCAATGCATGTATATCTCTTCCCACACTGACAACAAAGTATCACTTTCTTTGTTTAAACATGTGAGTATATATGTGTGTATATGTACATAAATGTACATATATAAAGTCTAAATATTAAATTAATAATATTAATATGTATGGAATAATGAGGGGGAATTTCTCTTACATGTGCTAATTAACCTATAATACAAGCATATCAATTGACATTTCCTTCTCGGTAGGCTATGTGATCTGCTTTGGGTGTTAAAATTACAATTAGGTCAAAGAGTAAATAGAACCAGGGTAGAGAGATCAAATATTATACTTATATGTAGAAAGATATGTATTTTAAAAGTAATTACTTAATGAGTATTTTGCATTAGAAAAGTTGAAGGCAGTCTTTGCCACCACATTTAAAAAATCAGCTTTTCTATTTATTTCATACTGTTTTAAAGAGTTAACATACACTGTGGTTTAAAGTACATATATATATATATATATATATATATATATATATATATATATATATATATATATATATATATATATATATATATGCAGTTTTGCTACCATAAGCTCAAATGACTTGGATTTTAGAAAAACACTTAAGATCAGTAAATTACTGTGGATTCTTTATATCCTCTTCAGCAGTATTACTACAATGTTAATTATGCCAACTGTTCTTTTTGAGCAAATTGTGTATAGTTGTATACCACCAAAGGGAATTCCCTTTGTGGTTAATTCTGTGATACTAGAGTTTTCTGTATGAGAGCTATTCACACAGCCTCATTCTTAGTGAATGAGCCATAGCAACAAAGCTTTGTTTCTCTACTTCAAGTAAGTTCTCTTCAATGAATATATTACAACAAATGTTTTCTTCACAGATAATGTATCAGATATTCTCTGAGAAAATACCTGGTTACATGCTGTTTGTAACTGGAAAATTGACCTATTTCTCTCAATTCAATTAAGGACAAATGATTGACATGATTTTTTTTTTTTGTAATTCATTCAATAAAGGTTTATCTACTATAATATATGAAATGTGTTAGACAACTGTGGGAAAATACAAGACTATTATTAGATATATTCCCCATTTTCAAGGAGTTTTTAATCAAGTAAGGCAGAAAGATGAGTCCATAAAGAACTCATATTTATAAAGAGAGTGTTTGAAGGCTTAGAAACTACTTCATATACAATATGCCATTTGACCCTGCCCATAATTGGAAGTAGATTTTGTAATCATCATTTTCTAAATGAGGGATCTGAGATCCAGAGAAGACTATTAGCCTGCTAATGGTCACACATAAAGTATAGAATGAAAGGCTGAATACCAATACAGTTCTTCCTCTTCAAGTCATGTAGTCTTTACATTCTGCCATGTTGCCTCTTAGGCACTTATCATGAGCAACAAGATAGACCTATAATTGAATAGCAGGAAGAAAATTTTCAGGAGTTTTACAGTACTTTCAATCAATCAAACTTTTTTAATTTTTCAGAAATAATTAATTTTTAGGTTTCAACATTCACTTCCACAAAATTTGGAGTTTTAAATAATTTTCTCCCCCTCTCTCCTCCTACTCCACCAGATGTTGTGCAATCTGATATAGGCTGTACTTAAACATTCGTATTAAATGCATTTTCACATTTGTCCTTATGTAAAGAAAAATTAGAACTAATGGGAGGAACCATGAGAAGGAAGAAAAAAAACAAAACAAAAATAGAAAAGGAGAGCAAATAGTATGATTCCAACTGCATTCAATCTCCAAAACTCTTTCTCTCAATCAGCATGCCATTTTCCATCATTAGTCTTTTGGAGTTGTTTTAGATCCATGCATTGCTGAGAAGAGCTGAGTCTATCAAAGTCAGTCATCCTACAATGTGACTGTTATTGTGTACAATGTTATCTTGATTCTGCTCATTTCACTCAGCATCAGTTCATATAAATCTTTCCAGTTTTTTCTGAAGTCTACCTGCTCATCATTTCTCATAGCACAACACTATTCCATTGCATTCATATACCACAACTTGTTCGGCTACTCAACAACTAGTGGACATCAGTTCTCCATTTTTGCCACCACAAAAAGAACTGTTATAAATATTTTTGTACATGTGGGTCCTTTCCCCATTTTTATATTCTTTTTGGGATATAGTCCTAGAAGTGGTATTGCTGGTATGAACAGCTTTATAGCCCTTTGGGCATAGTTCCAAATGCTCTTCCAAATGGTTGGATCAGTTCATAACTCCACCAACAATGCATTAGTATTCCAATTTTCTCACAACTTCTCCAACGTTTACCATTTTCCTCTTTTGTCATGTTGGCCAGTCTGATAGTTGTGATGTGGTACCTCAGAGATTCAATCATAAAATTTTAAATACCAGGCATTGTATTATGTGTAGGGGATACAAAGACAAAAGTGACAAAATCCTCTGCCCTCAGTGGGGTATAGAATATATCTCTGTGTGTGTATGTGTATCTAAAAGAGAGAATAGACCATTGCTGGATCACAGAGTGGGAGGAGTATAATATTTCAGATAGCTATAAAAGTAGAAAGGGTCAAGTTGTGAAGAGTTTTTAATTGCAGACAAGAGAGTTTATAATTTCCCCTAAAAAAAAAAGACAACCACTAGAGTATAAGTAGGAGATGACATAGATATGTACTTCAGGAAAATCATTTGATGGTTGTGAAGTGAAAAATGGAGATATTTGAGGCAAAAGGAACAAAGAGCAGGCTATTGCAATAATTAAGGCAAGAGGTGATGAGAACTTGAATAATGAGTTAGCTATGTGAGTGAAAAGGAAGGGACATATGCAAAAATTATTGCAAAGTCAGAGGTAACAAAGTTTGATATAAAGTGGTTAAGAATGGGGAGCTGCAAATTACTCAAGGGTTTCAAATCTTATTGACTAAGTGATGGTACCTTCAATGTTTTGAAGTTGGGTGGGTTTGGGGGATTTATGTATTCTGTTTTAGGCATGTTGAATTTGACATTTATATGCATCAGACACTGACAGTAGGCATCTCATGATGTGTTCAATAGAGTAGAGCAAGCTACATTAACCTTGGAGTCATATCCATAGAGCTGATAATTGAATTCAAGGGAGATAAGAGTACAAATATATTTTATATACAATACATACATTTTAAAAAATTGTCTTTAAAGCCTAATTACACAACATAAGTTTATAAACTTCCGTACTGAAAGCTAAGCCAATCACAATTAAAAAACAGTGGCAACAACCAAATAAACAGCACAGTGAAACATAACCTAAACTATTCAAGGATTAGACGTGTAGTACAAAGAAGTGAGGTTAGGGAACTGGTCTGAGGTCCAGCAAGAACTCTGTTCAAGTCCCAATTCTAAAATATAGTGGCTATGTGAACATAGGCAAAGTCTCTAAGCCTCTCGTTGTTCTAGGAAACATTTAAGATTATTAATTACAGATAAGGTGCCAATCTGCATTACCAAACAGATTAATCACATATAAGTTCCCAATATCAATTAAACCCCAGGACTACCTGTTTTAGGTGTTTAGAATCTTGAAAAATCAAACATATTTGGTCCCGATTATGATTGTGAATCTCAGTACGCATGCATATCTTTTGGTTTTTGAATTTTTACTTGTTGCATACATCCTATTTTTGGCCCTTTTTATTTTATGCTCATTATACCTCTACTCATGGACTACATTAATTTACTTGCTGATTTTTCAGGGTATATCCTCAGTACAATAATCTTTATTTTTAAAGCCATGGGAACATTGTAATTTACTTTTTTCTTTGGCAGTGTGCTAAGAAAGGCATCTGATAGTTTGATTTTATAGATAATAAAACTGAGGCCCAGTGAAGCTTTTACTTTCCAGAAGAGCCACAATTCATGTCAAGATTTTTACTTCAAATCTGATCAGTACTTTTCAGTTCACTATATCATTCTATCTTCACAAGCTTTTCAAATGACTTAATGGCAACTCACAGGACACTTTCTGGAATATAAATAGAAAAAATTGCAAGAGAAGGAGGTTCAAGAAATAATTTTCTCTTCTTTCATGGAGTGAGTCAAATCAAGAGTGAGCTTGATGTGGTGTCAAGGGTTTTGAATTTTTTTAGATTGCCATGAGGAAAATGCATTGTAAACCATAAAATTCTATATAAATTTGAGTTGATGTTTGGTATTATTTTCATATAAAGTAGAGTCAATAAAAAAAGGGACTAATAAAGATTTTTCATAAGGTTTAACTCAATAGCCAGTGTTTCTCCCTCACTCTCTCTCTCCCTCCATGCGCGCGCGCACACACACACACACACGCACATACATACACACACAATTTTCCCAGTTACAAGTAAAATTATTTTTAACATTTTTTTTTAAATTTTGAGATCTAAACTCTCTGTTCTTACCACAGTGAGAAGACAAGTAATCAGTTTCACATGTGCAACACTGAAAAGCGTATTTCCAAATCAGTAATTTTGTAAAACAACAAAAAGTATGCTTTGATCTGCATTCAGACTCCATTAGTTGATGGTGGACAGGCTTTTTCATGATAGGTCCTTTGGACTTGTCTTGGCTCACCATATTGCCAAGAAAACTAGGTACTTCATAGTTGATTATTGTACAATATTGCTATTATTCTGTACAATAGTTTGCTGGCTCATTTCACTTTGCATCTGCTCATTTAAATCTTTCCAGGTTTTTCTGAGAACATCCTTTTTGCCATTTTGCACAATTGTATTTCATGACAATTATATACCACAACTTGGTCAGCCATTCCCCAATTGATGGACATCTGAAGTTCCAATTATTTGCATGACAGAAAAGGGCTTCCTGATATAAATAATTTTTTTTTATGCAATGTAGATACTTTTCTTTTTTTTTTATCTCTTTGTGATACAGTCCTATTAGTGCTATTTCTATATCAAAGGGTATGCACAGCTTTGTAGCCCTTTGGGCATAGTTCCAAATTGCTTTCTAGAATGCTTGAATTCCATATCATCACCAGTGTTTGTCATTTTCTTTTACTTTAATATTTGCAAATGATAGGTGTGGAGTAGTACCTAAGAGTTGATTTAGTTTGCATTTTTCTAATTAATAGTGATTTACAACATTTTTATATGACTATAGATAACTTTGATAACTTCCTCTGAAAACTGCCTATTCATATCCTTTGACCATTAATCAACTAAGGAGTGCCTTGTATTTTTATTTTTTAATTCACTCAGTTCTCTATATATTTGAGAAATGAGGCATTTATCAGAGAAACTTGTTTTTTATGTTACTCTTGAATCTTGATTTGAAAGTCATTTTCTATTCAGTTCACGTCTTTTCATCAGAAATGCTTGAAAGTTGTCTATTTCAGTGAATATCTATTGCCCCATCCTGCAGAATTTCATATTCAAAATATCTGAGGCTTTAAGGTTGAAGCTACTAAATCTTATGTTATATGGACTGTGGCTCCATGATATTGGAATTGTTTCTTTCTGGCTAATTGCAATATTATCTCATTAACCTGGGAACTCTGGAATTTGACTGTAATATTCTTAGGAGTTTCATTTTGGGGATCTCTTTCAGGAAATGATTGCTGCATTCTTTCAGTTTCAATTTTATCCTGTAGTTCTAGAATATCAGGACAGTTTTCCATGACAATTTCGTTAAAACATTCTTTAAGAAATTTCTTTCATGGTGACATTCAGGTAATCCAACAACTCTTAAGTTGTCTTTCTTCTCAATCTATTTTGAGGTCAGTTATTATTCTTTTCTTTAAAATTTTTGAGACTATTGGGGTTAAGTGGCTAGCCCAGGGTCACACAGTTAGTAAGTGTCAGGTGCCTGGGGACAGATTTGAACTCAGGTCCTGTGACTCCAATGCTGGTACTCTACCTATGTGCCACCTAGCCACCCCCAAGTTCAATTGTTTTTCCTATGAAGTGTTTCACATTTTCTTCCATTCTTTTGATTTTGCTTATTTTTATTTTGTTCTTGATGTTTAATAGAATCATTAGCTTCCATTTGTCCAATTCTAATTTTTCAGCAATTATTTTCTTCATTGAGCTTTTATATCTTCTTTTCCATTTGGAGAACTTTACATTTTAAGGAGTTCTTTAATTAAATGAATTTTTGTACATCTTTTTTCCTCCATGTGCCCAATTCTGTCTTTTTTTTTTTAAGGAGTTCTTCTCTTTAGAGAATTTTTATGCCCGTTTTACCAGTGGGCCTATTTTATTTTTAAGGTGTTATTTTCTTCAGTATTTCTTTTTTGTGCCTCCTTTACCAAACTGTTAATTCTTTTGGAAAGTGATTTTTCTTATGTTAGTCTCATTTTCCCCAATTTTCTCTCTTTTCCTTTTATTTGCTTTTAAATCTTTTTTGAGCTTTTTTCAAGGATTCTTTTTGGGCCTGAATACAATTTACATTTCTCTTTGAAGCTTTGAATGTAGCAGTTTTGACTGTTGTCTCCTTCTCAGTTTGTGTTTTCATCTCCCCCGTCACTATAGCAACTTTCTATGGTCAAAACCTTTTCTTGTTATTGTTGGTGTTATTTGTTCATTTTCCTGGACTACTTCTTCACTTTAAACTTTTTGTTAAGGTTTGCCTCTAATCTTTTTTTGGAGGGACCACTGTGCAAAGCCTTGTGCAGGTGTTTTAAGTGTTAGGTTTGGGGATATGTAAGTTTTTAGTTCTTCCAAGGTAGTATGGTATAAGGAGAAGTGTATTTAATACTACTTGACCTGTACTCTGGTCTGTGAACAATCATAGGCACTCTTTTCCACCTTAGAATTGTGATCAGGGTCTCTGCTCCCCTTAAGCCCTAAACTCGAATATGTTAGTGTAGGTACTATGATTCAGGTCTGTAATTCTAATCTATGTATGAGCAATGTATCAGAATCCTGAACCCAGTTGCAGAAAAGGTATCCCTGTAATCTCCTTCTGGCCATTTGTTCAAAGCCCTTTACCATATGTGAATTGAGAGCTCCAGAAGCTGCATTGCACAATTACACACATATACACACACACACATGCACACACACACACACACACACACATTCACACACGGTGTGCCAAAGTAGAAAAATATTTTACATATATAATCTCCTTTGATCCTCACAACAACCCTATGAAGTAGGTGTTATTATTGCCTTCATTTTATAATGGAAGTATCTGAGACTTATAAAGGTTAAATCACTTGCTAAGATAATACAACAGATATGTGTCTAAGACAAGATGCATCTCCAGGTCTTCTAGATTTCCCCCAGCTGTCTAAATTGCAAAGATATTACATAAGGAAATTTGCATAATTTATTTCAATGTCATTCATTCTAAGATTACTGGCCTTATCTTAAACAATATTTTTGCTCACTTCTCAAACACTTAGAAAGTAGTGTAAAATAGTACTTTATTGGCTTCAATGGTGTTTCTCCAAGGCTTTGCGATTGAAAATGTGTAAGTAAAAGTTTTTTTCTATAATTGTTGGAAAAAATGCAATTTTATATAATTTCTTTAACAGTCATTTTTTGTGTGACATGCTGAGATGGTGGGGAAAAGCACAGTTTGGGAGAATTAACTTACTTTACATTAGTGCTTTTGAGAAGAAAGCACTATAGTAAGCTACTAAGCAAGTAATAGCTTGGCAGATCTCTGTAACCCTAGGAAACTGAAAGAAATAAAATTAAAAAAAAACATGAATAGGCAAACATCCTCCTGATGGGGATAGCACAGTTGGACTTCCTAACACCTGCGCCACAAGAAAAGAAGTTGTTTTTAATGGAGTGGAAGTAGTGATACTTGACATTGTCTATTTTGTTGGGGGGGAGTAAAACTCCTTGTCTAAGGAAATTAAGATTTTTAACCCCCAAGGGAAAAGGATCATCATAGTTAGTAAATTTTATATTCAAGGCATCCAACTGAGGTAAGACCTTTAAGATGCAGTAGGCAGTGGACAAAAGTGAATTATCCCTCAGGATGTCAAAGGAGAAAGAGTCATTATCAGCAGGAAAAGAAGAGAATGTATTTGTAACTCCAGGATTCTAGTCATAAATTTGATCAATTTATTCTTTTACAGGGCAGTTAGGACATCTAATTACCAACATGAAGTCAGAAAGATGTGAATGGATATCTATGGTTTCAACAGAGAAGGCTACAAATCTTGCCTAAAGGCTTAAAATAACAATGACAAAGAATATTGTTCTGGGATTATATGAATGTACTGAGTGTGGTATAAGTCTTGAATGTAAAGAACAAATTTAGAAAAAATAAGGTTTGATCAGCCAAAACTACTTTACATTCAACAAAACCTTACATTTATACCTAATCTGGGGATTATGTGTTTGAATGAGAAATAATTAAGCCCAAAAAGGTGCATATCAAACATAATAGTATAAATAAGAATAAGCTCAATCCTAAGAACATATAAATCAGAAACAATGCAGAATAAAATAAAAAAGTCTATTAATTCTCTAAATCTGAAATGAGAAATACAGTAATTTCTGCTAAAGTGATCATTTAAAAAATGTGAACCTTTCCCCATGTGAAGAACATATTAGGGAATAATCTGAGGAAATTTCAAGTTTGCTTATGTGGATTTCATCTTCAAGAAAGATTAAAAACAGAGAAAGCTGAACCACTTCAAAATAACTCACAGAATAAAATGTTTCAAAGGGAGAAGGTTGGCTTCACACCCAGGAATCCTACCCTTTCCCTAATGCCTCCTTATCTTTCTATACATACAGACATTGTAAGAACCTGGTGCAGCATCCTGAGACTGAAAGCTTACAAATCATACACACACACACACACACACACACACACACACACACACACACACACACAAAACACACATCCAGGCATGTATGTTTGTATGTGTACATATATATATATATTTACTTACTATTTAACATGTATAAATACAGTCTCAGTTTTTCAATACATATTTTTATTAGGGACCTATTTTTTCTATGGTTGTATCATTGATTAAACTTTTAAATATTATGCCCCTAATAAACTTTTAAATATTATGCCCCTAAACCCATTACCCTCATAAACTTTATTGTGTTGATGGTGTGATTTTTGCAAAGCTCAGTGAGTTTTAGGACCATATATTGCATTAGAGCAAAAAAGACTGTAATCTCATTTTTTTCTCCCTTGACTAAACTGCCTTTCTTTGTATCCCTGACACTTGTGTACTTGACACAACTGTTATCTCAACAAATTTGTGTTAACTTATTCTAGATTTTAGTAAAGGAATTTTCTTCAGTTTGGCTGGCAAAGTATATCTCTCTATGTCATTTTTCCATTGTCCAATCAAGTGCAATTGTGTAGCACTCAGAAAGAAATATTCTATAGAAAAGTTGAAAGTTGATCATTTAAGAGATTTTAATTGCTAGATGTAAATGCACTAGTTGGCTTTTGATTACATTGTCCTAATTTTTTTCCCTTTCTATCCATATTAAAAATTGATTCAATAAAAGTTGCATGCGTTTGTGTTTGTGTGTGTGTGTGTTTTCTTATCAGTAATTTAAACAGAGATGGTCACATAACTGAAAAACTTTCCCAATTTTCCTTTTGCTGAGAGAGAGAGACAGAGACAGAGACAGAGAGACAGAGAGAGAGAGAGAGACAGAGAGAGAGAGAGAGAGAGAGAGAGAGAGAGAGAGAGAGAGAGAGAGAGAGAGAGAGAGAGAGAGAGAGAGAAGGAAATTACACACTAATAGCAGAGCAATTAGCACTGTATCTGAAGGATAGGAAAGTAAGAAGCAGAACAAGTTAAGGGCTTGAATTCCAAGACAACAGAGGCAACTCACAAAACCTCTTCTCCATTGACCTCCAACACCACAAAAAGTGATTCAATTCAGTCAGATTCTTGGATGAACTAAGGAAGAAGATCAACATTTATGGCTGTGTAGATTGAAGAAAAGAACGCTGAAATTAGCTCTGGTTGGTAATGTTCTCCCAGAAATAACTTGAGACAAAAGCAAGGCCTTCAAAAAGCAAATTCCCATCTAGAGGAGAAAGTTGGGGAGTCAGAAAATAAAAGCTAAAACCATGAATATTTCAAGAGGTTTATCATTCAATTAAAATCTAGCACAAAAGCAGATAAATCAACACTGAGGAAACTAAAATTAGAAGGAAGGGAATAAAATTCAATCTGAAATATTCACCTCTAAATATTACAGGTTGAAAGAAATGGAACCAATGCCTGACAAAACAAAGGATTCTCTGGAAATCCAAGATAACATGGGACAATAGCAAAATGATACAGAGTGGTTTGAAAGAGAAATTTAAAGAAAAATTAAAAGAAGAAATTGGGTTACAAATGCCAGAATTCATGGCCTGGAGAATAAAAACATAGCAACCAGAATAGGAAAAAAATATAAATCCATGGTAGACTCTCCAAAGAAAAACAAAATATACTAGATTTACAGCAATAATATATCAGCTGAAAGTAAACCTGGACAAAAAGAAGCAAAAGGCAATAATGCAAAAGAATCACTCAAACAAAAGTCATTGATTTGAGAGGGAGGATATATTAAAAAAAACTTTAAAGAATCTTAGGCTTCCCAGAACAAAAAGATCTCCTAAAATGAATATAATAATACCAGAAATGTCATGAGAATACTTCCTGGAATTTCTAGTTATGAAATGCAAAGTACCAATCAAAACAACAATTAATTGACTCCTTTGGAGACAAGGAAAGGAGGAAGAGAAGAGATAATGCTTTAAACTCCAAGGCACAGAATATTGAAATTTTTAAATATTCAAATAGTAGACAAGAAATTCTTCAAGTAGTCAGGAAGAATACATTCATATATAAAGGAAAATAAATTCAAATTTCAGACTTCTGTGTCCACTAGAAAACACAGAACAGAATAAAATGATATATCCTAAAAGACAAATGAACTCAAGATAAAACCTAAAAATTCCATGGAAACCTGAATTTAATTGATAATTAAAAGAGGGATAGTGAATAAAAGAGGCATTTGAGGCATTCCTAATTATTTTTTTTTAAAAAAGTCGTGAGCAGTTCTTCAACTTCTAAAAATAAATATAAATTTAAATAAATGCAAATATTAAGGGATAGAAAATTAATAAAATTACTCATCTCTAGGGATAATTTGAAAAGAAAAAAAAAAACTTTTACAATGGTTTAAAAAAGACAAAAGAAAATGCCCCATGCGTCACTCCCCAGCCTTTTCCTCTCCAGTCTGAATACTCTTAGTCTATCAATTGACTTGTACAATACAATAACCATTTATTAAGTGTCTATTATGTGTCTGGCACTACGCTAAATACTGGGAATTCAAAATGAGGCAAAAGACAATAGCTACCCACAAGAAGTTTATATCTAATAGGCAAGACAACATGCAAACAGATATTTTCAAAGGAAGTTATAAACAGGATAATTAGGAAATAATTAAGAGATGAAAGGCATTGAAATTAAGAGGTGTTAGGGTAAGCTTCCTGTAGAAGGTAGAAATTTAGTTGGAATTTAAAGGAATCCTAAGAGGTCAGTAGTCTGAGTGGAGGAAGGAGAGTATCACAGGCAAGGAAAAGAGATAGAGAAAATGCCCTGAGTTAAGAGATTGTTGGAGGAACAGCCAGTAGGTCAGTGCCACTGATTCAAAGAGTACTTTTTGGGAGCAAGGGATAAGAAATCTGGAAAGTGGGAGGGTACTAGGTTGTAAAGCCCCTTCAGTGGAAAATAGATCAATTTGTATTTTCTCCTGGATGAAATGTGAAATCACTGGAGTTTATTTTTTGTGGGGTAAGGAGGGGGTTTTCACATGATCTGACTTCTCTTTTAGGAAAATTGCTTTAGTAGCTAAATAGAAAATGGATTGGAGGGTGGGGGGGGAGGGGGGGAACTTGATTCAGGCTATTTCATACATCCAGGTGTGAGATGACGTGAGCTTCACTACAGTACTGATAGTGTCAGAGGAGAGAATGAGATGTATTTGAGAATTTTTGCAAAGGTAAAATTCGTAGACCTTGGCAATAGCCTGGATATGGGGCATGAGAGACAATGAGAAATCCAATATGACTCTGAGGTTGCAAGCCTGAGGATCAGGGAGAATGGTGTTACCCTATACAATAACATACAAGGTGGAAGTGGTGATTTAGATGAAAAAGATCATGAGCTCTGTTTTGACCATATTAAGTTGGAGATGTCTACTGGATCTTCAGTTCTAGATGTCTAAAAGACAGTTACAGATGCAAGACTGGAGGTCAACAGGGATAGTAGAGCAAGAAAGAGAATGGATAATCATTAGCATAGGATGGAATTCAAATCCATGAGTCTTGATGAGATCACCAAGTTGAAGTAGTATCAAAGGAGGAGAAAAGAGGGACAAGGATAGAACCCTGAGTGACATCTACATTAGTTCATTGAATAGAATGTCACAAAGGAGACAAAGATGGAAGTCAGATTGGTGGGAGGAAAACCAAGGGAAAGTGTTGCCTCAGAAACCTAGAGGAAAAAAGGTATTTAAGAAGAGGGTGATCAATACTGTCAATGCAAATGAGGACTGAGAAAAAGATCATTGGATTTGGTGACTAAAAGGTCATTAAAAATATGGACAAAGCAGTTTCAGTGGAATGTAATTTTATTTCCAACTTTTAATAACCTTTGAGTTTCTTTTTTTACCAAAATAGGTAAAATACTGATTTGTGCTTTCTTTATCAGGTTAGGAAACTCCTGGTATGAGAACTTCCTGTGGCAAATCATATTTCTTTAAGGTCATGTAACTCAGACGTGCAAGGCATTGAATTTGAACTCTAATATTCCAGATGGTAGCCACTATGCTAGGCTAAATTTATGGATTAATACTGTAATGAGAGAAGCTACATGAGAAAAATCCCATCCACTATCACCTCTTAAAAATAGTTATTTAAAAAAAATAAGATAGCACCTATATGAGGGAGAAAAATCTGGACAAAATATGCATTTACAGAGGGAATTGGGAAAGTACGTTCTTTTAAGCATTTTATACAAGAAATCTACCTAGCCACAATGTAGGAAGGATATTCAACAGGGTTACAGAATTCATTTATTTGGGTAGAGCTTACTTGCCTTTTTTTTGGTCAACAGATATCTGAAAGGGAAGTTCTTGACTCATTCAATCTTGGTTTTTATACTGAACCACCAGGAGCCTATGTTAATAGCCTCATCTTTAGTCCCAAGGGAACAATTAAGTTCTAAAGATGATTTCAGTGCCACATAAGGAAAGATGACAAAACACCTGGGATAGGGTTTTTTGATATTGCTTCTACTACAATCTTTATATCTCTAGCACCAGATATTGAACATTGTACTCTATGTACATGTGTGCGTTTGTATATGTATATGGGTATGTTTATCTGTACACATATGTGTGTGTTTATATGCACATGTGTATGTGTGCAGATAGACAGACAGACTGACAGACACTCAGACACACAGACAGACAGACACACAAGATATATAGATAGATAGATAGATAGATAGATAGATAGATAGATAGATAGATAGATAGATAGATAGATGGATGGATGGATGGATGTCTTTTATAAGTGTGCTTTGCATATTTAATTATTTAGCCACACAACCAGAGAGAAGAGTCTCACTCTAAAAAATACCATAGTCGATTGAATTGGTAGCCTCTAAGTGGTGATGTTCCTTTGCTATCATATTTCTGAACCTTCATAGATAGCCATTGACTGAGTTATTGAAGCATCAGTTTAAATAGTCATGGGCATTCTTTGTGGAGATTCCATAATCAATAGTATATCGCTTCAAGAAAACTAAAAGCAAAGCCTATATCTAGTCTAGCTACATTTCATTGTTCCCTTAAGTATGTTATAATTCACACTGACTTCTCTAACTTTAAATTCTATGTATCCTGTACTACAGCATACAAGGTATTCAGGGTAGACTAGTACCTCTGGTGTGAGAGCTTTTGAGCCCTTTTTCTGGATTGTTTTCCATCTTAGGTGTCCACTTGATTCACCCAACTCCCACCTGTGACTCACAGAACATGTAGCATGCACAATGGCTACACATCAGTAAGCTATTTAGACCAATAGACTAAACCAGACTGAGGGTAAACCAGGAGTCTTAAACTCATTGGTGAGTTAGAGGAGTGTCTACCCAAAGCATGTGAAAACTTCTAGTGGAATGGTTGGTTAAGAACTATTTGTTTCAAAGGCCATAAAGGTGACTGAAGCAGGTCTATGGACTTAGAGCTAGGTTAGACATCGAAGATGTCAAGCTTATCCACTGCATCCCAAACCACAGACAGTCATCCTGTCTTTTGTCTTGCCACTGGACTTTGATGACTTTGAAAGACACAGCAAAACAGACAGCTTGCCCAACCATGCTTCATTTAATTCCAATTTATCCAGAAGTCAAAAGACATCATTCATACCATTTTACCATTTTTACTTACCTCAAAGTCTTGCCTTAACATGCAGGTGATTAAGTAGCAACAATGGATACACTGGGTGCTGTAGTCAGAACCTTGTACATAGAAGACCTAAGCAATAAAGTCATAGTCTCATTGGACTGAAGCAACAGGGGTATTTAGCAGTCCCCTTGGTGTCTTAGCAGCTTTTTCTAAGGACCATACTGCTCATCTCCTGGTGTGAGAAAGGGAATAGAAAAGGTGTCCTAAAAATTGTCTGCTTTACCCAACCCTGACAGACAGGGATCCCACACTGTGGTCAAAACACATAAAAATTGTGCAAAACTTTTACCAGGATGGTTCCATTCACCACTGGTAAATAGAATGTACACAAGCTTATAAAAAGTACAAAATCCAATAGAACTTTAAGATGAACAGTGCTTGGTGTGAGAGTACTCAGCAGGTATTATTTCTAAATAACAACCCTGAGTGAAAAAAGGATATCAAATGAAGGTCAGCTTTCTGAAGTTGGAGAGGGATATACCTTTTTCTGGAATGGTGACAGTGATGGAGAGTACTTTTAAGCTGGGGTAGGTTTTACAATCAAAACTAACCTAGTCAACAAGCTTGTATGACTCTCCAAAAGAGTGAATGACGGGTCCATAACAATGCAATTGTCACTCACAGCAAGTGCCATGACACCATCATCAGTGCATATGTTCCTACCATGATGAACCCTGATGAGGTGAAAAAGCAAGTTTATGGAGACCCTCATCAACAATGTGTAAAAAGAAGACAAGCTTATAATTTTGGGTGACTTTAATGAAAGAGTTGGCATAGACTACTAGATGTTGCAGGGAGTTCTTGGTAGGAATAGAGTTGAAAACAACAACAGCAAAGGTCACTATTAAAGACTTATACCTTTCACAGTTTTCTCATCTCTAGCACTCTTCTGTTTACCTAAATTTCATGGATGCATCTTCACAGAAACATTGGCCTTTAACAGACTGCATTATAAGGACAAGAGACAGAGAGGGTGTGAGAGTGACCACTGTGGTATGTGGTGAAGAGTGCTGGATTAATCATGGACCTAACCTCTCCACGCTAAACATTCACATTCCACTAATGTTGTGGCTCCATGGCAAGCCAACCACCAATGTCAACAGATTAGAATGCTTCTCTGGATATGAGGAATTCATTATTAACTTGGAGGAAAAACTGAACTGACACATGGCTTGCAACCATGAAGCAGAAAAGTAACAGGCAGCTTTCAGAAAACTGGTGTACAGCACCACATATACTCATCTGATTCAGAACACTCACACACATCAAGATTAGTTTGAAAAAATAATGCAGAAATACAGAAGTCACTAAACAAAAATTGCCAACTCCACAGAGTTTACAAACAGGATAGTTAGTCCAACTCTAAGAAATCAGCATTTAAGTCTGTCAAAAGTAAAGTGCAAGAGAAATTGAGAGAGATTCTAGAATCTTTACTCCATAACAAGGCAGATGAAATTCATCTTTGTGCTGATAGTAGTAATCTAACATCCTTTTATAATGCCCTGAGGGGTATTTATGGGCCAAAGACCTATGGTACATCTCAAGCACGCAGTGCTGGTAGAGCCATAGTGATCAGTGATGAGATATGATTTGAAGACAATATGTCTTACATTGAAGTCAATCCTCAGTAGCTAAACTTCCAGCTGAAGAAGAGGTTTTGAATTCTACTAGGCTCCTCTCATGTGATAAAATGCCTGGTGCTGATGCTACTGCAGCTCAGATTTACAGGGCAGGGTGTCCAGTGCTCATAAAAAAGTTGACAAATTTTCCAGATTACATGAGAAGAAGTTATCCTCTAAGAGTTCAAAAATGCCTACATTCTCTATCTCTATAACAAAAAGAGAAATAAGTTGTCCTGTGATCATTAGAGTGGGGTCTCTCTCATAGTTATTGATGGCAAGATTCTTGTCAGAATCATCCTTAGTAGGCTCATCCTTCAAATGGAAAATAGTCATCTACCAGAGAGCCAGTGTGCCTTCAGAAAAGGCAGAGGAACAGTAAATATGGTATTTGCTACTCAATAACTCCAGTAGAAATGCAAAGAGCAGAACTGAGATTTGTACACATTTTTTTTAAATCTAATGAAGGCCTTTGATACTGTCAGTTGTGAGCATTTTTGGACAATTATGGCAAAATTTAGTTGCCTGAAGAAGTTCATCAATATTGTAAACCACTTTCATGAGTGAATATTTGCATGAGTTCTGGATAATGGACAGTGCTCTCACGCTTTCCCAAGTAACTAATTGAGTGAAACAGGTCTGTGCACTTGCTCTCATGCTTTTTAGTATGATGTTGTCTTGTGATGTCGTTGGACACTTTCAATAAGGATAAAAACAGCATCAAGGTCAGCTACTGCACTGATGGCAAATTATCTAACTTGAAAAGGCTACAAACCAAGACTAAAGTGTAACTTTTTGTTTGAAGACGACTATGGATTCATTGAAGTCTCTGAAGATGAGATGCAACACAATGTGGATCAATTTGTTGCTGCTTGCACTAATTTTGCCCTAACAATTAACACTGTAAAAACAGAAGTTCTCCACCAACCAGTACCACTATCTATACAGGAAAGCATCAGGTACTAAACAAGGCTATGGAATGCTGTGGATAAGTTCACTTACCTAGGCAAAGTACTTTCTATGAATGTCCACATAGAAAGATGAGCTTGACACATACATTGCCAGAGCTAGCTTAGTGTTTAGTTGACCCTGAAGGAAAGTGTTGGAGAGAAGAGGTGTCAGACAGCCTAGCAAAATAAAGGTCTATAGAACCACTGTACTGATGTCACCATTGCATGCCTATGAAACCTGGACCATTACAGGAAATTGAACTGCCTTAGGAAGATTCTCAAGATTACCTGGCAAGTTGTATGATACTGAGCACTGCGATCCTTTTCAAGTTGAACCACCAAGCATTCAAACTCTACTGCATCCTAGTTGAACTTCACTCTGACTATTCCTCAGTTTACTTTACTGGCTCACCATCCCCATTTTCATCCTGGGTCAACCTATCTTCTTTCCTTAAAACTTTTCCCTTTGTTGGTAGCCTTATTATATTTCATGGATTTAACTATAATCTCTTTGCATAAGACTTCGAGATCTATTGACTACGCTGATCTTAGTCCATCAATATCAATAAGCAATTCATTTTGATATTCCAGAGAAATCTTGATCTCAGCTCCTCCCAAAGAGAATTCATGTATTTTCCCCTGAATTATCCCTCTTGAAATTCCCCTAATAACTTCTTTCTTCCAAAATCACCACCAGACTTCCAATCTCCTAGGTTCATAACCTCAGACTTACCCTGGGCTTATCAGACTTTGCCATTCCACATTCAATCAGTTACTACATTTTACATTTTTGGACTTCTCATCTTTCTATTCCAGCCCATTATCTCTAGTCACACATGTACTTTCTTAGTTTATGCACTCTCCATCACTTACTTAGGCTAATATAGCAGCATCCTCATTGGTTTTTCTGCCTCAAGTTACCATTTGAGTCCATCCTATACACTGATCCCAAAGTATTTTTCCTTAGACACACATCTATCATGAAATTCTCCTACTTAATTAACTCCAAGTGCTTCCAATTCCCTTTAATATAAAATATAAACAACATTTTTTTTTTTGCTTTTAAAGCCTTATGCAATCTGCCTCCTATTAATCATTACAGCTTTCTTGAACATTATTCCCTGTTGCCATACTCTGAGATCCAACAAAACTGTCCTCTCAATTCCTCAGAGATGACCTCCCATTTTCCCATCTTTGACTTGAATTTTTGTGAAATGAGAACTATTAATGAAGAATTATGCTTTCAGAAAATTAAAAGAACATATATTAAAAATCTTTTTAAAAAATATATTTATTTTTAGTTTACAACATTCAGTTCCACAAGCTTTTGAGTTTTCAATTTCCTCCCCCTACCTCCTCTCACCCCTCCACAAGACAGCATGCAATCTGACACAGTCTCTATATATAAATTCATATTAACTATATCTTCACATTAGTTATATTGTGAAGAAGAATTATAACCAATGGAATGAACCATTAGAAGAAGAAACAAAAAAAAAAGAGTAAATAGCATGATTCAGTCTACACAGACTATGTAATTCTTTCTCTAGATGTGGATAGCATTTTCTTTCATAAACCTTTTGGAGTTGTCTTAGATTCTAGCATTGCTGAGAAGAACCAAGTCACACAATGTGGCTGTAACTGTGTACAATGTTCTCCTGATTCTGTTTCCCTCCCTCAGCCTAAGTTCATACAAGACTTTCCAGCTTTTTTTCTGAAGTCTGTGTGCTCATCATTTCTTATAGCCAATAGTATCTTATTATATTCATATACCCCTACTTGTTCAACCATTCCCCAACTGATGGATATTCCCTCAATTTCCAGTTCTTGGTCACTACACAAAAAATCTTCTATAAATATTTTTGACATATTTAACCTTAAATCCTTTTCCCATTTGTATGAACTCTCTGGGATACAGCCCTAGAAGGGGTATTGCTGGGTCAAAGGGTATGCACATTTTTATAGCCCTTTCGGCAGAGGTCCAAATTGCTCTACAAAATTGTTGGATCAATTTACAACTCCATTAACGTGTTAGTATTCCAATTTTCCCACATCTTCACCAGAATTTATGGTGTCCTTGTTTTGCCATATTAACCAATCTGACAAAGTGGGATGTGGTAGCTCAGAGTTGTTTTGATTTGCATTTCTCTAATCAGTAGTGATTTGGAGAATTTTTTTTCACATGACTTCAGGTGATTTCGGTTTCTTCCTCTGAAAACTGCCTGTTCATATCCTTTGACCATTTATCAATTGGGGAATGACTTGTATTCTTATAAATTTGACTCAGTTCTCTAGATATTTTAGAAATAAGGCCTTTATAATCATTTCTCAGTTTTTTGTTTCCCTTCTCATTTTGGTTGAATTGGCATTGTTTGTATAAAAAACTTTCAATTTTATGTAATCAAATTCATCTATTTTACATTTCATAATGTTCTTTATCTCTTCTTTCATCATAAATTTCTCCATTCTCCATGAATCTGACAAATAAACTATTCCTTGCTCCCCTAATTTGTTTATGATGTCAACCTTCATACCTAGGCTATGTATCCATTTGGACTTTATTCTGGTATGTGGTGTCAGATATTAGTCTATACCCAGTTTCTGCCACACTATTTTCCAGTTTTCCCAGCAATTTTTTTCTCAAATGGTGAGTACTTATCCTAGTAGCTGAAGTCTCTGGGTAAGTCAAGCAATAGATTTCTATAGTCATTGACTACTGTGTCTCATGTACCTAATCTATTCCACTGATCCACCACTCTTTTTCTTAAGCAATACCAAATATTTTTGATGATTGCTGCTTTAAATATAATTGAAGATCTGTTCATGTTTCCTAGCCTTTCTTTTCATGGATTCCCTTGATATCCTCCACCTTTTGTTCTTTCTGATGTTATTGTTACTATTTTTTCTAGCTCTATAAAATAATCTTTTGGTAGTTTGGTAGGGCACTGAGTAAGTAATTTATTTTAGGTAGAATTTTCATTTTTATTGTGTTACTTCAGCCTAGCCATGAGCACCTGATGTTTTCCCAGTTATTTAAATCTGACTTTATTTTTGTGAAAAGTGCTCTGTAATTGTATTCATATAGTTCCTTAGTTTGTTTTGGGAGCAGACTTCCAAATATTTTATAATGTCTATAGTAACTTTAAATTAAATTTCTCTTTCTGTCTATTGCTTTGTTAGTAATATATAGAAATGCAGGTAATTTATGTGGTTTATTTTGTATCCTGTAATTTGTCAAAGTTATTTATCCTTTCAAGTATATTTCTTTTACTAGATTCTCTAGGATTTTCTAAGTATGTCATCATATCACCTGAAAAGTGTGATAACTTTATTTCTTCTTTGTTTTTTCTAATTCCTTCAGTTTATTTTACTTCTTTTATTTCTAAAGCTAACATTTCTAGTACCATACTGAATTATAGTGATGATAATGGAAATCATTGTTTTACCCCTGATCTCATTAGAAATGCTTCTATCTTATCATCATTACGTATAATATTTGCTGATGGTTTTAGGTAGGTGGTACTTATCATTTTAAGGAAGGCTTCATTTATTCCTATGCTCTCTGGTGTTTTCATTAGGAATGGGTGTTGTCAAAAGCTTTCTTCACGACTAATGAAACAATCATATGGTTTCTGTTAGTTTTATTGTTTATGTGATCAATTACGCTAATATTTTCCTAACATTGAATGTAGTCCTACATTCCTGCAATAAATTTTACCTGTATTCCCCTGATAAGTTGCTGTAATCTTCTCTATAATATTTTATTTAAAATTTTTGCAACTATATTCGTTAGGGAAATTGGTCTATAATTTTCTTTCTTTGTTTTGACTCTTCCCAGTTGAAGTATAAGTACTGTGTTTGTATGATAAAAAGAACTAGGTAGGATTCCTTTACCTGCTTTTCCAAATAGTCTATATAGTATTGGAATTAAATGTTCTTTAAATCTCTGACAGAATTAGTTTGTAAATCCATCTGGCCCTGGTGATTTTTTCTCAGGGAGTTCATTGCTGGCTTGTTTAATTTCTTTTCCTGAGATGGAGTTATTTAAGTATTTTATCTCCTCTTCTCTTAAACTGAGCAATACATACATACATACATACATATGTATGTATATATATATATATTTAAATTCATCAGTTTCCCAAAGATTGTAAAATTTATGGAAACATAATTGGATAAAATGGTTCTTAATGATGGAAATCATCTTCAAAGAAATAGTTGTTCTAAGAGAGAGGATAAGAGTTTTGAAGCACACACACACACACACACACACACACACACACACACACACAAAACCCAAAAAACTGAAGTAGAGCTAAATGTGACAGAAGTGAAAAGCAACACATTTATAACACAATTATAATTAAAATAAGACATGAATGTTACACAGGTGAAAGCGACTAAGTTTGAGATATAATGAATAAATATAAGGTGAAGAAATTAATTATTAAGTTTGAATTCTTTGAATCCCTTGCCCTTTTTGGTGAATAGATAGATACATTTATTTATATAATATGAATGAAGGAATAAGCATGGCTACATTTTCACAAATGTGGTAAATTTTGGGTAAATGGTATAGAAGAGAAAGTGATGCAACCCAAGCAAGTTCATAGTAATACAGTAATAGGATTGCAATCACTTTACTGTTTAAAATAAAAGATGTGAGAGAATAAAATAAAAGAAAAAGAAGGAATGGACTGAAAAAAAAATCAGTGGAGGAAAACTGTGTAACAAACTCAATTTGTATCTCAAAAGATTAAACAATAAAATAGAACAAGAGAATAAGCAAATAAAACTTAACAATCTGTTGTATATAAGAAATACATCGAAAATGAGATATACAGAATTAAAATGAAGTGTTATCATAGTTATTCCCCAAATTTACAATATTCTAATAAAACTCAGTATTCTTCATAGTTACTTTCCCTGAGACAATTCTCAGTACCAACTGAAATAAATAGGAAAACGTGTTAGGCTATAACCATAGATGATGAACCTATAATAATATTAAACATTCTCTTTCTCTCTCTCTCTCTCTCTCTCTCTCTCTCTCTCTCTCTCTCTCTCTCTCTCTCTGTCTGTCTGTCTGTCTCTCTCTCTCTCTCTCTCTGTCTGTCTGTCTGTCTCTCTTTCTCTCTGTCTCTCTCTCTGTCTATCTATCTACATCTGTCCACATACACATAAACATGTATGTGTGTGACTATGCCAAATTGCACTGCTTGAAATTCATAAAAAATAGTCAAGAAAATTCAGGGAAGTTTTAAATATAGTAGAAATAATTTTGAAAAATTCTGACTACAAATATAAATTTTTTTTTTCAGAAACACATGATGAACATTAAGAGCAAGTAAAGTCTTCCTTTTGCTTTTATTTCCCCAGAGACCAAACCAATCCCTGGAAAAAATATAGGCACATATTAAGGGCTTTTTCATTCATTTATCCATTTATGAATTCCTCTTTCTGGACACATGAAGAAATACATGTCTACTTTTCTGTTGGGCTCCTATAAGAACTAATGATACTCTACTACTGTCATTATTGTCATCTCTTAGTCTGAAGAAATTCATTATCATATCTCCAGTATCTAATCTTGCTTTCTTTAAAGCTAAGTAGCACCTCCTAAAGAATGAATGACTTTCTTAATCTCTCAGTTGTTACTATTCTGTCAAGTTGTTTTGTAATTTACTTTTTGTTGTGTGTATGAGCATGCACATGTGCATGTGTGTGTGTATATGTGTGTGTGTGTGTATGAGTGTGTAATGCAAAGTGGGATCTTTTGCTGTTTTTGTTGTAGTATAATCAAGAAGTATAGTGCCTCTATTTGTTCCAGGATCCATGGCCATTTAGATTTTAAGGCCGAGGATGCTGGAAGGGTGGAGTGTGATGGCAATCAAAGTGGGGTATTTTGCTGTTTTTGTTTTAGTATAATCACATGCCTCTGATTGAATCTTGCTTTTACCAAACAAGAGTAGTTACTAGGAGTAAAGTACATAAATTCTTTAACTAGAAACAGTATGTGTATTTGTATTGTTAATGTGGTTAAAGATCTTCCCTATTCATTAATGGGCTTACTCATTAAAGGGAGTTTGATTTGGGAAGATTTGTAGGAAGGCCCACACCTTTTGTTAATCAGACATTGCTTCTCAAGGGTTGAGATGCCCTCTGGATCTAAATAAAGGTATAAAGACTCTGACTGTGAGATTTTACTTTGGAGTTCACTGGAAGTGTTTGGCCACACAAGGACTCTGGGAAGCCACTAAAGAGCCCCCCAATTTGGAAAGCCCAGGTGTTGGTATTTCTCTCTCTTGTAACTGTGGTCAGATGGTTGGACTTGTCTGTTGATGGTCAGGCAGAGGAAGCCATGTCTGTTGATCTTTGATTTCTCTGTATTTTCTTTGAAGTTCAGGGTGCTGACTCTTCTGAACTAGGTGAATGATGTATTTGCTTGGTTAAAGGAATGGTACATGTGCTTGATTAAAGTGATTGTTAGCCCCTGAAAAGTTGCCTTTCCTTTTATGAGTGCATATCTAAGAATCTGTGGTAGTAGGCTCCCCTGTGTATGTTGGGGTGCTTACTGTTACAGTGTGTTTCCCTAAAGTTCAGATTTGAATATGTCACATGAATCCCATATAATCTTCAGGATAAAATACAAAACCTCATGTTCAAAGCCTGTGAAAGACTAACTCCCTCTCCATCTTTTCTTTCTCCTTACAACTCACTCCCTAATACATACCCTTTGATCCAGTGACACAGGTCTTCTTGTGGTTCCTTGAGCTAGACATTATATTTCATGACTCTGGGCATTTGCTCTGATTTCCCCCATACCTAGAATGCTCTCCCTCCTCCTCTCTCCCTCTTGACTTCCCTGGTTTCCTTCAAGTCCCAATTAAAACTTTCTACAGGAAGCCTCTCCCAATCCCTGTTAATTCTAGTCCCTTCTCTCTCTGAATTATTTCCCATTTATCCTATATATAGCTTCTTTATACATATTTGCTTATTGTGTGTCTTATTAGATTGTGACTTCCTTGAGGGCAAAATTTATCTTTTGCTTCTTTTTCTATTTGGTATGTTTAGCAAAATGCCTGGTGTGCACATAGTATGTGTTTGATTAATATTTATTTGCTTACAGAGAAATTAAAATAGTTAAAACTTCCAAATAGAGCCTCATAAGTGTGTAATGTCATCAAAATTCTATAAAACTTAAATACCCAACTTGCTCCAGCATTGCTGTTTTTTTCTGTAATTATGTGTAATGCTGGCATGAAAACTTTTTCATGTATAACTGCTTTTATGTATAGCAATTTTGGATTACATTTCCACAATAGAATTATTGAGCAAAAAGTTATGATTATTTTCTCAACAATTAATGTACCATATATGTCACAATGCTTGTCATAAGTACTCAATAAAAGATTCTTGATTGATCAAATTACAAAGTTACTTTCCAAAATATTCAATAAGCTTGCTATTTCACTTTTGATGATTGTGTACTTGTGATTCCTAATGCTAACAGCATTGAGTTTCATTGTTTGTAGTTATTTTTCCCAACGTGATTGGTGTATATGCAGAGGGAGGAGGCAGGGTTTCACAAAATTGGTTTAATTTCATTTCTTTGATTATAAGAGAGGTTGAACATTTTCAAGTGATTATTAATTACTGCTCTGAAAATGCACTTGATATCTTCAAGTCACTTTATATTTATTTTCTTGTTCTTAAAAAAAGCTTACAAGGCAAGTGCAATAGGCATAATTAGAGTGATTTTATAGATGGTGAACTTAAATCTCAAAGAATGGAAATAGCTTGCACAAGCTTATATTAGTAGTTAATCTCAGGTAGGTATTGAACCCTGACCTTCCTGACTTCATATTCAGCATTATTCATTAGATTATATCCTGTCTCCTCTTCGTTTGTACTTAACTGACATTTTGAAAGTTAAAAACAAACAAACAAGCAAAAACTATGGTTCTTTTTTTTAAAAAAATTCATGTCTTTCTTTAAAAAATACTTGCAAAAGAATGAGATATTTTCTGTGTTTTTTCAATGAAGGCTGTTTTTACAATAAAGTAGCTATAAGAACAAAAAAAATGCACTTAGTGCTGGAGAAAATAACTGGTATTTTTTTTTTTAAATCAGGCTGTGATAGGTAGCCTCACATTAAGAAGGTAGAGATGGATCTGACAATGTGAGTCTTGACAATAATAATGCATAATCAAAGCAACTTTTAGATACTATCTCACATGAGTCAGAATGGCTAATATCACAGAAAAGGAAAGCGACAAATGCTGGATGGGATGTGGGAAAATTAAAACACTAATGTACTATTGGTGAAATTGTGTACTGATTCAACTATGCTGGAGAGCAGTTTGGGACTATACCTGAAGTATAAAACCATGAATAAATACTTTTTGATTAAACAATATCAGTATAAGGTCTGTATCTCAAAGAGAGAAAAAAAGGAAAAGAACCTATGTGTACAAAAATACTTATAACAACTTTTTTAGTGATGGCAAAGAGTTGGAAATTGAGGGTATATCCATTAATTGGGGAATGATTGAAAAGAAATGCTGTATATGATTGTGATGAAATAGTACTGTGCTTTAAGAAATTATGGGCATGAGTGAAGTGAGGAGAACCAGGAAAATATTACACAGAGTATCAATCACAGTGCGTGATGACTGTTTTTTGATAGACTCAGCCTTTTACAGCAATGCAAGTAGATAAAACATTTCCAAAGGAGTCATGTAAAATATCATCCAACTCCTGAAAAAGAACTATGGAGTCAGAACATAGAATGAAGCAGACTATTTTCTCTTTTGTTATGTTTTCTTTTGTTTTTACTCATTGTTTCTCCCATTCATTTTAATTCTTCTATGCAACATGACTTTTTTGAAAATGTATTTAACAGGAATGTATGTGTAGAGCCCATATAAGACTGCATGCTGTCCTGGGGAAGGAGCGGAGAAAGAGGAGGAAAAGTTTGGAATTTATGGAAGTGATTGTTGAAAACTGGAAAACAAATAAGTGAATTTTTAAAAAAAATTCTGAACTAGGGACAAATAATAATAAAACAGAAGAGACAGAAAAGACTTATTTTTTAAAATCAAACACCAAAAACGTAATGACGAACAAGATGCTTTCAGCTTGGAAAGGATTACATGAACTGATAGAAAGTAAAATGAACAGAACCAGGAGAACATTGTACACAGTAAAAGTAACTTTATATGATGATCTGCTATGAATAACTTAAGTTATTCTCAGCAACACAATGATCCAAGACAATTCCGTACGTTATAAGATGAAAGGTTCTGTCCATTTTAAGCAAAAGAACCTGCAGAATCTGAATGCAAATCAAAGATACGTTTTCTTTATTTTTCTGGTTTGCTTTTTCTTTGTGTTTTCTTTCACTATATGACTTACACGGAAAAATGTTTTGCATGACTATACATTTATAGTCTGTCGAATTCTTTTCCTTCTTAATGAGGGGGGAGAAAATTTGTAACTCAAAAACTGAATTAAAAATATTAAAAAATGCTTTTACATGTAATGAAATATAATATTGAATAAGAAACTGACTCTTGAGGGAAGAAAGAGAGTGAGAGAGAGAGAAAGAGAGGGAGAGAGAGAGGGAGAGAGAACAAAGCTGTATATTTATAAAAACTCAGGAGAATTTTACAGGTTTACAAATGACTTGGAATGCAAAGGGATGACATTCATCTAATTTTATTCCTTCTGAGACAAAGTTCTGTCACATAGTTTCTTTTCTCCTGCATAAATTTTATTTGTATACTTGATAATATACTTGATATGCTACAAAGTGGACCCAATACAAGGGTTAGAAAAAGGAATACTGGATTTCTCAGTTTGTGTGTGTGTGGGGGGGGAGGGGATAGGGGATAGTTCAAATTAGAGAAAATATGTATGTGCACCTCTTAATAAAAATAGCAATTTTAAATTTATAACTGTCATATTAATAATAATTATAAAGATGGCTTGTATGTATTAACCTGGTCCCAATCCATCACGACTGAGGAAAAATATTGACTCTCTAATGAACTTCTACTAAGCTCCAGCTCTGTTGTAGTGTGAATTAAATGGTGAATTTAGGAATCAGGCAAATTATAAATCTAGTATATAGGCTTGACAGGCTTTGTGAATATTTTGATTTAACTTCTTACTTTCCAATCTAGAATTTGTTTTTACACAATGTTACTTTCTTCCTTTTTAAAATCTATTTATTTATTTATCTATCTATTTATTTATTTATTTAACTTTTAACATTTATTTTAACAAAATTTTGGGTTCTAAATTTTCTCCCCATTTGTCCCCTCCCCCCATCCCAAAACACTGAGCATTCTATTTGCCCCTATCACCAATCTGCTCTCTCTTCTTTCATCCCTCTCTGTCCTTGTCTCCATCTTCTCTTTTGTCTTGTAGGGCCAAATAACTTTCCATACCCCTTTACCTGTATCCTTTTTGAGCTCTTCCATGGGCTGAGCCCATTGAGTGGGCTGGGATATAGTAGCCTTGACTTCTGTGTCTTTGCCTGATGGTAAGCATTGTTCTTCCTCATCAGAAAGGAAGGGAGGAAATGCCTGTTCACCAAGAAAGTAACCTTCTATAGTCTTATTTCTTTTCCCTTTTCTGGGCATTTTCCCAGCCAGTGACTTGACTTCTGAATATTCTCTTCACACCCACTTTGCCTCCAGGTCTGCCCAGCCAGTGCTTGGGGTCTGAGATTCAAATGCTGCTTCCCAGCCTCAGGGGTTGGGTGGAGGCAGGGCTGCTATTCAGTTCGAGATTAAGTTCAGCTGCTCAGGTGGGGGCAGGGCTGCTGCACGGGGCTCAGTTCCCTCAGGGGGTTTATGCAGAGACCTTCAATAATGGATCTGGGCTCCTGCCTGTTTGGGGAGCTCTGGTCTGCTCCCACCTCCGCTGCTGCCTCCCAAGGGGGCCTGAATTATGGGGGCACCCCACTCCCCTATCGACTGGCCAAAGAGACCCTCTTACTGACCCTTGTCACCTGTGGGTGGAGGGACGCACTTGGCTGCTGGAGATTCCATCCCTGAAGCCTTCTCAGATCTGCTCCTCTCGGTGCCGCGTGGACAAGGCAGGGCTGGGCTCGATGTTACTTTCTAACTAAAATTAATTCCTTATTCATTTAGTTAGATATCATATTATTAAAGAAAAAGCATTTTATTTTCTCTTAGATTGAAACTTCCCTGAGTTTATAAAATACTTCCATGTTAGAATCCAAATTAATGTCTCCTTTTTTAGGTAAAATTAAAAAAAAAAAGTACTACTATTTTTGTCTCAACTAATTATGAAAACAGGAACCAGATTAGTTTTCAAAAAAATAAAATCATGAATACAAATTTCTTTTTTATTTTAATTTCACATGAATTGAAATATACATGACAACATTAGCCTTTTATTGCATATGTTTCATGAAATAGGATTTATATATTTTATTATAAGGCTATAATTGCTTAGATATCTGGAAGGGGGCGATAGAATCATTTTCTTGTGAATTTTTGAGACCTAGCTGCTTCTTCATTGATTAATGAAACCATTATCAGCAGAAATGACTCATTGTAAAACTGCAAATGTAAAATGCAATATGTAAAATGTAAATGTAAAAAATAAAATTGAGTAAGAAGAACCCACAAAGAGATATACCTGGGTCATGAATAAGGGAAAGGGTCATCTTTCTGATGAAGTTAGAGGTTCACCATTTCACTGGTGGCTTCCCCAGGACCTAACATAGGATGTACTCTGTTAAAAAAAAAATCAAACAAAAAAATCACATTAGATGTATGAATGATGCAATTTCAACTCCTATCTCCAAGCATGCCTCAGGGACAACAGTCAATAGAGAAGTTAATGAAGAGAAGGCATTCCAAGTGACTTCTGGACATACTAGATAGAGAATTCATACTGCTCATTTTTTTCTCTGTCAGAGCAATTGTGAACAAAAGATGTTGGCTCCAGACAATTAGAAAGAAAGTTGAGAGATGCTGTTAGTCTCACAGAGAGAAATGGAAAAAAGACATGAGTTGAAAGCAAGTGAATTTTTCATGAGATCCTTTCATGAGGAATGAACTTATTTCCATATAGAACTTTTGAAACAATCTGTTAACTGCCTCTGTTTTCCATAAAGGGTGTAGATAAAACCTCACCCAGGAGGTTTTACTGGAGGCAACTTAGCCTCTAATAGAAAAAAAAAAGTCACTTACTATAAGGACTAGCAATATGAACTACCAAGAAGAATCATCAAATATGCTGAATTTAACTTTCCAGGTGTATGTGGAAAAAGAAAAAACAAATTATACATATAATCAATGTTAAGGTATTCTAGGGTTCAACTCATCCCAACAAACATTTATTGAATACAAACTGTATTATGGCATTCTTTGGTGTACCAGAGATACAAAATAACCACACACACAAAAAAAAATCAAACCTCAAGTCATGGAACTTACATTAAAAAAAAAAAAAAGCTTCCTTCTCCCTCACTTCATTTCCAGGGAACAATAACAGACATTTTCATACCAAGTTGTCTCTCTAGCAGAGAAGTTAAATAAACTCAAATATCTGTAATTTCTGCTTTATCAAGGAAAATGAAATATTCTTTGCAATTAACTAAGATACAATTCAAGGAACAAATGAATAAGAGAGAAGTATTAAAAAGGAAAGAGAGAAGTCATAACATGAGTGGGGAGGCTAGAGGTAGAGGGTAGAAGACTAACAAAAAATAGAACAATGATTGAACATTTAGAGTCACTTAGTCAACTGTACCAATTATCTAACAATGAGGCATTTGGACAATCTCATATTGAATATGTGGGTGTTATCAGAGAAGTGGTCATGTTGTAAGGCTAAGAGCATAAGGAGACAAGTTAGTTTGTGACTCCCAAATAGTTTGTGGCTCCCAAATAGTTTGTGACTCCCAAATGAGTCAGAGATTCTGAGACATCTATTTAGGTTAAACTGATAAGAATGATAACTCTCCAGGGTACATGTAAGGAGAGACATGATAAAGCTTAGCCCCCACATGACTTGTTAGAAATTAAAACCACTGGCCAGACTACTCTTCCCAAACCTGGGAAATAAGGCGATACCCAAGGGTTTGGCTTCTGCATTCCTCCGCGTCCATCTCAGGGCTGCACCACTTGTGCCCGCCTGCAGTTACCTCCTTGGCCCAGGGACCTTCCAGCTACCCCCCAAGCCCGTCATTGTGGACTAAAGACAGGAGCTTGAGCAGGAGCACAGGTTCTTGAGTCCCGAGTTCACTCCTCCTCCAGGGGGACAAACCTGCTCAAGTTCCAGCTAGAGAGCCAGAACATGCTGCAGCTGCACAAGGTTCCTCACATCGCTGAGTACTTTGTAGGAAACATGCTGGCCGTTACCTCCTCGGACCCCAACGCAAAGGTGAAAACCAACCTCTTTCTGGGCATCTGCACCCAGATGGAGGCCTGGGGGCCATCTTCGTGCTGCGCAACACCATCTAGAGCCAAGGTGTCGAGCTCTCCTTCCACCTGTACAACTACCACAACGCAGGAAAAACAGGTGCTCGGACTTCTGGCACCTAGATCACAACCTCGTGTAGCTCCGACGCTCTGCCAGAATACTGTACTTTTGAGGTGGACATGAAGCCAGTGGACTGCCCACCTCCCCACTCCACTACCCAACCTTTCCCCCCACCCCCTACCCCGGAGATGCACATGAACGAGTTCGAGGTCAAGATGAAGTCCCAACGGTGGGAGCGTCCCAAGTTCAATATCAAGAGCATCCGCTTTGTCCTGTGACTGACCAAGGACCAGCTGAAGGGCTCCTTGAAGTAAAGCCGACCCTGGCTTGAGTTTGACCTAATGAGGGAGTTCAACCTGTTCAAGATCGAGGCGGAGATATGGGAGGAGATGGAGCCATATCGGAGGTCCTGAGGCATACGGTGCCCGGGCCGGACCCTCGAGAGTCCGCTGCTACTGGAGGCAGATCGCCTCTTGCTCCCACCTCTACTTCATCTGATTTAGGGCCACCATCTGGTCCTCTCATATAATGTGAGGAAGGCTTTTGGCTGACCAGGATGTCCATCCAGAGGCTTAAGCAGTAAGACCCGCCCAGATCAGAGCCTTGTGTCCTCTGGGGGCTGGGAAAGTGAGAGCTTGGGCTCACTGTGAATACAACCAGCTCACTGACTGATGTTCCCTACTCCCTGATGAATCTTTGGTGAGCACAGAAGCAGTACAATAAATGTTTATTAAACACAATTTTTTTTAATTAAAAAGAAATAAAAACAATTGCCAACTGTTGGTGATTCATGTGAGAACAAAAAATAGCTCCAGAAACAAACTAACAAATATTACTAGAGATCATGAAGTCTTTTGGAACAAATCAAAGATGATAACTGAATGTAGGAATTTCAGAAGAGTGAAACTGATTGAAAAAGGCAATGAAAGAAATGTGGGTTTACACACTTTGTCTTGACTTAATGGATTAGTGGGTCCTTGATTAAGGATGGAGTGCACCTATTATAGTTCAAAACATCTACTTGTTTGTTTTTGTTTGTTTGGGGAGACATGAGGAAGTACCTGCATTTTCTTATCTTCTTCTTTTCTTTTCTAGATACTTTCATGCCCTATTAATTTTACAACAAGGAATCGTTTGGCCAAAAATATGTTGTCTCTCTGCAATTCCAAAATTAGACTGAAAGAAAAAAGAACATTTAACTTTGAGTGAATTGACAGTTGATGATGAGAAGAGGGAATATATGAAGGAATTTTATGTGAAAGACAATATGTATAACTTAAGCAAATGGACCAAAATCCAATTTTATATACTACTTGTGTATGTTTGCATGTGATGGACACATAGGAAAATACATTTCTAATAGGAATATTTGGATAGATTTGTTCTTATTTTTATTAAGCTAAATAGTGTGTGATTTTTAATCATTACCTTTTTTTTTTTTTTTTTTAGTTTTAAAATAACCTTTTTAGGGGGTGTAGCCAAGATGGTGGAGCAGAAAGGTGCATATACCCTAGTGCTTCCACCACAACCCATAAAATGCCTGTAAAAAATGACCCTCAACAAATTCTAGAGCATCAGAAGCCATAGAACAGGTGAGGGAAAGAGGTTTCCAGCCAAAGGTAACCTGGAAGGTTGACAGAAGAGGTCTATCTCACAGGACACTGAGTTGAGCTGGTCCAGTCCAGTCCACACTTCACTGTGAGGAACAGGACCTGAACATACCTCCAGGGCAGAGTCCCCAGCAGGGAGGGTCCCAGATCCCTCAACCACAAGTGACAAAGAAACCTCCAAAGGTCAGTGTGAGAGGGCTTTCCCAGTTAGGAGAGAGGGGAGCAGGAGCAATAGCCTCAAGTGACAGCAGCAACAGCAGCAGCAGACTGCAGGCAGCTACAGTGGCCTGGAAGCAACCTGAGTCCATTGTTCAGGTAGCTCATCTTAAAGCCTCTGGCAGTAGGCATGAACTGATCTAATCCTCAGCCCTGAGTGATGGCCCCACTCTCCCAAAGCTCTGGAGAATCGAGCTGTTGAGCCACGTCTCTGCCTTGGGGAGAGGAGGGGTAGTAGGATAATCTTCTTGACAAAGGATTCAGAACTGGCAGGGAAAATGTCCAAAAAAGGGGAAAAAAATAAAGCCATAGAAGCTTATTTTCTTGGTGAACAGGTGTCTCCTCCCATGGCTTCAGATGAGAAGAAACAAGGCATACTGTTACAGGAAGTCAAAGCCCCTGTCTCCAGGTCTTCCAAAGGGAACTTAAACTGCACTCCGGCAAAAAAGAGCTTGAAAAGCAAGTTAGGAGCTTGCTAAAGGAGAACCAAAAAAAAAATTGCTGAGGAAAATAACACTTTAAAAAGGGGCTAACTCAATTGGAAAAATAGGTCCAAAAAACCAATGAGAAGAAGGAGGCTTTAAAAAGCAGAATTAGCCAAATGGAGAAGGTTGCAAAGCTCACTGAACAAAATAGTTCTTTGAAAGAGAGAATTGAATTCAGGGAAGCTAATGACTATGACATAAACCAAGCAATTAAAAAACAAAACCAAAAGTTTGAAAAAATAGAAGATAATGTGAAGCATCTCATGGGAAAAAGAACTGACCTGGAAAGTAGATACAGGAGAGACAATTTAAAATTTATGGGAATACCCAAAAGTCATGATCAAAAAAAGAGCCTAGACGTTATCTTCCATGAAATTATCAAGGAAAACTGTCCTGATATTCTAGAACCAGACGGCAAAATAAATATTGAAAGAATCCACCAGTCACCTCCTGAAAGAGACCTGCAATGAGAAACTCCTAGGAATATTGTGGTCAAATTTCAGAGTTCCCAGGTCAAGGAGAAAATACTGCAAGCAGCTAGAAAGGAACAATTCGAGTATTGTGGAAATAAAATCAGGATAACAAAGGCTCCATAGGATTTAGAACTTTCTATTTATCTTTCTTCTTTGAGACCAAATATTTCATTTGTAATTTTGCAATTTCATGTTTGATTCTTTGTTTTGTAGTGGTTGTTCTTTCCATTCATAGTTTTGTAGTTACTGTCAATATCATCTTTTTGACTTTGCTTAATTCATTTTGCATCTACTTATTTAAGATTTTCTGTTGTTTTCTGTATTCTTTATATTCTTATATTCTTATTTTCTTATAGTGTAGTAATGATATTCCATTGCATTTATGTATAACATTTTCTTTAGACATTCCTCAATCAATGAATATCTCTTTTGTTTGCACGACTCTTTTTTTTTTTTTACCACAAAACTTACTGCTTAAATGTTTTGGTGTACTTGAATCATTTATTTTAGGGAATGACTGTCATTAGTTGTACCTATCAAAGCAATCTCTGGATCAAAGTGACACTTTAGTAACTTCATTTGCATAAATCCTTTTTTCTTTCTTTTTCTCTATTTTTTCAGAGGCTAAATCAAAACTCTCTTTTACTTTTTTCCAGGGACACAGCATTACCACAGAGTCAACAAAGGGATGCTCTTTCTTTCTTCCAAGTAAATATGGATTCACCATAATTATGCATTGGGCAATTTACTTTCACCTTGTTTTTAGAAATCAAGGCATCTAGTAATAGTACAACCTTTTAGTTCCAAAGCCCGTACTAAAGAGTTGTCCAAACAATCCTCAAGAACATATGCATGTTGCTGATTGAGAGAAACTTAGAGAATTAATTCAGAATCAATGGAAAAGGAACTCATCCCTTAACTAGCATGGAGTTGCTTCAGCCATAAGGAAGGGCCAGAAGAGATTAGTAAGGACTGTTCTGAAAAGGAGTTCATTCTTATCAAGTAAGTCTTCATAAAGAATAGATCTAAGAAACTGTTAGACTGAAAAGTCAGTTCCCCACCTAGAATGGGATTTATTAATTATAGACATCACTTTTATGTTTATGAACTCATGCAATTGGCTGTCAAGTTTATTAATGAAATAGCTATGCAATGTCCAGTCTGGGTCTGTGTCCTCCCATCCTTGCTGTATACTTCTCCAAAGAGCTCTGATTTCTTCTCAGGCAAGAAGTTTCTCCTAAAGATCACAGGAAATGATCTCACTGTGTAGCAAAACCCTATGATTTAGACTCAATGTAATATCCCTGTCCCCATTTAGAGGCCACATATCTTCAGTGTTATTCCTTCTCATTAAAGAAATAAGATTTTCCTCTTCCACCCTCCCTCTTTCAACTTTCCCTTTGTTTCCCACCTATTTTCTTACAATCCCTATTATTTCTAAGATACTACAGTAAGTATTTTAATCAACCACCTCAATGATCCAACTTCCCTCTAATTTTCATGTACCATCTTTCTATTTTTCAATTCAGTTCCACAAAATTCATTGATTTGTGGGGGTGGGCATATGAGATTAATTCAATAGTATTCCCATTCCTCTTTGTTGTTCTTTGTTTATTTCAATTGTGGCCAAACGTTTGTGACCTCATTTGGGTTTTTCTTAAGAAAGATACTGGAGAAGTTTTGCCATTTTCTTCTCCAATTCATTTTATGAATGAAGAACTGAGGAAAACAGGGTTAAGTGACTTATCCAGAGACATATAACTGGTAAATGCATAAGGTCAGATTTCAATTCAGATTTCAACTCAGAAAGATAAATCTTCCTGACTTTAAGCCCAGCAATATCCATTGTGTCACCTGATTGACCTTGCCAATTCCTTTACTATTTCTAAATTCTGCTTCAATTTTTGTCCCCTTAGATATTTTAAGATAGAAATTCTGTTATTTCACTTTTAAATTAATTTTTGTCTCTCTAAAATTTTGTTTTAATAATTTCTAAATATTAAACTAAGTTATTTAATTAAATTTGATCTCCTTGTTCATTGCATTTATTACATTTCTTTTATTTCTAATACTTGGTGTGCTTACCAATTGAGTTATCTGTTCAGTTTAAAAAATTCAGGGATATCTCACATGCATCTTTTAATGAAATTCATGTTTTGTTTTGTTTTTTTCACTCACTATTAGACTCAGGTTTGTACCATGTATCATTTTGGGTTATATCTTGATTTCCTTTGTTTTGTAGACTATCTAATTTCATTCCCCTCTGTGGATTCTGATGGGTAGAGTTTAGTCTTGTATTGTTTGAAATTCCTTTCCTTTGTATTTGGAGATCTTTTTCCTTGTCACTTGGATAATTTGCTGTTTGTCAGTGAAACTGTTGACTTCAAATAGGATTTCTCTTGGAGTTTGAAATAAAGAATTTTTCTAAGTTTTCTTTGAAAGCAAGTTTTAAATTATTTTGATTTTTGTTTCTTTAGATTTAAAACTTTGGGAAGTTTTCTTATTGTTTCTTTCATTTAGGTACTTAGATTTTGTTTTTTAATTGTCATTCTTTTGAGTCTATAATGCTAAATTCATTCCTATTCATTCGATCTTCATCTATAATGTGTTTTGCTTGTATTGAGATAATATATTATTGATAACATTATAGATATTTTTACTTCTCTTCTTGACTTTCACTTCAGCATATTTGCATTTCCAATCTATTATTTTCTCTTTCACATCATTGGAGAGACTCATCACCAGTGATTCAACTCTTTCTGTTTTCAAAATTATTTCTGTGGTACTGGACAAAATTATGCCATTTATATTCTGTTTTAACCATACAGATCTTTCATGTGCTCTTAAGAATCTATATCATCACATGTTTCAGTAACTGGTGACTTAATTTTCTTTATTTTTCAATGCTTATTTACATACATTTGTAATATTTTATTTCTCTTGTATTCATCTTCCCTCCTGATTTTGTAATCTTATCTATTGATTTATCTGTTTGTGCTCTGTGTTTTTAATTCAGCGTTCCTCCACTGGAGATCTTTATTAGTTTTAGCTTTTCCCTTTATCATTCTTTTGCATTTTTTCTTTCACTTTCCACTTTGATTCATTTACCACTGGGACCAAAACTCAAACTGATTTCAACCTCCTCTTATATTGGAGGATTCACTTTTAAGTGGCTGGTCCCTGCCTGAAGTAACTTGTAGGGGACTAGGACTGGCTACAGCTAAAAACCAGTAACCTTTTAAAACCAACATAACTCCACAAGCTAAGTTCCTGTCCTTGTTTTGTCTTTTTTGATATACTACTATGGTGAGTCAGGATCTTCTAATTTGGGGAGAAAGCTGAAATACTAATTTTGGGGATCCTTAAACCAAAAGATGTTTTGAGTATACAGTGTCTTGACTTCTTATGCCTGTTCCACCGAAGTGCACTGAAATTGTGGCAATGCTATGGGGCAAGATGAATGGGTAGAGACTGCAGCAGCACAAGTTATCCTTCATTGATAACAGACCAGAATTCTTTGAATGATTTTGTGCCCTGTGGGAGGATGGAGGATGATAGTAATATGGTGCTGAGTGACCACTAGAAATAGAGATTAGCATTCACTACAGTTAATTCAAGGGCTATAACCTTTTTGAGCTTCTTGTTGAACATGCTCCACCCCTTCAGATTCAACCATAATTGCTATGCCTATGAAGCATAACCCTAGTAAAAATTTAATGAGGCCTCGAGAAAAATGCTCAATCCTCTATTTTTTGTTCATGTCACTTCACTGCATTTATTGATTTTGTTTCTGAGTAATCAGGGTTGAGTGACTAGCCCAGAGTCACAGAGCTAGTAAGTCTCAATGTCTGAGGCTGGATTTGGAGTCAGGTTCTCCTAACTCCAGAGCAGGTTCTCTGTCTATTGCACCATCTAGCTACCCCACATATGGCTTTGCTTTAAATGAAATGAGCATCTATTCTTGATTCATTTGAGAGATTTAACATGTAATAGGAGTATTATTCTGGAGTCAGAGGATTGGAATTTGAATATTGGCTCTTGTACTTACTATTCATGTAATGTTTGGTCATTCACTTAACCTCACTAATCAATGGCCAGTTTCTGAATTCTGTTTCCTACTATAAACTCTTATGAAAACTATTTCAGTACAGAACACTGGAAAGGATAACATACCTCTAATAAAGTAAGATAGATAGCCGCTCATCTACTCTAAGAAAACTGAGATTGCAAATATATCTTCATATATTTTATTTTTTGTAGATGAATGACATCTATGATGATGACAGTGATAATTACAACTTCTGTATTGGTTTGGTCCTTAGGAGATGTTGAAAACAAGGCTTCCTCTATAGAATATTGTCTGTCATAAAACAAATGATTAAGTGGGTTTCAAAAACCTTCCCTGGTGCAGATGGAGAGTAAATGTACAGGATAAGATCCATGAAAGAACATTAAGCCTAATACATCTTCTAATTAAGGAGAAATCACTGAGCTACACACAACTTGGGAGTGGAAAGAGATGTCAGTGTCAGCTTTCAAAAGTAATCCTTTCTGTGATACTCAATAAATGGTCATCCAGATTTGCTTGAAGGCTTTCAATGAAAGAGAATCAACTATTTCCCAAAATGTCCTATTCCAGTCAAATAACTCAAATTGTTGGGGATCATTTTCACATATCAGGAATGTTCGACTATTTACTAAAGTAATTTAGTTATCTTTTCCACATAGCAGCTGTTTAAATACATGGATATTGTCATCCAAAACAAATTGTCTCCCCAAGATTCCATCAAACTGAGAAACAAGATATATAGAAGATAATACACTATTGGAAAACTGAGTTTTGATCGCATGTATACTATTGTACATAGTATTTTCTTTATAGATGACAAACATGTATCATTGTAATATTGATGATTGCAATTTCTGTATTAGTCTGAGCCTTGCAAAAATAAGTAAGTAAGCAATAGTATTTTTGAAAAGTTCCCACACAGAATTTGTTAGCCCCCCCTTTTTTCTCTTTGGCAACCAATTCTCATTCTGCCACTTAGCTGCAGAGGCTTTTCAATTCCAAATGTTCATTGAACATTTTTTTTTCTGTTACAGTTCCCCATTTTCTCTATCTCTCTTTCAAATCTACTTCTACCCCCGTCAAGGCCTGCTCAGGATCAGTGAGTAGTTGGAAAGTATCTGATAAACTAATTCAGACAAAGTAGTTAACTGTACCTCTGAAACCAAACTGAAACTTTCCCATTAGCCACATATCATTTGTACCAGGGGAATAGTACATTAAAAGAGAAGAAAATAAGTAGTCACCAGTGCCACATATGTGTTAGAAAATTTTCCTTTTTTATCTACTGTGATTATGGTTGTCTGACTTCTGCTTGAAATAGCCAAATCCCTCTAAGTAACATTCACCAGACCAATGAAGAGAATCAAAGTTCTCCTCAGGCTGCTGGAAACTTTGCACATTGAAATAAATTGACATTACTGCTACACTTATATATCACGATTATTTTAATAATTTCTGGTTCAGTATTTTTATTTCCCTGAGTATCTTCATTTCTTCTGGCAGTTGGTGGCACAGTGGATAGAATGATGGTGAGCCTGGAAACCTGAATTCAAATCCATCCTGAAACACTTATCAGCTGTGTGACCTTGGCAAATCACTTGATGTCTGCCTGCTTAAGATTCCTCAGCTCTGAAACAAATACAATAAAAGGTACCTCACATACATCTTGGGAGGATCAAATGTGATATCCATAAAAAGTGCTTATCATAGTGCCTGGCACATACTTAGCACCATGTAAATGCTGAATCTCTTCCCTTACTTTTCTACTGAAGTCACGCTCCAATGATACCATCTGGCATGAATTTTCGGTGTTTGAAAGTCATGCTCTGTGGTTAATTCTTGTAAGTTGTTAGCATTGGTTCAGTCATAAACTCTGTCATTCAACAATTACCGTAACTAGGTTATTAGATCATCATTGCAATGTAAATTACCAATCAATACGATTTTTCAGTTATGAAATCCCTGTAAGGCCTTCTGAGGAAATGTATTTCATTAAAGTGTTTTAATCAGAGAAATAAAACCAAAGATCCTTGTAATAATGTTTACAAAACTCAAATTTCTTAATTAGTTTGCATTTAGATTGGATTGACCATGAAGTAGATTCACTATGATGATGAATCTGTTTGAAAATAACTATTTCAATAATTATTTTACAATGTGCATATGGTTTAATTTTGACATATTAAATCATCAATGAAATTAATTTCCTGTGGTAAATGTACCCTAGAGAAAGTGAATGTATTCTGTATTTTAGCAAAGTGTCTACTTCATCTGTGCGTGTGTGTGTGTGAGTGTGTGTGTGTGTAGGAGAGGATGCCAGCACATTAATGTAAATGTGACTATATATATAAAATTCAGATAAACCCTGAGACCAATGATGGAGGTCAGTGTCAAAAATCATCCTCTTGGAGACTGGGAAAATTCTAGATCCAAATCCTTTTGATTGAAAAATCTTATCCAGGAATTCAATAGGTTAAATTAAGAAATGAATACTGCAGGATTAAGTTTTGTTTAACATGTTTTACTTCTTCAACACAGGATGGTCATAACAATCCTGAGAGTAGTGTAGAGAATGGAAAAATTCTATAAAGTATTTGAAAAGGTCTTGGATTAAACAAGCAGCTATTTAGGAGAGAATGTATCTTCCTTATTAATGGTCCATGTCAAATGGCTTTTCCAAGTACTTCAGAGAGATTGGAAAGGTTGGGTGATTTATAGCTGACAGCATCGAAATGATGAATATTCAAAGCATGAAAATGGGAACTTTTTCTCCTTTTATTAGCTAATAATATAATCTGTCTGTTCTTTTAATTGCTTTGATTTCCTTTAAATTTCTATCTATTGGTTTTCTCATTAATTCTACAAGATCTAGCCAGTTACTTTAGAGTATAATTAGTGAAATCTTTTTTTTTTTATCTTTCTTTTTCATTATGAGTCATTTGGTACCATCAAATGAAATAATCTAATTGTGCAACATGAAAGGTAGAGCAGAGCTGCAGTATAATCTTTCATCTGGATAAACAGCCACTTTTTTTTTTTTTAACACATGAGCAGTAATCATCATTCAGATTATTTTTCTGTGGTTCTTAAGGTTACAAGCTAAATTAAACCTATGTAATACTAGAGCTGGAATATGCCACTGCCTGATCATCTAGTCCAACTATACATTTTATAGATGAGTAGTGGGAATGTAGACTTACCTAAGAATTTAAATTTAGTAACAAAAGAATGACTAGATTCCAAATTTTTTGACTCATTGTTCATTTTGTTTTCCAGTATCACACATTCAAACTAATACTATTCTTAATCATTGTAAGGATCATAAATAATACACAGTGATAGGTACAAGATGTGTAATTTCATCAATTAAAGGGAACTCCCAGGTAAAGAATCTTCCTCTAAAAATACAGATGAGCACCTTCTCTGCAATTTTCTATGCTACTATAAGATTAAATGGTTTGCCAAAGTCAAAGAGCTAATATATGTTAGAGTCTATACTTAAGTCTAGGAAGACGTGAGTTCAAAGCCAACTCTCTCTCCACTCTCCTAGTCTGTCTATCAAATTCACCACAGCTCTTTATAATTTGAAAGCTGTTTTTATTTTTCCCACTCTGTGCCATAGGAGAGGCCCTTATTCAAAAAGGGCCTCTCCCCTTTTTCAAAGGATGGCCCTTCCTTTTACTAGAAATGTTTATTGAGATTCATATCATCTGCACATACACTGTAAGATAATAAATAAGAAAACTTGACTGATGCTGGGAGATTGTATCACAATATGTCAACTGGTGGTTTAATAAAGTCTACAATTTATCTAGCATGTTTTTGGTGTTGTCATGTCTGAAACTTTTTTTCTGGATGGAAAATAAGGCAAATGCTTATGTCTATTTACAGATATGTTTCCAAGCAGGGTTGTAATCTAGCTTTTCTCCTAGTCAATCCAAGTCCTTGTCTGTCATCCCACACATACACCTGTAAAACTGAATTATATGAATTATTTTAAGTTAATGGACTCCGAGCAACTTTCTGATTTAGTGCAGTGACTCAATAGTAAAGGACTAAGTAAAAGAGACTATGTGAGACATAAAACTCCTTCATTGCAATGATTTAGAAATTTTAGATAAGAAAAGAATGACTTAGCTTTTTGTCTCTGAAGCTGGTTTGTAATGTAAGAATCTATTAGGGAATTTGCTAGTAAGGCCTCTGGCTATAGAACAACAGTTATCTTCATGAGTGGGCATAAGAATTGAAGTATGGAATGAACAAGAGGAACAAAGGAAGAATTTTCTTCCCTAAAAGTTTTCTAGGGTGTACTTCTAGAAGTTAACCCCCACTTTCAGTAACAAAAAGAGTAATTGTGTTGAATAAACTTAAAATAATCCTCACTATATAATTTCCCTTTCTTTGGGAAAATGAAGTATCAGAACTTCTCAGATGACCTAAGAATCTGAACTCAGTCCTTTTAGTTTTCTTTAATTCCATCTCTTGAATGCCAAAATACATTATTTTCTTAATAAAGTACAAGGCAAAGGTAGTCATGGCAGGAAGAAAGTCTAACTAAAAATAATAAGGGAAAAGGACAGTTGGAATATGACAAATTTTAAGATCTAGGCACCCTATACCCATTACAAGTTAGTATGTAAGCTCAATCATTCTCTGGAACTGAAGAATCTATTTATAACCACTGGCTTCATATAGTATTTCTACTTCTATCTGAGCTGAACACGAACCTGTTTAGTTATCAATTTGTTGTTCTATCATCTAAACTAATAAGGAAATCACTGCATTAGAAACCAGAGACAGTGACATTGCTTAGGGGCTGAACAAATTTGGATGACTACTCACCTGATTAGCTTCATGGTAAACACCAGGGGTGAAAGAATACTTTGTAATGTATCCTGTTAGTAACTGATGAAAACTGTCAGCGACTTACTGAATTTTCAAAAAAAAAAAAAAATTTGTCAACTAACCCAGGATTTCACAGTGCTATTTATGGAAGAAAAAAGTTAGAAAAGTGTGCATATCTTCCCAGAGCTTACCAAGACAGTGTAACATTGGAGATCAGACCAAGATAATGGTAAATAAGTTATACTGTCTATGTCTCAAGCTTCTGTGGCCATGAGTCATGGACCTTCTATGAAGTGACATACAGCTTATTTAGTATTTTCAGTGTCACTGTGGACCATTGTTTTCATTAAAATTGGCTAGAACCCATTTTGGATGAACTGGGGATATACAGAGGGTACATAATAGCAGGTAGTCAGAAGCTTCTCTCCACTAAACTATAAGATGTTAAACAGAAAAAAAAAATACTCTTAAGAATGTAGCAAAGTGTGCATTCAAGAAAGATAGCACATCTGGGAAATGTGGTAGCAAACTAAGAAATGGTAAGGTTTTTAGAAGTGTGGCCTATTTTGAGCAGAACTGAAAAAGACGTGTTCCTTAACTGTACACCAGTAATGAAATGTTGACAATGGTTTCCCACATCCATAACACAAATGTAACAATGATGTGTCTTGGAAAGGCAAAGCATGATGGCTTGTCCTGATATTAAATAAGGAAGACTATACAGCCGAAGAATTCATGCCAATGTATCAAAAATCTGAACTTAATTTTCATAATCCTGATAGTTCAGCTATATTTTTTATAAGAAAGTCCAGAATTATAACGAAATCAGAAGTCCAGTCCCTACTCCCCATACTGAAAGTGGAAGTTTCAAATATAATGATAAGATCTCTGACTTGGGGCAAGAATACCTCCCTTTGATTCCAAATTCTGAATTCTAAGATCTTTTCTAGCCCCAATAATCACTTATTCAATTACTTGAACAAACAAGTAGATTAGTATGCATATTAAATATTCAAGCAACACCAAGCCAAAAGGGATAGTTAGCTTATTAAAAGAAATATTCAGGCTCCAAAGAGACCAAAACAGATAGGCAAGGTTTTTTAAAGGTGAATTTTAATAAGGAAAGTATATAATTGTCTAAAAATAAAACTTCATGATACAAGATGGAGAAGACATTGCTAGAAAACAATTTATGTGAGGGGAAAACATATTAGGATAAACTAGTATACTACCAGTTTAATAATAATCCACAGTGGAACATGATTCTTCCTCCAAAATCAAATCAAATAATTTAAAATGGTCATTTTAGGCTTTAAAATTCATGAGTAGAAAGGGATATTACAGTTGTTTCAGGTACCACCAGAGTCTGATATTCTACATTGGGTTGCTATTGATTTATACCTTGGCTTGCTTGTATTCAAAGACCTGTGATTTCATTAACTTAGGACTCTTTTGGTGTGGAAACTCATTCCTTAGTGACCAATTGCTTATTAATCTGTAATTTAGCATATTCAGGTTGCTTGAACAATTGACTGGTTGAGCGACTCATCTATGGTCATGGTGCTATTGTATATTGTAAACAGAGCTCAAACTCTTAGCTTTCCTTACCTTATCTCTACAATGAGATAATACCTATAATACTGACCTCATTAGATTACTTTTGTGTTAAAATGAAATATTATGTGTAATGTGCTTTGCAAACCTCCATGTAAATATCAAGTAGTACTGAAATTTCTCCTAAGAATAATAACCAGAGTCCTGAGAACATTTCTAGAAATCTGATATGTACAATTTCAATAAATAGCCCTTCCCCATCCTCAAACTGAAGCAAATCAAATAAGAATAGCAATTTTTGGAAAATGAAGTTATTTCCTTTTAAAGAGTATATCCTCCCCCCTTTTGATGACACCATTGGATATTAGGTTCATAAAATGTGTTAAGTAATGAGGCAACCTAAACAATTGAAGCAATTTTAAGCATTAGTCATCTTCATCAGACTTTATTACACAATCACAAAGCCAGAAGGGAGATGAGATCAACTTTAGTATACCCCTCACTTTACATTCAGATACAATTTTTGTAACTCCCACTTCATAAATATTAATAATATTAGTTTTAATAGTCACAAAATGTATCACAGCAATATAGTTCCCATGACATCTCTAAAGTATAAAGACATTGCTCTTGAATCAGTTATAAATTTCTGACATAAGCTATGTCTAGAACGCATTGGGATATTTGTGTTTGAGTTAACAGTGAGAAGGAGAGGGAGGAATGAAAGAAATGGGAAAATAGAAGATATATTTACTAAATGCAGATAAAATATAAAGTCAAAGGTTATGTATCAAAGTGGAGTTAAATGGGAAAAAAAATCTAAAATCAAAAATTGGCATCAGTAAGAAAACAGGTGTTAGATTTCCCTATGAATCATAAGGGAACATGCATTTTTACATGAAATAATTGCAGAGGAATCTGCTTTTAAAGTAAATTTGGCACTTCAGTTTTCAAAACTCCTGTCAAAATTGTTTGCCATCTTGACAAAATGTTTGAGTAATTTCAAGAACACTTTGAGTATCCTCCCTACAAAACCTCTTTTATGATGCTTCCTTATGATGTAGGAGTGATCTGGCATCCCTGAAGGTGATGCCATCAGAATGCAAAGTATACCTATACCCTACCAAGGTAGAAAGACTTCTAATATAGGCCAGGTGAAGCCCTGTGTATTTCCCATCTGAGAATTAGGCAATTCCATTGCACATCAAGAGTTCATTGACAGAAGGTTTATAAACAAGTGATACATACTTTTTTTTATCCTGACCAGCACTGGAGGGCCAAAGATTGATTATGCTCAGGGTCACACATCCTTGAAATATTGTAGTTTAACAATGTCTCTGAATAGCTACATGCCTGGAAGAATCATTTGCAGTACATTCAGAAAGAAGAAATTAGGTTGTAGACTTCACATCCCTTGACTTTCCTTTTGATTTTTGTTCTTTTTGTTTTTATTTCAAAAAAATACAAAGGGGCCCTGAGATCTTCCTATTCTTCTTCTTGTGAAGCATTGAATGCATAGTGACAGAGAAGGGGTGGGAATGGGGAGCAGAGTATGTTAGGAATCACATAGAAATACAAATAATTCATCCAGTGGAAAAATATAAAATAACACAGGTTTATAATACTCTATCAAATATATGATATGTGGGTTCTTCCTTATCATTTGATTATTATGGAGAAGCTCAGCATACCACTTAGTGAAGTAGAGTTTTCCTGATTTTGTTCCCTCCTCCAGTGCTGGTTCCTTCCCTCTGAGATTACCATTTTTTTATGCTGCGTATATTTTGTATGTATATTTTTGGTATATTGTCTCTTCCATTAGAGTATAAACTCCTTGAAGGTAGTGTTTCTGAATTAGGACTTATTGTGAGAACTCTGAGTAGTACTGATTAGAGTCTTTATTGATTACAACTAAATTAGGAAGTTGGAAGAAAATTCTAGCAAAAGTGAAAGCAGATATTGCTGAGAAGGGGACTTCCAAAGTCAGAATTCAAAATAAGGTTTTAGAAGAGTCACAGATTTTCAGAAGCTGTGGTATCAAACTCAGATAGAAACCTGGGCTACTAATATTCAGATAGGGATGCCTATAGGCCTCATAATGACTTAATTTTTCAAAATAGAATATCTATGTTTTATTATATTCCTTCTTATTTAAAAATATTTCCCACATATTTTAATCTGCTTTAGGCCACTCTCAGGCTACACAGGCAACTTGGGAGTGTTGCTGACTGCATGAAAGGAGTGTGTTTGAATTCCCTGATCTAAGACTTACTTCTACTTTTATCTTAAGACTGATTTTTTTTTGCTTTCCTCCTTACCTCTGGCATTTAGCATAGTGTCTGTCACAGATATAGTAGGCTTGTTGACTGACTGAACCCCTTTCATATAATATTCAAGAAGCTGTTGTCACAACTAGGTAAATTTTAGACTACAGAACCTGTGATGCCCTCCCATTTCAAAGATTCTGTAATTCAATGGAATGGCTAAGGTGATGTTAAAACACTCTTATGGTATATATGATACCTATCTATAACTCTGCCCTTGATTGTTTTAATTTACATTATGTAACTTTGATTCAAGTTGACAGATAGGATTTAAAACCTGCTAAGTTCAACATTCTGTGCTAGGGGTGAAGGAAAATAAATTGAAAATCCATCACAGGAAAAGCTTAATAAATATTTGTTGAAATGAATGTAGACAAACAACATAATAGAAGCAGATTTTGAGAAGTAAATGGGAGAGGTACAAAGAAAGTATATTGGAAGACTGAAAGAGAAAACTATCAACCAAAACTACAGAAGAAAATGAGAACAGGTTCCACTCTGGGAATTGTTTAAGGCTTATTACATAAATGTCTTCAAAATATTTTACATCAGGAACTATATTAGTACAAAGTGAATGATAATATTTCTACTGTTATTCCATGTAGTTAGCAGATTCTGGCTTTATGCATTGAAGATGTTAATTTTATCTGCTGCCATTTTTGCTATTGTTTTCCATTTCCCATAGAACTTATTTCATCAGAAGCAGAAGTTTTTAACTTAAGATCCTTGAACTTGTTTTTGTTTTCTTTTGTTGTTAATAGTTTGATGGTTGTAATTTGGTAAATTTGTTTCCTTTATAATCAAAAAAATATTGTTAATAATATTTATTAACTATTTGGATGAGGGATCTACTTGTTTCACCAGACTACCAAATGTGTGTAACACACACACACAAATTAAGAAAACCATTAGACATTTTATTTTGTAAAATATATCTATCTAATGTCCATGTCTTTTTTGTAAATTATGCCTATGTCATTGCTTCATAAGTCAGTTTAGTTATTCTTTCTTTTTATAGTGTTTTGCTTCCTCCCACAATTACATGTCAAGACAAATTGTAGTGTTCATCTTTACAAGAGTTTGAGTTCCAAAGTTTTCTCTCTGACTCCCTTCTTCTTTTCTGAAAATGGTAGACAATTTGATATAGGTTATACACGTGCTATCATGTAAAACATATTTGCATGCTAGTCATAGTTGTGAAAGAAAAAACAAATCAAAATGGAAAAAAACCCAGAAAAAACAATAAAGTAAAAAAAAATGTTCTTCTACATGCATTCAGAGCCCATGAATAGCATTTTCCTTTGTGAGTCCTTTATAGTTTTCTTCAATAATTGTATTGATGAGAAGATCTGAGTCATTCATAGTTGGTCATAAAAAAATGTTTCTGATACTGTGTACAATGTTTTCTTCATTCTGCTTATTTCACTTTGCATCATTTCATACAAATTTTTCCAAATTTTTCTGAAATCTACCTGTTGGGCATTTCTAATTATGCAATTTTATTCCATTACTTTCTTATATTGCAGCTTGTTTAGTGACTCCTTCATTGATGAAAATCCCCTCAATTTCCAATATTTTCCCACCACAAAAATGTCTGCTAAATATTTTTGCCCATGTAAGTATTTTTCCATTATTTATAAGAATCTCTTTGGAATACAGACCTAGTATTGACATTGCTGAATCAAAGAGTATGCACAGATTGGCTGTTCTTTGGGAAAAGTTTCAAATTGCTCTCCAGAATGGTTGGAGTCATATTTATTCTTTTAATGATGTGGACAATAGTGCATTGGTGTCCCACTTTTCCCATATCATCTCCAACATTTATTGTTTTCCTTTTTTGTCAGTAAGTTAATTTGATAGATGTGAGGTGGTACATCATAGTTGTTTTAGCTTGCATTTCTCTAATCAAAGGTGTGTTAGAGCATTTCTTCATATGCCTATAGATAGCTTTTGTTTCTTCATCCAAAAACTACCTCTTAAGAACCCTCAACTGCTTATCAATTGGGCAATCTCCTGTATCCTTATAAATTTTGCTCAGTTCTTTATATATTTGATGAATGAAGCTTTTATCAAAGACATTTGCAGTAAAGATTGCTTTTCACTTTTCTGCTTTCCTTCTAATCTTGCTTGTGTTGGTATTGTTTGCACAAAACTTTTTTTTTTTAAAATATAATCAAATTTGCCTATTTTCTATTTTGCAGTGCTCTCTATTGATTGTCTAGTCATGGATTCCTCCCTTCCCTACATATCTAAAGGGTAGACTATTCCTTGCTGTTCAACTTTGCTCATGGTGTCACCCTTTATATCTAACTCATTGACTCATTCTGACTTTATCTTGGTCTATTTTGTGATATGTTTCTATTGAGTGTCCTATTGATTTACAGTTTTTCAAGCAGTTTCTGTCAAATAGTTCTTATCTTAAAGGCTGGCATCTTTGGGTTTATCAAACATTAGGTTATTAAAGTCACCCACTACATACCTAACCTATTCCACTCTCCACTGCTCCATCACTATATTTCATAGACAGCACCAGATAGTTTTGATAATTAATGTTTTATAATATAGTTTTAAGATCTGATATTTTTAGGCCACTTTCCTTTGTGTGCTTTTCATTAATTCCCTTGATATTCTTGATTTTTATTCTTCCAGATGAATATTGTTGTTATTTTTTCTAGCTATATCATTTTTTTTTTTTGGTGATTTGATTGATGTGGCACTGAGTAAGTAAATTAACTTAAGTAGAATTTTCCATTTTTATCATATTGCCTTAGACTACCCATGAGCAATTGATATTTTTCCAATTGCTTAAATCTGAGGTTACTTGTGTGAAAAGTGTTTTGTAATTGTGTTCATATACTTTCTGGGTTTGTCTTGGCAGGTAGACTCTCAAGTATTTAAAGCTGTTTGCTGTTATTTTAAGTGGAATTTCTCTTTCTTTCTCTTGCTGGGGGACTTTCTTGGTTCTATAAAGAAATCCCAATGGTTTAAATGAGTTTATCTTATATCCTTCAGCTTTTCTAAAGTTCTTAATTATTTCAAGATTCTTAGTTGATTCTCTAGGGTTCTCTAAGTATACATACCATCATATCATCTTCAAAGAGCAATAGTTTTGTTTCCTCATTGCCTATTCTAATTCCTTCAATTTCTTTTTTGTTCTAACTATATCTAGTATGTCTACTACCATATTAAACAAAAGTGATAATAATAGACATTCTTGCTGTACCGCTCATCTCCTTGGGAATGCATTTAGCTTATCACCATTAAAGATAATACTTGCTGATGGTTTTAGGTAATCATTATCCTTTTAAGAAAAGTTCCATTTATTCCTACACTCATCAGTGTTTTTAATAGTAATGAGTGCTGTGTCTTGACAAAGGTTTTTTTTTTTTCTTCTGCATTAAATTGAGATAGTTATATAATTTCTATTGGTTTTGTTAATGATATGGTAAATTGTGTTGACCAGTTTCCTAATATTGAACCAACCCTGAATTACTGGTGTAAATCCCACTTGGTTATCATGCTTAATACTGTGATATGTTAGTGCAATCACCATGTTAATGTTTTATTCAAAATTTCACATTAATAATTGTTAGGGAAGTCAGGCTATGATTTTCTTTCTCTCTTTTAGCTCTTCTTGATTTAGGTATCAGCGACATATCTATGTCACAAAAGAAATTTGGCGGACTCTTTCCTTGCCTATTTTCCCAAATAGTTTATAAAGTATTATAATTAGTTTTTCTTTCAATGCAGAATTCACTTTTGAAAACGTCTTCTCTATGAGATTTTTTCTTAGAGAGTTCATTAATGATTCGTTCAATTTATTTTTATTTTTTTATCTGTGGAAACTTGTTTCTAATTTATTTATTTACTTTTACTTTTCAACCTTCATTTTCACAAGATTTTGAGTTTCAAATTTTCTCCCTATCTCTCCCCTCCTCCCAGCCCAAGAGAGCATGCATTCTGATTATCCCTTCCTCCAATCTGTTCTCTCTTCTACCACACCCCAACCTTCTTTTATCCCCATCCCTTCCATTTTCTTGGAGGACAACACAGATTTCTATACCCCATTGCTGCATATTTTATTTCCCAGTTGCATTCAAAAACAATTTTTAACATTCGTTTCTAAAAGTTTGAGTTCCAATATCTCTCCCTTTCTCTCATCCCCACTGAGAAAACAAGCAGTTTGATATATCTTATACATGTGTAACCATGCAAAAGAGTTCCATAAAAGTCATGTTGTGGAAGACTATATTTCCCTCCATCCTATCCATTTATTCTATTCTCTCTTTTGTCTCTATCCCTCCTCAAAAGTATTTACTTCTAATTACTCCTGCCTCCCATTTGCCCTCCCTTCTATCATCCTGCCACAATCTGCTTAACCCCTTCTCCCCTTCTTTCCTGTAATGTAAGGTAGAGTTTCATAGCAAATTGAGTGTGCATGTTATTCCCTCCTTAAGCCAAATGTATTAGAGTAAACTTCATTTTTTCCCTATCACTTTCCCTCCCTTCCCTTCCATTGAAAAAATTTTCTTATCACTTTTATGTGAGAGATAAATTTGCCCCATTTTATTTTTCCTTTCTCATCCCAATATATTCCTCTCTCACCCCTTAATTTTATTTTTTTAGATATTATCCCTTCCTATTCAATCTATATGTATATAATCCATTCAGGTACCCTAATACTGAAAAATGTCTCAAGAGTTATAAATATCATCTTTCCATGTAAGAATTTAAGCAGTTCAACTTTGATAAGTGTCTTATGATCTCTCTTTTGTGTTTACCTTTTCATGCTTCTCTTGATTCTTGTGTTTGATAATCAGATTTTCTGTTCAGGTCTTGTTTTTGCATCAAGAATTCTTGAAAATACTCTATTTCATTGAATTACCATTATTTCACCTGAAGTATTATATTTAGTTTTGCTGAGTAGGGATTCTTAGTTTTCATCCTAGTTCCTTTGACTTCTGGAAAATCATATCCCAAGCCCTGTGATCTCTAATGTAGAATATGCTAAATCTCGCATTATCCTGATTCTATTTCCACAATACTCAAGCTGTTTCTTTCTGGCTGCTTGCAATACTTTCTCCTTGACCTGGAAGCTCTGGAAATTGACTACAATATTCCTAGTACTTTTCTTTTTGGGATCTCTTTCAGGAGGTCATCAGTACATTCTTTCAGTATTTAGCTTGCCCTCTGATTCTAGAGTATCAGGGCAGTTTTCCTTGATAATTTCTCTAAAGATGATGTCTAGCCTCTTTTTGGATCATGGCTTTCAGGTAGCCCCATAATTTTTAAATTTTCTCTCCTGGATCTATTTTCCAGGCTAGTTGTTTTTCAATGACATATTTCACATTGTCTCCTTTTTTTTTTCATTTCTTTACTTTTGTTGTATAATTTCTTGATTTTTTCATAAAGTCTTTAGCTTCCATCTGCTCCATTCTTATCTTCAAGGAAATATTTTCTTCAGTGAGCTTTTGGACCTCCTTTTCCATCTGATCAATTATGCTTTCTAGGGCACTTTTCTCTTCATTGGCTTTTTGGATCTTTAATTTTATTTGGGTTAGTCTATTTTTTTTTTTTTACAGTGTTATTTTCAGCATTTTTTTAGGTCTTCTTTAGGAAGCAGTTGACTCATTTTTCATAATTTTCTTGCATCACTCTCATTTCTCTTCTCAACTTTTTCTTTACTTCTCTTATTTGATTTTCAAAATCCTTTTTAAACTCCTCCATGGCCTGAGACCAATTCGTATTTTTCTTGGAGGCTTTGGATGGAGGAGATTTGACTTTGTTTTCTTCTGTTTGCATGCTTTGGTCATCCTTGTCACCAAAGTAAGATTCTATAGTCTTATTCTTCTTCAGGTTTTTGCTCCTTTCCCCAGTCATTAACTTGACTTTTGAGCTCTTTGTCAAGGTAGATCTTGGCATCCAGTGGGGATTGGGGGTGTACTATCAGGTGCTCAATTTCCCTGCAATCTGTGGGCCTAGAGGTCCAGAAACAGTTGTTGTCTGTACCCCTGCTGCTGTGGCTGCTGCAGGTTCCTCTAGCCCCATTCTCCCTCTGCTGCTCTGAAGCTGGGACTGGACCACTCCACTTTCTCACACTGGTCCTGGAGGTTTTTCCACTGACCTTCCAATTTGTCCTTGACATTTTGGGATCCTGAAGTCTGCAAATTGCCACAAATAAAAGAGATTCAGTTTACCCAGGGTCTGCACAGGTCCTCTCTGTTCCAGTGTGGCCCACAATACTCAAATTGTTTCTTTCTGGTTGCTTACAATATTTTCTCCTTGACCTGGGAGCTCTGGAAATTGGCTACAATATTCCTAGGAGTTTTATTTTTGGGATCTCTTTCAGGAGGTGATCAGTACATTCTTTCAGTATTTAGTTTACCCTCTGATTCTAGAATATCAGGGCAGTTTTCCTTGATATTTGTAATTTTCTAATGAGGCACTAGTTCTCAAAGGCTATGATGCCCTCTGGCTCTAAAAAGTATATAAAGACTCTGAGGTGAGGTTTTACTTTGGGTCATACTCTTTGAAAATGTTTGCTTGGGCAAAAGAGGCTCTGAGAAGCCACTAAGGATGCCCCATTCTTTGAAAAGGCAGATATTGGTACTACTCTCTTTGGTAACTATGGATGCATGTAATGGTAAGACAGTTGGGTCTGTCTGTTGATTTATGATGCATGTATGTCAGGCAGTTGGAAGCCATGTCTCTTGATCTGCATTTCTCTGTATTTTCTCTTATTGACTTTTCCCCCTGAACTAAGTGAACGATGCATGTGTTTGATTAAAGTGGTTGTTGAACCTCCTTCCCCTTTAGAAAAGTAGATCTAAGAATCTGTGTTTGCAGGCCCCCCTCCATGTATGGTGAGGTGCTTTTGGTTACACTCTGAAGTATGGCTATAATGTTCCTTGGACTTTTTATTTTGATATCTCTTTCCCAAGGTGATCAATAGATAAATTCAATGCCTATTTTGCCCTCTGTTTCCAGTATATCAGGGCGAATTTCTTTGGTGATTTCTGGAAAGATGCTGTCCAAGTCCTCCTTTTGATTGTATTTTCAAGTAGTCCAATGATTTTAATATTGTTTCTCCTGGATCTATTTTCCAAGTCAGTTGTTCTTTTTTTTTTTTTTTGTGAGTTATTTGATAGACTTTTGATGCCTTGTAGAGTTGTTAGCCTTTACTTGCCCAATTCTAACTTTTAAGGAGTTTCTTTCCTCAATTGGTTTTTGTACTTTCTTTTCTTTATAGGTAATTGTACATTTTAAGGAATTGTTTTCTTCAGTGGATTTTTGCTTTTCCTTTTCCATTTGACCAATTCTATTTTTAGTCAGTTGTTTTCTTTTCCCAAGCTGTTGAATCTTTTTTTTCATTATTCTCTTCCATCACTTTCGTTTCTTTTCCCAGTTTTTTCGACCTCTTTTACAGGATTTTTAAGTTCCTTTTTTGAGACACCCCATGAGTTCTTTCTGAGCTTGAGACCACTTCTGTTTTTTTGGGGGGTTTTACCCATAGGTGTTTTGATGTCACCTTCTGATTTTGTGTCTTAATCATCCCTGTCTCTATTATAACTTTCTATGGTCATATTATTTTGTTATTGTTGTTGTTACTTTTAGCTGTTTTTTTTTGTTTTTTATTTTTTTTTTGCTCATTGATTTTGACCTTCTTCCTTTCTTTTAAATTTTAACTCCGCTCCTGGGGTGGAAGGGGCACTGTCTCAGGCTTCTTGTGCTAGTGCCTCCAAGCCCTGTTTGTCTACTTCGTGCTGCACTATTATTGTCCTGAAGCCCACGGGGGATTCTTGTATCTGGTGCTGTGCTAAGACAGTGTGATGAGGGTGGGGGGGTGATGCTGCTGGAAGCCATAGTAGTCTGTCAGCTAACCTGGTGCTAAGATCAGGTCCTAGTGGTGGTGTCTTTTGTGTGCTGAGGCCAGAGGGTTGTTTCTGTGTGTCACATCAGTTAAACTAAAGCATATGGTGGTCTGGCTACTGTCAGCTGACTGTTTGCCCAGGCTTATGTTGAAGCAAGTGGAGGTCTGGCCACTGAACTTTGACTATTTGCTTTGGGCTACACGGAAGCATGTGACTGTTCTTAGAGATGGAACTTTCCAATTTCCTTGACTATACTGAGGTATGGTGGGGGTGGGGTGTCCTCGTGTTGGTGTTTGCTGGACCCACCACCCTGAGAGTCTGGATCTCCTGATGGTTTTCCAGAAGTGGGGGGAGAAGTTACTACTGGCTTAGTGGAATGCTTCCTGTTCTGGACTGTGCTCCCTTTTTATCCAAGTGAGAAAGACCTTTTCTACCAATCTTCCAAGTGTCTTTGACTCAAACCTTGTTTCATCCTTACTTTTTGCTGGTTCTGCTGTTCCAGAATTTGTTTTGGTGCATAATTTTATCGTTGGCTTTAGGTGAATATGGAAGAGTTATAATGATTTACTGCTTATTCTGCCATCTTGGCTTACAGGAAAAAGTTATTTTTTAAAAGTACGAGTAATCTCAACATAATTCATTTTTGAGGAAGTCATACTTGCTTTTCATAACCTATCTGCTTAGATCACGTATTTCATTTTTCTTTTGAACAATTCATTATTTATATACAAAAATATATCGGAATTTTGCAAGAAATAGAAGCTGATTTCACCAGTTTATAATTTTCAAGCTCTACCCTTTCTCCTTTCTGGGACTGTGGAGGCTGAGTTTTTTGTGCCATAGAATGTAGTTCATATAATATCTTTCAAAGAAAAAAAGTGATTGCATCTTACCAGAAATATTGTAGAGGGATCAGGTAGAGACTACAAAAGCCCAGAATTCCCCTGCCTATTTCTCCACTTAGGATTCCTTTCAAGGTCCACTGTATATGGGGAGAATCTCTCAACCTCTTGGATAACCAATTTATTTTTTCCAAATTTGTGTAATATCTAATCTATTCATTTCCCTCACAATTTCACCACCAGTTCTCATTTTTCATGATTAATTCTATTTTTTTATTTATTCTGTCCTTCCATGTCCTTAAGAAAACTCCGTGACTCTTACTGCACATTCAACCTCTGATTTGCAACACCATACTCTGAAACTTTTTTCCCATTCTATTATGCTAGAATTAATGAAAAAGAAATAGAAAAAAAAACACCATTTTAAGTATATGTGGATGTACTGCTGTTTTATATAAGGAGATGACATTTTCTTGTTATTGCAAGTTATGCTTGTATTGTTAAGGAAATGTATATTGATTCTTATTTCTTGTTCTTGGAACTTAATTGATAGGTTGGAGCCCATTAACTTGTATGCATACTTCTGAAAGCTGGGGTTTGGGAACTCCCACCACTTGGAACAAGTTTTTTCCATTTGTGGGGCCATGTGGTTGTATGATGGCCATAACTTTTCTAGGGTTGGGTCTAAGAACTCCTGATTCTCCACTCCTGCTTCTAACTATTATCATCTCTTTAACCAAGAAGTTCTGTCACTAGTTAACAGAGTTTTGGAGAGAAATATGACACATTTAAGGTCACAGTTCATCTCATGTCTGTGGAATTAGATCTGTGTGAATTTTTCCATCTTCTGCTATCATACCATCAACACTGCATTATAAGGGGAATGCGAAGGTTCTGGGATCGTTTTTCGTCCTTTAAAGTAAACAAAAGGCAAATTGAAAATCCAGTCATCGGACCATGTTTCAATTTGTCCATTTTCATGGGTTATACTGACCATACATATATGTTCCTGCCTTGTTCCTATTCAATCTGTAGATGTTTGGAACCCATTTTCTGTACAGATATGATTCAGAGATCATCTATGTGAGGATCAAGTTTTCTTTTTTGTCTTTAGAACTGGAATAACCTATGACTCAGGAGTGTCTACTCAGTGGAAACTATGTCCCCAAATAAAAGACAAATCTCATTGCTCTGCCCCTTCTTTTCATGGTACCAGGTTAAGCAATGACTAATATGAGCTTCTGGGAAGGGAGAATGATAACTTCCCTTTTTCCTTCCAATCATTTAATGATTATATACTATATAGCACATATATTATACTCTATAACTTTTATGTTTATTTTATTTTTTAATTTATATTTTATTTAGTGAGATATGCAGATTGCTGTTTTCCTAGAAGTCGTCCTGAACCCTGTGACATGTTAATACATACATACGTACAGAGAGAGTGAGAGAGAGAGAGAGAGAGAGAGAGAGAGAGAGAGAGAGAGAGAGAGACAGAGATACTTTTCAAAAGGAAAGGGAGAGGAAGACAGGAATTCGAAATCCTGAAAAAGACTCACATATCCCTTTAAAATCATCAAATTTATTATCTCCCTCAGACAAATACCAAGATTTGTAAAATATGGCATAAATTTAAATTAATCCTAATGTTTAAGGAGTTCTACTGTTCAAATTTCTCCATTTACCTTTTCTTGCTGGTTGTTATACCAATGTTCTCTAACAAAACAGTTGTCTTGCCAAGAGTGACATTGTAATTCCATCATTGATAATATTCAAGAAAATGTAATAAAATTAAGAATTCAGATTGTTGATTTTTTACAAATGATTTTCTATTTCTGCTTTTATCACTATCTTTATTAATTTTTCAGAGGATATGTTTTCCTCCCCACAGTAGCAACTGATAAGTCTCTATGTGTATATGGACTAGATGGAAACAAATAAGGAGCAGAGACAGAGGACTGAATGTCACACTTTTAAATGTTTTTTTTTTCTTAGAAAGTCATTTTAAGGGCATTTTGGCTCTCAGAGCATAATTTACACCATATATCTTTGGTCATCAATTTCTGAAATTCTTTGGAATTTGTTTTCCTCTTTCCTTTATAACCATGCTTTTTTTCCCCAAAAACCTCTTTAAATTATATTTTTTTTTGTTTCAATTATGCTATCTTTTTTTCCCCTTGACTTTTCTTCTAAAGAAATATTGGAAGGTGGGCATTTTATAGCATGATGTCATGATCTCCCTTCATTTTCCTCCTTTCCCTTTCACATTTTCAATCTGTGTTCACCAGTCAGACCTCAGGCTCACTTGGCAAAATGAAAGAAAGAAGCTGTTCTCTGAGTGAAGCCATGATGCATTGATCCTGATCTTAACATTAACTCCTGTTTCAGCATCTCCAGAGGCTGCTGAGCTAGAGCTGTCTGAATCTTTTGCCAGTTCAACTGTGATAAACTCTGAAGGGGCATTTTTTTTTTTTTTTGTTATTGTTCTTGAACTCTCTGAAAGTCGGGAGCCTTAAGGGTACTTTCAAGTTCGTGATTCATGAAGTGAGTGAAGGCAAGTGAGTTTTGTGGAAAAATGACTGTAAATTTGTGGCCTTTTACTTCTTGTGTGTGTGTGTGTATGTGTGTGTGTGTATGTATGCTAACTTGTGTGTAACATATTGGATCTAGTCATTAATGGAACTTCTTTTTGCTCTTTCTTACCTTTTAGGAATCTACTATACTTTCGATTTCTTAAACTAGCTATTTTAACACATTCTTGAAAGACTTTTACTATTATCAAACATTGGTTTGTCATTCATTTTAAGTGTCTCTCAGTAAAGTTATTTTTAGTAAATAACAATGATTCTCCTTCTTTGGATTTTTATTCTGGGAACAACCAGTATTGTAGAATTGTTTTCAGCTTTCCAAGAATTTTCTTTAATTTGAATACATGACTGCTTCCACCACTCATGTTGATAGATAAACCAAGCAAGTAATTTATGGGAGACTTTTTAATCACATTCCCAAACTTAGAAAGACATAACCTTAGACATTTAAGATAGTACAGTTTGAAGACAAAGTGATTGGAAGAAATTTACACTTATGTGATCTATTGATGTTGATTTCCAATTTTGTTACACACACACACACACACACACACATTTTTTTCTTCTTAGATATACATATAGTTCCATTTTCCCCACACATATACATTGGACTTTTCAATTCTAATGAGAGTTGACCTTGTGACTTCAATTGTTCTTTTGAAAAGCTTTTTAAGGTAATAATATGAGAAGATAACCAGATTATTTTTGCTACCCATGAAATGAAAGCAAGTTACTTGTCCTTTTTTTTTTTTTCATTAAAGGAAGTGGACTATTCTCAGAATAAGTTGGTACAATTTTCAGGGAATATTTTTTTTAAGTTCTATTCCTTTTTTTTAATGCTAATTGAGGGGAATCTGAAATGACCTGAGATATTTCACCTTAAATTACAGTTTAATGACTTATAGCTCATTACTCAGGAAGAGCTTCATTTGTAAGATTCTGAAGCATCTTCTACTTTTAAGTGTAGCCTTTTGTATTTAATGAGTTATTTATTTAAGAAATCAGCACAAACTCAGAACCTAAACATATTTTATATCAATGATTTCTCTAAATCACTATATCTACACCCATGTTATTTTGGATTGAAATATTTTTCTTCAAAAAAGTTGAAAACTTAACTAAAAGATCAGTAAACAGTTCTTTTTATTATGTTAAAGTTAATTATACTGTTTCTTCGATTTGAAGATCCTCCTACTTCCATTGCTACCCTAAACAGCAGAGGAAACCCAAACCTTAGAACTGAAAGTCATTTTACTATTCTTAGATTTAATTTTATAGCATCATATTATATACAAAAGTATGAATAATAACAATATTGAGGCAACTAGATGGCCTAGTGGCTAGTATGTAGGTGGGGAAGCTACAGCCCTGAGGACACATGTGACCCTCTAGTTCCTCATGTGTGACACTTTGACTGAATACAAATTCCAAATCCAAATTCAAACTTTGATTTCAGTCAAAGGGCTGCACTTGAGGACCTAAGGGCCTACATGTGGCCTTGAGATCACAGTTTCTCCACCACTGCTAGAGTATGGAAGTTGATATCAGAGAGGCCTCTTTGAACTTTGTCTTGGACATTTCCTAGCTATGGGACTCTAAACTTCTTCACCTCTCTCAGCCTCAGTTTTCTCATCTATAAAATGATAACAATAGGTGCAGGTAGGTGGCATAGAGAATAGAACACTGATCCTGGAGTCAGGAGGACCTGAGTTCAAATCCAGCCTTAGATACTTGACACTTACTAGCTGTGTGACCTTGGACAAATCGCTTAACCCCAATTGCCTTTCCTTTCCCCCCAAAAAAAATGAAACAAAAAAAAAATTATAGCAATAAAAGCACATACTTTACAGGTTTGTTATGAGGATGAAATAAGTTTATATATATATATATATATATATATATATATATATATATATATATATATATATATATATATATATATATATATATATATATATATATATATATATATATATATAATTTTTTTTAATCCTTTAAATGCTATGTAAATATTACCTATTTATTATTATTGCTATTGTTATTATTGAATGTCTTCATGGAATATGATATTTATTTCTTGCCAACTGATGATCTCCTTTGATTTTTGAATGCTTCTTACTTTAACTGTTACTTTCCTAAATCCTCATTTCTATTTCAATTGCATCATCACAATCTACACTTCTAGAAATGTTTTTATTCTTATGACTAATTTGTTTACAGAAACAAGATTAAACCAACAAACATATTGAATATGAACACAGAACATCATATGCCATAACAGAAAGAAGTCTAGGACCCTTAAGGGTTCAGCAAGTTAAAAAAAAATCAACCATGCAACAGTTAGCAAGGTATATGATTAACTCTCAGATATTCAGCTAAAGAGTGTGAGGAGGAAAGAATTACATGGCATAGTAGAAGTAAGACTGTTTAATCAGAACATTTAGATTTGAGTACCAATTCTTACATTAGTTCCATGACCTCAGTCAAGATATTGAACTGTTCTGGATCAGTTTTCTCATTTGTAAATGAATGGGGAAGGGAGGAAATGAACTGGCAAATCAGAAAACCTGTCAAGTATCTGGCAGCTCTAACATTTTATAATATTATGGTTGGTTTTATTGTTATACTTTTTAATCCAGGTTTATTATGAGCATTCTTGGGTTCCGCTTTCTTGTGCCCGGAATTTCTATTGCATAGATTCCATCTGGGCTCAGGTATGGTCTTGCCATAAATCATTCATTCTATTTGTATGCTATTCTAGTATAGCCCAGAAAAAGAGAAGGTTGATGAAGAGATAGAGAAAGAAGGAGATGTTTTTCCAAGGATAACAACAACAACAAAACCTAACCTTACTTCTACTAAAAGTTTCTTTTCCTTTTAAGTATAAATTGCAATTTTAAATACTTTTTGTCCTATGGCACAATTCTAGTTGAAAATCTTTGTACACTGAGGTATTAAAAATAGTCTCAAATCTTGTGTAACTCTTTTTGCCAAATCATTGATATAATAAATATGGTCTGGTATAAGGGTAATCTCTGCTCAATTGATTATATATTATGTTTGTCTTTCTTTGTACATAAGAATAGCCTTTTTTTGATAACTCATAGAAAGTATGTAGTAAGATGACTGAGATCTGTTAACATAAAGGAAACATTATGCTTTTCCTACTCAAATTAGACATAGACCAAGATGCCAATGCACTACACTGAACAGAAAATCAATTATCTAGCAGACACAAACTAAAATAGCTGTTACAAAGCTCTAGCAATTTGAATAAAAGTGTTAACTGGCTCATTTTTCACTTTTCCTTCTCAGAAAAAAAAAAAAAACTGTTTCCTAAAATTTTGGGACATATATCTGATAATCACAATGACTTGGAGCAAAGAGCACCTTCAAAGAGGAAAAAGAAGAAATAAAACAGCTCATGCTCTGTGGACTTAGTCTCATCTTAAAAAACAAAAAAAACAAAAAACAGCTTTACATTTGCTTCCCTTCCTGATGAAGCTTAATGGATGCCTGGGGGTGTTGGACATATGCTCTCAGTAAATATAGTGGAACATCCATAAGATGTGGGCTGGCAGAGTTCCTTCAGGCTAATTTTAGGTTATGGGAAAACTGCTAGGCTTTGCATTGACCTTTTTCTCTTGAAGGCAAACACCTGGAGGACATCTCTTGCAAATGAATTGTTTCACATCAAGGCTTGCATTAGCAGAACATTGAACTTAAAATGAACATCACTTTCATTAGGTTCAGAACTTGTCCTCATGCTTGACTATTAAAAGAATCTTGCTGGACTGTTCCCAGGAGCTGTTAAAGCAGCAAGAGAAATATACTCACATATATCATTCCCGAAGCTCAGGGTGAGTGATGCTGCACAAATCTGTCAAGGTTGTAGATTAGAAACCACACCAAGCTGTCATAAGCTATCTAATTCAATTTTTAGGTGGGGAAAAAGTGAAGCTCCACTATAATATACTAGATATGTGGCCATTTATTTAAGGACCAGCAACATAGAGGGCATTACCTCCTGAGAAAGCTCATTCCACTAGTGGTCAGTTTTAATTGGTAGGAATATTTTCCCCTCAAGTTGTACACAAGCTCTGTCAATCAATTAACTGAGATGACTCAAAAGGAAATTTCACAAATGAATGAGTCTGAGGAAGAGCTGGATACAAAATATTCTCTAACCTGGCAACAAGAGTAAAGGATAAGAGATTGATTCTATTTGCTGGTGGCTTTCAGATTCAACATAAAGTTTTTCTACCCAACCAAGAAGTCAAAGTAATAGTTTACAGATAAGAAACTATGATCACGATATGATAGGAAATATTCAAAGTATATTAAAGACAATTACCAGGATGCCTCTGTCCCACATTTCCTTGACAGTATCAGAGAGAATTTTAGTATCACAGTAATAAGTGAGTCAATTAAGGAAGATGCCTAACACAAATTCCAAAATTACTTACTTACATATTTCTGAAACAAGTTGGAATGGAAAGTCGGATATATTGGATTGATGAGGAAACATAATATGGATTTTGAAGCCATCACAGTATTGTTGAGTGAGATGAAGATTTAAAAGGCCTTCATGAGGACAGTTCTGCTCATTGCTCACTTCTATTTCTTAAATATGGGCTATGAAACAGAAACTTTGAAAACTGAAATGATCCCTATGGTCTACTGAATTTTGTTTTGGTCAGGTTGTGATTATTAGATCAACTGGTAATCAGATCCCAAATGCAGTGTCATGTCAGACAAGGAGAGAGACAACACAATGCACTTTTTACATTCTCAACTTAGCTTTAAAATGTATTCAAAAGGTTTTAAATCTACTAAGAGAAAAAAGCTGTGTGTATATTTGTGTGTGTGTTGTAATATACTGTTATGTCTTCATTTACAACTTTGCTATAAATTAAGAAAGAAGAAAATCTCCTAAATTAACATATTAAATATTTCCAATAATTGCAAACATTTACCAGCATTCAAAATTTATTGATAATATAATTCAATGTTTCAAACAATTATAAATCATAGATTATGTGTAAAGGATTGTGCCACATGTGGGGAATACAAAGACAAAAAGAAACTATCTCCACTTATGGAGCATAAATTCTACTTTTGGTAAAAAAAAAACAAAAAACAAAAAACCTATATCAATGAGTAAATAGAAAGTGATTGGGGGGTGGTGATTATCTGGAAAGGATCCATCTAGGAATCAGTACCTAAACTGAGCTTCAAAGAGAACTGGAGGTTCCATGAGGCAGAAACTAGAATGGAGCACATTCCTCATTTGGGTAACAGACTGTAAAATAGTTTGGAGGTGAAATATGGAATATTGTGCACAGGCAATAACATTTAAGCAAGTTTGGCTTCAAAGTTTGTGCTGTGTTTCTTATAACAAAAGAAAAAGCCAAAGACTTTCCCATGTATTATGGAAGTGAATTAACTAAAGTAAACATAAAGATTCAAGAAAATGTTTTCTGACTGAAGCAAAATTATTACAGCTATTCTCTGTGGAATCTATTATGAATGCTAAACTTTCTATGTACATCTTCATTAGAGGGGAGTGTATTCTAGTGTGAAGTACTGAACTCTGTATTCTTGATTCTACTATTAACTTACTGTTTAAGCTAGGGAAAAATCACTCCATCTCTTAGTGCTTCAATTTTCCCGTTTCTAAAATAGGGATGGTACCTATAGTGACATGACGTTTTATGATGTTTGGGATGACTGCATGTTGAATGCCTTAAATGGAGTGGGAGTGCCTCGAGTTATTCATTATGTGGCTCACACCCATGCCAATAAAATCAATAGCATGCCCATACCAACTTGCATTTTAATGCCTGGAATTTTTTGTGTTTTAGACCAATTCCTTGCCACTTTTTAGAGAGAAAAAATGCCTGATAGTCTTTGGAAGAACCATTTCATTTAAGTCAGATTACAATTAGATATATATCATTATAAAGTTTAGAGTTGAAAGGGTATCTACTCCAGTCCCCTCATTTTAAAGGTGAAGAAATTAAGGATGAGAGAAGTTAAAAGGCTTTCTCAAGATCATGCAGTTAAGTGACAGATGTGATTTGCAAGCTTCTCTGACTACAAATTCAAGGTTTTTTTTTTTTTTTCCATTTCACAATGTTGTCTTTATGTTATAATAGTAGATATACATGATGGTTATAGGTGAAAGATAAATGATGTCTGTTCTTCAGTATTTAATGTTTTAGAATTTAATTAAAGCAGTCTGGCAGGTAAAATCAGAAACTTAGATTCACAAATTGTGTCATCTATCTATTCTCTTACTTATAAGTATAATATACATTATACATATTTTTGTCTTTGAGTGAACAATAGATTTTAAAATAAGAAATAAAATGTTATGATTCAGCATTATAGATTTAAAAAATACATAAATACTCCATTTATTTTCTTATTTTTTTCTTCTCCTAAATCTGTATTAATTGATTGGCTCAAATTTTTATTATTGCTACCATAAAAGTATTCACAGGACATCCCCTGATGCCCGTCTCTAGTCTAGAAGAATTAATAATGACTGGTAGCAATATGTAGATATTTTATATCTGAATTAAAAGCCTAGAAATGTAGGAAAATGTGTCAAATCTCATTAGTCTTCCTCAACATTTTCCATCAACATAATTATTAAAAACTTTGAATGAGTTTCTTGGGGTGGGAGACAAGATATATGGGCAAAGTTGGAAAAATAATAAAGGGTAGGTTATGAAGAGAGGTCCAAAGGACTTTGACAAACAGGTATGTAATCATAATAATAATATGAGGAATGAGTCAAGAACTGGTTATTAAAACTAGAAAAGTTATATATATATATATAAAATGGTTTTATATATATATATATATATATATATATATATATATATATATATATATATATATATAATAGACTGCATGCATATAGTTTAATAATCACAGCAACCCTGTGAAATAGATAGCATAATTCTCCCTACCCCCAAAATAAAGAAATATACTTATATAATTGCATGATTTGCCAATTCATCATAGAAAGTGTCTTAACATAAGATTTGAACCCAAGTCTTCTTGCTCCAAGTCCAGCATATTTTTAATTACACCAATTGCGTTTTGTAATTAAAAGTGAAACCTCATGTCACAGCTTGTTTATACACTATTGTTGAAACTCTACAGAGAGTTTTAATGATAATTTTAACTCTAAGACCATTAAACATAACTGTAAGAAAGGGTGAAATATAATCTGGGCCACAGTTATCAGAAGTCATTTTGCCAGAACAATATAACTGTAAAAGCCTCTCCTTTTCCCTGTCATAATTTAACATTAAAATGTTTGTACACAGGTGTGTGTGTGTGTGTGTGTGTGTGTGTGTGTGTGTGTGTTATTTAATTAATAATGAAATATCTTTATACTCCTAGCCACTTTCTATGAAGTCTATTTATTTATGACATGGTGGCTAACATAGATACCTATATACCACCAACAATATAGTTTAAATACTGAACAGAAACCTATAATTCTATTATATAAACAAAAAGTATTTGTCCAGTCTGAGTTGGGAGAAAACTGCTATGCTAGTAAAATTGCTGCACTCAGTAAGAAAAGTGTGCCACATAAAACTGACATTTACTCATTAAGCATGCAATAACATTGCCCTTTCCTCCCTCAATTGTGCTATTGATCCTCTCTCAGATGTCACCTGTTCCAAAAGCAGCAGCCAATCATACTTCACATAAATTTAAGTTACGTTTAAGTTTGTAAAATTTGAATTTGTGGTTTCAGCTGGAATCTGGACTTGCATATGGAAACTTGAAGATATAGATTGAAATCAAGTGGATTTACAGAGTAATTTTTTATCAGTTTATAGTAATGATATAAAAGATAAAATACTACTACAAATGAGTCATCTTGATTTTTTTCAAGTTTGGCTAGTATGAAAACAACAAAGGCAGTGTAGCATAGTAGGAGAAATAGAGAAAGAGTCGTGCTTAAAGCCTAAAATGTTTATTTTTAAGCCCAACTTCTGAGGCAAAATGACTTTGTAATCATAAGGAACTTATTTTACATATCAATTTTCTAGGAACCTCAAATTATAATTTACAGGGAAGAGGCTGGTTTGTATTGGTAGATAGAATTCACTATGCCAACAAAATTACAGTCCCATGAGCTATCACTATGAAAAGAATAAAACTTTATGAGAAAACAATTGCAATGAAGTCAAGCCATTCAAGAGATTTTATTATTTGATGGGGATATACAGCCCCTATGTTGAACATCAACTGTACCAGTGAAATGATTTGCTCCTAAATGCATCCAAGATAAGTCACTTTTAAAGAATCATCATCACATAACCAATTAATTGGTGATAAATCCCACTAAAAATATCTCTGTTTGTCCTGAGAAAGACCACCTTATTACCAGTAATCAAATTATTAAACTACAGATTAAAATTAGTACAAAGCTAGAATAAAGATGAAAAGAGAAGATTGAATTAATAGAAACAAGTCTGGCCTTATATTTCTTAAGGAAGTTATTGAAAATGGAAATGGGTGGGTAATACAAAGAAGTCAGACAAATTTTATGATTTCATAAAGTAAAATCAAAGGCAAGGCCAAAATGGCAGAGTAAAAGCAGACACTTGCCTGAGCTCTCTCCACACCACTCCAAATACTTTAAAATAATGACACTAAACAAATTCTGGAGCAGAACTCACAAAAAGATGGAGTGAAAAACTTTCCACCTCAATACAAGTTTGAAGGTCAGCAGAAAAGTTCTATCTCACCTGTAAGAGAGTGGAACAGAATCCATTACAACCTTCTAGCATAGCCCCAGCAAACCAGGAGCAGACCTTGGGAGCCACTGAATCAGCAGCAGGAACAGTGACTGTGTCTGGAGCTCTCAGTCCACAGAGAATAAGGGGGGTTGAACAAATGGTCAAAAGGAGATTACAGGGGTCTCTTTACTAGTGTTGGGAGAGGGACTCTTTAGCTTTGTCCATACTTAGATCAGAGTTGCAGTCCTGTGTGGTACTACCCAGACAAGAAAGAACACTAGCACACTAGAACTTGCAGCCACAGCAGAGTGGACACCCACATCACAGTTCTAAAGCAGAAAAGAGTGCTTGTGATCATTCTAAGAACACGGGCCAGGAGACCAGTAAACACTTCTTCTTAGATCATACCACCTTGAAAGAACTGAAAATATACAGATCCCTAGAAATATCTCTGAAAATAGCCATGCAAAACCCCTGAAACTTGGCACAGTGTACCCTTCACCCTGGAAACACAGCCCTACTTTAACAAAGAGTTAAAAGTCAAGTAATAGGCTGGGGAAATGAACAAACAGAAAAAAATCTGACCATAGAAAATTAATATAGTGACAAGGAAGATCAAAACACACATTCAGAAGAAGATAAAAAAGTAAAAGCTGCTACATCCAAAGCCTCCAAGAAAAAAATATATGAATTGGTCTTTGGCCATGAAAGAGAACAAAAAGGATTTGGAAAATTGAGTAAGAGAGGTAGAGGAAGAAATGGGAATGGAAATGAGAGTGATGCAAGAAAATCATGAAACTCGAGTGCACACCTTTGTAAAGGAAACACACACACACATACACACACACACACACACAGACTACTGAAAAAACCCATACTTTAAAAACAGAAGAGACTAAATGGTAAAAGAGGTCCAAAAAACCAGTGAGAGTAACGTCTAAAAAAACAGAATTGATGAAAGGTAAAAAGAGACACAAAAGTTCACTGAAAAAAATAATTCCTTAAAAATTAGAATTGAGCAAATGGAAGCTAATCACATTGTGAGAAATAAAGAAAAAAATAAATAAAGGCAAAAGAATGAAAAATAAAAGACAATGTGAACTACTTCATTGGAACAACTACTGACCTGGAAAGTAAATCCGGGAGATAAAACTTTAAAAATATTGCACTGCCTGGAAGACCAGTATCAGGAAAAGAACCTAGACATCATCTTTCAAGAAATTAGCAAGGATAACTGACCTCATATACTACAAGCAGAAGGTAAAAATAGAAGCTGAATGAATCCATAAATTACCAAGAGATCCCAAAAGAAAAACTTCCAGGAATATTATAGTCAAATTCCAGAGCTCCCAGGTCAAGGAGAAAATATTGCAAGCAGTCAGAAAGAAACATTTTAAGTATTTTGGAACCAATGTCTGGATAACACAAAATTTATCAGCTTTTACATTAAAGGATTAAAGGGTTTGGAATATGATATTTTTGGTGGGCAAAAGAGCTCGGATTACAGCCAAGAATCACTTACCAGCAAAACTGAGTATAATCCTTCGGGTGAAAAATAGATAATCAACAAAATAGAGGACTTTTAAGCATTCTTGTTGGAAAGAGTAGAGGAGAATAGAAAGTGCCCTAGCATACCCAGAATGAACTACTAACACAGGTTCTTGGATCTGCTTTACTAGGAAAGACATGTGTTTAAGGGGTCAACAATCTTTTTAGTTACATTCACTAGTTCAGGGGAAAAGTCAGAACTCAGAAGGTCAGAGAAAATACAAACAGAAAAAATATAAGCAGAGAAATAAAGACCAACAGACAGGGCTCTATTGTCTGAATCAAAAGCAATACTGCTATATACTTTACATACACCACTGGATTGAGAGAGCCTTTACAACTGAGCTATTGGGGGATCTGAACATATGGCTACCCAGAGTCTCAACCATGGAATCACAAAGTACTTCTCACAAGCAAGCCCCCAAAGTAAAATACCAACTCAGAGTATATATACAACCAGAAGTCATCACAACCTTCCTGACTCAGTGCCTAATTAGAAAAAGACATGAAAGTCTTCCTACAAGCAAGCCTCCTCTAAGCAAGCTTCCCTTAATGGACTCCACATGAGAGATCTCAAATCCCACTAACATTAAAAAAATTTAATTTTCAAATATGAGATCAGGAGAAGAATAAAAATATAAATAGGAAAGGGAAATTGACTTAATAAGTATAAATTGGTTACACCCTTACATGGGAAGATGAAGATGATATTTGTAACTCATAAGAACTTAATCATTATTACGGCAGTTAGAAGGAGTATTTATAGACAGAAGGCACAGGTGTGAGTTGAATATGAAGGATTATAAGTAAAAAAATAAAAATATCAATGGGTGAAATCAGAGGAATGTACCGAGAGGAAGGGAAAGGGAAAGGTAGAAAGTGGGGAAGTGAGTGGGGGTGAGTGAACCTTACTTTCATCAGAATTGGTTCAAAGAAGAATAACATACTCAACTGATTACAGAAATATTATAGAAAATTATAGAAATCTACAGAAAAGTATGAGGGAAAAGGGAAAAGAGAAAGTGGGGGGTGATTGAAGGGAGGGCAGAGTGGGAGAGGGGCTAGTTAGAAGTAAAATACTTTTAGGAGGGATAGGGTGAAAGGAGAAAGAGACTAGAATTCACCACTTTGCGGGAGAATAGGATGAAGGGAAACATAGTTATCAATAGTAAGTGAAGGAGAAAAATGATGCAAGTTTCTCTAATTAAGACTTCATTTTTCAAACATGTAGAAAACTTAGTCAAATTTATAAATTAATTTTAGATTATTCCAATCGCTTTTGTGATTATCCTAATCACTAAGTCACTTTCGCTGTGTGTATGTGTGTGCTAGAGAGAGAGAGAGAGAGAGAGAGAGAGAGAGAGAGAGAGAGAGAGAGAGAGAGAGAGAGAGAGAGAGAGAGAGAGAGACTGAATCCTGAAAAACTGAGGACTTTTCATAGTCAAGACTGAGCAGCTCTTGTCAGTTTAGGTAACAGTTCAGTTGGTAGTTTACTTGATGAAAGGAAAGTCACTGTTGTTTTTCAGTCATTTCAGTACCTTCTGACTCTTCATGACCCCTTTTCAAGTTTTCTTGGCACAGATACTAGAATGATTTGCATTTCCTTCTCCGGTTCCTTTCATAAGTGAGAAAACTGCAGCAAACAGGATTAAATGACTTACCCAGGGTCACACAACTAGTAAATATCTAAGGCTCAACTTATACTCAAGTTCTTCCTGACTCTATGACCAGTACTCTATCCACTATACCACTTAGGAGCTTTAGGCATATCTGTGTAGAATAATTCAATCCCTCTTCAGCCACTCCCTTTTTGAATTTTTATGTCCCAAAAATCTGATACTTAAGAAATGTGTCTAATGACTGAAGTTATCTTTTCAGGAAGACCTTGTCCCTAATCTACTAAAGGCTTTGGGAAATGTCTTTCTCTTAGATGAATTAGTGGAAGGTTACTTGCCTTTATCTCTTACACCTTTAATTACTTCAGGGTGTTATCTTCTTAGACCTTTCAGAAGAGAGTGTAGCATGACACAGTTTTAGAAATATTAAAAACAAGAATTAGTAGGATTTATCATCCAGGTAAGACCAATAACTTTAGAACAAAGTATAATTCTTAATGTCAATTTATAATGCGCAGCCTAAAGAGGGAATGGGGTTATGAGAATGGGGCTCAACATGCCTTCAAGTACAAACAAGTTGTGATTACTGGAGAGAACATTAAAGTGAATGAAAGCATTTGAACATTTCATGGGAGGGAGGAAATAAGTGTTTATATAGTGACTATTATGTGCTGAGCACTGTACTGTGTTCTACAAATGTTATTTCAACTCATTTGATACTCATCTCAACATTTCTCCCATTTTGCAGTTAAAGAAACTGAGGCAGAAACCAAGTGCCTTACATGGCATTACATAGCTAGAAAGTGCCAGGCCAGATAAAAACTCCTAGAATATGTATGTGGTAGCCTAATAAGGAAATTAGTTGGCACTAGGCCTGGAATCAAGAAGGCATCTTCATGAATACAAATCCAGTCTCAGATACTTACTAGCTGGGTGACCCTGAGCAAGTCATTTAACCCCAATTTGCCTAGTTCTTTTTCTGTAAAATTAATTGGAGAAGGAAAAGGCAAACCACACCAGTATCTTTCCCAAGAAAACACCAAATGGGATCCATGGAGAGTCAGACATTAGTGAATAAGAATAGCCCTGTAAGACCTCTGCCTACAAAGTAGGCACTATAGAAACTCTGGACTATTCAGACCATGCATATCGTTGGTATTATTTTTAGTTGAGGGTACCAAAATTTAGGAAAGACATCCATAAGCAGGAGAGAGAAATGGGGCAAAAAGCATGGTAGATTATTTTAGGTCAGTGTTGCATGAGGACCAGAATTGCTTGGCCTGGAGAAGAGGACACTTAGTGGAGTATACAGTTACTGTTCTCAAGCATTTCAAAGATTGTCATATGTAACAGAGATTGGAATTGTTCAATGCCAGAATAATGGGCATTTTTTTTTTTAGAATTCTATTTTTTAAAAATTATTTGTTTTCAATTTCATGCAATCACTTCCAGAACTCTTAGATTTTCTCCCCATCCCGACCCCCTCCCTCTCTCCCTGAGATGGCATGCAATCTTATATGCGTTCTACATATACATTCTTATTAAACACATTTGCACATTACTCATGTTGCATGAAAGAATTAAAACGAAGGAGAGAAACCATGAGAAAAACCTAAACAAACCAAAATGTAACATAAGAGAAAATATTCTGCTTCATTCTGCTTTCTAATTCCATAGTTCTTTCTCTGAATGTGGATGGCATTTTCCTTCAAGAGTCCTTTGGGTATGTTCAGGACCTTGTATTACTGTGAAGGGCTAAGCCTACCAGAAAAATTCCTCACACACTGGTGCTTTTACTATGTACAATGATCTCCTAGTTTTGTTCCTTTTAGTCAGCATCAGTTCACGTAAGTCCTTCCATGCTTCTCTGATGTCTTCCTGTTCATCATTTCTTATGGTACAATAGTATTCCATTACATTCATATACTACAACTTGTTCAGTCATTCCCCAGTTGATGGGCATTCCCTTGATTTCCAGTTCTTTATCACCACAAAGAGAGCTCCTATAAATATATTTTGTATATGTGGTACCCTTTCCCATTTTTATGATTTCTTTGGCATACAGTCCTATAAGTGATATTTCTGGGTCAAAGGGTATGCACATTTTTTTAGCCCTTTGTTCATAGTTCCAAATTGCTCTCCAGAATGTTTGGATTAACTCACAGGTCCACCAACAATAAATGAGTGTTTCAACTCTCCTACATCTTCTCCAACATTTATCATCTTTCTGTTTTGTCATGTTAGCCAGTCTGATAAGTGGGATGTAGTACCTCAGAGTTGCTTTGATTTGCATCTCTCTAATCAATAGTGATGTAGAGTGTTTTTTCATATGGTTAAAGAGAGCTTGAATTTGTTCACTGAAAATTCCCTGTTCATGTCCTCTGTCCACTTATCAATTGGGGAATGACTTGTATTTTTGTACATTTAACTCATATCTTTATATATTTTACAAATGAGGCCTTTATCACAGACACTAGTTGCAAAAATTCTTTGTCAATTACCTGCTTCCCTCCTAATCTTAGTTACATTAGATTTGTTTCTGCAAAACCTTTGCAATTTAATGCAATCAAAATTAACCATTTTGCACTTCATATCTCTTTGTTTGGTCATACATCTTTATCTCTTTATCTCTTGTTTGGTCATATATTTCTCAATAAATTTCTCAATAAATCTGACAAATGCACTATTCCTTACACTACTAATTTGTTTATAGTGTCAGCTTTCATACCTACATCATGCATCCATTTGGAATTGATACTTGTGAATGGTGCCAGACATTGGACTATGCCCAGTTTCCACCACACTGTTATCAAGTTTTCCTTGCAGTTTTGGCAAACAGTGAGTTCTTATCCCAGAAGTTGGAGTCCTTAGTTTTATCAAACAGTGGATTGCTGTATTCATTGACTACTGTATCTTGAGTACCTAGCCTATTCCACTGGTCTGTCCTTCTATTTGTTAGCCAGTACCAAGTTGTTTTGATGATTACAGCTTTATAATGCAATTTGAGGTGAGGTAGAGCTGTGCCACCTTCCGTAATACTTCTTTTTCATTAATTCCTTTGCTATTCTGGACCTTTAGTTCTTCCACAAGAATTTTGATATTATTTTTTCTAGCATTAGAAAATATTTTCTGGTAGTTTGATGGGTATGTCACCAAATAAGTAAATTAATTTAGGTAGAATTTTCATTTTTATTACATTAGCTTAGCCTATACATGAGCAAACGATGGTTTTCCACTTACTTAGATCTGACTTCTATGTTAAAAGTGTTTTGTAATTGTGATCCCATAGTCCCTCAGTGTGCTATGACAGGTAGACTCCCAGATATTTTATAGTGTCTAACACAGCTATAATTGGTATTTCTTTATCTCTTGCTATTGGGCTTTTTTAGTAATATATATATATATATGTGTGTATGTATGTATGTATGTATGTATGTATGTATGTACGTATAAATGTAGATGATTTTTGTGAGTTTATTTTGCAACCTGAAACTTTGACAAAGTTGTTTATTATATTAAGTAATTTTTCATTTAATTCTCTAGAATTCTGTAAGTATGTCATCATATCATCCTCCAAGAGTGATAACTTAGTTTTTTCTTTGCCTATTCTAATTCTTTAACTTCTTTTTCTTCTCTTATTGCTAAAGCTAACATTTCTAGTAATATATTGAACAGCAATGGTGATCATAGACATGCTTGTTTCACCCCTGATAGTATTTCAAATGTATCTAGCTCATTCCCATTGCATATAACACTTGCAGATTGTTTTCGGTACATACTACTTATTATTTTATGGAAAGTTCCATTTATTTCTACCCTCTCCAGTGTTTTCAACAGGAATGAGTGTTGTATCTTGTGAAAAGCTTTTTCTGCTTCTATTGAGAAAATCATATGTTTTCTGTTAGTTATTTTGTTGATATCAGTAATGCTGACAGTTTTCCTAATAATGAACCAGTCTTGCATTCCTGGTATAAAACCTATGTGATCATAATATATCATTCTCATGATAACTTTCTGTGTTATTTTTGCTAATATCTTATTCAAAATGTTTGCATCTATATTCATTAGAGAAATTGGTCTACAACTTTATTTCACTTTTTTGGCTCTTCCTGGTTTAGGTATCAGAACCATATTTGCATCATAAAATGAATTTTATAGGACTCCTTCTACAGCAATTTTCCCAAATATTCTATATAGTTTTAGGATTAACAGTTCTTTAAATGTTTGATAGAATTCACTTAGGAATCCATCTAGCCCTGGAGATATTTTCCTAGGGAGTTCATTGGTGGTTTGTTCCATTTGTTTTTCTGACATGGAGTTAAGTATTCAACTTCCTCTTTTGTTAATCTGGGTAATTCATATATTTTTTTTAATATTCATCCATCTCAGATTGTCAAATTTATGGGTGTACAGTTGGGCAAAATAATTTCTAATTATTGTTTTGATTTCTTCCTTGTTGGAGGTGAGTTTAACCTTTTCATTTTTGATATTGGTAGTTTGGTTTTCTTCTTTTGTTTTTTTTTTTAAATCAAATTGATCAAGGGTTTATCAATTGTATTATTTTTTTCATAAAACTATCTTTTAATTTTGTTTAATATTTCAATGGTTTTCTTCATATTAATTTTATTAATCTCCCCTTTGATTTTCAATACTTTTTTTGGTAATTATTTGGGGGTTTCCAATTTTTCTTTTTCTTGGTTTTTCAGCTGCATGCCCAGTTCATGGATCTCCTCTTTCTCTATTTTGTTCATGCAGGCATTCAGTGATATAAAACTTCTCCTAAGAACTGCTTTTGCAGCATCCCATATATTTTGGTATGTTGTCTTGTCATTCTCTTGAATTAAGTTATTAATTGTTTCTATGATTTGTTGTTCAACCCTCTGATTCTTTATGCTTTGATTATTTAGCTTTCAATTAATTTTTCATCTACCTTTCCATCTTCTTTTATTACATATAATTTTTATTGCATTATGATGTGAGGACTCCTTGAATATCTCTACCTTTCTTCACTGGATTGTGAGACTCTTATGCCCTAGCACACAGTCAATTTTTGCATATGTGCCAAGTTGCACTGAGAAAATGTATATTCCTTTCTATCTCCGTTCAGTTTTCTCCAGACATCTATAGTATCTATCTTTTCCAGAGTTCTATTAATCTCATGCACTTCTTTCTTGTTTATTTGAGGTTAGATTTATCAAGTTCAGAGAAGGGGATATCGAGGTCCCCCAATACTATGGCTTTGCTTCGTATTTTTTTCTGTAACTCAACTTCTCTTCTATTAATCTGGATGCTATACTACTAGGTGCATATATGTTTAGTAATGATATTACTTCATTGTCTGTACTGACTTTTAGCAGGATATAGTTTCCTTTCTTATCCATATACGATTAGATTCATTTCTGTTTTTGCTTTGTCTGAGATTAGGATTGCTACCCCTCCCTTTTTACATCAGCTTAAGCATAATATATTCTCTTCCCACCTTTTGCTTTTACTCTGTGTGTATCTTCCTGTTGCAAATGCATTTCTTGTAAACAAGATATTGTTGGATTATGATTTTTAATCCATTCTGCTATCCATCTCCATTTTTTTGGAGAGAGATCATCCCATTCACATTTACAGTTATGATTACCGTCTGTGTCTTCCCTTCTATTCCATTTCCCTCATTTATGCTTTTACTTTTGCCTTCTCCCTTCCCATCTACAATAGAGCTTTAGTTTTTGCCCATCACTTCCCTCAGTCTTCACTGCCTTCTATCCTCTCCTTTCCCTATATTTCTCCTTTTTCCTTACTACTTCTTCCCTCCCTTTTAGCCTCCCCGGTCTTTTCTTTCCCCTTTCTCCTCCTCCTGCCTATTTGGCTAGTTAGATTTCTATCCTTAACTGGTTTTATTGTTCCCTCCTTGAACTAAATATGATGAGAATAAATCTCAAACAGCGCTCATCTCCCTACCTCTTTTCTCTCTATTGCAGTATGTTCTTGTGCTTCTTCCTGTGTTATAATTTACCTTTTTCTGCCTCCTCCTTTTCACATCTCCTGTTACAATCCTTTTGGACCCTTAAATCACATATTTATCATCATATTATTTAATTTGTACCCACTCCTTCTATCTATGTATATCCCTTTTAGATATCATAATGAATTTACAATTCTCAAGATTACAAGTATCATCTTCCCTTATAGTGATTTAAACCATTTGCCCATATTGAATAACAAGTATTTTCCCCTATTTACCTTTTTATGCCTCCCTTGCCAGTTGTATTTGAAGATCAAATTTTCTATTAAGCTCTGGCATTTTCATCAGGAAGGTCTGGAAATCCCTTATTTCATTTGAATGTCCCTCTCTTAGACTGAAATACTGTGCTCAGTTTTGCTGAGTAATTGATCCTTCCTTGTAGTCCAAACTTCTGTCTTACAAAATATCGTATTCTTGTCCCTCACATCTTTTAAGGTAGAACCTGCATGGTCTTGTGTGATCCTGACTGTGGTTTCTCGATATTTGCATTGTTTCTTTCTGGCTGCTTGCCTTTAATTGATGCTTTGGGCATTTGGCAACAATGTTTTTTGGTGTTTTTAGTTTGGAATCTTTTTCAAGTGATGATTGGTGGATTCTTTCTATGACTATTTTGCCCTCTGGATCTCAGACCTCAGGGAAGTTTTCCTTGATCATTTCTTGGAAAATATTGTCCTGCTATATTTTTTCATCATGGATTTCCAATAGACCAACAGCTTTTATATTTTCTCTCCTAGATCTATTTTCCAAATCAGTTATTTTTCCAATAAGATATTTTACATTTTCTTCTATTTTTTCATTCTTTCAATACTGCTTGACTGATTCTTGATATCTCAAAGAGTCATTAGCTTCTACTTGCCCTATTCCAATTTTAATACATTATTTTCTTCAGTTAGCTTTTGCATTTCCTTTTTTATTTGTCCAATTGTTCCAGTTAGATTTTATATATCTTTTTCCCTTTCTGCAATTTTATTTTTAAGTTCTTCAGTGAATCATTTTTCATATTTTTAAAATCATTGGGCAACTTTTCTTTGACTTCTCTAGTTTGGCTTTTCAAATCCTTCTTGAGCTCTTCCAAAAATGCTCTTTGGGCTTGAGACCAGTTCATATTCACATGGGAGCATATTCTCAATGCTGACCTCTGGTATTCTTGTTTTGGTCCTTGTCCCCATAGTAAGATCTGATGCTCTTTCCTTTTATGGTTTTGCTTCCTGCTCGTGATGATTGCTTTTTCCTGGCTTTTGAAGGGGATCTCTGCTTCTAGGGCACAGAGAGTTCTATCTCATGGTTCTTATGCTTAGAACTCTAGACTTTGCATATTGTGGGCTTTGATTTTTTCAACTAGAAGCCAGAAGGCTGGAGCTTACCTGGTGCTGAGCTGGCTGGTGTGCCAAAGCAGAGGCCAGGTGAAGTTTTTCTAAGTTTCTCAGGATTCACCCTGCACCTCTCTTCAGGAGATGAGGGAGAGGGGTGGTCTGACTGCAGGAGATCTCCTTTCCTGAGATAGAGCACAGGCAGGCTTAGTGGGTGTTGAACCCTGTCTGTGCTAATATTTTCCCAATTCCATGGTAAGGCATACCTGAGGTCCTGGTGTTGGTTCTTACAGGTTCCATTCTCCTGGAATTCTGGATCTCCCCTGGGGTTTGCTGAGGTGTGACTGTCTGGGACAGTTCTCCTACTGCACTGGTCCCCTTCAACCACAGCAAGAGGGACCCCCTGTGCAATTTTCCTAACCTCTCTGGCTAAGAGTCTGCTTATCCCTTAACTTATCCAACTGTTCCAGGATTTTTCCTGGCAAAGCATTCACTGGGTTTTTCAAAGGTCAGTAAGGGTACGGGTAGAGCATTTACAGATCACTCCCCCATCTTGTCCCATGGACTTTCAAATAGGTGACTTTCAGACGGTCAATCTGTGGACTGATAGTCTCAGGAGCACTGCTGATATTACCTAGGGTGCTGTGCTTCTGTCTCGCTCAGTTCCGCTGGACTCCAGTCCTGGACTGATGTGTTTGAGAATCTGCACTACTTCTGCTGCTTCAGACTGCCTAGGGCTTCCTGCTCGGTTTTACTATGGTGGGGTCTGTGCTGGTACAGCCTGTGCACTGTGCACTCCTCCAGGCCTTTGCAACAGATCCTTCCTGTTGACCTTTCAGGTTATCCTGGGCTAGAAAACTGCCACACTCTGTCTCCCTGTGGATTCTCCCACTGTGAAATTTGTTCAGATTCTCTTTTTGGAGGTTTGTAAAGCAGCTTGTCTTAGAACTTAGGTAAGTATGAGCTCTCACTCCACCTTCTTGGCTCTTCCCCCCAATAGGAAGACTTTGATAACAAGAACAAAACATTGTTCCACAGCATTTTCAGAAATATGTCCCCATTGAAAACCTTCAGAAAATAAGAGTGGAGGGATTTTTCAATTTTGTGTCTGAAGGCTTAACCTCAATTGGCTCAATTAACATACATTCCCCACCCCCAATTATCTCCATTACTTTCTTTCTTCCAAGGACCAAGGTATAATATTAAGACTCTTCAGAGATTTGTTTCTTAGACGCCTAGGAAATAGAAGTGATCTAATGGATATGGTCTTCAAGATATTCTGTTGTTTTACCCCATTCTTATGTAGAGTGGATTTTTCCAATTTTGAGTCATATTACTGTTTCTCCATCACTCCACTTCATTGTATTGCTATCTTCATAGTAACTTGTTTTTAGACTTGTTTCTGTTTTCTATTCTGTGGAATTTCTTGACTCTGTGTTTGATGTCAGCTTCATTTTTTTGATGTGGGTAACATAATTTGGATCAAGAATATCTTCATTTTCACTTGTAATATACTCTGAATGTTTCCAATAGCATTTTTTTTTGTACTAACTTATCCATAACCTCTTCCTTGGACTTCCTCGGTGGGCCAGAAAACTTGGTGTAAATATGAACATCTCTGGGAAGAAAAAGATTGCATCTTCTATATTGTATTTGGTAACATTTTTGATGGCTCTTCATTGAATATATAGTCTGTGTCTTGCTAAGGTGCCATAACTTTGGAAATTTCCTACTATCTCATTTTAAGTAAGTGGGTACAGCTTTTGCAAAGCTTGATATTCTTATCCTCTACTGATTAGATCTTTAGAGAAGCTCAAATAATGTATAGCTTGAATCGCATATCTGATACAAAGGTTATTCCATCATCATTCATTTTAAGATCTTTGTCTGATACCCCTGACAGACTATTTTTGAAGGTGCTTTACATACATTTTTCCATAAACATAAGAAAGTTGTCTTCTTACTCATCTAACGAAAAGATTTCTAAATTGTCTGAAGTCCCAAAAAGAGTGTCTTTCCTAGTATATAAGTAGTGAGCAGGAGATATCTATGTATTGCTCTTTTCTGAAAATACAGTAATTCTTGCTCAGCATAGTGGTTTGTTGGGACCACAAGAATGCTCAATTCACGTTTTCATAATCAATGGCAAATTTTAGTAATTTTCACCTCCAAGGCAATTGTTACAGGGGCCATCTGTCTCAATTACAGTTTTCCTTAGAGGTCTGGGATGGGACTTGTAAACAATATACAATCATTGCCAAAGAGTATATGTATGAAAAGTCTCACATTAAGCACTAACACAAAGAAAAAGTACCCATAATGCAGTCATGAATCACTTAATGATAGAATAGATCTCCTCATTGAATTCCTTTTTGAATGAAGGATAGGGTCATCATGTTTATACCTTTATCAGTATAGCATGGAGAAACATAGAACTTAAATCTGTCTCTTGAGATGGAACTTAACAATACATGGCTTTTTCTTCATGTGATCTATGAAAAAGTGGAAAAAAAGTCAAGGCTTTTTGTTAATGAATGGAATCAGGATTGGAAATATAAGTCCATTAGTGCAGGGAATTGTTATGAGGAAACTTCCACCAATGTGGATTGGTAGTTCTTCAAATTGTAGTAGCAAAGGTTGCTTAGAGTATGTTGAGGTTGTGACATGCCCACATAGTTGTTATTTGTCAGAACTTGACAAACTTGAATTTTTCAAACTTGAACCCATGCAAACAAGATTTGAGGCTAGTTATCTATAAACTGTTACTTTGCCACTGAATATTAAACAACCTAAACAAAAATAAAAAAAACTCAATAAACATTACAATTAATTGATTTATTTATCTATAAAAACATTTTGGAAAGCTGAAAAAAATACTCAAAACTTTGTTAAAAATAAAAAGAATATTGGTTCTAAAGAATTGGATTCAAATTATAATTCTGTTTTGGACAAATGATTTAACTCCTTTTGGATTTAGTGCCTTAAATTGTAAAAGGAGGAAATTAAACTAATAAACTAAATGATCTCTAAGATCTCTTCAATGCCTAAATTTTTGGTGTTTTTAATAGAAGCCATATTGATAAAAGTCATTCTAAAATGCTCCTTAAGCACTATAGTCTGCTTATATTGGAAATCCTTTTTATCTACACCTGCCCCTAGTAAGGAAATCTCCATGCAATAAATGTTGTTAAATGAATGTATAAGCTCCTGAGTGATGAAGATTCTAATTAGTTGACATTTGCCAAACATTTTAAAGTTTTCAAGGGTTTTCACAAATAATCACATCTGCTTCACATAACAAGCAAGTGATCCTGGTATTATAATACTATTTTAAAAAAATAAGATAGCTGAGATGGGTGGAAAAAAGTGTGATTTGTCCATGAACGTAGTGATAGAAAAAGTCATCTTCCAACTACTAGTTGAATGTCCTTGACAGCACAACTACCTCTGAAGCCAATCAGGAAGATCTATATCTATATTCTCTTTTAACAACTATTATACCACTTCGTTTAAAAGAATTTCAATGTTTTCATTTTTCTATATGTACACTTTTATAGGACCATTTCAGGAATTGCCTCTTTATATTTCTAAATGTTACTAACTGAAAAGAATGCCTCCAATACCTTTTATCTCATTTTTTCTATTTTTTATTTTATTCTTAAATGATTATAATACTGGGTTTCCTTGCACATAAATTTCACTTTTTAAAAAATACTTTTGTTCTTTGCCATGTATATGAAGTGTAGATGAGGATGAAGCCTATCAAAATTGTGTGAGTGTGTGAGCAGGAAACCTTTGCATGCAAGTATCCTTCCACGCTCTTTGTTTATTTCTTATTCTTCTCTAGAATACCTATGCAAATTAACCTAGTGGTTGCCAGTTCCTTCAAGATCTTTTTCTCTAGCCCCATAATGAAATTTGTTCTCTAGAAAGGTTTTTACAAGTTTTACCTTCCCCAGGCTTACATATAAATATATTTGAGATAAAGAGATGATAATATTATGATAGAATTTTATGCATCTATTAGTAATTAAAAGAAGTTGATGTTTTATGTTTCTGAAATAATATCATATATATTTATATATATATATAAATGTATGTATATATATATTTATATATTTGATTTTGGGAAAGGGAGTTTGACTGCTCCTTTGATCATAAAGGCCTACTTAAACACAAGATGTTTATTGCATGATAGCTAAGTGGCATATTAAAGAGAACACTAGGCCTGAAATCTTGAAAATCTAACTTCAAATCCAGCCTCAGACACTATAACCTTGAGCAAGTCATTTACTCTATGTTTGCCTCAGGCTCCTCAATTGTAAAATGAGGGTAATAACAGAAACTATGTTACAGTGTTATGAGAACAAAATGAGATATTTGTTAAGCACTTAGCACAGTGCCTAGTATACTGTCACTATATACAAGCTAGCTACTACTGCTATTAATACTACTACTGCTACTACTATTTCTATCACTACTACTCATTCTATTGACTCAATTATCTATAGCACTATTTGTTTTTCCTTACAAATGAATGACTAGGTGGTAGGGAGAGAGAGCACTGGACCTAAAGCCAGAAACATCCAAATCCATATCTAGCATCAGTTATTTTGCTGTGTGGCCCTGTACAAGTCATTTCACCCATATTTTCCTCAGTTCCTCATCTATACAATGGGTATACACTGGAGAAGAAATTGCCAAACTACTCAAGTATTTGCTGGTTGTAACTGATAGCACTATGGTGAAAGAACATGTTACCAACATCAATTTCAGTATAAGCAAGATTGGCATTATGTTGAGTAAAGTCAAGTTAGTGATTGGCGGTGTATAAAATGTCATTCATATTCTTAAGATATACAGTTCAATACTTAGCTAAATCTGCTTGGTATCTAACTGTGTGCCTATTTGTGTACATTTAGGCATTCAGATCTATAAACAAATATACAATATAGGAGTATCTAGGCAGTGAGCTAGATGGCACCATAGCATGTGAATAGTGTATTTGCACAGTAAGGTGACTAGCTGAAGATTCCAATATAGACCTCAATAAAACAGAACAATAGAGATCTGAGCACATTATATACTATGTATTATTTTTCCTCCTATTACAGAGGCTTAGTTATTTGAAAGGATGTTAAGTCATTGTCAATTATGTTCTTAAAATCCTTACAAAATTGGCTGACTAAAAAGAATAGCAGAGGGAAAAGTTTGCTCTTAAAACTTTGGATTTATAGTTATACGATGAAAGGGGTGTATGTGATGTTAAAGCTGGACTACAACTTCTTGGGTAGGGGCTTCCTGGGCCCTTTTCAAAGCTGCTCATCTGCTGCAGATGTCCACTAGATCACTCAACTCTCACCTGAGGCTCCAAGAAGGTTAGCATATGCAATGACCACACCCTAGTAAAACTGTCTTGGTAGATAGGCTAAACCAGGTTGAGAGTAATCAACAGGTCTCAAACCCATCTGTGATTTAGGGGAATGTCTATCCATGCAGGTGAAGATATCGCCCCCTGGTGGAATGGCAGATGAGAACAATTTGTTCCAATGGCTATCAAGATAGCTGAAGAAGGCACTGCAGAGGGCTTTGAGCTTGGTCAGACTTCTGACAATGCCAAGGTCATCCATTGCATTCCCAGCTATAAACAGTTATCCTGCCTTTTTGCCACTGGACTTTGATGACTCTGGAAAAGAGAATGAGGTTGACAATTTTGTTCAACTATTTAATTCAATTCATGGGCAAGTCAAGACCTCACCCAGTGATGTCATTGATCCTCTTTGAAAATAAAATAAGAGATGAAAAAAATAAGATGAAAGAGAGGCTTATGTTTATATCTGAAAAAGTTTAGGGGGCATGTAAGGTTTTTCATTCCTTTTCATTACTTTTTTTACATTCTTATCTTTTTTTAACAGGTAAAGAATATTTACTTGTTCTCAATTCAAATTTCTGTTAGATTTAGGCTTGGAATAACTTTATCTGTATTCTTAATTTGTTTTTCAGGCAGGATTTATATGGTTTACCAAATATTGTCACATAGTCACCGTACAGGAAGTTATAGTGAAGAGAAAAATAAAGGGGTTGTATAACAAAATATAAAGAGTTTGGGAGAACTTACTCTTTAAGAATTCCAAATTCCAGTTTTGGCACTATTATAGTATAAGGCAGATGCTTTGAAAACTTAGCTCCCCACTCTCTCACATACACCTTTCTTCCCCTATTCCCAACCCCATCCCTGCCAAGAAATAGAGAAGTACCCTGCTTCTCATATTCTGAACACAGGCATTTGTAAGGTATAATTGAACTAATTTGATCAACATGAACTTTGAAAAATATCTTGAGATTCTATTGCTATATTTTTTTCTTTTTATTATGTTCATTGAATCCTGAAGTGGATGTCTAATAGGCACCTCAAACTCACAGAATTCAAAACAGAAGTCATTTTCTTTTCCTCAAATTCTCCACCATTTTGAGATTAACTATTACTGTCAAAAGCACCACCAACATCCAAGTTGCCCAGGCCTGAAAACTGCATATCATTCTCAACTCTTCATTCTCACCCCACATATACAAACTCTTAATATTCTTTTGTTTGTTTTTTTCTACCATCACAGCATATTGAACAGTTTTCAGTATCTCTAATCATTCTACAATAATCCTAGTTTACCTCTGGCCAATACTTCAGCAGATTTCCCTGATTCCAGTTTCTCCTCATTCATTTTCCACTTGGCTACCAAGATGTTTTTTCTAAAGAGTTATGCTACCTCTACCCCCTACTTATCCCATTTAATGAGGTCCACTGATTCCTTATCAAGTATACACCCTTCTTTTTTGGCATATAAGACTTTCTTGACTTGACCACTTCTGATCTTTCTAGTTTTCTTAGAATTTACTCCCCTTTTCCACAATCTATAGTATACTTATCCCAGCCCACTTGTGGTTTCTTGAATATGGATGACTTAGTATTGTCTTTTCCTCATATCCAAAATATTCTGTCAGTTTTCCTGGATTCCTTTGAGGTGAAGCTCAAATATCACCTTCTGTGGGTGAACTTTCTTAGTTTTCTCAGTTAATGTTGCTTTCCCCTTTCATAACAAGTTCATCAACTTAGAAAATAGCCTTTGTGTACCTAGTTGGGTGCATGTTGTAAGCCCTCCCCCCCACACACATACACAATTAGATTGCCTTCTTTTTAAGTAAAAGGACTGTCCTGATCATTTTGCTTTGTTTTGCTTTTCTTTATATCTCCAGTGTTTGTCATGGGGCTTAAGAGTCAGTTAGTCAAATAATATTTATTAAACAGCTACTAGGTGCTAGGTGCTGTTCTAAACACTGAAAATACAAAAGGCAATTTGTTTTTCAACTGTGAGTTCCTTGAGAATAGGGAACAATGGGAGAAATAGCATTAAAAAAACAACTATATACTAATAAGATATAAAAAATATACATTGAGAGCACTCTCAGAAAGATGGCACTAAGATTAAAGATGGTTTAAGTCTTCCTGAAGAAGGTGGAAATTTAGGAAAAAGTAGAAAGAAACCAGGGAAGCTAGAAAACAGAGATGAGAACAGAAAGCAAACTAGGTGGAAGGAAGATATAGTGAAAATGTTCAGAAACAACAAGAAGTATCTTGTTCCAGATTCAGTAAGGAGGTCAATATCACAGGACTGAAGTTTGGAGGGGGTGGAATAAGTAAGGAGCCCAGTTATGGAGAGATTTCAAAGCACACAACAAGCATTTAAATAAATAATTAACTTGAATTGTTCTAGGACAAGTTATCTTGTTACTATTATCTTATGTTTAATGTTGTACAAATTATTATATGCATGAATAAAAGTATATTTTTTAATTATTTAGTGTTTCAATCAGCAAAAATCTTTTCCTTTCTCCCAGATAAGAATACACCAAAACCATGTTACAAATATATATAGTAAAGGAAAATAAATTCTATATTAGCCATAACACTCTTCTGTCTCCATCTCTAAATCTCTGTCTGTCTGTCTGCCTGCATGCATGTGTATATATGTTATGTGTGTATACATGTATATAATATATGTATATGTAAGTATATATGCACATATATGTGTATATGTATGTGTATATAAACATGTGTGTATATGTATATATACACATATATGTGTGTGTGCCATTATTAATTGTCTGGAATTGTAGTTGGTCATTATGCTGATAGGAATCTCTGTTTTCAGAGCCTTTTGTCTTTACCACATTGCTGCCATTATATGTTATTCTCATTGTCCTGTTCACTTCACTCTGCATCAGTTCAAATTACCTTTCCCATTTCTCTGAAATCATCCTCTTCAACATTTCTTACTGTATAATAGTGTTTCATTATATTAATATATCATAACTTATTCAACAATTCCTTGATTTATGGATACCCATCAGATTCTACTCTTTGTCAAAAAGAGCTCTAAATATTTCTTTACATACTAGCTTAGAGCTTATTTTTTTTTTATTTTTTGTCAATCTCTTTCTTAATCTATTCTCTAGTTCCCCCTCATCTCCATTTAACAACCACCACCATTGACAACTACTTATATAGCACTTACTGTGTACTAGGCACTGTGTTAAATTACTTACAAATATAATATCATTTGATCTTTAAAACATCACTGGAAAGTAAGTTATTACCTCATTTTTATGGTTGAGAGAACTGACTCAAACAAAAGACAAATGATTCGCCCAAATTTGCAAAGCTAACTCAAATATCTGAGATTGGATTTAACACTCACCTTCATGACATAAGACCCACTTCTTTAGCACTGAACCACCTAGGGGACTATTTCTCTAATGAGTGAAATATATTTGTATGCTCACACGTGTGTATATATGTGTATGAGTACTTACCTCCCTTGGAAAGTTCAAATAAGAGTGAATTTCAGATGTCAGCTACTCCTCCATTCCCTCCTACTTGTTTACTTAAATGTTTAATTGTGTATCCTGATTATAAATGTTTTTCTGATGTTACTTTCACCTTCCCCTCTAATCTATTCCTCTTTCCATCTTTTCTTCCAGTTCTCCACTTAAATTCAATAATACATAATAAAATCACTCCCAAGTCTTGTGTAAATAGACTTCCTCTATGATTCCAGATGATGATAGGTTTCAGAGCAGATATTTATCATTTCCCTGTATTCACATTTAAACAGTTATTCTTGTTTAGTCCCTTATCTAGTGCTAATTCAGATAACATTGTTTTTGTTTGCTTCTCTTTTGTCCTCTGTTTGAATTTCAAAGTTTCTGTGCATCTCTGATCTCTTACTCAGGAATGCCTGGAAGTTCTCTATGACATTAAAATGCATTTTTTCCCCTATATATTGTTATATTCAGTTTTGTTGATTAAGTTATTCATGGCAGTAACCCTATATTTTTTGCCTTCTGAAATATCTTATTCCAAGTTCTTGGTTTCTTTAAAGTGTTGGCTGGTAAGTCATGTCTGATCCTGAATATGGATTCTGGCTGTTTCTAGCATTTTATTTTTGATATGGTAACTTTGGATTTTGGCTGCAATGTTCATGATAGCTCTCATTTTGAGGTTTCTTTGAAGATATAACCAAGTGATTTGTGTTTCTATTTTGCCTTTTGGTGTTAGGAGACCTGAACAGTTTTCTTTTTAAGATTTCTTAAAATATGGTGTCTAGGCTCTGTTTTTGGTCATGCTGTTCAGATAATCTGGTGATTATACTTTTCCTTCATTTATTTTCCAGATCAGTTGTTTTAGCTATGAGATATCTTACATTTTTTTTTTTGCTGTTTTTTTTTTTTTACTTAGTTTTAATATTATCTCATGGAGTCATAAGCTTTTATTTGGTCATTTTAATATTGAAGAATTTTGTTGCCTGGACAAGATAGTATCCTTCTTGTACCAATCTGCTAATTTCTTGTTTAAAAAAAAATCTCTTTTCCCTAGTTTTATTTATGCTCTATTTCCTATACAGTATTCTCATTTCATTTATTGAAATATTTTCTTAACTCTTGAAAACAGAAATAATAAAGAAAACAAGACAAAAATATGTTTCATCTTTTCCAGGAGTTACAGTTGAATTTTTTTGCCCAAGCTATATTTGAGTCTAGGTTTGTGTCTTGAGCATTCCTGTCACCTTGAATTGGCAAATCTTTTTTTTTTTTTTTTCCTTGTTCTTCCAGGCTACTTCTTGACTTTAGACTTGATATTAGGTGTAGGATCTGCATGTTTCTGGAGGGAAATTCTGTTCTAGTTGTATTGTTGTTTTCTTCAGGTATTTATAACAATAAGCATCCCAAGATACTCAGCAGGGCCTGCTATCACAGGTTCTCTGATTTGCTTCTCTAAAAGGAAAAGCAACCTTTGAGGGGTTAACAATCACTTTAATCAAGCATATATATCATTTAGTTAGTTAAGGGGAAAAAAGTCAGCACTCTGAACTTCAGAGAAAATACAGAGAAATCAAAAGTCAACAGACATGCTTCCAAAATGTCTCACCACGAACACACATATTAGGTCTTTACCAGAGAGGGAACACCTGGGTTTCTCAAAGAGAGGGAAAGAGGGCTCTTTAGGGGCTTTCCAGAGTCCTCTTCTGGACAAACAAATACTTCTTGTCAGTAAGCCCTAAGTAAACCCCTACCCTCAGAGTATTTCTACACTTTTCGGAGCCAGAGGTCATAGCTCTCTGACTCAGTGCCTCAACAGAAAACAAAGGAAAGATATTTGGGACCCTCATACAAAACAACTTCCCTAATCAAGCTTCCCTCAATGGTCAGGCCCATCAATGGGTGAGTAAGATCTTTTTTAATCACATTGTTCTATCAGAGGCACTTTTAGTAAACAAAAAGAACCAAAGATCCTAATTTGATTGTCATCACAGTATTGCATATGGTATTATTTCAGAATTTTAAAAATAGCTGATGCTGGGGAGTTGAAAGCTCAGTGCTGCCAAAGTGATCTGATCCTTGACAAAAAATCTAATTGCTGTTATTCCTTGTCTGAACTCTTCAAGTTCTTGATATCGCTTTAAGGCTGAGTAAAGGTGGACTTTTGCTGGACCCAGCTACAGTCAACCAGCTAGGAAGTTTCTGATTCAGCATAACAGAAATAAATGATCATTCTTCCTTGGTCCGGGATTCCTGCCTTGGCTATTGTGTGGCAGGATTTAGACTGGTATTTCAGCAACACTTTGGTTCTGAACTTGCTCCTTTCTGGGTACAATATCAAGGACCTACAGCAGTTCCATTTGTGGTTATGCCTGCTCTACCAAAATATGTTTTCTTACTTTTCTATTTTTCTCATATTTTCTGAGAACATCTGGAAATCTTCGTTGCTCATTTTTATGACAGAGTTAATCTTCTATTGCTAAGACAGGGTGGTAGGCCCCTGTGTTTTGTTAATAATATTTTTTTTTTGTTACAACAGTTACCAAATCTGTTATAATATTTTAGTGTCAAAGATATGCTACACTAGTATTGCTTGAGTGTTAATTCTTTAAAATGTTTTCTTCCTTTGAGGTTTGATTTTAGGATGCCAGTAAATCACTTGATACACATTACCATATCTTTTTCCTTTATACATTTTATATTTTACATGTTTTGCACAGAGGATATCATGATATTTCTATCATTTTTGTCCAACATATCAATTGAACTCTCAGATGCCAACCTGTGGCCTTTAATCTCCATTTCCCCTGGAATAACATTTTTATGTTTACCAAATCAAAATTCTATTTTGTGATCACTGGGATTAGATTCCATCTGACCTAGGAACTGCTTAAATTATCTTTTCAATGTGTATTACCAAGCAATATTCATATGACCAACTGTGATTATAAATATACCGGCTTAGATCAGAATCACGAAGTATAACAGGCTCTCCATGTAGAAGGCAGAAAAAAAAAAAAACATTGATTCAGACACCAGAAAGCCAAATCCATCATAGTAACCAAAAAGTCAATACACATTTGCACTTCAGGGGACAACACCAAACACTCAAAAGACTACCTGTACCTGCCTGTGTCCTCTCTCCCCTGCCTTAACTGCTGTCACCAACTTCCTCTCAGCTCTGCTCCACCCTCCGTTTTCCACCCATTCAGCAAACTCCTCCTACCACATGTGACTGAGGTTTCTGTGTTATTTAAGCAAGTCACATGGGTCTATTAATGGGTGAGAAAGATCTTCAAATTAAGCAAATAATAGATTAACAATACATTGGGCTCCAAGGTCTTTCTTATCCATTACGTAGATCAATGGGGCACCTGGTGTCAACAGAACTTTACAACAATATAACAAGGATAGCACAAAATAAACCCATAAAACAATATCTTAGGATGGGGCTTGAGCACAAACTCCCCATCATTCTTCCCTTGAATGAATGAGGCTGAAAACCTTGGGGTAAGGGGAGAAAGTCTTTTCTTCCATAACTACTCCCTGCTGAGTAAAATTCTTAATTATCTCCCTAAACACTAAAACTATAGTTTTTCTTTTTATTTGTTGGTTATTGTTTGTTTGTTTTTTAAGTTTCTTTTATGTTCTCTTGTTCTCACTTGAGTATTGGATGTGCTTCTGCCTGAGAAGCCTCCCCTTCTGACATTGTTTCTTTTTTTTTTTTTTTGATCTGAATTTGTTACGTTTTCCTCCCATCCACTCTCCTGGTAGTCATTGCTGTGGCAACTAGACTGGGTCTGCATGAAGGTTGCATGCAATCTTCTTTTGCCAGGTTTTCTACTACCTGAGATCCTCGAGCTTGCTCTTTTAAAGGAGAGCTTATACACTGAGAATTCCCATGCAAACTAGGTAATACTTTTTCCATCTGATTTTTTTTACCTTCAGCCACTCATCTCTGCTTTTACACATAATATGAGCACCTGTTAATAAAATCCAGCCTCTCCTAAATACCCTTGCCAGTTCTTTCCCTGATTTTATTGGTATTCCTTGCAAATACCTTTCCAAATCTCTAGGTTTCCCCTTCTGTTACCTTGGTTTCCAGTTTTCACAGGGTCCAGTGCTGTTAGCACACTTCCTTGTTAGGGAGGAATAAGGTAAATCTTCCCATACTGGGATATTCATTTCTTCCTCTAAAGACTTTTTGCTTTCAAATAGAGATTTTATCACACTGATGGTGACTATGAATATGCTGAATCACAAAGTGTAACAGACTCTCTATATAGAAAGTAGAAGAAAAATATTGGTTCAGATACCAGAAAGCCAAACCTGTCATAGTAACCAAGAAGTCAATACACATTAGCATTGTAGGGTACAACACCATTCCCAGGATTTTCCCCCCACCTCTGCTAGGGCCTTCACACAAACACTCAAAGACTATCTATGCCTGCCTGTGTCTTCTCTCCCCTGCCCTAACTGTTGTCATCAACTTCTTCTCAGGTCTGCTCCACCCTTCCTGTTCTACCCATTCAGCAACCTCCTCCATCCACATGTGACTTAGGCTCCCATGTTATTTAGGCAGGTCACATGTGCCTTTTTATGGGTGGTAAAGATCTTCAAATTAAGTAATAGAATATGTTAACAATACACAGTGGAGGCATGTTATATCATCCATATATGTCAAGTGATCAACTTTCATTTAAACTCCCTATTTAACTTGGAAGCTACACTCAATTCTATTTAGGAAAAAAAAATTATTTAGGAAAAAATTGGGGAAAAAAAAACAAACTAAATCAAATTAAGAGAAATCAACACTACTGGAGCATAAAGTATCTTCCCGAAAAAAGGGTGTATTTCCTGTAATTTACTCTTTAAATCATTGTACTTGTGTCATTTCAGTTTAAGAACAGTTTTCCAAGTGAATATTAAATGGTCTAGTATTTTCACTGTCTATTTTATAGATTGTTAGTACATGAATAATCCATAAGTATGGAACTGAGTTAAAGTCCTTGCAGCAATCAATTGAGGAATATCATCTTCAAGCATATTGTTTAATATTTTCAGTGTTAATATGCTGCACTTTATATTAGTACAATGTTTTGGTCCATCCCTTTTCCTTTTCAACTAAAATTATGTTCTTGTGTGTATATGTTAAAAAAAAAACACACATGCAAGCTGGCAATGTTTTATATAAAGTTGATAAACAATTAACCGATTATATTTGGAAGTTTAAATAATATTCTTATCATTTTTTTTTCAGCAGATAAGTGATGCCTTCTGTTAAGAAATATGAGATCATACTTACAACAGAAAGGAAGCTAATAAAATGTTTAATAGAAATTCATACAGTACTATGATCCATTTTAACTGATCATTATGGACTTTGTCTAGCCTTGATACTTTCCAAATTTTCAGGAAAGTTAGAATTTCAGTCACCAACTTTGACATAATTTACGTCAGTGGTAATTTTTCTTTTATTTTATGTAAATTTATGTTTTTATTGTGTTAGACTACTTGTGACCATATTTTAGATGAGGAATTTCTCAACAATTTCTTCTTCAACTTTTCTTCCTTATCTCTGATTTCTTTACTTCACAAACCTCTATAGGCGAGTTTTTTTTCTTTGACGTTGAAATATTCAGTAAGATCTTGTTTTGTTTGATTACTCCTGTCACCATAGCCTTTCATAACCTTTACATCCCATTGATTTTGAACTACTATAAGTCATCATCCAACACCATTTCCCATTTCTTACCATCTCATTCCTAACCCACTCAACCCTTTCACCCTAATGTTCTAACCAAATGCTACCCAGTACCTACACTATAACCCCAGAATGCTTGTTCAATAGGTAAGAACCTTCATTCCCTCTTAAATCTTCCTTTTCCACTCCTTATCTTCTAGCAGTCATCAAAACATGCTTTCTTCATGATGACACAGCCTTCTTGGCCACTTTTTCCAATAATGCCTGCATTTTCATTAATTACCTTTGATTTATATGGCCGGGTGAAGAAGTTGGAATACTTCTTGTTCCCCAATGTCACTTTCAGGTCCTCCTCTATCTTCATCATTCATTAACCTTTTCCTCTCTTCATCATCTTTTATGATTCAGATGCCTTTTGCCATTATATCCTCCTTCATCTCTGTTTCACATGAACAGGTGCCCATACTTATCAAGGCAAACCCTTCCATGTGAATTCATTATCCCATTCCATCTCGTCTCCTTTTTCCTGTTGCCCCTCTTATAATTTCCATTCTACCAATGGTCGTCAATACCTCCCTGTCTACTGACTCCTTCCATACTGCTTATAATGCACATGTCTCTCCCACTCTAAAAAAACCTTGACTTGATCCTTGCATCTCTGCTATTCTATGATGTCTCTGTGGATAAAGTCAATAAAAGGCTATTTGCAAGGAACACTTTTCTGTGCTCTTTCTCCTTTCTGCACTCTTTTCCCCGAATTGTTTAAGCTATCTTCATGTAGTTTCTTTTTTTATTTCCTCAGAATTCTACGTAAAAACAATATTTAATATTTTTTAATTTGAATTCTCAATTCATTTCCTTCTTCTCTTGCCCTCTTCTTGACAGACAATTTGCTATAGATTACACATGTATAGTTATATAAACATAATTCCACATTAACCACATGGCAAAAGAAAACAAAATAATGAAAATTCTTCAGTTCTTTCTATGAAAGTACATAATATTGTTTTCATCATAAGTCTTTTGGAATTGTCCTAGACCATTGTGTTGCTGAGAACAGGTAAGTCATTCAGAGTTTATCATTGTGCAATACTGCTCTTACTCTGTAGAATGTCCTCCTGATTCTCCTAATTTCATTTTGCATAGGTTCATATGTATTACCAAGTTTTTATTTTTCTGAAACCTAACAGTGCCATTGAAACTACTCTCTCCAAATTTAGCATTGAGGTCCTAATTGCCAAATCTGATGAACTTTTGAAATTTCCATTCTTTTTTCCTCTCTTTTTGAATTTTCATCATTTTACTTCTATTGACCAGCCTCTTTCATTGTAAAGTTCTTATCACTTTTCTGAATGCTTTTTCCCCCAGTTTCCTTCAGTCTCAGTCACATCTTGTAAGCAAAGGTGTCCTCAGGGCTATCCTGGGTCTTTTCATTTTCTCCCCTATGCTACTTCTCTTGGTGACCCCAAGAACTCTCATGAATTAAATCATTTTTATGGTAATTATTCTCAAACCGATGTATGTTGCCATAACATCTACGTTAATCTCTAGTATAGCATCTCCAACTGCTTTTTCTAGTATTTCAAGTTGGCTGTCCAGTAGCCATCTCAAACTAGACATGTCCAAAACTGACCTCATTCCCCCACCAAAAAAACTTTTCCCATCAATTTACCTATTACAATCAAAGGCTGTATCATTCTCCCAGTCCTCCAACCGTCTTTCACCCACTTATATCTGATCTGTTGCCTAGGTCTGTCAACTCTAACTTTGCAATATGTCTTCAATACTTGCTCCTTTTTGTTCCTTTGATACATTCCCTACCCTGGTAAAGAACTTCATCGTTTTATGCTTGACCAATTGCAATAGAATACCGGTGCATCTGTATGCATCAAATCTCTCCCCACTTCAATATATCTTTCATTCTTCCACCAAAGTGATTTTTATAAAGCACAGCTCTGACTATTTCACCTCAGCACTTGAAAAACAAAAAGTTCAGTGGCTCCCTATCATCTCTCAGATCAAAAACAAAATATTTATGTGACTCAAGCCTTTCATAATCTAACTGCTCCTCATCTGTTGTTTGTGCTTGCACCTTATTCCCCAGCCTGATGCTTTCAATCCAGTGACACTGGCCTTCTTGCTGTTCCACAAAGACATTCTTCTCAGCTCCAAACATTTTATCTGGCTCTCCCTTATGCTTGGAATGCTTTTCTTCCTCATCTCCACAATTTAGCTTCCCTAGCTTTTTCTAAGTCTCAAATAAACCTCACTTCCTGCAGGAAACCTTTCCCATTACCTCTTAATTCTATTGACTTTCCCCAGTAAATTATTTCCTATTTATCCTGTAGAGAATTTGTTTGTACATGTTAGTTTGGTTGTTGTCTTCCTCTTTAGATTGTGAGCTCCTCTAGTGCAGGAATGATCTCTTTCCTCTTTTTGTATCAATAGTGTTTAGAACAGTGACTGTTCCATAACAATAAATTAATAAAGGTTTATTGACCTAACTGATTTTTAACACGTAATTGCTAAATAGTGGAATCCAGATATATGTAATGGTAATCTTTTCCATTCATTAATACACACATGTGACCTACTTGGGTCACATGGAAGCCTGAGTCACAGGAGTCTGAATCTCATGGAGCTTCTGGTGGGAGGATTTTGTTGAATGGATAGAACAGGAAAGGTAGAACAAACAAGGTGGTGCTAGGGCAGAGGTGAGAGGAAATTGGTCAGTCTATACAGAGCTAATAAGGATACAGGCAAGCAGGCAGTTGTTATCATGAGTGAAAGAGATTATGATTTTGTTTAAGGGGGCCTACTTGTGATTTGTTTAATGGAGCTGGTTTGTGGGAAGCCTAGCAGGGGGAAGATTTGGGGATGGTATTGTCCTCTGCATTGTTTTTATGTGTAGATTTTTATTACTATGATGAATCTGGCTTTCTAGTGTCTGAATTAATGTTTGAGTTCTGTGGAGGGTTTGTTGTATTTAGTGATTCAGAATTGCACTGGAATACTCATGGCCACCACAGGCCTGGTGAATATCACATTGGTGCTACAACATGCAGTTTTCTTTACGTATTACAAGTTATAATAGTTGCTGTTCAATATTATTGCTATCATCAATGACATTATCATTGTTATAGTTACTATTTAAAGTATTTAAAGGAGGGAGATACTAATTCTTTAGTGGCATCTAGGGTACAGATTAGACCATTAGTTCCTGATGTTTAAATTAAGGTTCAAAATTGCTTCAGGTCTATCTCCTTTCATTTTCCACAGTGCATATAGTGTCAGACCTGGAGTCAGGAGGACTCATCTTATTTGGAGCAACTTGTCTCAGATACTTACTACACATGTGACCCTGAGCATGTCACTTAACTCTGGCTGCCTGAGTTCCTCACCCATAAAATGAGTTGGAGAAGAAAATAGCAAACCACTAAGTGTTTTTGCCAAGAAAACCCTAAATGGGGTCACTAAGAGGTGGCCTTGATTGAAAATGACTGAACAACAACAAGAAGAAAAACAAACTGTTAAAATTCCTTTTAAGAGATAAATCAATATTTGAATAGTAAAGTGGAAGAAGAGTTTTTCCTGTAATGTGTTAAATGTAACTCAAAGGAAAAGGCCACATCAATAGAAGGGAAATGGCATATTTGTTTGAAATATAACCCTTTATATTGTTACATGTATGCACATATGTATGTGTGTGTGTGAGAGACCTATATGTGTATATACAAATCTGCATGTATTTCTATGCATAACCTATAAATTTCTATATACATATCTATATATTTTTATTTATTTAATATATACACATGCAAACACACGTAGTCAGATATACATATATATAAATGCCTCTGTATATGTGTGTGTGTGTATTTCTGAATATATGCAGAATTAAAATGGGCAGCTAGGTGGCACAATAGATAGAATGCTATCCTTAAAGTCTAGAAAACCTGAGTTCAAATTCAGACAAATATATTTATTAGCTGTGTGGTCCTGGACAAGTTACTTAACCCATGTTTCCCTCAGTTTCTCATCTATAAAATAAACTAGAGAAAGACATGGCAAGACAGTCTTGTACTTTTGTTCTGGAAATTCCAAACAGGGTCACAAAGGGTCAGACATAACTGAAAACAATTGAACACTTCCACAGAACGAAAAGAAGTAAAGAATATTATAATGAAAAATATCTTAAATATAGGTCAATCTATCAATAGAAAAGGAAATTAGAATTTATATAGTACCTACATTACGCCAGGCAATGGGGTAAGATCTTTCGAAATATTGTTTTCATTTCATCCTCATTATACCCCTGTGAAATAGATTCTGCTAACCCTATTACACAATGGAGGAAACTGAGGCAAACAGGATAAGTGATTTGACCATTATAACACAGTGTCTAATGATAGATTTGAACTCTGTTTTTTTCAACTCAGGGCTAACACTCTATCCACTGCACCACCTAGATACCTCAAATAGCCTCTTATTCTTTCTCTCCATGATGACAGCTGCACTAAAACTTTATTTTCTCAGCAATTTGGATAGGAGAAAAAGAGATGAAAAATGAGGTGCAGAGAAAAGGAGTGCAATAAAAGGCTGCATTGTATAACTAAATGTGGGAACTTAACCAGAAATGAGTTAAGAAGCAGCAGCAAATTTTAATTCTTTTTTATGTAAAGTATTCTCACATTTTTCTCTCCCTTTACTGTTCCATCTCTTCAGGTTTGTTTCTTAGGATTCCCCTTCCACATGATAATTGATTGAAAGAAATGGAGATACAGTCTGGAAAAGAAAAGACTTAGGAGATAAATGATAGCCATCTTCAGGTATTTTGAGAGCTATCACATAGAAGATGGATTCAGAGTCGGGGGAGTTTCCACTCAAGAATAATGACAGACAAATTGAAAGAGACAAAGTTCATCTTGAGAAAATGAAAATTTTCCCCATAATTAGAGATGTCCAAAGATTGGATGAGCTACCTTGGAAGATGGTGAAGACTTTCCCACTGGAGATCTTAAGCATTGACTTCTTGGCTCATTGGCAATTTCATTGCAGTAGGAATTCTGGTTCAAATCCAGAATGGACTAGCCAAACTTTTACATCCCTTCCAAGCCTAAGATTCTATGATTCAGTTTCCAAAATTTCTTACCTTAATAATTCCTTTATCCAAAATTTGATTTAAATACATTATAAAATCTATCCAGATAATAAAACTTTATTGTTTACAAAGTGTTATATATTTTATCCTCCAAAGAAATCTGTGAAGTAAATAATGAAGGTACTATTATCTTTATTTTACATAAGAAGCATGGGAGACTCAAAGATGTTGTCATATGACTAACATCACACATCAAGTAATAAACAAACTGACAGCAAACATGCTAAACACTGCTGAATATTGTATCCTCAGTATCTTGCCCATATAAAGCACTTTATAACAATTTGAAATATTGAATTCTGACTTTGCCACTCTACTACATTATCTCTTAATGACCCACAAAGACTATTTCCCTCGAGTTTCTACAGCAGAATCTATGCTGATTCATCTACTTAAAGAGCTGAAGGAAGGAATGTTTTCCCTTTTTCTCCTCTGAAAGATAGTAGTAACAGTACTACTACTATTACTACTACTATTAGTGTTATTCGTAGTAGTACTAGTAATAGTCCTAGTATTCCTAGTAGTATCAAAACTGTCACCAGTGCTTCTCTATGTTTTATCCATAGTCTTAATCCAGATTTAAAAGACTGAACTAGAATCAACCTAGCTTCAGCCTCTGAGTTTGGATGTGTGGTGAAAATATGAGATCTCTGCTTCTACCAACCTCAACCTGGAGCAGATATTCTTATCTGCTTTTGTGTCACAGACTGCTTTGGCAGTCTGTGAAAGCCGATGAAATCATCATTACAATGTTTGCTGTCTACATTAATAATTGAAGTAAAGCTAAATTTCAGTTAGATTCTAGTGAAAGTAAAGACGCCTTAGTTTTTCACCTAAGTTCAAACCCATATTGAAAGTTTTTATAGGCCTCTTGGAAGTTCATAAACCTAGCTGAGAACTTCTCTAGAGGCAGGGTCTGATATTTTGACTTTTGAATCCCTGTTTTAATCTGGAAAGAAATAAGAAAGAGAAAGTAAAAAAAGAACTATCTTTGACAATGCCAGCTTGTGCCATAAAACACAGCTCTTCGGTGCCTTAGTAGTAACAATGAAATCCTTATACAAGAAGAGGTAGATTATGTAACGTTTTCTAGCATATTTATTTATTATCATTTTCCACTGTTATTGATTGGATCATTACAGAGAACCAAAAACCAGATAGGTGAAAGAAATCTCTCTACATTCTGTAAGAAATTTATCAATAAATAATAATGAGATGGAAGAAAAAAAAAGATTTGGAGGTGGGAGTTGCAGTAAAGTTTGACAAAATAATCAGTAGATTAAAAATATAATACTGACAACTGAAAACTGGTAAAAAAAATGTAAGGGTCAGAGGTAGGGAATAGTCAATTTATTTATCTAACTTCAGTGGAAGATTTTTACTGAGGATTGAGTTTTTGAAATTAATCAAATTTTCTTTGGAAATGAAAACTAAATTTCAGGTAGTAACAATGAAATCAGCCATGCTTAAGGAAAAGCACATAGTTCTCTTATAGTTCATAACAAATAAATTCATGTACTTTACCAAAGTATTGAAAAATAGTTATAATAGTAACAGGTGGCAGTATAGCATGATATGTTAAGCTGATAAGAATTTTCCAAAGGGTATGAAAACAAATATTTGACTAAAGATGCTTTTGATATAAAAGGCACAACAACAATAAGACCTAAGTGAATAAGATCTGGGTTTTTTTCATTTAATTACTCTACTCTTGTCATTTAAAGAGCTGTACCATGACTTTCCATCAAGCAAAACTAGAAAATAGATTGTAGTGAAATTCAATGGAGAGCATCAGGTGAACACTGTAAGAGTAATGGAAAGATCATGAAGAGATATCAACATTACCTAAAAAATACAATTTCCTGCTTGCAAGTCAATCAACTTACATTTGCAGAACACAAATATATAATATATAAAGTACATAGTTTGCAGTCAAAGAAAATACTTTGAGTAATCAGATACAAATAAAACATTTCGTTATTAAAATAGCATCTCACATTTGTGTTTTAGTACTTCTAATTGAACAATGTTTTCTTCAACCTGTAGAACCAGAGTTACCATTTTAATTATAATTCTCATTTCAGATAAAAAGAAACTGAGGCACATAGAAATTGAGTAAAATTCTCATACCAAGGTAATAACAGGGCTTGATGTCTTGTTTCCCCACTCAGTGTTTCATCTGTTTATTTATATTGCCTAAATATTATTGGGCTTGGTAAGAGGATATTGAAAATGTTATTTTAGGCAGCTGGTTAGAAAAGATTATATAGAGAATTAGGCTTGACATAAAGAAGGCCTGAGTTTAAATCCCACTTCAGATAGTTACTATCATGTGATTATGGACAAGTCACTTAACTTCTATGTGCCTCACTTTTATCATCTGCTAAATGGAGATAATTGTACCCATCCCCAAAGGATGAATTCAAGTATGGATAAAATGAGTTAATATTTATAAGTCAATTTGCCAGCTATAAAATATACCGTATTAGATATTATTGAAATGTTTGGCATTTTCTACAGTTCCAGAAAACTAGAATATACAAATGTCATTTTGCCTATTTAATTAATATTTTGTGCCATTCTTTTCTCCATGTAAATCATAACTCATTTTTTTATTTCTGAATGACATTTTATTTTTTAACAATGTCATTTATATTTCAAAATTTCCTCCTGTTGACAAATTAACTGTCCAATAAACTTTTGTGTTTCTGCCAAGAGCTAAATAAATTATTTTCAAATTGACTGATTAATTAATTAATGAGACAAACTGTAATTTGTCTAGTCAGCCTTAACACACAGAATTTAGAAAGCCAACCATAAATGTTCAATCATGTCAATAATAAATGTCATTGAGGTTTTAAGAAGATCATGGGGGGCACAAAACTTGAAGATATAGACATCTCAGGAACGTGAATACCTGGTGATGTGCAACCAAGAGTTCAAGGCTCAAGTTAATTGAAGAAGCAGTAAAATATTATATAACCATAGGCATATGGTTCCTATCTTCTTTGTTTCCAGGTTAAGTCAACATAGAATTCATAAAAAAAATCATGAAATATAGGGGAAAAGATGGAAAAAAATGTCAAAATCATGATCATGTTTCTTTTCCTTGGATTATATTTAATAAAATAATTACAAAAGTGTGATGAGTACTGTTGGCCTTACCAAAGGGAATTTAGACTGGGCTCAGGTAATAGAAGACCTTAAAAAACAAGTTAGCAGCTTACTAAAGGAGAACCAAAAAAATGCTGAGGAAAATAACAGTTTTAAAAAGAGGCTAACTAAATTGAAAAAAGAGGTCCAAAAAGCCAATGAGGAGAAGGAGGTTTTAAAAAACAGAATTAGCCAAATGGAGCAGAATGTGCAAAAGCTCACTGAACAAAATAATTTGTTGAGAGAATTTAGTTCAGAAAATGAATGACTCTGAGTTAAACCAAGCAGTTAGTAAACAAAACCAAAAATTTGAAAACATAGAAGATAATGTGAAACATCTCATTAGAAAAACAATTGATCTGGAAAACAGATCCAGGAGAAATCATTTAAAAACTGTAAGACTACCTGAAAACCATGATCAAAAACAGAGCCTAGACATTGTCTTCCATGAAATTATCAAGGAAAACTGTCCTGATGTTCTAGAATCAGAGGGCAAAATAAATATTGAAAGAATTCACTGATCATCTTCTGAAAGAAACCCCAACAGAGAAAATCCTAGGAATATTGTGGCCAAATTTCAGAGTTCCCAAGTCAAGGAGAAAATACTTCAAGCAGCTAGAAAGAAACAATTTGAGTGATGTGGAAATACAACCAGGATAACATATTATCTGGCAGCTTCAACATTAGGAATGGGATATTTCAGAGGTAAAAGGAACTGGGACTGAGACCAAGAATCACCTACTGAGCAGATCTGAGTATAATACTTCGAGGGAATAAATGGTCATTCAGTGATATAGACAACTTTCAAGATTTAATGTTCAGGAAAAGACCAGATCTGTATAGAAAAATCTGACTTCCCAAGACAAGAATCAAGAGAAGCATGAAAAGGTAAACAGGAAAGAAAAGTCATAAAAGACTCCCTAAAGCTGAACTGTTTACATTACTACATGGAAAGAAAATATTTTTAACTCTTGAATCTTTTCTCAGCATTTCGGTAGATGTAGAGATTGTACATACACACACGTGCATGTGCACACACACATACACATAGATAGAGAGAGAGTACAGGGTGTGTTATATCAGAACAGATGATATCCACACAAAAAATAAAATAAAATAAAATAAAATAAAAATTAAGGCATAAAGGAGGAAAATTCCTGGAAGAGAAAGGGGAAAAATGGAATGGGGTAGGTTATAACTCATAAAAGAGATAAGAAAAATCTTATTCAATAGAAGAGAAAAGGGAGAAGGGAGAGGGGAAAAATGAAGCTATTCTCTCCACATGTGGCTGAAGGAGGGAATAACATGCTCACTAAATTTGATATGAAAATTTATATCACACCACAGGAAAGTAGGAGAGGAGGTGACAAATGGGGTGAGGGAAACACTATAAGGGAGGGCAAATGGGAGAAGGGAGTCACTAGAAATAAACACTTTCGAGAAGGGACAAGGTCAATTGTAGGGAAAAAAATAAGGGGAGATAGAGTAGGACAGAGAGCAACACAATTAGTATTACACAACATGATTATTATGGAAGTCTTTTGCAAAAGAACACATATTTAGTCTGTATTGAATTGCTTCCCTTCTCAGTGGGGCTGGGGAGGGAGGGGGGAGGGAGAGAAGTTGAAATTCAAAGTATTAGAAAAGAACGTTGAGAATTTTTATTGCATATAATCAGGAAATAAGAACTACAGCGAATGGGGCATATAAATTTATCTTGTGCTACAAGAAAAGAGAGAGGATGGGGACAAGGGAAGAGAGGGGTGTGATAGAAGGGAGGGTACACTGAGGGAAGGAGCAATCAGAATGCAAGGTATTAGGAAGCAGGGGGAAGGGAGTGATGGGGAGAAAAATAGGGCATGTTACAAAGTGAGGTAAAAGCAATTTGTATTAAAACAATTGACAATTAATTACTGAGAATAAATCAATGACGTCTTTAGTTTGGGGGAAAGAATTTCAGTCTAAATTTCCTAGAGGAAGGTAACCTCAGGTAATATTTGGCATTGATGGAAAAGTTAAGGTTTTAATGGTAAATTAGATTTTATAATTGCTATTTAATCAGGAACTAGAGCATGTATAGAAAGGTATGTAAGCCACGTAAGACTTGCCTTAAAAGATGTTCCATAGCCAAAGTGAAATTATAATCATATTTGAAACCTCAGTAATGGAACTTGTCATTTTTAGATGCTATAGGACTATTAAGTGCCTGTTCTTCTGAGTCTATCTCCAGGTATGGGTAGAAAGAAAGGCAATCTGAGCCTCCAATCCATGATACAGTAAGCTGGTGAGATGCTGGTATGAACTACAAAAGGTGATCCCATGGGAAGGGTGGGAGAGCGGCTGCTCAGCCTGGGCTGAAGTAGGATTCTCCTGACTCAGTTTCCCCACTGACACCTGGCAGACTTTAAGCCTGACTGAATGCAAGTGGATTATCTAATCCTGCCTGGAATTGACATGAAGTTGTGGAGATATTGTATCCTTTCAACGTCCCTACTCTTGGTGGCAATTTCCTGTATTCAAAAGATTTGTAAGCTTAATACCAGATCTACTCAATTATAGATTGCTGGTAGGGGAACATTCGAGGTTAAGTCTAAAATGAAGTTATTAGGCATAGGACTTTAGACCAACAACAAGTTAAGGTACTTTAATTCTTAGTAATACTGTGGAGACAATTAGGTCAAGTGCTTGTGAAGTTAACAACATAAATATTATTTGTGTCTCAGCTGGTTAATGTTCAAAAAAAATCTTTTGTGGTCCATATTGTAAATGCTTTGGGGGGGGGGCAGAGCCAAGATGACAGAGTAGAAAGACACACATATGCAGGGTCTCCCCACATAGCCCATAAAATACCTGTGGAGAGGGACTCTCAACAAATTTTGGAGCAGCGGAAGTGGAGAACAACAGAGTGGAGGAGATTTCCAGCCCAGGGTGACCTGAAAGGCCCAAGGGAAATGTCAGTTGCACCAGAAGCAGAGCAGAGCCCATCCCAGCTTTGACTGCGAGGCGTGATGAGACTCTGGGAGGAGGACACCTCAGGGGCAGAATCTCCAGTCGCAGCAACGGATCCTCAGATCCCTCAACCCAAAGGCGCCAAAGATCAGTGTACATGCTAGATTGTGCCACCTTGGAGGAACTGAGATATTACAAATTCCAAGAGTATACCCTACTCTTGACAAAGGACCCAAAAGTCAAGTAACTGGCTGGGAAAATGCCCAAAAAAGGGGAAACAATAAGTAAATGCTTTGAAAAGAAGTATCAACTTACCAAAAGTTTGAATTGTTTGATCTGTTATAAACTGTGTTAAAAATGAAAAATGAAAATAAAAATAAATAAGAAATAAAAAAAATCATTGAAGGTGAAAGGAGGAAAAATTAGGATGTGGAGAGACTTGAGGCAGAGAGATCAGTAATATTGGTATAGTACTATGTGTCCTTTATGAGTGTTTCGACTGGATTAGTGAACAAATATTTGATAGTATAAAAGGAAGGACCAGTGAATTAAGACACCAATATGAGATTCTTCCTTAGAAAAGAGATGTATGATACACTGAATAGGAAACAAATGTTTTTCAAGGAGTGGTGGTGTAGATAGGGATTGTCAGTGCTCTCGTTTGATCATTCTAAAAATTTTATAGAAATAAATCAAGCAAAATGTCAGAGAATCATAATGAAAAAAGTGATTTTGATCTTAATTGGTAGGAAAAATTATCCAGAAAAATGGAATTTTATATTAAAGCATATATTAATGTATCTCTGAATAAGAGTACTCCAAATAGTAAACAACTGTTTGTCCTCCAAGGAATGATTACATAGATATAAAGGGATAGTTGGTACTCTGGATTGATCATTCTTTAGATTTTTATAAAAGGAAATGAACAAAATTAATGCAGCATAAAAATGAATAGAGGAATATTAATCTGAATTGTGCCCAGAAAAGTAGAAAAAGTGCCCAGAAAAATAAAATGAAGGAATAGATGATATATAAATGTGTCCATTTCAGACAGTAAGAGTTGTGTGGGAATCAAGCAGAAAGAACCAGAAGAGGTAGACTCAAGTACTGGCAAAAGAATTCCTGTTCAATAGTACTGAAGAGCTTTAAACTAAATGCCATTTAAAAAAGAGAACAAAAGAATATGTCCTCAGTATTCCTGGGGCATATGTTCAAGTTTTGACAGAAAAGCTATGGAGATTTGATCAACAAACCCTAGTACCTACCTTTTGGTAATCATGTGGGCACAATTGACTACTATTTGAAGGAAACTAAAAAGCATTGTTCAAGTGTTACATTTTATTGGGCATTAAAAGAAAAAAAATAAACTATAATCACTTACATAATGCTTTCATCACTGCCTCCTGTCAAAAGGATAGTGATTGGGGAACATTATTCAGGGACTGAGAAAAGAATAACAAATTTTAGAGGAGAAAAAAAGGGTATGACAGCATGGAATTAGGATTTCTGGATCATGGCTTAACATATAGGAAGAAAAGCCACGGACAGATTACACCTAAAAAGGCGTGGTTAAAAAAGATATGCTTATAGTCATACAAAACTGATTGAAGGGATTTTAAACCAAAAAGAAAAGGGGCAAGGGCAAACTATTTATACTGAATAAAACAGAAACCATATAATATATGGTATAAGAAGAAGAAAAGTCATAAGAGTACTCAAAGAAAATCAAGGGAGAAAATGAAAGGAACCATCATTGACATACATGTCCTAGGATGGAACATCTTTCGTGCCTAAAGCAAGCCTCATTCTACAAATTTTTGGTGGCTAAATATAGTAGGAGATTGGCTCCATTAACTAAAGAAAGTTCTTGGCCCTCAGTCTATTATACTTACTCCATTGTGTTCTTTCATCCCACTCTGGGCATGTACTGTAGAGTGGTAGCATAGGCACTACTTTTTGTTGTTCTTTTTCCTTTAGTTTAGTTGTGTTCAACTCTTCATGACCCCATTGAGGGTTTTCTTGACGAAGATACTGAAGTAGTTTGACATCTTCCCTAGCTCATTTTATATATGAAGAAACTAAGGTAAATAGGGTTAAATGACTTGTCCAGGATCACATAGCTAGTAAATTTCTGAGACTGGATTTAGACTCAAGTCTTCTTGACTCCAGTCCTAGTGCTCTATCCACTGTACCACACACTGCTCCAACATCTATGTAGTTGTGGCTGAAAACTGAAAAACACTAAGACTACCGTCAGTTGTAGTACATACCTACTATGCTCCCCTAACTCAATCACCTATTCATTAGGGTTTTCCTTTGTCCTTTCAGTTGCATTCAAACTATGACCCACCCACTGTAATCTCATTTTGAAAAGGGACCTCCTAAATCTTATCAAAGATGTATCTGATCCAGTGTCCCCTGCATATAAGTATTAATTTAAATTAACACCATAAAAATAGACCCTACATATTTCCATCAATATGCCAGATATGAAAGTTCATATACAATTAATCTTCTCATTATGAAGACTTCTTTTTGACTTAGTTTGGTCAGAACCTCCAGTGCACCACACCCCTGTCTGAAATCTTTTTGAATCATATTCCTCCTTTCCTTTCCTCCAAAGTGTCTGTTCTCTAGGCAAAGTAAAGGGGCAACATCAGAGGTACTGACACTTTAGCACTACTCCTCAATTTGCTCAGAAGAAATTAATTGAGTTCACTATTCAGTGATATCTTTGATGTATTTATTAGTAAAGTACAGTAATTTCTGGCAAATGTTGATATTATTTCAAAAGATATCACTCCTAAATTCATCTATAGATGCAACATCTTCCTGTCTTTTCTTATATAGTGTGATTGTCCTTTGCCTTCAATATTTAAGATCTTGACTTCATATGAAGTAAAATATTTCTTTGATATAGTTCTGAAAAATCTTGTGGAGGAGAAAAATAGTGGAGAGTGGCGAGTGGAAAACTGTAACATATGGTACTGTGAATTGATTTTCCTTTTCTTAACTTATAAAAGTTTGCTTTTACATCCTTGTGGTCTCTCCACTCCCCATCTCCCACAACAGTTAATGTATATGTTTAAAAGTGTAGGAATGCAATGAAAAAGGAGAGATTGTTGGAACTATAAAACAATCAAAAGGGATTTTTTTATTTAAAGGAATTATTATTTATATAAATATATATTTATATATTATTTTTATTTAAAGGGATTGTTATTTAAAAGTATCATAGAGGTCATGTCCAATCCACTAAAAAAAAAAAAAATTCCTATTTATAATATAGGCAATGATTGATACTCCAGGCCCTGAACAATTACCTCCAAGGAAGGGGAACCCACCAGTCCTCAAGGCAACCTTATGCCTTCGTATATCTCTAAGTGTTAGAAAGATACCTTGACATAAAGCAAAAATGGGGTTCTTTGCAACTTGAATCTACTACTCTTGGCTCTTCATTCTGTGGACAAATAGAAAGCTATCATGTCTCATCCATGCCCTCCCCCATATTCCCTTCTCCATGATAAATGACATGAATCCTTTCAATTTATCTCCTTGTCACGAGATTAAGGAGTTTAATCCCATGGATGCCTGCTTTTGACTGCGTTAGTATATCAATCACTTCCCTGAACCATTGTAACAAGAATTGATCACAACAGTCCCTAGGTAGCATTGTTGTTTGTTCTTCATTTTTGAAGAAGTCCAATGACATCGTAGGTGATTGTAATGATAATTTAAATGAGAAGATATATCTCATTCATTAATAGGACCATGTGACCTGCCTGGATCATGTGGAAGCCTGAGTCACATGAAGCCTGTGGTGGGAGGAATTTGTTGAATGGTTGGAAGAGGAAAAAGAGCTAGGACAGAGCTAAGAGGAAATTGATCAGTCTAGTCAGAGCTACTAAGGATACAGGCAATCAGGCCACTTGCTAGCATGAATAAAAGATATTGTTTGTGATTTTGTTTAAGGGAGCCTGCTTCTGCTTTGTTTAATGGAGCTGGTTTGTGGGAAGCCTAACAGGGGGAAGGCTTGGGGATGGTGTTGTCCTATGCATTGTTATTGTGTATAAATTTTTGTTACCATGATGGACTTGGCTTTCTGGTGTCTGAATAAATGTTTTGTTTCTGTATTCCATGTGGACAGTCTGTTGTATTTTGTGATTCAGAATTGCACTGGGATAGTCATGGCCACCATAGATGCTGTGAATATTGCATTTACACTACGATGATGTGTAGAATTGAACATGAATAGGATTAAAGTGATGGAGAGCTATACAAACTTGTCAGTCTCACTCTTTACTCCCCAAATCAACAAAGAACAGGGGCAGGACAAAAATCTGATAACTAGCATTGGACTGGGATTCAGGGGATTATTTTGGCATCTTAGAGACAAGCTCTATGTTCTCCACAACAGCTGTTTCAGCTGATGAGAGCTGGAAAGGGAGATGGGATGAATGAAATTGTGAAATCCTCCAAAGACTGGAGCACAGGGGCAGATTGCGGGCTTCCTGGAATGAATTTGTGGACTCAAGCAATCTTTTATTAAAATTGTATTAAAAGCATTATTTAAATTATTAATTTATTTGTTTTTAGTGTTCTACAATCACTTTCATAAGTCTTAGATTGTCTCCCCACTCCTTTGTTCTCCCTCCCTGAGACAGAATGCAATCTTATATGGGTTCTACACATACATTCTTATTAAACACATTTTCATGGTAGTCATGTTGCATAGAAGAATTAAAGTGAATGGGAGAAACATAAGAAAAATCAAACTGAATTAAACCATAACACAAGAGAAAATAATCTGCTTCACTCTGCTTTCCAATTCCATTAGGTCCTTGCATTACTGTGATGGGCTAAGTCTACCAGAAAAATCCCTTGTATACTGGGGTTGTTACTGTGTACAGTGTTCTCATGGTTCTGCTCCTTTCACTCAGCAGAAGTTCATACAGTTCCTTCTAGGCCTCTCTGAAGTCTTCTCTTAATGATTTCTTACATCACAATATTATTGCATTGCATTCATACAACACAACTTGTTCAGCCATTCCCCAATTGATGGGCATTCCTTCGATTTCCAGTACCTGGCCACCACAAAGAGAGCTGATATAAATATTTTTGTACATGTGGGACCCTCTCCATCTTTATGATTTCTTTGGGATACAGTCCTAGAAGTGATATTGCTGATTCAAAGAGTATGCACATTTTTGGAACTGTTTGGACGTAGTTCCAAACTGCCCTCCAGAATTGTTGGATTAGCTCACAGGTCCACCAAAAAGGAATGAACGTTCCAACTCCTTTAAATCTTCTCCAACATTTATCATCTTTCTGTTATATCATATTACCCAATCTGATAGGTGGGATGTGGTACCTCAGAGTTGTTTTGATTTGCATCTTTCTAATCAGTAACGATTTAGAGCATTTTTTCTTTCTCTGAAAACTGTCTTTTCATATCCCTTGACCATTTATCAATTGGGGAATGATTTGTGTTCTTGTAAAATTGACTCACTCCTGTACATATTTTAGAAGGAAGGCCTTTATCACAAACAATAGTTGCAAAACTTCTTTACTGTTTTTCTGCTTCCCTCCTAATCTTGGTTACAACTGGGTTTGTTTGGGCAAAATTTTTCAATTTAATGTAATCAAAATTATCTATTTTTCACTTCATAACATTCTCTGTCTCTTCTTTGGTCATATATTTCTCCATTATCCATAAATATGACAAGGGCGCTGTTCCTTGATCCTCTGATTTGGTTATATTATCAGTCTTTATACCTAAGCCATATACTGATTTGGACTTTAATCTTGTGTAGAGAGTCAGACGTTGATCTATACCTATTTTCCATCACACTATTGTCTAATTTTCTCAACAGTTTTTTTCAGACACAGATTTCTTATCCCAGAAGCTTGGGTCCTTGGGTTTATCAAACGGTAGATTGCTGTATTCATTGTCTACTCTGTTTTGAGTACATAACCTATACCACTAGCCTATTCCTCTTTTTCTTAGCAAGTACCAACTGGTTTTGATGATTGCTGTTTATTATGCAATTTGAGATCTGGTAGGGCTAGGCCAACTTCCCGAGCATTTCTTATCATTAATTCAATTGATATTCTGAATCTTTGGTTTATCCAGATGAATTTTGATATTATTTTTGTGACTCTAGAAAATAATTATCTGGTAGTTTGATTGCTATGGAATTGAAAAGGTAAATTAAAGTAGAATTGTCATTTTTTATTATATTAGCTTGGCCTACCCATGACCAACTGATGTTTTTTTCAACTTACTTAAATCTGACTTTATTTGTGTGAGAAGAGTTTTGTAATTGTGTTCATATATTCCCTGGGTTTGTTTTGGCAGAAAGATATTTGATAGTGTCTATTGCAGCTTTAAATGCAGTTTCTCTTTCTATCTCTTGCTCTTGGGCTTTGGTAGTAATATATATTAATGTAGATGTTTTATGCAGGTTTATTTTGTAACCTGCAACTTTGACAAAGTTGTTTATTATTTCAACTATTTTTTTTACTTGGTTCTCTTAGATTCTTTACGTATGTCATATGCAAAGAATGATAGCTTAGTTTCTTCTTTGACTGTTGTAATTCCTTCAATTTCTTTTTCTTCTCTTATTGCTAAAGCTAACATTTCTAGTATCCTTTTGAATAACAGCAGTGATAGTGGACATCCTTGTTTCACTCATGATATTATTGAAAATGCATCTAATTTATCCCCATTGCATATCATGCTTGCTGATGGTTTTAGTTAAAAATTTCTTTTTATTATTATTAAATGCAGAAAAAGATTTTGACAAAATAAAACCTCCATTTCTAATGAAAACACTGAGGAGCATAGGAATAAATGGGGTCTTCCATAAAATAATAACATTCTGACCATAATGTATTATTATCATGATAATTTGCTGTATTCTTTTTGCTAATGTCTTATTTAAAGTTTTTGCATCTATATTCATTAGAGAAAATGGTGTACAATTTTCTTTCTCTGTTTTGGCTCTTCCCTGTTTAAGTGTCAGAATCATATGTGTATCATAAAAAGAATTTTGTAGAACTTGTTATTAATCAATTTTCCCTAAATACCCTATATAATATTGGAATTAACTGTTCTTTAATGTTTGATAGAATTTACTTTAAATCCATCTGGCCTTGCAAATTTTTATCCACAGCGAGTTCATTAATAGCTTGTTCAGTTTCTTTTGCTGAGATTTGGTTGTTTGTTTAACTTCCTCTTCTGTTAATGTGGATAATTGATATACATTTTAAATATTCATCCATTCACTTAGTTTGTCAAATTTATGGGCATGCAGTTGGACAACGTAATTGCTAATTATTGCTTTAATTTCCTTTCTATAGACATTCAATTTTCTCCAGAGATCTATCATATCTAACTTATCCAGAGTTCTATTCACCTTCCTTCCTTACTTTTTGTTTATTTTGAGGTTAGATTTATCAAGTTCAGAGAGGGGCAGGTTGAGGTTCCCCACTATTACAGTTTTGCTATCCATTTCTTCCTGTAACTCCCTGAACTTCTCCTCTAAGAATTTGGATGCTATACCACTTGGTGCATATATATTTAGTATTGATATTACTTCTTTTCCTATGGTGCTTTTTAACAAAATATTTTTCCCTGTCTTATGTCTTTTGATTAGATTTATTTCTGCTTTTAGTTGATCTGAGATTAGCATTGCTTACCCTGCTTTTTTACATCAGCTGAAACATAATATATTCTGCTCCCACTTTTTACCTTTACCTTGTGAGTATTGCCCTGTTTCAAATGTGTTTCTTGTAAGCAATATGTTGTTGAATTATGGTTTTTAATCCATTCTGCTGCTTTATGGGAGAATTCATCCCATTCACATTCACTGTTATGATTTCTATTTGTATCTTTCTCTCCATCCAATCTCCCCTTTCACACTTTTAGTTCTTCTTTCCCCTCCACAATAGTTTTAACAATTTTTGACCATTGCCTCCCTGAGTCTTCCCTCCCTTCTATTAGACCCCCTCCTTTTTATTCTCCTTTTTCCTTACTACTTCTTCTCTCCTTTTTAGTCTCCCATCATTTTTTGTCCCTCTTTCACTTCTCTGACCTACAGGGTCAAGATAGATTTATATATTTAATTGTTTGTTGTTCCCTCTTTGAACCACACCAGCAGCTTGTGGATCAGAGGCATGGCAGTGATAGAAAAGAGACAACAGCAGCAGGGGCTAGGTGAGCCTGTGCCATGTGTACATGACTGGTTTACTGATCTGAGGGTCAGCATTTACATATTCTCTTAAGCAAGGAAGCAAGCAAGGATATTCCCATAAGAAAAAGCTTATTTACATCTTTTACTTCCTTATCTTAGTTCCTTCTTCATAACTGTTGGGGATGGAAGCTCAATTCCATGTGGACAGTCTCGGGCGGGTAAAGGTGGGAACTTCTAAATCTTAGAGTTCTCATGAGGCCCCCCAGAAAACAGCAGGGAATCGAGGAGTGAGACCAAGCTATCTCGTGTATTTCCGCCTCTTTCCGTGAGAAACATGATGGGAGAGAGCTCTCCCCGCCCTCGAGATTGGCCCGGGTCTGGGCACACCTATTGTTATATAACAGGCACGGTATTCAGGTGCAAACTACCCGGCCAGAGAGCTTAAGTAGGGTCAGGAAAGCCCGAAGGCGCTCTTAGCGCGGAGGGGCCCTGACAGGACAGAAGGCCCCTCTTCCCTCTTTCCTCTCTTCGCTCTCCCCTCCCCCTCTCTCCCTACTTACACTTCTACTTCCAATCTCTTACCGTAAGATCTTTGCCTCCTTGGGAGATTTCTCTCTCCCTCCTAAGGAAGAGCTCCCCCTGCACATGTAACCAGGACCCTGAATAAAGCCTAACCCTTGTTCGACTCCGGAAAGTCTCTTCTCTCATACGTTTATCTGGTTTGGCCAACAGAAGACCTGGGACAGGTAAGGTAAGACTCGGGTAGCCCTCAGGCCTCTAGGCCTGGCACATAACAACATCAGGGTACACAATCAGGGTCAGGATGATCTCATCTTTGCTTATTAGGAGTGGAACAGTGAACCAATCCTGAGAATGTCAGCTGTAGTACAAGTCTCAAGTAAAACCTGTACAGTACCTCACATTCTGGACTCCATCAGTACTGGTCCTCTACATCTCCTCCTTTTTTCTTTGCAAATAATTTCAGTCCATGTAGGTCTGTGCCAATTTTGACAAGAAATCAATGTAATTTGACAAGATTTTTAAAGATAAATGCCATTTTAGAATTGGAATTGGGGCTCAAGTACATGCACCCAGACACCCCATCATTACCCCCCTTAAATAGATGGAACCTAAAATCTTTTGGGGTAAGGGATGACGGTCTCAGCTTCTGAAACTGCTCCATGCTGAGACTAAATTTAGATCTGTCCCTGCCTCACAGTGTCTCAACATTGGAGGGGTTGATTCTTTAGTCAGTATCAGGAGCTTGGCTGACGTCATGCCCACAGGGTGATGATCATGGTCTCGGACAGTGAGAATGGTATGCAACCTGAGCTGTCATCTGCAAGTTGAGGGTATTGAACCTAGAAGACACAAATATGGCACATAGATTAAACAAACAAAGCCAAAAAAAAATCACCAGAAAGTGGTAAATATGGGTTGATATTCTTTAAGTAGGGCCATCTCAAATTTGATTGGGCTATTAATTATCAAATCAAGTTACATCGTATTTTTGTCTGCTGAAAATACTTCCCCACATTCTCTCAACATACTTAAACCATCTGAGACTGGTACAAAGACATCGAGGGCAACTATCTTGGGATAGGAAGGGCTTGGATGACCCCCATTTGTCCCCAGCCTTCCATGTTTTGATCAAAACTTTATTTATCTTTTCAATTCTCTTGAACACGTTATTCAGACTGCTTCTCTTTGCTTTATATTTCTGCGATAAACATGATACCTCACAAGTTATTACTCTTCACTAGCATAGCAGTATTGTCTTAAACAAAAGAAGTTTCTAACTTGAATTTCAGAACTGAAGAGATGTTCATAGTTATTTCACAGGTTTGTTAATCCTTTTTTGATTGCATTCACTTTGGATGAAAAACTTTAGAAATTAAGTTATTAATAAGCTCAAACACTAATTTTAACTTTTGTTTATGCCATGAAATGATTACAAATTCAGATTAAAACAACAAGAACTGTTCTGCTTTGCAGATTATTACATATTAATTTATCAGTATATTATACTGAAAATGAAAATTTGGCAGGCTTTACTGCCCTTTACTTTGAAAAACATTTTTTCTAAAAATCTTTCTTTTTCTTTTAAAATAGTTGAAAATTTATCCCGATGTTAAGAGAGTCACTAAACTTTTAGAAATAAAATTAGGTGAAACCTTTTAAAATAGCTCTTATTTCACTTTGAAACAAAAAACAAAGCTATTTTTAAAATTAAAATTCCTTAACACTTAGTTGTCCTTAAGTTCTTAAGTAAGTGAATGTCCTTAAGTAAAATGAATTCCTAAAGTATTAGAATAAACCAAATTCTTAATTGTTACAGAATTTCCAGATATCACAAAATGTTTTAGTAAACATGCATAATATAATCTCACATGGGTAACTATAACAGCAAGAGACTGACTACAGAGAAACACTACTGCTTTTAAAATCATTTTAAATAATGGTTACATCTTAAGGTGAGTCTTAAGCAGTTTACATAAATTTTTGAACATGTTCTGCTTTCAGATAAAAATAATATTGGATTTTCCAGTAGGATTAAACAAAAAGTTTCATGTTTTTCTGATCAGCTGCTACTGATCATAGAAGTTTGTTATAGAAGGAAAAAGTAGGGACATGTGACATACCAAATATGACAGGATAAAGTATCCTTAACTCTGTTTGATTTCAAATAAGAGTGAAATTCTCCAATCATGTAGTATTTGTTTTATAGTCAGACTCAGGAATAGTCATGTGGGAAACATTCCTTTTTAAAGGAACCCAAGGGGGAGATTGATCAAGGGGATCCCATCTTAGATTCAGTATAGAATTGTCCCCTTGATGTTTCCTTTCCAGATACAAACTTCACCTATTGACAGTACAGGATCACTTTCCCTCCGAGTAGCTTATGACATTTCTCTCAGATACTGATTTAATGCAGACAACTATACCCAAATTCAAACTCAAAACAAAAATAGCTGTGGCTCCAAATGCCTTTTACCTTAAACAGCAAATTTCACTAATCACAGCTTAGAGCAAGATACAGTTTTTCTATTCTCATGGAGTTGCAATAAGTAATAAAGATTTACCAGGACTCACATACATAAGGGTTTCCATTTAAGATCTTTCTTCCTCAAATATAAAACTTGTCCTTATATAAAAGTGAATTGTTAAAAATCCTTGCTATCTATTACAGCTTCTCAGCAAGTCAAATTCGTTGTTTATGAATTATATATGGAAAACAAGTTTCTTTCCTAGGGCTGATGATCTTGCCCATGTGGATGGTTTCCAGGGGCCTTAGCAGTTTTACAAAATAAAGGGAATTGGCATGGACCCCATGCCTACTAACCCCAGACATGCAAGATGACTGTTCTGAATGGGCAGAACCAATCAAAATAAAATTTTCATTCAGTTCCTTTCTTTCCACACACAGTCATCAATTAACAATTTTAGGTGTAGCATTAAAACAGTAACTTCATATAACTTAGTGAACAGTCTTCCAGATTTTATAAATGATAGCCGAATTGTTTTAGCTGCAACTTCTTTAACAGGCAAAAGTGAAAATACCTCGTTTTCTAAATGACAATTGCAAAACGTTATAAGACAAGGTTAGCAGGACTGATAAAATTTAAAATAACATACGTGGTTTTATACAAGTTTCCCAATATCTTTCAGTTTCAACAAAATTCAGATTAAAAATTGCTTTCCCTAACATCATTTCTGGATTACAGTAGTTACTGAATTCTTACAATACAAGAGAATTTTACCACAACTTAGTCACAGAAATAATGAACTTTAGGTGCCACTAATTACATTTCCAAGCCATCACATGCAAAAATTATCAATAGAAGACTGGGCTTACTAAATGTAGAGGCTGATTGACTTGTGATCTCATACTGCTGTGACCCATCCCCTACTCTCAGGGAAGGTAACTTAAATTTGCTACTATTCTTTAACACTCTCTTCCCTTGCTCTAATCTGGGATGAGAAGAGTTAACAGAAACTGTTAAAATGTTTTTAGCTGTCCTAATTATTCACTGCAGCCCTAGGTCGATGATCAGAGCCATGACTACAGGATGAAAAAATCTTAACCATTCTAACTTTTACTAAAGTAAACTTCACTTCTGTGTCAACCCTTTAAAAACTTCTTCAAAGCTTTATCTCCAAAGTGTCTCTTTTTTCAGATCCATGCATTTTCTCAATTTTCCTTAGTGCCAAATAATATAACAAATTCTGACCTGTCTTAAACATCCAATTAGAAGTGACACCTTTCACTTAAAATACTTGTAGAATAACTACTTATTGGTTCTTTCCCATTATACAAAAATTTTTCCCCTTTATGTGAGGCATGAGATGACTAAATACTAGTCAGTCTGCCTCTCTGATATGAGGGGAAAAGTTTCCCTGATTTCTTCTTGTCTTTGTCCCCACCTTCACAACCTGGCCAAGGTTAGAAGGTGGAAAGAGAGACAGAGAATTTTACCAGCAACTTTCCAACAATTTCCAAAACATTTATACTTTTCTTTAACTTTGTTCCCATGTTGCTCTCCTAGTGGGCTTTGATTAAAGCCCCTTTTAAAACTGCACATACATAAGTTCTTCCTATTTCTGATATGAAACTGCTTTTAGCAGTCATATAAATTAAATAATATAAGACTTGTTTTCTCTCTTTCTCTCTCCCCCATTCTCCTTCCCGATGCTGTAGCCATCAGAGAGAGAGAGAGAGAGAGAGAGAGAGAGAGAGAGAGAGAGAGAGAGAGAGAGAGAGAGAGAGATAACCACATTCCAAAGTCCAGCTGCAGTGGAGTTGGCTGCATTAATCACACAAACACATAGAGACAGAACACATACAGACAATGAAAAGAAGAATCCAAAAACTGAGAAAAGATCATGGTAGGAATAAGTAATCCACCTAGACAGCCGAGTTATTCCCCAAAATTCCCCAGAATTTCCAAATTCTGTGCGTACAATTGGTCAGGGCCACTACCCCACTTTCACTTCATGTCCCTGTTCTGGGTGTCAATTGCCAGCACCTGGTGAATCAGAGGCATGGCGGTGATAGAAAAGAAAAAGATAACAGAAGCAGGGACTAGGCAAGCCTGTACCATCTGTAAATGACTGGTTTATTGATCTGAGGATCAAGATTTATATACTCTCTTAAGCACGGAAGCAAACAAGGTTATTCCCATGAGAACAATTTTAGTTCACATCTTTTACTTCCTTATCTTAGTTCCTTCTTCATAACAGCATCAGGGTACACAATCAGGGCCAGGATGATGTCATCTTTGCTTATCAGGAGTGGAACAGTTAACCAATCCTGAGAACGTCAGCCTTAGTACAAGTCTCAGGTAAAACCTGTACAGTACCTCACATTCCAAACTCCATCAATACTGGCCTTCCACAGAACCAAATCAGATGACAGCAAATCTCAAACAGTGGTCATCTAACTCTTTTATTTCCTTCTACTATACTGTATTTTTGTTCCACTTCCTGTAGTATCATTTACCTTTATCTGCCTCTACCTTTTCACATCTCACATTGCAATGCCTTTGCATCCTTAAATCACATTTTTCTCATCATATCATTTAATTTATACCCATTCCTTCTATGTATATCCCTTTTAAATATCAAAATAAATCATCCTCCACTACAGGGATGTAAACAGTTTGCCCATATTGAATAACAAGTTTTTTGTCCCCTGTTTACCTTTTTATGCATCATTTGAGACTTGTATTTGAAGATTACATTTTTAATTGTGCTCTGGCCTTTTCATCAGTAAGGTCTGGAAATCCCTTCTTTCAATGAATATCCATCTCCTTGCCTGAAATATTATGCTCAATTTTGCTGGGTAATTGATCTTTGGTTGAAGTCCCAGCTTCTTTTTCCTAAGGAATATCATATTCCAATCCCTCTTCTCTTTTAAGTTAGAACTTGCAAGATCTTGTGTAATCCTGACTGTAGTTCCTCGATATTTGAATTGTTTCTTTCTGGCTGCTTGCAGTGTTTTCTCCTTAACTTGACATTTTTGGAATTTGGCAACAATATTCCTTGATGTTTTATTAGTTTGGGATCTATTTCTATACGTGATCAATGGATTCTTTCTATGACTATTTTGCCTTCTGGGTCTAAGACCTCATGGCAGTTTTCCCTGATGATTACTTGGAAGATATTTTCTAGGCTTTTATTTTATTTATTTATTTATTTATTTTTACCATGGCTTACCAGCAGACCAATATTTCCTAAATTTTCTCTCCTGCATCTATTTTTCAGGTTAGTTTTCTTACAATGAGATAGTTCACTTTTTCCTCTACTTTTTCATTCTTAAATATCTGTTTGACCAGTTTTTGATGTCTCATACAGTCATTAGCTTCTACTTGCCCAATTCCAATTTTAATAGATGGTTTTCTTCAGTTAACTTTTGTATCACCTTTCCCATTTGCCCAATTGTTCCTTTTAAGAAGTTAGTTTCTCGAGTTACCTTTTGTGCTTCCTTTTCTATTTGTCCAATTTTCCTTTATGAGGAACGGTTCTCTTCAGTGAATTCTCTTTTCATATTTTTTAAAATCATTGGCCAATTTTTCTTCTTCCTCTCTAATCTGACTTGGTAAATCCTTCTTGGGCTCTCCCAAAAATATTCTTTTTGCTTGGGACCAGTTCATATTACCTTCTGAGGTTTCAGATGGGAGTATAGTCTCAATACTGACCTCTTCAGTATTCGTGTTTTGGTCCTTGTCCCCATAGTAAGATTCTACGGTCTTTTATTTTCTTGTTTGCTTACTGCTCATGCTGATTTCCTTTTTCCTGGCTTTTAAAAGGGATCTCTGCTTCTGGGGCACAGGGGCCTCTGTCCCATGCTTCTTGTGCTTAGACCTTGAGACTTTGTGTATTGTAGTCTCTAGTTCTTTCAGCTACAAACTAGAATCCTTCAGTTTACTTTGGACTGAATTGGACAGTGTTCCCAAAGCAGAGGACAAGTGAAATAATTCCGAGTTTCCCCTGAGTTACCCTGGAGCTTGCTGCTTGAGGTGTGGGGGAAGTATGATCTGGCTGGAGGAAGTCTTCTCTCTTGACCTAGAGCACAGACAGCCTCAGTGGTTGTTGAACACTGTCTGTGCTAGTATCTTCCTGATTCCTTTGGCTGTGCTAAAGCATGCCTAGGATCCTGGTGCTGGCACTTATGGGCTCCACTGCCTTGGGGCTCAGGATCTCTTCACTGAGGAGGGGCTTTCAGGGACAGCTCTGGTCCTGCACTGGTCCCCTTCAGTCACAGCAAAAGGAACAAACCTTTGGGATTTTCCTAGTCTCTTGAGTTAAGAGACTGTTTACCACTTTGACTGATCCCACTATTCCCAGAGTTTTCCTGGTGCCATATGCTCTGGATTTTTCAAGGTCAACAAGGGGAGAGGGAGAGCACTTACAGATCACTCCGTCATCTTGTCTCCCAGAAGTTCAAGTAGGTGTCTTACAGCCATTTAATGTGCAGGCTGATAGTCTCAGAAGATGTTGCTGCTGTTACCTATGGTTTTGTGCTTCTCGTTCCCTCAGTTCCCCTGGACTCTCATCCTTGGCTGTTATGTTTGAGAATTTACACTGTTGTTTCTGCTTCAATCTGCCCAGTGGTTCCTACTTGGCTTTGCTATTGTGGGGTCTGCACTAGTACAGCCTGTGTTCTCTGTGCTCCTCCAACCTCAGGCAACAAATACTTCCCATTGTCCTTTCAAGCTATCCTGTGCTGAAAATATGCTACATGCTGTCTCTTTGTGGATTCTGCCACTCTAAAATTTGTTCAGTTTCTCTTTTTAAAGGTATCTGAAGGTGTGAGTACGTGCTTTCACTGAACCATCTTGGCTCCAACACCAGGACTCAAGCATTCTTGAGATCAAGGTAAAGATTTATTATGCTTTTTAGTAGGCAAGAGTTCTTAGGAATCCTATAACGTTAAAGAGGTAAAGTCAAAGTTTATATAGATTATTCTATAGTACAACATGTGCCTAACGTGGTTACTAGGTGATTCAGGGCAAGATTAGGAAGTGGTTAAGGAGTGGTTAATTCTTAAAGGAACATGCACTTTTGGTATCTACTCTGTAGATATTTTACCCAGATTTCATTGGGAAATAGTCCAAGGGAGGGCTCTATGGAAGTGTGGTTTTGGCCCAGAAACATCACTCAGTCAGCTCATATTCAGAACTGACTAATTAATACCAGGCTGTTCTCATCAAGGTCTTGTTAGAAAAGATAATGAAAAGGGCGTATACGTGTGTCTACGTCTAGGATACATATGATTGATCAGTGAGTAGTAAATGTCCTTATAACCAGTTCACAGCCAGTTCAGCCAGGACACAACTGGTTCAAACTAATAAATTCCATAGGTGTACCTGGCTATTGTATCAAGAAGGGAGATAATGTTTTTTTGTTTTGTTTTTTTTTTGCTGGGGTAGACTGTCCTTGGGCTGAGCAGACGCTTCCTGGGTTTGTGTTTTGATGACAGAGAGAAGTGTGATTTTAGGATTACAGTCCAACACAGGCACCCAAACATCCCATCAATACAATTGGAGTAAATTGTTCTTATCTACCCATTTCACCAGGGAAGTCTTCACATCCTTGGAGTAGACATGTTCCTAACTCACTGATGGGTTTGAGGCTTGTTAGTTGCCCTCAACCTGGTTTAGCCCATCTGGCAGAACAGTTTTGCTGGCATGTGTCTGTTATGCTGGTGATAGCTGAGTGAAAGGAGGACACCAGAGCTGGATGAACAGTCCTGGAAAACGATCAAGAAGTCTTCCCCCAGAGGTTCTAGTCCTCCCTGAAAACCCCATTTACCCCTGAAGATAGAGTGTTGCAGTTTCATGGTGTGTTGTGTGATCATCTCAAATAATTCAGACTCAGACCACCTCTCATACAAGCGAAGGCATTAATTGAGGGTGATGCTCTACAGCAGGCTTAGTTCCAAGAGGAACCAGCAACTTATTAGAGGAAGATGGAAATTTCTAAAGGGCAAAAGATATGCTTACATAACAGAAACTATGAATATTAGAAAGGCAGAAGTGGTTTGTCAAGAGACTAGGTAATAGGGGAAGTGTTCCAGCCTCAGTGAAACTGTGAATGCAATTACCTACAACACAAAGAGAAAAACCGATTTTGGGGAGCTTGTTGTAATATTAAGAGAATTTGAAGATCTTCCCTGCCCCTTAATTGGCCCATGTGACCTGCTTTCAGTTTCATCCCATCTCACAGCCTGAGTCCCATTAAGCCCATGAAAAGAGTAGCTTGCTGAATGGGTGGAGCAGGAAGGGTGTAACAAGAAGAGAGAGTGAGGTAGAACTGAGACAGAGGCAGAAGGCAGATCAGAACAGCTAACATGGGTGAGAGAGTCGCATTTTGCCTAAGGGAGCTTGTTTCTGGGGAGGTCTGACAGATGGAAAGCTTGGGAATGGCTATCCTCTCTCCATTGGTAATGTATACAAACTTCCTAGTTACGATGGTGCAATTGGCTTTCTGGTATCTGAATAAATGTTTTGGTTTCATCTTTGAGGAAGAGAGTTTATAATTTGTGTATTTACCTTGGCAATACACCTTCATATCCATGGCAGCAGCTGTGGGTATCACATTGGTGCTACACATGTATGTATGAAAATGATATTATAATAAACCTCTTTATTTCACAAGTTTACTCCAGGTCAGTTTTATTACTACTGTGCAGCTGCCTCCTTAGGAAGTGTCCCTTCTATTGTTTTGGGGTCTGCATGCTTCTTGGGCCCCCTGATAATGCTGCCTTCTAATTGGCTGGTTATTATGGTCCTGTTTGAGATTAGATTGGTGTGACTGTGGCTGAGGGCATGGAAACATCTGCTGTTTCTGTGGTAAATATGAGGAATGGGTCTGGGGGCAGTGACTAACTAGAGGCAGTAACTGGGATCCCATCACAAGGACACACCTGCTGTTCTAGTGGGACAGTGAGGCATATATGAGGAAGTTAGAATATTGAATTAAGGGGTATGGACTGTGGCTAGGTAGATGTAGTGGGCCTGCTGTTCAGGTCCACTTTTTACCTTTTATGTTTTAGTAAATGATTGAGTTTGGGGAATTGTAGTATGGTTGAAGCCACATTGTGTGGTTAAATCAGGATATGCCTGCTGTTCAATGAAGCCCATAAAGAAGTTAAAATATTGGAGCTGGGAGCAATTCTATCAGGATTTTATCATAGAATACCATCTAATTTTCTAAGAATCTCTGCCTTTCTTATATATCCTGAGATCTCATTAGATCTCATAGATCTCAAATTAGTCCTATATCTTCCAAGTCCTCTTGGTCTCTTAATTTTGTACGTTCAGTTTCTATAGAAGACAGAAGGACTTGTGCAAAATTTCCTTCTTATTTTGCTTATAATGTCAAGGATATCAAACTAGGGAAGCATGCAAATTTGGGGGGGATTATCTAGATTTGGGAGGAAATAAACTAAAATAAAATGTAAGCAATTGGTGGAGGTTCAACAATGTGTCATTTCATCTCACTGGAATTCAGTTTCTTCATCAGCAACTATGAGGAGATGGCATTGATAATCTTTTTTTAGATTTGCACATTTATTTCTTTATGATTCTTTGATTCTACATTTTCATGGAGAAAGAAGTATGGTCTTGGCTCCCTGATGTTTTAGGAAATTAGGAAATTTAAGAAATAAGATTATTTTTTTTGAGTAGTGGGATATTCAGGGTTAGTGGATGTATAGTGAATGTGTATAATATTGATACATTCTTTGCAAAGAAAACAAAGAAGAAAGGCAATGATTCCAAATCATAAAGAACCTAGAATCTAGTCCAAATGATTAATATTACAGAAGAAGAAACAGAGGACTAGAAAAAGAATATGAAATTTGCCTCAGGACACACCTGTAGCAAGAGGCAGAGCCAGAATTTGGACTGAGGACTCTATTCAAAATCCAACATGTCCTATGGCTTTTGAAAGAAAAGCACTTCAGTAACATAACACTGTCATTGTCTCTCTCATTTCGAGGTCTAGTCTGTAGTCATTAATAAAATGTTCAAACAATAAACTTTCAGATATCTGAGCTATCTATCTTGATACACTAAAGGATGTTGACATTTTCTTATTCCGTCAGATTTTTCAACCAGTAGGTGAAATCAAATGATTGTTTACAAGGCACAGTGTACATGACAAATGTTATTGGCTTGAAGATCAACGTTAAGGTTTCTACTTATTTAGTGATGGGTCATCACTCGCTTCTGATTTCTAACTTTGTAGCTCCGCATATTCTTTACAAAGAACCTTCTCTGCACTCAGAACAGTTAACCATAACATCCTGTCACACCATATGGTTTTAGTGTTTGATCTTCCTACTATCATTCAAACAAGCCTTGAATCAGATAATGTTTGTTTGTTGAGCTCTGTATGAGATTGTTAATGAGAAATGTTACATTTTCAGCTCAGCTTATCTGCTTCATATTATACCTCAGGGCTCATTTCAGATTCCATGTTCTTCTGTCTCTCTGTGTTACCCTGGAGCATGAATTTCTTTTACGGTGTTTTTTATATCCAATTGAAATAGGTATGCATGCAACATGCAAATATATTTGACATGTTTATTTTTAATATTAATGCAGTCCTGTTTTATCTTCTTTTGCAGTACAATCCAGGTTGTCTAGTGATTATTTGATGATATAATTTTTTTTGGTAAAAATGAAATAATAGTTTTTTTCTATTCAACATTTTTTCCCCTTTTACTTGAATGTTGGAATAAATTCTAGGTATTCTAGTGAAGTGAATCCAGAGTAATATTACTTTGGTTCTTAACAAATATTCTTTGTATATGTGAGGTATTTTAATAGAAATATTTCAGCAATCCTAATAAACTTCCAATTGTGATGAAGCAGAATAAAATTGGAATAAGCAAATACATTGACTAAGAAAGAAGAAATAATAGAGAATATGCCACATTATAAAGAAAATACAAAAAAGTCACAATTACCAAAGAAGCCAGTCATATATCAGAAGCTACCTTAACAAATGATGTTTTCTGTATTTTACATGTTAAGTAATTGTATTTAGAGGAGAAAAAAGTAGAAATTTGAGACTTTATGTTACTTGAATAACTTGCATTATGTTATTAATATAAAAACTTTATAGACAGTTGTAAAGTTATAGTACCTAATAATTTTTGGATTTTGACAATCTGCTCACCCAACAAGCACTAATTAAGCACTTACTATGTGTTGTTCTCTGGGCATTCAACGCCTCCCTCAGGAATGAACATACTACTAACTTATATCTCATGTTAAATAAGGAGGGTAAAACTTAACACAATTTAATGTACATCATCTAATCCCTATATTTTGAGAGTAGTGACAGATGAGAGATGATAGGTAAATAAGTAAAAGTATATTTTTAGCATTAACTATATGCCAGGCTCTGTGAAAAAAACTGGAGATAAATAAACATATAAGCAAGAGAGACCTTGCCCCTCAGTAAACTCACATTATAATAGAGGAAGGGAACACATGCAGGGTTTCTGTAAAGTAGTGAAAGCAGGAAAGAGGAGAATATTCACATGGAGGTATGATGAGGACACTTACAGGAAGATTCATCAAGTATTAAGACTTTGCTACTGCTGTTTAGTCATTTCAGTCATGTGTATGACTTCAGGATTCCATTTGTATTTTTCTTGGCAGAGATACTGGGGTAGTATTCCATTTTATCTCCAGTTTGTTTTTACCGGTGAGGAACTAAGACAAACAAGGTTAAGGGACTTGTTCAGGGTCACCATTAAGTGTCTGAGGCCAGATTTAAATTCAAGAAGATTACACTCTGGTTCACTTGACCATCTAGTTGCCCTTTGCTGGATAATATCAAACCTCTCCTATCAGAGCTAGGGGACCTGAACCAGAAAGTTCAAGTTTCTGGTGGAGTGGATATTGTTAATGAGTAGAGAAATTGAAAGGGGATAAATGGGAAGTGTTATAGAGGCCTGGATTCCAGAAAGAAAAGCCAAAAGCTTCCCTCTAAGAGCCAACTAGATGGTACAGTGGTTAGAGCACTGAGCCTGGATTCAGGAAAATTTATCTCCTGAGTTCAAATCTGGCCTCAAATATTTACTAGCTGGGTGACATTGGCAAGTCACTTAATCCTGTTTCCCTCAATTTCTTCATTTGTAAAATGAGCTGGGTAAGGAAATGGTGAACCACTCTAGTATCTTTACCAATATAATCCCAAATGCGATTACAAAAAGTCAGACCTGACTGCAAAATGACTGAACAACAAAGAACCAGGCACAAAAAAGAGGAGTAGATTTTAAACACTATCTGATATGCTATACAAGATCCGATAACTAAAAGTTTTATTGGGCCATTTAGCCCAAGAGTGATGGAGAAACATAATATAAACATGTCTGTCTGTCTGTCTATATATATATATATATATATATATATATATATATATATATATATATATATATATATATATATATATATATATATATATATATATATATATATATATATATATATATATATATATATATATCACCTTTGGGCTAAATAGCCCAGTAGAATTTTAAGTGATATATTTGTGTGTATGTGTGTGTGTGCGTGTGTGTGCATGTGTGTGTGTGTGTGTAATCACTACATTAAAAAGAAAAAAGATTTATTTGATTGTATAGAGAATTCATTAGTCAACTTGAATCCACAAAAAACTTGACAAATATAGCTATAGTTTTGATACTCATTTTTTTAGTTTTTAAATGTTACTAGATAAAAATTCTCATGCTAAATTTTTCACAAAGTTGGGTGATATGTGTACAGGTAGAATAAGAAAGAGTTATGTTATCAAGAACTATGCATTGTCATTAATTTTTTAAAAACCTTCAACGATAAGGGAGATATACGATGAACCCCTCCATCTGTTAAATGCTTCCTGACCTGTATAATGGTGAGGTGCAGCTAATGGGGTACTCAAGAAAGCCATATTTGGTCGAATTTTGTTCAAACATCTTATTAGTAACTTAGAACAGGGAATAGATCAATTCATTCAACAAATACTTTTTGTGACAAATTATATGAAAGGAACTTAATTAAGGGAAATGAAAAGATATGTTGACATAAATCTTTTTTCTTAAGAAACTGATCAATTAATAGGATGCAAGGACCTGAACATAAATGTTTGTTGAAGAAATGAATCTGTTCCCTGTTGTAAGTCACTAATTACTTTCCAATTACCTTGAATCATTGACTTGATCAGAGTAGCTCTTTTACAGTTGATCATCTTTGCAATATTGCTCTCACTATATACAGTGTTTTCCTAGTTTTGCTCATTTTACCTTTTATCAACTCATATAAATCTTCCCAGGTTTTTCTGAAACCATTCTGCTCAACATTTCCTATATCATGATATTATTCCATCGTAGTCATATACCACAATGTGTTTAACCATTTCCCAGTTGAGGTATATCCCACCAGTTTCCACATCTTTGCCATCACAAAAAGAAATACTGTCAATATTTTTGTACAGAGAGCTCCTTTTCTCGTTTATTTGATCTTTTTGGAATATAGGCCTAGTAGTGGTATGGAAGGGTCAGACAGTATGCACAGTTTAACAGCACTTTGACTTTAATTCCAAATTGTTTTCCAGAATGATTGGTATTCCATGTAATTCACAACTATGCTAAGAGTGTGTTAATGTCCATTTTTTTCCCACATCGCTACCAACATTTATCATTTTCCTTTTCTGTCATGTTAGCTATTCTGTTAAGTGTGAAGTGTTATCTGAGTTGCTTTAATTATTATTTCTCTAATCAGTAGTGATTTAGAGCCCTTTTTATGTGACTATTTATAGTTTGGAATTCTTATTCTGTAAATTACTAGTTCTTGTCACTTAGCCATTTATCAGTTGAAGAATCACTTTGTATGAATTTGATTCATTTTACTACATATTTGAGAAACAGGGCCTTTGTCAGAGAAACTTTCTGCAACATTTTTGGCCCAGTTTCTGTTTTGCTTCTTAACGCTTTAGTTTGGCTTCTGAAAAAAAAACTTTTGAATTTAAAGAAATCAGTTTTTTTTTTTTTAATTTTTGCTTTCCATAATCCCTTCTATCTTTTGCTTGGTCATAAACTCTTCCCTTACTCACAAATCAGATTGGCATATTTTTCCATGTTCCTTTAATTTGCTTAAATATCACCCTTCATGTCTAAATCATGTATCTCTTTTCAACATATCTTGGTAAATGGTGTGAAGATTTGATCTATGCTCAGTTTCTTCCAAATTACTTACCAAATTTTCCCAGAAAATTTTATCAAATGTTGTTTTTAACTGCCAAAACTTGGGTCTTTAGGTTTAACAAATAATAGTTTATTATGGTCTTTTACTACTGTGTATTATGTGTGTAATAAATTACACTGTTTCATCACTGTACTTTAGCCAGTATCAAACTTTTCATGATTATCACTTAGTAATAATGTTTGAAATCTGGAATGTCTAGCCTATAATACTTATTTTTTCTATTAATTCTTTTGATTTATCAGATTTTTTTCTTCCTTATGAATTTTGTTTCTATTTTATCTAGCTTTTGAAAAATAATTGTTTGGCAGTTTAATTATTATGGCAGTGAATAAGAAAACTAACTTAGTAGAACTTTCATTTTTATTATATTGTCTTGGCGTTTATATGAGCAATTAATTTCCTCCAATTGTTTATGGAACATTTCATTTTATAAAAAACATTGCATAACTGGAACATATACAAACAGTGATAACTAGCATGGTTAGGGGACTGGAGACCATTTCTTGTGATGGTTTGATAAAGATAATAGAGATTTTTAATCTGAAATCCCAAAGATTTTGAAATAACATGACTGCTATCTCAGAGTATTTGAAGCCTTTTCATGTGCAGGAATTAGATGAATTACATTTATTTTGCTTGGCCCCAAGTAGGAGGAACATTGTAAAGAGGAATCATTTATGTTGATCTAAGGGAAATCTTTAAAAAATAGATTTTCCTCAAAAAGTTTTGAGCATCATTTGGACACTGAGCTCTGCATCACTGCAGATTTTCAAGTGAAAGATAATGCTCACTTTTTGGTAATACTGCTGAAGCTTGCTTAGGTCTAGGTAAGACTATAAGTTCTCTGAAGCCCCTTCCAAATTGGGATTTCTATTAACCTTTGAGATTTTGCACAAATTATTTAACTTTCCTGGGCTTTGATTTTCTCACCTATATAAGTAAACTAGATGATCACTCCTGGTTTAAAGAATGTGATACTATAGAAGTTTCTGATTTTGATAATTCCGAGGTTCCAACAATTATTTCCTTGAATGTGACTGTAATGAATTGATACCTTTTTTCAGAACAGATGAAAACAAAATGGGCCCAGTGCTTACTTATGCCCTTTTTGTATTTTTAACAATTGGTATAATTACCTTTAATTTAGCTACAGTCACAGGTGCAAGCAGTATTTTACATTTCCGTTCATACACTGTTTGAAAAAGTTCTCTTTGATTTGTGATTCACTTTGAATTTTCCTTCAAGATACTCTCTTGGGAAATTCCTGAATATGTCACATACAGATCCATCTCTTTTTTGGTGGCACTAATGAATTGTGTAACAAACTTGATTAGCATAAGAATTCTCAATGTCCACTTAATTAAAAAAAGAAACCATTTTGTAAAAACTCTTCATATATATATATATATATATATGCATATATACATGTATATATGCATATATACATATATATGTGTGTGTGTGTGTGTGTATTTGTCACATCACTTTTGAATTTTAGTCCAAATAGTTTATTTTTTATTCAACAATCCCATGTGGCATTTCACTTAATGACTTCAAGTATGATCTAAAATCTTAATGTAGTTTTCAGCATTTGTTCTTGGGTCTCACTTTTCATATAGCTTATGCAGTTCCCATTTGCTTCAGAAAAAACAATGAATAAATATAATCAACTGAGGACAGTTTTCTCATTACTTCTGAGAAGGTACACTTGTCCTGGAGACACAAAATCTCAAGTGTTTTTTCTTGCTTGCTTCCTTTAACCCTTTGCTCCTTTCTTTGAGTGATCATTCTTTCCTTATTTGATTAGTTGGGCTTTCATATCATGTTTTCCTTCAATTAGAGTTCATCCAAAAAGTGAATTCTGCCAGACTAATAATGGCTACAAACATTTGTTCCCCTATTAAAATGATTCTGGAATCTTTCCACTTGCTGCTTCTGTCTGAATTAATATAGGGTTTTATGAGTTTTAAAGCTCTCCATGGTGATTCCCTGGCATGTCCAGCTGATATCATTTGTCCTATACATAAGCATGTGTAGCAGTGAGTTAGTTTTGCTTTGTTACCCACCTTAAGGAAGGGAGGGAAAATGTATTTGCGTTTTTGGCTTATTTCATTGGACAATAATCTTCCAGTATAAGATGACCCACAATGCTATGGCCAAGTCATCATTTAACCCAACCTCAACTTTGCTTTTCTGAGTAATTTGAGTTTTTTACTTTTTTTTTCCTTTTTTACCTGTTTCCATCATTTAAAATATTTCAGCAATATCAGATTTAGTTAAAGGAAAATCAGTTTTAAAGTAAAAACAATCCTTCTAATCAGTGATAAGGTTTACATCGCTGCAGGTAATTTTCTTTTCTGTCCATATTTTTGGCAACAAGAAATTACACACATTTAAAGAAAGAGATTCTAGCTGTTTAGAGTTCCCCTTCGGTTGTTACTTTCAATTAAGTTATTATTATTTTGTATTATTTGGTTTTCCTGCTGACACTGTTTTATTTCATAATCTATGAAAATTAGGCAGAAAAAGAGAAATACCCAAAATTTGTTCTGTGGGAATTGAGTGAACCACAGTAACTCTATCTTGTGAATGAATTATGGATCTAGCTCAGTTTCCTTTCTATTCAATTATGGGTCTTGTACAATTCCTGCCTTGGAAGAAAACTGTGTTCAGTTGTGGGAATTGTGAGAAAATTTTATTACATTGTTTGAACCTAGCATTGTGTGGCTGGGAAGCTGGACCCCTCTATCTTTTGCTTAGAGACCCTTAACTAAGGACTTGGGTTATGTTTTATAGAAATCCAGTCAGATCCAAAGATTTGTGGAAGGAATTTTCTAACAGTGGTACATTTCAAACAACCCATACATCTTATCTGAAAACTATCCCTGCACTCGTCAGTCAATTGCTGTTTCTTTGTTCCTTTGCTTGGATACAGATATGTGGGAAACCCCTTTTTCTGATTTCAAGGAATTTCATCTGTTTGCTCTGCCTTTCCCAAATCCAAAACTTCCAATCTTTCCTCCAACTAGAAATCAGATTACCTAATCTTGTATCTGGTTTTATATACTATTCATTACTTTTTTAGCCCATAAAAATCTGTCTCCCCTTTTATTTGGGGAACAATGGCGAGCTGAGGAGGCATGATAATGTTATATTATGCAATTGTCATGCATTGCTTAATAAATCAATATGCTCATGAAGCTGAAATCTGTTTTCTCAGATATTTCAGAATTCACCTGCCACACTTGGAACAAATAATTCTTATTGGAACAAGTCGCTATTAGTTCATTGATTAACTCTTACCAATCCTTAGAGTCACACTAAGCTGGCCTGAAAGGTATTTTTTTCTTCCTCTTTTTACTTTTTCAGTTTATTTTTCCCCAAAGTATCTAGAGTATAATAGACTCACAGAAAATTTATTTTTAAAGTTGATTTTATTTTCAACTTGTTTTGGAAAATTTTGTATAAGTATAAGCTTTTGCATTCCTGATAGCCACCAGGACCCAACGGCTTCTGATATTCAAGATTTTTAACCTTTAACATGAATATGTCACAGGGCCGAAGAATCATTTCAGAAGGTGTTTGTAAAAACAAAATTATTGCTTATTTTGTAATCTATATTCTTCATTGCCAAAAAATACACTTGCTGCTCTCCATGTTCCTTAGACTTCATAATTTTTGGCAGAATATGGATCCTTCCAAGAAAATGCCTGGTAATAAATACAACATAGGAATATCACAGCCATACTCATAGTCAAGCATCTAAGTGAAGATATTGTATTACAATGAGGTTTGTCCTCCCTTACCTCTCACCTCTACTGTAATATGGTAACTATATAATCATTATTGCAAGTGTTTGCGTCAGATGCTACCAATATTAGTAACGTGAATTTCCCTGGTTTTATGTGATGCTCTAGTTTAGAGATTGATGCACTCCCTTTGTTTTCCTATTAATCTAATCCCCCTAACTTTCTTGTTATATTTTCACTATAAGGTATAAACACTTTCTTAATAAAACATGTTATGGCAAAGCAAGCCTTAATTTGGGACTTGCAGATAAGATAAAATAATATTAAATAAGAATTCCATAGTATAGTAATAGTGTTTTTGTAGTCAATAAATTAAAAGTTAATGGTAAATATTTATATAAAAAGTTTAACGTGTGTCAACAGTTTTAGTCCTACATATAATCTGTATAACAATTGCCATATCTCTTTTCTTTGTAATGACCATTTAATGAACCAGTGTATTGGCCTGATATCTCTAATAGTAGACTTATTGTTGAAAATAATGTAAAGTGCTTAATACCATTCAGACAGATGTTGTGTTTTAAAAACAAGGTGAAACAAAATGAAGCAACTTTTATTTCTGATGAGGAAAATATAATATTTTTCTAGATGTCTGTTATTCCATAATGTTTTGAAGAAGCTAATGCTTCATTATTAAATTTAATACACTGAAAGCAATACCAATATGCATGTGTGTGTGTGTGTGTGTGTGTGTGTGTGTGTGTTAGGTGTATGGTTTAAGCCAATATGTCAAAACAGATGCATAAGAAACTTTTCAAATAATGTTTTCAAAAAGCATTAAACCATGTTTAATTTTCATCACACTCCAAAGAGCTTTGCTATTTGTAAGTACAATAGAGTTCTATTGTGTAATGGCATTAAAACTTGAATTATGAAGACTGGGGGAAAAATAGAGTCATTGGGCAGTAGTTTGTCACACATTTCAAAAAGGTAGAGTGGTTTCACCAAGACTATAAATCACTGAGCAGTCTATAAAAGTTACTGGAATAGGGGTAAGCCACAGTGGCAGAGATCTGTGGAGTCTTTAGTCTTGGCTTCTTATAGAAGGATGAGGTAATTTTGAGGTACACATCCTACTTCTATAGGTCAGGTAACTTCTGCACTAGAACTTATTCCAATATTGAAAAGTTAATCACCTCTCAAATAGGGTTCTCAGGAGGTTCTCTGGTACTAAACTGTCAATAAGTATTAATTTATAATTGTTAAGACACTTTATAGTTTAGAATTCCCTTTCCTAGCAATACTTTCATGAGATATATAATGAAGCTATTATTATTTTTGCTTTTTAGGTTAGGAAATCAAAACTAATTTGATTTAATCAACATTTATTAAGTACCCAGTATATACTAGGCACAGGTGATTCAGAGCCAAATATTGAAGCAAACCATCCCCAGAAGGAATTGTTATTCTTTGGATATACATGTTTAGACCAAAGTAAGTTCAAAGAAATTTCAACAGAGAGAAAGGTAGCCCAAATAAGTAGTAGATTAAGAAGGCATTGCACAGGAAGAGGTTCTTTATACTTTTATGGGATGAAACTAAGCAATTCAAAAGGCAGAATTAAGAAAAGAATTCTTTATAGACACTGGAGACAATTGATATACAGATACAAAGCAATAAATGACACATCAAGGTCAAGTAGCAGATAATAGACAGGCTTGGATGAAATATAGCATACACAAAGGGGAGTAATTTAAAATAAATCTGTAAACATAAATGGGCACAAGAAGACAGAGCACTTCAAATGGCAGAATAAGAGTCTTTTTATATCCAGAGTGAAAATGAAGGGTATCAGATGGGAGATGAGAATGTAATGTTTGGTGAGAGCCTTTTGCTTGATAAATAACTTAGGTCTAATTCTCTTCTTTCTCAGAATATCTTTACCATTTTCTTCTCTTAACCATTCTTACCATACCATATCATACTTCAATTACTCTTTTTCAATTTGGATGACATTAATTAAGAAGCAGCTGTGCCACGCTGATGTCCTACTGCTATCTTTCCTCTTTTCCAAAAGACTTCCAAGACTTGTGGATTTCTGAGCAGATCTTATGAGTATGTGAATCTTCTACTTCAGTTATTCTAATGCTGTCTGAAATTGGTAAGGATAAGGCATATTAGAGTTAGGAGGTTACCACTTAATTAAGTTTTAACTGATATAAAACAATCACCATATTGAGAAGGACAAAATATCCCCAAAACTGTCCACACATAATTTTTTTTTTCTATAAAGCACTGTCTTAAGACCAGAAGGGGAAAAATAACTAAAGAATTGTGAAAAACCATGCCTACTTTCTCATTTCTAAGTTCTCATGAGGATTGCTTGCATCGAGCATTTGTTTAGAAAACCCAGGGAGATATTTAAAGAAGATTTTATACAGCAAAACTCATCTTCACACACGCACACACACACACACACACATACATACACTCACATATATACACAAACACCAAATTGATGTAGGCCACAATAAAGTATTTTAGCTATATTTTCACCTCTTTTGGACTATGAACTCAATTAAGATCAGAGGCAATATTTTATCTCAAGCAAGATTTCTCTTCCTATCATCATGACTTTCAAATACTCAAATAGGTCTGTTACTTCTTTAGTGTCTTAATAGTTCATATCACGACCCATATTTGCTCTCCATTTTGACTCTTATTCATATCCTTGTATAAGTTTACCATAAGTGATGCATCTGACATATTGGAACTTTTCTCATTCTTTTTTTTCTGATACCATAGGGATACCATTGGAGCACACGAACTGTCTATACTTTTTCTTATGCGTCATTTCTAAGTTTTTTTCATATGTAATTTCCTTGTTGTATTCCTTTAGGAATACAATATTATAGATTTTTCACTGGAAGGGACCTCAGAGAGCACCTATTCTAATGCTTTCATTTTCACAGATGGACATAGTAGACCTAGAAAGGTTAAGTGACCTTCCACATAGTGGCATAGATATTTGAAATCATCCATACTCATTACAATCTCAGCTTTTATTCACCTTCTAGTTCTTAACTGTAGTTCCTTACTAATTATGTTATAGTCTGTACATATGCATCAGGTTCCTCTCTCTTTCAGTCTGAGTGACAGTGTTATTTTTCTTCAGATAATGCAATGTCCCATGACTCAGTCATAGGTAAAATTTTGGTGTTGCAAAGAAGAGTGGTCAGGACACCCTAGAGCCAATATACAGGCCCTAGAGTGAATAAGGAAGCAATTTGTTTGAAATGTATTGAGAGATTCATTTTACTATCTGCAAGGAAGAAATATACATAAGCACATATATATGTATGTGTGTATACATATAAACACACAAACACACATACACATACATATGTGTGTATGTACACACACATATATACATAGACACACATATATGTTATGTCTATGTATGTATATGTGTATGAATTCAGGTATATATCTGAAATGGGGAGGAATCCGTTGAATAATAGCAGTGGAATAGGATTAGTGGAAGCAACTTGCGTTTCAAGATCACAGTATGGGATTGTTAGAGTTACATTTTCCTAGAGAATTATTTTTAAAATATTCGTTTATTATTTCTTCTATATTTTTGTATTTAATTTTATTATTACATACTTTCTACATTTAATAAGTTGAATTTTAGAATTGTGGAGAACAGTAAAACATGTTTTAGTCTGGGCCTCAGAACTTGTGTTGGGTTAATAAGTACCTAACCAGAATGGTTATCTCCTCTTGAGTGGAAGTAGCAATTTACAATTTGTCTAGATAGTGTGATAGTTGAATGATGCATGGGAAGCCCATCATATTGAACAGAACTTCAATTTAGAGTAATAATATTAAGAAGAGACTATGATTGATAGAGGAAAAGCAATATATAGGAAAAAATGTATCTGTTCTAACCACTCTTAAGTAGCTAAAGCAGCAGTAGTAGATGGCAAAAAAAGGAAAAACTGTTCCTCCTGCAGTTCAACAAATGAAACAGAGGGTAGAGGGCCAGTCAAGCAAACCTTTGATTATCCCTAAATTTCTATCATTGAGTCACCTCCATTGACTGAACAATATGTAGGGAGGGAAACTACTAGAGTACAACAGTTTTAGCTTAAGGGCTAATATGTGTAAACTGTTATGAGCTACTGAATAGAGTTCTTATAAACATAACGAGAGACCACTTTTAAAAAACACTTTGCAGCTATAAACCATTATATATTTGCCTATAACACTGCTATTATTGTTAATTATTACTTTTCAAATACAAATGGACTAAATGGAAGTTGCATTTTATGAAATTTTGCTCTCAAACTCCATACTAAAGGCAGACAGATTAGTCACATCTATGAATTATTTAGAATCTATGACATTTACAATTTATCTCATGTTTCACAAAGCAACCAAATCATATTTCCTTGCATATGTTAGCTTGCAAAGTTACTTTTAATGTTGGATCTCCTCCACCTCCATAGATAGATACAAGGTCTATATTTCACAAAAACTATATAGAACGTTTCCTGGGACAATGCCTGCCCAATACAGATTCTCTTAAGAAGATGAAGATGTCTGGTAACCTTGCCAACAACCATTCACTTACTCAAATACTAAAATGTTAATTGTTCATATGGACAAAGTATTTTATTATTCATTTTGAAGAAATAAGGTATACGTACGTAGGTTTTCATCAATTTATGGAACACGGCTAAGGAAACTGTAATTTGCACAAGAGTTGTCAATATACATTCATTGTCTCAGATAAGGTAAAATTTTTGTCTTAGAGAACAGTTTGGGGTACTGAGAGTTTAAATGAATGACTTAACCATAGTCACACAGCTCTTATTTATCAGAAGCAATGCTTAAACTAAGGTTGCCCTGACTCTGAGGCAGAGACAGACTTTTTATCCACTAGAATGAGATCTCTCATGTGTTACTGACTTCAATTTACCTCAGCATACAGTATCTAATTGCTTATCTTGAAAAAATCCTGCTGGGACCTAGCATAAAGTTTAGATAAGCCATTGTCCCCTGTTTTCATAAAATGTTACAATCAGGGGTGGAGCCAGGATGGCGGAGTGAGAGCAACAACTCACCTAAGCTCCTGGACAAACTTCTTTGGATACCTCTGAAAGGAGAATCTGACTAAATTTTGGAGGTGCAGAATCCAGTGGGAAACTGACTATGATGGATTTGGAGCCCAGGTTAGACTGGAAGGTCCACGGGAAGGATGTGTTCTGCGGGGGTGAGCCCCCAGCGCAGAGCGCAGTGTGGTCAATGCAGTGGAGAAGAAGGGACCCGAGAAGCCTGAGAGAAACAGGTGGAACTGGCAGAGAGGGAGACAAGCCAAACCAAGCCAGTGAGAGCCGCTGAGCACCAGATATCAGCACAGCTGCTCCAGAGACCTTCAGCCTGAAGATTAAACTTCGGTAAGTCACCTATTTGAACTTCCAGGAGCTAGGATGGTGGAGTGATCAGTAAATGCTCTCTCCTCCCCCCCAATGACTGTGAAAGAACCATAAAATATTTCCCCAGAAAAAGCCTGGATCAGTGGGAACAGCAGAATAGGCCAATAGTCTCATAAGATCTGAGGCTAGGAAAACAGCTAAGGGAGATTCCTCCTACTGTGGCGGAGGCGAACCAGAAGGACAGAGGACCCAGGGCAGAGAAAACTCGCACTAAGACCCAGGCAAGCCTAAGTGCCAGGGGAGAGGAGCCCCAGGAGGGGTGGGAACACGCATTAGCATCTAGGCATGCCTCAGCCCTCCAGGGGAAAAGGGAAGACAATAGGGAAGCTGGGATCACCATCTGCTGAGCTTGCCTTTGCCTCACTTCAGCTGAGGAAATTTGCTGTGACCAGACCACTCCTCCCACACACTTAACAAGCTAACCCCAGGGTTGATCTAGGAAACAAAAACAAAAACTTGCTTTTAGCTTTTTCACACATCAGCTCAACACAAAGTTCTGTAGCTTCTGAATGAAAGAACCAGAAGCTACAACGCTCAGTCAACATCATGAACAGGAAAAGGCAGACAAAAGGTGAAAAAAACATAGAATCTTTCTATGGGGATAAGGACCAAAACACAAACACCAAAGAGGTCAGAGCTGAGACTGTACTTCCATCTGAAACTTCAGAAGGGACTATGAACTTCTCCCAAGCACAAGCAGCTCTCCTGGAACAGCTGAAGAAGGAAATAGAAGAAAAACTGGCCAATGATTTTAAAATCATAAAAAAAGAATTCACTGATGAGAACATCACTCTGAAAACGAAAATTGAGCAAATGGAAAAGGAAGTTCAAAAATTAACTGCAGAAAATAATTCCCTAAAAGGAAGAGTTGATCAAATGGAACAGGAAACCCAAAACCTAATTGGGAAAATTGGTCAAATGGAAAAGGAAACACAAAACCTAACTGGGAAAATTGGTCAAATGGAAAAGGAAACACAAAACCTAACTGGGAAAATTGGTCGATTGGAAAAGGAAGTACAAAAATTAAATGGAGAAAATAGCTCCTTAAAGGGAAAAATTGGTCAGATGGAAAAGGAGATGCAAAAGTTAACTGAAGAAAACAATATGATAAAGATTAGAATTGGGCAAGTAGAAACGAATGACTCAATGAGGCAGCAAGAATCAGTCAAAACAAATTTAAAGAATGAAAAGATAGAAGAAAATGTAAAATATTTAATTGGGAAAACAACTGACCTGGAAAATAGATCCAGGAGAGAAAGTTTAAGAATTATTGGCCTGCCAGAAACCCTTGATGAAGAAAAGAGCTTGGACAATATCTTCCAGAAAATCATCAAGGAAAACTGCCCAGAATTGCTAGATTCAGAGGGCAAAATAGTCATCGAAAGAATCCACCGTTCCCCTCCTGGAAGGGATCCCAAACTCAAAACCCCAAGAAATATAGTTGCCAAATTCCAGAGCTATCAAGTGAAGGAGAACATACTACAGGCAGCCAGAAAGAAACAATTCAAATATCAAGGGCATACAGTCAGGATCACACAGGACCTTGCAGCTTCTACATTAAAAGATCGAAAGAATTGGAACCCAATATTCCGTAAGGCAAAGGAGTTGGGACTTCAACCAAGGATCAACTACCCAGCAAAGTTCAGCATAACATTTCAGGCAAGGAGAAAGTCATTCAATGAAATAAGGGATTTCCAGAGCTTCCTGACCAAAACACCAGAACTCAATAGACAATTCGATCTTCAAATGCAGGTCTCAAGAGAATCATAAAAAGGTAAACAGGGGGGAAAAACAAAAACAAAAACTTGTTACTCAATTAGGGCAAACTGTTTACCTCCCTATAAGGGAACATGATACCTGTTAATCTTGAGAATTGTGCAGCTATTATGATAAAAGGCATATACATAGAGGGAACGGGTATAAAGTAAATGATGTCATGTCAAAAATATGATTTAAGTATGAGAAGGGAATGTAATAGGAGGTGTGGAAAGGGGGAAGCAGAAAATGGCAAATTATATCACAGGAAGAAGTACACAATTATAGTAGAGGGAAGGAGGGGAGAGAGATGAGCATTGTTTGAGACTACTCTCATCTGATTTGTTTAAAGGAGGGAACAACAAACTTGAGTAGATAATCCTAACTAGCTCTACAGGTAGTAGGAGGGGAAGGGGGAAGAAAGGGGAGGGAGGCTAAAAGGGAGGGAAGAAGCAAAATGTTACAATCAGTCAAGCATACAGTAAGTCTAAGAGATCTCTGCAGAATATTAACGTGGATTATCTCTCTAGAGGTGCAAATCACAAGTAACCTATCCTTTCTCACCCTGTGCAATCTCATGTACTCCCATAAAGCCTCCGTAAGAAGTTCACTTAACATATGAGAATTATTTTCTAGATTTCTCACACTATGTGGATATCAGTGGTTTGACCCTGAGTATTTATTTATCTCATTATATCCCCAACTTTTTCTGGTTCTATGAATCTCTTATGACATCCTTTATGTGATATTTTCTATGCAGTGTTTTTCTCTAACAATATAATACATCCTGAATATACTCATCACATATCTTCCTTTTGTCCCTTTGTTGTTCCACTATTTTAACTTTCTGAGACTAATAGGGTATGATAGAAAGCCATATAATATTAGCATAATATTGATACTTAAAGAAGAACTCTTTTATGGAAAAATTTAAGGTCAGGAAAAGTTCTATACAATTTCATAACAGCAGTTCAGGGAACTCTCTTAATCTTGGGCCTATGTCATGACTTGTCTATCTATCTATCTATCTATCTATCTATCTATCTATCTATCTATCTATCTATCTATTTATAATCCATCTGTCTATCTTCCTATGTACTTCTCTCTCCTTTCCTTCCTCTGTTCCTTCCTTCCCTCTTTCCTTCCTTCCTTCCTTCCTTCCTTCCTTCCTCCCTTCCTTCCTTCCTTCCTTCCTTCCTTCCTTCTTTTCTTCCTTCCTTCCTTCCTTCCTTCCTCTTGGTATGACATAAACCTGCTGCATGCACTATTGCTTCCACAGATGCTACTTTATTGTCTTGTCTGAGTGACTTCATTTATACAGCTCCTGCTAAGCAACAGAGGTGGGAGGATAGTCATGGTATCCAAGGATTTTGATACATGGAAGTGGTAACTTTGGAAAATGGGCATTTCTGATCTCCTTTGCTTGTATTAAGTTCCTTTTTTTTTTTGTTTATTCTCTACACTTTAAGTAGATGTTCTTTTTTTTACTTGAGTGAAAGCTTGCATTTTGCTCAAAGGAAATGGAGTAGAAAGGAAAATATGCAGGTTATGGATTAACATAAAGCATTATTTTTTTTCATTTTTAAAATTTAATTAATTTATTTGTTTTCAGCTTTCAATCACTTCCATAAGTCTTAAATTTTCTTCCACTCCCTCCCTGAGATGACATACAATCTTATAGGGTTTCTAAACATAAATTCTTTTTTAAGAGTTTTATTATTTTATTTTATTTTTAATTAAATTATTTTATTTGTTTTCAGTGTTCTACAATCACTTTGAAATAATTTAGACTTTTTTCCTCTCCCTCCTTACTCCCTCCCTGAGATAGCATAAAATTTTTTATAGGTTCTACATATACATTGCTAATAAATATATTTTAACCATAGTCAATTTGTGCAGAAGAATTAAAATGAATGGGATAAATCATAAAACAAAACAAAACATAATACAAAAGAAAGTGGTGTGCTTTTTTGTGATCAAATTCCATAATTCTTTCTCTGGTTGCAGAAGACATTTTGCCCCAAGAGTTCAATGGGAATTTTTTAAGTCCTTGCATTGCAATGAAGGAATAAGTCTACCAGATAAATTCCTCCCACACTGTGGTTGGTGCTGTGTACAAAGTTCTCCTGGTTCTGCTCCTTTCACTCAGTATCAGTTCATATAAGTCTTTCCAGGCTTCTCTGAAGTCTTTCTGTTTATCATTTCTCATAGTACAATAATATTCCATTACATTAATATACCACAATTTATACAGCCATTCTTCAATTGATTTCCATTCCCTTGATCTCCAGTTTTTGGCCACCACAAAGAGAGCTGCTATAAATAATTTTGTACATGAGGGACCCCTTCCCATTTTTATGATATTTGGAGATAGAGTCCTAGAAGTGGTATTGCTGGGTCAAAGGATATGCACATTTTTGTAGTCCTTTGGGTATAGTTCCAAATTGCTCTCCAGAATGGTTGGATCAGCTCACAGCTCCACAAACAATGAATTAGTGTTCCAACTCTTTCACATCTTCTCCAACATTTATCATCTTCCTGTTTTGTCATGTTAACCAATACAGAGTTTTAATTTCTTCCTCTGAAAACTACCTATTCATAACCTTTGACCATTTTCTAATCGTGGAATGACTTGTATTCTTGTACATTTGACTCAGTTCTCTATATATTTTAGATATGAGGCCTTTAACACAGGTACTAGTTGCAAAATTTTTCCCAGTTTTCTGGTTTCCTCCTAATCTTGTTTGCATTGGGTTTGTTTGTGCAGAAACTTTTCAATTTAATGTAATCAAAATTGTCTATTTTGCACTTCATGATATTTTTTTATATCTTGTTTAGCCAAGAGTTTCTCTATTCTCCATAAATCTGATAAATACACTATTCTTTATTCCACTAGTTTGTTTACAATATCAGTCTTCATATCTAGATCATGTACCAATATGGATTTATTGTACTGAATGGTGTCAGTCACTCTATGCACAGTTTCCACCATACTGTTATCCAGTTTTCCCAGCAATTTTTGTCAAAAAGTTATTTCTTATCCCAGAATTTGGGATCCTTGTGTTTATCAAACAGTATATTGCTATATTCATTGACTACTGTGTCTTGAGTACTTAATCTATTCCACTGGTCTACCCCTCTGTTTCTTACCCAGTAACAAGTGTTAATTGCTGCTTTATAATACAATGTGAGATCTGATAGGGCTAGATCACCTTTCCCAGCATTTGTTTTCATTAGTTACATTGATATTCTGAACATTTTGTTCTTCCAGAAGAAGTGTGATAATATTTTTCCTAGCTCTAGAAAATAATTATCTGATACTTTGATTGGTATGGCACTAAATAAGTAAATTAATTTAGGTAGACGTGGCATTTTTATTATATTGGCTCAGACTACCCATGTGCAACTCATGTTTTTCCACTTAAATCTTGTAATTGTGTTCATAATGTTTTTCCACTTAAATCTTGTTATTGTGTTCATAGAGTCACTGGGATTATTTTGGCATATATATTCCTAAATATTTTATAGTGTCTGCCTTACCTTTAAATGGGATTTCTCTTTCTATCTCTTGCTATTAGGTTTTGTTAGTAATATATAGAAATGCAGAAGATTTGTATGGGTTTATTTTGTAATCTGCAACGTTGCCAAAGTTATTTATCATTTCAAGTAGTTTTTTACTTGATTCTCTGGAAATCTCTAAGTATATCATCATATCATCTGCAAAGAGTGATAACTTAGTTTTTCTTCACTTATTCTAATTTCTTAAATTTCTTTTTCTTCTCTTATTGCTGCAGTTAACATATCTAGTAACATATTGAATAAGAGTGGTTATGATGGGCATCCTTGTTTCACCCCTGATCTTATTGGAAATGTATCTAGCTTATCCTCATTGCATATAAAGCTTGCTGAAGATTTTAGATAGATACTGCTTTTTTATGGAAAATTTCACTGATTCCTTTGCTCTCCACTGTTTTCAATAGGAATGGATGCTGTAGTTTGTCAAAATCTTTTTCTGCATCTATTGAGATAATCATGTGGTTTATGTGAGTTTTTTTTTGTCGATATGATCAATAATGCTAATAGTTTTCCTAATATTGAAGCAGGCCTACATTCCTTGTATAAATCCTATCTGATTATAATGTATTATTCTCATGAAAAGTTGCTGTATTCTTTTTGTAAAAATCTTACTTACAATTTTTGCATCTATATTATTAGAGAAATTGGTCTTTAATTTTCTTACTGTGTTTTGACTCTTCCTGGTTTAGGTATCAGAATCATATCATAAAAAGAATTTGAGGGGACTCCTTCCCAATTTTCCTAAGAAGTCTATTTAGTATTGGAATTAACTATTCTTTAAATGTTTGTTAGAATTCTCATGTAAGTCCTTCTAGCCCTGGAGATTTTTTTCCTATGGTGTTCATTAATGGTTTGTTCAGGGTTTTTTTTTTTTTTTTTCTGAGATGGGGTTATCTAAGTATTCTTCTTATTCTTCTTCTTCTTCTTCATCTTCTTCTTCTTTTTCTTCTGTTAATCTGGGGAATTTTTATTTTTAAAAAATATCATCCATCTCATTTCAGTTTTTGAATTCATGGGCATACAGCTGGGCAAAGTAATTTCTAATTATTGTTTTAATTTCCTCCTCATTGGGGATGAGTTCCACCCTTTTTATTTTTGATATAGATAATTTGGTTTTCTTCTTTATTTTTTAAAAGAAATTGACCAAAGAGTTATCAAATTTTTTTTTGTTTTTTTTTCATAAAACCAGTTCTTAGTTTCATTTATTAGTTCAATAGTTTTCTCAATTTCAATTATATTAATCTCTCCTTGGTTTTCAGTATTTCTCATTTGGTGTTTACTTGGAGATTTTCAATTTATTCTTTTTCTAGCTTTTTCAGCTGCATGGCCAATTCATCTCGAAAAATCTCATCTTTCTCTATTTTATTTTTATAGGTGTTTGAAGAAAATTTCCCTAAGAACTACTTTTGCAGTATCCCATAGGATTTGGTAGGTTGTCGCATTATTGTCATTCTCTTGAGGGAAGTTGTTGATTGTTTCTTTGATTTGTTGTTTAACCCACTCATTCTTTAGGATTAGGTTATTTAGTTGCCAAATAAATTTTGGTCTATCTTTCCATGGCCTTTGATTACATATAATTTTTATTGCATTATGATCTAAGAAGAATGCATTGACTATCTCTTCCTTTCTGCACTGGATTGTGAGGTTTTTATGGTCTAGTACCTGGTCAATATTTGTATATGTGGCATGCACCGCTGACAAAAAGGTATATGCCTCCCTATCCCCATTGAATTTTCTCCAGAGATCTATCATATATACCTTATCCAGAGTTCTATTCACCTCAACTTCTTTCTTGTTTATTTTGAGGTTAGATTTATCAAGTTCAGAGAGGGGGAGGTTGAGGTCCTCCAGTACTGTAGTTTTGTTCTCTGTTTCTTCCTGTAACTCCTTTAACTTCTCCTCTAAGAATCTGGATGCTATACCACTTGGTGCCTATATATTTAGTAATATTACTTCATTTTCTATGGTGCCTTTTAACAAAATATGGTTCCCTTCTTCATGTCTTTTGATTAGACCTCTTTCTGCTTTTGGTTGATCTGAGATTAGGATTGCTTACCCTGCTTTTTTTACATCAGCTGAAGCACAGTATATTCTGCTCAACCTTTTACCTTTACTCTGTGTGCATTTCCCTTCTTCAAATGTATTTCTTGTATACAACATATTGCTGGATTATGTTGTTTTTTTTTTTCAGTTAGGAAATGAGTTGTAATCTTGTAAAATTGATTCAATTTTCTATATATTTTAGAAATGAGGCCTTTATCACAGACAGTAGTTGCAAAAATTCTTTCTCATTTTTGTGATTTCCTCCTAATCTTTCTTGCATTGATTTTGTTTATGCAAAAGCATTTCAATTTAACATAATCAAAAGCATCGATGTTGCATGTCATAATGTTCTTGATGTCTTATTTGGTCATACATTTCTCCATTCTCCACAAGTCTGAGAAATAAACGATTGCTTTCTCCTCTAATTTGTTTATAGTATCAGATTTTATACCTAAACCATGTACTCATTTGGACCTTGCTCTGGTGTACACTGTCAGGCATTGCTCTGTGCTCAGGTTCTGGCATGCCATTATCAAGTTTTCCCTCAGTTTTTGTCAAACAGCGAGTTCTTACCCCAGAAACTGGGGTCCTTAGGTTTATCAGACTATATACTGCTATAATCCTTGATTAATCTTTCTTGCATACCTAACTTATTCCAGTGATCTACCCTACTATTACTTAGTCAGTGCCAAGCAGTTTTGATGATTTCTGCTTTATAATACAATTTGAGATCTGGTAGGGAGAGGCCACCTTCTCTACCATGTCTTTTCATTTATTCCCTTGATATTCTGGACCTTTTGTTCTTAAAAATAAATTTTGGTACTGTTTCTCGTAGACAATGACTTCTCTATATAATGATTTTTTGGTACTTTGATTGGTATGGCATTGAATAAGTAAATTGATTCAGGTAGAATTGTCATATTTACTATATTAGCTTAGCCTACCCATGAGCAGCTGATACCTTTTCAATAACTTAGATATGACTTTATGTGTGTGAAAAGTGTTTTGTAATTGTGTTCATATAGTTCCTCAGGTTTGTTTTAGCAGGTAGACTCCCATATATTTTATATTGCCTATGATAGCTTTAAATGTGATTTCTCTTTCTATCTCTTCTTACTGAGCATTGTTAATAATATACTGAAATGGAGATGACTTTTGCAGGGTTTATTTTTGTATTCTGAAACTTTGTCAAAGTCATTTATTTCAAGTAGATTTTTGCTTGATTCTCTAGGATCCTCTAAGTATGTCACAATATCATCTGCAAAGAACGATAGCTTTGTTTCTTCTTTGCCTATTGAAATTCCCTCAAATTTAATTTCTTTTATTAGTGCTAAAGTTAATGTTTTTAGTACCATATTGAAAAACAGTTGTAATAGTGGATGTCCTTGTTTAGGCCTAGATCTTATTGTAAATACTTCTATCTAACCCCATTACACATCATGTTTGTTGATGGTTTTAAGTAGATGCTATTTTTTAAGGAAGGTTCCATTTATTTCTTTGCTCTTTAGCATTTTTAATAGGAATGTGTGTTGAATTTTATTAACAGTTTTTCTTAATCTATTGAGATAATGATATATTTTCTGTTAGTTTTGTTGTTGATATGGTCAATTATGCAGATAGTTTTCCTAATGTTGAACCAACCTTGCATTTCTGGTATAAATCCTGCCTGACCAAAGTATATATTACAGTGATAAGTTGCTGTTATCTTTTTATTACATTACATTTAAATTTTTGCATATATATACACACATATGCACATATGCATATACACACATATATGTATATATGTAAATATGTGTGTATATATACATAATATGTGTGTATGTATATATATACAACATAGGTGTGTATATATATATAACATATGTGTGTGTATATATATAAACTATATATATATATATATATATATATATATATATATATGTTAAGTGACTTCCCCAAGGTCACATAGGTAATGAGTGTCAAGTGTCTGAAGTGAGATTTGAACCCAGGCCCTCCTGACTCCTGCAGTGGTGCTCTATCCACTACATCACTTAGCACTTAACCCCAATTGCCTCATCCTGGGTTGTCTCCAGTCATCCTGGTGAATATCTGGTTGCTGGATTCAGATGGCTCTGGAGGAGCAGTTAGGCTAGTGACCTACACAGCCCTCCCTCACTCAAAATAAAGTCAAGTGCAAGTCATGTCATTATTTTTCTGATGGCACGATCTCCTTCAGCAATGAAGGACAAGCAAACAAGTCTACCAGAAAAATTCCTCACACTCTGTGGTTGTTGTTGTGTATAAAGTTCTTCTCGTTCTGCTCCTTTCACTCAGCATCAGTTCATATAAGTCTTTCCAGGTTTCTCTGAAGCCTTCCTGCCCACAGTTTTTCATAGCACCCTAGTATTCCATTATATTCATATACCACAACTTGTTCAACCATTCCCCAACTGATGAGCATCCCCTTGACTTCCAGCTTTTGGCCACCAGAAAGAGAGCTGCTAAATATTTTCATACATGTGGGACCCTTTCCCATTTGTATGATCTCTTTGGCATAGTCCCAGAAGAGATATTGCTGAGTCAAACGGTATGCACATTTTTGTAGTCCTTTGGGCATAGTTCCAAATTGCTCTCCAGAATGGTTGGATCAGCTCACAGATACACCAACAAAAAATTAGTTTTCCAACTCTCCCACATCTTCTCCAACATTTATCGTCTTCTTGTTTTGCCTGTTAGCATTTATATATTATATACACAATATATGCATATATCTAAATCTGCATACATATACATATGTGTATATATATATATATATGTTTGCTTGTATAATTATTTCATTGAAATCATTTTTTTTTCAGTTAATTCTGATAGTGCAGACAGTAGATTTTCCTGTGGTCTTTAGAGGCATTGTGTTGAAATCAGAAAGTCATGGTTTCAAATACTTCCTTTGAGACTTATTCACTCTGTGAATCTAGCTAATTTTCTTAAAATCACTGACCAGTTTTCTTTTCTATAAAATGAGGGAGTTGTACTTAATTACCTCTGACTTAATTACCTCTAAATCTGTGCTCTGTAGGGAACAGGTGGTATTTTGATGTCTGATTTTGTATAATAAACTATAGCTTGCTCTGCTTTCTCATTTAGTAAAATGAGTGGTTGAATATTATCCACTGGTGATGATACCAGAAAGGACAATTTCTTGTCATATCCGATAGGGAAATTAATTTCTCTAGCCCAATATAGGGCAAACTTCTCTGAGAAAGAAAGAAATATGCAATTGGACATGTTCTTTCTACAGCAGCAAGGCTGATATTTTGATTTTTTTCCCATGTTGATTAGGAAATTAGAACTGTAATGGACTTTGAGGCTACTTACTTCAAGAAACTATGCTTCTTTAAATCACAGTATTTTGGGAAGTTATTTCTATCCCAAATCTATCAGAAATCATTCATCTTTCCTGAGACTATCCAAATTTGAAGATTTTTGGATATAGAGAAGCACATATATTTCTCAGTCCTTCTGGTAGTTCATTAGAATGCCATAGATATATAGCACCTATACTATTGTCATAAAACTACATTTATAGTCTTTTCCTTTCCAAATGTTGCCATCAGAAAGGGAAACTTAACCTAGAAAAACCAGTCAAATTCCTCAAAATATCATGGACTGTGGGGCATTATTCTAGAAAAGTAGCAAGGACCTCAGGAAAGTAATAGGCATTTGTGGAGGGGGAAGAAGCAGCTGATAGGTAACATGGAAGGCTTTTGAGAGATGACAGTAATAGCAGGACTAGTGATAGACAAATGGACAGAAGAGTCTATGACTAAAACATGAGTGCCCAGAAATGTCTGAGGAAAACAAAGAGGTTGCCATCCACCACTATCTCTTCCTTTACCCCTAACTCATGAACCTGGGCCCCTTCTCCTTGTCAAGGAAAATCCCTTTACATCAATTGTAAAACAAATTCCCTTCCATCACTTCAGCAAATTGCTCCCTTTCATGTTCACATTCTCTTTGTCAAGTCTCTGTTTGTCTACTGGTTGTTTCCCTGCTGCTTGCAAACATGTCCAATTCTACTCTATCTTCAAATTAAACTGAACGTCTCTGCTAGCTGTTTCCTTTTTCTCTTTTGTTTTGTGAGTAAACTCCTAGAAACAATAATCTAAAATGGGTATATCAGTTTCTTTTCTCACACTCTTATAATTTACGTATTTTGGCTTTTGATCAAATTCAACTAAATATTTCATTTTAAATCACTGTCTCTTAAGTTATCAGTGATCTTTTAATAAATCTTATGAGCTTTTCCTCATCCTTCTTTATCTCTCTTAACTCTTTGGCACTGTTGATCCTTCTTTTCTCCAGCATACTCTCTTACCTCTGGGTTTTCATAATAATGATTTCTTGATAATCTTTTCCCTGCCATATCAGTTCTTGGTTTACTTTGCCTATGATTCATTTAGATCATGCTCACTAACTGCGATCACTCCTAGGTTATTTTGTCTTTTCCTTCTATACTGTCTCAACTAGTAATGTCATTGGCTTCCATAGTCCAATTATTGTTTGTGCAGATGATTCTCAGATCTATTGATCAATTCTTAATCTTTCTCATTATTTCTAGTCTTATATTTCCAATTGAAAATTAGATGTCTAAAGTGGATATTCTATAAACAGAGTAAGCTTACTATGTCAAAAACTGAACTCATTAGTTTTCCCCTTGAAACTTTCTTATTTCCCTATTAAGTTATTGAAGAAAACATTTTCGTGCCAATACTCCTAACTTGGAACTTAAAGGTCACCTTTGATGCCTCCTCACCTCTCTCCCATCCAATTAGTTTACAAGTCCTAACTTTACCTTTACTACATTTCTTCTGTCCTCTGGCATTAACTCTTGAAATAACTTTATGAACTCTCTGTTTCTCTCTCTCTCTCTCTCTCTCTCTCTCTCTCTCTCTCTCTCTCTCTCTCTCTCTCTCTCTCTCTCTCATCTCTCTTCAAACAATGTGTGTCCAATTCAGTCACCAAATTTATTTTCTTCAAGTATATTAAGCCCATTTCATGAACTCCACTTGAGTCACTTGGGAGAATGATCAAATCTAAAACCATTTATTTGACTTTTAAAGTCCTTTGTAACCTGACTCTTTTCTACATTTCTACTTGTTTTTGGACTTTACTCTCTTCCACATACTTTCTGATTCAATGACATTTCCCTTTTTGTTGTTATTCATACATGGCATACTATTTCCTGACTTCATGCCTTTTCACTGGCTCTCCCATGTTTATAATTATCTCAATTCTCATCTACACTTCTTGGCTTCTTCTATCACTCAGATCACATCCTACTTTTTATAACAGTCCTTTCTGATCTCTCTCAATGCAGGTGTGTTCCTTGTAAGATTACCTCCTATCTTTAGAGTTACACGTTGTATGTTATCTACTTCATGTAAAATTTGTTTTGTATTGTTTGTTATCTCTTCCTTCAAAATATGAGTTTCTTGAAGAGATGGAGTATTGATTGCCTTTCTTTGTGTACACAACATTTCATACAACATAGTAAATGCTTATTTTTTACTTGTTTCTGTTGTTGCCTGACCTCATGAAAAATCAGAGAAGTGGTGGAATTTGTTGCATCATTTGAGTAATGTCTGACTCTTTGTGACCCCATTTGGAGTTTTCTTAAAAAAATACTTGAGTGGTTTATTATGTCCTTATCCAGCTCATTTTATACATGAGGAACTGAGGCAAACAAGGTTAAACCCAGGTCATACTAATAAGTATCTGAGACCAACTTTGAACTCATGATGATGAGTCTTTCTGATTCCAAGTACAATGCTCTCTCCATTGTACCACTTGGTTGCCCCAGAATTGTGGACAGGAGACAAAAATTTCATATACATCATGGTATACAACTTGCAGTCTACAGAAGATAATAAGATTTTTCCTACTTATATGCAGGTTTTTTGTTTGTTTATTTTTAGTACTTAAAACCAGAAAATTGTTTGAACACTTACTAAGATGTGGAATAAATTGTTATTGTTCTGCAAATGAGGAGTTATGCTTACTAATCCTTTTTCTGTTATTTATTATCCTGAACATGCTAATTTCAAGTTTTTTGGCAGCCTTGGTTGCTTTCAGAAAGAAAGTGAATACCCATAGAAGAAAGCTAAAATAAAACAATTTCAAAAGTACAAAGGTAAAATTTTGAGTTTGGAATATATGAAAATGTATAGCTATTAAGGAGGATTACACCATTTGACTAAGTTGTGTATAAGTTTTGAACTTTGTCTATGGAGCTTAGATTACACGTGGAATTTTGCAAAGTTTAAGAGAAACTTTCTCACAGTACACTTGTGAATAAGATGGAATGAAGTTGATGAGTTGATGACTGACATCTATCTTTATTGAGCTTTGCAAACTGCTTTACATGTCTTACATCATAATCAATTCACAATAGTAGCAATCTTGAATTAATTTCTTTCTTTTCACAAGGTTGCTAGTAACTAACCTTTCACTTAGCTTCAACTGCTACAAGGTTTGGGTACTTCACTGTGATGAGGGTTGGAAAGGAGGATGGGTTAGGTGAAATTTTGAGATCTCCCAAAGCCTGGAGGGCTGGGGCAGGTTGCCTGGAATGAATTCACAAACTCAAGCATTCTTGAAGTCAAGGAAAAGATTTATTATGCTTTTAAGTGGGCAAGAGTTCTTAGGGAACCTGCAACCTTAGAAGGGTACAATTAAAGTTTATATAAGATATTCTATATTAAAACATGTGCCAAATATGTTTTTGGTGATTCAGGGCAGGATTAGAGAATGGTTGGTTCTTAAAGAAACATGCTTTTTTAGTATCCACTGTGCAGATATTTTACCCAGAGTTCATTGTGAAATAGCCCAAGAGGTGGAGCTAAATGGAGGTGTGGTTTTAGACCTGAAATGTATTAAGTCCACTAATGGTCAGGACTGAATAAGGAATACCAGGCTGCTCTCATCAATGTTTTGTTAGACAAGATAAATATAAGGGAATATATGTATGTTTAAGTCTAAGATACATGTAATTGGTCAGTGCATAGCAAATGTCATTATGACTCAGCACATAATCACTTCAGCCAGTACACAGCTGGTTCAAACTAATAAATTCTAAAGGTACAACTGGCTACTGTAGCAGAAAGGGAAATAATGGTTGTTGCTGGGGCAGGCTGTTTATGAGTCGGTAAGAAACTGCTTGGTATAGTGTTTTGAGGCTAGGGAGAAATGTGGTTTTTATAGAGAAATGCTACTTGTGATTTTAGAATTGGGGTTCAAGTGCATGCACTCAAGCACCCCATAAAGTCTATATAATAATGTCTTCACAAATTAACTGTCATTTTCTTTCACATCAGCACCATCAATTAATACAATTTTTACCTTTGCTAGAGCTGAAAAGCACAAAGGTATTATTATGGCCTTAGTCTTCCTATCACTTGTAAGTTTTCTACTTTCCATGATAAGCAACTCTGAACTTCCTCTATATGACAATAACTTTCCACCCTTTTAGCCGTCCATGTATTTGATTCTTCCTATATCTAATCCACATCTTCTTTATGAATTGTAGTTAATACACAACTCCATGCTTTTTTAGATTATTATTATTCTTGTTCAGATGTTACTATCCTCTAATCTAATTGTAGCCTCCTGGCTAACTTTCCAGTTCAAATAAATACTGTTATCTACTTTTTATATTTTTTTCACTCTATTGGTGATTAGAACTTTCAAAATTCCAACACCAGATTATCTACACCAACTGTTCTTTTTCTACTCTCTTAATACCAAACTGTGCTGCAGAAATGGCTTAGCTATACTATGTATTGATTTTACTTGTTACAGGGCAATGTCTTTATTCTTCTTCAGTTGACTGTCTGTTATAGTCCTCAGATTGGCTAATCAAAATTTTCTTTGTTTCCCTAAACTGCTGCATACACTTCTCTTTTTTTCTTGTAGAAAAGGGCTCACCTTAATCATTCCTAAGAAAATAAGAAGTCATTTTCTTAATTTTTTCTTTTCAACTCTTCTGTGCCTCAAAACAAATATCTCATTGTCTCTTCATTTTAGGCTCTACAAATAGTTTGTTATTCTCCTCATATATTTTGCTAATTCTCTTGATGCCATCATGTCATATCTTCTCTGATCTATTTCTGTCTTACATACCTTCTTTTCTAATTTTCAGATTCTCTGATCTTTTAACAACCAATAGATTGTAAAGTTTTCTTTCCTACATATTTTCCCAATCACACAACTCAAGAGAAAGGAAATATACACCTCATATCAACTTACTAAACCAGAATCTTAAAGATAATAAAACAAAATCACCACTCAAGGTAAGCATTTCATAAATCAACATCAGGGAACACTAGTACTTGTTATGAAAAGAGAGAAGTAGGGATGGTTCAGGGAAGGGAGGGAGGTTAAAGTAGAGGACAGAATTAAGATGGAGGATGTGTCCAAATCATGGAATTGCCGTCTTTAGGGGAATGAGCTCCAGTCTTGAGAGAGGACTATTAACCTGTCTTGGAGGGAGTTCACTATCCCAATATAAGATTTCCATAGGGCTCTGGAAACTTAAAATTAGAGTACTTTCAACATTGGAAGGGAAAGGACAAGAGAGTGACAATGTCAAAGACAAATAGCATGGAGTACTAAGAAAATTAGAAAAATTCAAAGAGGATAGTAGGGCCCAGACAAATATCTAGCTAACAAGGAGAAAAGCCAGTAGAGAAGATCGGAAAACCAACAGAAGGAAGGTGCAAAGCCTCAGACAGAAGTGAAGGCATTTTTCACAAGTATTACAACATGAAGGAAAAAAAAGAACTAATAAAAATTTGAGAAAAAAGAGAATCCTAGTGCATCCACATTTATCATGGAACAATTAAAAGAATCTTTAAAATGTTCAAAAGACAAATAAAATTCAAAAGGGGAAATTAGTATAGCAATTTGGTCAGAAATAAAATATTTAAATCAGAGTAGAGAGAGAAAATATGAGAATACTTCAGAATACCCAATTTTAAGAGATTTTGTTAACAGAACAAAAACAATTCAACAATGTTAAAAAAAGAACAAAATATCTAAATCTAAGAACAATAAAATTAGTTTGACAGAATTATTATTTTTGTTTTATTGAATAAAATTCTATAGAATAAGTATTATTAGACATTTAATGATATGGGAGGTAGGATTTGAATTAAAATGATTCCGGCATTCAGGACCTACACTATGCTGAATGTCTTTTATTTATCTTAAATTAACATTCAACTAATGATACTAGAGAATAAAGGTGAACAGATAAATATTAACCTGGAGTTTCTTTAGATGTGCTTAAGTATTCATTCGTTTTATCAGAGGCTTAGAATTGAATTCAATTCAATTCAAAGAAAGCATGAATTATATGATTATCAAATTTGTAGAGGAAAAAAAAATTTGAGGGACAGCTAATATGGATTATAATGTTAGAATCCAAAAATTGTCCATAGACAAAAAGGGGGCTGACAAACCACAATACGTGGGCCAAATCAGATATACTTGTTTTTGCCCAGCTAATGAGCTAATAATGATTATTTCTTCATTTTAAAGAAGTTTTGTTATATTGAAAATTTTTTAAAAAATGAACTCATAGGATATAGAAAAAGAGGTATCAAGAAAAATTTGACTATAGTGATCATTTCACAAGACCTGGACTAGATTATTGGGCTAATCTATAGTAATATGATGAAAAAATGAATATAAATTTCTACATTTAACTTTCAAAAATGAATTTTCTAAATATAGGATGGGAGTAGGCCTTACTAATCCATAGAACTTGTGAAAATAAAAAATGTAGTGAAGAACAGGGTCATTATGAGTTATTAATGTAATGCATTCATTCCAAAAAGCATAATATAATATTTGGGTACATTAAGAGACTCAGGATACTTAAAATTATGTAAGGTATAGTTATTTGGCTCTCTTACTTTGGTATATCAGTTCTGTAATATCATATTCATATCTTGGCCATATACTTTAAGAATGATATTAAAATAATAAAATTATTATTTTTCATCTGTGAAAAAGCAGAATGAAAAATAAGAGTGGCAAAATAATGAGAGGACCAAAAAAGCTATTCCATATGAAAAATGGGTAAAGGAACTGACAATTTTTAGCCTAGAAAGAAGAAATTTATGGGAAATGTTTTTTCAAATATATGAAGGACTTCTCTGTGAAAGAAATATCACATTTTTTTTTTGTCCCTGGAGGAATAAAAATAAGTTTAATAGATAGAAATTAGAGAAATGATTATTTACTTTTGATATAAGGACAGAAAACAACATAGAAAACCAATAACAAACAATAAAAATCAACAACAGCAATGCCCATCCAAATAATTATAATTTACAGAATTTAATGGATGTTAGACCTCAAAGATTTGGAGCTGGAAGGGAACTCAGAAGATATTTACTCCAATGTGTTCATTTCACAGATGAGGAAGTTATGCCCCAAAGGAACTAAATAAATTATCCAGAGTGACTCATGTAGGTAATTCAGCTCTCTAAGATTTGGACCTGTGTTACTTGATACCAAATCTAGGTCTATTTCTACTGTACCTCATCTATGCAACTTTGAGTTTCCTCTTCTGGAAGTCCTCACTTTTTTTTCTAGAATTGAATGACTGCTTTTTGGCCAAGCTGATGGAATTGCTCTTTTTGGAATAGAATGGATTCATTGATAATCTATGATACGTAGAAGGCTGGCAAAAATTGCTGCTTTTTCAAGTGACGCTAACTGGAAAGCCCAGGGGTCCCCAATATGTGACACCTAATAGGATGATTCTGTAGTCCAAATTTGCCTTCTAAATCAGACTTTTACTAACGTCATTATGATTCTTGTTCATTTGTTAAACCATAACTATCTCTTCAGATGTTGTTTACTCCAAGTTCACCAGTTACTCTCATTCTGTTTCTGCTCAATAGTCGTAAAACCATGTTCCTACTGTCATGCTTCCCTGTAATCCCTGTTATCTGTTTTCCTGCTTTAGTAATTTTGATTCTATCTCAGTATCACCTTGTCCTCGACATTGGCTTGAAATATTAAATAATGTCTCTGGGTAACAAGCCTATTTAGTTAGCCTCAAGAAGTATCTGTAGTCCTAAAACTCTGCTAGGAAATATAGACAAGTCACTTAGGTTCCCTGAGACTCACCTCAAAACTAAAAGAGAAACAATATGGAGTGATAGAAAGTGTGCTGCACTTGGAGTCAGAAGAGCCCATGCGAATCCCACCTCTGATACTTAACCATGTGACCATAGTGAATTAAGTTAGAAATTTGGCCCTTGGTTTGTCTGTAAAACAGAAAAAAACACATATAATCTTGTCTGACAAGGTTATTGTGAGGATCAGATGACAACATAATCCATAAAGGCTATTGAAAGTTGGATAAATGTTCTTCACTTTGGCAACCTCAAAACATTACATTAAGGGGAGGTGTTCATTATATTCTTACATATCTGTTGCATAAACGTGTTACTCTCCTATTCCCTGCCCTTCACCCTTGTGTGAAAGTCTTGAAACTCGAGGTTGTTAAGCCTGACTGAGCCCTTCTTGTCTCAAACACTTTACTGTCAATTCTGCCTCCCATATTTTGCTATGCTTATGCAATTTTCCATCTTACATTCATAGTTTGTCTTTCCTCCCTAAGTTAATTACTGTGCATTTGTCCCTTACTTCTTTGACTTCTCAAGGTTATTTAAATTTAAATCCTAATGGAAAAAAGTTAACTACCCCACCCACCCTGATGTCATTGGTAAAATTAATGAGTATTCTCTCTATTCCATTGCTCTCTAAATAATTTATAAACTCTTTGACTTTAAATAGCTTTCTTTGTGAAGTATCTGAGCTTATTCAGAACTTATTTGAGATTATCATCAATTCATATGCAATCATTCTAAATGCTTCAGAACGTATCTTTTATTGTTTATTCAGTTTTATATTCTGAGGTAAATGCAAAAACTGAACACTTCCTATATATAAAAAACACACAAAAATTGTATTATGTGATGTTGAATTTCATTTCATTTCTTTTAAAATTTACATATATTTACATACATCCATATTATATATATATGTGTGTGTGTGTGTATGTATATATACATATATCATCTATCTATCTATCTATCTATCTATCTATCTATCTATCTATCTATCTATCTATCTATCTATCTATCTGTCTGTCTGTCTGTCTATCTTAATCCTACTTATTACTTTCAAAACTGTCCAGCTTGTCTATGTTTCCTTATACACTGCCTTCAGTTATCTTCCTTGATTTATTCTTTTTGCAGTTTCGATATCTTACTTTTATGCGTCATTATTACTAACCCTCTTTTATTCATTGAACTATCTCCCAATTCAGTTTAAAAGCTAAGGTGGAAAAAAAAAATAGTCATAGTACAACAAAGAAGCATGTTAAGCAAAATGAATCCATGTAGTATTCATATCTATAAATGGATTTATTTTACTGCACCTTGAGTCCATCTGCTCTCTCTCTCTCTCTCCCCCCCCCCTCTCTCTCTCTCTCTCTCTATTTGTTTCTCTCTCAATAAATGAACTGTTTCATCATAGATCTTTTGTAGATATGGTTGATCATCAATGTGATCAGATTGTTTAAGACTTTAAAAGATTTTTTTTGCTTTATAATGTGTTTATTCTAATACAAACCATTACCCTAGTTCTTTTCATTTCACTTCTCCATCATTTAATATTATTCAGAATTCTCTGAAATTGTCTCTTTCATCATTTCTAGCAGCATATTAGTAATCCATTACTTCCATATACCACAATTTTTTCAGTAATAGTCTCCAGTTAGTGGTATCTTTTTCTTTTTTTCTTTTTTTGCCATTAAGCCCTCTTTCAGGATCAGCAGCCTTTATTTGCTCATGAATAATCCCTCCCGTAAAATATTCTCTCTCAACACCTTTTATTACTTCTTGTTTCCCCATTGAACTTGACATATTCCTACACTGAGATGTGTGTGTGTGTGTGTTTGTATTCAACTCTCTTTTTGTTACTTGCAGGAAAGACTGAAGTTCATTTCATTCATGCTCCTTCCACCTCTTCTTTCATGTTTTTATACTCTTTCTACACCCTAGTTATGAGAGATAGCAAGTTCCATCTTTTCATCCTCTTTTTAAATTAGTGCAATTATTTCACCATCTTTTTCTTTCCTTTCTTATAACCATCAGACTATAGCCAAATAAAGTCCAGGTCTTTAAAAAAGTTCCCTTAGTACCCTTTGAAGTTAATAATGTGCTGAAGAGACATTTCTTTCTTCTTTCTTCATGAGAATGTTAGCACTCTAGCATCATATGGCCCTTCTAATTACTCCAATAAGTATAATTAATTAGGTTTCTCTTGGCTTGTGTTTTTACTTTAATTCTAATGTTATCTCTACTTTTTTCATCATAAATGTTGAAAATGCTCTATTTAATGAAATAATGTTTTACTCCCTTTGGAATTTTACTCAACCTCACAATAAACCATTCTTTATCATAAGTCTATAGATTTTGCCTTTAAGATGTATTACTATTTAAAATCTTCCTCTTACATAAAATGAAAGCTATCTAGCGTTGTGTGATCTTCATTTTGGTTCCTTGATACTTGACCTCCTTTCTGGTTCTTTACAATATTTCCAAAATTTGGTTTAGAAGTTCTATGTTTGGCATTCCTGAATTTTTACTTTTGGGAATTTTTTTTCAAAAAGGAAGCAGTTAAGTGTTCTTTTAATCTTTACTTTGCCCTCTGGTTCAAAAAGATATGAATAATTTCAGTTTCTGATTTTTTCATAATTTCCATTTTTAAAACACTGTTTTCAAGGAGTCCACTGATTCTTGGATGAGGTTTTCTTTAACTGCTTCATAACTCAGTTGTTTTTGATACAACGAATCTCTAATTTGTAATTTTTTTAGTCTTTTTTTTCTAAATTTCTTGCTAGAAAAAAATCATAAGTCATTCATTTTGGTTTGGTCTGATCTAACTTTTAAGGAATTTGTTACTTGAGTTTGCCTCTTTTTCATTTCAAAGATATTTATTCTACTGTCAATTACTTACCTAAGATCTTTCAGCTAATTATTTATTCCTTGGGTTATTAATTCTAGGTATTCAAGTGGTTTTTAATAGGGAAAAAAACAACTTTTTTTTCTCTCTGTGTGTCTGCTTGGGGTTGCTATGGAGATAGATCTATAAAGTTTTTTTAAAATAGTAATTATCACATTTGGTTTATTTAACTCTTCCACTTCAGTTACTGAGTTGAAATTTAATGCCAAGGCCAGTATCTACACTCTGCTAAACTTTTAGGTGGATTACATAGACTGGCTTGATTTCAACTTGGGTCACCTAGGATTCTATGGTGACCTTAATTCCTTTGGATTTGTATCTCTACAGACACCCTTGAACCTTTGATGTTCAGATTTTGAGAAGTTAAATGACTTCTTTGATATCTCAGGACAACATATTTAAAATGTCAGAGTCTTCTGGTACCTAGATTGCTTTGGCTGGATTCTAGTGTGTGGCACAAGTTGCTGATACTTCGAAGATCCCTGCTATCAGATGTCTAGATAGTTTCCAATCAATGCAGAAAGCTACCAGCTTCTTTGCCTGTTCTGGCACGGACTTTTCTGGTAGTTCCGTTTCCTGTTGCTTGTCAACTTCTGGTTGACATTTTGTATCCTTCTGGTAAGAAGTACCTGAATTTTTCTGCACTTAATAGCATTTTTCCCCAAATACATATAAAGATAGTTTTCAACATTCATTTCTGTAAGATTTTTCTCTTTCACTCTCTTCTCTTCCACCTCCCCAAGACAGCAAGCAATCTAATACAGCTTATACACGTACAATCATGTGAAACACTTTTCTACATCAATCATGTTGTTAAAAAAGAATCAGAACAAAACAGAAAAACCATAACAAATTAAAAAAAACCCAAAAAAGTGAAAACATTATGTTTTGATAATTCTTTCTCTGTATGTGAATAGCATTTTCTATCATGGATCTTTTGGAATTGCCTTGGAACATTATATTTCTAAGAAGAACCAAGTCTAGGCTGATCATCACATAATGTTTCTATTACTGCAGACAATATTCTTCTGGTTCTGCTCACTTTGCTCAGCATCAGTTATTGTATGTCTTCCCAAGTTTTTCTGAAAGATACTTGCTCATTATTTCTTATAGAACAATAGTATTCCCTTACATTCATATAACACAACGTCTTCAGTCATTCTCCAATTGATGGGCATCCCTGCAATTTCCAGTTTTTTGCCACCACTAAAAAGATACACTATAAATATTTTTAAACTTGAATTTCTTGATTATTGCTTAGTCTACTACACTTTTTCAGAATTTTCTTTTTCTTTCCTCAGTATGGGAAAATTAGAGATTCTTGTCCTTTATTTGATCAGGCATGTAGTCCAGAAATCTGTCTTTTTTGCTTACTAAATAAAGAAATTTTTCTTTCAAGGTCTTCAAAGAGCCTTAAATTTTTACAGATCACAATTGGCAACATATTATGAATACTCATGCTCATATTTTATCTGTCAATGGTAACTTCACTGGAATTTTGCTAAAGTGCCTAGTCTTTGCATCTGTAATGCCTGTCATAGTACTTTGCAAATAATAGTTGATGAACACCTTATGATATATGACAGGGATGGAATACTATTGCACTAAAAGAAATGAGGAGCTCAATCATCTTAGAAAAATATGGAAGGATTTTTGCAATATAATGAAGAGTGAAATAAGCAGAAGCAAGACAACATTGAATACAGTAACAGTAATATTATTTTAAGGATGACTGAGTGAATAAGTTATTTTTACTATTATAAATACACAAATTAACTGTAAGAGACATATGAAGAAAGATGCTATCTCCATGAAGAGAAAGAATTGATAAATAGAAGTAAGCATAGAATGATTTCAACATATGTGAATATATGTATGAATGTGTCTGTGTGTGTATGTGTATACAATTGTTTATGTCGAATGGTGGCCATCAAGAAGGTGGGAAGGGGGAAGGGAAGAAAAAAGGAACAAAATTTACATGGTAACTTTGTTGCATATTTAAAAGGCTTAGCAAGTTGTACAAAGAAGATTTACAGTTTCATGTACAATCATTTTATTATTGTACCATTATAGAAATGCTTCTTTTACTCTATAAGTTAAAAACAAAATGATTACAAAATAAATGTTTCTTAAATTGAATTTAATGAAACAACAAAGATTAAATATACTTAGATGTTATTGTATTCTTCTATTTCTTCCAGAAGACATCATCGTAATGCCACGTTGCCCTAAATCTATTTCTCATCCAAATGTCTTGATTTCTGTTAAGGCCACCAGTATTCTACCAATCCTTGGGTTTTACGGCTTTGCAGTAAACTTTAATTTTTCTCTCTCCCTAACCTCTTATCTGATCAATTGTTAAATCCTGTGGATTCTTCTTCAAAAATATCTCTTACTTCCTTCCCTTTCTGTCTACTTACATGATCTCTAACGGAAATAACTAAGCACTCTTCACCTTATTTATTACAATAATTCCTAATTGGTTGCCCTGTTTCCATTGTCTTCTCTTTTTAATCTATAGTCTAAAACAGCTTCCAAAATAATCTTCCTAAAGGACAAGTTTTCCATAGCATATCCATATTCAAGTCTGTTCAGGACTATTCAATGACTCCCTATTGTCTTATGAAATATTCATTCTTCAGTTTGGTAGAGAATGCTCTCCACAGACTAGATACAAGTTTTCTTTTACTGTTTATTTCATGTTATTTATTTTGACAAACTCTGTGTTACAATACTAACATAGTTTCTATTCATCAAATTTGGCATTCCAACTGTCATCTCTCATCTTTTTGCAGGCTACCATATATTTGCAATGCTTATTTTTCTCACCTCCTTTTATTAATATCCTTGTTTTATTTCAAGGCTGAACTTAGTTTTTATCTCCAATGATAAGCTTTTACTGATTTTTCTAATTAGTAGTCTCTAGTAGATTTCAATGTAATTTTCATTTACTTATTTTTAGCTATAGTATAGACTCCCACCTCTCCCAACCTACCCACCTCAGAAAATGAGTGGAATACAAATCCCTTGGGGCTAGTAACCTTTTATATGTTTGTTTGTTTCTCTTTCCTTTGTTTCCCATTTTTCCCTTTCTCCAGTACCTTATACATAGCAGGAACTTAATGAGTGCTTGTAAACTGATGATAATAAAAACTTAGTATCACGTATATTGAAAAGGTTCTATTCAAAAGAATTTTTACAATTACAGTAGGAAAGGTATAAGAACTCATCAGTCAATTAAGAAAAGTCTAACTTCTGGGAACACCACACACTCCCCAGTTGTTGTTGTTGTTGTTGTTGTTGTTGTTGTTGTTGTTTTGAATGATCTTCTATTGAAGTATTGATCATGCCTGAAGATATTTAGTTTATCTGATCAGACAAAAAGATCAGTGGCTTGAGGTAGTATGTGTCTAGACTATAGTAATGAAGGCAAAAGCATAGACTCTTAAAGAGTGCTGGAAGAACACACATTTATAAGGGATATTTCATAGAAATGGAGTGTGTGGTTTTCATCTGAGAGTTTTATTTTTTTAATGTAATACTATTTTGTCTGAAGTTGTCTAGTTAGTAAAAAATTAAATAAATATAATTTGAACAAAACACTTTATTGATAATTGAACAAACAATCCTTCCCCTCATCCCCTTTTTTATGTGTATGATCAATCTGAGGAGGCTATTAGCTTCCAAATTATTTTCAATGTGAAGTGTCCCTTCTTTAATTTGCAGATCTTTTCCTTGATCTTCTCTGCTCTCACAAATAAACACAGAAGAATGTTTTCTCCATTAGTTTTTCTGCTTTAACTTTTTGCTTCTCCCTTTTACTTACTTGTCCAGATGGCAGAAAGCAATTTCACTAAGTGCTAAACGTAATCAGTCTGCATCCACACATAAATCTCTAGGTAGCATATATAGTCCATCTCATAGGGAACCCATATTTCTTTGCTTCCTTAAAAAGCACACTGCTCCATCATTGCTCTGTGACTCTCAAAGTTAATTATGATTGAATCTCACATTCCTTCTGGAAACTAGCTACTTTCACCTTTATTGTATGTGGGGAAAGAGGTAGAGTTTTTGCATTTCAAAGGAGATTTGTTCTCTATTAGTGAAAGAACAGAAAAGAAAGACAGCTTAGCAGAGAATATGGAATTAAAACATTTCTAGAATTGACAATAAAGATGGAAGATAAAATGTCTTTTCAGTTACAAATAGACCATGAAGATGTACTAATGAATTAAAGTGATAAATACCAAGTCACGTTTCTATTTTTTTCAACTGTAAAAAAACCCATGGAAAAGGCCATGCTTATATACATACTGATCATAGAATTCAAATCTGGAAAAGACTAGAGATCATCTGCTCCAACCCTCCCTTTCATTAACAAACAAGGCTCATATAGGTTTATGACATAATAAGCAATATTTGTGATTTGAATACAGATTTCCTGACTCTAAATTCAGGTTTTTTTTCTACTCCTTTATGCAGTTTGTTTGTACATACATTGTACAGATTCATATCATAGCATATATACTACAATATAGTCTACAATTAAATATTGCTTTACTAGGGTAATATTCATGCTTCATTTCTTATGGCAATGTCACAAACTGCTTGAAAGCTATGCTAGTATATCATAAACTGAATTATTCCTGTCTAGTTTTCAGAAAACAGATTTACAGCACCTGTCAGAGAGTATCATAATGTCCTGCTCTTCCTTTTCCTCTTGGTCACAGCGTCTAATAAAAACATCTACTAAGAAATGGAATATTTGCAATCCTTATCATGAAAATGAATAGACACATGATTGACATCAAATTTTTCTCAATATTTAACTAAACAAAATCACTCAAATTCTACTTTTGTCAAATTCTTGGAGAAATGTAACTCAAGACTATTAGAAAATAAAATTACATGAGTTTCAATTAAGTCTAGATAAAAACAGGCTAACTACTTTGAAATTAGCTTTGTAACATAATTTGACACTATTTCTTGCTCACGTATTTCATTGTTCAAGAAGATGAGGTAAAACATATGTATTACAATCATCACATAATGGTATTTTTATCAGTGCAAATTGGTTTTCAGTCTGATGAATTTGGGAGTTTTTATGCATTTACTATTCTGTAATATTTAGATGAGATTATGAGTACCCCTTTATGTCAGGTTGCCAACATTAAAAGGCATTTTTGGCACTGATCACAACTATGTATAAGACAGTTCTAACAGCTGATAACCAGTATTACACGTAGTGAGATTCATCAATGCAACAAGAACAAATGTTCTCTTAATCTGGTTGATTTGTGGATATGAAGACTTTACAAAGAAGTGAAAATCATTCTTGTCTAGTCACCTTTGGTTGTTTGCCCTCCTTCCTGTAATGTCATCTCTTTTCTAGGTCAAAGCTTACTCTTAATTTAAGGCAAAAATTACCACCAGCTCTTTCCATCAAATCTTCTCATTTTTATTGTAACTTTTTCTGATCTTGTTCTGGCACCTTTTCCCTAGAATTTTCATTCTGGACCCGCAATTTTGAACTCATTTAAAAACTTTTATCATTTGGCTATGGTTTCATATATGCTATTTTTATTCCTCTTCCAGACTATAGTAAGCTATTTAAAAGATCAATCCTATGTCTTCTGCCTTTCCTACAATACAGAGCAGAGTATGTAATAGGATGTCAATACATTCTTGGGGTAGCTAGGCTGCACTGTGAATAGAACTCTGGGGTTAGAATCCAGAAGACTCTTTATGAGTTCAAATCCAGCCTCATGCACTTACTAGCTGTATGACCCTGGGCAAATGATTTATCCTTCTTTGTCTGAGTTTCCTCATCTATAAAATGACTTAGAGAAGGAAATGGCAAACCACTCTAGTATCTTTATCAAGGAAACCTTAAGCAGGGTCATAAAGACTCAAAGGACAGAAACGATTGAACAGCAAACAGCAATACTTTTTTCTTCTTTTTTATTATATTGCCATTTTTATTATAATGGTAATGTTTTACATTTACATGACACTTTACAACTACAGCTGTTTTTACATATATGTGATATCAAGTAACATATGCAATGTGATGCAAGGGAAGGAGTATTGGATTTGAAATAAATGACTTGAATAAAAGCAATGTTATAGAACTTTATATTCTAGATACCATGGTAAGTGTTATAGGATACAAAGGTAAGCAATTAATACATTTCCCATTCCCAAAGATCTTATGTTATAAAGGCAGAACACAAGATATATAGAAGACCCTGAAAATGAGAAGTAGCAAAGAGTAGCAATGTTTTCAGCTGGCCAAGAAATTACATGATGCTTTGTTTCGGTCAATATAAGCTCTCCTATGATAGCTGAGAGAGAGGAAGGAATCTGAATTCAAGTAGAAAGCAGAGAAAGATGTTGGTGTCTGTGACATGGGTTAAAGCTGGTGGGAGTCCGGAGACCTGGACCTTGCCTTATTATTTATTTTGTTGCCATTTCCCAATTACACTTAAATATTCATAATTTTAATAATCTTTTTATTATTTACTATTTGGTTGAATTTTGGCAAGTTATTTACCACGCCTGGGCTTGCATTTCCTCATTTTTAAAAATGAAGCTGGAACATCTTATGCTAGAGACCCTTAGGCCCCTAAATATATGATCACAGTTAATTTGTTCAGGTACCCTATGAGGTAGGTAATGAAATTATGATCATTTTGTAAATGAGGAAATAAAGACACTCTTAGAGTTGGAGCATTTGGTGCTCAAAAGGACACATCTTATAAGTGTTGAAGAGCTGATCATCTCATTTTCAATCCAGTACTCTTTCCACTAAGTGTAGAGTCACACTTCTTTCCTATTAACCAGTTTCTGCTAAGAACAAAAGTGATGACAGTGATTATGATAATGATAATTAAGAATTATTGTTAGTAATTATGCCTTAACCTCTGCACATATTTGATGATCACATGGACTCGTTACCTTCACTGAGTTTCATTAACCCAAATTTTTTGCCTTAATGCTTTGTCTTAAAAATGTGTTAAGATTTGAACATTCATGAAGATTTTACACTGTGAATCTACCTACCAGAAAAATAAGTTGCATTTGGTGGAAGTTCAGTAGCAAGTTTGATCCATGGGATAAACAAGTACTACAGTGAGTAATGCTTTGGTGTTAACCTGAGAAGAGTCCCATCAAGTACTAGGGAGCAAAGGGCTTTTGATAAAATGTGTTCAACCCAAATGTGAGATATTATTATTGTTGTTATTATGTAAATCAAGGTTGTGGTGTAGCATAGATAGCTATGAGAAGAAGAGTCTAAAACACAGTCCATTTTCCACAACACTCCTGAGTAAGTACTGAACTAGATTAAAATATGATTGAATAATATTTACTAAAGTGAACAAAAATAAAATAGAACAGAGAAAATATTAATATGTGTTTTTCCAAGTCAATATGTACTTGAAAGAATCCTTATATAGATTTTAACATCCCCATTTCTGTTTCAGTTTTATGTCCTGGTTTTAAGTAAGTGGTGCTTGCTTGATTACTAAAAGTTCTCCTCCTGATTCTGAAATTGTGATTGTTGATATACTATATTTAATTGAAGTTTTATGCCCAAGTTAGGAGAGAAAACATATATTGACATAGAGAACTGTCTGTGTAACTCAAAAAGAAATCACTTAATTTCTCAATGACTCTAGTACTTCTCTTATACAAATTGTAGAGAATGTGATTACTTGAATTGGTTGAAGAATTTCCTCATCAGGGTCTTCCTATATTGGTGACATGAGAGTTCTGATAAAAAATACATAAAAGAACACCAAGAAAACGCCATAATAAGCTATTATCAAGCTGTGTGAATTATTTTATTTTGTTTACTTCAAAAAGAACAATTTTTGGAGACGAGAAAGATAGATCTGGAAGAAAATGGGACATGGTATCCTTTTGAGGGGTAAGTCTATGAACAGCTTATGTAATACAGTAGTGAAGGTTTTTAGCAACGTGAAGACATTGTGTGAATGGCATAAGGATGGAAAGAGAAGGAAATCCCCAAAGTGTGTAGCCATCAATGGCAAATTTAATTGACCTTGAAATTCTGTCCTAAGTCTCCTCTTTCTATGTCAGATATATACAAATATTATCATGTTTTTACCATAAAAAATAAAATATCCTAACTATTACATCAACTTTATGTCTATTTTTTTCTCAAGCAGCTAGAGTACTGGATAGTGTATTGGATCTGGAGTCAAGAAGATGCATCTTCCTGAAATCAAATCTGATATCAGACATTTACTAGATGTGTGACATAGGACATTTAATCCTACTTTCCTTAGTTTCCTAATCTGTAAAATGAATAAGAGAAGGAAATGGCAAATCATTCTAGTACCTTTCCCAAGAAAATTCAAATGGGATCACTAAAATTGGATATGACTGAAAAACCATCGAACACAAACCACACTCAGTCTCAAGGGTATTAAATGACCATGAAACTCATTTGAACAGGAGTAAAATAAACAAATTGAGTTATACCCTGAGCTGGACACAAGTTTACATAACATATGCAAACAAGATATAGTTAAACTTGTTAAAAATCAGCACTGTATTTCAAAATTATAAGTCATAGAGGGGAAGATTGTTTCAAAAGTATTAAAATCTACCTCAATAAAAGTTATGCAATTTTCTAGAGTTACTAAAATGGCTACTACAAGTAACTTTTTTGGCACAAAATCTTATCTTCATGAAATATTCTATATGAAAAGGTTAATCAGCATCACAATTTTTCAGAATATCATCAATCAAAGGTAGTCATTAAAATGTGTTTATAACAATTTTTAAAGACTAAGACAGTATTGTGAGACTACTCTGTCACATTTGGATGTGAGAAAAAGCATCATATAGCTGAGAAACTTGCTTAAAAATACAAGAAAGGAAGATCAGAACAAATAGAAGCATATGGTCTTATGGAAAAAAAAATTTATATGCAGAAAAAGCATGAGCTTCATATTCGGTAAAAAAAGGGAAGATTTGGTGTCCTCTGTACTAGGCCAAAGCACTCTATTTGGTACCCATTATTAGTTTTCAAAACCTACTTTTGTGTGAATGTATTTTATTATTATCCTTTTCATGAATTCTTTCCTGTTCCCAAGACTGTACACTCTTTAAAGATCCTGTTTACTTCTTGAATCAAATAGAATAATATTGCTTTCATAAAATCATAAATTATGTAATTGAGGAGATAGTAAGCAGTGAATTTTAAAGCTCACAAGAAGTTTGTTTTCTAATAAGGATACAATGTTCAATTACTTTAATATTATAGGACCTGTGGTTGAAGGTATATAGTTAGTCCCTGTTCTGATGCATATTGAAAAGTCTCCATACCTAAATATATGGTTTGAGAGAGTTTGGGGCAGGAGTTATAATCATCACTTGGTGATAAGCCTTTTTGAAAATTTATCCTTCATCTGATTTTCTGATAACAGAAACAGAGTCCATTGTTAGGACCATAACGAGAGCTTTTCCTATGTGGTAGGATCTTCTGAGATTTGTACTCCACTGAAGTACCCTTTTTGAGTTCAGGATTATCTTCATATCAAATGTTAGTAAACAGCTTTAATGGGATAAAGTACAAATAAGTGATCTAATTATGACTTCATGACTTCACTTTAAAATCACATGTCAATTACAGCCATTTTTAAGTTAGAAGCTGAAAATTAACAAATGTTGACTAGCTGAGCAGAAAATAAATGGTTTGTCCTTCATTTGGTGAAAAATTGTAGTAATGTCATTTCCAGCTTCACAAAAAGTTGTTACATCCACATAGTAGTCTATGCATACATGAATAATAGTTACTTGACAGAACACTTAACCAAGCATTTGGCACAAAATGCTTAAAAAGTACGAGTTTATTGACTAACTTTGTTAGAGTCTTCTAAAGATCAATGTACTGCTACGTATGTGCATATGTATTTATATATATTTATATATATCATGTGTTTATGTGATTGTACATATATATTATATGCAATAAAATAACCTTGTAACATGGGTAAGAAGTGTTTTATCCCATTTCAGACATGAAGAAACTGGTGCTCAAGAAGCTGAAGTGGTTTGCCCTTGATTATTCTAATAATCAATAGAGGAGGCAGAATTTGAACCCAATTCTTTCCTGACTCCAACTTCATACTAATTCGTGCTTTCTCTCTAGTAATAAATAGATAAAAAGAGATTCTGCTGCCTAAATAATAGACTCTGTTCAATAAATTCCAAAGAGTTTCACTTTCAAACACCTTGGCAAGAGGAAAGTAAATGTGTATTGCTATTCCTCCCTACTGTTATTAATTTTCTCCCCATTTTCACAAACAGATAAAGATATACAGATAGATAAATGCTTCATAGTACTCTAATACTCTTTGAAGGCAGAAGTAATTTGTCAATTTTGCTCTGATTTTCCTATATTTTTAACCCATGTTCTTCTCTTTTAAAGTTTGTAATGTCTTGAATACAGACCATATATTTAGGCTGAATGTTTTCTGTAACAAATGCTCCACAATACTCTTTACTCTTCCTTCTTCTTCCACTTGCTGTCACTGAAGGCTAAAATTATTTTTGTTTGTTCTATCAGATTCCTTCCACACACACAAAAAAAAGGTGTGCATTGATATTTCCTTAGGATTTCAAGCATTGCTCACCTGTTCCTGAAATTACCCCTCTTGGTAACTTTTGCTTTATTTTCTTTCTTATAGATTGGATGTTGTAGATTCTCAAGAGTCTCACCTACAATGTCTAGACTTCTAGTTCACAATCTATTATTAGCTGTAGAATCCAAAAGAATCCTTCACTGAGACAAAGTAAAAGGTTTCTGAGATTAATGCAACAATGGAAGGTGGTTTGGAGAAAATTCTAGACATAGAGTTAAATAATACTAGGATATTCAAAGACAAATTTATCAGTAATTGTTTTATAACTAAACTAGTTAATTCACAATGAGGAAAATTTGGGTAAGTGATAAAACAACGAGATTAGGGATGTGCTTTGAGAAACTTATGATATAAAGGAAAAGTAAATAAGTTTAACTCAATACCCTTCCCCCATTAGTTCTATGTGACCACGAATTATCTGATTATGTTTCCTAAGAACAGTAACTCATCCAAATATATCTTTCAGATAATACCTCTACAATGTGCTCTGTTAGAGTAGGTATGTAGTAATTGTTTATTAATAAAGAAATACAGATAAAATTGTTGTAAGTCTCTCAATTAAGGTTAATTTCCTTATCCATAGGATAGAGATAACTATACTGATGTTATTTTACTGAGTTGCTGGGAAGAAAGTGTTTTGTAAATGAATGATTTTGCTGTTGTTCTGTAGTTCCTCATACATCTATATTGGCTAACACATTCTGAAAGTAAAAGATTGACCAGTTAACTGATAATCTTCTCTATCATAATGTTCTAATATGGATTGCAAGTAATTATATATTGCACATTTCTTCTTAATCCTTGCCACCATGGGGAGTATGATTATTGACATTTAATTTATATTAATATTCAGTTAATCCTTTCTGGTGAAGGTGACTTTTTTCCACCAGTGGTGACAAATGTGGGAACTTTGACTAGATAATCCATCTGTAAGTATCTCACAGTTACACTACTTAGCGAACTTCTGTACATTCACCAATTATCCCCTCACTACTCCAGACTGGCATGTTTTTTGTACTATGACTAAAATTTTAATTTGTCATAGTATATTAGAGTTCAGATGAAGAAAAACTGTCACAAAGAGATGAGATTTATCAGTCATTTTTCAGTTGCATTTGACTCTTTATGATCCCATTTATGTGTTTTGTATTTTTGGCAAAGATACTGGAATGGTTTGCCATTTCCTTCTCTAGCTTATTTTACAGAAAAGGAACTCGTTTAAGTGACTTGCCTAGGGTCACATGCTAATACATGTCTAAGTTGATATTTGAACTCACAGGTATGAGTCTTCTTGGATAGCTTTTTAATAAAACTTCGTTACTAGAAGGAAGAGGAGTAAGAGATTAAAGGCAAATGGGGCATAGTCAATGTGAAGTCCACATCGTCCTCAGGGCAGCACCTAGAGAAGTAACTTGACTCTGGTCCTGGAAATTTGCTAGTGTTTTCATGTTTCATTTAAAGTCCAATAACATTTAGGAGCTGTAGCACCAATGAGATGTTCAGAGTACATATGATGGCCATGATTATCCCAGTGCAATTCTGAATCATGAAATACAAGAAGCTCTCCACTTGGAAGAAAGAACCAAAATATTTAACCAGACACCAGAAATCCAAATCCATCATAGTAACAAAAATTTATTCACAGCAATGATGCAGAGAACAGCATCATTCCCAAGTCTTTCTCCTGCTAGGTTTCCTACAAACCAGCTCCATTAAAGAAATCACAAAGAAGCCACCTTAAACAAAATCACAAATAAGCCCTTAGATTCATTCTAGCCAGCTTCCTGCTTGTCTGAATCCTTCCTAGTTCTGACTAGACTCTGGCCAATTTCCTCTCAGCACTGTTCTAGTTCTGTTTCTTCCTGTTCCACCCTTCCTACTTGGCCCTTTCTATTCCACTTGTTCAGTAAACTCCTCCCACCACAGGCTCCATGTGACTCAGACTTCCATGTGACCTAGGCAGGTCACATGGGCCTATTAATGAATCAGAATGATCTCCCCATTTAAATTACCATTGTAGGTGGCCTCAAGATTTTTTTTATTAATTACATAGGTCAGGTGAGTAGGGGCAACTGATTTCAAAAAATTGTAATGGGCATAAAAGAAAATAAGCATATAATGCATTATCTTGGGCAATTGGTGTTAACAGGACTTAACAACAACATAATGGGGATCACACAAAATAAACACATAAAACAATATCTTATGGTGGGACTTGAGCACAAGCACCTTATCATATACCCCTCCTTAAATGAATGGGACCCAAAATCTTGGGATAAAGGGCAAAGGTCTCTTCTTCTATAGCTACTTCCTGTTGAAATTGGATGTAGAGCTGTCTCTGCTCCAAGGGGTCCCATTCTAGGGATCAGTTCCTTAGCTGGAATGTGGAATTTGGTTGATGCAAGGTCCAGAAGTGACACAACACATCAGACAGGGGGTGACGTCTGGCTTAAAAAGTCAGGCATCTGCAGGTGGACTGTTAAGCCTGCAGAAAATAAGTCTGAGAAACAGGACAAAAGGCAAAAAGAAACAAGGAGACAATAACCAGAAGCAGGGTAGATGTAACATCAGCCATGCTTCTGGTGTCCATGAATCTGCCATCCATAGCCTCATTCACTGTTGTTAACCACTTTCAAACTTGCAGTCTTTGGGTCACCATTCTGTGGAAAGGTATTTTACATAGTCCATTAGTTGGAATGCCTTCTATTATTCCAAAATCTACAACTCCTCTCAATAGAGCAGCAAACAATCCTTTTCTTTTCAATCTATCCTGACTTTGAATCCACAAGCTATTTACTCTTCTCTCCTGAGGAAATTTATCTTTTTCACTGATTCTCATCATCCAAGATTCTAATGATTCTCCCATCCTTTGGGTAAACCCACTCAAAATATATGTGACCTCCCACTAAGTAAAATCCTCAATTACCTCCTCACTGTGCCCCACCCCCCAATTCTGCTGATGTGCTTCTGCCTGAAAAGCCACTCCTGAATCCTTCCTCTTGTTACTTTTTTGTCTCTTTTTATGAGCTAAACTACTAACAGCTTTTTCTTCTACCACCTTAAACTTGTTAACTTGCTCTTCTAAAGAAGAGTTTGAATGCTGAAGCATAAAAACCTTCTTAGGAAAACCAACCAATTCCCTTTCCATCTGAACTTTCTCTTCCAGCAGCTTGTTTCTGCTTTTACATATCATTCAAGAGCTTGTTAACAAGGCCCAGACATCCCAGCCATTTCTTTCTCTAGTTCTATTGGTATTCCTTGTTATCATTTTTCTGAGCCTCTAGTTCTCCTTTCTATAGCCTTGGTTCCAAGTTTTCACAGAGCCTGTCCCTTTAACCCATTCTCTTGCTAGGGAGGAATGAGACAAATGCTACCACCCTGGGACATCTATTTCTTTCACCAAAGCCTGCCTACCTCCAAATAGAGATCTGATATATTGTGACCCCATCCTTGTCTCCATTTACAGCATCAGTGCAATATTCACAGCACCGATACTGGTCATAAACACCTTGGAACAATTCTGAATTGTGAAATACAACAGACTTTCTATGTGAAAGCCAGAACCAAAACATTTATTCCGACAACAGAAAGTCTAATCCACCATAGTGAAAAAATCTGTACTCAACAACAATGCAGAGAATAACACTATCCCCAATCTTTTGTCCTGCTAGACTTCCCACAAACCACCTCCATTAATCAAATCACAAATGGCTCCCTTAAACAAAACCAGAAATAAGCTCTTTCACTCACTGTATCCAGCTGCCTGCTTGCCTGCATCCTACCTAGCTTTGACTAGACTCTGACCAATATCTTCCAAGCTTTGCTCTATCTGTACCACTTTTTGCTCCACCCATCATGATACACCTGCTCAGCAAACTCCTCCCCACCACAGGCTCCGTGAGACTCAGAATTCCATGTGATCCAGGCAGGTCACATGGGTCTATTAATGAATAAGAAAGATCTTTCCATTTAAATTACAATTACAGGAGTTCAAACATGTAGAGTTTTTGATAAAAATTGGATGGTACCAATAGGAACTAGTACTCTCATCAATACAGGAAGATTAGTAGCACAGTAAGTACAAGAGAAATGAGGACATTTCCAAAATTCTCCAATAATAACTGAGTAACAAAAGACAGAGACACAGGCAACTTACCTCTAACTCTGCCAATCAGCAGAGAGGAGCTAATGTTTAGCCTCTGGGTTTATTAACTTTAGCATACACTATCCTGGGGAACTGAATCCATAGAAAGTAAAGCAGTCTTAATTTCTTCAAAATGCATCTTATAGACAAGTTCGATGTATTCCCAATAAAATCAGATGTGATACTAGGATGTTCATCATCACCACTGTTACTCAATATAATATTAGAAATGCTAGCTGTAGCAATAAAAGAAGAAAAGGAAATTTAAGGTATTAGAAAAGGCAAAGAAGAAAATAAGTTATCACTCTTTGCACATGATATGATGATATACTTAGAGAATCCCAGAGAATCAAATAAAAAACTACTTGAAAAAATAAACAACTTTGGCAAAGTTTCAGGTTACAAAATAAACCTAGATACATCATCTGCATTTCTATGTAATGTTAACAAAATCCAACAGCAAGAGAAAGAAAGAGAAATCGTGCTTAAAGCTACAGTAGACATTGTAAAATATCTAGGAGTCTACCTGCCAAAACAAACTCAGGGACTATATGAACACTCTTACAAAACACTATTCAAACAAATAAAGTCACATCTAAATAAGTAGAAAAATATCATTTGCTCATGGGTCAGCTGAGCTAATAAAATGAAAATGACAATTGTACCTAAATTAATTCACTTGTGCAGTGTCATACCAATCAAACTACCAGATAATTATACTGTAAAGTTAGAAAAGATAATATTAAAATTCATCTGGAAGAACATAAGGTCCAGAATATCAAGTAAACTAATGAAAAGAAAAGTTAGGTCAGGGAACCTAGCCCTACTAGGTCCCAAATTGTATTCTAAAGTAGAAATCATCAATACCACTTGGCACTGGCTAAGAAAGAGAGAGATGTAGACCAATGGAATAGGCTAGGTACTAAAGACACAGTCGTTAATGAAAGTAGCAGCCTATTGTTTGATAAACTCAAGGACCCCAGCTTCTGGGATATGAACTCACTGTTTGACAAAAATTTCTGGGAAAACTGGATAACAATGTCGTGAAAACTGGGCATAGACCAATGACTGACACTGTACAAAAGAATATATTCCAAATGGATATATGGTCTACATATAAAGACTGGTACTGTAAACAAAATAGGGGAACAAGGAATAGTGTATTTGTAAGATTGATGGAGAATGGAGAAATTTATGACTCAACAAGAGACAGAGAACATTATGAAGTGCAAAACGGATAATTTTGATTACATTAAATTGAAAAGTTATTTCACAAGCAAACCCAATGCAACTAAGATTAGGAGATAAGCAGAAAACTGGGAAAGGATTTTTGCAGATAGTGTCTATGATAAAGGCCTCCTTTCTAAAATATATAGAGAACTGAGTCAAATGTGCAAAAATACAAGTCACTCCCCAATTGATAAATGGTAAAATGATATAAATAGGGAATTTTCAGAGGAAGAAATTACAGCTATCTATAGTCATATGCAAAAATATTCTAAATCACTGTTGATTAGAGAGATGTAAATCAAAACAATTCTGAGACACTACATCACACCTATCTAATTGGCTAACATGACGAAACAGGAAGATGATAAATGTTGGAGAAGATGTGGGAGAGTTGGAACACTAATTCATTGTTGGTGGAGCTATGAGCTGATTCAACCATTCTGGAGAGCAATTTGGAACTATGCCCAAAGGGGGGCAAAAATGTTCATACCTTTCGACCCAGCAATATCTCTCCTGGGACACTGTCCCAAAGAAATCATAGAAATGGGAAAGGGTCCCACATGTACAAAAATATTTACAGCAGCTCTCTTTGTGGTGGCCAAAAACTGGAAATCAAGGAGATGCCCATCAATTGGGGAATGGCTGAACAAGTTGTGGTATATGAATGCAATGAAATGCTATGGTGCTATGAGAAACTATGAACAGGAAGACTTCAGAGAAGCCTGGAAAGACTAATACTGACTGAGGCTGAGCGACAGGTGCAGAATCAGGTGAACTTTCTAAACAGCAACAAGCACAGTGTGGGAGGTATTTTTCTGGTAGACTTAGTACTTCTTTGAAATGCAAGGACTTAAAAAATTTCCAATGGGCTCTTGAGGCAAAACACCTTCCACATCCAGAGAAAGAAGGATGGAACTGGATCTTAGACAAAAACAGACCATTTTATTTTGTATTATGTTTTGTTTTGTTTCATGGTTTCCCGCATTCATTTTAATTCTTCTATGCAACATGCATTTAGTAAGAATGTATGTGTCCAACCTATATAAGATTGTATACTGTCTCAGGGAGGAAGTGGGGAAGAAGGGAGGAATAAGGGGAAGGTGGTGGAAAAAAATCTAAGTTATGTAGAAGTGATTATTGAACATTGAAAACAAATAAAATAATTCAATTTTAAAAAAGTACATCTATTTTTCACTCAGATTAAAACACCCTAGCTGAAAAATGAGTAGTCAAAGAATTAGTGAGCTGGCATAGAATGTAGTGAAGTACATAGAAGATAAATATTAGGTTGATTAGTGTGTCTATCATTCAGAAGACCATGATCTGGAATATACTTGTGATTGGACATTAGCTATTTCTAGAGTCTGTTGATACTTCCATCTATCATTAAATTTATTTGCCACAATTATTGCTTAAGTCAGAAAGAATTTCAATGTTTTTGATTCCACAGAAATTTAACTCTGAAGAATACAAAACTGGGACATCCTTACAAAAAGCATCTTTATGTTGTGGTCCGGGGCTTGGTGTATCCACTGTAAAAGTAATTCCCAAGGTCAAGTGGAAAATCAAGGAAGTCAAGGAATAGTGAAAATAATAAAAGTCTCCTTTGCATCCTGTCCAATATTTAGTATTTTCTATAGAAATAAATAAACCTGTATTTTGCATTCTCCTTTCCATCAGCACACATCTTCTCTAATACATGTAATCATTTCCTTTCTAACTAACCTAAAGGCAAGGCTCTACAAGGGGCAGAAAGAAATATATGCTACCAATCCCCTTGCTCATGCTCTCACTTTTCCCCCATTAACAATTTGCTAGTATGTACTCTTTTGTTTCCCTTTCCTCATCTGAAGGGGGCCATATCTTGTGAAGCATAGCCCTTGGTGTCATGGACAAAGGGACTTTACCCTATCCTTGAGGACTTTTTGTAGAGCTCCTCCTTCTGTATGAAATGGAAATGAGAAGATATGGAACAATTCTTCACTTCTCTAACTTTTTGGTGCAGTCGAGGCCTGTCTCTGGTGGGCCTAGTTCTGCATAGAGTGTTTATTTGCATCACTGACTGGGGAACAGATTAATTATATTGCTGAAGCAATTTGTCAGTTGATCAATTTTGTCATTCCGTTTGGATTCCTCAAGTAAAAGCCTCTCGTTTGGTAAGCAAATAGATGAGTGATATATATATATATATATATATATATATATATATATATATATATATATATCACTCATCTACATATATATATATATATATATATATATATATATATATATACCGTTTTTTCCTCTTTTATTTGATTTTCAAGATTGTAGAGATGCCCTCCATGTTGAGTAAGATTTCATTTTATAATTACTTTCATTTATCCATAAAGTTTGTCACTATAATCTATTAATATACTAGAACAGCACAAGAACAGTACAATTTTGGAAGTCACTTGAATAGCTTACAAGTTGAGACATGGGCTGAAGCTGTCAAGAAGAATTTTATTGTCCCTTTTATGTGGGCACCCTGGTACTACGGTCAGTTAGTTGCCTATGTATAGGAAAAGCATAAAATGTCTAGCTTTTTTTGTTTGGCAACTGGATAGTCATCAGGGCATATGACCAGTCTTTTAAAACCTCTTGGCAGGGGAGCAGCGGGACTGTACCTCATTATTTAACCTTGATTAACTGACTTGAAGGAGATAAGGTCAGGATAAAGGCAAATACTAAGGTATTAAGTATGTCTTCTTCCCCCTCTCTTGGAAGGAAAAGGGAAATTTAACTTTGCCATACAACAAGAGGCTGAGGGGAATAGTAAAGACCAGTTTCTGTATTTATCATCCTTAGCATACATGCATCTGGTGTGTGTGGGTGATTAAGGACAAAGCAGTCCAACTAATTTTCACTTGTTTATGTTTCCCTATTGATTTTTCTCCAAAATATTATGTCAACCACAAAATACAGGCTTATTAAAAACAAACAAAAGAAACAAAGAAAAAAACATTACCTAATCACACACCAAGCACGAATTTACTACAGGAAAAATTAAGATACTGTTTCAGTATCAGCCATCTCTAATATTCATTTTTATTTCTTTGGTAATAAAATAATAAATGTAGTATAGTTACAGGGTAAAATGAATAGAAAATTCTCTTGGAAAAAGGAAGACTTGGGTTCAAATGTCACTTAAGGCAATTTCTGTGTGAAGGCTCTAGAGAAATACACTTACCCTGCATATATTTCAGGCAATACAATAGCACATAAATGTTCAATCACAAAGAAATTTTAATCTACTTCAGGTGAGGAAATACTAATATCAGGCATGAATTCCCTCATACTGATATGATTCTTGTTTCATAAATTCTTGAATATTCCACTATCTAGATTTTGTTTTTTAAATGATGATTTTTCAAGCATCTGGAGTCTATTTTTGAGAAAAATAACACATTTTGAGAATAATGATACAATTGTTAAACTTTCATTACTAAAATTCTTATAGAAAAAAACAAACAATATTAAGTGGACTGTATTGTTTTAGATTGCATGTAAATAAGTGCTAAGGATGCTATAATAATCCATTATCAAAAATATTTATTGAGTGTTGATTGAATAACAACTTAAATATCCTCTTCAGAGCTCTTAGTTTGATTCAGCAAATGCTTTCAAAGCTACTGCTCCTAAAGTGTGCTCACAAGGTTGTAGAAAAATATAGGAAAATGAATGAAACCTTAAAACAAAACTTAAATTCTTGTACTATTTATATAAATAGAGTATAAAATGCTAATATTCACGAAAAAACATCAAAGACTTCATATTTTTTAAAAGATGAACAACAATTGATGTTTAGACTGTGTTCAATATCCATGATTTTGTTATTCCATCTTGACTGTTCAAAAATAACTCTACAGCAGTGGTTTGAGATAATGGGTATAGCTTAATGTTTGAAAACATCATGCTGCTAAGTGAATTATGATAGTTTCATTTAAACCCAAACTATCTTTCCCAGTGTCTGCTATGAGGATTGTTTTGTTTTCTGCTTTTTTTAAAGACAATATATTACTAATAAATAGCTTATAATTTAGATTTCCAATATCTCCTCTTATTGGGCCTGAGAGAGTAACCACTTTTTTGTAATTTCCTAAATTCTCATTTTTAAAAATGTCTATAATGAAGCACTTATCTAGCAATTATTTTATCAGTGGGTGGTTGAAGAGTTTTTATATTACACCTGCATTCTACTTTTTAATTTGATTGAACTTTTGACATCAACTCCCTTAAAAACATCTCCTGATTGTTTTCAACTTTTTTAAATAAGTTGGGCTGATAGTATAATAAACTTGAAAGTGAATTGCGATCTAGCGTATACAGCAGGCATAGACAATGCTCTCACCTGTCAGAGAAAAAAAATGTGTTATTTTTTAGAAACTCCTTGCTTTCTAATAGTATGAAGAAGTTGAAACTGTTGCTATATGATGATGCTGAGCATATAATTTACCTGAAAGCAAGGTGAAATTTTAGCTGACTTTGTGATTGCTCTAATTCACTTGGTGGGGGTGGAGGAATTCTCATTTAGCACATATGTTCCAGAACTATTCCAAGAAAGGTATGTGCTATGGTCATTAAGTTCATGTAACTGCTCCTGATCATTGCCATGACATAAGCAAAACAATATGCGAATGAATTGGATGTATCATTGTCTTTGCTGTGGATTTGAAGCTCTTGATCCTGCTCAAGGTTATCTTTACCACAATGAATTATATGATCCAAATGAACTACAAAGATATGAGGATTGGTCCCTGTGAAGATCAGAAGGAAAATCTAGGATTGCTGGCTTTTTTCATTCCCACATTCTTCTTTTTCATCTTCTTTTTTTTCTTCTTCTTCATCTACTACTACAACTACATCTTTCTACTCCTCCTCCTCATGTTCTTCTTCATTTCTTCCTTCTCTTCCTTTTCATGCTCTTCCTACTCATTCTTTTGTCACTATAGTGAATCTTTGTGTATATATTTTATTTTTTCATTAATAGTTCTTATGCACAATTGTTTAGTAAAAGCCCTAAAAACATCTACAAGATGGAATAAATTTTAGGTAATATCTCACTACTAAAGGGTGTTATGTGATAGGACTAATATTTACCAGCATTTCCCTGACAACTTCTTTTACAAAACCTACAACAGGGAATGGGATTAGGTCTCACACCACCTGCAGCCGAAAAGCAGACAAGGGGCCAGAATCTGATTGGTCCCTTCATCCACAATGTAGCTTTCTGTACACCTAAGGGCAAAAATGTCTCAGGAATGGGCAGCTGGGCCTCTCAGAGATATTGATTTCTGAAGATCATCTGGGTCACTATGTATTTCTCTATATTCTGCAGTGATTACAAGATGCATTTCCTTTTTTTATCTTTTAGATAATTTATTATTTCCCCAAATACATGTAAAATAATCATGTTTTTAATTTTGAGTTCCAAATTCTCTTCCTTGTGAGCTTCCTTACTACTACCCCTAAGGCAGTAATTTTACATAAGTTAAACATTTGCAATCATGAAATAATACTTATGTATTAGACATGTTGCAAAAGAAAACACAGATCAAACAAATGTCACAAAAATAAAAAAGTGGTCTGCTTCAAACTTTATTCAGACTTTGGAATTGTCTTGGTCTCTTTGGTGTATAAGCCTAGTAGTGGTTTAACTGAGTCAAAAGAATTGCACATTTTAGAGAAGTTCGAAAATGCAACCTAGAATGCTGGAACATATTACATCTTTACCAACAATGTACCCATATAACTACTTTCTCATGGGCTTTGCAAAAATTATAATTTTCTCTTTTTTTGTAACCTCATGTTAATATCTTCATTTTTTCTCTATAAAATTTTAATAATATTGGTAACATATGTCTTAATCTCATTTACTCTTTCATTGTATTTCATTATCACTTTAGGAGTATTTTTGAAAATATAATCTTTTTTTTTTTTTTTGCTTCTTAGTTGTAAAATTGCAATCTACTACTTTCTGTGGAGTCCTATAGAATACTTCAAACTCATTCCACACTTGTAGAATTTATTACATCATAGTCACTAGAGTTATTAAATTCTCATGTTTTACTTGCTTAAAAGTTAATTCTATTTTAACAATATGGTCTGTGTTTCCTTTTTCACCATGCTGTTATTAAATGACTCCAGTTCCTGGTAGTTATACTGCTCCTACCTGACAGGAATATTGAAGAAAATGTTTTATTAATGATTGAAAAACACTTTGAAAATGTAAAGTGTCATATAAATGTTAAATTATTCCTGACATAAGGTGCTAGACAACACTAGTTAAGCTGACGATAAATGTCAGATCACAGGATTACGTCTGTAAAATACTCTGCCTCTACTTTTGTGCCTACTGCCTTGTGAGGGAGCCAAGGATACAAGAAAGTAACCTTATTATTTTCCAGATGTTACAATTAAACTTCAACATTGTACTGGTGTTCTGTAGTGCTTAGAATGTGGCACAGTAACAATAATACAATGAAGGGCTACATCAAGGTACTTATGTGTATATACATGACTGCATACACGGATATCTATGTAGGCATATATATCTCTATTTTTGTAGAAAGAGATATATATGTACACATATATTTATGTTCCTGCATGTATATCAAAAAGCTATAGTGGAAGCAAACTTAGAAAAATACTTTTTATATTTATGCTGTCAGGAAAAGGAGGTATTTTACTACACCGACACCTAATATACAAGAAAGAAAGACTAGAAACAGTACAATTTGGTACATTATGGTTCTGCTCGTCAGATCAACAAGACATTTTTTAATTTTGTGGCAAAATATTTTGTAGATCTTTGAGATTGTTGTGGTAGTAATTAATAGGGACTAAAGTTGAAAATGTAACAGAGGCAATCACACTGAGTATATATCCTTTAACTCCCTGGGAATATACATGTACTCCAGCCCAGCATCAAGAGATCTACACCCTAAGACGGTGAAGCTATGTCTTCTTGGTCCTCCTTTGACTCTTGGGAATGTTAAAGAAAATTGATGATGGAGTTTGATAGAGCTGGATATTCTGTGAGGTACAAGAAGTAAAGGGAAGCATCTTTTCCTGATTCCAAGACCAATCCCCTTTGAAACGGTCACTAATCATGAGGTTGAAAAATGGATTGCTGCATCATTCTAAAGTGTAAGTCCTTCAGAACTGACCTCATGTCCATTCCCATGGAATGAGTCACATGCCCATATGTATTACTGCTTTTGTGTATTCTCAAATTGTAGTTTTCTGAAGAAAATAATATTTTAAGGTATCCCTAACCATTTATTGAAAAACAAACAGTCCTTCACTGGGGAACTTCCCCATTTAAATAGTTTTTGTGATACACCTAATTACATGACTAAATTTGTTTTTCGTTTAATTGTTTCCCAAACTCTTTCTACATGGTTGCTATTGTTATTCAGTTGCTTTCAGTCATGCCTGACTCTTTGTGACGTCGTTTGGAGTTTTTGTGGCAAAGATAGATGAATGATTTGCCATGTCTTTCTACAAATCATTTTACGGAGGATAAAACTGAGGAAAGCAGTATTTAGTGACTTGCTCATGGTCACACATCTAGTATCTGAGATCAGATTTGAATTTGGAAAGATAGATCTTCCTAACTCTAGACTTTGCACTCAATTTATTGTACCACCTCACTGCTCTCATACATGAAAGCTTCCACTAAACTGTGCACAGGAAGACAGTTTCTGCAGATTTATTCAGAAGATGTTGAAAAAACTCTTTTTCCTCAACATGTTTTCCCCCTTAAGTCCAAGTGCTTGTCATAATTCGAGTTTCTTTATATGAAACTTCTGTAGTAGTTTAAATATGTTTAAGTATTGTATCTTTGAAGGGTTAACATAATAACAAGTTAGGATCTTTACAGGGATTACTTTAGATTATTCTGACAATACAAAGTTATTATAATTCTTTTGTGAAATTTGTCATTGAATCTATACCCCTATTATAAAGCCAGATATTTAAGGTGCTTTATAAATGTTTATTAATTTATTTTAGTTCTAAAGCACTATGTAAATGTGAATTTCAAAAAACACATTAGTCAAATTATCTTCCTCAATAAAAGGGCCATGGAATAGTTGTGCAGAATAAAATTTAAGATGAAGAAACAGAATTTAAGTTAGGAAGATTATAGTACAAATCATTCCTCAACCAATTACTAGTTTTGTGGTCTTGAGTAAATCACCTAACCTTTCTTTACCTCTACTTCTTTATCACTAAAAGGGAAATAATAATTTCAACTTCCCTTCACATGCTTTGGTAAAGATCCACTGAAACACCATCAACAATATATTTGAAAGTGTTAAAGCACTATAAAAATACTATTACTACTCCTACTCCTACTACTTCTACTACTACTGCTACTACTACTACTACTACTACTACTACTACTACTACTACTACTACTACTACTACTACTACTACTACTACTACTAAAGTTGGTGGTGGTGGTAATCTTATTTATCACGAATCTATTACTATTGGTCTGTATCATTAACTCAGAAAACATTCCTATCGGAGAATGAGATAACTGATTAGGAAAGGTAGGGAAATGACTGGATAGATGCTACTTTCATTGATTCTTGATATAGATACTGTACATATTTGTGATAGGCTAGATGTAGATACTTGATGCAAACATTTGTAGTTGAAGACAATGAGAAATCAAATAAAATCATTAAGAACCTTTTGTGTTTAAGAGAAAGGTCAATGCAATATAAAGTGGGTTTCCCAAAAACTCATTTTGCATATTCATAATTTTTACCTAGAATCAGTTCTAGCTTTTCTTTTATACCTTCTTCTTTCTTCTCTCCTCCCTAAATTCCTATCATTCCCTCTACTTTTGCTTCTTAAAAAATGTAAGTAAAATTCAAAGGGAGATATATTTAGATAATGTTTCTAATCATGAAATCTTTTTAAAAATTCGATAATGAATGCATTTTTAATGGGATAGAAGAAGAGCAGAGGAGAATGAACTTTTTTTTTAATTCTCTAGTTAAAAGAGCTTCTCACATAGTTAGTCCAATATTGGGCAACAAGACTCTAATAATGAGGTCACTTTATTTCCCTGACTAATCGCTTCAAAATATCATCTCCCTTCCTGTTTCATACCAGGTAACTGTATTTAAATATACTGCACTGAAAGGTTATTACATGCCAGTTAAGCAATTAAGTTACCATGGATGTGGAAGAGGTCATTCAGTCTCAAATCACATGAAGATTTCAAACCAACAAGCTCATATTCCTGCATATAATGTAGTCACTTTAGATAAATGGTTAAATATAATTTTATAAAGGTTCTGATTTTGAACAGGAGGAATTCTTTCCAAACCACATGTCTTTCCCTCCACAACTTCAATAACTTATAGAAGTAATGGAAATAGGCAAGTCCTAGTAAAGTACCAAGAGCAACAATGGGCAGGGAAGTTTTGATTAAATTAAGCTACTATTCTAAGTTCCAGTTTTTGAAATGACTAATAATACTCCGGTATATGACAACATATCCGCAAAGTCTCTACACTGAAATCGATAGTTTTTATAGCAGTTGTTTTGCCTTTCTCTATACCACATCAGACTCTTTACATGGGTGAACCTAATTATCCCAGGAGGCCAGAGGTGACATTTTTGTAATCAATGCCTAACTACATAAACTGATCTTGTACCTATGATAATTAAGTCTCTTGTTTATGTTAAACTGCAGCTGCATGTCATAGCTTTTTTCCCTTTTGCATCAGAAATGGAAGGAACATTTATTAGCTAATTTAAAATATAAACCATGGTATGAAGTTGAAGTACAATCTAGGTTCTGGCAGAGGTCAGAAGATCAAATGAAAATTCTCCATGAATTAGTAATTCTTTCCAACTTCCCAAAAGAGAATTTTATATTTATGTTCATAGTCTATCTAGAGATGAAGATTTTTATTTTATGCAATCTACATTTATTTTCAATAAATATCCATTTAGCAACAACTATGCTATCCACTATTATTCCCAGATTGGAATGACAAAAATAGCCAACTCCTTCCCTGAAGGGAATTATATTCCACTAGAGACAGGGAAAGTCATGTACAAAGATAAGAAAATATAAAGCATATAAAAATAAATCCAAGTTGATTTTTTGAGGCACTATTATCTTGATTCAGAAAAGCCTTCATCTACAAGGTCCCATTCTCGACAAGATTTGCAGGAAGTTAATTATTTTAAGAGCTACTAATGAAGAGGAAGTGTATTCCAAGTAGGATTGAGATACTGGACAAAGATAAAGGGATATGAGGTGTAATGCTCTTAATGAGCAAAAGTTAGCCGACAGCTTTAGCTAAAAGAGTGAATGATCAGGTCTCTGGTTGTACCTCATATTCATCAGACTGGCAAAGAAAAGAAAAGGGAAGCAGGATGATATTTTTGTATGGGTGGTAGAATAATAGTCACATTAAGATATCATTATTAGATATTTTAATTGGTCTAAATATTCTGGAAACAAATTAGAAATACCCCAAAGTCACTAATATTTCTGTCATTTAACAGAGGAATGCAACTACTACACATGTACTCCAAAGTGGTCACCAATAAAGGTAAGTTACCCATATGTATATAAATATTTACAGCAGCATTATTGTTGTAATAAAATACTAGCAACAAAGTAAATGTCCATCAATGAGAAAATGAGTTAATGATCTGTAATTTAGAAATATAACAGAATGATATTGCATCATCACAAATGATGACTAAAAATGATTCATAGAAACCTGGGAAGACTTGGAGGAACTGCCACAGAGTGAAATATGTAGAAATAGGACAATTAATTACATTATGACAGTAAAAATATAAAGCAAAAATACTTAAAGAATTCACAACTGATCAACAGTGATCAATCAGAACTTTGTCTCTCGGTAAAGAGTTAGTGCATTAGAACTACAGAATGAGACATATGTTTCCAGAAATATCAAATATGTTGACTTGTACTGACTGTTTATTTGTTATAAGGGAGGGTCTGAGTTAATGGGAGTAGATAGAGATGAAGAAAAAGACATACAACAAATCAATACTACATTGAAAATTACACAGGGAAAAAAATAGAAGGTTCAGGAGACACAAAAAAAGATGATGTTGTTACTACAGTGCTAAATTTAATATGCACATTTAAAATACAAAGTAACAGAAATTTTATTATTTGTATATTAGAAGTCTACATTCATGACTGAATATGTGTATACATGTGTGCATAAACTTGTGGACATGACATATACATATATAAATACATATAGAGTGGTTAAAGAAATTTGGATTGTGCCTGGAAAAAGTTTTCTGAGATCAGGTTATGAAATCCTTTATATGCCAAACAAAGATATTCTTAATTTGATCCAGGAAGCAAGAGGGAACCTTAGGAGATTTTTGAGTAGATGAGGAACATAGTCACGGTGTAGTTGGGTTTTAGGAATAGAACTTTAGCAGATTTATGGATGATTGATGAGAGTGAGGAGGGACTTGAGATGAGAAAAACAATTTGTAGGCTATTGAAATTTAAATTCCCTATGAGATAGGTTCTAACATTATCTAGGACAATAGGGATTAAAAAAATAAAGGAGTTTATCACAGGTGCTTGATTGTTAGTCAGTAAGTATTTATTACAAATTTATCATGAACCAGACAATGTGCTAAATGCTAATGTTAGAAAAGGGTCATTAACAGTTCCTACTCTCAAAAAACTTCTTTTTTAGTATCAGAAAAACATATAATTTTTGATAGATAGTTAATATACAGAGTAGGTAAAAAGGAATATTGAATGAGAAGATACTAGAAAACAGTGACAGAGAAAGGTCTTCTCCAGAAGATTTAGTAAATAAGCCAAGTTTTGAACAAAAGGGAAATTAGCAATCAATAATGAGGAAGCAGACTATTTTACTTGTATCCTCTTCTTCCTTTATCTTCTCTGGTTTCATCAGTTTAGGAAACTACTAATTTGAAAATGCCATCTACCCCATGTAGATCCCACATTGCTAAGATGTGTGTAACTTCTGGGTCTTATATATTTGCCTGGAGCATAAAAAGATTAAGTGACTAGCCCAGGGTTATGCAGTTAGTATATAACAGACATAATACTTGAACCTAGGTTTTCCTGACACTGAGGCATACTTTTCTATCATTCTTTATGTAATATTTGCCTTAGTATCCATGTTTTCAGTTTCAGTGGAGGCATGCATACATACCTCTGTCATGAATTAGGAAAGAAAGCAAAAACAGGAAATAGGAACTAAAAGAGGAAGAGTTGTCATGGTGCCAGATCTGAGTGGAAACTATCAGTGATTTTTGAAGGCAGATATTCAACTTGAACTAATGTCATTATACTGATACCTTGAAAATTAGTTTGAAGGTTGACAGGTTATGTGGATATATCCTTCCAGGTTAGGGCATCACAACTCTTGATAGAATTTAATGATGACGAAAAAAAATTTAAGGAACCAATAATGGAAATAACATTTTGTAAGAAAATTTTATTTTTTTCTTTCAAGATAGATTTGGACTACGGCCTTTAACTGAGATAAAGTAATTGCTATATATCTTAGTATAGTACAAAAATTTGCTTTTGCCTCATGAAGAGATTTGATATTTTTTTTACATGTAACTTGGATAGTAATGACTAAATTATAGGGATACAAGATATCTATAACCTCCCTTTCTTCTATGTTGATCTGTATTTTTTCTTCTATTTTTATATGATGCTAGAAACAGTAGGTGTCATAAAGCAGCTGGCAGGGGACGGCACTTAGGAAAGCAGCCAATTACTGCTTCCAAGAGCAAAGCATTTTGGCTTGGCCTAGGGACTAAGTCTGTTCTCTACTTCAAAATGAAAATCTCTTAATGGCTGCTCTGTGCTCTGTTACCATACATATGCATTAGGCCAGCCTGAAGGGAGCATAGACATTGATTGTTTTTGGAGACCAGGCTATTCCCTATACTATCTTTACAGGTACTTTCATTTTACGATTTCCAAGTGACGGATGCACTTAGGTGAATACAATCGGATTTTAGGGCAGGTTTTAGAATCAGGACCTATATTTTGATCTGCTGGATCATCTTGGTTGGTGTCAAAAGGGAATAGAAAATACATTTTTCATTGTTTTGGAAATAATGAGCAAACAAGTAATTTTATCCTTAACTTGTTATCAAGAAATATGTAGACTTGTATATGTTTTTGTTTCCATTCAAAAACTATCCTGGATTCACAAACAATAGTCTTCTCCTTTGAATTATTTAGATGTTTTGCTTAAATATCCTCTTTTTCTAAAAGACCTATAATCTAATTTACAGCATGGTCATGAGACCATGGTCATGGTCATCATTTTTGCAGTTCAGAAGTTGAATGAAGGTACTTAAATGGCCCCAATAAGTCTCTGTGATAAAAATGGATATGACCCCATCTCTCCACATCCTGCTTGGCTCTATATTCACTAGACCTTCCTTAGGAAAGCAAGTCTACTATTTCAATGATGGTCTCATGCCTCTTGCTGTGCAAGATGGATATTGACTCATTGAGAACTGTGCTAGGTGGGATTGATAACTAGCCAATTTAGGAAAGGCTGTTGGTCAAAGATTAGGATATAAAAATAACATAGTAAAATAAAAGGCTCCTATTATCCAGCCAAAAGGACTAGAAGCAAACAAAGTAGCTGTCACACCAGCAGTCAAGCAATGATAAACCTTCTCTTCTCTTGTCTCCTCATCATTTTCAGGCATGTTTGGGTACTGTGGTCTGACTGATAATGAAATCACTATATGAACACTGCCAAAAACAGAGAAGCAGCAAAGATCAGAGTATCTAATACAGGCTTCTCCTCTACTGAAAAGGCCACTGATTATAGATTTTTGGTGTTTGTGTGTATGTGTTTTGATATCTCAAGTTTTTGACTTTCAGAAGACTAGATGGCAGGTATTTTAAAAGACAAGTGAAAAATGATAGCTGAATACAAGGAAGGGAACAGGAGGAAGAAACTCTTCAGGTACAGGATAACTTAAGGATAGGAAAAAGGGGATGACATAATAACCATGGCTGGTTTGTTTTCTTCATTCCTTTTTGTCATAATAGACAACTATATATGTTGGTAATTACTGTAGTACCAAGTATTTTGATAGTGCCATTAGTGTGTAGGGCAGTTAGTGGCATAGTGGTTAGAGTGTCAAGTCTGGAGTCAGAAAGGTTCAACTTCCTGAGCTCTAATCTGGTCTCAAACACTTACAAGCTATGTGTCACTTAATCTTGTTTGCTTCAGTTCCTCATCTGTAAAATGATCTGAGTAAGAAAATGGCAGAAGATTCCAGTATCTTTGGCAAGAAAATCCTAAATAGGTTTATGAAGAGTTCAATTCCAGTCAGAAATTAATGAAGAAAGGGTGAAGCCAAGATGACAGAGTGAAAGCAGGGACTCACATGAGTTCTCCCGCAGACTCCAGTCCCTGAAAGGGTCAGTGGGAAGGATCTGTTGCATCAAGCTGGGAGAGGAACACAGTCTGGCAAGCCGGCTATGTCAGTGCAGATTCAACCTTAAGGGGGCCTGGGCAGACCCCAGTGGCCTGAATCACTGGTGGCAATGACAATTCCCAGGCCTCTCAACTTAGGAGGAGGCTCTTTCAGTACTGGATGAAAGAGAAGTGCAGTCTTGTGCAGGGCCTACAGCAGTGGCAGTAGTTGCTCCTGGAGCTTTTAGTCCAGAGACTGAATGTTTAAAAGTCACCTATTTAAACTCCCAGGAGCCCATATGGCAGAGGAAACAGAAAGTAGATCTCACTCTTCCTTGTAGACCTTGAAAAATCCAGAGAATATTGCCCCAGGAAAGCATCCTGGAATAGGGAAGCCAGCCAAAGGGTACAGAAGGCTTTTAGCTGGGGAACTTAGGGTGTTCAATGGGAAAGGGTCCTTTTGCTGTGGCAAAGGGTATCAGAACAGGAAAGGAGACATTCTAGAAAGCCCCACCTCAGCAGATCGGCAGGAGATTTTGAGCCCTGGCTGGGTGGAGCCAGCAAGGACCAACATCAGGATTCCCAGGTATGCCTTCACAGAGCCAGGGGAAATGGTAGACACCAGCACAGATGGGCATCCAACCAGCATCCAAGCCTACCCACAGTCTAGTCCACCCCTCGAGAAGGATGAGACCTCCAGGGATCAGACCACCCCTATACCACAAGGCATGCTACAATCTTCAGTGTAACCCCAGGGAAACACAGAAAGACCTCATCTGACCTGGACACACAACAGTCAGCAAAAGACCATAAATTGTTATTATGGGGACAGAGAAGATCAAAGTATGAATTCATAAGAGGACAGCATTGACAGTATAACCACATCTGAAACTTCAAAAGGGAACATGAACTGACCTCAAGCTGAAAAACATACCTGGAAGAGCTCAAGAAGGATTTTAAAAGTCAAATTGCAGGTGGAAGAAAAATTGATTAATTCTTTTAAAAATATAAATGACAAAATGGGAGAAAATCACTGACGGAAGCAACTCCTTAAAGAGTAAAATTGGTCAAATGGATGAGGTATAAAATCCAACTGAAGAAAAGAATTCCTTAAGTAGTAAAATTGTCCAAATGGAAATGGAGGTACAAAAGCTAACTGTACAAAAAATCTTTAACATTTATAATTGGGCAAATAGAAGGTAATGAATTTATGAGGCAGTCAAATAAAAGAAAAAAATGAAAAAATAGAAGAAATTGCAAAATATCTAAGTGGAGAAATAGCTGATGTGGTAAAGAGGTAAAAGAGAGAAAAATTAAGAATTATTATTTTTTCTTAAATAAAAATTTAAGAAGTATTATTATGATGAAAAAAGAAAGGAGATTATCTTCCAAGAAACAATGAAGGAAAACTTCCCTAAAGTCCTAGAAGCAGAGGATAAAATTGTCATCATAAGAAGTCACTGATTACCTCCTAAAAGTGATCCCAAATTGAAAACACTAAGGAATATTGTAGCCAAATTCAAGAATTATCAGGTCAAAGAGAAATTACTGCAGCTGGAACTATGCTTAGGATCACAGAGGGCCTTGCAGCTTCTACATTAAAAGATCAGAGGGAATAGAATATAACATTTCTTAAGGCAAAGAATCTTGGACTGCAACCAAGATCAACTGGGTGGCAAAATTTAGCATGATTTTTAAAAATTTAACTATTTCATTTGTTTTCACTGTTCAACAGTCACTTCCATATGTCTTAGGTTTTTTCCGCTCCCTACCCCTCATTCCCCCCTCCTTCTCCATTCCCTCCCTGATACAGCATGCAATCTTATATAGGTTCTACACGTGCATTCCTATTGAATGAAAGTTGAATAGAAGAATTAAAATGAATGGGAGAAACCATTTAACAAAAAAAAAAAAAAACATAATGCAAAAGAAAATGATCTGTTTCTATCTGTAACCCAGTGTCATAGCTCTTCCTCTGGATGTGGAAGGTGTTTTGCCTCAAGAGTTCATTGAAAATTTTTTAAATCCACACATTTCAATGCAGTGCTAAATCTACCAGAAAAATTCCTTCCACACTGTGGTTGTTGCTGTGTACAAAGTTCTCCTGATTCTGCTCCTTTCACTCAACATCAGTTCATATAAATCTTTCCAGGCTTCCCTGAAGTCTTCTTGCTCATCGTTTCTCATAACATGATAATATTCCACTACATTCCTGTACTACAACTTGTTCAACCATTCTCCAATTGATGGGCATCCTCTTAGTTTCCAGTTTTTGGCCACCATAAATAGAGCCACTATAAATATTTCTGTACATGTGGAACCCTGTCTTATTTCTATGTTCTCTTTAGGATAAAGTCCCAGAAGTGATATTGCTGGGTCAAAGGGTATGAACATTTTTGTACCCCTTTGGGCATAGTTCCAAATTGCTCTCCAGAAGGGTTGGATCAGCTCACAGCTCCACTAACAATGAATTAGTGTTCCAACTCTTTCACATCTTCTCTCACATTTACCGTCTTCCTGTTTTGTGGTGTTAGTCAGTCTGATAGGTGTCATGTAGTACTTCAGAGTGGTTTTGAATTTCATCTTTCTAATCAATAGTGATTTAGAGCATTTTTTCACATGATTATAAATGCTTTAATTTCTTCCTTTGAAAATTCTATGTTCATATCTTTGGCCATTTATCAATTAGGGAATGACATTTATTCTTCTACACTTGACTCAGTTCTCTATAGAGTTTAGAAATGAGGCCTTTATCACAAATACTAGTTGGAAAAATTATGCTTCCCTCCTAATCTTGCTAACATTGGGTTTGTTTGTGCAAAAACTTTTCAATTTAATGTAATCAAAATTGTCCATTTTGCACTTGATAACATGCTCTATCTCTTCTTGGGTCATACATTTCTCCACTCTCCATAAATCTGAAAAATACACTATTCATTTCTCCCCTAATGTGTTTACAGTATCAATATTTATACTTAAACCATGGATCCATTTGGACTTTATTGTCATGTACGATGTCAGGTATTGGTCTATGTTCAGTTTCTGCCACACTATTATCCAGCTTTCTCAGCAATTTTGTACAGTGAGTTCTTATCCCAGAAGCTGGGGTCCTTGGGTTTATCAAACAATAGATTGTTATATTGAATTACTGCTGTGTCCTGAGTACCTGACTTATTCCACTGGTCTACCCTTCTGTTTCTTTGCTAGTACCAACTGGTTTGGATGATTGCTGCTTTATACTACTATTTGAGATCTGGTAGGGCTAGGCCACCTTCCCTAGCATTTCTTTTCATTTGTTCCTTTGATATTCCGGACCTTTCACTGTTCCAGATGAATTTTGATATTATTTTTTTTTCTAGTTCTAGAAGGAAAAACTCCAGAAAAGTGTTTTGCAGTTGTGTTTATATATTCCCTGGGTTTGTTTTGGCAGATAGACTTCCAGATATTTTATAGAGTCTACTGGAGCTTTAAACTGGATTTCTCTATCTTTTGCTGTTGAGTTTTTTTTAGTAATACGTAGAAATGCAGGTCATGTATCTAGATTCATTTTGTAACCTGCAACTTTGCCAAAGTTGTGTATTATTTCAAGCAGTTTTTTTACTTGACTCTCTGGAATTCTCTAAGTACATCACCATATAATTCACAAAGAGTGATAACATAGTCTCTTCTCAGTTTATTCTAATTCCTTCAATTTCTTTTTCTTCTCTTATTGCTACATCTAGCAATTCTAAGACCATATTGAATAACAGTGGGGATAATGGACATCCTTGTTTTACCCCTGATCTTATTGGAAATGCATGTAGGTTGTCCCCATTGCTTATAAAACTTGCTGATGGTTTTAGGTAGATTCTGCTTATTGTTTTATGTATTATTTGATTCCTATCCTGTCTACTGTTTTCAATAGGATGGGTACTGTGTTTTGTTATAAGCATATTCTCCACCTATTGAGATAATCATGTAGCTTCTGTTAGTTTTGTTTTTGATATGATCAATAATGCTAATAGTTTTTCTAATATTGAACCAGCTCTGCATTCCTGGTATAAATCCTACCTGATTATAACTTATTATTCTCATAATAAGTTACTGTACTCTTTTTGCTAATATCTTATTTAAATTTTATTTTCATTAGAGAAATTGGTCTATGATTTTTTTTCTCTGTTTTTGCTCTTTTCAGTTAGGTATCACAACCACATTTGCATCATAAAAAGAGTGTGGTAGTACTCCTTCTTCAACAATTTTTCCAAATAATCTATATAGTATTGGAATTAATTTTTCTTTAAATGTTTGATAGAATTCACTGGGAAATCCATCCAGTCCTGGAGTTTTTTCTCCTTTTCTGAGATGGAGTTATTTAAGAATTCAACTTCCTCTTGTATTAATCTGGGTAATTTTTAAAAAATAATCATCCATCTCAATTAGATTGTCAGGTTCCTGGGAATGAATTTGAGGAAAGTGATTTGTGATGTTTTAATTTCCTCCTCATGGGAGGTTAACTCACTCTTTACTTTTTTGATATTGGTAATTTGATTTTTTTTTAATCAAATTGATCAAAGATTTATCTATTTTATTGTTTTTTTCATGAAAAAAACAATTTTTACTTTATTTTTTGATTATTTTTATTTATTATTTCAATAGTTGCTTAATTTCATTTTTTATGAATCTCTTGTTTGGTTTTCAGTATTTCTAATTTTCTGTCCACTTGGGTGTTTTCAGTTTCTTCTTTTTCTAGCTTTTTCAGCTGCATGCACAATTCATTGATTCCCCTCTTTCTCTATTTTATTCATGTAGGCATTCAAAGACATAAAAATTCCCCTAATAAATGCTTTTGCATTACCCCATAAGGCTTGGTAAGCTGTCTCATCATTGTCATTCTTGACTTGAATGAAGTTGCTGATTGTTTCTATAATTTCTATAATTTGTTGTTTAACACTCTCATTCTTTAGAATTAGATTCTTTAGTTTACAATTAGTTTTGGCTTTATATTTCCATGGTGTTTGATTACATATAAGTTTTATTGCATTGTGATCTAAGAAGGATGCATTGACTATCTCTGCCTTTCTGCACTGGATTGTGAGGTTGTTATGGCCTAGTACACAGTCAATTTTTGTATATGTGCCATGTATAACTGAGAAAAAACATATTTCTTTCTATCCCCATTCTATTATCTCCAGAGATCTAACATATCCACATTATCCAGAGTTTTATTCATTTCCTTAACTTCTTTCTTGTTTGTTTTGAAGTTAGATTTATTGAGTTCAGATAGGGGGAGGTTGCGGTCCCCCGCTAGTATTACTATTGATTAGAGAGATGAAAATTCAAAACAACTCTGAGTTATCACATCATATCTATCAGATTGGCTAACATGACAAAACATGAAAATCATAAATGTTAGAGAAGATGTGGGAAAATTGGAATACTCATTTATTGTTGATAGCCTGGTGAGCTGATCCAACCATTCTTCAGAGCAACTTTTAACTATGCCTGAAGGGCTACAAAAATGTGTATGCACTTTGACCCAGCAATATCACTTCTAGGGCTGGATTTCAAAGAGATCATAAAGATGGGAAAAGGACCTACATGTACAAAAATATTTATAGCAGTTCTTTTTGTGTTGACCAAGAACTGGAGCTTAAAGGAATCCCCATCAATTGGGGAATGACCGAAGCAGTTTTCGTATATGAATTTAATGGAATACTCTTGTGCTATAAGAAATGATGAACAGGCCAAGTTCAGAAAACCTTGAAAGACTTATGTGAAATGATGATGAGTGAAATGAGCAGAGCCAGAAGAACGTTGCACACAACATTTGCTACGATTTCTTTTGATAGACATGGCCCTTCTCAACAACGAAAGAACTAAAACAATTCCCAAGGAATCATGATGAAAAATGCCATCCACATTCAAAGAAAGATCTATGGAATTTGATTGTGGAGGGAAGCAGACTGTTCTCTTTTTTTGTTTTGTTTTGTTTTTCTTTATCAATGTTTCTCCCATTCAATATAATTTTTCTATGCAACATGACTAATGTGAAAATGTATTTAATAGGAATGTATGTATAGACCCTATATCAGACTGCATGCCATCTTGTGGAGGGAGGGAGCTAGGGGAAGAAAATTTAACACTTATGGGAATCAATGTTGAAAACTAAAAATAAACTAATAATGATAAAAAGGAAATGACTGAAGAAAAACCACAACAGACTATCAATGTATATGAACAGAAAAATAATAGGTTGGGCACATACCAGGAGCGAAGAATCCTGTAGGCAGCTTTTATGTTCCTATATTAACCACACTATAGCATCTTTTAAAATTCTACTCAACATGTTTGGTAGAACTCCATGTGAGAATTGATTGGTGAGAATGTATAAGGTTGAAAATGCAAGAAAGGGATTCAATTTGCAATTAACATGGAGGTATCTGATTATAAAACATATTTACCTATCCCACTATTCTCTGTCACTAGTCACGAGGCCCCTTTGTTCCAGACTTAGAGATCTTCTGTGCTCCCTTTGATTTTTAATTTTTATAATGTCTTATGTGTCAGGATAACAAAACTTATTAAAACAGTACATTTAAAAAGAACCAATAAAAAATTAAATGGAAGCCTAAAGCACATCTGTGTACTTGGTACTGGGACTTTGTGACAACTCTTTCAGTTGCTTGCAGCTCTTACAAGCCTCAGAAGGAAACTTTACATAACAAGCTTACTTTGTGGTTTAGGTATTATGAAGATTTGAGAATTAGGAAAACCTGACCTACAGATAAGTGAGAAATTATTATATTCATCTCACTATGGTACAATAAGTGCCAACTAGCTAATTTAATGAGAACAAAAAATGAAGCCTTTTAGGGACATACTATTACTGCATATACAGTAAACTATTTGAAATAATAAGACCTTGCACAATTATAGAGACTCTCCAGTCTGACTCTTACTTGTAGTGATGACTGATTCATTTATTCATTTTCAAGAGAAAAAAAGAAGAAAATGCTGATACTATAAAAGATCTGCAAGTATGATATGAAATAGGTTTAACTCATTGAGAACCACCCATTAAGCAATAAAAATAAGATAAAATAATGTTGTATTTACACAGCTGCAATTGAATATCCTCCCGATATTACATTAAGGTAATTACAATACTTAGTGTTATTTTCTTTTCAGAAGCAGAAAAATATACTGTGGAATTTCTGAGAACTACCAAACTAACAAAATGACATTTACTTTTCAAGTTCAGGTGAATGCACCCCAAAACATTTAAGTCCCTACTCTTGTGCCAGGCTCTGTGCTAAAATATGGGGATACAATAAATAAAAAGAAACACAATCCCTCCCCTCAAAAAACTTACAGTTGAATGGAGGGAGAAAAAGAAGAAAGGACAGCAATATAGTTTAGATTGGGGAGAAAGGGCATCAGGGTTGTAACTGAAAACAGTTATTAAATTGAAATCAGGCAGAGTAGCAGATGCATAATTGAGTGTACTGAAAACCAATTTCTCTTTTATACAAAAGAAGACTTTGGGAGAATTTTGGTATTCTACCCTCCAGCCCAGCAATCAGAAGGAAAACATGAATTAAAAGCATGACTCCAAAAAATTGTAGCTGGCATTGTTCTCTTAAGTTAGATATCTACATTTGTATTTGTTCAAACATATTGTGTTTGTGTGTGTTTGTGTGTGTATATATATATATATATATATATATATATACATATATATATTCCCACAAATACCATGTACACGCATATGTATATGTAGTGTACATAGAGAACATGCACTTGTAATAATCTGTATATATACATATACACACAAATATATGTATATTTATACATGTATACACATGTGTGTGTGAGTATTGTCCTCAGAGACAGCCGAGCCTGGGTTAATGTCCTGATTCTGTCATATACTGGCCATGTGATGGTGGACAAGTCATTTAACCTCTCAGTATTCTGGGGAAAGCGATTATTGATGTAGGTGTGTATGTTCAAATTAGACTGAATTTCCTCACTTGAGAGTCCACTGCACTAATGAAATTCTTGGTCTAATCTCAACCCCTAACCCTTATAAATATTCATATAGTGACATATAATCTTTGGATCATAGAATGAGTGTTAGAAGGGACCTTAGAGGACATCTAGATTGCTACCTCCACTTTTTATAGATGAAGGAACTGAGGTCCAAAATGTTTAATTGAATTCCCTAAGGCCATATAGGCAATGTCTTCCCTTTTACCTAATGCAATAAAATTTCAAGGATGCACCCTCGCAGCAACACTGGCATGTAATAGATTATGTGATTCTGAGGAGAAGACACAGACAAGATGTGAGAGTGACAAAGGCAATGTGCGGTGCAGAGTGCTGCACTGATCATGGACTTATCCTTTCCAAGCTAAATATTCACATTCATCAAAAGCGCCACCCCCAAGGCAAAATGACTACCAGAAAAATTAACGTCAACAAATTAGAGCTCTTCTCTGAGCAGGAACAGTTTGCTGCTGAGTTGGAGGGAAAGTTGAACCAACATACAGTTGGTAATGGTGGAGCTCAAAAGGAGCGGGCAGCTCTCAGAGATTTTGTGTACAGCACTACATTTGCTCATCTGAGTCAGAACACTCGCAACAACCAAGACTGGTTGATGAAAATGATGGGGAAATTCAGAAGCTGGTAAATGAAAAACATGAACTCCACAGGATTTACCAGCAGGATAGTTCATCCACCTCTAAGAAGACAGGATTTAATTCCATCAAAAGCAAAGTACGAGCAAATCTTACAGAGATGCAGGATTCCTCGCTCAGTAAGAAAGAAGATGAAATTCAGTTTTATGCTGACAACAATCCAAGGTGCTTTTATGATTCCCTGAAAGCCATTTATAAGCCAAAAACTTATGGTCCATCACAACTACTCGGTGCTGATGGAGCCACATTGATTAGCGATAAGGACATGATCCTAGAGAGACGGGCTGAACATTTCCATAGTGTTCTCTACAGACCATTATCAATCAACGCTGAGGCCATTGACCATTTACCTCAGGTTGAAGTCAATCCCTCCTTAGCTGAACTTCCAAGTAAAGAGGTTTTGAAGGCCATTAAGCTCCTTTCATGTGGCAAAGCACCTGGTGCTGATTCTCTTTCGGCTGAGATTTACAAGGTAAGGAGACCATGAAATTTTCTAGGTCATGTGGCAAGAGGAGGTTATCCCCTGGGAGTTTAAGGATGCCTCCATTGTCCATCTCTATAAGGGTAAAGGGTATATATATATATATATATATATATATATATATATATATATATATATATATATATGTATATATATATATATATATATACATATATATATAAAGGTATATACACACACACACGTGTGTGTATGTGTGTGCGTATACATATATGTATATGTGTATGTATGTATACACATATGTATGTATATACTTGAAGGTGTATGTATACCTACACATATACACATATATAAACACATATATGGAGAGAACATATACAGAGAACCTATATCAAGCATATATATCATATATAGTATGTATATATTTGCTTACATATATATATAATATATATATACATAATTTATTATACAAGATTGGTAAAAAATTTAAGCATTGCATTTAATTACAGTAGTTTTAGCTTTTGAAAAAATATTGGTTTACCCGAGTTATCTGTAGAATAGAAGTTTGCTAGTGTTTATTTTCAAGATCAATTTAATAAACAATAATGGGTGGAAGGGACAATAATGTTAGTACTATTATGAGAGAGGAGAAAGAAAAACGTAAACTCATTTGTATGTGAGTAAATGTTATAACTTAGTAAGAACTTTGTGAGACAATTACAGAATTCTTTCATCATAGAAACATGGGGAACCTCAGAAATCTGTTACTCTAATCCCCTTATTTGGAAGACAAAAGAAAAATGTTAAACAACCTGCCTTATATGAAGTGGTCCAACAGCAGCTATTAATGTAACCAGTTATATCCTCTGTGTCTAGACACCTTTATCAAATGAGAAAAATTCTTTGAGTTACAGAATCAAGTAAACAATAAACAGCACTGTTTCTGCTGAGTAAACAAATAATGAGCATAAACTGATGTAAAAATAAAACTTGTTAATAAAATTTGGGAAAAGTGGAATGTTTTTTTTAATATATTCATTTTATTTATTGTTAATGCTCTACAATCGCTATCATAAAACTTAGATCTTTTTACCCTTACCTAATCCCCACCACCTCTTCCCTCCTCAAGACAGCATACAATCCTGTATAGGATCTACACATACATTCTTTTGAACATATTTTTATGATATTTATGCTGTGTAGAAGAACTAAAATAAATGCAACAAATCATATAGGAAACCAAAACATAATACACACATACACACACACACACACACAAACACACACACGAATGATCTGCCTCATTCTGCGACTGAATTCCACAGTTCTCTCTCTAAATGTGGAAGGCATTTTCCCTTAGAAGACCACTGGTAGTTTTTGTTTTTGTTTTTGTATATCCTTTCATTGCTATGAAGATCCAAGTCTATGAGAAAAAACTCTCGCATACTGTGGTCGCTGCTGTACACAAAGTTCTCCTGGTTCTGCTCCTTATGCTCAGCATCAGATCATATAAGTCTTTTCAGGCCTCTCTGAAGTCTTCTTCTTCATCATTTCTTTTGGCCCAATAGTATTCCATTATATTCGTATACCATAATTTATTCAGCCGTTCCCCAATTGATGGGCATCTCCTTGATTTCCAGTTTTGGGACACTACGGAGAGAGCTGCGATAAATATTTTTGTACATGTGGGACTCTTTCCCATTTTTGTGATATCTTGGGGATAGAGTCCCAGAAGCAATAATGCTGGGTCAAAGGGTATGCTCATTTTTGTAGCCCTTTGGGCCTAGTTCCAAACCACTCTCCAGAATGGTTGGATGAGCTCACAGCTCCACCAGCAACGAATTAGTCTTCCTCTTCACATCCTCTTCAACATTTATCATTTTCCTATGTTTGGCAATCTAATAGGTGTGATGTGGTACCTCAGAGTTGTTTTGATTTGCATCTCTTTAATCAAAAGTGATTTAGAGCATTTTTTTTTTATACGATCACAGATATCTTTAATTTCTTCCTCTGAAAATTGCCTGTTCACATCCTTTGACCATTTATCAATTTTGGAATGAATTGGGTTGTTGTGCATTTGACTCAGTTCTATATATATTTCCGAAATGAGGCCTTTATCCCCAAGATTAGCTGTAAAAATTCTTTCCCAATATACTACATCCCTCCGAATTTGGGTTGCATTGGGTTTTGTTGTGCAAAAACTTTTCAGTTTAATGTAATCAGAATTACCCATCTTGCTCTTCATAATGCTTTCTATCTCTTCTTTAGTCAAAAATTCTTCCCTTCTCCATAAATCTGATAAATGCACTATTCCTTGCTCCTCCAATTTGTCCATGGTATCAATCTTTATACCTAGATCTTGTACTCATTTGGACTTTATTCTTGTGTAGGGTGTCAGGCATGGGTCTATGCCTAGTTTCCACCACAATATTATCCAGTTTTCCCAGCAACTTTTGTCGAAAAGTGAGTTTTTATTCCAGAACCTGGGGTCCTTGGGTTTATTGAACAGGAGATCACTATATTCGTTGCCTATTGTGTTTTGAGTATCTAGCTTATTCCACTTGTCTACCCTTCTGTTTCTTAGCCATTACCAAGTGGTTTTGATAATTGCTGCTTTATAATACAATTTGAGATCTGGTAGCGCTAGACCACCTTCCCCACCATTTCTTTTCATTTGTCCCTTTGATATTCTGGACATTTGGTTCTTCCAGATGAATTTTGATATTGTTTTTCCAGCTCTAGAAAATAATTATCTGACATTTCAATTGTTATGACACTAAATAAGTAAATAATTTAAGTAGAATTGTCATTTTTGTTACATTGGCTCGGCCTACCCATGAGTAATTGATGCTTGTCAGCTTACTTAGATCTGACTTTATTTGTGCAAAAAGTGACTTGTAATTGTATTCATATAGTCCCTGGGTTTGTTTTGGCAGGTAAACTCCTAAATATTTTATAGTCCATACCCTAGCATTAAATGGGATTTCTCTTTCTATGTCTTGCTATCAGACTGAATTATTAATATGAAGAAATGAAGAAGATTTGTGCGGGTTTATTTTGTAACCTGCAAATCTGCCAAAGTTGTTTATTATTTCAAGTAGTTTTTTTTATTTGAATCTCTGGGATTCTCTAAGTATATCAACATATAATCTGCAAAGAGTGATAACTTAGTTTCGTCTTTGCCTATTCTTATTCCTTCAATTTCTTTATCTTCAATTGCAACAGCTAACATTTCTAGTACCATATTGAATGATAGTGGTGATAATGGACATTCTTGTTTCACCCCTGATCTTATTGGGAATGCATCTAGCTTGTCCCCATTGCATATAATGCTTGCTGAAGGTTTTAGGTAGATACTGCTTATTATTTTATGGAGGGTTCCCTTTATTCCTAAGTTCTCCAGTGTTTTTAATAGGAATGGGTGTTGTATTTTGTCGAAAGCTTTTTCTGCATCTATTGAGATAATCATGTGTTTTTTGTTAGTTTTTTGTTGATATGATTGATAATGCTAACAATTTTCCTAGTATTGAAGCAGCCCAGCATTCCTGGTATGAATCCTACCTCATCATAATGTGTTATTCTCATGATAAATTACTGTATTCTTTTTGCTAAATCTTATTTATAATTTTTGCATCTATATTCATTAGAAAAAGTTGTCTATAGTTTTCTTTCTCTGTTTTGTCTCTTCCTGGTTTAGGTATCAAAACCATATTTGTGTCATAAAATGAATTTGGGAGGAGGTCTTCTTCCCCAATTTTCAAAAATAGTCTATATAGTATTGGAATTAATTGTTCTTTAAATATTTGATAGAATTCACTTGTAAATCCATCCAGCCCTGGAGATATTTTTCCTAGGGAGTTCATTGATAGCTTGTTCAATTTCTCTTTCTGAGATGGGGTTGTTTAAGTACCCAACTTACTCTTCTGTAACTCTGGGCAATTTGAACTTTTGAAAATATTCATCCATCTCATTTAGATTGTCGAATTTGTGGGCATAAAGTTGGGCAAAGTAATTTCTAATTATTGTTTTAATTTCTGCCTCATTGGAAGTGAGTTCACCCCTTTCAAGTTTAATATTAGTAATTTGATATTCTTTCATTTTTTAAATCAAATCGACCAAAGATTTATCAATTTTATTAGTTTTTTTTCATAAAACCAACTATTGGTTATATATATATTAATTAAATAGTTTTCTTAATTTCAATTTTATTAATCTCTCTTTTGGTTTTCAGTATTTCTAATTTGGCATTTACTTGGGATTTTCAATTTGTTCTTTTTCTAGCTTTTTCAGCTTCATGCCCAAGTCATTGATCTCCTCTTTCTCTGTTTTATTTATGTAGGCATTCAAAGATGTAAAACTTCCCCTAAGAACTGCTTTTGCAGTATCCCATAAGATTTGGTAGGTTGTCTCATTATTGTCATTCTCTTGAAGTTATTGATTGTTTCTATGATTTGTTGTTTAACTAACTCCTTCTTTAGGATTAGATTATTTCGTTTCCAATTGATTTTTGATTTTTCTCTCCTTGGCCTTTTGTTACTTATAATTTTTATTGCATTATTATCTGAAAAGGATGCATTGATTATCTCTGCCTTTCTGCACTGGATTGTGAGGTTTTTCTGTCCTAGTACATGGTCAAGTTTTGTGTATGTGCCATGGTTGAATCACTACACAAATTCACGAATAGTACATTTGTGCTTTAATTTTCCTATATCTCTTCCAAGAATTGTCATTTTCCTTTTCTGTCATAATAGCTAGTTTGAGAGATCTGAAGTAGTAGATCAGTAGTAGAGAAATTGGTCTTTCTCTCATCAATAATAATTTAGACCATTTTATATGGATATAGATAGCTTTGACTACTTTCTATGAAAATTGTTCATATTCTTTGACCAGTTAGCAATTTTGAGCAATGTCTGCTCATGGCAGACATGGCACATACACAATGTCTGCTGAGAAGAAAGCATATTCCTTTCTATTCTCATTCAATTTTCTCCAGACATCTATTGTATTTACCTTATCCAGAGTTTTATTTACCTGCTTAATCTCTTTTTTGTTTATTTTGAGGTTAGATTTTTCAAATTCAGAGAGGGAGAGTTTGAGGTCCCCCACTAGTATAGTTTGGCTGTCAGTTTCTTCCCTCAACTCTCCCAACTTCTCCTCTAAGAATATGGATGCTATACCACTTGGAACAGACATGTTTAGCAATGATATTGCTTCATTGTCCATTGTGCCTTTTATCAGGATATAGTTTCCTTCCGTATCTCTTTTGATTAGATGTATTTCTGCCTTTGCTTTGTCTGAGATTAGGATTGCTACTCCTGCTTTTCTTACATCAGCTGAAGTACAATATATTCTGCTCCAACCTTTGACCTTTACCCTGTGTGTATCCCTCCATTTCACATGCGTTTCTTGTAAACAACATATTGTTGGATTATGACATTTAATCCAGTCTGCTATCCGTCTCTGTTTTATGGGAGATTTTATTCCATTCACCTTAACAGTTATGATTACAATCTGCATATTTCCCTCCATCCCCTTTCCCACTGTTTGTGCTTTTAGTTCTCCCGTCTCCCTTCCCCTCTTCAATAATTTTCACTTTTCACCACCACCTCCTGCAGTCTTCCCTCCCTTCTTTTAGCCCACCTCTCTTTACTCCCCTTTACCCTTACTGCCCTTTCCTTTCCTTTTATCCTTCCCTCAGATCTTTTTCTTCCTTTCTCAGTCTTCAAATACATTCTCTTTGGGATACAGATCTGGTAGAGTTATTACTTGGTCAAAGGTTACGCATATCCCTTTGGGCACATTTCAAATTGCTCTCTAGAATGGTTGAATCACTACACAAATTCAAGAACAGTACATTTGTGCTTCAGTTTTCCTATATCACTTCTAAGAATTGCCATTTTCCTTTTCTTTAATAATAGCTAATTTGACAGGTCTGAAGTAGTAGATCAGTAGTAGAGAAATTGGCCTTTCTCTCATCAATAATAATTTAGACCATTTTATATGACTATAGATAGCTTTGATTACTTTGTATGAAAACTGTTCATATTCTTTGACCATTTAGCAATTGAGCAATGTCTGTTATTTATATAAATTTCCCTCAGTCTTCTATATGTTTCAGAAATAAAATCTATCAGAGAAACTCACTGAAATTTTTCTTTCACAATAACAATTACTAACCATGTATTTCTTTACATTATATTTTTCCCTGCTTATCCTATCATTCTCTCCCTCCCTCCCTCCTCTCTCTCTCTCTCTCTCTCTCTCTCTCTCTCTCTCTCTCTCTCTCTCTCTCTCTCTCTCTCTCTCTCTCTCTCCCTCTCTCTCCCTCTCTCCCTCTCTCCCCCTCTCTGTCCATTAACCCTTTCCATTCTCAAAGGTGTTTTCCTTCTGACTTTTATTTTTCCAAATTGAACTTCATTCTATCAGCCCCCTGGGCCCTTATCTTCCTACTTTATTGTACATTTGGATAGATTTCTACGAACAGGTTGGTGTGTATATTATTTTCTCTTTCAATTGATTTTACTGAGAGTAGGTTCATATGCCGCCCTCCCTGATTTCCCCATTTCTCTCTCCACTGTAAAATCTCTTTCAGACCTTTTTTTTAATATCAGATAATTTATCCCATTCTCCCTTTTCCATTTTCCAGGACATTCTTCTTTCTCATACCTTAATTTTATTTTTTTAGAAATTAAGCATGCCATCACATTCAATCCACACCTCTGCTTTCTCTGTATATACTCTAATTGCCCAAATAATAATAAAAAAATTTCTTATGAGTTATAGATATCCTTTTCCCATCCAGGAGTACAAACAATTTAACCTTATCAAATCTCTTATGATTTCTCCTTCCCATTTACCTTTTTATGCTCCTTTTGCATTTTATGTTTGAAAGTCAATTTTCTTATTCAGTTCTGGTCTTTCCACCAGGAATCTTTAAAAGTCCTCTGTTTTATTGAACGTTCATTTCCCCTCCTGAAAGATTATGCTCAGTTTTGTTGGGTAGCTAAGTCTTCATTTTTATCCTTACTCCTTTGTCCTCAGCAATGTCATATTCCAAGTCTTCGTATCCTTTAATGCAGATGTTTCTAAATATTGTCGTATTCTGACTGTGGCTCAGCTATACTTTGTTTTTTTTTTCTTTCTGACTGCTTGTAATATTTTCTCATTGAACTGGAAACTCTAGGTTTTTTTTTTTTTTTTTTTTTGTTACTGGTAGCTTTCATTTTATGATTTTTTTTCAAGAGACGATCAGCGAATTCTTTCCAATTTTATTCTATTTTCTGGGTCTAGAATATCAGAGCAGTTTTCCATGATAATTTCTTAAATGAAGGCATCTAGACTCTTTCATTGATCATGACTTTAATATATTCTAGTAGTTCTTATATTATCTCTCCTGAATCTAATTTCCAGATCAGTTGTTTTCTGAAGATCTACTTCACCTTTTCTTCTTTTATCATTCTTTTCATTTTGTGTACTAGTTACTTGATGTCTCAGAACGTTATTAGCTTCCACTTGCCCAATTTTAAATTTTAATGAATTATTTTCTTCACTGAGATTATGTATTTTATTTTCATTTTACTACATGTACTTTTTAAAGATTTTTTCTTCCTAAACTTTTTGCATATGTACATATGTACACAGACACAGATACCCAGAGATTTATACATTTGGCCAGTTTTGATTTTCAAGGTTTACTTCTCTTTATTAGATTTTTGTTCCTCTTTTAAAATTTGGTCTATTCTAATTGTATTTTCTTAATGAGATATTTAACATTTTCTTCTATTCATTATTTTGCTTTTGTTTTATAATTTCTTGATTTCTCAATCATTAGTTTCAATTTACTCTGTTCTAATTTAGAAAGAATTATTTTCTTCAGTAAGCTTTTGTACCTCCTTTTCCATTTGCCCAATTCGACTTTTTAACACAGTCTCCTCCTCATTGGCTTTTTGGACCTCTTTTGCCATTTAGTTTAGTCCATTTTAAAGTGTTATTTTTTTCAGTATTTGGGGGCAATCTCGTTAACAAACTGTTGACTTATGTTTCATGATTTTCTTGCATCTCTCTCATTTCCTTTCCCAATTTTGCTCTACTTCTTTTATTTGATTTTCAAAATCCTTCTTGAGCTCTTCCATGACATGTGGTCAAATCATATTTTTTCCTGGAGGCTTTGGGTGTAGGAGCTTTGAATTTGATGTCTTCTTCTGGTTGTATTTTTATCTTCTTTGTCACCAAAGTAAGATTCTATAATCTGAGTTTTCCTCTGCTCATTTTCCTAGCCAATTAAGTTTTTGACCCTTTGCTGATGTAGGACTCTGGTTCCAGTGTGAAGATTGTTCTGTCCTAAGTTTCAGGGATTTTGTGCATTTTTTTTCAGAGGTACTTCTAGGGACCTGTAAATTTTCATTTCTTCCAAGGTAGTATGATCAAGGTGGTGTTTACTACTTTCCTGGGCTCTGCTCTCATGTCTTAGTAACCACAAGCAATCTTTTCTGTCTTGAAACTTTGAGGAGAAATTCCTCTCCATTGCCACCACAAGCTCTGCCATGCCAGCACTCCTCCTTGCCCCAGGACCACCACCCAGGACTATGACCCAGATCCAAGCATGAGCAAAGGAAGAGAATTGTGTCTCAGAGCCAGCAAAGTGAATCCTAGAATGACCCTCTGATCAGCCATTCAATTGCCCACTCAATCCTCTCACCATCTGTGGGTCAAGAGCTCTGGACACAGCTGCTGCTGCTGCCATTGGTGCCACTTTAGAGGTCTGACACATGCTCCTCTCTCACTCAGGTTCAACAGACTTTTCCCACTGATCTTCTAAGTTGTCTTTGGCCTTTGTGGGTTGATAAGTCTGGAAACCACCACAGCTATCAGTGATTCAGTTCGATGAGGCCTACTCTGGATTTGCTGTGGTGCCAGTCTGTGCTGGCACATTTTGTACTTTACTGTGTTTCTCTCTTAGACTGGTACAACATAACTTTCCTGTCAATCTTCACTCTGTCATTTTGTGACTTCTGCTTCTCTAGAATTTGTTTAGAGTTATTTTTACAGTTATTTGGAGAGGTTTGGGAGAAATCTCAAGCAAGTCCCTGCTTTTACTTCACCATCTTGACTCTATATGCCTATTCTGTTTTTTAAGGTGCTACTTTCTTCAGTATTTTTTTGTGTTTCAGTATTTTTTGTGCTTCCTTTACCAACCTGTTCACTCTTTTTTCATATTATTTCGTTATTTTCTTGTATCACTCTCATTTCTCTTTCCACTTTTTCCTTTACCTTTCTGATTTGATTTTTAAAATTCTTTTTGAACTCATCTATGACCTGTGACCAATTCATACTTTTCTTGGAGGCTTTGGATTCAGGAATTTCAACTTTGTTTTCTTCTTCTAAATGTTTGTTTTGATCTTCCTTGTCACCACAAAAACTTCCAATGGATAGAAGTATTTGTTGTTGTTGTTCTTTTTTTTTTTTTTGTAGTTTGCTCATATTTTCCTGTAATTTCTTGACTTTTAATCCTATGCTAAAGTGGGCTGTGCTTCAAAGTGAAGGAGCAATCTTTCTAGCTTTAGGTTTTTGTACAACTGTTTTCAGTGATAATGCTAGAGACCTGTATATTTTTAGCTCATCCAAGACGGTATGACATATGGAGAGGTGTGTTTAATATTCCTCTGTACTGTGTACTGGTTTGTGAGCATCTACAAGCACTCTCTTCAGCTCTGGAACTGTGACCAGGGTCCCTGTTCCGTTAGTACATCAACTTCTGCTGTGCTGGTGGTCCTTTTCACACTGCGACTAAGACCCAAGACTGTTACCCAGATCCAAATACAGGCAATGCAGCAGAGTCTTGCCCTGGTCTCAGCAAAGTGACCCCTGCAATCTCCTTATCCATTTTCCAATCCACTAGTACCCTCAGGCTGAAGAATTCTAGAAAATACCACTTCTGCCCCTAATTAAATTGTCTAAAGGCCTACTCCTCTTTTGCTGCAGCCTGGTCTGTACTGCAGTGGCTTGTTCTGGGATGTGCTCCTCTCTCACTTTGGTGCCACAGACCTTTCCTACCAATCTCCTAAACCGTCTTGTGCTAGAAAATTGTTTCACTTCATCTTTTTGTGGGTTTTGCTCTTCTAGAAATTTTTTTGCTAATTATTTAAAATTATTTGGAGAGATATAGGAGAGAGCTCAGATGATTCCTTACCTTTACTTGGCCTTGTTAACTCTGCCTCACATAGCTAAATTTTCAATGTCAGAGTTTATACCTTGGAAATCAGCCAAAAATAACTACAAGCAGAGCTCAATTTCTTATTATGTTGATTGTCTAGACTAAAGAATATGATGGAGACAATGTTAATAATGTATATGAAATTAAACATTGTGTCATGTAATTTTGTGAAAGAGTAGTAGTTACAACATTAACCAGAATACCCCTGAATCAACCAATCCCAAATCTCTCACTATGCACAACCCCTTAATTCCTAAGTACTCCTGAATAAAATTAATTGATTTCTTCTAGTATTATTGGTATGAAAACATAAGAGTATGACAGTTCCTCTTACTGATTCTGTCAAGGGGCATGTGAGAAAGAGCATACAACTTTGATGGCACTAAAAGCATCATTATATTCTAAAGACAAAAAGAAAGAAAAATTAAATTAAGTTTAAAAAAACCTAGATTTCAAAATTAGACAGATTCTGAAACGGAAATACATCGTACCTTAATTTTGAAGGATGTTGGAGTTCATATAATTTGAACCTCTCCTTTACAGAGGAGGAAATAGACATGAAGAATGAAGTGACTTGCCCCAAATTACACAAGTATTAAGAGATAGAATTTAGGTTTGAGCTCATGTCTTCTAATTCTATTTTTAATATGATTCATGCTGCATAACAGAAAAAGGTTTTCCGAAGACTCAAGAAAAGTTAAAAAGAGAATAGTGACTGATATATGGTTAACACTGATCTAACTGTCTGGTGAGTAGATCGAGATTGTACTAGGTAGCCAGTCATCATTAATTTGAGTTGAAAGCATGCAGTATCCTTCAGTAACCCTAGGCAACCAGCATACTGTGGTCCACAGAGTCAGTAAACTCATTGTGAATGAGTACTGGGTGTAGAGAAGTCCTGGGAGAATGTTATGATAGGTACAGGATCTGGGAAAAATCGCCAGCTGACCTATCTGAGTTTTTTTTTTTCCTTGTAAATATTTTTCAACACCTCTAACCCAAATAAAAGGAAGTGCATCTTGTGAAAATTTATTATAATGTTTTATGTTGACCTCTTCTTTGCATTCATTTATTTTTCCCTTTATCCTAGATTTTGGGCATATATCTCTCTCACCTATTAGATTACAAATGTTTGAGAGTAAGATTTTACGTACATTATTTTGTGTATCTTTGTCTCTTCGGCCCTTCATACTATGGCTTGTACACCATAGCAAATAATAAATGTTTAATGAAGTGTAATTTGTTCCTAAATGAAATATAGTGTGATTTTACTTGACTTCTACTTTCAATATATTTTGCTTTATAGAATTTTTTTAAAAATGGAAACAACCTATTTCCACCTATTGTTTGGCATTATTTAAGAAAACAAGGTTAAAAGATATCGATATTTTAATCATTTAAAATATATTTGTTTTCTTCTTTTAACTTTTCATATCTGTGAAGTACTAAATCACCTCATAAATTTTCTGTAAATCTCCATTCAGTTTGGGATTATGTCTGCTTTGAGAAGAGAATTGCAACTTATCTGGATAAGGGAAGAAAGAACTCTTACAATGTTAGCTCTTGGGTGGAAATTAACTTTTAAAAATCACAGTGGACACAGGGTGATAACATTGTGCTCAAATTGGGAGCAAAACGTCCATTTTCTGAATGAATGAGAGACAATGACAATAATGAGAAATACATGACATTTGTATGCTAACCTGAAATTTGCAAACTGTTTTCCATGCATAAAGTCATCTGATCAAACTTTTATGTTATAAGGAATACTGGACTGTGAGGCAAGAATGTGGATTCTGTTCCTTATTCTGAAGTGATTATTAATCTTTATAACTTCTCAACACCTAGGGTATTTGTCTGCATATATTAGGTTGTTAAAAACGTTTTCTACTACTCATGTCTCAATTTTCTCAACGGTTAAATAAAAATATGGAAATAGATTATCAGGGACTGTCTTTTGCCTCTTTTTTGTATCCCCAGTACTTAAGAGAATGCCTGGCACAGAGTAGGCACTTGATAAGTTTTTATTGATTCTTTGCTTGATCAATGTTTCTTTCCACTAGTACAATTAAGATATTCTCAATGCAGTACTAGGGAATATCTACTATGATACTATGAAGCGATGAACGAATACTCTCAAGGGAAAAAAAAACTTCATACTTTAAGAAATAATTGCATAGCAAGTCAGAAAATTTCCAAATTGGAGGATACTTCAGTAGCTGTCTTTTTTCTAGCCAAAATCCTTTCTCAAATGTATAGTACTACATGTCTACGTAGTCATTCAGTCTTTTCTTAAAGACTCCAGTGAGTAGGAAACCACTGTTTCTGAAACCACTATTCAATATTAGGATTACAGAGGAATTATAGAATGATTAGAGAGTTTGTTTTGTTTTGTTTCTCCTTATACCAAGTCCAAACTTGTTTCTTGAAATTTCTACTGCTTTAAGGTCAAGCAAAATAAGTTTAATATTTTTTTTTCCATAATAAGTATTTTAAGTATTCAGTGGTAGCCAACATGGTATTCCACTCTCTTCTTCACCTAGCTACACTCACCAGGTTCAATTCTCTTTTACCATTAACTAATCCTTATATGAAATGAACTTGGGATTTATCTAGCTTTCTTTTTTCTGGACTCTGTTCAGATTTTCAATGGCCTTCATTATGTAGTACCTAGTAGGCACCCCATAGAATGTTATCCCAAGTTCCAATACTATGTGGGTTCACATCTACTCCAACACAACAACTCATAATGTTTGATGGAAATGTTTGCTTTTAACAGTTAATGAGAGGACATAATTAATTCTAATGAAAGGTATTTAGTAATATACCATAGTAAGAAAAGTACCAATGTAACATTTCTCTCTTATGTCTGGGACACACAATTCTTCCATCTATATAACTTCAAAAGAAATAATAGACATGTCTAAGGAATTCTTGTGCAGCTTCATGCTTGGGGGAATATTTGAGGCCAGGATATGTGAATAAATATGTTGAATGGTAATTCACATCCCCAGTAATGAAGGGAACTAACTTCAAATCATGTCATAAACTTACTGCTGCTAGATATGTTCTCTCCTGGTTTCATAGACTGTCAGTTCATGCTTTGCTGAATGTGTTGTCATGACCAAGTCAGCCTCAATTGGAAGAATGTCTTCAGATGCCTCCAGATATGGCCCAACTGGACATGCAACTCTGGAGTTCCTCACAGCTTACAATTTCTGGCTAAATCTGAAGTCTTTGGCCTTTGCCATATTGTACTCTTACAATGCATGTTCTAAGGTTGTTAACTTTTTCTTGCTTCTTTAGAAAAATACATATTCTTGTCTCAGTCTAAGGAACAACAAAAATTCTCCCTAGGAAGAAAATAGTGATAATAATGATTCTAAAAAATGATCTTATTCTTTACAGAGTCTTGGTTATGACTTCTCATTTCCAATAAGAATTCTTTTCCCCATTTACCAAACTCTCAGAACAAAGAACAGAGGCTCCTACTTAAATAGCTCCCTCAAATTGATGCTTTGAATTAAATCTCCTGGCCTGTGGTATCGATTATCTTTGGGTAACCTCATTTTAGTTTACAGTGATCATTTCATATACCACACCATTTTCTCTTCTCAGGATCAGTCCGCACGTAATAATGGTTTAGATGCTACTGTGATGACAAGTAAAATAAGACATTTTGCTATTTTTGTTTTAGTATAATCAAGTGACTCTGATTGAATTCTTCCCTGTATCAATCTTTACTAGGAGTACAGAAACAAAAGTTTCTTTAGCTTTAACTAGTATATGGATTTGTATTGGTAATTTTTTTTAATGTGATTAAATATCTTCCCCATCAATTAATAGGCCTGCCTATTAAGGGGAATTTGATTAGGGAGAATTTGTGGGAAGGCCCAAGTCTTTTGTTAATGAGGCACTAGTTCTCAAGGGTTGTGATGTCCTTTGACTCTAAAAAAGATATAAATACTCTGAGTTGAGGTTTTACTTTGGGAACTTACTGGAAGTGTTTGTTTAGCCAGATGAGGACAGTGGGAAGCCACTAAGAAGCCATTGGCTTTGAAAACTCATATGTTGGTGTTTCCCTCTCTGGTAACCATGATCAGACAGTTGGACCTGTCTGCTGATACAGACAGAAGAAGCTATGTCTGCTGTTTTTTGATTTCTCTGTATTTTCTTTGAAGTTCAGGGTGCTGACTCCCCTGAATTAGATGAATGATATATATGCTTGGTTAAAAAATGATTCATGTGCTTGATTTAAGTGATTGTTAACGCCTTGAAAGTTGCTTTCCTTTCATGAATGTAGACTTAAGAATATGTTATAGCAGGTTAACCTATGTATGTTGGGGTGCTCACTGTTTCAGTTGCTCACCCAGCAACAGTTAAAAGGTTCTGGTGTTTTCTCATTCTCTAACTCCTGCTCCTTTCTCCAAGGAGGTAATAGAAAGGCACAAAAGTAAAGCTCCCATGGTGGCAAAATCACTGTGCTACCGAAAAATCGGAAAGCTCTCTTTGTGGTGGCTAAAAACTGAAAATCAAGGGATGCCCACCAATTGGGGAATGACTGAATAAGCTGTGGTATGTGAATATAATGGAATATATTGTGCTATAAGAAATGATGAACAGGAACACTTCAGAGACACCTGGGAGGACTTATATGAACTGCCACTGAATGAAAGAAACAGAAACAGGAGAACATCTTACGCAGTAACAACCCCAGTGCATGAGGAATTTTCCTGGTAGACATAGCCAATCACAGCAATGAAAGGATCTAAAGCATTTCCAATGGATTCTTTAGGAAAAAGTCATCCACATCCAGAGAAAGAACTATGGAGCTGGATTGCAGAATGAAGGAGAATATTTTCTCTTGTGTTATGTTTTGTTTTGGTTTTTGTCATGGTTTCTCCCATTTATTTTAATTCTTCTATGCAACATGACCAATGTATTTAATAACAATCTCTGGAAGGGAGGAGGGAAAGAAGTGGGAAGGGGAGAAAAAATCTAAGACCTGTAGAAGTGATTATAGAAATCTGAAAACAAGGAAATTAATTTAAACAACTATTTGGAAAGCACAAGAATAAAGAATCTTTCCTCAGGAAAAAAAAAAAAAAAAGATATTCCCCACCCATTAATGGACCTGCCCATTAAGGGAAGTTTGATTAGGGGAGACTTGTTTTGTAGGGTGGCCCATAACTTTGATAATTTCTAATGATGTGTTGGTTCTCCAGGATTGTGGTGCTCTCTTCCTCAGAAAAGTGTATATATACTCTCAGGTGAGGTTTTGCTTGATGGCTTACTCTTTGGCATTTTTTATTTGGCCAGAAAATACTTTGTGTAGCTGCTAAGGAGATTCTTCCCTGGCTTTGAAAACCCAGATGTTGGTGCTACTGTCTCTGGTAATCAAGTATATATGTAATGGTCAAATAGTTGTATCTGTCTGTTGATCTGTGATGTTTGTATTGCTTATAGTTAGACAGTTGTAAGTCCTGTCTGTTGGTCTTTACTTCTCTGCTTGCATTTTCTGTGAATGTCACGGTGCTAACTTTTTCTCCATAACTAAGTGAAAGATATATGTAGTTGATTAAAGTAATTGTTGACCCTTTTAGAAAAAGAGATCTAAAAGTTGTATATTAGGCCCTACTGTGTATGCCAGGGTCCTTGCTGTTACATTTAGCTTCCTTGTCAAATACTGGTCATTGAAATAAATTATATAGCCTGTAAATCCTGAAAAAGCTTTGGAAATTATAGTTGTTGTAAAGTGTAATATGAAGATCTGAATAGAATGTTCTAGATGTGGTCTGTGTGTAGCATAGGAAATTAAGCCTGTCACCTAATTAAACTGAGAAAACTAACCTCTTAACCTAAAAGAGTCCTAAAAATACTACATGGCCCTAAAAACAGAAGTTATAGGCTATCTGGCTTAGTGAACTTGCATGCTGTTCGTTTTTTGCATTACAAAATAATCTATTTCCACCCTTTCTTCTTCTCCCTTTCTAATAAGTGAGATTTGGTCTAAATTAGATGGTTCTATACCAAGAAGATTAAAGTTGAAAAATTATCAAATTCCTTCCAACACGATTTTTCAATGGCTACATTCTCTATTTCAGACAATTATTTTTGCCACTAAATTATCTGGATAAATAGTTTAATTGCCCATTTCATTTAGTGTCATTATTTTTGTTGGCATAGGTGGAAATGGAACAAATTTTTCCGTGCCTTGATTAAATGGTGCTGGTGGATTTCATAGGGAAATTACTAAAACTTCAGCATATTATTAAAGGAGGTAGCAGAGAGGACTAAATAGTTGGCATACACAAACAAATAACAAGCAGCTATATAGTTAAATCATTCATGTAATTTGTTGTGAAAATGTACATTTCCTTGTTGAACATTGAATGAGATCAAGTAACTTGGCAAATAATTGATAAAAAATGTCAATATACTGTGATCTCAGTGTCTTGAAAACCAGTTTTTAAGTCTAAGTTTTTAAGTTTAATTTGTTAAAAAGAAAATGTAATAAGACAGTGCTCCTCCAATGTGAATGGCAATCTTCTTTCACCAACAAGATACATTGTAGTCTAAAAAAAAGTGGTTTCTTCAAGAGTTTCTTTGCCTACTTTCAAGAGTACTGTCCCCAAGCCCAGCAACATACCTGTAAAAATGACTCTAAACAAATTCTGGAGTTGCAGAACCCACAGAATGACCAAGTGAAGCAAATCTCCAGCCCAAGACAGCCTGAAAAGTCGGTGGGGAAGTGTGTATCACATGAAACTGGGGACAGGGTGCAGTCCAGTGTAGGCCTCTCAGGCCCATACAAAATGTGAGCAGGCCTTGGGGAGACAGAATCTCTCACACCTCTGGCACAAACTACAAGGTCAGTGGAAAAAGTCTGTGGGACCAATGTGGGAGAGTGGAGTGCTCTGGCCCCAGCCCCAGGGCAACTGAGTGGGGAGGGGATGAAGGAATCCATGGCAGCCATAGTAACAGCAGGCACAGAAACAGAGACTGTTTCTGAAACTCTAGACCCCACAGATCATGGGGCAATTGAGCACCTGACAGTACACCCCCCCCCCCCCACTCCCTTGGAAGCAGAGAACTACTTTGAAAAAGAGTTAGAAAGTTAAGTACATGGCTGTGGGAATGAGTAAAAGCAGGAAAAGAATCAGATTATAGATATTTTGGTGACAAGGAAGCCCAAAACATGCAAACAGAAGAAAACAAAGTTAAAACACCTTCATCAAAAGCCTCCAAGAAAAGTATGAATTGATCTCAGGCCATGGAAGAGGTCAAAAAGGATTTTGAAAATCAAGTAAGAGATGTAGAGCAAAAATTGGGAAAAGAAACGAGAGCGATGCAAGAAAATAATGAAAAAGAGTCAATTGCTAGCTAAAGGAGACCCCAAAAATGTTGAGGAAAATATCATTTTAAAAATAGTCTAGTCCAAATGGCAAAAAGATATGCAAAAAGCCAATGAAGAAAAGAATGTCCTACAAAGCAGAATTGGACAGATGGAAAAGGAGATCCAAAAGCTCACTGAAGAAAATAATTACTTAAAGATTAGAACAGAGCAGATGGAAGCTAATGACTTTGGGAAAACCAAGAAAATATAAAACAAAACCAAAGGAATGAAAAAAAAATAGCAGATACTGTGAAATATCTCATTGGAAAAACAACTGACCTGTAAAATAGATCCAGGAGAAACAATTTAAAAATTATGGGACTGCCTGAAAGCCATGATCTCTCATGTAAATATCAAGGAAAACTGCCCTGATATTCTAGAACCAGAGGGTAAAATAAATATTGAAAAATTTACTGATCACCTCTTGAAAAAGATCCAAAAAGGAAACCTCTTAGGAACATTGTAGCCAAATACCAGAGTTCCCAAGTCAAGGAGAAAATATTGCAACTGCCAGAAAGAAACAATTTGAGTACTGTGAAAATACAATCAGGATAACACAAGTCCTGTAACATGAAGGGAGCAGAGGACTTGGAATAAGATACTCCAGGAGTCAAAGGAACTAGGATTAAAACAACGAATCACCTACTTAGCAAAACTGAGTATAATAGTTCAGGGGAAAAATTGGTCATTCAATGAAATATGGGATTTTCAATCATTCTGGATGAAAAGACCAGAGATGAATAGAAAATCTGACTTTAAAACACAAGAATAAAGAGAAGCATGACAAGGTAAACAGGAAAGGTAAATCCTGAGGGATTTACTAAAGTTGAACTCTTTACATTCCTACATGGAAAGATAATGTTTGTAATTCTTGAAAGTCTTCTCAGTATTTGGGTAGTTTGAGGGATTATATACGTATTGACAGGGCATAGGGTGAGTTGAATAGGAAGTGATGGTATCTAAAAAAATAAAATCAGAGGTGAGAAAGGAATATATTGGGAGGAGAAAGAGAGAAAGAGAATGGGCCAAATCATCTTTCATAAAAGAAGAAAGAAAAGCCTTTCTCAATGGAGAAGAAAAGAGGTGAGATGAGAGGGAAAAATGAAGCTTACTTTTGTCATATTTGGCTTAAGGAGGGAATAACATGCACACTTATTTTGGTATGAAAATCTATCTTACACTACAGAAAATTAGAGAAGGGGATAAGTGGTGATTGTGGGGGATGATAGAAGGGAGGGCAAATGGGGGAGGTTAATTAGAAGTAAACACTTTTGAAGTGGGACAAGGTCAGAAGAGAGAATAGAATAAATGAGGGCAGGATAGGATGGAGGGAAATATAATTAGTCTTTCACAACATGACTTTTATGGAAGTTTTTGCGTAACTACACAAGTATAACCTACATTGAATTGCTTTCCTTCTCAGTGGGTATGGGTGCGGAGCGAGGAAGGGAGAGAAGTTGGAACTCAAAGTTTTAAAAATGAACATGAAACTGGGAAATAAGAAATGCAACTAATGGGGTATATACATCTACCTTGCTCTACAAGAAAATAGAAGAAATGGGGATAAGGGAGGGAAGGGAGGGGTGTGACAGAAGGGAGGGTAGATTGAGAGAAATGATAATCAGAATGCATGATGTCTTGGGTTGGAAGGAGTGGAGAGATAGGGTTAAAATCTAGAACTCAAAATCTTGTGGAAACTAAAAATAAATAAATTTAAAATTTAAAAAATTAAAAAAAGAATTTCTTTGCCTCGTTGATACCCCATTTGACTTCTGAAGTGACTATTAATTTCCCAGAAAAACAAACTCAATGTTCAAATATACTTTAATAGGTAATTTACTTGGTTTGATTTCAGGAATAGTTGGGAAAATGTCGTCTTAATCACCCAAGTGAATTCCTCTATATTCTTTTTTTTGCTAAACTTCTTGTGTAGAACAGAACTTCACATTTCACAATTAGAGACAGGACTTAAAATAAAGTAGTCTTTGAATACAAAATCTGTTGTATTAAGTTTATCCTGTGGTAGACGAATATATTTGGTATGAAGGAGACCAATTTTTGCATCCTTGAAGTTATTCAAAAAGAAGCCAGACAACAATTTGTTCATTATGGCAGAGTGACAATTCATTCAGCTTATGATTTAGAGTAGCTGAGTCACTGATATCCCTTCAAACTCTCAAATTCTGCAATTTTGTGAACCCATATAATGTCTGAATGATACAGGCATCAATGGAGCGAAGGAGCAATACAAGGAATGGGTGTTAAAAGAAACTTTCCTGAAGTTATATAAGGTTTTGTAGCTAGATCTAGATTTTTCCTGAACTTGAACTCCTTTCTAAAATTTAAGCTTTCCAAATGTATTAATTTCTGTATTAAAGTGGAAATGTAAGACTTCCAATTTGCAGTTTTCAATGAAATACTTAGATACTTCTTTTTGTATCACCAATATTGTCTAAATAGGATGGAGGAGGTGAATGAATAAAGCAAAAATAACTGATTTCATGTTAGGCCCATAGTTGTAAAACATTACATGACATTACAAATGTTCATGATTTGTCTCATAAATAGACATATTCATGAACTAATAAAATGTATGATTGCCTGATAGACTTTATAAAACTAGAATGCTATTAAAGAAAGACTTAATAATGGACAGTAAGTATGTTATCATAAAACTAACTCAGACAGCTTTGGAGACAATCAGGTTGGCCAAAAAAGATGACCTTTTTAGATCTAGCAATTTTAAGTGATCATTTATTAATCATGGATAGCAGCAGCAGCAGCAGTAGTAGCAGCAGTAGTAGTAGTAGTAACAGTAGTGTGTGTGTGTATGTGTGTGTGTGTGTGTGTGTGTGTGTATTTGTATAGTCCAGAATGAAAGCCATTCTGTGGGAGGAAGATCATAGAGGAAGAAAATCATAGAATCTTTGAAATGTTGGAGATTATGGACAACTGGAATAAGAGTAGGTCTTTCCTTTCTCCCCAACCCCCTCACACAACCAGAAAATATATCCAAAAACCAAGGAATGGAAAAAAAAACCAAGTAATTATAACTTGCAAACACATCAACCAGACTCTTATACTCCATGCAATGTTTGGTAATGACATCACCCCTATGAGTAGAGGAGAAGATACATTTCACATCTTCTGGAAATATTTTAGTAAATATGATTATAAATAGTTCCAATTTTGTTGCTGTTTCCATTTATATTTTGTAATCATGTATGTTGCATCATTAGTCCTGTTGAGATAGTTTTCAACACTCATTTCTGCAAGATATTGAGTTCCTAATTTTTTTCCCTTCTGCCCTTCCCTAACCCCTTCACCAGATAGCAAGGAATTTGATTTTTCACATTAGTCATATGGTGAAAGAAGAATCAGAACAAAAGGGAAAAAACGTGAAAAAGTAAAAAATGAAAATAATATGCTGCAATATGCATTTGGTCTCCATAGTTCTTTCTCTGGATGTGATTACCATTTTTCACTACGAATCTTTGGAAATGTCTTGGATCATGTTGCTGAGAAGAACTATCATAGCTGATTATAACATAATGTTGCTTTTGCTATGTACAATGATATCCTGGTTCTGCTCACTTCATTCAGCATCAGTTCATGAAACTCTTCCCAATATTTTCAGAACTGCACCTGCTCATCCTTTCTTATAGCACAATAGTATTCCTTTATATTTATATACCACAATGTAGTATATGTAAAGACACTCTTCATTTGATAGGGAATCTCTCAATTACCAATTCTTTGCAATAGCACAAAACATTCTTCAGATTTTTTTTGTCCATTTGGGGTGTTTTTAGTTTAGTTTTGTTTTTTATGATCTCTGGGATACAGACATAGTAGTGGTATTGCTAGATCAAAAGTACTTGACCATACTTCCAAATTGATCTCCAGAATGATTGAATGAATTAACAACTCCACCAACAATGCATTAGTGTTCCAACTTTTCCACAACTTTTTCAGAATTTATCATTTACCTTTTGTGTCATATTAGCCATCATATTAGTCTGATAGGTGTCATGTGGTAACTCACAATTGTTTTAATTTGCATTTCTGTCATCAGGAGTGATTAAAGGAAATTTTTCATATCACTGTTAGATAGCTTTAGTTTCTTCATCTGATAACTGTCTGTTTATATGCTTCGACCATTTATCAATTCAGGAATGATTTGTATTCTCATGAATATGATTCAATTCTCTATTTTTTACAAATGAAACTTTTGGCTACACAAATTGTTTCTCAACTTCAAGGTTCCCTACTAATCTTGGCTACATTTGCTTTGTGCAAAATCTTTAAATTTAATGTAATCAAAATGATCAATTTTGTATTTCATAATGTTCTCTATCTCTGGTTTGATCTTAAATTCTTCCCTTCTCCTTAAGTCTCACAGGTAAACTAATCTTTACTCACCTAATTTTCATAAGCTATCATCATTTATGTTTAAATCATGTACCCATTTAGACCTCATCTTGGTACAGTGTCTTAGACATTGGTCTATGCCTAGATTCTGCCATACTATACTCCATTTCCTAGAAGATTTTATACATTGAGTTGTTATCCCAGAAGCTACAATCTTTGGGGTTATCAGACAGTAGACTACTGTAGTCATTGACTACTGCGTTTTGTGTATCTAATCTATTCCCCTGATCCACTGCTCTATTTCTTAGCCAGCACAATAAAGTTTTAGTGATCGCCACTTTACAACAGTTTTAACTAGACCACTTTGCTTTGGATTTTTTAAATTAATTCCCTTAATGGTTGATATTTTGTTCTTCCAAATGAATCTTTTAATTATTTTTTTCCAGCTCTGTGAAACATTTTTTTGGTATTTTCATTGGTAGGGCACTGAATAAGTATATTAATTTAGGTAGAATTATAATTTTTTAAATTATGTTAGGTGAGCCAATCCATGATCAATTAATACTTTTCCCATCATTTACATCTGACATTATTTTACTAGTGTTTTGTAGTTGTGTTCATATACTTCCTGAGTTTGCCTTCTCAGGTAGACTCCCAAATCTATTATCTTATGTGCAATTATTTTAGATGGAATTTCTCTTTCTCTTTCTTGCGGCTGGACTTCACTGTTAAAATATAAAAATGCAGAAGACGTATGTGGATGACATACTGTAACTTTGCTAAAGTTTTTAATTGGATGAAGTTTTTTTTTTATTTGATTCTCTAGGATTTTCTAAGTATAGCTTCATATCATCCACAACGAGTGATAGTTTTATTTCTTCATTTTTTTCTAATTCTTTCAATTACTCTTTCTTCTCTTATTGCCATACCTCATATTTCGATTACAATATTGAAAAATTGTATGATAATAGACATCCTTGTTTGACCCCTGATCTTGTTAAGAACACTTCTTGTTTATCCCCATTACCTATGATACTTGCCAATACTTTTAAACAGATGCTGCTCCTCACTTTAAGGAAAAGTCAATTTATTCATATGTTCTCTAGTGTTTTTAAAAGTAATAGGTGGAGCATTTTGTCAAAATCTTTTTCTGCATTTAGTGAAAGAATCATGTGATTAATGTATTTTTTTTTATTGATACGGTCAATTACACTGAGAGTTTTCCTAATATTGAACCATCTATGCATTCCTGATATAAATCCTACCAAATCATAGTCTATTACCTTCCTGATAAATTGTTGTAATAACTTGTCAGTATTTTATTAAATTTTGGCAAAAATTTTCATTGTGGAAATTGGTCTGTAATTTTCTTTCTCTTTTTGCTCTTCCTGATTTAGATATCAGTACAGTATTTCTGTCATAAAAAGAATTTTGGGGGGGCAGAGCCAAGATGGCTGAGTAGAAAGATGCAAATACACATAGCTCCGAACCCACAACCCATACAACATCGGTATAAAGTAACTCAAGGCAAATTCTGGAGCAGTGAGGCCACAGAACAGTGAAGAGAAGGAGATTTTTGTTCCTGAGGGACCTGCAAACCTCTTGCAAAAGGTCCGTCGCGCTGCAGATGCAGAGCCCAGCCCAGCCCAGACCTGCTGCGGCCCCGGCACCAAGAGAAACAGACCTGAGGAGGCTTCAGGGACGGGATCTCCAGCGGCCGCACAAGTCCCTCCACCCACAGGCGGGTCCAGAGGGGAGTGGGGTGCCCCCATAACTTGGGGCCCCCCCCGGGAGGTAGAGGCTGGGAGGCGGCTGCACACTGGGGCTCCCCAAGCAGGTGGGAGCCTGGATCCATTGTTGAAGATCTGTGCATAAACCCTTTGAGGGAACTGAGCCTGAGAGGCGGCCCTGCCCCAACCTCAGCACCTGAAGTTAATCTCACACTGAATAGCAGCCCTGTCCCCGCCAAAAGCCCTAAGGCTGGAAGCAGCATTTGAATCTCAGACCCCAAACGCTGGCTGGGAGGATCAGGAGGCGAGGTAGGTGTGAGGAGAATATTCAGAGGTCAAGTCACTGACTGAGAAAATGCCCAGAAAAGGGAAAAGAAATAAGACTACAGAAGGTTACTTTCTAGGTGAACAGGCATTTCCTCCCTGCCTTTCTGATGAGGAAGAACAGTGCGTACCATCAGGCAAAGACACAGAAGGCAAGGCTTCTGTGTCCCAGCCCACCCAATGGGCTCAGACCATGGGACAGCTCAAAAAGAATTTTGAAAATCAAGTTAGAGAGGTGGAGGAAATGCTGGGAAGAGAAATGAGAGACATGAAGTCAAAGTATGAACAACAAATCAGCACCCAGCTAAAGGAGACCCAAAAAAATGCTGAAGAAAATAACACCTTGAAAAATAGGCTAACTCAATTGGCAAAAGAGGTTCAAGAAGCCAACGAGGAGAAGAATGCTTTCAAAAGCAAAATTAGCCAGATGGAAAAGGAGATTCAAAAACTCACTGAAGAAAATAGTTCTTTCAAAATTAGAATGGCACAGATGGAGGCTAAGGACTTTGTGAGAAAGCAAGATATCACAATACAAGCCCAAAAGAATGGAAAAATGGAAGATAATGTGAAATATCTCATTGGAAAAACAACTGACCAGGAAAATAGATCCAGGAGAGACAATTTAAAAATTATGGGAGTACCTGAAAGCCACGATCAAAAAAGAGCCTAGACATCATCTTTCATGAAATTATCAAGGAAAACTGCCCTGAGATTCTAGAACCAGAGGGCAAAATAAATATTCAAGGAATCCACAGAACACCGCCTGAAAGAGATCCAAAAAGAGAAACTCCTAGGAACATTGTGTCCAAATTCCAGAATTTCCAGGTGGAGGAGAAAATATTGCAAGCAGCTAGAAAGAAACAATTCAAGTATTGTGGAATTACAATCAGGATAACACAAGATCTAGCAGTCTCTACATGCCCTTCGATCATGGAATAGGATATTCCAGAAGTCAAAGGAAGTAGCACTAAAACCAAGTATCACCTACCCAGCAAAACTGAGTATAATACTTCAGGGGAAAAATTGGTCTTTCAATGAAATAGAGGATTTTCAAGCATTCTTGATGGAAAGACCAGAGCTGAAAAGAAAATTTGACTTTCAAACAAAAGAATGAAGAGAACCAGGAAAAGGTGAGCAGCAAAGAGAAGTCATAAGGGACTTACTAAAGTTGAACTGTTTACATTCCTACATAGAAAGACAATATTTGTAACTCTTGAAACTTTTCAGTATCTGGGTACTGGGTGGGAGTACACAGACACACATGCACATACGCACACATACATAGAGACAGAGTGCACAGAGTGAATTGAAGAGGATGGGATCATATCTTAAAAAATAAATGAAATCAAGCAGTGAGAGAGAAATTTATGGGGAGGAGAAAGGGAGAAATTGAATGGGGCAAATTATCTCTCATAAAAGAGGCAAGCAAAAGACTCATTAGTGGAGGGATAAAGAGGGGAGGTGAGAGAAAAACATGAAGTCTACTCTCATCACATTCCACTAAAGGAAAGAATAAAATGCACACTCATTTTGGTAGGAAAACCTATCTTACAATACAGGAAAGTGGGGGAGAAGGGGATAAGCAGGGTTGGGGGCATGATAGAAGGGAGGCCATGGGGAGGAGTGTGCAATTTGAGGTCGACACTCATGGAGAGGGATAGGATCAAAAGAGAATAGAAGTAATGAGGGACAGGATAGGATGGAGGGAAATATAGTTAGTCTTATACAACACAACTATTATGGAAATCGTTTGCAAAACTACACAGATTTGGCCTATATTGAATTGCTTGCCTTCCAAAGGGAAGGGGTGGAGAGGGAGGGAGGTAAAGAACTTGGAACTCAAAGTGTTAGGATCAACTGTCGAGTAATGTTCTTGCCACTAGGAAATAAGAAATACAGGTAAAGGGGTATAGAAAGCTATCTGGCCCTAAAGAACAAAAGAGAAGACGGAGACAAGGGCAGAGAGGGATGATAGAAGAGAGAGCAGATTGGTCATAGGGGCAATTAGAATGCTTGGTGTTTGGGGGAGAGGGGATAAAAGGGGAGAAAATTTGTAACCCAAAATTTTGTGAAAATGAATGTTAAAAGTTAAATAAATAAATTTAATAAAATAAAAATAAATAAATAAATAAATACAGATAGCCAACCATAATAAATAAATATAAATGTTAAAAAAAATAGAATTTGATAAAACTCCTTTGCATAAATTCCCAAATAGTTCGCACAATATTGGAATTAATTGTTCTTTGAAAGCTTGATAGAATACACTTGTAAATCCATCTGGCCCTAGAGATTTTTTCTTAGAGAGTTCATTGATGACTTCTACAATTTTTTTTTTTTTGTAAAATGGATTTAAGTATGTTATTTCCTCTTCTGTTAATTCTGTTAATCCAGGCAATGCATATTTTTAGAAATATACACCTGTTTCACTTAGATTATCAGATTCACTGACATACATACATATCATTTGTTATTTAATTTGGGATTTCTAGTTTGTTGGGTTTTTTTAGCCTTTTTAGTTCTCTGTATATCATTTATCTCTTTTCTCTATTTTATTCATGTAAACATTTAGAGATATAAAATTTCCCTGAAGAACTGTTTTGGCTGCATCTCATGAGTTTTGGTTTGTTGGTATGCTTGGTATTTTGTCTAGTTATTGTCATTCTCTTTGATGAAATTATTGTTTCTATGATTTGTTGTTTAACCCACTCTTTTTTTTAGGATTAGATTATTTACTTTCCAGTTATTTTAGAATATCTTTCTACGGCCCTTTATTACATGTAAGTTTTATTGCATCATGATATGAAAAACGGTGCAATAATATTTTGACTTTTATGCATTGGATTGTGAGGGTTTTATGTCCTAATGCATGTTCAATTTTTAAGTGTCATGCACCAGTGAAAAAGGTATAATTCTTTCTATTCCCATTCAAATTTCTCCATTTTTCTATCACATCTAACTTTTCTAAAATTCTATTCACTCCCTTCACTGTCTTCTTGTCTATTTTGTGGTTAGATATACCTAGTTCTGAGAGACAGAGGTTGCACTCCCTACTACTACGGTTTTGCTGTCTCTTTCTTCCCATAACTCATTTAACTTCTCTAAAAATTTTGATAATATACCACTTGGTATATATATGTTTAATACTGATATTACTTCACTGTCTATAGTAACTTTTTAACAGGATATAGTTTCCTTCCTCATCTTTTAAGTAGATCTTTTTTTTGCATTTGCATTTTCTGAGATCAGGATTGCTACCCTTGCTGGTTATTTTCTCACTGAAACATAATATTATCTGCTCCAACAGAAAAACTTTATTCCATGTGTATCTTTCTACTCCACATGAGCTTGTTGCGAACAGCAATATTGTAGGATTCTAGGTTTTTATCTACTCTTTTATCCACTGCTTTTTACAAAGAGTTCATCCTATTCACATTCATAGTTATGATTACTGTGTATTTCTTTCGAGCCTATTTTTTCTCCCTATTAGTAATTATCTCTCTCCATTTACGCCATTCCTCCTCACCAGTGTTTTGCTTCTGACCACTGCCTCCCTCAGTCTGCCTTCCTTTCTATCTGTTCTTCCCTTTTCTTTCCCATTCCCCTCTTATTTCTGCCTTCCCTTCTGTACTCCCTTCTTCAGTTCCTCCTTTCTTTTCCTACTTTTCTATAGGATAAAACAAATTTCTATACCAAACTGACAGTATGTGTTATTCCCTTTTGAACCAAATCTCAGGAGAGCAAATTTCAATAATGGGCTCATCCTCCATTATTTCCCTCTACTGTAATAGGTCTTTTGAGCATCTACGTGTGATTTGCCCTATACTGCCCCCTTTCCCCTTCTCTAAGTAAAATCTTTGCTTATCCCTTTTTTTGTTGTATCATCACAGCAAAGTTAATCTGTACCCAGACTCTATAGTTCTATTTCAGGGCCATTTTCCAAAGATAATTTCTTGAAAGCTCCTTGTCCAGGCTCTTTTTCAGATTATGATCTTCAGGTACTATAATATTTCTTAGATTATTTCTCCTCAATCTATTTTCCAGATCAGTTATTCTGCCGAAGGGCATTTTACATTTTTCTTCTTTTTTTCAATCTTTTGATTTTCTTTGACTGATTCTTGGTGTCTCACACAATGAAAATATGAAATTTATTTTGTCAAAACACAAAATAGCTTTCACTGCTCCAAGTGCGATTTTAAAGAAATTATTTTCTTCAATTTGGTTTTGTATCTCCTTTTACATTCTCCCAGTTGAACTATTAAAGCTGTTGCTTTCTTCAGCGAATTTTTTTTCAATTTCGCAAATTCTATTTCTTAATGAATTTTTATTTTAGTCAATTTTTTTCTGCCTTTCCCAAGCTGTTGACTTTTTTTTTTTCATAAGTCTCCTATTTAAATCATTTCTTTTCCCAATTTTTCTGGTACTTCTCTTACTTGATATTTAAAAATTTTTGGAGCTCTTCAAAGAGGAATTTTTGGGTTTGAAACTAATTCATATTCCCCTTTGAAACTTAAAATGTAGACTTGACATTCATGACATTTTTTAAGTTTGTGTTTTGATCACACCTGCCCCCATAGTAATTTTCTATGGTCAAGGTTCTTTTTCTATTTCTTACTCATTTTCAGTCTCTTTTGTCCATTTTAAGGTTCAGTTCTTCTCCTGGAGGACAGGGGAATTTTATCCCAATCTTCTTATCCTGGGGGCCAGCGAGCTGGTAAATGGCTTTCTGTGCTAGGGCCTCAGGTCAGTTTGTCCACTGCACTGAGAGTGATCCAGTATAGATGCTCCTGTTTTTCCAGGATTCCAGGGCTCACAATTTGCCTTCTGCAGTGGTGCTAGAAGCATTACAACTGGCCTACTGTGTTGCAAGTTTGCTGAGGCAGAACTGAGGGGCCTTGGTTGCTGATTTGTGCTGTGACTGAGAGGCTCCTGCTGGCTTGCCAAATACAACTTGTGCCTGACTGTTCTTCCTTTTACCCAAGTGAGGCAGACCTTTCTTGAAGTCTTTCTAAATTATCTCAAGCTAGAAAATTGTTTCATTCTGACTTTTTGTGGGTTCTGTTATTCTAGAATCTGTTTAGAAGCTTGATTCAACACTGTTTCTGAGAGAAACTGGGGAAAACACAAGCAACTTCCAGATTTCTGTCTACTATCTTGGTTCTGCTTCTCTTATTCATGTTTCATAAACAGTAATATTACATTACAATACTTCCCTGCTCATTCTTTTATATTTTTCTAGTAAGTTCTCACAGTTTTCCTTTAACTGATAGCTGTGTCTTTACAAATTGTTTCAATCTCAGGTTTCAAAAAGATGGGTAAAAAAACTTTTTTGTGTGTGTTTTTGTTTTTTTCTTTTTTGTTTTGTGAGCATAAAATCATGAAGTAAGACATGAAAACTGTAGGACTTATGGCACATGTAAGCTATATCTAAAAAAGTTTCTTCCAGTATACTGAGACATGAATAGAAGGGACTACATATCCTCATAATACTCTTATCAATAAATTAGGATATCATCTCTGGAGTGAGCCAAACAGTTTTGGTTTTGTGTTTCAATTTTAATGACTAGAAAAGTGTGAGGAAAACTATAGGTGCCTAATAAATCCTTGTGAATTTATTTTTTAAACCACTTAGTTATTTTCCATGTTGACAGAATAACAAAAAAAGAAAATGTTAAGATTAGTTTCTCCATTCTTATTTGATAAGACATATACCTTGATCTCCATCCCCTTGTTGACCTTGACGAGCCCAGAGAATATCTCCCCAGGAAAAACCCTGGAACAATGGGAGCAGCAGAATGGGTAAACAGACTCAGCCCATGTGGCTAGAAAGATCACTAAGGAGGGTTCCTCTTCCTGTGGATGAAGGGGACCAATACTAGATCAGACCTGTCCTAGACAGTCCCAGCTCAACAAACCAGGAGAAGATTTTGAGCCCAGGGATGTGAAGCAAGCAACTTCCAACACCAGGACCCAGGTGTGCCTCAGCATTCCAACGGAATCAGGAAGACACTAAGGCAGATGGGATCCCCAACCATTGAACTTGACTATGGTGTGGCCCAATAGAGGAGACATCATGTGTCCAGATCACACTTCCACCACACTTAACAGAGCTAGCTTCAGGGAAACTGTGGGGAAACCCCAAAAGACTTTACTTGGCCTCTGCTTTCCAACACCAACCAGCTCAACATGAGGTGAGCTGCAGCATTTTAGCTTCTAGCTAAAAGAGCCAGAGGCCACAACACACAAAGTCTCAAGTTTTAGGCACAAGAACTGTGGCACAGAGCTCCCTGTGCCTGAGATGAAGAGATCTACTTTAAAAGTAAGTAAAAGGATTATTATCATGAGTAAGAAACAAAGCAGAAAAGAAAAGAACATAGAATCTTTCTATGGGTACAAGGACCAAAACACAAATACTAAATAGGTCAGCATTGAGTCTGTACATCCATCTGAAATTTCAGAAGGGAATATGAGCTGGTCTGAAGCACAAAGATCCTTCTAGGAAGAGGACAGACAGGATTTTAAAACCAGAATTAGAGAAATTGAAGAAAAGCTGAACAATAATTTTAAAAATATGAAAAAAGAAACCACAGAGTAATCGTAAAGGATAATTGGACAAACAGAAAAGGAAGTACAAAGACTAATTGGAGAAAATAATTCCTTAAAAGGAAAAACTGGACAGATGGAAAAGGAGATGCAAAAGTTAACTGAAGAAAACAATATGATAAAAAATAGAATCAGGGAAGTAGAAGCTAATGAATCTATGAGACATCACGAATCAGTCAAACAGAATCTAAAGAATCCAAAGACAGAAGAAAATGTAAAATATCTCATTGGAAAAACAACTGACCCGGAAAATAGATCTAGGAGAGAAAATATGAGGATTATTAGTCTACTGGAAAGCCATGATGAAAAAAAAAGAGCCTGGAAAATATCATCCAAGAAACAATCAAGAAAAAATGCCCAGAAGTCCTAGACTTAGAGGACAAAATAATCCTCCAAACAATCCACCATTCACCTCCTGAAAGGGACCCCATACTAAAAACACCAAGGAATATCGTTGCTGAATTCCAGAACTATTAAGTGAAGGAGAAAATATTGCAAGCAGCCAGTAAGAAACAATTCAAATATCCAAGAGATACAGTCAGGATCACACAGGACTTTGCAGCTTCTACATTAAAAGTTCAAAGGAATTTAAATATGATATTCCATAAGGCAAAAGAACTGGGACTACAAGCGTGGATTAATTACCAAGCAAAGTTGAACATAATATTTCAGGCAAGAAGATGGGAATTCAATGAAATAGGGATTTTCAGACCTTCCTGAAGAAAAGGTCAGTACTCAGAACAAAATTTACTCTTCAAACACAGTTATCAAGAGAGGCATAAAAAGAAAAACAAGGAGAAATCAAAAACAAACTTTTTACTCAATATGGGTAAATTGTTTACAGCTCTATAAGGGAAGAGGATAATTGTTAATCTTGAGAGCTGTAGATTTATTATGAAATGTAAAAGTGACATACATAGATAGATGGTGTAGGTATAACTTAAATTATGTGATGATAACAAATGTCATTTAAAGGTGCAAAGGGATTGTAATGGGATATGTGAAAAAAAGGAGGCAGAAAAAAATAAACTCCCTCACAGGAAGAGGAACAATATATATTACACTAGAGGGAAAGAGGGAAGGAAGATGAGCACTGTTTGAGAGGTGTTCACATCTCATTGGATTCAAGGAGGGTACAACAAGCTCAATTAAGTATAGACAAAACATTTAGATCTATAAGGAGCAGAAGGGGAAGGGGGATTAAAAGGGAGAGGGGTTGAAAGAAGGGAGTGAAAACTGAGGTAGGCTGTGGTTAAAAATTAAAACTCTATTGTGGACAGGAAGGAAGGAGGGAAAACTAAAAGCATAAACAAGTAGAAAGGGGAAGGAGGGAAAGACAGGTAGTAATCATCAGCTGTGAATGTGAATGGGATGAACTCTCCCATAAAATGGAGACAGATATCAGAATGGATTAAAAGCCATAATCCAACAATATGTTGTTTACCAGCAACATATTTGAAATGGGGGCATGCTGGGGATGGAAGCTCAATTCCAGGTGGACAGTCTCGGGCGGGTAAAGGTGGGAACTTCTAAATCTTAGAGTTCTCACGAGACCCCCCAGGAAACGGCTGGGAATCGAGGTGAACCGAGCTATCTCGTGTATTTCCGCCTCTTCCTGTGAGAGACGTGATGGGAGAGAGCTCTCCCCGCCCTCGAGATTGTCCCGGATCTGGGCACACTATTGTTATCTAACAGCATGGTATTCAGATGCAAACTATGCGGCTGGAGAGCTTAAGTAGGATCAGGAAAGCCTGAAAGCGCTCTTGGGCGGAGGGGCCACGTGTGAGGACAACAAGGCTCTGCTTTTCCTCTCTCCTCTCTTCCCTCCCCCTCTCTCCCCACTTATACTTCTACTTCCAATCTCTTATTGTAAGATCTTTGCCTCCTTGGGAGATTCTTCGCTCCCTCCTAAGGAAGAATTCCCCTGCACTTGTAACTAGACCCTGAAATAAAGCTCAACCTTTGTTCGACTCTGGAACGTCCTTTCTCTCATACGAGCATCCAGTTTGGCCAACCGAAGACCTCAGGAGGTGAGGTAAGAAGACTCGGGTAGCCCTCAGGCCTCTAAGCCTGACAGGGACATACACACAGGGTAAAGGTAAAAGGCTGGAGCAGAATATTTTGTGCTTCAGTTAATGTAAAAAAAAAAAAAAGTAGGGGTAGTAACCCTAATCTCAGCAAAACAAAAGCAGAAACAGATCTAATCAAAAGAGATAAGGAAGAAAACTATATTCTGCTAAAAATCACCACAGAAAATGAAACAATTTCATTACTAAACATATATGCTCCAAGAAGTTTAGCATCCACATTCGAAGAGGAGACGTTAAGAAAGTAATGGGAAGAAATAGACAGCAAAACTATACTAGCAGGAGACCTCCATCTCCCACTTTCTGAACTTCATAAATCTAAATCAAAATAAATAAGAAAGAAGTTAAAGAGTTGAATAAAACTCTGAATAAGGTAGACATGATAGATCTCTGGAGAAAACTGAATGAGGACAGAAAGGAATATTCCTTTTTCTTAGTGTTACATGGCACATATACAAAAAGTGACCATGTAGTAGGCCATAAAATCTCATAGTCCAATGTAGAAAAGCAGAGATGTTCAATGCATCCTTCTCAGGTCATAACACAGTAAAACTTATATTCAATCAAAGGCCATGTAAATATAAACCAAAAATTAATTGGAAAATAAACAAGCTAATCCTAAAGAAAGAATGGGTTAAACAACAAATTATAGAAACAATGAACAACTTCATTCAGGAGATGACAATAATGAGAAAACCTACCAAATCTAATGGGATACTGCAAAAGCAGTTGTTAGAGGAAGTTTTATATCTTTGAATGCCTACATGAATAAAATAGAGAAAAAGGAGATCAATGAATAGGGCATACAGCTGAAAAAGCTTGAAAAAGAACAAATTGAAAATCCCCAAGCAAATACCAAATTATAAATACTGAAAACCAAAGATGTGATTAATCGGACTGAAATTAAGAAAAGTATTGAACTAATAAATATAACGAAGAACTGGTTTTGAGAAAAACCAATAAAATTGATAAACTTTTGTTTAATTTGATTAAAAGAAAGAAAGAAGAAAACCTAATTACCAATGTCAAAAATCAAAAGGGTGAACTAATCTCCAATGAGGAGGGAATTAAAATAATATTTAGAAATTACTTTGTCCAACTGTGTGCCCATAAGTTGGACAATCTAAATGAGATGAATGATTATTTTAAAAAACATAAATTGCCCAGATTGATAGAAGAGGAAGTTGACTACTTAAACCTTTCTCAGAAAAGGAAATTGAACAAGTCGTAAATGACCTCCCTAGGAAAAAGTCTCCAGGGCCAGATAAATTTACAAGTGAGTTCTATTAAGCATTTAAAGAATAGTTAATTTCAAGACTATGTAGACTCTTTGGGAAAATTGCTGAAGACGGAGTCCTACCAAACTGGATTTATGATACAAAAAACAGAGAAGGAAAATTACAGAGCAATTTCTATATTGAATATAGATGCAACAATTTTAAATAAGATATTAGCAAAAAGAGTACAACAACTTATAATGAGAATAATACATTATAATCAGGTAGAATTTATACCAGGAATAATATTGGACAGACTGGTCCAACATTAGACAAACTATTAGCATTATTGATCATATCAGCAACAAAACTAACATAAACCACGTGATGATCTTAATAGATGCAGAAAAAGCTTTGGACAAAATACAACACCCATTCCTACTAAAAACAGAGGAAAGCATTGGAATAAATAGATTTTTCCATAAATAATAAGCAGTATCTACCTAAAACCATCAGCAAGCATTAAATGCATTGGGGACAAGCTAGGTGCATTCCCAATAAGATCAGGGTGAAAGAAGGATATCCATTATCACCACTGTTATTCAATATTGTATTAGAAAGGCTAGCTATAGCAATAACAGAAGAATAATATTGAAGGTATTACAATAGGCAAAGAAGAAACTAAGTTATCACTCTGTGCAGATGATGTCATGATATACTTAGATAATCCAAGAGAATCAAGTAAAAAACCACTTAAGTAATAAATAACTTTGGCAAAGTTACAAAATAAATCCACATAAATCATCCACTTTTCTACATATCACTAATAAAGCCTAACAGCAAGAGACAGAAAGAGAAATCCTATTTCAAGCTTTGGTAGACAGTATAAAATATCTGGGAGTCTACCTCCCAAAACAAACCCAGGGACTATATGAACACAATTACAAAACACTAGTCACACAAATAAAGTCAGATCTAAGCATATGGAAAAACATCAATTTCTCTTTGGTAGGTGGAGCTAATATAATAAAAATGACAATTTTACCTAAATTAATTTACTTGTTCAGTGCCATGCCAATCAAACTATTAGATAATTATTTTCTAGAGCTAGAAAATATAATATCAATATTCATCTGGAAGAACAAAAGGTCCAGAATATCAGGGGAACTAATGAAAAGAAATGCCAGGGCAGGTGGACTAGGACTACCACATCTCAAATTTTATTGTAAAGCAGCAATCATCAAAACCACTTTGTACTGGCTAAGAAACAGAGGGGTAGACCAGTGGAATAGGTTAGGTACTCAAGACACAGTAGTTAATGAATATAGTAGTCTACTATTTGATAAGCCCAAGGACTCCAGCTTCTGGGATAAGAACTCACTATTTGCGAAAAAATCATGAAACAAATGGATAACAGTGTGGTGTAAACTAGGCATAGACCAATGCCTGACACCTTACATGCAAATAAAATCCAAATGGTACATGATCTAGGTATAAAGATTGATACTGTAAACAAATTAGGGGAGCAAAGAATAGTATATCTTTAGATTTATGGAGAATTGAGAAATTCATGACCCAACAAGAGATAAGAGAACATTATGAAGTGCAGAATGGATAATTTTGATTACTTTAAATTGAAAAAATTTTGTTCAAAGAAACCTAACGAAACCAAGATTAGGAAGGAAGTAGAAAACTGGGAAAGAATTTTTGCAACTATTGTCTCTGATAAAGGCCTCATTTCTAAAATATATAGAGAACTGAGTCAATTGTACACTAATACAGGTCATTTCATAATTGATACATGGCCAAAGGATATGAACATGGAATTTTAAGAGGAAGAAATTAAAGCCATCTATAATCATATGAAAAAATGCTTTAAATCACTATTGATTAGAGAGATACATATCAAACCAACCCTGAGGTACCACATCACACCTATCAGATTGGATAGCATGACAAAATGGGAAAGTGGTCAATGTTGGAGAAGATGTGGTAAAGTTGGAAAGGTCGTTCGTTGTTGGTGGAGCCATGAGCTTATACAATTATGGCAAGCTATTTGGAACTATGCTGAAAGGGCTACAAAAATATGCATACCCTTTGACTCAGCAATATCATTTCTGGAATTCTATCCTAAAGAGATCATAGAAATGTGAAAGGCTCCCACATGTACAAAAATATTTTTAGCATCTCTCTTTGTGGTGGCCAAAAACTAGAAATCAAGGAGAAGCCCATCAATTGTGGAATGACTTAACACTATTGGAGAATGGCTTAACAAGTTGTGGTATATGAATATAATAGAATGCTGTTGAGCTATGAGACATGATGAACAGGAAGACTTCAGAGAAGCCTGAAAAGACTTATGTGAACTGATGCTGAGTGAAAGGAGTAGAACCAAGAGAATTTTGTAAACAGCAACAAGCACAGTGTGGGAGGTATTTTTCTGATAGACTTAGTACTTCATTGAAATGCATGGACTTAAAAAATTTCCAATGGACTCTTGAGGCAAAACACCTTCCACATCCAGAACAAGAACTATGGAATTGGATCACAGATAGAAACAGACCATTTTCTTTTTTTATTATGTTATGTTTTGTTTTGTTTCATGGTTTCCTCCATTCATTTTAATTCTTCTATACAACATGCATTTAGTAGGACTGTACATGTCCAACCTATATAAGAGTGTATACTGTCTCAGGGAGGGAGTGGGGAAGAAGGGAGGAATAAGGGGAGGGGGGTGGAAAAAATCTAAGATATATGGAAATTATTGTTGAACACTGGAAACAAAATAATTCAATTTACAAAAAAGCTATGCCTTGGGGAAAGGGGAAAGGAGAAAGAAATAACATGTATCTGAAAGTATTATAGCTTGAGAAAAGAGATATAGTAGGCAAAGAGGTGGTTTAAAAGATTTTATGACCACAGTTTTATATTGAAGGCAAGTATTCAAAGTTTGGTTGGAATATTTTTCAAAAGATTTTAATCCTTGAAAACTCACAGGCATTTTCCCAGGGAAATATCATTGTAAATGATGGTTTTGAATACAAGTTATTTCATAAAAGCCTCTTTATTGTTTCACACATATTAAATACTACACATGTTTAAATAATTATAGATTTATATAAATTACATAAATCACATAATTTTATGTAATTATATGAGCAATTATATAAAACTCTGTTCAGTTAGATGGCACAGTAGATTAAGTGCCAGTACTAGAGTCAGGTACACGCATCTTCTTGAGTTCAACTCTGGCCTCATATATTTCCTAGGTATGTTACTAGGCAGTTTACTTAAACCTGGGCCTCAGTTTCTTCATCTATAAAAGAACTAGGAAAAGAAATGTCGATCTTCTTCTATACCAGTATCTTTGCCAAGGAAACCCCAAAAGGGGTCATGATGAGTTGGATATGAATGAAATGAGTGCACAACAAAGCAATAAAACAATAGTTACCCTTTTTGGGGAGTCTGAGGAGGGTCGAGAACTATGATTTCACTAGAAAAGTGTCAATATTACTGAGGTAATTCCCTCCAGTGCAGTACTGCTGCAAGTTTAAGAAATTCACTTAGGGTTTCACAGTGAATATATTTTCAGAAAAAATACTTTATTATTTATCTTCTGCATGCTGACTAGATCACTATTTTCTCTCCCATGTTTTTAACATTAGTAGCTAAACCAATGTGTGTCATGGGAGAGGGAAGTAAGACTATAATACTTTAAAATTATGTCATTTTAACTGTAATCTTTACTTAACTGAACACATAGCAAAAAAAAAAAGAATGCTAAAATATAAACTAGAAACATCAAAAGTCATCTTTTGAACATGAAACTGAAATTTTTTAACGTAATGCTTCTTCTTCCTTCTAGGGATATAAACTTTGATTTCAAAATATATCCTGTTTCATTATTTCTCTTTGTGCAGTTGCTAAGTGATTTGATATCCTCCTTTCTTTCTTTTCATATTCAATTATTCAACAACATTCAAATAATAGCATTTGAATTCAAGTAATTATCACTTACATTAGAAATTGAGGTTTGGAGGCTTATTCAACATTGCACTGCAATGTTCATTTCCTTCTCTGTATACCCAAGCAGCATTATTGATTGATCTATATGTTTCTTAACAAATATTAAATAGTTATGATGAATAAAGCTCAGATTAGGCCAGGTACTGCTAGGTTTTTCCTTGTCTTTTTATTTAAATTTCCCTTGAAAACTATTGACAATTTTTCTTAAGAAGAATTTTATTACATGTAATGCTATATATTAATCAGCTTGATTTAGTGCTAAGTAAGTCAGTTAAGGAAATATTGTTATTTTTATCATATTGTCATGGCCTAATCTTGAGCTGTGAGTATTTTTTTCAACTATGTATGTCATTTTTATTTCTGTAAAAATATTTTAGTTTTGAATTCATATAATTTTTGTGTCTTACTGACTCAAATATTCCACATATCCTGTATTGATTAAGAAGAGCTTTTCTTTATTTATCTTTCTGCTCTTTTGTTGATAATTTATACAGATGGCAACAATTTATACACATATATTGAATATCCTGCAGCTTTGCCAAAATTATGAATAGTTTCATAACATTTGAAATTAATTTTGTCTTTTCAGGAATCTTTAAATAAATAATCAAATAATCTAAAAAAAAGTAATGTTTTGTTTCCACTTTCTGTGTGCTCATTCCTTTACTTTATTTTGCCCTTATCATTGATAGAATTTCTAGTAATCATACTACTAATTAATAATTGTGACAACAGATATCCTTGCTTTCCTCTTGATCTAACTGGAAAGATCTCATCTCAGACTTTTCTCCATTGTATATAATGATTATTGATTTTTTGATGCATACTATTTATCACATGACATTTCCTTTTTCTAATTTTATTTATTTTTTTAGTGTTCTACAATCACTACCAAAAAACTTAGATTTTTACCCCCCCACACACCTACCTCTCACCACCCCCCTCCATCTCCCCAAGACGGCATAAGTTCTATATAGGGTCTACATATGCTTTCCTACTCAATACATTTTCACTGTAGTCATGCTATGTAGACAAACTGAAATAAATGAAAGAAATCATATAACAAATCAAAACATAATACACACTCACACACACACACACACACACACACACACACACACACAAACATGATCTACTACATTCTGTGAATGAATTCCATAGTTCTTTCTCTGAGCATGGAAAGCATTTTGCCTTAGAAAACCATTGGAAATTTTTTTTTTTTTTTAAAGTTCTTGCATTATTACGAAGTTCCAAGTCGACCAAAAAATACTCTCTCCCACTGTGGTCGTTGCTGTGCACAAAGTTCTCCTGGTTCTGCTCCTTTCTCTCAGCATCAGCTCATATAAGTCCTTCCAGGCCTCCCTGAAGTCTTCTTGATCATCATTTCTTATGGTGCAATAGTACTCCATTACATTCATATACCATAATTTATTTAGCCATTCCCCAATTGATGGGCATCCCCTTGTTTTCCAGTTTTTGGCAACTACGAAGAGTGCTGCTATAAATATTTTTGTACATGTGGGACCCTTTCCCATTTTTATGATCTCTTGGGGATACAGTCCTAGTAGCGATATTGCTGGGTCAAAGGATATGCACATTTTTATAGCTCTTTGGGCATAGTTCCAAACCACTCTCCAGAGTGGTTGGATGAGCTCACAGCTCCACCAACAATGAATTAGTGTTCCAATTCTCCCACATCCTTTCCAACATTTATCATTTTCCTGTTCTGTCATGTTTGTCAATCTTATAGGTGTGATGTGATACCTCAGAGTTGTTTTGTTTTGCATCTCTCTAATCAAAAGTGATTTAGAGCATTTTTTCATATTTTTCTATGATTATAGAAATCTTTAATTTCTTCCTCTGAAAATTGCCTGTTCATATCCTTTGACCATTTATCAATTGGGGAATGACCACATTTCCCTTTATACTTAACATTTTTACTCTTTTAGCAGAAATGTATGTTATACTTTGTCGAGTATCTTTTGAGCATCTCTTGATAAATATATAATCTATTTAATATTTGATTGTGATCTCTTTGCTTATATTTCATTGAACATATACCAATATTATTTAAGGATAAGTTCCTCTCACCTTTCTCTACCATGCTGGTTTAGGTATCAAGAGTTTTCCTAACCATAAAATTTGCAAGAATTTTCCCTCTTCTTATTTTTACATAATTTTGACAATGTTGGAATTGTTTTTTTTTAAATCCTTGATATAACACATTTATAAATCCATGTTATTTTGTTTGTCCATATAAATAGTCAAATAATTTGCTGATAGATTCCTTTACTTCACTCCAAATTGTTGTGAATTATGTTTTTTTCCTTTTTTAATATTCATAAATTGGGTTTTACTTAATCATTTCATCAGAATAATTTTAAGTTTTTCTAGTTTAGTAGTTTTTTATTTTTTATATTATTTTGACTCAAATGACAGAACACAAATAGAGAATAGAGAAAAGAAATAAGAGCATATCAGAAACTGAAATAATGGAACTTAAATACAAAGAAAAAAGGGAGAAAAGATGTCATGTACATAGTAGAACTGTCCCGGGCTTTCTACACTAATTTAAATCTCCCGGGCTCCCTACACTAACTTTCCCTCTCTGGGCTTCGATTGGAATCTTACCTCAAGATCTAGATCTAGATCTCTGTTAGTCTTCAGACGTCTCTGGTCCCTCCTGTGGGGGAGGGCAATAACTAGACAGAGCACCTGAGTTAGCAGCTGCACACACTTTAATAGCTACATCACTCTCTCTTTGGATCCCCCCAATGCCCCAGTATATCTTTGGGCACCCGAGCTCCTCCCATGTTCCTCCCCGTAGGCAGAGCCAATCCTGTTACTGAGGCATTCCCAGTACCATGCAGCTTACTAGACCAGCTAGTGCCACGTAAGCAGGTTAGCACCTCCAGGTGTCTCAACTTTCCATACAGGAGGCCACGGTCCAGAGCTGGGCCTCAACATAGAACATTAGAGAATTCAATATGTATATAATAACTTCATGTCAAAAAAGCCTGTAAGTCAAATAATACACTTTGTCTTGAGAAGTATCCATCTTCTTTTTTGTTTCCTTAGAAGTTTTCTTGTGTTCTCTGCTGTGCAGTCTTTTTGCTTTGTTCTTTTTTCCTGTTCTCCCGGCCCCCAGAAGGCTACCATTACATTTAGATATGCTTCTCTCTCTCTCTCTGTCTCTCTCTGTCTCTCTCTGTCTCTCTCTCTCTCTCTCTCTCTCTCTCTCTCTTTATTTATATGCATAGCATATGTTATATATACCCATATACAAATGTACATACATACATATATGGAAATACTTTCCCAAACAAATTCCACTCATGATTTTTGTTATTATGTTTGTGCATATCTCTTCTTTCCTATCCCTCCTGCCTTCTCTACCTCACTTCTACCTGTTACTTACCTACTCCTTCCAAGGATCCCTCCCTTATCCTCCCATTCCCATAAATTTAAAGACCCTTCTATACCGACTTTTACCTATTCCCTCAACTGTCCCAATAAAAATACATTAATTCCATTAAAATACATTAGTAATAAGCCATTTTATTTCTTCTAAATTTAGAAGACATTTATAGTCTTCTAAATATATATGCATCGTTCCTTCTTAAACCCATTCTTAATGAAAATAGGTTACCACAACTACTTTCCCTCTTCCCCCATTCCTCTGTTTCAATTCTTCCTCTTGGACATCATTTGTATAAAATTATTATTCTTTTTAGCTGTTACTAAATGATTTACATTTTAAATTCATATCATATTGAGGTTTTCCCCAATATTTCTTGTGAGCTACCCAATTATTAATAAGAATCTTAGACATACATTTTACACTTCATATATATAAAACTAAACAGTCTGTCCTTATTGAATTCCTGATTTTAATCAGTCTTTGGTATATACCTTATATTTCTCTTACCTCTTACATGTCAAAACTTCTATTAAGTTTAGGTTGTTTTGCTTAACAAGGTCTTGAAAGTCTGCCAGTTAATCAGATGTTCATTTTTTTTCATTGGTGTTTATGCTTAATTTTGCTCGGTATGATATTTTCAGCCAGCACCCCAATTCTTTTGCTCTTTGATATATAATGATCCAAGAGCTACACGCTTTTAATGTCTCTGTTGCTAGGTTTTGTGTATTCTAATTGTGGCATCATTATATTTAAAATGTTTTCCATTTTGCTTTTAATACTTTATCCTTGAGGTGGGGATTTCAGAATTTGACTATGATATTCCTATGAGTTTTTCCTAATAGGACCTCTTTTTGCTTATTGATGAACTTGTTTTCTCTTTCTTATTTCCATCCTTTCCTTCAGTACTTCAGGACAATTTTCTTTACGTGTTGCTTGTATTACTGTATCAAGATTCTAATTTTTCATAATTTCAGTTACTCCAATTATTTTTGTATTTTCTCTTCTTGATCTGTTCTCCAAATCTGTTGTTTTTCTAATGTTTCACTTTCTCTTCTATATTTTTCATTATATTTTGTTTAATTATTTCTTGATCTCTTATAATTTTACTGGCTTCACCTTGCCCAGTTCTAGTTTTCAAGGTGTCATTTTCTTCCTTAAGATTCTGGATCTTGGGGGTGGAGCCAAGATGGTGGAGTAGAAAGACACGCATATGCTAGCTCTGAACCCACAGCCCATAAAATATCTGTAAAGAAGAACTCGCAACAAATTCTGGAGCAGCAGAAGCCACAGAACAATGGAGCAGAGGAGATCTCTGTTCCAGAGAGCCCTAAAAACCTTTCGCAAAAGGTCTGTCACACTGCGGACCCAGAGCCGAGCCCAGCCCTGCCTTAGCTGTGGAGCACCAAGAGGAGCAGATGCAGGCAGGCTTCAGGGACAGAATCTCCAGCAGCTGCGCAGGTCCACCCACCCATGGGCTCCAAAGGTTGGTGAGAGGGTCTTACCGGCTTGCCGAGAGGAGAGTGGGGTACCCCCATAACTCAGGCCCCTCGGGAGCCAGCAGTGGAGGCAGCAGCAGACACGGGCTCCCCAAGCAGGCAGGAGCTCCGATCCATTGTTGAAGGTCTCCACATAAACCCCCTGAGGTAACTGAGCCCTTGAGGGGGCCCTGCCCTGACCTGAGCATCTTAACTTAATCTCACACTGAATAGCAGCCCTGTCCCTGCCAAAAGCCCTGAGGCTGGGAAGCAGCATTTGAATCTCAGCCCCCAAGCACTGGCTGGGTGGATCTGGATGCAAAGTGGGTGTGAAGAGAATACTCAGAAGTCAAGTCACTGGCTGAGAAAATGCCCAGAAAAGGGAAAAAAAAATAAGACTATAGATGGTTACTTTCTTGGTGAACAGGCATTTCCTCCCTTCCTTTCTGATGAGGAAGAACAATACTTACCATCAAGGAAAGACACAGAAGTCAAGGCTTCTGTATCCCAGCCCATCCAATGGGCTCAGGCCATGGAAGAGCTCAAAAAGGATTTTGAAAATCAGGTTAGAGAGGTGGAGGAAAAACTGGGAAGACAAATGAGAGAGATGAAAGAAAAGCATGAAAATAGGTCCACACCCTACTAAAGAAGACCCCAAAAAATGCTGAAGAAAATAACACCTTGAAATATAGGCTAACTCAACTGGCAAATGATGTTCAAAAGGTCAATGAGGAGAAGAATGCTTTCAAAAGCAGAATTAGCCAAATGGAAAACGAGGTGCAAAAGCTCACTGAAAAAAAAAAAATAGTTCTTTCAAAATTAGAATGAAACAGATGGAGGCTAATGACTTTATGAGAAACCAAGAAATCACAAAACAAATCCAAAAGAATGAAAAAATGGAAGAGAATGTGAAATATCTCATTGGAAAAATAACTGACTTGGAAAATAGATCCAGGAGAGACAATGTAAAAATTATGGGACTGCTTGAAGGCCATGATCCAAAAAAGAGCCTAGACATCATCTTTCATGAAATTATCAAGGAAAACTGCCCTGAGATTCTAGAATCAGAGGGCAAAATAAATATTCAGGGAATCCACCAATCACTGCCTGAAAGATATCCAAGAAGAGAAACTCCTAGGAACATTGTGGCCAAATTCCAGAGTTTCCTGGTCAAGGAGAAAATATTACAGGCAGGTAGAAAGAAACAATTCGAGTATTGTGGAATTACAATCAGGATAACAAAAGATCTAGCAGCTTCTGCATTAAGGGATCGAAGGGCGTGGAATATCATATTCCAGAAGTCAAAGAAACTAGGACTAAAACCAAGTATCACCTACCCAGAAAAACTGAGTATACTTCAGGGGAAAAATGGTCTTTCAATGAAATAGAGGACTTTCAAGCATTCTTGATGAAAAGACCAGAGCTGAAAAGAAAATTTGACTTTCAAACACAAGAATGAAGAGACGCATGAAAAGGTAAACAGCAAAGAGAAGTCACAAGGGACTTATAAAAGTTGAACTGTTTACATTCCTGCATGGAAAGACAATATTTGTAATTCTTGAAACTTTTCAGTATCTGGGTACTGGGTGGGATTACACGCACACACACACTCACACACACATAGAGCACAGAGTGAATTGAATAGGATGGAATCATATCTTAAAAAATGAAATTAAGCAGTGAGAGAGAAATATATTGGGAGGAGAAAGGGAGAAATGGAATGGGGCAAATTATCTCTCATAAAAGAGGCAAGCAAAAGACTTTTTAGTGGAAGGAAAAAGAGGGGAGGTGAGAGAAAAACATGAAGTTTACTCTCATCACATTCCACCAAAGGAAGGAATAAAATACACACTCATTTTGGTATGAAAACCTATCTTACAATGCAGGAAAGTGGGGGATAAGGGGATAAGCCGTGGGGGGGGGGGATGATGGAAGGGAGAGCATGGGGAGGAGGGAGCAATTTGAGGTCAACACTCGTGGAGAGGGACAGTATCAAAAGGGAGAATAGAAGCAATGGGGGGCAGGACAGGATGGAGGGAAATATAGTTAGTTTTAGACAACACGACTATTATGAAAGTCATTTGCAAAACTACACAGATATGGCCTATATGGAATTGCTTGCCTTCCAAAAGGAAGGGGTGGGGAGGGAGGGAGGGAGGAAGAGAAGTTGGAACTCAAAGTTTTAGTAACATCTGTCAAGTACTGTTCTTGCTACTAGGAAACAAGAAATACAGGTAAAGGGATATAGAAAGTTATTTGGCCCTACAGGACAAAAGAAAATATGGAGACAAAGGCAGAGAGGGATGATAGAAGAGAGGGAAGATTGGTGATGGGGGAAATTAGAATGCTCGTTGTTTTGGAGTGGGGAGAGGGGACAAAAGGGGAGAAAATTTGGAACCCAAAATTTTGTGAAAATGAATGTTAAAAGTTAAATAAAAAATAAAAAAAAAGATTCTGAATCTCCTTTTTAATTGGATGACTTTCCTTTTATAATCTTATGTTTTCCCTGGAATATTCTTATTTTAATTTAATTTTTCCTCTATCTCTGTCATTTGATTTTTTTAAGTCTTTAAAAATTTTCTATGAATTCTTTTTAGACAGGTGATCATTTTACATTACTCTTTGGGCGTTTCTTTACTTCAATATTCTCCTCTGTACATGAGCCCCAGTCTTCTCTATTCCCATACTAGATTTATATGGTTGGATTCCTTCTCCTTTGCCTGCGCATTTTTTATATGGTAATTGTTTAATTTTTATAATCACCTCCAGCCCCTGGGAATGGGGGATGGTACCTCTTGCCCCAGATCTTCAGTTCTTCCCTGTAGCCTAGAAGCAAAGCCAAACCTCCAACCTCCTATAAGTGCCCAGAAAGAGGGACTTTCTGCCCCACTGTTTCTGTACTCCCTGAGTGTATGCTGGATCCTTTTTGCCAGAGTTGCTCTTCACAGCACAACTTGGTCTGGGGTTCCTTTCCAGCAAAAGTTCCCTAGATCTTCCTTGGCTCAGACACCCAACATGCTCACTATAGTGGAGGTGGTGGGGTAAAAGATGCTTTGGCTGGAGCTGAGGCAGCCTCTCAAACCAGTTAACCCCAGGAATTGCGCCTTGTTTAAGCAGCTTATTATTAAAGCAGATCCTAGCCTGGAAGTATTTACTCTTCAGAGGGACCACGTATAGGCCTCGGATTTTTCTTCTGATCTTCTGGAATTGTCCCAGGAAGATCACTTTTGTACCTCTGTTCTTATTTATTTTACCACACTTTATTCACGCTAGAGTGATCTTGTATTTCTTTGGTGAGGGGAAATCTTGAGAGCTTGCAATTTTCTGACCTACTCTGCCATCTTCCAAAAATCTTCTCCCCTAGTTTAGTAGTTTTTAAAAACCATTTACTAGCTTTATTTATTAATTAAATGTTGGGTTTTGTTTTGGTTTTGTTTTCAAATCTTTTCATTTATTCTTTGACTATCAGAAATTTTTTTGAATTTTTTGGTTTTGTAATTTGTTGTCACCTGTCTATGTTTTTCCTAAAACTGCTGCTTAATTGTGTATCCTCTACCTTTTGTGAGGAAAAATGTTTACAGATTCATTTTTTTGTCATGAATGATTGCTTTGGCTGTGACACACACACTCACACAAATGAATTGTATCTGATTGCTTCATTTTCTCCCCATGTTCCCTCTGCTCCCACTCCAGGGTAGTGGGTATTTTGATGACTCCAATCTGCCCTCCTTTCTCTCATCCTTCTTATCTCCTTCCCTTCTATTTTCCTGTAGGACAAGACAGATTTCTATACACCATTGCCCATATATCTTATATCATACTTGCATGTAAAAACAATTTTTAATATTCAGTTTTAAAGCTTTGAGTTCCACATTCTGTCCCCTCCTTCCTCTCCACCCAGTTTCATTGAGAAGTCAAGCAATTCAATATAGATTATACATGTACAGTCATGCAAAACACTTCTGTAACAGCCATGTCGTGAAAGACTAACCATATTTCCCTCTATCCTGTCCTGTCCTCTATTCTCTCCTTTGACCTATCCCTCTGCCAAAGTGTTTGCTTCTTATTATCCCTTCCCCTAATCTGCCTTCACTTCTATAATGCCCCCTCTCTTATCACCTTTCCCCAGCTTTCCTATAGGGTAAGATAAACTTCCATACGCAGTTGTGTGTATGTTATTCCTCCTGAAGCCAAATCTGAGGAAAGGAAGGCTCATTTATTCCCTCTCACCTTCCCCTTATTTCTCACCATTGTAAAAAGTTTTTCTTAACTCTTTATGTGAGATGATTTATTATATTCTACCTCTTCCTTTCTCTTTCTCCTGGCACATTCCTCTCAACACTTAATTTTCTTTTGTAGATATCATCCCTTCATATTCAGTTCATCTTGTGCTCTCTCTCTCTCTCTCTCTCTCTCTCTCTCTCTCTCTCTCTCTCTCTCTCTGTCTCTCTATCTCACATACACACACACACGTGTCTGTGTAAGTATATATGTATTCCCTTCAACTATCCTAATAATGAGAAAGGTCTCATGAATTATAAATAACATTTTTTTCACTTGGAAATGTAAAGAGTTCAACTTCAATAAGTCCCTTACAGTTTCTCTTTCTTGTTTAAATTTTCATGCTTCTCTTGATTCTTGTATCTGAAAGTCAAATTTTCTATTCCACTTTGGTCTTTTCATCAAGAATGCTTGGATATCCTCTATTTTATTGAAATTCCATTTTTTCTCTGAAGTATTATACTCATTTTTTCTGGGTAGGTGATTCTTGTTTGTAATCCTATCTCCTTAAACCTCTAGAATATCATATTCAAAGCCCTCTGATGCCTTACAGTAGAAACTGTTAAATCTTGTATTATCCTGATGTTGTTTCCACAATTCTTAAATTGTTTTTGACTTCTTGTATTACTTTCTCTTTGACCTAATAACTCTGGAATTTGGATCTATTCGTGGTTGTTTTCGTTTTGTGATCCCTTTTAGCAGGCGATCAGGGGATTCTTTCCATTTCTTCTTTACCCTCTGGTTCTAGAATATCAGGGTATTTTTCCACAATAATTTCTTGAGTGATGATTTCCAGACTTTTTTTTTTTATCAAGACTTTCAGATAGTATAATAATTCAAAAAATCTCTCTCCTGGACCTATTTTCCACATCAGTGGCTTTTCTCTTGAGATATTTAACATTGTCTTTTGATAAATTTTTTCATTCTTTTGGTTTTGTTTCATAATTTCTTGATTTCTCATGGAGTCATTACTTTCCATATTCTCCCTTGTACTTTTGAAGGTATTATTTTCTTCCATGAGCTTTTGGACTTCCTTTTTCACTTGGCCAATTCTGCTTTTTAAGGCATTCTTCTCATTGATTTGTTTGGTCCTCTTGCATTTAAGTTAGTCTAATTTTAAATGTAATATTTTCTTCCCCATTTAGGGGGTGTCCTTTAGCAAGCTTTTGAATCATTTTTTTCATGATTTTCTTGCATCCCTCTTATTTATCTTTCCAATTTTTCCTCCATTTCCCTCACTTGATTTTCAAAATACTTTTTGAGCACTTCCATGGCCTGAGGCCAATTCAGATTTTTCTTGAGGGATTTGGATGCAGAACTTTTGTCTGTGTTGTATTCTTCTGGCTGTATGTTCTGATCTTCCTCATCATCAATGACATCAGAAAATACCTCTGCACTAAGATATTAAGAATCTGTAGTTTGCTTCTTTTTTGTGTATTTGATCATTTTCCTGTCCAATTACTTCACTTGAGTTCTTTGTTAAGGCGAGGGCTCCAGAAGCAACTGCCCAGCCAATTTCTTGAGTTTTGAGCTCTTTCTTAAGTGAATGGCTCCAGATGCATCCTCCACTTCAGCAATAGCATCCACAGCACTGGTGCTGGGGCTAGGGCTGAGGCAGGGGCTGGGGCTAGAGCCTGACCACACTCCCCTCTCAGTCAGGTGAGAGACCCTTCACACTGACTTTTATTCTGTGGCTTGACGAGTCTGGAAATTGCAACCTTCATCAATTCAGTCCGCGAAGGAATTCTCTAGCTCTATCTACACTGGCATATCCCAACCCTAACTGTACTCTGCTCCCAGTCCAGTGTGATAGATCCTTCTTGTTGACTTTTGAGATTCTCTTGAGCTAGCAATTTCCTTCATCTGTCTTTGTGGTTTCTACTACTCTAGATTTTGTTTAGAGTAATTTTTACAGGTTTTGTGAGGAGTTTCAGGAGAGCAGTCTCTGCTTGTGTTCTGTCATTGGCTCTGTCCACCTTCTTATTCCTTTATTAATAAAGTTTTGATTCTATACATTACCACAGAATTACTAATACTTTGCTATTCCAACTAGAGATTTTTTTAAAAGCTATTTGGAAAAGTTTATTTTCATTATAAAACTAAAGTAAGCACAATGATACTCATGATATCTAGTATTGTCTCAAAGGATATTAAAACTTCTCCCCATGATGTGTGATTGTAATCAATAAAATTCCCAGGACATTAGTTTTGATAGGGCATCATCTCATCATTCATAGACAAAATGGAATTTTCATACCTAAAGATGAAATGGTTAATAAATTTCTGATAACTGGTGGCTCAGTATTCTTGACCCTTGCAGTTTCTAATGGGTTTTAATTTACTCTGAAGGAAAGCATTGCATAAAAAAAATAAAATACAGTTTTTCCTTTTCCAGTAAAACTTAAGTATCCTAGCTCCTAGGTAAGATATTTCTGAACAGATAAAAGCTGGCACATGCATTTATACAATTACTATGCTATCAATTTCAAAAGTGTAATTATAATGTATTTAATAATAAGTAGCACTACAAAATGCAAAATTCTATTCTATTTTTGAAAATAAGTACAGAACACATTAGATATCATAGGATTACATAAGTAACAATTCCTTTAAAGCACAAAACCAAGATAATAAGCCAGAAAGGAGAATATGTACATGACCTAATATTTGCTTTGGACAAACTTCCATTTGTTTGGTACTCCTCCTCCAAACTTCTTTCCATTTTGTGGAAAGAGACAGAAATTTGTCCTAAAACCAGTGATGAATTATACAGCTATCATTGAGCACTAATTCACACTAGGTGAATACAGGTTATTAATTGCTAAATTGGCTCAACTTTTGCCTACATTTCCTTTTAACAGGAAGAACCAATTTAAGGGCAATGGGTCAAGTTCTTTTTAATGCCAGAGAATTTGTTTTTAATTTTTTTTGGAGTGATATTAATTGTATCAACTACAAATCACAGTACTGTGAGCAACAATATTTTTCTAATTTCAGATAGAAAAAAGTGATTTTAAGGAGACAGATTGCATCTTGGTGATTGACTTACCATCACTACCAGTATTTTGTCCAAACTGTTCTGTGACATATGCTCCTCAGAGCAACTTCTACCAGGCTATGCAAGGCTTTTCATCAGTGGCTTGAGAAATTATTCTCTTCACCTTTTACACTGTTGAAGACTTCACTCACTGTTCATGTTTATACAACTCTTCTCACTTTAAAAATTTGTATTCCATATTTATATAAGAAATCCAGTCAGATTGGTATTTGTAAATTCCTATGGCTACATAACAATCAATAAATCCTGATGGGAAAGTATTAGGTTTTTATCTCAGAGGTAATCATGGAATTTATTATTTAAATCTAGATGCTCTTCATCTTTATTTTAAATTCCTTTGTACTAAGTGTAAGGGAAGAGCTCATTAGAGTTATCCAAGGCACTGCTGTTTCAATATGATATTATGTGTTCGATTTTTATTATTTCAACTGAGCCTTAAATAAACTCTCCTATTTAGGATCAAAACTTGAGTGCAAGTTCCTCTTTTCACTTTGTTTGGATAATGGGAATGAAGTAGCTGCTTCTGATCACAGGGTCCATCAGACTGTACGCTTCCATGAAGCAGTCATGATAGGGTTGGGGAAAATCAGCAGGGGAATTACTTTAAAAAAAAATTATGAACTGAAAAATTAACCTACCAGTTTTGGAGTATATGATGTCACTTTCCCTTTGGAGTCTTTTTAATCAGCTACAGAATTAGTTCTCTTTTGTGTGTCTTCTAAATATTTTTAGCAATAAATATTTAAAAGATTATATATATATATATATATATATATATATATATATATATATATATATAATATATATATATATATGTGTGTGTGTGTGTGTGTGTGTGTGTCTCCACTGATCAAAAATGAGTACAGACAACTACAAAATCAGTAGTCATTCACTTTGTGTTGAATGTATTTTACTTTGTTGGATATGATTTTGTGTGTGTGTGTGTGTGTGTGTGTGTGTGATATTGTGGTATAATGGGAATAAATGGATTAGAGGCAAGAGATATGCATTTCAATTCTAGGTACTACTTATATTCTTATTCTAAATGTCTTCATTTTTAAAGTAAGAGGGAAAAATAAGATGATTTCTAAATTTTATTTTAGCGTTGGATTCAATTATCTATATGTAAATAAACAATTCATGCTACTGTATTCAGAGTAGAATTCACAAAGAACTAAGACATGTCATAAATATATTTACATACTAAGATTTTGTTCACAGACACATCTGATTGGTTAGACCATTTGGAACAGGGAAACAGTATTGTTTGGGGGAAGTTAAATTTTACTTTGATGTTTAGAATGAAACTGCTAAGAGAATTTAAAGACAACAAAATATTAGAGGGATCACAGTACCTAGAGGCCATCTAAGTTACATGCTTTGTACTCACCAAACTGGTCTACTAAATCATATTTCATTCACTACTTTTGTTTTCTAATTATCTTTGAAACAATTGCCCCTCTTGCTTGGAATTTTCTTTTTCAAGTCACTTCTTTTGGTGGACACCAGTCTCTTCATTTATAAAATGAGAGACTAGCCCTAGACGATTTTCAAGTGGAAGTTCCTTTTCAGTTCTAAATCTCTGATCCCATGAGACCAATCACAACCTTTTGGAACCTCCAGCTGAATTTTGTGAATGCAAGAGATATATATTTTTGACTAGATTACCCCCTTGGGTCACGTTATGACTATTAATTGGCCATCTAACCACCTCTGAAGGAATAAACTAAATGAAATCAGTATTTTTAATAAACAGAATTCCAACTTACTTTATCACTTCAATGACTCTGCAGTGCACTTAATAAAATAAAAGTAATAAGGAACAGGACAAGGAAGTGAGAGTATGAGAATGTGGAAGAAGAATCTTCAAATCTGAAGAGTTTCATATATAATTTCTCCAAAGATTTATGCTTTTTGTTGTTTCTCACAGAATGACAAGGACTTTTAACATGACAATTAGTCAGATTTTTCTCAAGTCTAAGTATTCTATTTGAACTGTATACTATGTTTCCATCATTTTGATATTGTATGGAACAGCCTTTTCCATTAATAACTTTTCCAAAGGTTGACAAAGGTGCTGTCAAAAAATCTTGTATTATTAAGCAATTATTTCTCCATACATTGTAATCTCTGAAGTGCTTACTCAAATGAGAATATTATATTTTACAAGCCTTCCAATGGTGCCATGATAAGTCCATAATTTGTGATTATATAATGATAAAACTTGAATCCCATATAATAAAGCTATTAATTACAGCCTACACATTTTTCAATATAGAATTACAGTTACATCTAGCATCTTTGAAAATGTCCAATTAAACTCATCTAAGGAATGTTTCAAAATGTATGCCACTATTTTCAATAGACATTTCATAAAGTTTTTAATGATTAATTGGACAATAACAGTGACCATATGTTCATTTTACTTTCAGAATTTTGAGAATCAATCAATCCATCAATCAATCTGCAAGCATTTTTAATCACTACATGCCAGGCATTCTAATATACAGTGAGAATACAAAGAAAAAGCAAAGATAATATATGTCTTCATGCAGTTTTCATACTAATGGAAGAGGAAAAAATAGTTAAAAAACAATTCATTTATTATAGTTGCAGAGTAGATGGAGGATAACTTTTCAAAGAAGGAAAACTATCTGCTGTGGGAGGAAGGGGCAATTTAGATGAGGCAGCCTAGAACAGGTGATGCTTAAGCAGAAGCACCACCTTCAGGGTAAAAGAAAGATAGGATGTCTAGGAGGTGGACATTGAGGGAAAGAATATGTGAGCAGGTGTAGCTAATGTAACCATGATAAGAGTGAAATCTTACATAAGGAATGTTTTAGTATTTCCACCACAAATTGCATTCTGAGACCTCAAGTATTTGTTTTAACTAATCCTTTTCTTCTGATCCTGGGAAAAGCAGGACTAAGTTCCACGGATGGGGAATTATGAATTAAAACTTAGTAAACAGAAGGCTAAGTTAAGTGTCAGTAATTATTTTGAAATTTGTGAATTTTAGTTTCTAAGTGCCTACTACGTTTAAAATAAAAAAAGAGATTTACATATCAAAAACAAGTGTTTTTAAGCTTTTAAATTCAGACATTTGAGATTTAGGTAAAAGGAAATGATGAATTCTAGTAACTCTGAGTGTTGTTTGAAATGAAGCTGGGAAAGAAAATATGTTTACAATCTCTTTATGCACAACATAAAAACTGTAAGACTGGGAGTTTGGGTGTAGATAAGTTAATTGAATAGACCAGATAGCCCAAGGTCAATAATTGACTCCATGTGCTTGTCAGAGTCACTATATTAATTCAAGAAAAAAAATAAAGAGAATCTATTTGGAATCCCAAGGTAGAATTTTGTTTTGGTAAGATAAATATAGTAAATAAAAACAGGATCATTGAATTATATCTAGATACTTGGAGATATATAAGAAATGTTAAATATCAGGTTGAGAGGAACAGAATATTAAGTTTTCAATTTGATGCATTTCATTTGCTTGTGAAAATTTCCCTTTTCTTAATCTTAATTTTGGTAGGAGAGGAAAGTCATTTGAAGGTCATTTTTCTCTTTTTCTTTGAATGACCAGTTTGAGTAATTTTGAATTACCACGTGTACTTAGGCTTGAATATAGGGTAAACAAGCAAAAAAAGAAATAACGAAGTCAAAAGACAAATTTAACTCTTCTGAAAAAAAAATCAGAGGAGCAAAGTGAACATCTGACCTTAAAATGGTACCAAAGGAAGATCAATTATTTTTGTTTTGCTTTGAAATTTATATAGTACAAAGGGTTCCTTCCTGACTCCATGCTGTGATAGCCAAAAGTGAACTGTAATAAATAAGGCATATCTGTCACGTGGCCTTGTAGGGATACCCTACAATATGAACTCACACCATTGTTGCCTCAGCAATCCTCTTTACAGGGGCAAGTTAGGGCTACAGCCATGTAATGTGTGCTATTTACTTCAGAACTTTGTGTAATATTTTTCTATTCTGGACAACCTAATCCACATATTTCTCCTTGTCTCCACATAATTTGATAAAATCAATGTGTTTGTGATTTAATTGTACATACACGACATCACTTGCATTTAATGGTATTTAAAAATTTGAGATTTCCCCAGCACAAGGGTTTGTTTTTTGGCTTCCCCTCGCACCATGGAAACATGTTAAGTACTTCAGAAACCTCAATGATTTGTTAGCCAGTAAGGTTGCTATTTAATATCGTTTCTCAATAATTTTCTGAATAATATCATAGTAGGTTAAGTAAAAAACAAGTATATACTTTGGAATAGAAATCAGTCATAACTCTAACAATCTGGGGTCTTTTCTTATATTTTTAGCAATACAGATCAATGCTGACCCCTGGGTGTTGAATGACCCTTGCTTTATTCCTTTCTAAGGGCTATTTGCTCTAGATCTCCAACCATAAACAAAATTCAGGCTTGGAGGGAGGCTTGCCTCAAGAAATGGCAGTTGGACTACTTTTTTAGTTTGTTTCTCATTTTTGTCACCTCATTCTGGATCCCCATGGAGAGTTACCATCACACATTCCTAGTATGATAATATTTAAACCATCGAATCATGAAGAATTTTACAAAACTAATGAATCAATATTTCATCTTTGCCTTGAATCTAATGGTCCATGTCCCCCAGACCAGTCAGGCTAGGGCAGGGCTTGAGCGTATCATTCTACCGATAAATTATCATAAGTATTGTGGTAGATGTAGAAAGCATTTCCTATAGAGAAGCAAACACCAACTGATGAACCCAAGAGATCACAAGGCTGAGATGGAAATATCCATCTCAGTTTTTCTATCCAGTCAACTCATGCTCAGACAAAGAAACACAAAATAGAAGAGGCAGAAAAGCCCATGATTGATTGCCATTTCCTTTCCACATTTACGCGCGCTCACACACACACACACACACACACACACACACACACACACACACACACCTTGCTAAGAAGATTTTAGACTACTAACAATTACTTAAAACCATTAATAAAGGCTGTGTAACTACTTTCCTCTTTAAATGGCTAAAAGTAAAAATAAAAATTGTTTTAAGATAAACTTTTGGTGATTTCTGTCATTTGTAGCAATTGTTATCCATCATATTAAGATACCATCCTTGCAATGTATGGCAAGCACGCAGGTTGAGTCCACATTACATATATAAACAAAGTATTGTAGCCATGCATAGATTGTAGGATTCATGTGATTTACAAAAATGACATTGCTATTCTGTATAATATTTACATAACAAAATTATTCTTGTTGTCCAATTGTTTAAGACTCATCTAATATAATAATCCAAAGATAATGCAGTATTTGCCATGGTTTTCTACAGCACATTTTGCACTTCAGGAAAGTGAAGTAAACAGGGTTTAGTGTCTTGCCCAGGGTCACATAGATAGGAAGTGTCTGAGGTCAGATTTAAATTCACAGACGAGTCTTTCTGACTCCAGGTCTGGTACTCTATTTATTCTATCACCTTGTTGCCCTAAAAAAAATTAGATGATGATTTTCTAATGGCATTGTTTGCTTTTTTTTTTTTTAACATTTAGACCTTAAAAGTTACTGTACTTCAGCTATAAACCATGTACAGGAGTTTAAAGGTAAATATTTAACAACTGACTTTCTGGAATAAGAAAAAACAGAATTATAGATTTTAAAGTTCACATGTATCAATTTCTCAAATGCAAAAATCAACAGAGTCATAAACCAAGCTATGATTTGTAATGATTGTTGATTTTCATTGTTTAAATGTTCCCAATTTTTTAATGATAAAATTTTGAGATGGCCCTGGCCACACAGCACTGGGAGGAAGAGGACCTGACTAGAACTCTGGGAAGAGTTCCTAGCAGGGAAGATCCCAGATGCCTCAACTGAAAAGCAACAAAGAAAGCTCCAAAGGGAATTTGGGGAGGGCTTTACCAGGTGGGGAGAGGGAATGAGTTTCTTCAGCAATGGCCCCAGGTGATGGCAGAGGCCACGGGAGCAGAATGTAGGCAACTCCATAGGATGGCAAGCAACCAGGATCCACTGTTCAGGAAGCTCAGTTTAAAGCCTCCGACTGTAGGTAGCAGCTGATATAAACACCAGCCCTGAGTGATTGCCCTACCCCCATCCAAAGCCCAGGACAACCAAGCAGGTGAGTCAAATCTCTTGACAAAGGATTCAGAAGTCAAGTAACTGGCTGGAAAAGTCCCCAAAATAAGGGGGAAAAAAGACCATAGAAGGTTACTTTCTTCCTCAACAGATGTCTCCTCCCATCTTTTCAGATGAGGAAGAACAAGGCTTCCTGTCACATGAAGTTAAGACCCCTGCCTCCAGGGCCTCCAAAGTGAACTTAAACTGCTCTCAGGTAAAAGAAGAGCTTGAAAAGTGAGTTAGCAGATTGATAAAGGAGAATCAAAAAAATACTGAGGAAAATAATACCTTTAAAAAGAGGTTAACTCAATTGGAAAAAGAGGTCCAAAAAACCAATGAGCAGAAGGAGGCTTTAAAAAGCACAATTAGCCAAATGGAGGGAAGGTTTGAAATTTCACTGAACAAAACAGCTCTCTGAAAGAGAGAACAGAGTTCAGGGAAATGAATGCTTACAACATAAACCAAGCAGTTAGAAAACAAAAGCAAAAGTTTGAAAAAATCGTAGAAAATGTGAAATTTATCATTGGAAAAACAATTGACTTGTAAAATAGATCCAGGAGAGACAATTTAAAAATTATGGGACTACCTGAAAGCCATGATCAGAAAAACAGCCTAGACATTATCTTCCATGAAATTATTGAGGAAAATAGTCCTGATATTTTAGAACCAGAGGGCAAAATAAATATTGAAAGAATCCACCAACCACCTCCTGAAAGAGATCCAAAAAGAGTAACTCCTAGGAATATTATAGCCAAATTCCAGAGTTCCCAGATCAAGGAGAAAACACTTCAATTAGCTAGAAAGAAACAATTTTAGTGCTGTGGAAATACAATCAGGATAGCATAAGATCTGGCAGCTTCAGTATTTAGGGTTCAAAGGGCTTGGAATAGAATATTCCAGAACTCAAAGGAACTTAGATGAAAACCAAGAATCAACCACCCAGAAAAGCTGAGTATACTCCAAGGGAATAAATAATTATATTCACTGATATAGAGGGCTTTTAAGCATTTGTGATGAAAAGACCAGAACTGAAGAGAAAATTTGACTTTCAAACAGAAGAATCAATAGAAACATGAAAAGGTAAACAGGAAAAAGAATTCATAAAATACTTTCTAAAGCTGAAATGCTTACATTCCTACATGGAAAGAAAATATTTGTAACTCTTGAGACTTTTCTCAGTATTTGGGTAGGTAGAGGGATTTTACATACACACACACACACACACACACACACACACACACACACAGAGTACAGGTTGTTTTGAATCAGAAAAGATGATATTCACAAAAAGTAAAATAAAATAATAATTAAGGGGTGAGGGAGGAAAATACTGGGAAGAGAAAGGGAGAAATGGAATGGGGCAGGCTATCACTCATAAAAGAGATAACAAAAAATCTTGTTCAATGGAAGATTAAAGGAAGGAGAGAGGCGAAAAGTGAAGCTATGCTCTCCTCATATGGCTTAACGAGGGAATCACATGTTCACTAAATTTGGTATGAAAATCCATCATATACTAAAAGAAAGTAGGGGAGGAGGTGACAAGTGGGGTGAGGGGAATGATAAAAGGGAGGGAAAATGGGAAAAGGGAGTAACTATAAATGAATACTTTTGGAAAGGGATAAGATCAAATGAGGGAATAAAAAATAAAGAGGGATAGAGTAGGATGGAGGGCAAAATAGTATTACACAACATGAATATTATGGAAGTCTTTTGAAAAACGACACATATATAGCCTGTATTGAATTGCTTGCCTTCTCAGTGGGGATGGGTAGGGAGGGAGGGATGGACCAAAGGTGGAATTCAAAGTATTAGAAAGTAATATTGAGAATTATTATTGCATATAACCTAGAAATAAAAAATACAGGTAATGGGGTATAGAAATTTATCTTGCCGCACAAGAAAAAACAGAAGATAAGGATAAGGAAAGGATGGGGTGTGATAGAAGGAAGGGCTCATTGAGGGAAGGGCTAATCAGAATGCAAGGTATTAGGGGGTGGGGGTAAGGGAGAGATGGGGAGAAAAGTTGGACATGTTACAAAGTGATATAAAAGCAATTAGTATTAAAAACCATTCACTCAATTAATTACTTAAACTGAATCAGAGACATCTTTAGTTTGGGGGAAATGAATTTTAGTCTAAGTCTCCTACAGGCAGATAACTTCAGGTAAAACTTGGCATTGATGGAAAAGTAAAGAGTTTAATGATAAATTTGATTTTATGATTGTTATTTAAGCAGCAACTAGAACAGGTATAGAAAGGCATGTAAGCCACTTAACATTTGCCTCAAAAGATGTTCCTTAGCCAATGTGAAAATATTATCATACCTGAAACTTGATTATTGGAACTTGCTATTTTAAAATGCTATGAAACTATTAAGTAACGATTCTCCTGAGACTATCTCTAGGTATGGATGCCAACATGAGCTTCCAATCCATGATGCCAGAAAGCCTATGAGATGTTGGTATGAACCTAAAAAGGTGATCTCATGGGAAGGGTGGGAGAGCAGCTGTTTAGCCTGGGCTGAGGTAGGATTCTCCTGACTCAATTTCTCCACTGACACGTGGCAGACTTTAAACCTCACTGAATGCAAGCTGGCAATATACTCCTGCCTGGAACTGAGAAGAAGCTGGCGAGATATTGTTTCCCTGCAATGTCCCTAATTTTAGCATACTCAGTATACAAGTTTGACTAGTCAAAAGGTTTGTAAGCTTAATACTATATCTATTAAATTACAGATTGTTGGTAGGGGAACCTCTGAGGTCAAGTCTAAAATTAAGCTATTAATCTTAGGACTTGAGACTAACAACAATAAGTTAGGGTCCTTTAATTCATAGTAATAATGTGGAGAAAATGAGGTCAAGGGTTTTTGAAGTTAGCATACATAGTTATTATTTGTGTCTCAGATGATTAATGTTAAAAGCAAATTCATTTGTGGTCTATATTGCAAATGCTTTGAAAGAAATATCACCTGATCAAAAGTTGGAATTGTGTTATGTGATATGAACTGTGTTAAAAATGGAAAATAAAATTTAAAAAAAAAAAGAAAAAAAAGGTCAACTGCTTGCTAAAGGAGACTCCAAAAAATGCTGAAGAAAATAACGCTTTAAAAAATAGACTAACCCAAATAGCAAAAGAGATCCAAAAAACCAAAGAGGAGAAAATGCCTTAAAAAGCAGAATTGACCAAATGAAAAAGAAGGTCCAAAAGTTCACTAATGAAAATAATTCCTTAAATATTCGAATAGAGCAGATGGAAGCTGATGACATTATGAAAAATCAAGAAATTATAAAACGAAATCAAAGGAATGAAAAATAGTAGACAATGTGAAATGTGTCATTGGAAAAACAATTGACTTGGAAAATAGATCCAGGAGAGGCAATTTAAAAATTGTGGGACTACCTGAAGGCCATGATCAAAAACAAAAAGAGCCTAGACATCATCCTTCAAAAAATTATCAAGGAAAACTGCCCTGAGATTTGTAGAAGCAGAGAGTAAAATAAATATTGAAAGAATCTACCCATCAACTCCTGAAAGAGATCCCAAAAGGAAAACTCCTAGGAATAGCATAGTCAAATTTCAGAGTTCCCAGGTGAAGGTGAAAGTATTGCAAGTAGCCAGAAAGAAACAATTTGAGTATTGTGGAAATACAATCGGGATAACACAAGATCAAGCAACTTCTACATTAAGGGATCACATGGCTCCAGAGGTCAAAGGAACTAGGATTAAATCCTCAAACCACCTATCCAGAAAAACTGACTATAGTACTTCAGGGGACAAATGTCTATTCAATGAAATAGAGGACTTTCAAGAATCTTGATGAAAAGACCATAACCGAATAAAAAAATTGACTTTCAAACACAGGTATCAAGTGAAATATGAAAAGGGAAACAGGAAAGAGAAATCATAAGCGACTTACTAAAGTTGAGCTGTTTACATTCCTACATGAAAAGATAATATTTACAACACGTAACATTTTTCTCAGTACTAGGGTAGTTGGTGGGATTATATACATATAGACCTAGGACACAGGATGAGATGAATAGGAAGGGATCTTATCTAAAAAAATAAAATTAAGGGGTGAGAGAGGAATATTTGGGAGGAGAAAGGGAAAAATAGAATGGGACAAATTCTTTCTCACATGAAAGAGGAAAAATAAAGCTTTTTCAATGGAGGGGTAGAGAGGATAGGTGAGAGGGAAAAAGTGAACCTTACTCTCATCATATTTGGCTTAAGGAGAGAATAAGATGTGCACTAATTTGGTTATGAAAACTTATCTTATGCTACAGGAAAGTAGGAGAGAAGGGGATAAATGTGAGGGTAAGATAGAACGGGGTCAAATGGGAGGAGGGAATAATTAAAAATAAACACTTTTGAGGAGGAATAAGGTCAAAAGAGAGAATAGAAAAATGGGGGGGCAGATAGGATGGAGGAAAATGTAGTTAGTTTTTCACAATATGACTTTTATAGAAGTCTTTTGCATGATTGCACATGTATAACCTATATCGAATTGTTTGCCTTCTCAGTAGGGATGGGTGAGGAGAGAGGAAAGCAGAGAAGCTGGAACTCAAAGTTTTAAAGATGATTATTAAAAATGTTTTTACATGAAACTGGGAATTAGATATACAGGTAATAGGGTATAGAAATCTATCTTGCCCTTCCAAAAAATAGAGGAGATAGGAATAAGACAAGAGAGGGATGTGATACAAGGGAGGACAGATTGAGGGAAGGTGTAATCAGAATGGACGCTGTCTTGGGGTGGGGGAGGGGAGAGATGAGGAGAAAACTTGGAATTCAAAATCCTGTGGAAATGAATGCTGAAAACTAAAAATAAAGAAATAGTTTTTAAAAGCAGCTCAGTCTAATAAAGGAGACAACTAATTCATACAAGTTTTATAAAGAGAAGCTGGTAACAATTAAAAGAGGAAAAGTGCTGCAATTAAGAATTGGGAAAGACATCCTATAGACAATGGGATTTCAGCTGGGACTTCAAGGAAGACAGGAGGTGGGGATGTGGAGGGAAGGCACTCCAAGCCTGTGGACAGTCAAGGAAAGTATTCAAGGATTCAGATTGAGAAAAGGATTTGGTAATTAAGTGATCCCGTGTGATCTTGGAGAGAACAGTTTCAGCTGGATGACTAGAGCAGAAGTCATAATGTAGAGAGTTTAGAAGAGAGTGAAAGGAGAGGAAACAGAGACTTCCATTGTTGATTTATCAATGGGTTTAGCTAGAAATGAAAAGTCATCTATGGGAAAATAGAACCACAGTTCCAAAATGAATATAATATGCACGTGTATAAACACACATAGAGAAGTTTTCTTATAATGTCTACTTATCTATGGACACTGAGAGAGCTAGTTCTTACTCCTTCTTGGTTTATTCTCCTTTTGTGTGTGACCCTTTAATTCTTAAAGGTGGAATCTGTCCCCTGGTGGTGACATCATCACCACCATATTCCCTGGTTTGTCATCAAATCAACTTTGGAGGAAAAGTTTAAGGAACCAGGTGAATTGGTGAACCCGGTGACTTTTGTCCTTCCTGCCAGGAACCCAGCTTATATATATACCCTATCTATGAACCCAGATGGATAGGTCTAGATATACCCTTGCTTACCTCCTTGTTTCTAGACAAATTAACCATCTTCCAAGGTAATTCTGGCAACTGTCATTAGACAGTTCTTTAGAATGGTTCTCAAAGGTCCTGGTCTTGGGACCCCTTTGCATTCTTAAAATTATTGAGAATCCCCCAATGAGCTCTTATTTATATGAATTATAGTTATGACTAATTACTATATTAGAAATCAAAATACCTTAAAATTATAAAAATAGTTTTGGTCTCACAGGCCCTGTATAAATATCCTGAGGACTCTCAGGTATCCCCAGGCTACATTTTGAGAATCATTGGTTCAGTATATGGTTGTACATGTATCATAAAAGGATGGGAAAGACAGGGTCTTCCCATAGCTGCCCTAGATTCTTCTCTGAGGTAAAGCCCTGAATTACCCACTGCCTACTGGGTATTTCCCAGGAGTTGCCTCATAGGCATCTCAAACTCAACATATACAAAACAGACTCCCTTCTCTCTCTGATGAGGGCACTACCACCCTTGTAGTCACTCAGATTTACAACCTTGGAGCTATTCTTTACTACCTATTATTCCTCATCCACAGTACCTAATCATTTCTAAGTTTCAGGATTCTAGGTCCTTAACATCTCTCCCATACATCCTTTTCTTTCCACTCATGAGGCCACATCTTAGTTCATGCCCACATCACCTCCTATCCAGAATATTTCCATAGTCTCTTCATTGGTATCCCTGCTTTCATTTTCTCCATTCCAAAAGCTATACTCCCTACACTTACAAGGGAGATATCTATTCCTTAAATACAGATCTGATCACATCAACCCCCCAAACCCTACCCCCTTCTAAACCCCACTCTTTCTGTCTACATCGTGCCTCTTCTCAAAAAACTCCAGCAGGGGGGGCGGAGCCAAGATGGCGGAGTAGAAAGACGCACATACACATAGCTCCGAACCCACAACCCATAGAATGGCTACAGGGAAGTAACTCACGGCGAGTTCTGCACCCAGAGGCCACGGAACACTGTAGCGAGGGAGATTTCTGTTCTGGAGAGACCTGCAAACCTCTCGCGGGGGGTCCTTCGCGCTGCGCACTGGGCGTTGGGACTGGGAGCTGAGTGCAGCCCTGCCGCAGTCGTGGCACCGAGAGGAAAAGATCCAAGTGGGCTTCAGGGACGGGATCTCCAGCGGCAACGCGGGTCCCTCCACCCACAGAGGGACCTGCAAAACTCTCGCAAAAGGGCAGTAGCACTGCGGACGCGGAGCCCAGCCTAGACCTGCCGCAGCTGTGGCCACGGCACCGAGAGGTACAGATCCGAGCAGGCTTCAGGGACGGGATCTCCAGCGGCCACACAAGTCCCTCCACCCACAGGTGATGGGGGGGGGGGGGTTGGTGAAAGAGTCTCTTTGGAGGGTCGAGAGGGGAGTGGGGTGCCCCCATAACTCAGCCCCCCCCCCAGAGGTAGAAGCTGAGAGGCGGCTGCAGACCGGGACTCCCCAAGGGGGCAGAAGCCTGGATCCATTGTGGAAGGTTTGCGCATAAACCCCCGCAGGGAACCGAGCCTGAGAGGTGGCCCTGCCCCAACCTCAGCACCTGACCTTAATCTCACACTGAATAGCAGCCCTGTCCCCGCCAAAAGCCCTAAGGCTGGAAGCAGCATTTGAATCTCAGACCCCAGACGCTGGCTGGGAGGATCAGGAGGCGAGGTGGGTGTGAGGAGAATATTCAGAGGTCAAGTCACTGACTGGGAAAAGGCCCAGAATAGGGAAAAGAAATAAGACTATAGAAGGTTACTTTCTTGGTGAACAGGCATTTCCTCCCTTCCTTTCTGATGAGGAAGAACAATGCTTACCATCAGGCAAAGACACAGAAATCAAGGCTTCTGTGTCCCAGCCCACCCAATGGGCTCAGGCCATGGAAGAGCTCAAAAAGAATTTTGAAAATCAAATTAGAGAGGTAGAGGAAAAGCTGGGAAGAGAAATGAGAGACATGAAGTCAAAGCATGAACAGCAGATCAGCTCCCTGCTAAAGGAGATCCAAAAAAATGTTGAAGAAAACAACACCTTGAAAACTAAACTAACTCAATTAGCAAAAGAGGTTCAAAAAGCCAATGAGGAGAAGCATGCTTTCAAAAGCAGAATTAGCCAGATGGAAAAGGAGGTTCAAAAGCTCACTGAAGAAAATAGTTCTTTCAAAATTGGAATGGCACAGATGGAGGCTAAGGACTTTATGAGAAAGCAAGAAATCACAAAACAAAACCAAAAGAATGGAAAAATGGAAGATAATGTGAAATATCTCATTGGAAAAACAACTGACCTGGAAAATAGATCCAGGAGAGACAATTTAAAATTATGGGAGTACCTGAAAGCCATGATCAAAAGAAGAGCCTAGACATCATCTTTCATGAAATTATCAAGGAAAACTGCCCTGAGATTCTAGAACCAGAGGGCAAAATAAATATTCCAGGAATCCACAGAACACCGCCTGAAAGAGATCCAAAAAGAGAAACTCCTAGGAACATTGTGGCCAATTCCAGAGTTCCCAGGTCAAGGAGAAAATATTGCAAGCAGCTAGAAAGAAACAATTCAAGTATTGTGAAAATACAATCAGGATAACACAAGATCTAGCAGCCTCTACATTAAGGGATCGATGTGCATGGAATAGGATATTCCAGAAGTCAAAGGAACTAGGACTAAAACCAAGAATCACCTACCCAGCAAAACTGAGTATAATACTTCAGGGGAAAAATTGGTCTTTCAATGAAATAGAGGATTTTCAAGCATTCTTGATGAAAAGACCAGAGCTGAAAAGAAAATTTGACTTTCAGACACAAGAATGAAGAGAAGCATGAAAAGGTGAACAGCAAAGGGAAGTCATAAGGGACTTACTAAAGTTGAACTGTTTACATTCCTACATGGAAAGACAATATTTGTAACTCTTGAAACATTTCAGTATCTGGGTACTGGGTGGGATTACACACAGACACATGCCCACATGCACACATACATAGAGACAGAGTGCACAGAGTGAATTGAAGAGGATGGGATCATATCTTAAAAAAAAAATGAAATCAAGCAGTGAGAGAGAAATATATTGGGAGGAGAAAGGGAGAAATTGAATGGGGCAAATTATCTCTCATAAAAGAGGCAAGCAAAAGCCTCATTAGTGGAGGGATAAAGAGGGGAGGTCAGAGAAAAATGTGAAGTCTACTCTCATCACATTCCGCTAAAGGAAAGAATAAAATGCACACTCATTTCGGTATGAAAACCTATCTCACAATACAGGAAAGTGGGAGATAAGAGTACAAGCAGGGTGGGGGGGATGATAGAAGCGAGGGCATGGGGAGGAGAATGCAATTCGAGGTCGACACTCATGGAGAGGGATAGGATCAAAAGAGAATAGAAGTAATGGGGGACAGGATAGGATACAGGGAAACATAGTCAGTCCTATGCAACACAACTATTATGGAAGTCATTTGCAAAACTACACAGATTTGGCCTATATTGAATTGCTTACCTTCCAAAGGGAAGGGGTGGAGAGGGAGGGAGGTAAAGAAGTGAGAACTCAAAGTGTTAGGATCAACTGTCGAGTAATGTTCTTGCCACTAGGAAATAAGAAATACAGGTAAAGGGTATAGAAAGCTATCTGGCCCTACAGGACAAAAGAGAAGACGGAGACAAGGGCAGAGAGGGATGATAGAAGAGAGAACAGATTGGTCATAGGGGCAATTAGAATGCTTGGTGTTTGGGGGGGGGGGATAAAACGGGAGAAAATTTGTAACCCAAAATTTTGTGAAAATGAATGTTAAAAGTTAAATAAATAAATTAAAAAAAAAAAAAACTCCAGCAGCCATTTATTATCTTTGGATCAAATACAAATTATAGTTGCCCTTGGCTCTCCACAGTCTGTCCCCTGCCAACATGTCCAAGATTGTCACACATTACTTACCTTAAATGACTCTTTGGTCTAGTCAAAGTGCACTATTGTCTTCCTCTCACACACAATATACTCTGTGTCTTTATACTGGCTGCCACCCCAAATCCCAGGAACTCACACCCTCCCCAGTAAATAAACACATACTGAGTACCAAAAAAATAAAAATAAAATTTTGGTTTGAACTGACTCTAGCTCGCTTTTGCATTTATATTACATAAAGGATGCTGAATTCCTATTTTCAAAATGAGTCAAATGGCTAAAACTAGATGAGTGCATAAAATCATAGGCTCTTTGTGGTATAGGGAGATCACTTGCATAGGGTATGTGAATAATATGATATAAATTAATAAAACTGAAATTGAAGTAAAGGAAAAAGAAGAAAAAATTAACTCTAGATTATTAAACTAAGATAAGATAGAAGATTCAAGTTGTAGTTCTGTCCTGTTCAAAGGAACAGAAGAAGGTATTGAAATGAGGCATTGATATTAAAGAAGGAAAATTCCTATGAGTTTGGGGTTCCTTTTTTATGGAGGGATAGCTATAATCTATAAATTTTGGCACATAAAGGCAATTGAAAATTCCAAAATGAATAATATAAAGAAGATAATATGCTATATATTGTGACTCCTTTGTCGATTCATTGTTTTTGGCAAAATTCTTAAGAAATGAATGTCTTTACTATCTTTTACATAGCTCAGGTTATAAATGCCACATTTTAGTGTAAATAATTGTATTAAAATGTTGTGATTTGAGGGGAAATAACATATATAAATTTATATTTGTTTAGTAAAAGGAGAAATTTTATGATAATAAAGGCTGAGGCCTGTGAAATTATGTCATATATTTCCCCAGTTATCAGTAAAAAGAATACATTTTAAAGAGGGGGAAAACTAAGTTACCTTCAAAGGCTTATTCTGTCCATATGATTTTGCAATTTGTAATCAACATAATGAAAAATCATTTATAGAAAAAAATAAAGGAATTAAGTTTCAGTGACTAACTGAAACTGAACTTAGCCCATTAAATCAGCCTATTTTACTGAAAGGAAAATGTTAAGCAATAAGGCTTAGTGATTTTTTTTTCTCCCTTCAAATGCCATGGGATCTATAACATTTATTGTAGTTGATTTCAGCATAATATACATTCCGAAAAAGGGCCTTTCAGTAGTAAAACAGACATGTACTTACTGCAGCAGAAATTTTGATTTCAGAAAGACTCACATTTATATGGACTGCAACAAAAGAGTTTCTGGGATGATCTGCAGGTGTGGCATTGATTAGGTCAGTGTTTGTTGTTCCTTAACGAATGAAGGGATAACTCCCCACACCCTTTTTTCCCAAATTAGTATGAAACATCATGTCCAGAGAAGAGTCCAAGATTTTGTAGAAAGGTGCTGACTAGGTAATAATGCATTTATATTCAGAACATATTGATAGTCAGATACAAATAGCACTCATTAATTAAGTTTTATCACATGCTAGCTTAAAAAGAATTCTCTCATGATGTCCCCATCAGATCATATTTTGCTGCTATACAAGTTTACATTAATTTCTTGAATAAAGACATCAAAGTCAAGATATATGATTTTTTTCTGTTATGACACTATGGTAGGAAGGTTTTGTTGGATAGTTTCAGGGTCCAAAAAGTTCTCAGTGGACTAAAATGTTAGGGCAAATTGAAAATGAAAAGATAAAATTTAAGAGCATTAAATATAAAGAGTTCATATGGCTTAATATAATTATCTGTAAACTACAATGAGGACATCAATGCTAAGTAGAAGTTTGTCTGGAAAAAGAAAATAAAAAAGATTTGAGGAGTTTTTGAATGGTAAATTCAATGTGCATCACCAGGGGTTATGGTAGCTCCCAAAGCTAATATGAACTTATTAAAGTAACAGAAGCATATTAGCAATTACTGGGGGTTGATAATTTTGTTGTGCTGTGCTCTCTTCAGAACACATCTAAGTTAAAATAGTCTTCTTTAGGACTCAGAATTGGGATAGCATATAAAGGAAAGTTACCAGGATGGTGAATAATTTGGATATGCCAAAAGTGGATGAAGCAAAAGTGCCTAAAAAAATAAGGAGACAGAGTGAGAATAGTTTTTTAAATGTCTGAAGATTGACCATGTTTTCTGTTTTGTTTTGTTTTTTTCTTCACAGATGGTAAAGCAAGGATCAATAGGGGGAAGTTTCAAAGAGGTAGACTGAGTTTTGTTTGATATAAGGAAAAACTTATGAGAACTAAAACAAAAGAACCATATACAAAAAGACAACAAAATGTCACTGAATATAAGATTATAAGGCAACAGATCTCAGGTCAAATACTATGGCCATTTTTTTCCCCAGATGGCAGGATTTAGATCTATTTTCCTTATTTTTGCTAAGAATTTGGAACTATAAAGCCAGAATGCTTTATATATTGTCAGTTCCATTCATTGCATTAGATATTTTTAGGTGAAGTTTGTTTTTAAAGGAAAGTTTAGGGGAGAAAATTTTTATTGAGGCATGATTATCATGTAAAATATAATATATTATTATTAATTTTTATAGAAAGACCATAAAAATATCCAAAACCATAATAAGGTGCTTCAATATATAATATATGTCTTTTCAGTAATGTCTGTCTTAAGGAAATTCTACATGACTATTGTTTCAGCTGTGCTGCAGACTAAGTTCTTGATAATGTATGAGTTGGTCCAAAAGGTCAGTGTCCCTTCTAATTCTGGGATACTAGGATTCTCACCCAATGCACAAGGTAATAACTGATTATAGGTGACCAGGACTGGGAGGGCTACAATTGATAGGTGCCAGGTAAAAGCATCAGGGAGTTCGGAGACATGTATTTGATTGAGATTCTAAGGACTCCCAGATGTAGTCATTACAGGAAACAAAGAAAAGAAAGACTAAGGAGTCCACATTTTGTATAGAAAGCTCATATTTGTGAAAGTAACCAGCAACATAGGAAGACATGTAGCAAGCAAAATCATAGCCCAATTGTTAAGTAATTTGTAGGAGAGATGGAATATCTCAGAAATAGATGTTAATGATAATTAAAGGCAACAAATATAAAAGCCAGGAAACAAAGATGTTGTGCAGTGAGGGAGTAAATAAGACAATGCCAATGGGATATTAATAGAGCAGTGAGTCAAATGTCCAAACAGAAAATTCCATGAGCAAATTTTTCCTAAGTTATATCTGTTGCACTAAGTACATTTTACAGAACCTATAAAGATACCTTGGCAGCATTTCTTCTGGTTCTTAAAGACTACCTGTTGTCTGGTTTCAAGTACAGGTTCTGATGTAAAGGAGTCAAGGAATTTAACTATCCATATGAAATATCATTCCTTTGTTAACCAGCTGAGATCACCAATATGGATGAAAAGATGAAGAGCATATTTCACCCACACTCAGTTCAGCATATCTGGACTGAATAAAAAAAAAATACAACAACAACATATCTCTAATCTCTATGCCTTCCTGAGAACTTTACCTTTTCATGAAATCGTGAATCTTCCTATCTCTTTCTGGGCAGAGGAAACTCCAAATACTTTGGAGTAAAACAATCCTTCTGTTTGGAGATTAATGTTATTGGTTTCTGAGGATTTAAGGTTAAGGTGAAGGTTCCAGGTTCAGTTGGCTTTTCTAATCTACAGAATTAAAAAAAAAAAACTGCATAAATAAATACACTGAAACACAAACTGAAAAATATACAATACTCTGAGCCCCCAGGCAACCTATTGATTATTTAGCTGAAGGGGTGATCTCTCTGGCACATGAATTCCTTGTTATAAATTATCTACAGGGTTTTCTTTCTCATTAAATTCTCTACAACAACAAAAATAACAGAAAACATAAAATCAGGGAGCAACTGAAGTTATCTTTTTAAATCTGAAATCATTGCTAAAAGATTGAGTAACCAGTAAACAAAACTTTACATAGCAAAGAAACTCTTATCAATGAATCATATAGCCTAGTGCATACTACAATGAAACAAAAAAGAAAGTAAAACTATAGTCATTGTTCCTCTGGAAGTTTCTATAAGAAGCCAAAATTCAGAATGTCTAATGAATTTTCTCAACAAGACAAGTGTATGAACCAGGGAACAAAAAAGTCTCTCAATGCTGCCGTGCTTACAGTCAGATTCCTTAAAATTATCCTCCTTCTGCCCCAGCTTTTGCTATAATTGCTCTTGTTGCTTTCTGCCACCATATTATCTCTCCAGGCCTTGGTTCTATCCATGTCACATGCTCCTTTCTGGAGAATTTTTTTTTTATCCATATATATATATAGCAGAAAATTCACTTGTCATGTCTCAATTTCAATAAAGAGCCCTTTCTTTTCACTCTAGCATCTTTAGTGACTTATCCACCTAAAAGGCAGCCCATCCAGCCCTGACAGAAGGGCTGTTAAATATACATTCTACAAATATTTATTCAGTTTCTCACATGTTAAAAGTTGTCTATCGGGTGCTAATAAATATTTCAAGAAATTTTAGCGTTCTTGGTATAACATATGCAAATTTAGGTTAAAATAGATCTACATTCTATGAAAGCTGAAATAGCAGAAGCTCACTCTTTAATGAAGTTACATTTGAACAAAAATCTAACGTTAATCCTTAATCTCCTTTAGCCATATGTTCTAGGTCATTTATCTGCAGCCAATACTGATCAGAAATAAAAGTGAGGCATCCATTCCATTGAATTTTATCCAATTCAACTCAATTTTAATTTTCTCTGCGTAATATTCTGTACTCAGGCATCTATTAATACACGTTTACTGAACTGAACCAATATACGGGAATAGTTCAAGTAGAATGAATGTGTGTTCTGAAATAGTTATCACTAAAATTAGGAATAGTACTTGAAAAATAACACTGCATTAAGAAAGATAAAAGTAAGTGAAATGTTTCATACAGAGTACAGCAGGTAGACCTTTTTAGTAGATTAAAAAGTAAAATCCATCTGGAAAGACAAAATGGAGTCTCCCTCCCTCCTTATATCCAATCAGATGTCAAATTTTGTCAATAATATCTCCACAGTACGTCATACTGTTTTTATTCTTCTAGATGAAATGGTTGTCATGATAGTTCAAGCTTATATTGTCTCTTGCACAGATTGTTTCTATGAGTTCATAACTGCTCCAAGTTTCTCTCTTCTCTAATTCATCCTCCAGATTACTGTCACCATGATATTGCTAAAACAAAATCTTGAACAAGTCACTCACCTGCTCAATCATCTCAAACTGTTTCTTCTGGAATAAAATACAAATGCTTTTGTTTAGATTTTAAAATCATTCATACACTGGCTCCAGACTACCTTTAGAGGTTTATTGTGTTTTACTCTTTCATACAGTAATGAGTACAGTTAAAATTGACTATTTGATAATCCCTATGCACAAAAATTTCCCTTTTCACATGTTGTCTACTACTTCTGGAAGGCAAGCCATCCTCATTTACCCCTTGAAAATCTTTAGCTTTCTGTAAATTCAATTCAAAAACTTCTTCCAATAGGAAATCTTCCCTGATTTTTACTACCACCATCATCAACGGTGTTTGAACTTTCTCACAATAAAATTTATTTGTATCTACTTCATGCATGGTTTTTGTTTACTTCTGTGTATAGTTAACATCACTACTACAATCACCCCAAAAGTATGATTCTTGAAGCAGAAGCTACTTCACTTTTGTCTCTGTATCTCAGTGCCTGGCACATAGTAGCTGCCTTATTAATGCTTACTGAACGAACAAATGAATGAATGAATGAATAAATAAATGAGTGAATGAATTTGCAACTGGAAAGTTGTAAAGTTTGTGGAATTGTCCTCACATTTTACATACTAGGATACTGATGCCCAGAAGGGAGAAGCAATATACTCAGGACTACATAATTAGTATATAAACCTTATGTGTACAATGAATTGTATTTCCTTTCATTTCAACATACTGATTTTCTTATGTGAATAATCAAATTAGTGACTGGAAATAACCAGAATGTGACTTATGAATCCCAATTCTTTGTGGATATAGGATTTTATAATACTTTCTTAGAGGTGAAAAGTAGCAGTCTAGAATAAACTTAGGAAAAGAGGAAAATATTGCTACAGAATGGATGTTATTCATGGTAAGGAAAGAATAAAGGCTGCAACACAAAGTGATGCTTTTTTCTTTCTTTTTTTGCTTAATCACATTAATATATATGGAAAGCATTTTGATATAATGTCAACTGTATGTACTGATATACAAAATGAGCCAATTTTATTGAAATATTGAAAAATTTTTTAAAAAGTGATTTGAGGAATGAACCAGCATTAAATTCCTTATGAAAAGCTTCAGCTTTTCTTAGAAATGACCTTGAGTTAATATAGTCTATGCCAACATTTCTTAGGTGTTAAAGGAGGCTATTAATGATTCAGTTCTAGGCTTAGTGACATTGAATATCTAATGTCTGATGACCAACTTAAACTCATTTGATAAACACTAATCTTAGAAAGCAGCTAGGTGACTCTGGAGAGATAGTACTTACACTAGAGTCAGCAAGACCTGAGTTTAAGTACAATCTCCAATACTTACTTGGGGTGTGACCCTGGGCAACTTATTTAACCTCTGTTTGCCTAAATCCACTAGAGAAGGGGATGGTAAATGACCCCAATATCTTTGCCAAGAAAAGTCAATGGACCATAGTATGGTTCATGGGAACACAAAGAGTCAGGTACAACTGAACAATGGCAATAATGGAGAAACTGACTAAAATAATATTTTGCTGTTATTGTTATTGTCTTGGCCATAATGACTCATGAAAAGTAAACTGTTGAATGAGTAACAATCTATGTTATATTTGAGTGTATACACACTGATACTATCTTATTTATTCTAAAATGTAAAAGGAAAGAAATTGATCAAGGAAAAGGCAACTTAATTCTTGTTTACAGATGACGGAAATTATTAAGATATCTAAATATATCTGTAGGTGTGTATACAAACGCATGTGTTCATATGTGTCTATACAATATATACACAAGTATGTGTGTATTAAATTCAAGAATTTTATTATGCATGTCCTTCTCTTTGTAACAAATACAATTAATATGTGTTTCCTTGTATGTATACACACACAAACATGTGTGTGAGCAAGTGCTTAATACATTTTACTTAGCATATACACATGTACTAATATATGCACATATGTATATGTATACATATGTTATGTATATATACATATATGTCTATATTTAGATTTTGAACGTGTATATGTTATATACATATATAGTGTGTGTGTATTTGTGGGGGGGGTAAGAGCTCAGGAAATGGAGTAACATAAAAGACTCTTTGGCAAAGTTTATATTCCCATTTATTTTGTTTTAATTTATTTATTTATTTAACTTTTAACATTCATTTTCACAAAATTTTGGGTTTCAAATTTTCTCTCCATTTGTCCCCTCCCCCTTTCCCCAAACACCAAGCATTCTAATTATCCTTATCACCAATCTGCCTTCTCTTCTATCATCCCTCCCTTCCCTTGTCCCCAACTTCTCTTTTGACCTGTAGGGCCAGATAACTTTCTATATCCCATTACCTGTACTTCTTATTTCCGAGTAGCAAGAACAATACTCAACAGTTGTTCCAAAAACTTTGAGTTCCAACTTCTCTTCATCCCTCCCTCCCCACTCATTCCCTTTGGAAGGCAAGCAATTCAACATAGGCCATATCTGTGTAGTTTTGCAAATGACTTCCATGATAGTCGTGTTGTGTAAGACTAACTATATTTCCCTGTATCCTATCCTGTCCCCCATTGCTTCTATTTTCTCTTTTGATCCTATCCCTCCCCAAGAGTGTTGACTTTAGATTGCTCCCTCCTCCCATTGCCCTCCCTTCCATCATCCCTCCCACCCTACTTATCCCCTTCTCCCCCACTTTCCCGTATTGTAAGATAGGTTTTCAGACCAAAATGAGTGTGTATTTTATTCCTTCCTTTAGTGGAATGTGATGAGACTAAACTTCATGTTTTTCTCTCACCTCCCCTCTTTTTCCCTCCACTAAAAAATCTTATGCTTGCCTCTTTTATGAGAGAAAGTTTGCCCCATTCTATTTCTCCCTTTCTCCTCCCAATATATTTCTCTCTCACCTCTTAATATCATTTTTAAAGATATGATCCCATCCTATTCAATTCACTCTATGCTGTGTGTGTGTGTGTGTGTGTGTGTGTGTGTGTGTAATCCCACCCACTACCCAGATATTAAAAAGTTTCAAGAGTTACAAATATTGTCTTTCCATGTAGGAATGTAAACAGTTCAACTTTAGTAAGTCCCTTATGACTTCTCTTTGTTGTTTACCTTTTCATGCTTCTCTTCATTCTTGTGTTTGAAAGTCAATTTCCTTTTCAGCTCTGGTCTTTTCATCAAGAATGCTCGCAAGTCCTCGATTTCATTGAAAGACCATTTTTCCCCCGAAGTATTATACTGACTTTTGCTGAGTGGGTGATTCTTGGTTTTAATCCTAGTTCCTTTGACTTCTGGAATATCATATTCCATGCCCTTCGATCCCTTAATGTAGCAGCTGCTAGATCTTGTGTTATCCTGATTGTATTCCTACAATACTTGAATTGTTTCTTTCTAACTGCTTGCAATATTTTCTCCTTGACCAGGAAACTCTGGAATTTGGCCACAATGTTCCTAGGAGTTTCTCTTTTTGGATCTCTTTCAGGTGGTGATTAGTAGATTCCTTGAATACTTATTTTGCCCTCTGGTTCTAGAATATCAGGGCAGTTTTTCTTGATCATTTCATGAAAGATGATGTCTAGGCTCTTTTTTGGATCATGGCCTTCAGGTAGTCCCATAATTTTTAAATTGTCTCTCCTGGATCTATTTTCCAGGTCAGTTGTTTTTCCAATGAGATATTTCACATTATCTTCCATTTTTTCATTCTTTTGGTTTTGTTTTGTGATTTCTTGGTTTCTCATAAAGTCATTAGCCTCCATCTGTTCCATTCTAATTTTGAAAGAATTATTTTCTTCAGTGAGCTTTTGAACCTCCTTTTCCATTTGGCTAATTCTGCTTTTGAAAGCATTCTTCTCCTCATTGGCTTTTTGAACCTCTTTTGCCAGTTGAGTTAGCCTATTTTTCAAGGTTTTATTTTCTTCAGCATTTTTTTTTCGTCTCCTTTAGGAAGGTGTTGACCTGCTTTTCATGCTTTTCTTTCATCTGTCTCATTTCTCTTCCCAGCATTTCCTCCACCTCTCTAACTTTATTTTCAAAATTCTTTTTGAGCTCTTCCATGGCCTGAGCCCATTGGGTGGGCTGCTATACAGAAGCCTTGACGTTTTTGTCTTTCCCAGATGGTAAGCCTTGTTCTTCCTCATCTGAAAGGAAGGGAGGAGATATTTGTTCATCAAGAAAGCAACCTTCTATGGTCTTATTTTTTTTTTCCCTTCTCTGGGCAATTTCCCAGCCAGTGACTTGACTTCTGAGCTTCCTCTTCACACCCACCTTGCCTCCAGATCCACCCAGCCAGTGCTTGGGGTCTGAGATTCAAATGCTGCTTCCCAGCTTCAGGGCTTTGGGTGGGGGCAGGGCTGCTATTCAGTGTGAGATTAAGTTTAGGTGCTCAGGTTGGGGCAGGGCCGCCACTTGGGGCTTACTTCCCTCCGGGGCTTTATGCAGAGACCTTCAACAATGGATCTGAGCTCCTGCCTGCTTTGGGAGCCCCTGTCTGCTGCTGACTTACCTGCTGCCTCCCAAGGGGGCCAGAGCCAAGGGGACACCCTGCTCCCCTCTCAGCCACCCAAAAAGACTCTCTCACTGACACCTGTCACCTGTGGGTGGACGGACTTGTGCTGCTGCTGGAGACTCCATCCCTGAAGCCGGCTTGGATCCGCTCCTCTCTGTGCCACATGGCCAAGGCAGGGCTGGGCTCTGCTGCCATCTGGTGCACGACGGACCTCATGTCAGTCCCTCAGGTCCCTCTGGAACACAAATCTCCCCTGCTCCACCATTCTGCTGCCTCTGTTTCTCCAGAACTCGCTGGGAGTTCCTTTTTACAGGTAATTTATGGGCTGTGGGTTTGGAGCTAGCATATGTGTATCTTTGTACTCTGCCATCTTGGCTCCTTATATTCCCATTTATTAAAAAAAAAAACTAATGGAAGCAATGACTAAAAAAAGCAAAATTGTACTTACAGTATTTCGATGAAAATGTAAATTAAATCAAACAATGTAAAGACACTATCTGGAGGCAGATATCTTTACACTATGCCAGGAAGGAAAGAAAGTGTGCATGGGCCTGCAGGAAAAGTACATAAGTAGATTAAAAGGATGTCAATAGAAAATCTGAAAATAATGAAGTTTTACTTGTTATTTTAAATAGTTAAAGAAAAAAGGAGCAATGGAAAGATATGGATTAGTGCCACAAAAATTAATCAAAGAAAAAGGAATCCAGGAGCTTGTCTATTTTTACATGCAAATGTACGTTCAAGAAAGGAGTAGCACAATAAAGTTTCACATAATTAAAATATTTCTGCTTACTGCTGAAAGTGGACTTGAGAAGATAGACTCAGAAAATGTTTCTATAATTTTTAATGGCAAACTCCAGAGGTATGGAATATGAATCTAATAATAGACTTTGAGATTTGATAGGCACTGTACATGTCATCTGATCCAACCTGTGCTATCTATGTAAGAAAACTATGTATCTTGTATCAATAAGTGGAAATCAACTTTTGTTTTGACAACCAAAATGAACCTACTAGTCTCAAGGCAGCATGTTACCTTTTTTGTTCTAACTTTAATAAGTGTTTCTTCTATACCAAGAATAATTATTATCTTTCCAAATTCAATTCCTTTTTCAGAAGTCTCTTGCCTGTGGTCTTATAGAAAAATATTCTTCTTCCATGTGACTATTTTTGATATATTGAAAATTTTTTGATTTCCATTTTTAAGTCTTACCCCACCCCCACCCCTTACAGAATAATCATCTTATTTTCTTCAGTTAGACTTCATATGACCTGCTTTCAAAACCCTTAAGTATTCAGGCCACTTTCCCTAGGACACTCTCTGGGTCTAGTTGACCAATGCTCTTTCTAAAATATGGTGACAATAACTGATTTACAATGTTTAGTTATGATCCTACTAAGGAAAATTTTATTGAGGCTATCAGTACTCCTTTCTTATTTCAGTCTAAGGTGGCATTAGTTTTCCTAACTGCCATTTTAATGTTAGAATGGTAATTCAGTATACACTCATTCTTTTTTAAAATAATGCTCTTTTTAGGTAATGCTGACATCTTTTATTTGTGAAGTTATTTTTACCTTAAATATAATTTTACATATTCATTAAATTTAATGCTATTATATTCCACTCGACTTCTAGATTGTCAATATCTTTTGGATACCAGTTCTGCCATCTAATATTAGCTTTTCACCTCAGGGATTTATGATCTGTTAATTTGAAAAAAAATATCATCTATTTTTCTCTCCTAATAATTACTAGAAATCATAAAAAGCTCAGAGTGAAGTATAACTCTGTTTTCTCCCTCCCCCCACAGTTCTAAGAATGTTCTAAGAAAGTACTGGAATTGTTGCTTTCTGGGTGCCTACACTATTTTCTGCTGGTACAGGATCCCAAAACAAAGTAACAATAATACATTTTCTTTCAGTTAATTTCTATTGATAATTACATGCATTTCTGATATTCAGCCATGTTAAAGTTCCAGGAATTTAGTATCAGTATTTTTTTCCCAGAACTTTCATAAATGCTGCTGCTGAGGATGATGGGGTTACAGCACTTAGAGAAATAGTTGTTAATTTCTATCCCCATAGCATTGTTTTCTGGGATAATGACTACACTTGTGTCGCTATTGGTCATATATGTCGGTCCCTTCTTCACAATTACTGCTCATCTTCATGAAGCCTGCAAACACTGTATTGGAATCAGGACTGAAGACCTTATTACAAGATATTGTTATATCTTGGGATTTAGTGCAAAGTAACAACGTTAACATTTTTAAAAACAAATAAATTATTTTAAGAAGAAAAGTAAAAAATGGTGAAATATAAAGATATAGATATGGAATTTTCTATGTATTGAGTCTATGAGAAACTAAAGCTACATAAAATGTTAATTTGAGGACAAGATAATGAGTTTGGATTTCTATTTCCTTTCTGGACACATAAATTTAGAAGAAATATACATAATCCTCTCAAAATGATTGTATAGATTAAATGTATTATTAATGTTCTTTCATACTTAATCATTCTCCAGTTTTTTCCTGAATTCACATGTCCATCTTCTATATAATATTTATTCATTCTAACATCTGATATTCTTTCTCTTCTTACTTAGAGCCTAAATAAAAAAAAAATCAAAATAGTTCTCACAAATAATTCACAGAAGATTTCTGTTTTGTAATTCTGACTTATAATTTTTTGTATGTGTTTTGTTCCACACAAATATATTCCAGTCGTCTGAAGACAATTATTGTGAGATCCAGTAATCAGAGATGGTAATGATGAAACTGGCTGAAGAAATTTTCTAAAAATCATTAGCGATGAGGAAAGATCTAAAAAGGACAGGGAAAGGAATGATATGTAACAAAGAAAAGACTTCTCTTTTTTACTAAAACATAGCTTCCTTGACCTTGAAAAAAATTTCCAAAGTTCAGCTATGAATATTACTTTTGGGAAAAATTTGAATGAAATATCATCTATAAATATCAAGAAGTGATGCCTTGCATGGTGGTGAAAACTGTAAGGGTCCTTGGAAAGGAAAGGAAAAAGGAAAAATAAAATAATAGTAAGAAAGAAAGTCAGTGAAGTGGTAGATACACAAAGAAATTTATTTTCTGAAATTTTAGCTTCTGATTTGAGAAAATTTAGATTGAGTTGTGTTGAGAAAGTGAATTCGGTTTTGATGTTTAGAATGTTTATTGTATAACCTTTAATCTTCATTTTACAACAGCCAAAGGCAACTTTGGGTACTTTCATACTCCTTTAAACTAATTTTTCCGACATTGATAAATGACAATCTGGCATTGTTAATCTTTCTCTTTAAACTGAAAGATTTTAGCAACCATTTCACATATTTTATGTGTATGAATAGAGATGGATAGATGGTTGAATTAATAGATTAGGAAGAAGACAATGATAGATGGTTTTCTACAAACATTTGAGAAAGAACTTTGAAAAAGAGGAAGAGACTAAGCTTAATGATAATGAGCATTCTATAATAAACACGAAGTTAAACTGGTGTTTTCAATGAGTTTTGCCTTTTTAAGACAAATTTTGCTAACATGGATGCATTGTATTATCGTCTGCAAGTTAGCACATGTAATCACACAGTGAATTTTTAATTATTATTTTTCAACATTAAGCAAATAACAAATCTAGATCATTCTGAGAAAAAATAGTATCTACTATATTTGAGATTGGAGTAGTATATTTAGGGTAGTGAGGTGTGATGGCTAATTTAAAAGAATTAAAATTAATAAATGTTTACTAGAGAGTGAAGAAAAAGCTCTTCTGGAGAGTGTGACATCTAAGGGAGACTATTAAGTATTCCATAACTTGCCTAATTGCAAATGACTCATTGAAAATGTACATCTGAAATCAATATCATCAAAAAGAATATTTATTTACAAATGAATTGATCTCAAATATTTCTGCAATACAGCAACTGCTCCCATTATAGTTTGTGCAGAAAAGTAGAAAGAATATTGAGCTGGACTTCAATGAAAAGTCACCTTCTAGTTTCCTTTCCATCAGTTACTGAAATGTTTTCTTAAGTTATCTAACCTGTCTGGGACTCACTTCCCTTATGTGTAGAATGATTAAAATAATACTCATTCTACCTCTTTCATAGGACACTTGCAATAAAAGTCCTCTATAAACAGTAAATAATTTCCTATGGAATCATGAGATTTAAAGCTGGAATAATTTTCTCCTTTTTTTATGACATAAATGAGGAAATGGGAGTAAAAATGGTACTCTAAAAGTTGCATAGTTAATAGCTACCAATCATATTTAAATTCAAAGCATCTGACTCCAAAATCTGTGCTCTTTCCTCAAAGATTAATGAGTTCATTAAGTACAACACCATAATTCAATGAAGTTCTACCAATCCATGTACTTATTTTGCTGTATTCTTGATTGTTGCTTTTGATATAACTGTAATTTTAAGTCCCAACCAAAACCCATATTCTATAAGAACACATTAAAATCCCTTTAATCTCATGTCTTCTCTCTTATTTTTTTCTCCAGTTAATCTTGTATAGGCCTTGATTGTACATAGATAGCTGCATATTATCTCTCCCACTTGACTCTGAGCTTCTTGAGAACATTATTTTGGCTTTGTTATTGTATTCCACAAAATTAACACAATGTCAGGAACATAGTAAGCATTTAGGTATTTATTAAATGATTAACTGGATCATTCTTTGACTTACTCTACTAGGTGAATTTTCCATACTTTAAAAGATAAAATTAATTCTTGCTGATGGTTTTATGTAAATGATTTTTTTTACTAATTGAAAGAAATATCCACTTATAACTATACTTTCAAGTGTTTTTAATAGAAATTAGTGTTGTACCCTATCAAAAGTATTTTTACTGCATCATTTCTTAAACTTTCACCATTGATATAATAAATTATGTTATTAGTTTTCCTTACCTTATACCACCCCTACATTCCTGGTATAAATCCTGCTTTACCATAATGCATACTTTTTGTAATATATTATTAATATTCTAGCTAATATGTTCTTTAGGAATTTTTCATTTTTTTATTAATTGAATTGCGCTATAATTTTGTTTCTCTGGAGAAACCTAACAGAAGTCTAGTTGATTGGGATCCACCATGAGGGTAATATTCCTCTTTTCATGGCTTGTGATCTGTATCCTCAACTTTTGATCTGTCTATTCTTCTTAAGATACAAAATGTATGCATATCTGGTGCTAACAGCATTTTTATTTCTGCTTCCATTACTTTTCACCGAAATGCTCACTATCGTGCTCTTCCTCTACTTCTTTAACTTGTTGTCATGAGTATAGTTTCTTAATATTTATTGCACAATTGCATTTTATTTATACTATTCATAAATCCCTAGGATCCACTAGGAGACAGGTCATCTCGTAATGATCTGAGAAAAGAGAGACAAGTAGTAGCTAATTGCTACCTTCTGGTGGGCACGCTGACTTTTGTTAAGACATAAGTAATAGAGAAGTCCAATATCTTTAATAGTCCTAAGCATTACTTAGAACTTTTAAATAACTGAAAAACTTGATGGTTGTTAGCCAGTCCTTATAATCTGTGTCAGAATGAGTGATGATTAAAATAATGACTAAGAAGGTATTGTTAAATGTGGAGGGGAAAATTCTTTATTGGAAAGAATACTCAATTTGAATGCAGAAGACCTAAGTTCAAAGACGTAGCTCTACAACTTTCTTTGTAACTTTTGACAATTATTTTTAGTTCTCAGTCTCACTTTTCTTATACATAAAGAAAAATTACATATTGAGTTAAAAAACTGTAAGGCCCATGCTCAGTCTCTTTCTCTTTCTTTGTTTCTTTTTCTGTCTGTCTGTCTCTCTACACATACACTCAAACACATACACATACACACTGATTGGTGTCTTTTAAAATGCAAAAAGAATATTTCCTGATCTAATAATGTAAAGAACATATAAACTACTATCTACTTTCTTGAGGGCACTTCACCTAGGACCCATCATATAGTAGGAGTTTAAAAATTGTTTTTTCCCTCCCTCAATTCAAATGGTAAGGAATAATCTCAATTGGAAAAGTTAAAAGTATAAGCATTCTACTTGCTTTGAGAAACACAATTCACAGAAAATAATCGCAGGTTAAATATCCATTTCTTCTTCGTTTTTGTTTTCAGTTAAAATTTAAAGTACATACATTATGAGGAATATGTTCCACTTACTAAACTGAACAATGACACATTGTTGTTAAAATAATCACCCAGAATCAGTAGATGAGTATTTATTATAATTATCTCCGTGTCTTCTCCCTGGATTATATTATAATTTTCATGAGGTCAGAGCAGCTGCACTTGGTGTTTTCTCCAGTAACTATTCATCCTCATTGAAGGTACTAAATAAATATGTGTAGAATGAATACAGGTAGTCAATCAGCAGAGAAAATAATTTCATTTGTTCATTCTGTTACAGGGAAGACAGATAAGCAGACATTTCAGGAAAGTTTCCTAAAATTGAAGGGTAAAACAAAGAAAATTTCAGAATAAAAAAATAAATAAGGACTGAGAATACCACATTTCCTGACATATAATTATTAACTCTTACAGCTGAGAAAAATCATACCACCTAGCACACACCAATTTTGAAAGTGGGGCTAAGAGATGGGGACATTCATATACCTTTGGGGAATTAGGGCAGTGGTGGACTGCAGGTTAAGACTTTGATAGTGACAGGATCCACGGCAGAGTGGACTGTCAAAGGACAAGAAAGAAAGATGTAGGGATGATGTCACTATGATAAGAACCTCTCCTCATTTCCCCTACCCACACACATTTAGAATATTGATGTTTTCATATATTGTAGTTTTAAAAAGCTAAATGTTATGATAGAGAGCTCCCGTTAGAGTCAGGATGTACGTTTAAGTCCCACTTCTATCACTTTAGATGTGTGACACAGCAAGAAGAAATTATCTGCCCCCTTTCCAGTTCCAATATTCCAGGACCCTGGGTGGGAGTTCCAATTTTCACAAATGAATTATGGTTATTCTGAGCGTTCTGCTTTGTTGAAGTATACTGCATTTTTCATTTCTCTGCATTTTTCATTTCTGTACTTTGGTATTTAGTGTCATCAAGCAATGAGATAGAATTTAATAAGAACGTATTGTGACACGTATTATATTGAAATCTGGGTATATATAGATAAATTTTAAAAAAGATCCCCTCCAACAAGGAACTGATATTTTGAGTGGCCATTTAATTTTTTTGGTTGTTGAGTTATTTAAGTCATACCCAATCTTTTGTGACCCCATTTGTGATTTTCTTAGCAAAGATACTAGAATGGTTTGACATTTCCTTCTCCAGTTTATTTTACAGATGAGGAAACTGAGAAACACAGGATGAAGTGACTTCCCCAGGGTTATAAAGCTAGTGTCAAAGGTTAGATTTGAATGGTGCTTTTCCTGATATTAGGTTTAGTGCTTTATCCACTGTGCCAACTAGCTGCCCCAGACAGGCACTTAATGTTAACCTATTCTCCAAATTATTTTTAAATCCAAGGATAAAACCCAAAATGAATGCCTTTAAATAAAGCCATTAAAATACATCACCATAAAACAATGTTGAATGCATTCAGAAATTAAATATAATTTTACTTATATATGTATATATGTATATGTGTATGTATGTGTATCTGTCTCCATCTATCTACATTTTCTTTGAGCAAATGATAGTGGAACTTAAAAAGAAAACAATGCCTAAATTTTAATTTACATATTAATTTATGAACTAACATAAATTAATGAATTCACACTTACAAAAATTATAGAGTCCATGTAGAATTCCAGACATCTGAAATTCCATCATCATGATATCTACTCATTTTAACTCTCCTACACCCACATGATCTAACCACTTGGGTAGAAAAAAAAACATCAATTAAAAGAATGCTTTCCAATAGTGTTTCATGTTGGTGCTGTAGTGTTTTTAATTTCATTGTTAGTTGAATAAATATTAAACTACAGTTGAAATTAGATTAAATGCTTACTATTATTAGTTACCACTGCAATTAAATGTACATAATTAGGAGCCCTCCATTTCCCAAATATTGCTAAGCATTAACATTTCTTAGAATTGATAGGGCATGATCATCTGCTCACGTTGCAAATATAGTTATATAAAATTATTATTTTAAATTGTTTTATATCTAAATCATTTAAAAATATATTTCTTTGTGCTTCTGCATCTTAAGACAGTAATTCCATGCAAGTTTCAGTGTTGTTTTTCTTCCCCTTGTACAAGGAATGTTTTTCTTATCATAATATGGGTATTAGTGATTCAAATACTCGACAAAACTCCCAGATCACATTTATCATGATGTTGTCAAGGATTCTTGAATGCATGGGTATGGTTTGTTAGTTTTTATTTTCTGAATATTCTTCATGGTTTATACTTCATTCTCCTTTATATGAATATTTGGGTTTATTTGAGTCTAGATACATGTTCGTAGCATATGCATAGCAGCATTTGATTCCACTTCCAATTAAAAAATAAAAGAAGAACTGGAACTTCTATGCCCTTATCTTCCAATAGTTACCAGCAGAGCAATAATCATACCTTCTTTTACTATGAAAGAGAGTACTCATTGATAAAATAAGAACAGGACATAATGATTTTTGGCTAAAGGTAAAGTGGGGTAATCATGGGCAGCTGTGAGAGGATATAATAATAGTCAGCACTAACAATACCTGGGACAATTTAGAATCTGTTGATAGATGGGATTGATGAAATGCCTTTGGTAATCTCTCAAAAATCATAATGAACCAGAAAAGGGCTACTAAACTGAAAATGAACAAATATTGTCCAATTTTCCTTGGGAAAGGTAGTTACTTCATAATATATTTTGATTCACTGCTGGTGAAATAATATTTTTTTTTAAAAAGGAGCTTATATGTTCATTTACAAAAATTAACTTTAAAAACCAGCATGCCTTTTGAGAATAAATCCTGTTTAATTAATTTTCGTTCCTTTGCCTACAAAATTTCAAAATCACATCAGCTGGATAACAGAGATATGATATGTTTGGATTTCGACAAAGCATTTGCCAAGGTGTCCTGCATTACCTTAATGTCTAATCTGTATAGATGTAGATTTGTGACAGTAGGTAGGTTTGGAAATGGACAATCCAAACTAAAGAAAATTGATAAATTGATAAAATTACAAAATTCTAAACTTAAAAGTGACCTCAGACATCATTTCACCCTATCTAAACCTTCCAAAGGTCACTTCTCCAACTTGCCACATGGTTGGGAGTTTATCAAACTTTTATGAAAAATATAAAATAATAAGAATCTCACCACTCAATAGATAATATATACTACTTCTTAAATTGTTATTACTGCTAATAATTAATAGTAATATCATTAATAGCTAATATTTCTGCAGGTCTTCAAAGTTTGCAAAGAGTTATGCAAATATATCGTTTTATCATCACAATATCCCTGGAAGGGAGGTGTTATTATTGGACTCATCTTATAGCTGGGAAAATAAAGGCAAACAGATGTTAAGTGACTTGCAAAGGATGGTGTAGTTAGTAGCTGTATAGAGAACTCTCTGTATCTATACATCTCCTTTCTTCAAATCTTTGAATGTATGTAGGTGTGTGTATGCATGTATGTACACAGGAAACCCAAAAACACCTGCCAAAGATATGCACTGAACCGATGACATTCTTCCTTTGCCTAGATTAGGCATTGATAATGAGGATATGTAATTTCAAGTTCTTTTCCCAAAGACACTACTGATAGAGACAAGAATAAAAGAGGTTTTTCAAAGTCCACCTCCCCCCTAATTAAATGGATTCAAGTAAACAACAAGTTTTGTTATTGTAACACTAAGCACCCCAGCATATTTGGGGGGACTGCCATCACAGATTCTTTGACCTGCTTCTCTAAAAGGAAAAACAACTTTTGAGGGGTCAATAATCCCTTTAATCAGCACATGTGTCATTCAGGAAGTTCAAGGGGAAAAGTCAGCACCCTGTAATTCAGAAAAATATAAATGAACGTACAACACTTCCAAAACTGTCTGACATAAACAATACACATAATTCAAAAGACTGGTCCAACAGTCTGACCATAGTTTCCAGACAGGTAAGCATCAACATCTGGATTTTCAAAGCTACGGGGCTGCTTAGCAGCTTCCCAGAGTCTCACCTGGCACACACACCTTCTTCCAAAATCTATGTCCCAAAGTAAAATCTTATCTCAGAATCTTTATACACTTTTATTTTTTTTATTTTTTTCCTGGACATGGAATAAGTTTAACTATTTTTTTTAATTTCACTTGTAACATTCATTTTAACAAAATTTTGGGTTCCAAATTTTCTCCCCTCCCCCCCAAAACACTGAGCATTCTATTTGCCCCTATCACCAATCTGCTCTCTCTTCTATCATCCCTCTCTGCCCTTGTCTCCATCTTCTCTTTTGACCTGTAGGGCCAGATAACTTTCTATACCCCTTTACCTGTTATTTCTTATCTCCTAGTGGCAAGAATAGTACTCGACAGTTGTTCCTAAAATTTTGAGTTCCAACTTCTTTACCTCCCTCCCTCCCCACCCCTTCCCTTTGGAAGGCATGCAATTCAATATAGGCCAAATCTGTGTAGTTTTGCAAATGACTTCCATAATACTCGTGTTGTATAAGACTAACTATATTTCCCTCCATCCTGTCCTGTCCCGCATTATTTCTATTCTCTCTTTTGATCCTGTCCCTCCCAATGAGTGTCGACCTCAAATTACTCCGTCCTCCCCATGTCCTCCCTTCCATCATCCCCCCCATCCTGCTTATTCTCTTATCTCCCAGTTTCCTGTATTGTAGGATAGGTTTTCATACCAAAATGAGTGTGTATTTTATTTCGTCCTTTAGTGCAATGTGATGAGAGTAAACTTCATGTTTTTCTCTTACCTCCCCTCTTTATCCCTCCACTAATAAGTCTTTTGCTTACCTCTTTTATTAGAGATAATTTTTCCCCATTCCATTTCTCCCTTTCTCCTCCCAATATATTTCTCTCTCACTGCTTGATTTCATTTTTTTTTAAGATATGATCCCATCCTCTTCAATTCACTCTGTGCACTCTGTCTCTATGTATCTGTGTGTGTGTGCATGTGTGTGCGTGTAATCCCACCCAGTTCCCAGATATTGAAAAGTTTCAAGAGTTATAAATATTGTCTTTCCATGTAGGAATGTAACACTTCAACTTTAGTAAGTCCCTTATGACTTCTCTTTGCTGTTCACCTTTTCATGCTTATCTTCATTCTTGTGTTTGAAAGTCAAATTTTCTTTTCAGCTCTAGTCTTTTCAACAAGAATGCTTGAAAGTCCTCTATTTCATTGAAAGACCAATTTTTCCCCTGAAGTATTATACTCAGTTTTGCTGGGTAGGTGATTCTTGGTTTTAGTGCTACTTCCTTTGACTTCTGGAATATCCTATTCCATGCCCTTCGATCCTTTAATGTAGAAGCTGCTAGAACTTGTGTTATCCTGATTGTATTTCCACAATACTTGAATTGTTTCTTTCTAGCTGCTTGCAATATTTTCTGCTTGACCAGGGAACTCTGGAATTTGGCCACAATGTTCCTAGGAGTGTCTCTTTTTGGATCTCTTTCAGGAGATGATCGGTGGATTCTTTCAATATTTATTTTGCCTCCTGGTTTTGGAATCTCAGGGCAGTTTTCCTTTATAATTTCATGAAAGATGATGTCTAGGCTCTCTTTTTGATCAAGGCTTTCAGGTAGTCCCATAATTTTTAAATTGTCTCTCCTGGATCTATTTTCCAGGTCAGTTGTTTTTCCAATGAGATATTTCACATTATATTCCATTTTTTCATTCTTTTGGATTTGTTTTGTGATTTCTTGGTTTCTCATAAAGTCATTAGCCTCCATCGGTTCCATTCTAATTTTGAAAGAACTATTTTCTTCAGTGAGCTTTTGAACCTCCTTTTCCATTTGGGTAATTCTGCTTTTCAAAGCATTCTTCTCCTCATTGGCTTTTTGAACCTCTTTTGCCAGTTGAGTTAGCCTATTTTTCAAGGTGTTATTTTCTTCAGCATTTTTTTGGGTCCCCTTTAGCAGGGTGCTGACGTGCTGTTCATGCTTTGACTGCATGTCTCTCATTTCACTTCCCAGCTTTACCTCCACCTGTCTAACTTGATTTTCAAAATTCTTTTTGCGCACTTCCATGGCCTGAGCCCAGTGAGTGGGCTGGGATAGAGAAGCCTTAACTTCTATGTCTTTCCCTGATGCTAAGCATTGTTCTTCCTCATCAGAAAGGAAGGGAGGAAATGCCTGTTCACCAAGAAAGTAACCTTCTATAGTCTTATTTCTTTTCCCTTTTCTGGGCATTTTTCCAGCCAGTGACTTGACTTCTGAATATTCTCTTCACACCCACTTAGCCTCCAGATCCTCCCAGCCAGCACTTGGGGTCTGAGATTCAAATGCTGCTTCCCAGCCTCAGGGCTTTGGGCGGGGGCAGGGCTGCTATTCAGTGTGAAATCAAGTTCAGGTGCTCAGGTGGGGGCAGGGCCGCCTCAAGGGCTCAGTTCCCTCAGGGGGTTTATGCAGAGACCTTCAACAATCGATCTGGGCTCCTGCCTGCTTTGGGAGCCCATGTCTGCTGCTGCCTCCACTGCTGCCTCCCGAGGGGTCCTGAGTTATGGGGGCATCCCACTCCCCTCTCTACCTGCCAAAGAGACCCTCTCACTGACCCCCATCACCTGTGGGTGGAGGGACCCGCGGGGCCGCTGGAGATTCTGTCCCCGAAGCCTGCTCGGATCCGCTCTTCTCAAGAGCCTGTGGCGACTGCAGGGCTGGGCTGGACTCTGCATCAGCAGAGCGATGGACCTTTTGTGAGAGGTTTGCAGGGCTCTCTGGAACAGAAATCTCCTCCACTACACCATTCTGTAGCCTCTGCTATTCCAGAATTCGCCAGGAGTTCTGTTTTACAGATGTTCTATGGGCTGTGGGTTTGGAGCTATGTGTATGTACGTCTTTGTATTCCGCCATCTTGGCTCCGCCCCCTTTATACACTTTTTAGATCCAGAGTGGATCACATTCCTTGAGAATAAGTGCCTCATTAACAAAAAGTTTGTGCCTTCCTACAAATCTTCCCAAGCCCAACAATTGGTGGGAAAGATCCTCCTTAATCACATTATTCAGAGGCATTACACTTCTTGGTATAAATATAAACAATAAAGGATCCTACTTTGCTTGACCTAATAGTCATGGAACCAAAATTTACATTTTTGAGAGTCATTAAGTACATTTTAATGGCCTAGTTATATTTTAACCTATTGTAGGTTAGAGAGTCAGTGAAGCTCAGTAGATATAGAAAAAGCCTCAGCACTAAAAAGAACTGAGTTCAATTTCCACTTCTTTTAAAAATTTTTCTTAAATATTTCCCAGTTCTTTTTAATTTTGAGTTCGAAATTTTATCCCTTCTCTTCAGCACTCACCTTCCTTAAAATGGGACAGAGCCAAGATGGTGGACCAGAAAGACATATATACTCTAGTGCTTCTCCCACAGCCCACAAAATACCTGCAAAAAATGACTCTCAACAAATTTTAGAGCAATAGAAGGCACAGAACAACAGAGTGAAAGAGATTTTCAGCCAAAGGTAACCTGGAAGGCCATCAGGAAAAGTCTATTTCACAGGATGCTGAGTAGGGTAGAGCTTAGCCCTGGCTGCATGACAGAGGGAGGAACAAAACCCGAACAGGCCTCTGGGGCAGAACCCCCAGAAGGGAGGGTCTCAGATTCCTCAACCCACAAGTGCCAAAGAAAGCTTCATAGGTCAGTGTGGGAGGGCTTTCCCAGCTGGGTGAGAGAGAAGAGAGAGTCCCCCCTGCACTGACCCCAAGTGGCTGCAGTAGCAGGAGCAGGCAACTAGGGTGACCTTGGAAGCATCCTGGTCCATTGTTCCAGGAACTCAACTTAAAGCCCATGGTGGAATTGAGCAGGGGATCTGAACCTCAACCCTCAGTGGCAGCCCTGTCCCCACCCAAAGCCCCTGGGGAAATTAAGCAGTTGATGTGAACCTCAGCCCTGAGCACAGTCTTGAAGGTAGGAGGAGCACTAGGACCCTCCTCTTGACAAAGGATTCATAAGTCAAGTAACTGACTGGGGAAATGCTCAAAAAAGGGGAAAAAAAAGACCATAGAAGGTTATTTCTTGGTGAAGAGTTATCTGCTTCCAGCCTTTAAAATGAGGAAGAACATGACATACTGTCAGAGAAAGTCAAGGCTTCTGCCTCCAGTACCTCCAAAATAAATATGAAATGGGCTCAGGCCATAGAAGAGTTTGAAAAGCCAGTCAGCAGCTTGCTAAAGGAGAACCCAAAACAAAAATGCTGAGGAAAATAGGCTAACTCAATTGGAATAAGAGATCCAAAAAAGCCATGAGGACAAAGGTTTCATAAGAAGAATTAGCCAAATGGAAAAGGAGGTTCAAAAGCTTACTGAACAAAATAATTCTTTAAAAGTGAGAGTGGAGTTCAGGGTAGCTAATCACTCTGTGGAAAACCAAGAAGTAACAAAACAAAACTAAAAGATTAAAAAAATATAAGGTAATGTGAAACATCTCACTGGAAAAACAACTGACCTGGAAAATAGATCCAGAAGAGACAATTTAAAAATTATGGGACTACCTGAAAGCCATGATTAAATGAAGAGCCTGGACATCATCTTTCATGAAATTATCAAGGAAATCTGCTGTGATATTCTAGAACCAGAAGGCAAAACAAATATTGAATAAATCCACTGATCATCTCCTGAAAGAGACCCGAAAAGTGAAATTCCCAGGAATGTTGGGGCCAAATTTCAGAGTCCCCAGGTCAAGGAGAAATTGTTGCAAGCAGCTAGAAAGAAACAATTCGAGTACTGTGGAAATACAATCAGGATAACACAGGATCTGGCAGCTTCTAAATTAAGGGATCAAAGGGCTTGGAACAAGGTATTCCAGAATCAAAAGAACTGGGATTAAAACCAAGAATCATCTACCCAATAAAAATGAGTGTAATACTTCATGGGAAAAATGGTCATATGATGATAAACAGAATTTTCAAGCATTCCTGATGAAAAGACCATAAATTAATCAAAAATTTGACTTCCAAACACAAGAATCAAGAGAAGCATGAAAAAGTGGACAGGAAAGAGAAAACATAAAGGACTTTCTAGAGCTGAAGTGTTTAGATTTCTGCATGGAAAGATAATATTTGTAACTCTTGAGACTTTTTTCAGTATTTGGGTAGGTGGAGGGATTATACACACACACACACATACATATACAGAGAGTACAGGTTGAATTGAATCAGAAGAGATGGTATTCATAAAAGGACAAAATAAAACTAAGGGGTGGGAGGGGAAAATATTGGGAGGAGGAAGGGAGAAATGGAATGAGTCAGACTATCGCTCATAAAAGAGATAAGGAAAATCTTTTTCAATGGAGGAAAAAAGGGAGGAGGTGAAAGAGGAAAAGTGAAGTTTTCTCTCTTCACATATATTTTAAGGAGGGAATAACATGCTCACTAAATTTGGTATAAAAATCTATCTTACACTACAGGAAAGTAAGGAAGAAGGGGCCAAGTGGGGTGAGGGGGATGATAGAAGACAGGGCAAAGGGAGAATGGAGTAATTAGAAATAAACAATTTTGAGAAGGGACAAGGTCAAATGAGAGAATAGAAAAAAAGGAACGACAGGGTAGGATGGAGAGCAGTATAGTTAGTTTTACACAACATGACAATTATGGATGTGTTTTGCAAAAGGACACATATAAAGCCTGTATTGAATTGCTTGCCTTCTCAGTTGGAATGGGTTCTGAAGGAGGGAGGGAGAGAAGTTGGAATTCAAAGTATTAGAAATGAATGTTGAGAAGTGATATTGCATATAACTGGAAAATAAGAAGCACTGGTAATGAGGTATAGAAATTTATCTTGCCCTACAAGAAAAGAGAGAAGATGAGGATAAAAGAATGGTGGCCACTTTTGGCCACATTAGATTTGTTTGTGCAAAATCTTTTAAATTTCATTTAATAGGAATTTTCTATTTTTCTTCCTATGATTTTCTCTCTGTCTTGTTTGATCAGAAACTATTCCTTTATCCATAAATCTGACAGGTATATTTTCCTGTGCTCACATGATTTGGTTGTGATATCAGATTTTATCTTTAAATCATTTATTCATTTTGATCTCATCTTGCTATACAGAGTAAAATGTTGGCTGTTCCTAGTTTCCTTCAAATTTTGTTCCAATTTTCCCAATACTTTTTATCACATGATGAGTCCTTAACGTAAAAGTTTGGATGTTTCAGTTTATTAAATACTGGATGACTGTGATTATATTTATCTGTATTTTGTATCTAATCTATTTCATTGATATACTACCCTATTACTAAGCAGACACCACATTGTTTTAAAGATTACCATGTTGTAATATAGTCAGAAATCCAGTATTACTGGGCTGAATTCTTTCACATTTTTGCATTGATTTCCTTAATGTTCTTTACTTTTGGGTCTTCCAGATGAATTTTATTATTTTTCTAGCTTTATAAGAGTTTTGTAGTTTTATTGACATACTACTGAATAAGTAAACTAATTTTGGTAGAATTGTCTTTTTCATTATATTGGCTCAGTCTATCCGTAAGCAATACACTTTCTGTAATAATGTAATTTTATCTTTATTTGTGTAACACCTATTTTGTGAGACAAAGTGAAAAGATGATAGAAAAGAGATATAAATTTAGCTGAACTGTCCTAATATTCCCCTACAAACAACTTTAAAATAATTCCTCACATCAAATTTTGGAGTAACAGAACCCCACTCAAAAAAAAAAAAAAGATAAGAGTGAGACATTTTTCCTACCTAGGACAACTTAGAACGTCAGCAGAAGAAGTCAGTCACATTAGTGTGGGAGCTCATCTAGAGAGTGTCAGAAGCACCAGCAATGAGACCTGGAGATGGCCACTACAGTGGCAGCAGTAGTAGCTTCAGGAATTCTCAGCCCAAAGACAGTAAGGAGGCCAGATAACTGGTCAGAAAGATTCTGGGGAACCTTTGCTAGCATGGGTGCATTTGGTATTGAATGCTAACTATATTGTCCAAACAAAGTTTTGGGGCACAGTTTCAGGGTTCAGAGAAGCACTTCTGGTCAGTCACAAAGGAATAGGGCTCTATTCACAGTTCCAAATACAAAAGGAGTGCTTGAATTTGTAGCTGTATGAGAACAATAGCCCTTCCTAGGTAAAGACCATAGCACAGACAAGAAAACCAGTGATCATACCTCTACCCAGGTCATTCCATCTGGGGGAAAATACTTGAACACTCTCAGAACTAAATCTAAAAACAACAGCATGAAAAAGTGATGTTTTGGACAGCACTTTATCAATCTCCAGGTTAGCAGAGTCTAACTTTAGCATCAAGTTCAAAGTTAGTAATCAGACAGAGAAAATTAACAAAACCAGAAAAGAACTTAGCCATAAAAATCTACTATATTCAGAAAGAAGACCAAGATATAAACTCATAAAATGGAAGTGTTAAAACAGCCCAAGTAAAGGCTCAAAGAGAAAAGTCAATTAACTTGGAACCAATTAGATTCAAGATGAGAAATAATTCCTGAAAGAGCTAAAGAAAGATATGAATGGTAGAACTAAAATTGGGAAATCAATGAGTGATGTAAGAAAATCATAAAAAGGGAACTGGTAGTAGGCACAAGGTTATTGAAGAAAATCACACTACACAAAACAGAAATGTTCTAATGGTAAACGAGAGACAAAAATTCACTAAAAAAGGAACACCTTAAAAAGAAAAATAGGACAAATGGGAAATGGATGTACAAAAATTCAGTAAATAGAAGAACTTAAGAAGCAGAATTTTCCAGTTGGAAAAAGAGGAATAAAATCTCCCTGAAAAAAACAGTAACTTCAAAATTATAATTGAGCAAGTGTAAGTTAATGATTATATGAAACATTGAGAAAAATAAAACAAACTAGAAAAGAATGAAAAAATAGAATAAAATGTGAAATATTTTATTGGAAAAACAACTGATTAGAACAACATATTATGAACAAGATAATTTTACAAATAATTGAGCCACATGAATAACATATTGAAAAAAATTCTATACATCTAATTACAAGAAATTATCAAGGAAAACTGACCAGATAGCCTACATAAAATACAAATAGAAAATGAAAAGAAAAAAATTTACGTATCACCACCTAGAAGAAATTCTCAAATGAAAACTCTAAGAAATATTATTGTCAAATTCCAGAGCTTCCAGGTCAAGGAGAAAATTTTGCATTGTTTGGAAAGAACTAATTAAAATATTATGGAGTCACAGTAAAGATAATACAGGATTTAGCAACTTCCACATAAAAAGAGTGGAGAGTTTGGAATATAAGATTTCTGGAAAGTAAAAAACAAAAGATTATGGGCAAGAACAACCTGCACAGTATAATCCTTCAGAGAGAAAATTGATATAATATAAATTAAAGTATTTTCAAACATTTCTGAGAAGACCAGAGTTGAATAGTATATTTGACAAACACAAGACTAAAGAAAACCATTTTTAAAAGGGAAACATAAAAGAGTAATCACAAGAGACTGAAAAAATAAATTATTTATATTCTCTCATGGGAAGATGATGCACATAACTCCTAAGAGATATATCATTATTAGATCATTTGAAAGGGATTTACATAGACAGAGATCATGGGTGTGAGTCGATTTCTTTGGGATGATCTCAAAAAAAGTAAAATAAAGGAAGGAGAAAAAGAAAACAATGAGAGATGGGGCAAGGAAGAACAAGGATGAAGGAAATTATCTCACAGAAAAGAATGACAAGGAAGATTTGATATGGTAGAGGGAAAAATGATGAAGGAGAAGACAATACTTGAATGTCACTCAAATTTAAATTGGTTGAAAGGGGAAGTTCACATACACACACAGATACACACACACATTTCACTGAAGACATTTATCTAACCCAATATGAAAATGAGAAGAAGAAGACAAGAAAAAAGGAGAGGAGTAATAAAAGGGAGAGTAAATAAAAAGAAGGGTGAAGAAGTGAAACTGAATTTTGAGGAAGAAGAGGATATAACAAGAGAGAGAAGGGAAGGAAGATGGAACCAAGATGACAGAGTAGAAGTAGAAATTTGTTAGCAATCTCCCCCCCGCCAAACCCAGCCAAATATCTGTGAAAAAAGACTTGAAATAACATCTGGAGCTGGAGAACCCATAGGATGACCTGAGTGAAGCAAATCTCTATCCCAAGATAGCTTGGAAAGTTGACAGGAAGAATCTATTCTGCCATGCTGGGAAAAGTGTGCCATGCAGTGTGGGTCAACTAGCACAGACTAAACATGAACAGGCCTTGGTGGACTGAATCTCTGGTACCTATGACAGCTTTCACACTTCACAAATCAAAAACACCAAAGACAAATTGAAAGATGAGTGGTAAAAATCTGTCTGACCTGTGTGAGAGAGTACAGTGATTCAATCTTAGTACCAGGGCTGTGGAGGGAGGGGAGGGGGATTAGGAAGGAAGAGGGGAAAGGGAGGGGGTGTAGGAGGCAGTGGCAGCCACAGCAGCAGCAACAGTAGCAGGGACAGCTGCAGCAGTTATTTTTGGAGCTCCATGCCTACCAATTGTGGGCAGATGGAGCAGGTGACAGTACATTTCAGAAATCCACTGGAAGCAGATATCTACCTTGACAAAGAGCTCAAAAGTCCAGTAAATGGCTGGGGAAATGAACAATAATCAGAAAAAGAATCAGACCATAGAAGCCTACTGTGGTGACAAGGAAGACCAAAATATACAAACAGAAGGCAACAAAGTCAAAATTTCTACATCCAAAGCCTCCAAGAAAAACATGAATTGGTTTCAGACCATTGAAGAACTCAAAAAGTGTTTTGAAAACGAATTCAACAAAATAGAGGGGAAATTGGGAAGACAGATGAGAGAGATTCTAGAAAATCATGAAAAACGAGGCAACTGCTTTCTAAAGGAGACAAAACAATGCAGAAAAAAATAGCATTTTAAAAATAGACTTTCCCTAATGAAGAAAAGAGATCCAAATGACAATAAAGAGAATAATGTCCTAACATCAGAATTTGCCAGATGGAAAAGGAGACCCAAAAACTCACTGAAGAAAACAGTTTCTTAAAGATTAGAATCAAATAGATGGAGACTATTGAACTTACAAAAAATCAAGAAACTACAAACAACAACAACAACAATAACAACAACAGCAACAACAACAACAAAGGAATGAAAAAATAGCCGACAATGTGAAATACCTCATTGAAAAAACAATTGATCTGGAAAATAGATGCAGGAGAAAGAATTTAAAAATTATTGGTTTACCAAAAACCATGATCCAAAAAAGAACAAAGATATCATCTTTCAAGAAATTATCAAGGAAAACTGCCCTGATATTATAGAACCAGAGAGTAAAAATAGATACTGATAGAATCCAATGATCAGCTCCTGAAAGTGATCCCAAAGGGAAACTCCTAGGAATAAAGTAACCAAATTCCAGAGCTCCCAGGTCAAGAGAAAAAATATTGCAAACAGCCAGAAAAAAACAGTTCAAGTATTGTGGAAACACAATCAGGATAACACAAAATCTAGCAACTTCTACCTCAAGAGATTGAAGGATTTATGATATGATATTCCAGAGATCAAAGAAGCTAGGATTAAAATCACCAATCACCTACCCAGCCAAACTGAGTATAATATTTCACGGCTAACATGGTCATTCAGTGAAATAGAGGATTTTCAAGGATTCTTGATGAAAAGATCAGAGCTGAAAGGAAAATTAGACTTTCATGGGCAAGAATCAAGCGAAGCATGGAAAGGTCATATTTGCAACTCTTGCAATTTTTTTCAGTGTTAGGGTAGTTAGAGGGATTATATACATGTGTAGACAGAGGACACAAGGTAAGCTGAATATAAAGGGATGATATCTAAAAAAACTTAAAATTAACAGATGAGAGAGGAATATATTGGGAGAAACAGAAAGGGAGAAATAGAATGGAGTAAATTATCTCTCTCATTAAAGAGGCAAGAAAAAGCTTTTTCAGTGAAGGAGAATGAAGGTGAGGTGACAAAGAAAGAGTGAACCTTACACTCTTCAGATCTGGTTTAAAAAAGAATAACATGCACTTTCAAGTTTGCATGAAAATCTATCATATACTACAGGAAAGTATACGGGAAGGGGATAAGGGAGGACTGGGGAGGTATGTAAGAAGAGGGGGAAAAGACTTGAGCAGGTAATTAGAAGTAAATACTTTTGAGGTGGGACAGGGTCAAAAGAGAGAATAGAATAAATGGGGGTCAGGACAGGATGGAAGGAAATATGGTTAGTCATGCACATCATGACTGTTATGGAAAGGTTTTGCATGTCTACACATGTATAACCTATATTGAATTGCTTGTCTTCTCAGTGGGGATAGGAGGTAAGGGAGGAAGGAAGAGATGCTGGACCTCAAAGTTTAAACCACAAATGTTAAAATTTGCTTTTACATGCAATTGGAAAATAAGATATACAGGCAAGAGGGTATAGAAATCTATCTTGCTGTGCAAGAAAATAGAAAGGAAGGGGATGAGAGAAAGGAAGGGTGTGATAGAATTGAAGGCAGATTAGGTGAAGGGGTAATTGGGGTTAGAATGTATGATGTTTTGGAATAGGCAGAGGAAGGGATAGGGAGACAATATGGAACTCAAAATCTTGTGAATGTGAATGTTCAAAACTAAAAATAAATTAATAAGACAAGAAAAAGAAGGTCAGAGAGAGGAAAATCCTCACTAATCATAAATAAGTATCTGAAGGGATGAGATTACCCACAAAACAGAAATGGAAAGAATAAAATGGATTAGAAACAAGAATTAAAGTGTTGTTTATAAGAGACACTTGGAACAGATAGAGAGAGTCAATTAAAACTAAGGGCAAGATCAGAATTTATTATGCTTAATCAGAAGTAAAAATGAAAGAGAGGGTGATAATGATCTTATACAAAGCAAAAGCGAATTAGATCTAACTGAAAGAGACAATCAAGGAAAATCACCAAGTTCCTCTGAAAAAAACTGCTTTTCTCAAATACATAGGGAACTGAATCATTTGAAAAAAAAAATTGTTCCTGATTTGATAAATGGTGAAAGGTTATAAACAGGTAATTTTCAGAAGGAGAAATTAAAGTTATTTGTTATCATATGAATGAATGTCATAAACTACTTATGATTGGAGAAATCAAAACTAAAACAACTCTGAGGTACATTTCACACTTATCAGAAATGACAAATACTGGAAAGGATAAGTGAAAATGTCTACACAAATTGACTGTTGAAGGAGTTGGGAACTTGTCCGAACATTCTGGAGAAGGTTTTAGAACAACACCCAAATGCTTATAATTTGCATAAGATGCATCACAAGGAGATTAAAGGAATAGGAAGGGGGGCAGAGCCACAATGGCAGAGTGAGAGCAAGTAATCACCTAACCTCTAAGACAAACACTTTCTGATACCTCTAAACAGAGAATCTAAATAAACTTTAGAGTGGCAGAATCCACCAGGACACAGAGTGTGGCAGATATCCTGCCTAGGACAGCCTTGAAGGTCAATGGGAAGAATCTGTTGTACGGGACTGGAGGAGCAAAGAACACACAGCACACAGGCTGTACTGGTGTGGATCTGGCCATAGGCAAGCCAAGCAGGAAGCCCTGGGCTTTCTGAAGCAGCAGCAGCACTGCAGATTCCCAAACATGTCAGCCCAGGACGAAAGTGTAGTTAAAAGGAGCGAGAGAGAAACACAGAACTCCAGGTAACAGCAGCAGTAGTCCTGATTAAATTTCTGTAAGTCACTACATGAACTTCTGGAAGCCAAGATAGCAGAGTGATCTATAAATGCTCTACCCCTCCCCTTGTTGACCTTGAAAATTCCATAGAATATTTCCCCAAGAAAAATCCTGGAAAAGTGTGTTCAGCCAAAGGGGTAAACAGTCTCAATCAGAGAGGCTAGGAAAATAGTTAAGGAGGGCACCTTTTGCTGTTGCTGAAGCAGACAAGTGCAAGACTGGAGCTGCCCCAGAAAGTCCCATCTCAGTGAACCAGGAGAAGATCCTGAGCCCCAGGGTGGGGGAACTCTCAAATGCCCACACCAGGACAACAGGCATGCATTAGCACATACTGGGGAATCAAGAAGACACTAGCTCAGATAGGGTTCACCCACCACTAAGCCTGCCTTTGCTCTAGCTCAGGATAGGAGATTTCCTGTGGAAAGATCACCCCTCCCCCACACCTCGAGCAGGGAGCTTCAGTGAATCTCTGGGGAAACTCAGAAAGACTTCACCTGGCATATGCTTTGGCACACCATCATGCTCAGCACCAAGTAAGCTAGAGCATTCTGAAAGAATCACAGGCCACAATACACAAAACCTCAAATTCTAAGCAGAACAGTGGGACAAAGGGCCCTGTTTCCCAGAAGCAGATATTCACTCTAAAAGCCAGAGAAAAGGTGAGCATCAACCAGAAAAGAAAAGAAATGGGAAAGTGACTTCTATGTACAATAATATTTACAGGGGCTCTTTTTGTAGTGGTCAAGACATAGAAAATGATGGGCTGTTCATCAACTGGGGAGTGGCTCAACAAGTTGTGGTAGTTGATTGTGTCGAATATGATTGTGCTGTAAAAATGATGAGGGAGTGGTTTCAGGAACAGAAAGAAAGAAAACATGGCAAGAACAATATGGACTGATCAAAAAGGAAGTGGGAAGAACTAGGGGATCATTTGCACAGTAATAGTAATGTTGTAGTGACAAGCAGCTATGAAAGACTTGCCTACTCTTTTTAATGTAATCATCTAAGACAATTCCAAATGACTCATGAAAAATGCTATGCACAATGCTATTCACAGATAGTCTGTATGAATTTTTGGGGTGGGCCCCTCAAATTTGCACATCCTGTGTTTCCTTTATGCTGTTTCAATTCTGCTTTGCTCATTCAGAGAGAACTCTGAATACAAATTGAAATATTATTCTCTCTCTCTCTCTCTCTCTCTCTCTCCTCTCCATCTCTGCCTCTGTCTCCATGTGTGAGTGTCTCTGTCTCTATATTTCTGCCTTTCTGTCAAGTTATTTTGTTATATGGCTAATGTAGAAATATTTTTACATGATTTCACATATGTAATTAGCTGAAATATTTTTGTTTGCCTAGATATTTCATTAAAGAAATTGGTATGGGGCATTCTGGGAAGATGGTGAAGTAGGTCAGAAATTCCTTGGCCTTCCACATTTCCTTCATGAACAGAGAGAACATATTCATGAAACAAGTGTAGAACAGCAAAAAGAAAAGGGTAAACTCCTAAGATATCTAGAGAGGACCCCATAAAAAACAAGGCTTCCAGGAACTGAGGTTTAGGTCTAATAAAATGTAGGTACCTCCAGGCCAGCTTCAGTGAATCAATAATCAGCAGGTTGTGGAGAGCTCTGACAGGATGAAGCCTATACAACTCGAGAAATTTTACTTCAATTTTCACCTCACTTATTGCCTCAAGAAATTTGACCTCACAACCTTTTTCTCCATAAACTTTCTTCTAAAGAATAGCAGACATCTGAGTGGAAGAGGATTGAAGGACACACTCTACCCCAACTTTCTTGAAGCCAGGACTTCAGTGCTAACTAGTGGTGATCCTGGGATGGTTGGTTGGTTGTTATCCTTCGTTATCAAAGAGGATCACAATCACAGCACCATGACAAAATGAAGTTTCAATATGTCCAATTGTGGTTGATCAAACCAATACACGCTTGGAATGCTCTACCACAGGTAGGGCACAGATAGTCCATATGAATTTTTTGGATGGGTACTCCAAATTTGCATATCCTACATTTACTTTGTGCTGTCTCAATTCTACTTTGTTCATAGAGCACAGCACCCTTTCTGATGTGGGCATGCCATGCTGAGCGGTCCTGTGCTAATGTCACCTATGTTGAACAGTCAAATCCAAAGTTCCTGAGAGAGACCTTCAGAGTGTCCTTGTATCACTTCTTTCCACCGTATGATCACCTGTCCCATGTGAGTTTTCCACAAAATAGTATTTTTGGTAAGCTCATATTTTGCATTCAAACAACTTTGCCAGTCCATTGAAGTTGTGCTCTCTAAAGCATATTTTGAATGCTTGGCAGTTCAGTTCTAACAAATTACTTCAGTGTCTGGTACCTTATCCTGACAGGTGATCCTCTGAATCTTCATTAGACAGTTCAAAAGGAAGCAAGTCAGTTTCCTGGAATGGTGCTGGTAGACAGTCCAAGTTTCACAGGCATACAACAATGAGGTCAACACAACACCTTTGTGGACCTTCAGTTTGGTAGTCAGTCTAATATCTCTTCTCTCCCAAAATTTTCTTCAGAGTCTCTCAAACTCTGAGCTAGCTCTGGCAATGCCTGCATCAACCTAATTGTTAATGGGTGCATCCGTGGAAAGTACACTACCAAGGTAAGTGAAGTTATCCCAGCATTTAAGACTTCTCCATTTGTTGTAATTGATAGTTCCACATATGGATGATGTGGTGGTGGTTGATGGAGCACCTCTGTTTTCTTGGTGCTAGTTATTAAGCCAAAATTCGTACAAGCAGCAGACAATTGATTTATATTTTGTTGCAGCTCAATTTCAGAGGCTGAATTGAATGCATAACCATCTGCAAAAAGAAAATCATGCACCAGCACTCCCTCCACTTTGGTCTTGGCTTGTGGCCTTTTCAAATTGAAGAACTTATCATCAGTTTGGTAGTTGACCTTGATGCCCTGTTGATCCTCATTAAAAGCATTTGAAAACATGGCTGAAAACATCATGCTAAAAAGCATGGGAGCAAGCACACAGCCCTGTTTCACTCCATTAGTGAATGGAAGGCACAAGAGCATTGTCCACTATCCAAAGCCCAGGTAAACATGCCATCATGAAATTGACGTAAAATATTGATAAACTTCTCCAAGCAGTCAATTTTTGACACAAGTTTCCATAAACCCTCAAGACTAATAGTGTCGAAGACCTTGTTCAGAGCTACAAACATTGTGGACAGACCTCTGCTCTCCTCCTGGCATTTCTCCTGGAATTATTGGACAGCAAATATCATATTGATTTTTCCTTAGCCTATTCTGAAGTCACACGGGCTCTCAGGTATATGGCCAACTTCCAGGTGAAGGATCAGCATATTATGAAAAACTCTAGCAAGAATTTTGCCAGCAGTGATTCAGAGACAGAACCCCTGTGATTGTTGCAGGAGAATCTATTCCCTTTATCTTTACAAAGATGGACAATGGAGGCATTTTTGAACTCCTAGGGAAAAACCTCCCCTTGCCATATAACCTGGAAAATTTTAGTCAACTTTTATATGAGCAATGGTCCCCTTACCCTGTAAATCTCAGTTGAAATAGAATCAGCACCAGATGTGTTGGTCCCCAAGGTGCAGTGTGTGTTCAGGGAGGACCAATACCTTGGTGAGATGGCTGGCGAGACCGTTTGGGGGTTCTTTCCACCTTTTATGTTCACCTGTTCCACCCAAATCTTACCCGTATCTCCAAAAAGTTGCAACATGCACAAGGGCCACAGCCTGGTAAATCGTTTCTGCAGATGGGATGAATCAGGTTGAGGGTAACCAAGTGGTCTCAGACTCACTGGTGAATTTGAGGGGTGTCTACTCCAAGCATGTGAAGACTTTTTCTGATGGAATGGGTGGATGAGAACAATTTGTTCCAACAGTCATGAAGGCAGATGTAGCAGGCGATGTGGAGCACTTAGAGTTTGGTTAGATGCTGAAGTCGCCAAGCTCATTCTTTGCAGCCTGAGCCATCACCAGCTGCCTTGACTCTGTCCTGCCACTGGACTATGATGGCTCTGGAGGAGACAGTGAGGCTGGCTACTTCATGCAACTCTGCCTCACTGAAATCTAGTTTATGCATCAATCAATAGACATTACTCATGACATTTTACTATTTTACCTCAAAGTCCTGTGTCGAGAGGAAAGTGATGAAGTAACAGGTGTGGATAAACTAGTCACAACGCTACACACAGGGGACCCAGGCCACAGGGTCATTTCTCACTGAAATAAGCAGTGGGCCTTGGCAGCTCCCTGGGTTCTGAGTAACCTTTTATGGATTGTGTTGCTCACCTCCTGATGTGAGGAAGGGTCTATAAAAGACGCCCTAAACATTTCTGCTTACCAACTTTGACCTGATTACCACAACGGGCAGGGAATCCTACTATGTGGTAGAAATGCAAAAAAATGTACAAAATGTACAAAAGCATCTGCAAAGATGATTCCACTTACCATCGGTACATGGAATGTGCACATACTTATAGACAAGAAAAAATTCAGTAGACTTGAAAGACATATTGCTCTTGTTGCAAGAGAACTCAATAGCTATAGCATCCAAATAGCAGTTCTCAGTGAAACAAGGTTGGCAAATGAAGGCCAACTTGCTGAAGTTGGAGTTGGATACATATTTTCTGGAGTGGGTTCAGTGCAGAAGAGCACCGTGAAGCTGGAGTGGGCTTTATTGAAACAAATCTAATCAGCAAGCTGTTATGCCTGCCAGAAGGAGCGAATGATAGGCTCATGACAATGAGATTGCCACTCACAGGAAAACACCAAGCCACCATCATAGCCTCACTATGACAAACTCTGATGAGGTCAAAGAAAAATTTAATGAATACCTAGACAGCCTTATCATCAATGTGCCAAAAGAGTACAAGCTTATGATTCTGAGTGACTTTAATTCTAGAGTAGGCTCAGTATACCAGATTTGTCAGGGGGTCCTAGGGAAGAATGGAATTGGAAACAATAACAGCAATGGATATTGGCTGCTGAAAACTTGTGCATCACATGACCATTTTTATCAGCAACGCAATTTTCCACTTACCTAAACATAATAAAACTTCATGGATGCACCCTTGCAGCAAACATTGACATCTAGTAGACCATATAGTTATAAGGAGTAAAGACAGACAAGATGTGAGTGACAAAGGTAATGTGTGGTGCAGAGTGCTGTGCTGATCACAGACTTATCCGTTCCAAGCTAAATGTTCGCATTCATCAAAAGTGCTGTCCCCAAGGCAAAATGACTAGCAGAAGAATCTATGTCAACAAATTAGAGTATTTCTCTGAGGGTGAACAATTTGCTGCTAACTTGGAGAGAAAGTTGAGCCAACACATATTTGTCAACAATGGAGCAGAAAAGAACTAGGCAGCTTTCAGAGGTTTAGTGAACAGCACTCCATTTGCTCATTTGGGTCAGAACACTCACAAACACCAAGATTGGTTTGATGAAAATGATAGGAAAATTCAGAAGCTGCTAAATGAAAGCCGAGAACTTCATAGGATATATTAGTCAGATTGCTCATCCACCTCTAAGAAGGCAGCATTTAATGCCATCAAAAGCAAAGTACAGGCAAAGCTTAGAGAGATTCAGGATTCCTGGCTCAGTAAGAAGGCAGATGAAATTCAATTTTATGCTGACAGTAACAATCCAAAGCACTTTTAAGATTCATTGAAAGCTGTTTATGGACCAAAAACTTATGGTACACAACAAATACTCAGTGCTGATGGAACCACATTGATTAGTGAGAAGGACATGATCCTAGAGAGATGAGATGAATACTTCCATAATGTTCTCATCAGACCACCGTCAATCAATGCTGAGGCCACTGACCGTTTATCTCAGATTGAAGTTAATCCCTCCTTAGCTGAACTTTTAACTGAAGAAGAGGTTTTGAGGGGCATTAGGCTCCTTTCATATGGCAAAACACCTGGTGCTGATGATCCTGGGATATGGCTGTGGCAAAGGAGGAACGAGCACATTCTGCATGAATGCAGTCACAAACAGAGCAGGAACATTTTCAGAACAGCATTGCTGGACCCCAAGCTGTGGCTTGCAGCAGGAGAGGAATACCTGAGATTGAGCTCCCAAATACAATTCAAAAAATAACATTAAGGAGGACCTGAGACAGACAATATTACCTACAATTCAGGATTAAAACATGATTAACAATAAACTGCTAAAATAAAATAAAATTTAAAAAAGTATACCCACAAACAACAATAAGAACCATAGAAATATATTTTGATATAAAAGTAAATGTGGCTTCATTTTCAGAATAAAATAGTGAAGTGAAAAAAAAAAAAACCATAGAACCACAAAGAGTAATATAAAATTGTCACAAGACCAAAACGAGTTTCATGGAAAGACTTTAAAAAAGAATTTAAAAACGAAATAAGAGATATCAAGGAAAAACATAAAAGTGATCCAAGAGAATTACAAAAGTAAAGTGTACCAAATGGAAAAAAAGAAACAAAATCTTAAGGAAGAAAATAACTCCATGAAGACTAGAATTGGGCAAAAGGAACTGAATGATTAAAAGTCGCCAAAAAATTATAAAACTAGAAAAAGTAGAAGAGGATCTGAAACAATTCATTAGAAAAACAATAGATCTAGAGAACAGATCCAGAAGAAACAATGTAAGAATTGCCAGACTACCTGAAATTTATGATCAAAAAAAGAATCTAGATATAATATTACAGCAAATTATTAATGAAAAATTCCATAAAGTTGTGGAAGAATAGGGTAAAGTAAAAAAATAAAAATTCTGCCATTCACCATCTCAAAGGAATCACAAAAGGAAAACTTATGTTAATGTCTTAACCAAAGTTCAAAACTGCCAGGCCAAGGAGAAAATATTGCAAGCAACAAGAAAAAAATAATTTCTATACTATGGAAATAGTTAGGATTCCAAAAGACCTAGCAGCTTTTACTCTGAAAGACCATAAGTCTTGTAACGTTATATTTCAAAGAGCAAAAGATTGTGTACAAGAATAACTTACCCAGCAAAACTGAGCATAATCCTAAATGGAAAAAGAAGTCATTTGTCAAACTGAAAAGCATTCAGATATTTGTAACAAAAATACCATGATTGGAAAATTTTATATAAAAATCCAGAATATAAGTAAAACTTTAAAGACTAATTATAAGACACTCATTAAGGTCAAACTGTGTATCTATGTATAAAGGGATGTATATATATATATATATATATATGTATATATATATACATACGTGTGTGTATACACACATATACACATGTACATACATATGATTACTTACATACATGTATGTGTGTATATATACACACATATATACAAGCATACACATATACACATATATATGCAAATGTAATCAGCTTTCTTCAAATTATCATCAGTATTAAGGAAGTTTGGAGCAAAGGTTTTTTTATGATACGGGTCATAAAAATAAAATTTGGTAGGAAAAGTTGAAAGGAGTGATTGTATTATCAAATCTGTCATGGAAGGAAGAACTAATATAGAGGAAGTAAGTGGGAGGTGGAGGGTTGGCAGTGTTGGAATCGTACACTCTTCTAGGTTGAAGAGGAGGCAGCATGTAATTCAGAAAGGTATAGAAGTCTTCTGGATATATAGAGGTTAGGAAATTGAGAGACAGGAGGTGAAGGGAGGGGATAAAGGAGGATCTTTTAGGGGCCCAAAGAGGTTCTTCTGGAGGTCTAAGCCAAACAGTAAAGAAATTGAGCAACCGGTCAGAATGAGATTACAGAAGTCATTTTGCTAGCACTGTGGCAGGGCTCCATTTCTTTGCCAGTACTCAGATATCAAAAGCAGTCTTGAGTGGCAGGCCCAAAGTGAGGAGCAGCACTAGCATAGGAGAGTTTGTGGCAACAGTAGAAGGGGAACCACCCTCAGAAGTCCATGGCAGAAAAGAGTTGTGGTTGCTCAAAGACCAGAACACAGGCCAGGAGAGTAGTAAACACTTCTCCTTAAAGCATGCCATCTTTGAAGAACTGATAACATATAGGTCCCTTGAATTATCACTGAAAACAACTGCACAAAATGCCTGAAGTTTAAAACAGTGCACCCTTCACTGTGGAAGCAGAGCCCTACTTTAACAAACAGTTTAAAATGAAGTAGTAGGCTGAGGAAATGAGTAAATAACAGGAAAAAAAAACTGACTACGGAAAGTTATTACGGTGAAAAAGAACAACAAAACATGCACTCAGAAGGAGAAAACAAAGTAAAAACTCCTGCATTCAAAGCCTCTAAAAAAAATTTGAATTGTTCTCAGTCCATAAAAGAGCTCAAAAAGATTTTGAAAGTCAAGTAAAAGAAATAGAGGAAAAATTGGGAAGAGAAATGAGAATGACACAAGAAAATTGTGAAAAATGAGTCAACAGTTACATAAAGGAGATTAAAAATATTGTGAAGAAAATAACATCCTAAAAATAGATTAACTCTAATGGCAAAAGAGGTCACAAAAGCCAATGTGAAGAAGAATGCTTAAAAAGCAAAACTGGCCAAATAGAAAAGGTGGTCCAAAAGCTCACTGAAGAAAACAATTGCTTCAAAATTAGAATGGAAGTAATGGGAGCTAGTGACTTAAAGAGAAGTCAAGAAAAATAAAACAAAGCCAAAAGAAGGAAACAATAGAAGTCAATGTGAAATTTCTCATTGGAAAAACTGCTGACTTGGAAAACAGATCCAAGAGAGATAATTTAAAAACTATTGGACTACCTGCAAGCCATGATCAAAAAAAGAGCCTAGACAGTATCTTTCTTTTTTTAAAAGTTAAATGGTTTTATTTGGTTTCAGTGTTCTACAATTCCTTCTACACATCTTAGATTTTTTTCCTTCCCTACCCCTCCTTCTCCCCATCCCTCCTCACTCCTTCCCTGAGACAACATATAATCATGTATAGGTTCTACACATACATTCTTATTAAATACATTTTGACTTTAGTCATATGGAATATAAGAATTAAAATGAGTGGGAGAAATCATAAAATAAGACACAGTGGAAAAGAGAACGGTCTATTTCATCGAATTCCATAGTTATTTCCCTGGATGTGGAAGGCATTTTGCCTTAAAAGTTCACTGGGAATTTTTTAAGTCTTTGCATTGCAATGAAGTACTAAGTCTACCAGAAAAATTCCTCACCCACTCTGGTTGTTGTGTTCAAAATTCTCCTGGTTCTGCTCTTTTCACCCAGTATGAGTTCATAAAAGTCTTTCCAGGCCTCTCTGAAGCCTTCCTGTTCATCATTTTTAAAGCAAAATAGTATTCCATTGCATTCATATCCCACAATTTGTTCAGCCATTCCACAGCTGATGAGTATCCTCTTGGTTTCAAGTTTTTGGTCAGCAAAATGAGAGCTGCTATAAATATATTTGTACACGTGGTACCTTTTCCATTTTTATCATCTCCTGGGTATACAGTCCTAGAAGTAATATTGCTGGGTCAAAGGGTATGCATATTTTTGTAGCCCTTTGGGAACAGTTACAAATTGCTCTCCAGAATGTTTGGATCAGCTCACAGCTCCAGAAACAATGAATTAGTGATCCAGCTCCCCCATATCTTCTCCAACAATTATCTTTTTCCCGTTTCGCCATGTTACCCAATCTGATAGGTGTGATGTGGTATCTCAGAGTTGTTTTGATTTGCATCTCTCTAATCAATAGTGATTTATAGCATTTTTTCATATTACTATGGATGTCTTTAATTTCTTCCTCTGAAAACTGGCTGCTCATATCCTTTGACCATTTATCAAATGGGAAATGACTTGTATTCTTGTATATTTGACTCAGTTCTCTATATAGTTTAGAAATGAGGCCTTTATCACAGACATTAGTTGCAAAAATTCTTTCCCAGTTTTCTGCTTTCCTCCTAATCTTCGTTGCATTAGATTTGTTTGTGCAAAAACTTCTCAACTTAATGTAATCAAAGTTATCCATATTGTACTTCATAATATTTTCTATTTTTTGTTTAGTCAACAATTTCTCCTTTCTCTGTAAATCTAATAAATATAATACTCCTAGCCCCAATAATTTGTTTATACTATCAATCTTTATACCTATACCATGTACCCACTTGGACTTTATTCTTGTGTATAGTGTCAGGCATTGGTCTGCTCCCACTTTCTGTCACACTGTTATCCAGTTTCCCCAGCAATTTTTGTCAGACAGTGATTTCTTAACCAAGAAGCTGGGATCCTTGAATTTATCAAGTAGTAGAATTCTATAGTCACTGAATACTGAGTCTTGAATACCTAACCTATTATGCTATTCTATACCTTTGTTTCTTAGCCAAGAACAATTGGTTTTATAATTGTTGTTTTATAATACAATTTGAGATCTAGTAAAGATAGGCCACCTTCCCTAGCATTACTTTTCATTAGTTCTCTTCCTATTCTTGGCGTTTTGTTCTTCCAGATGAATTTTGATATCATTTTTTCCAGCTCTATAAAATAATTTTCAGATAGTCTGATTGGTAGGGCACTTAATAAGTGAACTAATTTAGGTACAACTATCATTTTTATTATATTGACTTGGCCTCCCCAGGAGCAACTGATGTTTTTTTTCACTTATTTAGATCTGACTTTATTTGTGCAATAAGTGTTTTCTATCTGTGTTCATATAGTCCCTGGGTTGCTTTGGCATGTAGACTCCCAAATATTTTATAGTGTCTACCACAGCTTTAAATAGGATTTCTCTTTCTATCTCTTCCTGTTGGGCTTTATTAGTAATATAGAAATGTAGAAGACTTGTGTGGGTTTCTTTTGTAACCTGAAATACTGCCATGTAGTTTTTAAATTTATTCTCTGAGATTCTCTAAATGTGTCATCATATTATCTACGAAGAGTGATAACTTAGTTTCTTCCTTGCCTATTCTAATTCTTTCAATTTCTTTTACTTCTCTTATTGCTCCACCTAACATTTCTAAAACTCAACATATTGAATAACAGTGGTGATAATGGACATCCTTGTTTCACCTCTAATCTTATTGGAAATGCATCTAGGTTATCCCCATTGCATATAATCGATGCTGAAGGTTTTAGTTAAATACTGCTTATTACTTTACAAAAAGTCTCATTTATTCCTATGTTCTCCAGTGTTTTCAAAAGGAATAGGTATTGTATTTTGTCAAAAGCTTTTTCTGCATCTATTGAGATAACCATGTTGTTTCTGTTAGCTTTGTTGTTGATATGATCAATAATGTTGCTAGTTATTCTGATATTGAACCAGACCTGTGTTCCTCGTATAAATCCCCCCCTGATTATAATGTATTATTCTAATCATAAGTTGCTGTACTCTTTTTGTTAAAATCTTATTTAAAATTTTTGCACCTCTATTCATTAGAGAAATTGGTCTATAATTTTCTTTCTTTGTTTTAGCTGTACCTGGTTTCAGTATCAAAACCATATATGCAACATAAAAAGAATTTGAGAGGACTTCTTCTTCCTCAGTTTTTGCAAATAGTCTATATAGTATTAGAATTAACTATTCTTTAAATGTTTGGTAGAATTCACTTGTTAATCCATCTGGCCCAGGAGATTTCCTAGGGAGTTCATTGGTGGCTTGTTCAATTTCTTTTTCCAAGATGGGGTTATTTAAGTATTCAACTTTCTCTTCTGTGAATCTAGGCAATTTACATATTTGAAAATAATATCCATCTAATTTAGTTTTTTAATTTATGTTCGTAAACTTGGACCAAGTAGTTTTTTTTTATTATTGTTTTAATTTCCTCCTCATTGGAGAGAAAATTGGAGATGAGTTCACCTTTTTCATATTTGATATTGGCAATTTGGCTTTCTTCTTTCTTTTTTAAAATCAAATTGACCAAAGGTATATTTTTTTTTGTTTTTTTCTAAAACCAATTCTTAGTTTTATCTATTAGTTTAATACCTTTCTTAATTTCAATTTCATTAATCTATCTTTTGGGTTTCAGTATTTCTAATTTCGTATTTACTTGAGGATTTTCAATTTGTTCTTTTTCTAGTTTTTCAACTACATTCCCAATTCATTGATTCCCCTCTGTTTCTATTTTATCCAAGTAGGCATTCAAATATATAAAACATCCCCTAAGAACTGCTTTTGAATTATCCCATAAGATTGGGAAGGTTGTCTCATTACCCTCATTCTCTTGAATGAAGTTGTTGATTGTTTCTATAATTTGTTATTTAACCCACGTACTCTTTAGGATTAGATTTTTTAGTTTCCAATTAGTTTTTGGTTTGTATTTCTATGGCCTTCCATTACATGTATGTTTTATTGCATTATGATCTGAGAAGGATGCATTGACTATCTCTCCCTTTCTGCACTTGATTGTGAGGATTTTATGCCCTAGTACCTGATCAGTTTTTGTATATGTGCCATGTATCATCGAGAAAAAAATATATTCCTTTCTATCCTCATTCATTTTTTTTCCAGAGATCTATGATATCTACCTTATCCAGAGTTCTATTCACCTCTTAAACTTCTGTTTTATTTATTTGGAAGTTAAACTTATCTAGTTCAGAGAGAGGCAGGTTGACGTCCCCCACTACTATACTTTTTCTGTCTTTTTCTTCCTGCAACTCTCTTAACTTCTCCTCTAAGAATTTAGATGCTATACTACTTGCAGCATATATATTTATTAATGAATTTGCTTCATTATCTATGGTGCCTTTTAGCTGGATATACTTTCCTTCCTATTCTCTTAATTAGATCCATTTCTGCTTTTGTTTTGCCTGAGATTAGGATTGTTACCCCTGCCTTTTTACATCAGATGAAGCATAACATGTTCTGACCCAACTTTTTACATTTACCCTCTGTGTACAACCCCGTTTCAGATGTGTTTCTTGTAAACAATTTATATTGTTGGATTATGGTCTTTAATCCATTCTGCTTTATATCTCTGTTTTATGGGAGAGTTCAACCCTGTCACATTCGCAGTTATGATTATTATCTCCATGTTTCCCTACATCTTCTTTCCCTGAATTTGTGCTTTTAATTCTCCCTTCTCCTTTCCCCACCACAAGTGTTTTAATTTTTGACCAGCCTCCCTCAGTCTTCCCTCCCTTCTTTCACACCCCCCTCTTTTACTCCTTTATTCCCTTACTACTTCATCCCATCTTTATTGCCTCCCCTCCTTTTTCTTTCCCCCTTCCACTCCTACTGCCTATAGAGTAAGTTAAATTTCTACACTTTGTTGAGTTTGTTGTTCCGTCCTTGAAGCAAATCAGATGAAAGTAAATCTCAAACAATGCTCATCTCCCTCTCCTCTTTCCCTCTATTCTGCTACAATTTTGTGCCTCATCGTTTGATGTAATTTGTCATTTTCTGCCTCATCCTTTTCTCAACTCCTGTTATAATCCCTTCACACACTTAAATCAAATTTTTATCATCACATCATTTACTTTATACCCAGTCCCTCTGTCTTTGTATATCCTTTTTGTATATCATGATAAATATACAATTCTCAAGATTAACAAGTATAATATTCCCTTATAAGGATATAAAGAGTATGCCCATGTTGAGTAACATTTTTTTCCCTGTTTACCTTTTTATGCCTCTCTTGAGACCTGAGTTTGAAGGTGGAATTTGATACTGAGTTCTCTTCTTTTCATCAAGATGGTCTGGAAATACCTTATTTCATTGCATGTCAATCTCCTTGCCTGAAATATTATGTTAAACTTTGATGGGTAATTGATCCTTGGTTGTACTCCCAGCTCCTTTGCCTTATGGAATGTCATATTCCAATTCCTTTAAACTTTTAATATAAAAGCTGCAAGGTCCTGTGTGATTCTGACTGGAGTTCCTTGACACTTGAATGATTTCTTTCTGACTGCCTGTACTATTTTCTCCTTAACTTGATAGTTCTGGAATTTGGCTTAGTATTTCTTGGTGTTTTCAGTTTGTGATCCCTTTCTGGAGGTGAACTGTGGGTTCTTTTGATGACTATTTCACCCTTTGTATCGAGGAATTCTGGGCAGTTTTCCTTGACGATTTCTTGGAAGACATTGACCACCCTCTTTTTTCATCATAGCTTTTGGGCAGACCAATAATTCTAAATTTTTCTCTCCTGGATCTATTTTCCAGATCATTTGGTGTTTTTTGTTTGTTTGTTTGTTTTGGTTTTGTTTTTCCAATTGGATATCCTATGTTTTCTTCTATCTTTCCATTCTTTTGATACTGTTTGACTTATTCTTGATGTCTCATAGAGTCGCTAGACTCTGCTTGCCCAATTCTAATTTTTATCAAATTGTTCGCGTCTCCTTTTCCATCTGTCCTATTGTTCATTGTAAGGAGTTATTTTCTCCAGTTAGTTTTTGCACTTTTTTTTCCATTTGTCCTATTTAAGATGGTGTAGTGATCAGTATCTTCTCTCTCCCTGCCTTTGTTGACTTTGACCAGCCCAGAGATTATATCCCCTGAAAAAACCCTGAAACAGTGGGACAAGCAGAAGGGGTAAACAGACTCTCAGCCTAGGATGTTAGAAAGATCGCTAAGGAGAATTCCTCTAGCTGTGACCAAAGATGACACGTGCAGGATCAGAGCTGACCCAGACAATCCTACCTCAGCAAACCAGGTGAAGATCCCGAACCCTAGGTGGTGAAGCCAGCAACTGCCAACACCAACTGCAGGTATGCCTTAGCACCCCAGAGGAATTAGGAAGACACCAGTGCAGAAAGCTGATTTTGCCTATGCCCTAGCTCAGCAGAGAAGTCTCAAAGGGTCCAGAACAACCCTCCCCTACACTTAATACAGCTAGCTCCAGGGTAACTGCAAGGAAACCCAAAAAGACCTAACTGGCCTCTGTTTTCAAACACCAGCCAGCTCAGCACCAGATAAGCTGCACCATTTAATTTCTAACTGAAAGAACCAAAGGCCACAACAAACAAAGCCTCAAGTTTTAGGCACAAGAACTGTGAGACAGAGCTCCCTGTGCCATAGATGCAGAGATCTACCTTAAAAGCCAGGAAAAGGGTTTTTATCATGAGTAAATGGCAAAGCAGAAAAGAAAAGACCACAGAATCTTTCTATGGGAACAAGGACCAAAAGATATATACAAAAGAGGTCAGTATTGAGACTCAACTCCCATCTCAAACTTCAGAAAGGAATATGAACTGGTCAGCAGAACAAAGTACCCTTCTTGAAAACTCTGGAAAGATTTTAAAATGCAAATTAGAGTAATATAAGAAAAACTGGCTAATGATTTTAGAAATATGATAAAATAATTCGTTGAAGAGAACAGCTCCTTAAAAAAGGAAAGCTGGGCAAACAGAAAAGGAAGTACAAAATATCACTGGTGAAAATAATCCCTTAAAAGGAATAATTTGACAGATGTAAAAGGAGATGCAGAAGTTAACTGAAGAAAATAATTTGATAAAAAAATAGCATCAGACAAGTAGAAACTGATGAATCTATGAGAAATCAAGAATCAGTCAAACAAAATCTACAGAATGGAAAGATAGAAGAAAATGTAAAATATCTAATTGGAAAAACAACTGACCTCTAAAATAGATCCAGGAGAGAAAAACCTAAGGATTATTGGGCTACCAGAAAGATATGATTTAAAAAGAGTCTGGACAATATCACCCAAGGTATCATCAAGGAAGATTGTCCATAAGTCCTAGATTCAGAGGGCAAAATAGTCATCAAAACAATCCATTGTTCACCTCTTGACAGGGACCCCAAACTAAAAACACCAAGATATATTGTTGCCAAATTCCATGACTATCAAGTGAAGGAGAAAATACTGCAGGCAGCCAGAAAGAAACAATTCAAATATCAAACAACTACAGTCAAGATTACACATGACCTTGCAGCTTCTACATTAAAAGTTTGAAGGAATTGTAATATGATATTCCGTAAGGCAAAAGAGCTGGTACTACAACCAAGGATTAATTACCCAACAAAGTTAAGCACAATATTTCAGGCAAGGAGATGGACATTCAGTGAAATCAGAGATTTCCAAACCTTCCTGATCTAAAGGTCAGAATTCAACAGAAAATTTGATCTTCAAACACAAATATCAAGAAAGGGATAAAGAAATAAGCAGGGAAAAAATTGTTACACAATATGGACAAACTGTTTGCATCAATATATGGGAAGATGATATGTGTTAATTTTTAGAATTGTACATTTATTATGAAATGTAAAATGGATATACATAGAGGGAGTGGGTATGAATTAAATGATCTGATAATAATAAATGGGATTTAAGGGTGTGAAGGGATAGTAATGGGAGAAGTGAAAAGGGGGAGAAAGAAAAATAAATAAATTCCATCACAGGAAGAGGCACTAAAATTATATTACAGTAGATGGAAAGAAGGGAGAGAGATGAGTATTGTTTGAGAGGTATTCTCATCTGATTGGATTCAAGGAGGGTACAACAAACTCAGTTAAGTATAGAAATAGAACTAGCTATATAGGCAACAGGAGTGGAACAGGGAAAGAAAAGGGAGGTGAGACTAAAAGGGAGGGAAGAAGTAGTAAGGGAAAAGAGGATTAAAATGGAGGTGGCTGAAAGAAGGGAGGGAAGACTGAGGAAGGTGGTGGTAAAAAATTAAAACTCTATTGAGGAGGAGAAGGGAGAATGGAGAATTAAAAGCGTAAACAAGAGAAAAGGGGGTGGTGGAAAAGACACAAATAGTAAAGGTAACTGTGAATGTGATTTGAACGAACTCTCCCATAATGAGAGATGGATAGCAGAATGAAATAAAAACTGTAATCCAACAATATGTTGTTTACAAGAAACACATTTGAAACAGGAAGATACACATAGGATAAAGGTGAAAGGTTAGAACAGAATTTATTGTGCTTCAAGTGATGTAAGAAAAGCAGGTGTAGCAATCCTAATCTCAGACAAAGCAGAAGGAGAAATAGATCTAATCCAAAGAAATAAAGAAAAAGACTATATCTTGTTAAAAGGCACCATAGACAATGAAGCAATATCATTACTAAACATGTATACTCCACGTGGTATAGCATCCAGATTCTGAGAGGAGAGGTTGGGGGAGCTGCAGGAAGAAATAGACAGCAAAACTGTACTAGTGGGGTACCACAGCCTCCCCTTCTCTGAATTTTATAAATATAACCTCAAAATAAACAAGAAATAAGGAGGTGAATAAAACTCTAGATAAAATATATGATAGATATCAGGAGACAATTCAATGGGGATAGAAAGGAATACATGTTTTTCTCAATGGTATATGGCATATATAAAAAAATTGACTATGTAGTAGACCATAAAAACCTCACAGTCCAGTGCAGAAACCCAGAAAGAGTCAATGCATCCTTTTCAGATCATAAAGCAATAAAACATATATAATCAAAAGTCATGGACATATAAACCAAAAACTTATTGGAAATTAAACAATCTGATCTTATAAATGACTGGGTTAAACAACAAATTATAGAAAGAATCATCAACTTCATTCAAGAGAATGACAATAATGAGACAACCTACCAAATCTTATGGGATACTGCAAAAGAAATTCTTAAAAGAAGTTTTTTATCTTTGAATCCCTACACGAATAATATAGATAAAGAGGAGATAAATAAATAAAGAGGAGATCAATCAGCATGCAGCTGAAAAAAACAAGAAAAAGAACAAACTGAAAATCCCTAAGTAAATACCAAAGTGGAATACAGAAAACCAAAGGAGAGATTAACAAAATTGAAATTAAGAAAATATTTAAGTAATAAATAATACAGAATTTGGTTTTGTGAAGAAAACAATAAAATTGATAAACATTTGGTCTATTTATTTTTTAAAAAATAAAGAATAAAACCAAATTACCAATATCATAATTTAAAAGGTTGAAGTCATCTCCAATGAGGAGAAATTAAAACCATAATTAGAAATTGCTTTGCCCAACTGTATGCCCATAAATTCGACAATCTAAATGGAATAGACTATTATTTAAAGGATACAAGTTGCCAAGACTAACAGAAGAGGAAGATGAACCCTTATATAATGCCATCTCAAAAAAGAAAATTGAACAAGCCATCAATGAACTCCCTAGGAAAAAATCGCCAGGCCCAGATGGATTCAAAAGTGATTTCTATCAAACATTTAAAGAACAGTTGATTCCAACACTATACAGAGTATTCGGGAAAATTGGGGAAGAAGGAATCTTCCTAAATTCTTTTTTTTCATTCAAATATGGTCTTGATGCTGAAACCAGGTATAGTGAAAACAAGGGAAGAAAATTATAGACCAATTTCTCTAATGAATATTGATGCAAAGGTTTTAAAGAAGATTTTAACAAAAAGAATACAGTAACTAATCACAGGAATAATACATTATGATCAGGGAGGATTTATATGAGGAACATAGGTCTGAATTATATGATCTTAATATTAGAAATGAAAGAGACCTTTGATACCATCTAGGCCAGTGCAAAACTAAGGCTAAAAGAGATTGTGGTTTTCAAAAGTGTATACACAGGTAATATGTAGGAGTTAATATTTTAACCAATGTTGTCTTGCTCCAAATTCAATGCTCTTTCTTCTGTACTAGGAGACACACATCATTTGTGACTTTGTCTAAATAAACTCTGTGATTTATTCTTACTCTGAGATTCTATGATTTTATTTCCAGCATATATTTGCAAACATTATTGTACGGGAAAATTTAATTTTTACCCCTCATTGCCAACATTTTGACATTTTATTCTCAAAAGCATCTCAGGTCACATTAACCAGATTCATGTCTGTTTGATTGAATTAAATAGAACTCCAATGGTTATACAAAAGTAAATAATTGAATAAAAGAGTGAACATGTAAGCTATTAAACTGATGAAGAAAGTAATGAATAAATAAAGGTATAATTAACAAATGAGTTCATAAAATGAATATGTAAGAGAATTAATGGGTAAATAATTGTATGGTGAATGAACAGATAAAGAATTGGATGAATAAATGACTAAGAGAAGAATGAACAAAGAAATTAATATACAAAGAGCATAATTAATTAATTAATTAACAAATAAATAATGTTCATACTGGGTATTCTGGGTGGTTTGAGCAATAATGTGGAGGTCTGATTTATTTATTCTCATGATCTCTCAAAAGTCTCTAAACCAGAAATTATACATAAAAAATAAAGCAACCTCTGTGTCTTGATGATGTAGGAAACTAAAAATCCAAAAGAAGTTTTAAAAATGAACTGATATCGTCTAAGAGCTAACTCAGAACTCCTTCCTCATATCTCATATTGCCAGCAATTTAGTTGCACATATCAACCCAATAATCTCACTTATGGAACCAACACATGATTGACAATCACTCTCTTCAGTGACACAAAAACCCTAGATCCAGATTTCGGAAGTTTGTTCTCATTTTAATAGGCAGTGAGCTCAGTCACAACCCTTTAAGAGCAAAAACTTGCTGGGACCACAACTGAAAGTCAAAATTTCTGAAGCTCTTCAGTAAAAACTCGCTGAGGATTGTGAAAAAAATCTAGCACCATAATAGACAGTCCCATAGTAGGTATTCTACAAAACTCTGAACTGATAACTTTGGTAAAACATATGTAAGTCTGATTGCATAGAGATAAACTAAGACTCATAGGTCTCCCAGAAGAATATGACAAGACAAAATATCTGACTGCAATAATATAAGAAACAATATAACAACAATGCTCCAAATCTCCCTAAAAACAGAAAATAAAACGCAGATTAAAAGAATGTATAGCTTGCCTCCAGAAAGAAAAAAAAATAAAGAAATAAGGCTGAAAAAAATCCAAGACATATGGTGGACAGATTTAAAACTTAAATTCAGAAAAAATAAGTTGCAAGTGATCAGGAGTAAGACTTTTAAATGCAAATTAAAAGTAATTTAAAAAAAAAAAACACCACAGCCTTATTCTACAACCACCAAAATACAAGAGTGAATGGAATATTTTATTCTTAAGATCAATAAAGCTCAAGATGTAGCCCAGGTTGACCTATTCTGTAAATATGAGAATAGAAGTTTTCAAAAAAGAACTTTTTAATGAGAGAGAGGTATTTGGAATTATTTAAATAAAAAATGAAAACAAAGAAATTATTTATTTCTTAAACCCCTCAAACAATATAAATGCAGGAAGTGTGAATAAATGCAGCATCCAAGCACAGCAACCACTGAATGACTTCACATACACAAGTAAGAATCTTCTTTTTGCATGCACACAAAGAAACAAAGGAGAAAGTATAAGTTCTGTGGAAGTAACAATGAACAGCCCAGACTTGGTAATTATGGAAAAAAACCTGAAAATTCATTGCCTGCAGATAAATCTTTTGTTATTGTTGTTGGAATGACAGCATGGAGTGGTATGGAGAGAGAGACAGAGGGATAGAGAGGGATATATGACGTACCCAGATAAAATTGAGGGCTTGTAATGAGGAGAAGATGATTCTTTGGGGCTCAATGAGAGAAGAGTCTTGAAGGGGAGTAGGACTTTCTTTGATGATAGTAAAGTAGTTCACTGAAAAATAAATTAAGAACGATTTTCTGTGAAGAGAGATGGACATGCTGACCTGGAAGTGTTAGGATATTTGATGCATAATATATCTCCTCATTATGCCCCTATGGGGGAGGAAATTTGGAACTCCTAGGCACACAGGGCATCTAGGTTTCTGATAAGGCATGTACCCAAAGAGGTGATTCTGAGACAAATAATGGTGGGGGTGTATTGTGATACTCGTTTGTGGTATAGATCAATGGTGGGCTCCATAATCAAGAATATCATTAGAGAAGGCGAATTCCTTAAGGAAGTGTCCTTTCTAACGTATTCAAGAACTGACATTCTGGGAGTAAGGCACAATGGCAAAATTAATTCACAGAGATATCTATACAAGACTCAGATAGAAACTGTCTAGAGTGAACATCCTTGAATGGAAGAGCCTACGTTGGAAGTAGTGACTGCTTATAAATAGAGGATAATAATAAATTAAACAACTATAAGGGTCAGAATCTAGAAAATATAGGTCTATAGTCGGTTGAAATGAGGATAGATAATGGAGAGAAAAAAATCCTTTCTGAAAAGAGGAAGAAATATGATATAAATTAATGAAAAAAGCGAGTTGAAGGGGAGGAGAGTAATGCAGAAAACAACTGGCTAATTGAAAGGGAAAACTGTTTATGTGTGTATGTGGGGGGGTATTATGTAACCACATACAAGTAAAAGAAAGCAAAAAAGAATTAATAAACAAAAACTCAAAGGAAAGAGACAATAAATGAAAGGAAGAAATCAGAGGTGAGGGGATGAGAACAAGTGTGAATAGGGCCATATTAAAAAAGATTAACTAAAGCAGCTGAAAGAACAGAAGACTGTGTTTATAATAGAAGTAAGAATCCTTACCTGAAAAAAAACTCATCTGAACCAAAAAGCGGGAAAAATAAACGTAACTCTCATCACTTCAAATATGAATGTATCCAACAATCTGGTAAAAAGAAAGAAAGTGACAGATGGGATAAGAAAATAAACTTCTATAATCCGTTACTTATAAGAAACACATTAAAGAAGACATAGAAAAATGGAAACTTAGGGGCGTAGGAAAAATTTACTATTCATAGAGGGAATATAAAAGAACCAGGAATAACAAAAATGCTTTAGGATAAAGTAAAAAAAAAAACATTAAAAAAGTAGAAAGATAAAAAAAGAAACTATATTATGCTGAAAGAAAACATAGACAACAAACGAGTATCAGTAATAAACTTGTACTTTCCAAAGTCTTAACATCAAATTCATAAAGGAAAAAACTGAATTATAAGAAGACATGGAAACTAACACAGTAATGACTAGACACTTCAATATCTCTTAGTTTTGGGTAAGTATAAAATGTTTTTTTTGAGAGGAAAGTATGGAGCTTCATTAATTTCTGGAAACCTTGGAATGGAAGGATATATATCATCCTTTAAGTGGGACTACAAAGGAATATATCTATTTCTCAGTATCACATGGACCTTTTACAAGAATTGATCATGTACTAGGATACACAACCATTGCAAGCAATTATTAATATATCATTTACAGAGCATAAGGCAATAAAAATATTCACTGGTTCAGAGATCTTAAACAAAAGCATAACACCCAAATAAAGATTTACAATGAAATGCAAAATAATAAATGTATCAAAGAAAATAAATCACAGAAACTAGTTCTAAATAAAAGAACGTGACAATTATAACATACCAAAATTTCTGCAGCTAAAGTAGTCCTGAGGAGAAAAAAACCATACACCTATAAACTTGAATTTAAAACAATTAGAGAGTATTAAAGATCTTCATATGATTTTCAAAATTAGAAACCCAAAATAAAGTCGAGGACATTAAAATTTAAGTGGAAACTTATAAACTGGAAATAAAGAAAATCATAGAAATGTCATGTTGAATGTTGGTTGTTTTAAAAAAAATATATTAAAATTGAGAAATGCTTAGGTATGCTGACTAAAAAGAAGAGAACAAAAAATCAGTTCAATTAAATATCAAATAAGCTAGGTAAAATCACAAGAAAACCAGAAGAAATAAAACAATGAGAAAATTACAGTTGCATGTTAACAAAAGTGAGAACATACACACAAAAGAGCAATACCTTCAAATTATAAAATACTCACTCAGAACACCACATAACCCAGTCACAGAAAGAGAAGTAGAATTACCTAAAATAAACAAATAAAAATGTTTTAAAGGAAAAAAAAACACCCCCTTTTCCTGATTGATTTATACTAGATTTCTATAAACTTCCCCAGTACTCACACTTCACAAACTAATTCCAAAAATTGACAGCCAATTCAATCTACTATAATCTTTTTATGAGACAAACATAATCCTAATACTTCAACCATGGAAAGAGGAAAACTCTAGGCCAATATCAGTAATGAACCTTGAAACATTTTTTTTTTTACTGTAAGAAATTTTATTTCCTCTAATTAAATATTAAAAGATTTTTTAACATTTCTTTATTTTGAAGTTTTTAGTTCCAAATTCTATCCTTTCTTCCCCTCTCCCTTTCTGATAGGATAAGTAAGAATATAGGTTGTACATATGAAATCATGTAAAGCATTTGCATAGTAATAATTTTGTACAAGAATACGAATAAAAGAAAAAAGAATGATTGATAGTTAAAATAGCACGGTTCCCTCTGTATTCAAACAATATCAGTTCTTTCTGTGGAGACAGTACAATTCATCAGCAGTACTTTGAGATTTTCTTGGATCATTATATTACTGAAAATAGCTAAGCCATTCACAGTTCTTCATTGTACAGTACTGGTATTACTATTACTACGTACAACATTATCCTGGTTCTGTTTACTTCACTTTGCATCAGTTGATTTAAGTCCTTCTAGAAAGATTTTTCTGAAATCATCCTGCTTATCATTTCTTACAGCACTACAATATTCCATCGTAATCATACACCTCAGTTTGTTTAGCCATTCCCCAATTAATGAGTATCCCTTTGATTTCCAATTCTTAGCCACCAAAAGAAAAAGCTGGTATAAATTTATTTTTGTAAATGTAGGTCCTGTTATCTTTTTTGACTTCTTCCTTATATAGATCTAGAAGAAGTATTGTTGGATCAAAAGATATGCAAAGTTTTATAGCCATTTGTGCATAGTTCCAAATTGTGTTCTACAAAATTGGGTTTGTTCACAACTCCAACAGTAGTGTATTAATGTCCCACCTTTCTCACATCCCCTCCAAATCCATAATTTTCTTTTTTTTTCATATTAGTCGATTTTATAGGTGTGATGTGGGACTTCAGAATTATTTTAGTTTGCATTTTTAATCAATAGTGATATAGAACATTTTTCATATGCCTATAGACAGCTTTGTTCTCTTTGTATGAAAAATGCCTTTTCATAAGCCCCAGTTCATCAACTGGGGAAAGTGACACTAAAATTTCAAATAGATATCTTGTCAGATGAGAGAGATTTCTCCAAGAAATCATTCATCATGACCAAGTGGGATTTGTACCAGGGATTTAGTAATGGTTCAACATCAGTTGAATAATCATATAATCAATCATATTTGAAAGCAAAATATGACCATAGTATGTGATAGGAATTGTGTTGGATATGAGGGATAAAATAATTAAAAGCAAATAATACTTGTTGATTAGAAGCTTACATTCTACTGAATAGACTGCTAAAATAAATTTAAAAAAATTTTGAAAAGATAAAACTTATTTTTAGTTACATTAGGTATTACATAGTCATATAACAGTAGCATCAGTTCAACTTAAAGAGTGTGGTATATTTGTTGCTGGAAGACTACATGGGAATGTATTTGTAAATGTATGTGTTTGTAAGTGTTCAACTTCTGTTAATTCACAAATTGTCAACCTTTCTACTCCTTAATGCTTCATATCTATGTATATATTTTGAATATACAGTAGAAATACTAATTTGTTATTTTCATTTTTTTAACTCTAGAGTTCTACTTGACCATATTAAGGAGATCAGTTACCATGGAGCAGTAACATCAGGAAACAGTTATCCTTTTCGTAATTTAAAATAAGAGATGTTTGTCAAGGAGACTAACTCAACAGGTGACTACTAACTGTACATATAGTCAACTGTGAATTACACTAAAATGAAAGTATAGCAACCACTTTACTTCCAGGGAGAATTGTATATGGTACATTACACATTCTTTGGAATATTCTGCATGTTGTGGAATGAGAATTTCCTTATGCCTTAAGAGACACACCAATAAAAAATATTATTTTTTCTCTAATAGTCAGCAGAACCATTAAAGATAATCCCAAATGAGAAAGTTAAATTTTATAAAAAGTTCCATTACTATTCTCTCACAGTGTAGGATAACATATATTTAGTAAAGGGACACATGAATTATATTTGTTTTGTAAGCCAATGGAATATTATGCAATATTTAATGTCATTAAAAAAATTTGTGTTTGAGTCACACTTGGGTGAGAGAGTTTAAGAAGTTTATTTGCTAGAATACCTAACCAAAGTTATTGAGCTATTTTGATTACGATTATCTGTGGATATGTCTCATCAATTTTACATGCCATTTTAACAGTTCTTGGGGTCTATAAGCCTCTACTTAGTGCAAAGAATTCAGGCCAAAGCAGCAATCAAGAAGTATTTTTTCTCAAGTAGACTTTATTTATACAGGGCCCTTGATTTTATTGGCACAAATAATTGAAGAAGTAGGAATAGGACAAAGTTTGGACGTGGTTTTATATCTAATTGTGTTAAGTAAAAGAATAATTAAAACAATTTAGTAGATAAAGCAAGTTAAAAGCAATGCCACTTTCAACGTAGGACTCTTAATATTTCAGTGAAATTATTTTGAGATCTGAAATCTCCAGAGAAGTGATTTGCTTGTGTTCTTCATTTTCCAAGTGACAAAGCCTAATGCATATTTGTATCACATGAAGCATGATTAATATAATAATGTGATTATAAAGCACTCAAAAATATATGTTCATTGAGCACTATATCACTAGTAATATTACAGAAAACTTTCCATTATGAATGGACATTTACTGCATTTCTATGTAACATATGAAATACATTATGGTGATAATATGACTTCTAGACTAAAATGGAATTGCAAGCCTTGGCAAGATTTCTTACTAATTACTGGTCATCAGGTAACTCAGACTCAAAGATCTTTGCCTTTTATGACTATAATGACCACTCTGTACACTGTATCATTTATCTCCATCACTACTTTTCATTTTATTTACAAGATCTCTATCTCATTTCTCCAAAATCTTTGAAAAAATACTACTTATGGTAATCTCATCAGATACCATATATTCAATTATCATCTGTATGGAGATGACTTTTTAATTTAAGTATCTAGTCTTAAACTATGTACTGCCTTCTATTCTCACATCTCCAGTTGCCTCTGAGATATCTCAAACTGAATGTTCAATACATATCTTAACCTCAAAACTGAACGCATTACCCTCCCAAAATGTTCACTCTTCTAAATTTTCCAATATTTTGAGGGCACAATTATCCTTTTATACCCTCACACGCACAACCAATATATCATCCTTGTCTCTTCACCCTCACAGCTCATATGCAGTCTGTTACTAAAGGCTGCATTTTTCACCATGGTATTTCTCGAATAAACTTTTGTTTTCAGCCTCTGATATTATCACTGTGCTAATGCAGGGACTAATTATCTCACTCACATCTGAATTATTGTCATAGTTTTTTGATTAATGTTCCTGTCACAATTTTTTCCTCACTCTAATCCACCCGCTATTTATCCTCTAAAGCCATTTCCTGAAGTTCCAGTATGTCACCCTCATACTCACAAACCTCCAGGGGCTCCCAAACAAATTTGGATTCATTTCCAAAATCCTTTGCATTTCAAAGTCTTTCATGGCCAGATCCCCTTTTTATCGTTATTATACCTTACAAGCCTCATCCATTCTTTTCAGTCCAATGATACTGTTATCCTGGCTGTTCTACTAAAAGAAATCTGTCTCTTGATTCTGGGTATTTGCTCTACCTACATAGTCTTGATTGTTCGTCTTCCTAGCTTCACTAGATTTCTTCCAGTACAAGCTAAAATTCTACCACCTACAAAGAGTGTTTTTCAATCTTTTTAAAATTACAGTGTCTTCTTTCTGAAAACGATTTCCTATTTATTCTGTTCATAACTTTTTTGAACATATTTGTTTATTATTGTCTTCCCGTTAGATTGTGAGTTGAATATCAGGGCAATTTTCTTTGATAATTTCTTGAAAGATGATGTATAGGCCCTTTTTTCATCATGGCTTCATGTAGTCCAATCATTTTTCAAATATCTCTTATGGATCTATTTTATAGGTCAGTTGTTTTTATATTGAGATATTGCACATGGTCTTCCTTTTTGTCATTCTTGTAGTTTTGTTTTAGAGTTTCTTGATTTCTCATGAAGTCATTACATTCCAGAACTCCATTGCAATTTTTAAGGAATTACTTTCTTTAGTGAGCTTTTGAACTTCCTTTTTCATTTGTTCCACTCTGCCTTGTAAGGCACTGTTCTCCTCACTGATTTTGGATCCCTTTTACCATTTAGGTTAGACTATTTTTAAGGTGTTATTTTCTTACGTATGTTTTGGGTCTCCTTTAGGATGTTATTGACTTATGTTTCATGATTTTCTTGCATCACTCTCATTTCTTTTACCAGTTTTTCCTCTACTTCTCTTACTTGATTTTCAAAATTCTTTTGCAGCTCTTCCATGGCCAGCAACCAATTCATATTTTTCTTCGAGGCTTTGGATGCAGGAGCTTTGACGTTGCTTTCTTCTGATTTTATATTTTGATCTTTGTCATCAAAGTAAAATTCAATACTCTGTTTTTTTCTGCTATTTGCTAATTTCCTCACCCAATTACTTGATTTTTGAGCTCTTTGTCAAAGTTGGTTTCTGCTTCCCATGGAGTTGTAGTGGGCTAGTGTACTGTCTCAAGCTTCAAGGATTCTGTGCATCTGTTTTCTTTTTTGTATGTATAATTTATTTATTTCCATTTTTCAACTTTTACTTCCATAAATTTTGAGTTTCAAATTTTTCTCCATCTCTCCACTCACTCCACCTCAGGGCAGCATGTATTCCAACCACCTTTCTCCCCAATCTCTCCTCCCTTCTACCTCTCCCATTTTTGTATCCTTCTCTCCTCTATTTTCTTGTAGGACAAATAGTTTTCTATACCCCATTGCTGTACAGTTTGATTTCCTAGTTATTTTCATAAATAACTTTTAACATTCATTATTAAAGCTTTGAGTTCCATATTGATTCCCTCTCTTCTCACCGACCCTCATTGGGTGTAATTCCGTGTAGATCTTATATCTGTAGCCTTGTAAAAATATTTCCATAACAGTCATGTTGCAAAAGACTAACCACATTTCCCTATATTCTGTCCTGCCCTCCATTTATTCCATTCTCTCCCTTGGCTTATCCCCCCAAAACAGTGTTTGCTTCTGATTACCCCTTCCCCCAATCTTCTATCCCTTGTCTTATACTCCATCTCCTATCCCCTTTCCCCCTACCTTCCTGTAGGGTAAGATACATTTCTATATCCAATTGACAGTGTGTTATTCCGTTCTAAATCCAAATCTGCTGAGAGTACGACTCATTTATCTCTCTTACTTCCCACCTCTTCCCTTCTATTGTAAAAGCTCTTTCTTGCCTCTTTTATGTGGATAATAAAATACATTCTACCTCTTCTTTTTTAGTTCTCTTAGTACATTCCTCTCAACACTTCATTTTATTTTTTAAGCATCCTCCCTTCATATTCAGCTCATCCTATGCCCTCCTTCTACACAAATGCACACACGTATGTATGTGTATATACATATATACACACATATGTATACATTCATATGCACACATATACATACACATATCTACATATATTGCACAAATATGATACATATGACATACATGCAGGGTATTTGTGTATGCATATATTCCCTCTAACTACACTAATTCTGAGAAAGGTCTCATGATTTACAAATACCATCCTTGCATGTAGGAAAGGAAACAGTTCAACTTTAATGAGTGCCTTATGGATTCTCTTTCCCATTTACCTTTTAATGTTTCTATTGATTCTTGCATTTGAAAGTCAAATTTCTATCCAGCTGTGATCTTTTCAACAAGAATGCTTGGAAGTGCTCTATTTTATTGAATTTCTATTCCCCTCCCCCCAAGTATTATATTCAGTTTTGCTTGGTAAGTTATTCTTGGTTGTAGTCCTAAATCCTTTGACCTCTGAAATATCATATTCTAAGCCTTCTGATCCCTTGAGGTAGAAGCTGCTAAATCCTCTGTTATCCTGATTGTATTTCATGATATTCAAATTGTTTCTTTCTGGCTGCCTGTAATCTTTTCTCCTTGACATATGAACTCGAATTTGGCTACAATATTTCTAGGATTTTTCCTTTTGGTCTCTCTTTCAGGAGTTTATTCGTGGATTCTTTCCATTTCTATTCTGCCCTCTGGTTCTAGAATATCAGGGCAGGTTTTCTTGATAATTTCTTGAAAGATTATGTCTAGGTTCCTTTTTTTTATCCTGGTTTTTAGATAGGCGAATAATATTTACATTTTCTCTCCTGCATCTATTTTGTAGGTCACTTGTTTTTCCAATGAGATGTTGCACATTATCTTCTATTTTTCCATTCCTTTTTTTGATAATTTCTTGATTTATCATGAAGTCATTAGGTTCCATTAGCTCCATTCTCATTTTTAAGGAACTCTTTTATTCAGTAAGCTTTTGTATCTCCCTTTCCATATCACCAATTCTGTCCTCATTGGCTTTTTGGATTGCCATCTTGCCATCTGGGTTACTCTATTTTTAAAGGTGTTATTTTCTTCAGCATTTCTTGGGTCTACTTTAGCAAGCTGTTGGCGCATTTCTCATGATTTGCTTGTATCACTGTCATTTTTATACCCAACTTTTCCTCTACCTCTCTTACTTGATTTTTAATATTCTTTCAGAACTCTCTCATTTCCTGAAAACAATTCACATTTTTATTGGAGGCATTGGATGTAAGAGCTTTCATTTCATTGTCTTCTTATAGTTGTATGTTTTGATCTTTTTTTGTCATCAAAGTAAGATTCTGTATTCTGTTTTTTCCTGCTTTTAGCTCATTTCTTCAGGCAATTACTTGAATTTTTAGCTCTTTTTTAAGGTAGCACTCTGATTGCAGAATGGAGAATGCACTTCCCCAAGCTGCAGGGATCTTGTGCAGCTATTTTCAGAGATATTTCCAATGCTGTATGGTCAAAGGACAGGTGGTACTCCACTCCTGGGTTTTTCTCTAGTCTGTGAGTTACCATAAATACTCTTTTCTGTCTGAGAACTATGAGAACGATTCATTCTCGACCACTTCTACAAGTTCTGCCATGCCAGCACTCCTTCTTACCCCAGGTTTACCACTCAGGACTGCCACTGAGATCTGAGAAGATCCTAAAGCAAGAGAATCCTGTATCAGCACTGTGAAAGACATCACTGCAATCCTCCTCTGATCAGGTGCTCAATCCCAACATAGTCCATGGGATGAGAGATCCAGAAGCAGCTACTGCCACCACTGCCATCATTGCCTCACACTCCTCTCTCACCTAGGTCCCACAGATCTTTCCCTCTTACCTTCTAAATTGTCTTTGGTGTTTGTGGGTTGACAAGTGTGGAAACCAGCACAAGCTAATTTTTCAGTCCCCTGAGGCCTGCTCAGCCTTAGTTTGTGCTGGTATTTCCAACACTGGAATGTACTTTTCTCTCCAGCTGGTGCAACAGACCTTTCTTGTAGACCTTCCAATTTGTCTTGGGCTAGAAATGTGTCTCGCTCTGTTGTATTGTGAATTCTGATGCTCTAGAATTTGTTTCACAGGTATTTGAAGTGATTGGGGGAGAACTCAAGGAATTCTCTGCTTTTACTCCACCGTCTTGTCTTTGCCCAAGTATCACTTTCAATAATAAATACCATCTCATACCTTTCCCAAAAGAACAAGAACTTGTACTATGATATTTTCATCTAATTTTAATCACCTTAGCCTGCTTTCTAAATAACAATGTCTGTTTTTCTCATCCATCTCTTAGGATGAAAAGGGCATCATTCTCTATCTCTTAAGATAAAGCATTTGGCTATTGTCTTGACCTTATTGATTCATGATTGATTTTTGTGCAGATATTTATTTTTATTTGTTTAACTTTGTTATTTCTTTCATTTCCTTCACTGAGGACTCCTTGAAAAGGCTAAACCTAATGTGACACCTGGGATGTCCAGGGTAGAGCCAGGAGAGCACAGTGTAGAAAGAAGCCAAATTCTTCCAACATTTCTTTCAAACAACTTGAAAATAATGCCTCAAATAGAACACTGAAGCAGCAAAGTCAATAAAAGGTCAGGAGACATTTTTTTTTTCCAGCCCAAGACATTTCAGGATGTCAGTAGAAGACTTTTGTGACACTGCAATGGGGGATGAACAAAAGCCTGCATGGCACCAATACCATCTCTTGATCTTGAAAATGGCAGCAATAGCAACTTGCAGTTTCATGAACTCTCAAATCACAGATGGAAAGGAGAACTGGCAACCGGTAAGAAGGGGATTAACGGGGACCTCTGTGTTAGCACTGGGTGCAGGACAAGGTGTTATATGGAAATTTCATTGACTATACCTACTTCCAGGACAGAATTCCTACTCCTCACTTCTTATAGGGCAAGAATATTCCATTACATTCATATAGCACGGTTTCTTCAGTCATCCCCCAATTATTAACATTCCTTCATTTCCCATTCTTTTCCACCACAAAAAGAGCTACTATAAATATTTTTGTACATGTGAGTACTTTTTCCATTTTTAGGATCTCTTCAGGATATAAATTTTGAAGTGATATTGCTGGGTCAGAGAGTATGTACAATTTTATAGTCTTTTGGGAATAGTTCTAAATTGCTCTGCAGAATGGTTGGATCAGTTCACATTCCACCAACAATGCATAAGTCCTCTAATTTACCCACACCTTTTCCAATATTTATCATTTCCCATTTTTTGGTCATATTAACCAATCTGATAGGTGTGATGTGGTATCTCAGACTTGTTTTAATTTGCATTTCTCTAATCAGTAATGATTTAGAGCATTTTTAAATCTGACTCCATGTAGCTTTAATTTCTTCATCTGAAAACTGCCTGTTCATATTTTTGACCATTTGCCAATTGCTGAATGGCTTGCATTCTTCTAAATTTGACTCAATCTTCTATACATTGATTGGAAAAACATTGTTGCCCAGTTTTCTGCTTCCCTTCTATTTTTGTTCTCATTGACTTTGTTCATCCAAAATGTTTTTTTAATTTACTGTAATCAAAATTACCCATTTTGTATTTCATAATGTTATATATACACATATATATGCATATATACATACATATACATACACATACATACATACATATGTATATATACAATGTATATATATATGTATATATATACATATATGTGTATATATATATATATATATATATATATATTCTCCAGAGATCTTATGTCTAAATCATGTATCCTTGTTGATTTCATCTTGATATCCAGTGCAAGATGTTGGTCTATGTCTAGTTTCTGACATACTCTTCCATTTTTCCCAGAAGTTCTTTTTCTGGTCAAATAGAGAGTTCTTATTCCAGAAGTTGGGTTCTTTGGATTTCTCAATCAGTGGATTACTGTTTTAATTGACTATGATATCTTGCATACTTACCCTATCCCACTGATTCACCACTCTATTTCTTAGCCAGTACCGAAAAGTTTTGAAAATTATTGCTTTATAATACAGTTTTAGATCTAGTAGAGCTAGGCTACCTTCCTTTTTATTTCTTTTCATTAATTCCTTTTTTAGTTTGAAACTTTTCTTCTTAAGGAAGAATGTTATTATTTTTTAAATCTATAAAATATTTTTTGTTGGTATGATTGGTATGGCACTGAGTAAGTAAATTAATTTAGGTAGAACGGCCATTTTTATTATAGTAGCTCAAACTATTCATGAACAACTGATATTTTTTGCAGTTACTTATATCTGATTTTATTTGTGTATAGTGTTTTGAAATTCAGTTCATATAATTCCTGATTTTGTCTTGGCAGCTAGACTCCCTAATATCTTATATTTTCTGTGATTACGTTTTTCTCTTTCTATCTCTTACTGCTGTACTTTGTTAGCAAAATATAGAAATATAATTGATTTTTCTGGATTTATTTTATATCCTCCAACTTTGTTAAACCTGTTAATTATTTCAAGTAGATTTTCTAATTGATCTCTGGGATTAAATAAATATATCATTTGCAAAGAGTGATAGTTTTGTTTCTTTATTGCTTGTATTAATTCCCTCATTTCATTTTATTCTCTTATTTCTAAAGCTAACATTTCATAGTATATTTCAGTGCAATATTGTATAACAATGGTGATTAAGGACATCCTTGTTTCACCCTTGATCTTATTGTAAATGCTCCTAGCTTATCCCAATTACACATAATGCTTGTTGAGTGTTTTGTACACATGATACATATCACTTTAACAAAAATTCCATTCATTCCTATGCTCTTAAGTAGCTTCAACAAACATAGGTGTTGTATTGTGAAAAGATTTTTCATTGTCTATTGAGATAATCATATGATTTCTGTTAAGTTTTTTTATTGGTATGGTCAATAATACTGATAGTTCTCTTAATATTGAAACAGCCTTGCAGTCCTGATATAAATCTCTTCTGACTGCAGTGTATTACCCTCAAGACGAATTGCTGTAATATCTTTGCTAATATTTTATTTAAACTTTGTGAATCAACACTCATTAAAGAAATCAGTCTACAATTTTCTTTCTCTGTTTTCACTCTTCCCACATTAAGCATCACTACAGTATTTTCATCATAAAAGTAACTCGGTAGAAGGCCTTCTTTGCCTATTTTTCCCCTAAATAATTTATGTAGTATTCGAATTAATTATTCTTTAAATGTTTGTTGGAATTCACTTTTAAATTCATATGACCCTATAGAATTTTTCTTGGGAGTTCATTGAAGGCTTTTCTTTCTCTAAAATTGAGTTAATTAATTATTTTATTTCCTTGTCTTTTAATCAGGGCAATTTGTAGTTTTATACATATTCATCAATTTCACTTAGATTGTCAGATTTCTTGCCATACATTTGGGCAAATTTGACTTTAATTACCTCATCACTTATGGTGAATTCACCATTATCATTTTTGATACTGATAACTTGATTTTTTTTAAGTGAATTATCCAAATGTTTATATCTTTTATTGTTTTCCCCCCATAAAACCATCTCTTATTTTATTTTATTAGCTCAATGATTTTCTTATTTTCAATTTTATTAATCTTTCCTTTGTTTATCAGAATTTCTAATTTGATATTTAAATAGAGATTTTTAATTTGTATTTTTTCTAACTTTTTTATTTGCAAGTTTAATAAATGATCTCTTCTTTCTCTATTTCATTCATGTAAGCATTTAGAGATATAAAATTTCTCCTAAGAACAACTTTGACCAAATCCTATAAGTTTTGCTATTTTTTGTCATTATTATCTTTCTCTTGGGTGAAGTTATTGATTGTTTTTATGATTTGATTTTTGACCCACTCATTCTTCAGGATTACATGATTTAGTTTCCATATAATTTTTACTCAATCTTTTAATGACCCTTTAATTTATATAAATTTTGTTTCATCATGATCTGAAAATGATACATTCAAAATTTCTTCCTTTCTCTATTGAATTGTGAGTGTTTTGTAACCTAGTACATGGTTGATTTCATGTAGGTGCCATGTACTACTGAGAAAAAAACTGTATTTCTTTCTATCCTCATTCAATTTTCTCCAGCGGTCCACCATATCTAACTTATCTAAAATTATATTTACCTCCTTAACTTCTTTCTTTCTTTGTGGTTAGATATATTTGATTTATCTGAAATGACACCAGTCTTGGCAACACATGAGGACTGCTGTTGTGAATAATTTTCAAGAGTCTAATCACAGAGTATCATGAACTTTCTATTTATTCAACAATAAACTAAACATTATTCAGTAAAGCAGAATATCCATAGCAATATCTTTATTCAATACCCAGTGTCAAAGTTCACACCATCCACCCCTTGGTCACAATAAGAACAATCTTCTTAACTGATACCAAGTGTCAAAACAAAATTTTCTTTCATCTTAACTCGAGGTTGACTTCCAAGTCCCTTTGCTTTTTCTCTGTGGTTTAGCCTCCTGGTCATATTTCTACCCTATAGCTCCATTCACTTTCAAAGGTCGGAGGCTCTTTCAGTAAGGCTCTGCCATCAGAGGTCTCCTCTCTTAGCCCAGACATCTCCTCTCCCTGCTCAGAGGTCCCCTCACTGCTCAGGGTTATCCTCCCTGCTCAGAGGTCTCATCCTAGTTCAGAGGTCTCCTCCCTGCTCAGAGGTTATCCTTCTGGTTCTCAGATCTCCTCTCAGTTCTCTTCTTCTCATTGTTAGCTCACCCCTTCAATGCTGGCTGTCTTCATGTCTGCTTTCTCAGCATTAGCCCTCTCTTTACATACAGCTCTACTCAATATCTGATTGGTTAGAACCCATATGCATATATCTGTTAAGTTAAATCTCAATTCATAAAAACTGCAAAGATCTTTGTTTTGTGTTACAGAGGTGAGATCCCTGCTAGTATTATTTTACTGTCAATTTCTTCCTGGAACACTTAATTTTTCCTCTATGAATTTAGATGCCATACCACTTGATACATATGTGTTTAGTGTTGATATGATTTGTTTATCAATCATATCTTTTTAGCAAGATATAGTTTCCTTTCTTATTTCTTTTAATTAGGTCTATTTTTGCTTTTGTTTTCTCCGTGGTCAAGATTGCCACCTTTGTTGTTTTTCTTCAGTTGAAGCATATTATATTTTGCCCTAGCCCTTTGCCTTTAACCTGTGCTTATCTCTGTTTCAGCATATTGTAAGATTATGGTTTTTAAACCACTCTGCTATCTGCTTCTATTTTATAGGAGACTTCATCCCATTTACATAAATGATTACTATGACTTTCTCTCTATCCTATTTCCACTACTTTTCTTTCTCTTTTCACCCTTTCCCTCCTCACTGGTGCTATGCTTCTGACTGTCACCTCTGTCAATCTTCTATCTGCCCTTCTCTTTACTTTCTCCTTTCCCCTACAATCTTTGCCTCCCTTCTTCCCTGCCTTCTGTTCACCCTTTTCCTTTCTTTCACCTTTCTCCTCCTAGAGTGTAAGAAAGATTTCGACAACCAATTGAATATGCATGTTATTTCACCTTTGAGATGAATACAATATGAGTAAGATTCAGACAATGCTAACCTCCCTCTCTTCTTTTTTTCTACTGTAATAGGCATTTTGTGCCTCTCCATGTCGTAAAATATACCCTTTTCTGCCTCCCACTTTCCTCTTCTCCAAGTATAATTCTTTTATTCACCTCTTAGTTAATTACTTTTATCATAACATAAAAGTCAATTTATATTCACACCCTCTGTCCATGACAACCCCTACTGTGTGCCATACTAAAGATACAGTTCTCAAGAATTACAAGTATCCTCCTCTTATGCAAGGATGTTAACAGTTTGACCTTATTGAATAACATTTTTTCTTTCTTGTTTGCATTTTTGTGCTTTTCTTGAGTCTTGTATTTGAAGAACAAATTTTCTGTTCAGTTCTGTTTTTTTTTTTCCTTCAGGAATGACTGCAAGTCCCCTATTTCATTGAATATCCATCTACTCCCTTGAAAGATTATGCTCAGTTTCACTGCATAGTTGATCCTTTCTTGTAACCCAAGTTCCTTTTCCTTATGAAATATCTTTTTTCAAGCTCTCTTGTCTTTTAAGTTAGAAGCTGCAAAGTTTGGTGCAAACCCATGGTTCCATGATAATTCAATTGTTTCATTCTGCTTACTTGCAGTATTTTCTCCTTGACTTGATAATTCTGAAATTTGGCTACAATATTCCTTGAGGTTTTCAATTTGGAATCTCTTTCAAATTGGGACCTCATTCAGATAACTGGTGGATTCTTTCAATGACTATTTTATATCAGGGTTATAGGATATCAGAGCAGTTTTCCTCGATTTTTTTGAAAGATGCTGTCCAGGTTCTTTTTTTATCATTGATTTCAGGTAGTCACAATTTTTAAATTATCTATTCTGCATCTATTTTTCAGGTCAGTTATTTTTCCAATGTGATATTTTACATTTCTTCTATTTGTTTCATTATTTTCATTCTCTGTGACTGATTATGTGATGTAGAGTCCTTAGCTTTCACTGGCCCAATTCTAACTTTTAAGGAATTATTTTCTTCAGTAAGCATTTGTATCTCCCTTTCCATTTGGCCAATAGCAATATTTAAAATGCTTCTCTTCAGTGGACTTGTGTAATTCCTTTTCCATTTACCCAGTTTTAATTTTTAAAGAGTTGCTTTCTTTGATCAATTTTGTCCTACTTTTTCTAGGGTGTTGACTCTTGCATAAGTCTCATATCTTTTCCCTGATTTTTCTTCTACCTCCCTTATTTGTCTTTTAAAATTCCTCTTGAATTCTTCTAAAAAGACTTTTGGGCTTGAAACCAATTCATATTCTCCTGGGAGGTTTCACATTAGGTATACTGACAATGTTGTCCTCTTTTGAGTTTCTGTTTGATCCTTCCTGTCACCATAGTGAATTTCTATGGTCAACGTTCATATTTTTTTCTTGTTCATCTTGTTTGCCTATTTCCTACTTGTAATGTTGAACTGTCCTGTTGCAGAGCAAAGGGTACTGTCCCAAGTTTCTTGCATTGGGTGCCCAGGGAGCTACTCACTAGTTTTGTATACTGAGGCCTCAGGTACTGACTGCTGTAAGGTGTAAGTGTCTAGAAGCTTATCTGGTGCTGAGTTGGGGTCCTAGTATTAGTATCTGGTGTGTGTTGAGTCCAGGTGGGGTTTTTCTGCACTTCCCCAGGGCTACACCAAAACACATGGAAGTCTGGACCCTGGAGGCTGCCTATTTTTTTCCTGAGCTATACTGAACCATATGGAAATCTGACTACCAGAAGATGCTAGCCTGCCTGGGTCTGTGCTGACACCCATAGTCATTATCCAAGTTGTAGTCTGCTGAGTCCCTTGTCTAGGTTAAGGCATACGGGTGCCTGGTTTTGACATTTGACAGCTCTACCATCCTGGGACTCAGGATCTCCCCCTGGTTTGCTGAGGGCTTATTGGGGATGGTTCCTCTCCTGGAATGCATTCCCCTTTTACCCGAGTGAGACAAATTTTTCTTGCAGATCCTCTAAGTTTTCCCTTCTGAACAACTATTCCACCCTGTTTCCCTACTGGCTCAGATGTTCCAAGATTTGTTCTGAGGTGCTAGTATATGATTATTTGGAGAAGAATATGAGAAAGAGAGATTGCAATTTACTGCTTAGTCTGGAATCTTCATAGGACTTATTTTTAAAATACCATGATGTTTGGAAACATTTAAGGAAATGAAAAGGGACAGAAAAGTGTGAGATAGATATATAGTGTCGTAGAAGCAACAAACAGGAGCTTGGACAGACTCCAGGAGATAGTGGAGGAGAAGAAATGACAAAACAGCAAAATGTTAAATCCAGAAAATCTTCTAAAAATGTTAATCGTTTCAATTAGTTTTTAGTTGATTATCTAGGGTTCTCCAAATATGTTAACACACATTCTTCAAAGAGTAATAATTTTGTTTCCTCATTGCTTATGCTTATTCTTTTAATTTATGTTCATGTCTTCCTGTTACAGCTAGCACTTCTAAAACTGTATACAATAATGATGATGATGATGGATATCTTTGCTTCACCCCTGATCTTATTGCAAGGACTTCAAGTTTAGCCCCATTACAAGGAGTCACATATCTCAAAGATGAAAGGAATCTGGGCTTTTTCCAGAATAAGTACCAGAGGACAGAGTGGTAGAACAGCAATCACATCTCCTCATGAGTCATGCAAGCTTGGAGATAGGAAAACCTAGCAAAATCCGAAAATTAGCTCTGAAAAGAGCAGTGTGAATAAGCCTGGACATTTTTCTGAAGGACAATGATCCTGACTCTGACCTCAGGAAAACAGCCCTACTTTAACATAAAATTCAAAGTCAAGAAACAGGCTGGAAAACATGAGCAAACAACAAAAAAGTAGTTAAATATAAAACCTACTATGGTGATGAGGAGGAACAAGACACAAATTCAGAAAAAGGCAATGGTGTCAAACTAGCTACAAGTAAAGGCTCAAAGGGAAAAAAAAAGTTAATTGGACCCAAGTCTAACATTCCTGGAGGAACTAAAAATGATTTTGAAGCTGAAAGAAATATTATAAAGGAAAGTTTGACAAAAAGAAATGAGAGTGGTATAAGAAAATTATGAAAAGATAATTAATAGCTTGGTAAAAGAGGAACACAAGATGGTGAGAAATAACATCTAAAAATCAAAATAAGTTACAGGTAGTGAGTTGTTAATGTGTAAGTTCAGTATCAAAATCATTTCATCTATGGTGTTGTTACATTTTAAATGCCTACAATTTGATTAATTCAACAAATATTTCATGTCTTTTATATGCTAAGCTCTGTGATATATACATAGTATAGCTCGACTGGTAATAAAATATTAAAATGAATTTAAGTATGGTAACGCATAAACTTGTAAGAGCTGTAGATGTATTTATTATGTTTTAACTGTGTTTAGTATCATTAAAGAATGAACAAGTCTGGACCCTGGAGGCTGCCTATTTTTTTCCTGAGCTATACTGAACCATATGGAAATCTGACTACCAGAAGATGCCAGCCTGCCTGGGTCTGTGCTGACACACATAGTCATTATCCAAGTTGTAGTCTGCTGAGTCCCTTGTCTAGGGCTTTTAAATCACTTTTTTTCTGGAAAAAAAATATATCATTCTATTAAAAAATTAAGGAGACAAGACGCCAGGTTAGAGGAAATTTAGATAAATTCTTTCAATATTCTCCCCTAAAAACTTTTTTAAAATGCCTCCCATAAAATTTTTGATTTGATAAGCCAACAAAAGATCAGAATAAGCCTGTTTTTCTGGCCTATGAAAATGTAGGTGGCCATTAAGAGAAGTTTGTGAAATCAGGGTGGAAGCATACTTACAGCCTACACACTTACTGAGAGTTACAATGATTGCAGAAGTAGCAGTACTTTCTGGAGGTCTTAGCCCAAAGTGATAAGGGCGTGAGATTTGGCTCAGTTCTCTACATATTTTAGAAATGAGGCCTTTATCACAGACACTCTTTGTAAAAATTCTTTCTCAGTTTTCTGCTTCCCTTCTCATCTTGGTTGCATTGGTTTTGTTTCTGCAAAAAATTTTGAATTTAATGTAATCAAAATTATCCATTTTGCATTTCATAATGTTCTCTGTCTCTTATTTGGTCATAAATTTCTCCATTCTCCATAAATCTGACAAATACACTATCCCTTGCTCCCCTAATTTATTTATAGTATCAGCCTTTATACCTAGATATTGTACCTATTTGAACTACATTCTTGAGTATGGTGTCAGGCATTGATCCATGTTCAGTTTCTGTCACACTATTATTCAGTTTCTTACTTTTTAATATGTCTATTCTATTAATATTTCCCATGATTTCATAGGTATAATTGATACAATATTCTTTGCCTTCTCTGTGGGAAGTGTCAGAGGCAGGGAGGGTTGGTAGGAAGAGAATTTGGCATCAAAAATTTAAATATTAACTAATGTCAAAATAAATAAACTTCAAATGTCACAAAACATTGCTATACCACTATAAGACTACTGAATTACCTACTGAATTCTGTTTGATTATATCTTGTCTAAACATTTATTAATAAATTACAATCTATTTAAAATAATCATCATTTTTAAGGGCTCTCATCAATAATATTTCGTTCAGTAGAAGTAAGAGTGAGCTTAGTCTTGTGCACAGTAATCTTTAATAAATGTTTGTGACTTTGGATAATATTCTTCCCTGGAACATCAGCATATGGAAATACAGTTGGTGCAATAAGAGTCAAGATGTAAATAAATCCTGTAAAATACTAAGTATAGTATTTAAACAAGTAAGACAATTCTATTACTTCACCTAATAAGGTATAAGAATTAAGGGGTTAAAAACATGGTCCTCCAATCTCAACTTTCTCTGAATTAAGCAATAAATCATAATCTTAGTATTAAGTGCTACTTTAGGGCCAAGTACTGCATTAGAGACTATATCTATTTTTAAAGAAAAAAAAAATTGGTGAAGAGACGTATATTTTTTAAAAGGCTTGAAATTTTCAACTTTTACTTTTCTTCATCTCTTATGTGGTTCATCTTTCGGACTGTTCATCCTTATTTTGAGCCAATAATAAAAATTGGCATTAGAATCTGACTAAGTATTTGTATGTTCTGAAAGCACCACTCACTTGACTTTAAGAAAGCAAGATTACACAGCATTTTATATTTAGTATGATGTATAAGGATTATTTTTTAAGATCATAGATGTAAATCTAGAGGAAACCTAGGCTTTTCAACCTAGACTTTCATTTTAAAAATGTGTAAGCTGAGGCCAAGGGTAGTTAAGAGACTCCCAATGGGCTACTTTCGCAGCCAGCTAAAACGTACATGCTAATTTCCAAAATAAAGCTTTAAATGCATAAAATAAGATACATAGAATTCCAATGGAAACTAATTAGTTATCAAAATCCTTTTTTTAAAAACATTCAAAGATTCCCTGAAATCTGGTTCATAGACCAGATGGAGAATTCCCAATCTGGAACAAAATTATTTCTACAAGCAATAATTTGCACGTAAAGATATTAATGAAATATATTAAACATATACTGTCAGATAATTCAAGTGTTTGGTATATTTATTGTAGTGAAATGGTGAAGGAAAGGGGAGTTGCACAAACACCTTGAGGACCAGAAAAGTACCTACACAAATTTAGGAAAACCATAGCATTGCATTTCTAGTGTCATCCACCTGTGGATATTCAATATATAACAGGTGATACGTAAACACTCCCATATCTTCTCCAACATTCATCATCTTCCTGCTTTGTCATGTTAACCAATCTGATATGTATGAGGTGGTACCTCAGAGTTGTTTTGGTTTGCATCTCTCTAATCAATAGTGATTTAGAGCAGTTTTTCATATGACTATAGATTGTTTTAATTTCTTCCTCTGAAAACTGTCTGTTTATATTCTTTGACCATTTATAATTTGAGAAATTACTTGTATTCTTCATAATTTGACTCATTTCTCTATATATTTTAGAAATGAGAACTTCATCAGAGACACTAGCTGTAAAAATTCTTTCCCAGTTTTCTGCTTTCCTCTTAATCTTCCCTAAGTTTTCTGGTTGGCCCAAAACTCTTCAATTTAATGCAATCAATATCATTCATTTTATTTCATAATGATCTCTATCTCATGTTGGGTCAAAAGTTTCTCCATTCTCCAATAATCTGACAAACATACTATTTCTTGGTCCCCTAATTTGTTTAGAGTATTAATCTTTATACCAAGGTTACGTATCTGTTTGGACTGTATTCTTCTGTATGATGTCAGGCATTGGGCTATACCCAATTTTGACCACGCTGTTACCCAGTTTTCCCAGTAATTTTTGTCAAGCAGTTAGTTCTTATGTCAGAAGCTGGAGTCCTTGGCTTTATCAAACACTAGATTGCTATATTCATTGACTGCTGTGCCTTGAGTACCTGACCAATTCCACTGGTCCATATCTCTGTTTCGTTGCCAGTATGAAGTGGTTTTGAGGATTGCTGATTTATAATACAATTTGAGATCTGGTAGGGCTGAGCCATCATCCCTCGCGTGACTTTTCATTAGTTCCCTTGATATTCTGCGCCTTTTGCTTTTCCAGATGAATTTTGATATTAGTTTTTCTTCCTCTAGAAAATAATTATCTGGTAGTTTGATTGAAATGGCACTGAATAGGTGTATTAATTTAGGTATAATTGTCATTTTGATTATATTAATTCTGTCAACTCATGAGCAACAGGTGTTTTTCCACTTCTGTAGATCTGACTTTACTTGGGTGAAAAGTATTTTGTAATTGTGTTCATACAGTCCCTGGCATGTAGACTCCCAGATATTTTATAGTGTCTACCACAGCTTTCGATGAGATTTCTCTATCTCTTGCTTTGGGGCTTTGTTAGTAATATATAGACAATGCAGATGATTTATCTGGGTTTATTTTGTAACGTGCAACTTTGCCAAAGTTGTTTCTTATTTCAGGTAGTTTTTTTTTTTTAATTTGATCTTTAGGATTCTCTGTGTATATCATCATATCATTGGCAAAGAGAGATTACTTGGTTTCTTCTTTGCCTATTCCAGTTCCTTTGATGTCTTTTTCATCTCCTGTTGATACAATTGATGTTCAGTTGATACTCCAGTTGAACATTTCTACTGCCATATTGAATAACAGTGGTGACAATGAACATCCTTTTTTCACTCCTGATCTTATTGGAAATGCATCTACGTTATCTCCATTGCATATAATGCTTACTGATGGTTTTAGGAAAATGCTGCTTATTATTTTATGGAACGTTCAATTTATTCCTATGCTCTCCAGTGTTTTCAATTGGAATGAGTTTGTATTTTCTCAAATGCTTTTTCTTCATCTACTGAGATAATCATATGGTTTATCTTAGTTTTGTTATTGATCATTGATCTGATCAGCAATACTAATATTTTTCCTAAGACTGAACCAATCCTGCATTTCTGGTATAAATTCTACCTGATCATAATGTGTTATTCTCTTGATAATTAGCTATATATATATATATATATATATATATATATATATATATATATATATATATATATATATATATATATATATATATATATATATATATATATATATATATATTTGCTAATATCTTCTTTAAAATTTTTACATCTCTATTCATTAGAAACATTGGTATGTACTTCTCTTTCTCTGTTTTGGCTTTTCCTGGTTTATGTATCAGAATTATATTTGTATAAAAAAGAATTTGGTAGGATTTCTTCTTCCCCAATTTTCCCAAATGGGAGTACAGAAATTAACTGCTTTTTAAATGTTTGGTAGAATTCACATGTAAATCTATCTGGCCATGGAAATTTTTCCCTATTGATGACTTGTTCAATTTCTTTTTCTGAGAAGGGGTTATATAAGTATTCAACTTCCTCTTCTGTTAATCTGGGCAATTTGTATCTTTTAAAATGCTCCTCCAGCCCTATGCAACAGATCCTTCCTGTTGTCCTTCCAGTCTGTCTTGGGCTAGAAATCTGCCACAGTCTGTCTCCTATTGGATTCTGTCCCTTCAAAATCCATTCAAACTCTCTTTTTAGGAGTATCTCAAGGAGTTTGTCTTAAAGATTTGGTGAGTAGTTCTTCTCACTTCTCCATCCATGATCTCCTCCCCGCAGTTTTAATTTTCAAAGAGTTGTTTTCGTCTTTAAGATTATGGATCTACTTTGCGTCCTGGTTGACTTTTTTTTTTTCTCACAATATTCTTGTTTTACTTGGATTCTTCTTACTTAAAACACAAATCTTTGATGTCTCTTTTTTTTTCTTTATTTTTGACGGCTTCTTCTATTTCTATGACGTATTTTTGTACAGGTAACCATTTGATTGTACTCTTTGAGGTAGGAGAGACTTTTTTTTTCTTCAGTATCCTCCTCTGAAAATGAATCCCACTCTTCTCTACTCCCATAGCAACCATCTGTGGTTGGGTTCTTTCTCCTTTGCCTACTCCCTTTAAAAATAGCTCCTTATTATTGCATTTGCCTTTATTCCTAGGGAATGGGGGATGATTCTTCTGGCGCGAGGTCCTTTTTGAGCTTATTTCTTGAACTTTTTCCCAGGCCCAACCTCTACACTCCTACCCTCCCACTCCATTACATTACACTGTAAGTGCTTCTGCATTCTGGAACCCTCTAGTGGCTATGAACTTCAGTTCTCCCCTCTAGACTGGAACCCAGACAAAGAATTCAGCTCTTCTATAAGTGCTCACAGTCAAAAGTATCCCTGCTTCACTGCTTCTTCACTCATTAGGCTTGTACTGTTCCTTCTTGACCTGGGCTTCCTGTCAACAGTACAGCTTGACCTGCCATCCCTTGTCCACAGGGGCTCCCTCAATCCCCCTCAATCCCCCACTCATACTTCCTTTCCTCACACTGTCCTTCTATGGATGAGGTTGAGGTTACCTCTCAACATAGATCCCCCTATTCTTCACCACTTGCTGTTTCACCAGAACTAGCTTGAATTTGATTATACTTCACTGAGGTTGAACTTATATCCTGTGATTTTTCTTTGGAACTTCTCCAGATGTCCCAAGAGGACCATTGTTTTGCTTCAACTTTTATTAATTTTTGTTGCTCTAGATCATTCCTGAGGAATTATTTTGCCTCATTTGTGGAGGAAATCTGGAGAGTTTGAGATTTTCTAACTTACTCTGCCATCTTCCCAGAATCCTCTCCGAAGTGAAAATTTTAAAACTGTTGGTTTTTCTGATACAAATGTAAACAGAAATGCATTTGATAAGTTCTTTTTTCTCTCTTCTATAGATAAATACCTGGAATTTAACTATAAAGAATATATTATTCACACATCATCTATTCAATCACTAGGCACATTTACTTGAAACTAAAGACTATGTAGAATATCTAAAAAGCCATTTTTCTCTGATACTGATTGTCCCCTCAAAAGTTAAGAATACATGTTGAGACATGTGCTGATATTTTGTAATATAACATTATAACAGCAACCATCCTGATGCACGTTCAGGATAACCTGCTAAGTACAGCTTCTTAGATCTGCTTTTCTAAAAGGAAAGTCACTTTTGAGGGGTCAACAATCATCTTTAATGACATATAACAACAGAGAAAATGCAAGCAGGGAAATAATGACCAACAAATAGGACTGATCATTAAATACTTACATAGTTACTAGAGAGAGAAGTACCAACATCTGGGTTTTCAAAGCAGGGAGGCTCCTTAATGGCTACCCAGAGTCTCCTCTGGCACATGAATATTCTTGCAAAATAAATTTAAAAATGGACAGCTAATAGTCAGTTTATACCCCTTAGGCACTTGAGGAAGTACAGTTTATTTTCCACCCTTAGACACATATCTTTGCCCAGTGTCTCAGCAAAGAGAATTTAGAGGTCCAAGCCACTGGTCACAAGGATGATGAAAAAGAAAATGATATGGCACAAGTACACCATTGGTACTGGAAAAAACAGAGAGTGTCTCTGTCTCTCTCTCTGTCACTTTCACTCCCTTTCTTTCTTTCTTTCTTTCTTTCTTTCTTTCTTTCTTTCTTTCTTTCTTTTTTTCTTTCTTTCTTTCTTTCTTTCCTTCTTTCTTTCTTTCTTTCTTTCTTTCTTTCTTTCTTTCTTTCTTTCTTTCTTTCTTTCTTTCTTTCTTTCTTTCTCTCTCTCTCTCTCTCTCTCTCTCTCTTTCTCTCTGTCTCTGTCTCTCTCTCTCTGTCTCTGTCTCTCTCTGTCTCTGTCTCTCTCTGTCTCTGTCTCTCTCTGTCTCTGTCTCTGTCTCTCTGTCTCTCTGTCTCTGTCTCTCTCTGTCTCTCTGTCTCTCTCTCTGTCTCTCTCTCTGTCTCTCTCTCTCTCTCTCTCTCTCTCTCTCTCTCTCTCTCTCTCCACATGCACACAAACACACACAGGTGTATGTATATATCTTCCGTGGTTATTCTATTCACACTATGCTTCTTGACCATAAATATTTCAATATCATGCCATCTTCCCAAATCCCTTCTTTTAACTCTACATTATCTGATATTTACCTTATATTCTAACTAGAGTATGTCACTTGAAAGAAGGAATATTCACACTTGAATCACCAAAAGTTCCCTTAAAATATGCTGTATAATAAATGCTCTTTGACTAATTATTAAAAAAATGAAAGCACAAAGCAGTACTAAAAAGAAATCCAACCAACAATTATATGAACATATCAGTCCTTATTCTTCTTATGAAATGCATATGTGTTTGTGTATGTATATGCACAAATAAATGTATATATACATATATGCTTTTGTACATGTCGTATAAACACAGTATGCTGTTGTTCATTGTTCTTCATTTCAAAGAAGACAAATTCTGTTACAGCGCGATGTGCTAACTTGTGCTTGAAATGTATATGAGTGAGGTAGAGTTGTACAAAGTCACAAACCTCATGCTTTCTTCCAGAGCAAGTCCAGTAGCAAGACAAAAACCAGGATTACCAGCAATGGCCTAATACATAGAATATGACTTTCGTGTATCTGACCAAGCTCTAAACTCTCCACAGCATCTACTTTCGCTGTCTTAAACCCATTGGAAAAATTTGATCTCTTCTTCCCATTCCACTGGAGGAAGTCTTCATGTGCATGGGTAGACATTCCCTAAGTCACTAGCACGTATGAGGTCTGTAAGTCATTTTCAACCTGGTTTACCCTGCCTGCCAAAAGGATGTTTACCAGGATACCTGCTACTTATGCCACAGCTTCTTTGAGTCACAGGTGAGAACTGTGTGAAGGTTGACACCAAAGGTGGATAAGCAGTCCTGAAAAGGGTTCAGCAAGCCCTCACATCAGAGGTTCTAGGCTTCCCTGAACACTCCAAATTTTATATACATATATTAATATATATTCATATACATACACATATGTACATACATATATGTGCACATATATATAGATAGATAATCTAGATATATAGATATCTATCTATGTCTATCTATCTATACAATATTGATCTAGATATAAATATAGCAAGACAAATATATACATACATATATATCAGTGTAAAGAATAAAATGAAGTATAACCCAAAAGATGTAAGATGAAACATTTTGTGATTAGGAAAATAAGTTGGAAATTCATGGTTACTACAGAATTGTAATATTTAGTGCTGTAGATTGATAAATAGAAAATGCCCTAAAAGTATATATTTTTTCCCATTATTTAAAGAAAATTAACTGAAAACCCTCCTGGATTGAATTATTTAATGCCAAATTTTACCCTAGGTCCTATGCTTAGAGCCAAGTAATAAACTTGTGAAGTGGTTTTCTAATGAAAACACTGACACAACATTAGCAAGAGTAGCTGAAGAAAGTGTTTCTCTATTTTTCACTGATGCTAACATGGAATAATTAATAAAACATTGCTAAGCAAATGCTGCACACAACATTAGATGATCTTGCAGGCCTGGAACACCTGCTGATGATGTTTACTCAGCTGTCTAAAAGACACTGTTTCTACATAAGCTAAAGAGGGAAAGGGAAGTGGTCTGTCAAATTTATTGAGAAATTTGGCACTAAATACGTTTTCCAAGTTTTCATTGTTAAGCATTTAACTTCATATATACACTGCTAAGTTTCACCGTGCCTTTAATATGCTTTACTCAGGCAACTCTTATTGAGCTGAAATGTATAATAAATGGATTATGATTACTTGCCTTTCTAGGCAAGGATATATTCCCTCTCTGTGTGTAAATATTAGAATGAAATGTCTAGAGGAGTTTCTTCCTCAATTACATGAAAAGTTCTCAGCCTCATGTAAAAGAAAACTACCTATCAAATATGTTTTAGAAAGACTGTGAAAACACATTTGCACCTATCAAAGAATAAGTGAGTAATTTACAGGCAATTCATTAGACAGCAGCCTAGAGAGAAAAAGGCTGTTGAATATCAAAGCAACGGAACTCCTTTCCATCTGAGTGGTCACTTGACTTCTGTGCCCTTTTCTCTCTCTTCTCCACCTATCTAAAACCCTATCAGTCCTGAAAGGTTCAGCTCCATTCTCATCTCCTCAATGAAATTTGGCCTAATAACTCAAGTCAACATCGATCTCTCTCTCTTCTTGACTACACATAGCACTTATTACTTGATTGGGAAGTATATTTTTGATACTTTATTGCATTCAATTCAGCAGTTTCTTATAAGTTGTAGTGTGAGTTTGTATGTTCAGGCTTGTGTCCACCTAAATGAAAGTCAATGGATTCAGCAGCATTGGTGTTATCTTTACAAATATGGATTGCAACTGCTTTATGCCTATGTCATCAAGGCAATTTAATGAATTCCTTTATCCAGTACTGATATCTGACCTTCTGCTGATGAGCTTTTCCAAATTTAATGCCCTTGGATGATAAATGCAAATTCTGTCTTAGTTCTATATTTGAGGCCTAATGATCTTTTGATTTCTTTAATTCAAATTCTTTCCATCTTCAGACATTAATTGAATCTTGCTTTATGACAGGAGATACTGAATCACAGGATTTAATGTTGCTTCTTTTATAGTCCTGATACTTCAAACTAGGAGGAAAAATAGGCATTTACTTTGTCACTTTCAGATCATCCTTTTTCCACAATCACTTAGCATCTCATCTGCCTCTGAGATTCACTTCATTCATTTCTATCGCCTTGTTCTGATATCAATGCAAGCATCTAGTAATTTTCTCCAGGAGGTAATTACCTAATTCATAATCTCCCTTTCCACCCCAAATTCTTACAACATATTTAAGGATTGTTCCATACATATAATTGTCCTCTCAAAAACCTGGATTTCCCGTCCATCAATTTCTTCTCTTACACAAAATCTATATCTTAATTTTAGAAATGACCAGATGACTATTGATTTTGTTATTTACCCATTAATCTACTACATCCAAGACCTAGTGGTCGGAAATTCCTCTTCTAATTATATTTTTCCACCCTTTGATCTCTCCCTCTACTTCATGTATAATACATATTATTTTTCTATGACTTCTAATCCGTCTAACTCCATTTTACCTCTTTTCAGGTCTCTCTCTTCACCCTTCAAAATCTTGACCATACTTGAGGAAAACAAAAACAGATGTGCTCCCACTCACTCACATGCGCACTCACACACACACACACACACACACACACATACACACATACATACATACACACAACTAGCTAACAATATGCACTACCTAGAAGTGAAGTTTCCAAGCCTAGCTTGGAGGTAGCACCTTCTGCTATCTAGAGGTGTTAAGGCCACCGTTATCTTTCCCAAATCTATCTGTAAACTACATACTACCTTTAAATAGATTACATTCTTGTTCTGTTTCTAATCATGTCTTAACAACCCATCTGATTTCTCCACTCCTGCTCATGTGAACTGAGTACAAAAATCATGTAACACTGTTATAAAATGTCAACTGGGTGATTACTAATGCATACGAGTACTTTTATTTTTCCCCTATTGACTTTCTGATATGCCTATCAATCATTATTCGAAATCTTTTCTATCATCAAGTCCTCTATACTTCTCAATTTTCCTCCATCCTTGCTTCCTGATTTATAAAAAGAGGACATCATCTACGATTCTCTCTTTTTCCTTTTCATACCTCAAAGATCTTCTATAACATCTGTCATTTTCTCCTCTTTTGAACCAGCCTCTAAGAAAGGTGCAGCCATACTTTTCCAAAGCAAATCCTATACCTTTTTCCTTGATGACATTCCTCCCTTGCCTTTGATCTTTCCCTTTCAATTTTAATCTCTCCTTACTCACAAGGCCAGTATGACCCACTGGCTGCAAACATACTTTAGTGTCCATCTTACATTCATCTGCATATTTACACACATATACTGTACTTAATTTTACCTCCTCAAGATTGTCTTTTTTCTCTTTGCCCAGCAAAACTCCTAGAGTTTTCAACACTCATTACTTCCATTTCTTTATTTCTTTCACTTTGCATAAATGTGCCTTCTAACTTCAAACCACTCCACATAATCACAACTATTTTTCTAATATTACCAATCATCTCTTAATTGAGAAATATAAGGATTTTCTTATTCTTCATTGTCATTGACATATCTGTAGGTTTTGATGTCATCAATCACTCTTTTCTCCTGTGTTCTACCCTCCTTGTTATCTAATTCCTCACTCACTTTTTGGCCTTTAAACTGTCTAGTCTATTTCAGTCTGCATGTTTCGGCTCTCACTCAACTCCAGCATTATTCACTGTTGATTTCAAACAAGGCCTTTTTTCCCCTGTGCTCTCTCTATATACTCTATCTTTATTATCTCATCAATAACCTTTAGTTTAAATATAATATACGTATATCACTACAAAATCTTCATATACATGCCCAATATCTTACTTGAATATCAGATTCACATTACTAAAATTCTACCAAGCATTTCTACTTACATGTCTGATGGATATCTCAAAATTAACATCTGAATAGAACTTAAAATTTCAACAGAAATCACATCCCTCCACAAATGTTCCCACATATTTCCAGTTATCTTGTTTTACAACCTCAAAACACCTTTAATTCATGTCTCTCTTACCATGCCTTATCTTATTAGTTGATAAATCTTTACAATTGTATCATCTTAGCATATTTCCCTTCTGGCCCCATCTGTCTACTTATAAAGCCACTATTCTGATGTAGTTCTTCATCTTTGCCTAAACTATATCTAATTTGTCTTCTTGCTTTCAGTTTTCCTTCCCTCTTGCCTTTCTTCCACAAAGAATCCAAAATAATAGTTGAACAGCAAAGGTCCGACAATATGAACTCCTACTCAAAAGTTTCAGTGCCCTTTTAGGATTTCCAAGACAAAACAGAAGCTTTACTTGGAATTTAAAATTCTCCACAATTTGTTTCCTACTAGAATTTATACATATATCTTATTATCCCTCTTCATACATTAGACATTGAATCTAAATATTATTCACTTCCTGTTCATTATATACTTCATGTACCATATGTGCAATGCACTTCTTCCTCGTTGTTTCCAGAAATAGCAATGCCCCGATAGATGGCTAATTTTGGAAGGAACAGAAAATGTCTATTACATAGTTAGATAAAATAATTTGTCAAATATTAGTCAACACAATGTAATAATGAAAATGGTAAAATATATGCCTGACATATTAAGTAGTAGAATTTATTAAAATTGCCACAACTCTGTTTAAATCAACAATAAAGTGCAATTATTTTTAAATATATTGAAAGTTATAAGACATGGCACATGCTTGTCTCAGGTTTCTGTTTGATTGTGACCTAGGTGAAGAAAGATGTTCAGCATTCATCTCTGTGATGTTTTACTACTCCAGTGCATTTTTCCTAAATTTTATTATATTTACTTCACACATGTCACAACATTGTAAAAGATTACAAGACCCATGACTGCTCATAAAGTCTACCTTCATCTTTTCTTCCCCAGTATCTTGAGGAATGACTTTTACATGATAAATATTAAGAAAATGTTTCTTTAATGAACACGGTGAAAATTCCATTAAATCAATATAATTCCCTAGGTCTTACCTCTTTGTAAAATTTGGTGTTTACAAGGGGCCCCTAGATAGCATAGTAGATAGAGCACCATCCCTGGATGAAGGAGGACCTGAGTCAAATGTGACTTCAGACACTTGACTCTCCGAATCATGACACTAACTTGACCCTGGGCAAATCACTAAACCCCAATTGCCTCACATAAAAAAAATAAAAATAATAAAAGAAATTGGTGGCAATGGAAATTTTCAGATAGCTATTTAGTGCAGTTCAGAAAGCCCTGAGTTTTGAGTTAGGAAGACTTGAATTCCAACCTGGTGTCAAATACTTACTATGTGATTTTTGGGCAAGTCACATGACTGCTGTCTTCTTCAATTTTCTCAAGTGTGACAAAGGGATAATAATATGTCCTGCCTCTCATGGTTGTTGCCACCATCAAGTGAAATAATACTGAGAATAATTTATAACATTGCTTTCACAAAATAGGTGCCTAATAAATGTTCATTCCATTTCTTTCCCCCATAAATCCTTTCAAGAGTATCGACTCAACTACCTGGATGCTTTTCTTATTCATTTATAAGGGTATAAGATGATATCAGTGGATTTCTCTTTTACTATTCTTCAGTGCTTCAGTGTAGCTATTTCACTTACCCGCAACTTTATCTCTCTCTCTCTCTCTCTCTCTCTCTCTCTCTCTCTCTCTCTCTATATATATATATATATATATATATATATATATATGTATGTATAGATATACATATAGATATAGATACATAGATATAGATATATAGATATATCTATATATATATAGATATACACACACGCATATGTATATATGTATGTATATATGGAGAGAGATAGAGAGTTATAGACAGGTAGATAAATAGATTGACAGACAGATAGATAGATAGATAGATGATAGATAGATAGAGAGAGAGATAGATAGATAGATAGATAGATAGATAGATAGATAGATAGATAGATAGATAGATGGATGGATGAATGGATAGATGGATGGATAGACTGATAGAGCTAAGTGGATTCTTTTTATTCCACTTTGGTAATTTAGTGTAATAAACATGCGTATTTTCAGTGACTTTTGTATCACATATTACTTTGAATCCATCAATTATGGTATTTTATATGGCATGCCATGTACCATCACCAGAAGAATGTTTTGGTTAACAAATAATTTGGTAAATCTGTATTGTGTTCTTATATTTTTGCATCAGGAAGTAGTTTGAGACTACTGAAGAATAAACAAACAATTATAGATTTTTTTGTTCCTTTGACAGAAATACATTTGTCTCTCTAATATCTCCAGTTTCTATTATCTGCTTCTTCTGAGATGTACACTCTATTTTAAGTCATCTTGTATCAATCTCGGATCCCCATAATCTCTAGTACCTTTTGCACTTTGCAAACTTTTCAAACTCTCATTTACCAACACACTGAGGGAACATCAAGCAAAGTTTTATTTTACTACAATTCACATAAATACATGCACTTTTTTTCAATAAAACTGTTGAAATTAAATTCAGCGATAGTGAAACTAATTGATCTTCTGTAACTGAAAAGGAATGCATCAAGCTGTTATTTAATAAGTTTATGTATGCATAATTGGAGTTAGCAATGTCCAAATCTCAACATGGGAATACATTGTCATAGTTTAATGAAAATAGATTATTTACTGTACCTTGTTGCTTATTGTATATAAATATAAATTGTATGAAATCTAAGTTACAGAGAGATGTGTAGAAATTAGAAGAATCATAACTTTTTACTGTTCAATGTCATTCACTTTCTTAAATCCAGTAAAATAAACTGAATTCTCAGATAAGTTACTCTACAAATGTTGAAATAACACAAGTACGATTAGTGTGTGTGTGTATGTGTGTGTGTGTGTGTGTGAGAGAGAGAGAGAGAGAGAAAGAGAGAGAGAGAGAGACAGAGAGGGAGGGAGAGAGAGAGAGAGAACAAAAGCTACACTGAGAGTTTGATTTTGATGACATCTTTTTTCCATTCTGACTACTGACATCTTGGCTTCCTTAACATCCCAACTAAAATCCAATCTTCTACAAGACATTTTTAATAACATTTATTGATTGCGATACCTTCCATCTATTAATTATTTCTTATTTATCTTATATGTAGCTATGCACATATATATTTATATGTATGTATGTATGTGTATATATGTGCATATATATGTATGTGTATATATTTATATATGTGTGTTTATATGTGTATACATACGTTTATATATTTATATATATATATATGTATGTGTGTATGTGTGTTTGCATGCTTTCCCCATCCATTCGATTGTAAATTTCTTGAACGTAGATACTGTTCTTTTTGTCTTTTTCTGTCCATTAATTGATTAATAAATTCACTGAATCTATCCATTGATGCTATCATACTTTGGTTTTAATAACAAAATAATGATTCTATATGAAAAATAAGGCTTTAATGATTTCCTTCTTCAATGTAATGCTATACTTCTGTGAATAGGAATTTTGTGATACAAATTTTATTTGAAAAACATATTTCCACAAGAGGTTGAAAATAATATTAATATTATCTTCAATGGCAACCAAATTTAAGAAGTTTCATGCCAAGCAACAAACTCACCTATCACATAAAATATCATGGTTATTTTTATTTATTACGTAGTTCAACATTTTAAAAAGATGTAAACATTCAGAGATAGAAATCAGTTCTAATTACAGAGACTGGAGTAAAATATTATTGAGAGTGTACTATTCATAATAGGCATTGAAGTATTTTAAACCAAAGAGAAATGAAGGTAAAGGAAACATTACACTAGTAAATTGGGAGGGGGGGAAGGAAAATGAATTACTTAAAGAGGAATCTCATTTTTGCACTACAAGCTCTTTTTCAATGTGGACCAAAACATCGAGAAGCAAATACAGGCTAATCAGACTCACATTTTTAAAAGATATAATTTACTCATCTAAATTACTATTGTAGTTGCATATTTGCCCTAATAATGTATTTATTACACATAATTGTTAGCCACATACTTTGGAATTGCATTCAAGTTATACATTATTCTAATATTCTAGTGATCTCTGCCTTCACTTATAATTTCTTTTTTGTTTTTTTATTATAATTAATTTAGTTTTAGTTTCCAATACTCATTTCTATAAGATTTTGAGTTTTGAATTTTCTTGCCACCCTCTCCTCCTTTCTCCCCAAGATGGCTTGCGATCTGGTATTGGCTCTACTTACACTATGTTTTTCTGGGTAGTTGATCTTTGGATATAATCCACACTCTTTTCTCTTATGAAACATCTTATTCCATGACAATCAATCTTTTAATACAGAAGCTTCAAGGTCTTACATAATCTTTTGCTTCCATGGTATTAAAATTGTTTCCTTCTGGCTGTTTGCAGTATTTTCTCTTTGACCTGGTAATTTCTGATTTTGGCCACAACATTCCTTGGAAATATCAATTTGGCTTCTCTTTCAGGAGATGATCAGTGGATTCTTTCAATGAATATTTTGCCTTCTTGTTCAATGACCTCAGGTCAATTATCCTTGATGGTTTCCTGAACAATAATTTCTAGGCTCTTTTTTCCCCATCCTGGCTTTCAGTAGAAAAAATAATTTTCAAATATTTTCTCCTGCATCTATTTTTAGGTCAGTTGTTTTAACAACAAACAATTTCACATTTTCTTATATTTTTTTCATTCTTTTGTTTCTGTTTTACTGATTCTTAATATCTCATAGTCATTAGCTTCCATTTGCTCAATTCTAATCTTTCACAAATTGTTTTCTTGTATGATATTTTGTGCCACCTTTTCCACTTGCACTATTTTACTTTTTAAGGAATTCTCTTCAGTGAGTTTTTGTGCCTTCTTTTTCATTTTACCAATTCTTCTTTTTATGGACTTGTTTTCTATAGTAAATTTTTGTCCTGCCTGTTTCAAGCTATTGACTCTCTCTTACATACTTCTCATTTCTTTTCCCAATTTTTCTTCTATTTCTCTTATTTGACTTTTAAATTACTTCCTAAGCTCTTTCAAGAAATATTTTTGGGCTTGAGTCCAGTAAATACTCCCCTTTGACATTTCAGATGTGGCTATATTGACAATGTTTTTCTTTTCTGAATTTGTGTATTGATCTTCCTTATCCCCATAATAGCATCTATGGTTATTTTCCTTTTCTGCATTTTTCTCACGGCATTTGCTTAATTCATGGCTTTTATACTTGAGTTTTTCTGCTGGAGTACAGGGGCCAGTGACACAAACTTCCTCTACTAGGACTCTGAGACCTGGTCATTGACTTTCTGCATTGGGACCTCAGGTGCTGCCAGGTGGAGGCTGTAGGGAGCTCGTAGCCTACATGGAACAGAGCTAGAGTCAGTAACACTTGAGCTCTGAGGAGTCTGACCCATGAGGGTTAGCTCCTCACCCAGGCCTTGCACTTGAAATTTTGGCTGCTAGAGAGTATCTGTCAACCTGGAGCTGTGCCTCTTGGAGTTGTGCTTCCTGCAATTGTGCTGAAGCACTGGGAGATTTGACTGCTGGGGAAAGCCAGTACACATGGTGGTTTTCTGAGCTGGGGTATACCAGTTCCCGCGTTTATGCTGAGGACCTTGGGAGGTACAGGTGTTGGAACTTGCATGCTCCACCATGCTGGGGCTCAGGAACTTCCCCTAGTTTGCTGAAGTAGGCCTTGCTACTGGCTTGCTAAGACACCTCCTGTCTTGTACTGTTCCTCCTCTGCCAGAATAAAAGAGATTTTTCCCATTAATCCCCCCAGTCTCTTCTGCTTTAAGACTGCTGTATCCCTTATGTATACTGGCTGAACTGCTTTGGGTTTTTTCCTAGGACAATATTTTCTGGACTTTCAGATGTCAGTAAGGGAGGCTGAGAGTGTCTTACTCCTTATTCTGACATCATGGCTTCCAGAAATGGAACTCTTCACTGATAATTTCAAAGTCTGTATCTCTGCACAGTAAATTTTAGAAGAAGCTCTAAATTCCAAATTGGTATATATTTAGCTATGAATGATAGACTGTTAATCTTCTTTTTTTCCATAATAACTAATCTGAGTAGTTCAAATCGGTTCATTTATAGAATAAGTCATCAAATAATGAATGTCTTGGGTTGTAACAACTCCTGAACATCATCTACTGGTGTATCAATGATTTATGTAGTGCGGTTTTATAGAGGCTCCCAAACCAATGAAATAATAGATTTTTCAAACATTTAGAAAATTATATTCGTTAAAAATCTGGTTTAATGTCTTTGCATTTTCTTGAAATTTGAATATTTTACTTTCTATACAAATGAAAAATAATGGAATAGTTAATTAGTAGATTTATTTTTAGTAGATTTTCAAGAAAAGTCACATTCTAAAGGACTTTTTCTAATTTCAATTACTAAGATATAACAAAATTGGACTGATTCTTTGGTGTTGCCAAGTCGAGATATTCGTACTACAAGTATGATTAAATAACCTTTTGTTACGTTTGGTTAATTGTTGCTTGTGCAAAAATGAAATTATTGTTAATTTTAGCTTCCCATATTCAAATCTTTTGATTATTTTTTAAAAAGGTTTCCAATATTTACAATATTTACATGAGTTTTACTGTCAAAGCAATATCTTTGTAAGCATCATTCAAGGTTCCTGACCTAACTTACTCCTAGCTCTATGAAAAAAAAGTTATTTGATGAAGTTTCTTTTTTTCTTTCATTTAATTAATGTGAGTAGATAAAGAATTTTCATCTAGCATCAGGAGAAATTTTCAAGAAATAAACATTTATGCACAGATATATACATGCATACATTTGTTATATATGCAATATATTAATTATGCACATAGATAAATAGATATTCAACTCAGCAATTTATAAAGTATATACTACAATCAGAGCACTGTGCTAGGTATTTGGGGAAATAAAAACAATTTAGATAAATCATAGATCTTGTCCAAATAAAACTTTATAGTCTTGGGTATTGAATTGGGGTGGGGGGTGTAATGAGATAGATATAGATAACTGTGAAACACAGAAATAAATCATAGATGTATTAGAAATAAATAATACAAAATACCACAGGAAGGATGTAGAGGAAGGATGTTATCAACTAGGGAATCAGAGAAGTTTGCTGGATTTCTAGTATGAGGGATGAGCTTTAAATGTTAAGAAGAATTTAATTGGTACATAGAGGAGGAATATTATTATACTTTGGGTGAGTTCCTGATTTTTAAAAGAACATTTTTAGACATATGTGTGAATATACACGTGTATGTATGTATACACTTTTTATGTATGTATGTGTGTATGTATGTATATGGTGCTATCTTCTTAAAAGTACTTTCAACATTTCAATTCAAGTTAGGTAGGAAGCAAACCCAAGATGTCAGAATAAAAGGAGGGAATAACCTGTGCTCTTTCACCCCCTTAATAACTTTAAAATAATACCTCAAAAAGAATTAAAGAGAAGCAGAATTATAAAACAACACACACACATACACACACGCACACACACACACACACACACACACACACACACACACACACACACACACACACAGGTCAAGGTGAGCATTGACCACAAATCCCTTTAGATCATACCACAACGGAAGAACTTGAAATTTCCAGATCATCCCAAACTACCTCATAAAACAGTAGCATGAAAAACCTGAAGCTTGGGAAAGTGTCCTCTACACCTTGGGAACAAAGCTCAAATTTAACATAAAGTTCAAAGTTGAGAAAAAGGCTGGAAAATTTAACAAACAACAAAAAATAAGCTAGCCATAGAAAGATGCTATTGTGACAGAGAAGATCAAAACACAAACTCAGAAAGCAACAATATCAAAACAACTTCATACAAATGCTTATCAGAAAGAATGTGACTAGATATCACCCCCCTCCTCCTCAAAATAAAAAGAATTTCTGAAAGAGCTCAAATATCTTTTAAAAGTTAAATACGAGGGGAGTGGAGCCAAGTTGGTGGAGTACAAAGACACACCTTCAGAAGCTCTCCCTTTACAATCCATAAAATACCTATAAAAGTTACTCTAAACAATCTCTAGAGCAGTAGAAGCCACAAAACGACAGAGTGAAAGAGATTTTCAGCCCAAGGCAAACTGGAAAGCCAACACAAAAGGTCTATCATACCAGGCATGGAGCATAGCCCAGCCTTGGCCACTCCACAGCAGGGACAGGACTGGAGTGGGCTTCAAGGCACCACAAGGTGCAGCTGTGTTTATCAGATTCTTCAACCCACAAATGCCAGAGGCAACTTCAAGGTTCAGTGACAAAGCTCTTTCACATGGGTGAGAAGGGAATCCAGTGGTCTAGCCCCAGCCACAGGCAGTGACAGCTTCCATTTTTGGAACCCTGTGCTAAAGAACCTGGGGTAATTGCTAGGGTCATCTGCATCTCAGCCTTGAATGGGGTGAGGAGGAGCACTGAATGGGGTGCTGGAGCTGGTGGAGACTTCTCTCTGAAGAGAGAATTGTACTGGCGTATTCTGGGCAGAAAAAAGTTCTTGTAGTTGCTTCCAGACAGTCAGGAATAGGAGTAACACCTATCCCTTGATTGTGCCACCCTGGAGGAATTGAGAATTTACAGGTCCCCAGAGCATACTATTCTCTTGAGAATGAACTCAAAAGTCAAGTAACAGACTGGGAAAATGCCCAAAAAAGTGAAACAAATAAGACAATAGAAGGTTACTTACTCGGCAAACAGGTATTTTCTTCCATCCTTTCAGATGAGGAAGAGCAATGTATACTATCAGAGGAAGAATTAAAAGTTAAGCCTTCTGCATCCAAAATGCCCAAAACAAATATACAAGGGTCTCAGACCATGGAAGATCTCTAAAAGGATTTTGAAAATTAAGTAAGAGAGGTGGAGGAAAAATTGGGAAGAGAAATTGGAGCTATGCAAGAAAATCATGAAAAGCAAGTCAACAGCTTGCTAAAGGAGACCCAAAAAATGCTGAAGAAATTGCCACCTTTAAAAATAGACTAACCCAAATGGCAAAAGAGGCCCCAAAAGCCAATGAGGACAAGAAAGTAGAATTAACCAAATGAAAAAGGAGGTTCAAAAGCTCACTGAAGAAAATAGTTCTTTAAAAATTGGAGTGGATCAGATGGAAGCTAATGACTTTATGAGAAACAAAGAAATTACAAAACAAGACCAAAATAATGACAAAATAGAAGATAAAGTTAAATATCTCATTGGAAAAACAACTGCCCTAGACAATAGATTCAGGAGATACAATTTAAAAATTATAGGACTCCCTGAAATTCATGACTGAAAAAAGAGTCTAGACACCATATTTCATGAAATTTTCAAGAAAACTGCCTTGATATTCTAGAACCAGAGGGTAAAATAAATATTAAAAGGATCTGCTGATCACTTCTTGAAAGAGATCCAAAAATAGAAACTCCGAGGAATATTGTAATCAAATTTCAGAGTTCCCAGGTCAAGTAGAAAATATTGCAAGCAGCTAGAAGGAAGCAATTCGAGTATTGTGGAAATACGATCAGAATAACACAGGATCTGGCAGCTTCTACCTTAAGGAATCGGAGGACTTGGAATAGGATATTCCAGATGTCAAAGGAACTGAAATTAAAACCAAGAATCACCTACCCAGCAAAACCGAGTATAATACTTCAAGGGAATAAATGGTCATTCAGTGATATAGAGGACTTTCAAGCACTTATGATGAAAAGATCAGAACTGAACAGAAAATTTGACTTTCAAAGACAAGAATCAGGGGAAATATGAAAACGTAAAAAGGAAAGAGAAATCATAAAGTACTTTCGAAAATTGAACTGCTTACATTCCTACATATTTGTAACTCTTGAGACTTTTCTCAGTATTTGGGTAATGGGAGGGATTATACACACACACACACACACACACACACACACACATGAGTGGAGAGAGAAAGAGAGAGAGAGAGAGAGAGAGAGAGAGAGAGAGAGAGAGAAGGGGGAGGGAGAAGAGACAGAGGACACAGTGTAAGTTGAAAATGAAGGGATGATATCTAAAAATAAAATTAAGTAGTGAGAGAGGAATACTATGGGAGAAGGGAGAAATTGAGTGGGGACGAATTTTCTCTCATAAAAAAGTAAGAAAAAGCTCCATTAATGCAGGGGGAAATGGGGAGATGAGAGGAAAACGTACAACTTGCTCTGATCACATTTGCCTTAAGGCAGGAATAACATGCACATTCAATTTAGTATGGAAATCTATTTTTCACTTCAGGAAAGTAGGGGAGGAGATAAGTGGAGTGTGGGGTGATGATAGAAAGGAAGGCGAATGAGAGGAGGCAGGTAATTAGAAGTAAACACTTTTGGGGAGGGATAAGGTCAAAAGAGAGAATAGAATAAATGGTGTGAGGCAGGATAGGATGGAGGGAAATACAGTTCGTCTTCCACAACATGATTATTATGGAAGTCTTTAGGAAAACTACACATATATAGCCTATATTGAATTGCTTTCCTTCTCAGTGGGTATGGGTGGGGAGCGAGGAAGAGAGAGAAGCTGGAACTCAAAGTTTTAAGAACAAATGCTGAGATCTGTTTTTGCATGTAAATGGGAAGTAATTAATACAGATAATGAGGTACAGAAATCTATCTCGTCCTACAAGAAACAAGAGAAGAGAAGGATAAAGGAATTGGGGATGTGATAGAAGGGAGGGTAAAATGGGTAAAGGGATAATCAGAATGGGTGGAGTTTTGGACTGGTAGGAGGGGAGAGATGGGGAGAAAATTTGAAACTCAAAACCTTGTGGAAATGAATGTTGAAAACTAAAATAAAGCAAATAAATTGAAAAAAAGTTAAATGAGAGTAGGAAAGGGAAATGTTGGGAAAGAAAATGAATGACATGAGGAAATAATGAAAGAGGAGTCAAGAATTGTTTTTTTTTTCTTTTTGTGCTGAAAATTTCTTTTTTTTTAAATATAATTTATTCTTTTTTTCAAATCTCAGCATTCACTCCCACAAGAATTTGGATTAAAAATTTTCTACCCATTTCTCCCTGCCGCTACCCCAGGACAGCATGCACCACATCGACACCTCCTCTAGTCTGTCCTCCCTTCTATTACCCAAACTTTTTCCGTCCTTCTCCACTCTATTTTCCAGCAGGGCAAAATAGATCTCTTTATTCCATTGCCTGCATATTGTATTTCCCATTTGCATGCTAAAATAATTTTTAACATTCATTCTTAAAGTTTTGAGTTCCATATTGTCTCCCTCCCTTCCCACTCACCCTCACTGAGTAAACAAGCAATCCAAAGCAAGTCATACATGTGTAACAATGTGTAACAAAGCACTTCTATAATATTTATGTTGTGAAAGATTAACCACATTTCCCTTTGTCCTATCCTGTCCTCCATTTATTCCATTCGCTCCCTTGACCTGTTCTCCCACAATAGTATGTGCTTCTGATTATCCCTTTCCCCAATTCACTGTCCCTTCTGTTATCTTCCCTCTCCTATCCCTTTCCCCCTTGCCTTCTTGCAGGGTAAAATAGATTTCCAGATCGAATTGTGTGTGTTATTCACTCAAGTCAAATTCCATGAAAGTAAGTCTCAGTTATTTCCTTTCATTTCCCCCGTTTCTCTCCATTGTAAAAGCTCTTTCTTCTCACTTTCATGGGAGATGATTTGCTACATTCTACCTCCCCCTTCATCTTAAAACTAGTACATTCCACTCAACAGTAAATTTTATTTTTTTCAGATGTTGTCCCTTCATATTTAGCTCACCCTGTCCCCTCAATATATCTATCTAAATATCTACCTACACATATACACCCATATACACATATATGACTATATATCTATAACGTGCATATACATACATACCCATACAAACTTGCATATATGTCTATATGTGTATGTGTGAGTATGCATACATTTACATATATGAATATGTACATATATGCATATATATGTATGCATATATTCCCTCTAACTACCCAAATACTGGAAAAGGTCTCATGAATTTTAAATAACATCTTCTCATGGAGGAATGTAAACTATTCAACTGTAATGACTTCCTTAAGGGTTCTCTTTCCTGCTTACCTTTTTATGTTTCTCTTTATTCTTGTATTTGAAAATCAAATTGTCTATTCAGCTCTGGTCTTTTCAACAAGAATGCTTGGAAGTCCTCTATTTCATGGAAATATCATTTTTTCCCCTGACATATTATACTCAGTTTTGCTGGGTAGATGATTCTTGGTTTTAACTCTATCTCCTTTGACTTCTGGAATATCATATTCAAAACCCTTCAATCCCTTAGTGCAGAGCCTGCTAAATCCTGTGTTATTCTGACTGTATTCCCATAGTACTTGAACTGCTTCTTCCTGGCTGCGTATATTTTTTCCTTGACCTGGGAACTCTGGAATTTGGGTACAATATTCCTAGCAGTTTTCCTTTGGAGATCTCTTTCAGGATGTGATCAGTGAATTCTTTCCATTTATGGTTTACCCTCTGCTTCTAGAATATCAGGGCAATCTTCTTTGATAATTTCCTGGAAGATGATATCTAGGCTCATTTTGTTGATCATGGTTTTCAAGTTGATCAATAATTTTTAAATTTTCTCTCCTGAATCTGTGTTCCATGTTAGTTGATTTTTCCAATAAGATATTTCACATTGTCTTCTATTTTTTTTCCTTCTTTTGGTTTTGTTTTGAACCTCCTTTTCCACTTGGCAATTCTGCTTTTCAAAGTGCTTTTCTCCTTATTGGTATTTTGCACCCCTTTTGCCATTTGGGTTAGTCTATTTTTAAAGTTATATTTTCTTCAGCATTACTTTGGTCCTCCTTTAGTGAGCTGTTGAATCACGTTTCATGCTTTTCTTGCATTGCTCTGCTTTTTCTTCTCAATTTTTCCTCCACCTCTTACTTGATTTTCAAAATCCTTTTGGAACTCTTCCATGGTCTGAGACTATTGCATATTTTTTGAAGGTTTACGATGTAGAAGCCTTGATTTTGATGTCTTCCTCTGATGGTATGCTTTCTTATTCCGAATTTGAGAGGATGGAAGAAAATACCTTTTCACCAAGAAACTGACCTTTTATGGTCTTATTTTTTCCATTTTTGGGGCATTTTCCCAGCCAGTTATTTGACTTTTGAGTCCTTTGTCAAGTGGAGGGTATATTACCCTAAGCTTCAGAGGTTTCGTGCAGCTGTTCTCTGACATATCTCTATATGGTCCCCACCTATAAGATCTCAGTTTCTTCAAGGCAATACAAACACGGGAAAGGAGTTTACCTCTCTCCTGGCCTGCACTCTGGTCTGTGAGCCACAACAAGCACTCTTCTGTCCTGGAAGTGGATGTAGGATTTCCCTTCCACTGCCTTCACCTGCTCCACCACATCAGTGCTCCTCCTCACCCTCAGCCCACCACTCATAACTAAGACCCAGATCAGCTGCTCGAATCTCCCAGGATCTTTAGGGTGAGGGCTCCAAGAGTGGACACTGCTGCCACCCTGGGGCCAGGGGGGGACCAGAAAGCGCTCCCCTCTTACCCAGGTGAAAAAGCTTTCTCACTGACTTTTGGAGCTGTCTTTTCCATTTGTGGGTTGAGAAATCTGGAAATTGCAGCTTCTACCCATGGTTCCGTGGTCAGAAACTTGCTCTAGTCCTGCACATGCAGTATGACAAAGGCTGGGTTGCATTCTACTCCTAGACCAGTGTGATAGACTTCCAGCCTTCCAGGCTGTCTTGAGCTGGAAATCTGTTTCATTCAGTCATTTTATGGCTTCTGCTGCTCTAGCATTTGTTTAGAGTCATTATAGGTATTTTACAGGCTATGGAGAGAGAGGGAGAAAAGATCCTTCCTTCTACTTTGCCATCTTGGCTCTGCACTCCCAATTGTTTTATTTAAAGGTAGAAAAATGCTAGAGAAAATGATACAATTAAAGAACTGAGCATTTCAAATGATTAAAAAGGCACAAATATCCACTGATAAGAATTTTTTAAAAATTAGAATTGGCTGAAAGTACACACACACACACACACACACACACACACACGCATATGTATATACATATACACACACACACAATGAAATAAAGAAAAGAATTTGTTAAAATGTACAATTGGCCAACTGGAAAAGGAGGTTTAAAATTTCACTGAAGACACTAATTCCTTAACAAATAAGAGCTGGACAACTGGAAGAAAATTACTTTAATAGACATGAAAAACACAAAATGAAATGAAAAGAATGAAAATATTGAACAAAATCTGAATTATTTTGATGGAAAATCAACTGACCAGGAAAATAGGTCAAGGAGAAATGATTTAAGAACTATTGGACTATATGAAAGCCATCATGAAAAAAGGCTAGACATCATTTTTAAAGAAATTATCTAGGTAACTACTTTGGTACCTTAAAACTTGAAAGTAAAATACAAATGCAGAGAATCCATCAACTACTTCCAGAAAAGGGATCCCCAAAGGGAAACTCTCAAGAATATTGCAGCCAAATTTCAGAGCACCTTGGTCAAGGAGAAAATATTGCAAACATCCAGAAAGTAACAATTGAAATATCATGATCAAAAACACACAAGATTTAGTAGCTTCAAAACTGAAGTAGGAAATGCCTTGGAATAAGATATTCTGGAGTACAAACCAACAAACTAGCATTACAACCAAGAGTCACTTACCCAGAAAACCAAAATACAATATTTTAATTGAAAATGAGCATTTAATGAAGAAGACGATTTTCAAGCATTCCTGAAGGAAAGAGAGAGTTGTACAGAGAACTTAACTTTTAAATACAAGGCCCAAGAGAAGAAAAAAAGATAAACAAGAAAGAGAAAGCAAAAAAGAATTCAATAAAATTCTGCTCTTTCTATTCCTACATTGAAAGATTGCACTTTTAACTTCTAAGAATTTTCTTGTCTTTTGAGCAGTTAGAAAGAGTATACATAGACAGAGGGCTAGATCATGAATTGTGTGTGCACGTGTATGTATGTGTGTGTTCATCCTTCATTGCAGAAAAAGATCTTTGCTGCCATTAGAGAAAAAATGACATGCCTTCCTCTTGACTTTGTTTTGAGTGAGGGAGGGCTGTGCAGGTCACCAGCTTCACTTCTCCTTCAGAGCCACCTGAATCCAGTGACCAGATATTCATCAAGATGACTGAAGATGACCCAGGATGAGGAAATTGGGGTTAAGTGACTTGCCCAAGATCACACAGCTAGTGTGTGTCAAGTGTCTGAGGTGAGATTTGAACTCAGGTTTTCCTGACACCTGCACTGGTGCTCTATCCACTACACTACCTAGATGCCCAAGATTATGACATAACTCTGAAGGGATGATATAAAACATAGAATGAGAAGGTGAAAAGAGGAATACACAAGGAGAAGGGGGAATGTAGAGGTAAATTAAGGAAATGATCCCACATAAAACGGATGAAGGGAAGATCTTTTATATTGGAAAGCATGATTGGAGAATGCAGACAATGGTTAAACCTTACTCTAATGGGAATTACATCAAAGAGAGTAATACATACATTTATTTGGAAGGAGAAATTTATCTTATCCCACATGGAAGTAGAATGAGAGGGGAACTAGAGAAATGGGTCTAGAAGGAAAGAGGGTGCACTAAGGGAGGAAGTAGTCAAAGCAAATTGTTTTCCAGAGAGAGAGTAAAGAGTGGAAAATAAGATGGAGGAAAAATATAAAGTAATCATAACTATGAATATGAATGGGAAGAAAATACTCATAAAATAGAAGTAGACAGAACATCAGTATGAAAAAAAAGAAGTTGTTTACAAGAAACATGCCTGAAACAAAGAACCACATAGAGAGTAAAGGTAAGGGGCTGCAACAGAATGCAGAAGGATTCACTTGAATTTTTTTTTAAAAGCCAGAGGTAGCAATCATGATTTCAGGCAAAAAAAAAAACCAAACAAAAATTGATCTAATTTAAAAAGAATAGCATGAAAATTATTGCTAATTTCTAAATATACTGTCAGCTATGAAGTAATATAGCTAATATATAGACACATACACACACACACACACACGAATGGTACAGAATCCAAATTCTTAAAGAAGCAAAGTGAGATATAGGAAGAAATATACAATAAAAGTATTCTAGTGTGGAATCATAACTTTCTTCTTTCACAACTAGAGAAATCTAACAAAAAAATATAAACACAAAAAAGTTAAAGGGATGAATACAATTTTTTTTAAATTCTCAATAGGATAGACTTACAGAGAAAACTGAATCAGAATAGAAAGGAATATACCTTTTTCTCAATGGTGCATGACACCTACACAAAATTACCATTTGTTAGAACATAAAAGTCTCACAACCTAATGCAAAAATACAAACAAAAAAACCCACCAGAAGTGTTAAGTTAACCTTTTTAGTTTGTAACTCAAGAAAAATCTCATTTAATAATGTGCTATGAAACCACAGATAAAATAAATAGAAATTAAATAATCTCTTCCTGAAGATGAATGGATCAAAGAACAATTCATACAAACAATCAATAATTTCATCGCAGAGAAGAAGGACAACAATGAGACAACATACTAAAACTTATGAGATAAGCCAAAGCAATGCTTAGGAGAAACTACATATCCCCAAATACTTACTTACACGAAAGAGAAGAGTGGATCAATGAGTTTGGCATGCAACCAGAAAATAAAAACCTAGAAAAATCCCAACTATAGTGCCAAATTGGAAATCATGAAAATAAAAGGAGAGATAAGTAAAACTGAAAGGAAGAAAATTACTGTACTAGTACATGAAACACTGAATTTTTATTAAATAATAGAATAAATAAGCCATCAATTAATTTGCATTTGAAATGAAAAACAGCAAACCTAATTATTAAAAATCCAAAACAAGAATTCACCATTGTCAAACTCAGCTGACTGAAGATGACCTTGTCTTTTTTCCCATACCTATGAATTTCCTGAGATTGATCAGACATTGTTACTCCCAGCCTATGATTTGGAAAATGTCTCAAACTCTGCCTCAGACATTCTCAAACTTTTACCTTGTGAAACTGTGAGATACCCCAAATCGCTCTAACATGCAAGTTTGTCATTCCTCCTGCCTCAGTGTCCTGTACAAATGCTGTTTCCAACCCCTTCCTTGGGTACCCCAGAACTGCTATGTGGCAAGTCTCTTGCCTTGATTTAAGACCTCAGTTTTGCTCTATTGACCTGAATTCAAATTAGCAACACCAAAGAGAAGAAATTAAAGAAATTATTAGGAGCTACTGTTCCCAACCAACAAACCTAAAATTCTAAATGAAATTGATGAATATTTTTTAAAACATCTAAATTGTCCAGGTTAATACAAGATGAAATAAAATACTCTAATAAACCTAACTTAGTAAAACAAATCATCAATGAATATAATAATCAAAACCAGATAGATAATCAAATGAATTATGCTAAACATTTAAAGAAAATTTAATTGGAATTCAAGCTAAACTGTTTGGAAAAATAGGTAATGTGTAAGTCCCATCAAATTACTTTTACACATAAATATGATGATATCCAAACTAGAAAGAGTAAAAACTAAGAAAATTGAAGACCAATTTCTGTAATTGTAATTGATGTATAAAATTTAAATAAAATATTACCAAGAATATAACAGCATAATAGGTCACAGAAAAGTCAGATAATATAACCGTGTGGAATTTATACCAGAGGTAAAGGGCTATTTCAGTATTAGGAAAAGTATTATCATAATTGACCATATCAACAGCAAAACCTACAGAAATCATGTGATCATATCAATCCATGCATAAAAATCTTTTGACAAAGTACAACAGTCATTCTTGTTATAATACTAAAAATATAAGGGTAAATAAGACTTTCCTGAAGTAATATGTAATAGATATATACTTATCTTTGTATCTATCAAACATCTGTAACAAGGAAAAGTTAGATATCTTCCAAATAAGATCACGGGTAAAATAAATGCCCATTATCATGCTATTTTTCAATAGTACACTAGAAAGGCTGTCTATAAGAATAAGAGAAGAAAAAGAAATTGAAGGAATTAGAATTGACAATAAAGAAACAAAGTTGTCACTCTTTGCAGGCAATATGATGATCTCCTTGAAGAATCCTTAAAGAATCTACCAAAAACCTAATTGAAATAATTATTAACTTTAGCAAAGTTGCAAGATATAAAACGAACTATTCTGAATCACCAGCATTTCTATTTATTAGCAAAAAAAAAAAATCCAACAGCAAGAGACAGATCAATAAATTGTATTTTAAATACAGCAGATAATATAAATGAATTGGGAGTCCACCTACCAAGGCAAATCCAGGAATTATATGAACACAATTACAAAACATTTTTCATATGAATGGAATCCTATCTAAACAACTGGAAAAATGTTAATTACCCATGGGTAGGCCAAACCAAATACAATAAAATATAAATTTACTTAAATTAATTTATTTTAATGCTAAACCAATCAAACTAGAAAATAATGATTTAAGAAAGTTAATCAAATTGATAAAATTCATCAAAATAATCTTGGACTGCCTAAAAAAGAGTGGGAGAACAATAGAATAAGTACACAATACACAATAGTCAGTGACCATAGTAATCTGATGTTTGACAGTGCAAATATGCAAAATTTTTAAATAAGAACACATCGTTTGACAGAAGTGCTGGGAAAACAGGAAAGCAGTTTGGCAGAAACAAGCTATAGACCAACACCTCACATTATATACCATGAGAAGGTAAAAAAAATGGGCCTATGATTTATCAAAAGAAAAAAGTTGATACTAAAAGCACATTGGGTAAATAGAAAATAACTTACCTCTCAGATCAATGGATAAGGAAATAATTTTTGACCAAACAAATGAGAGAGATCATCACAACATGTAAAATGGACAATTTAAAAAATATTAATTTTGAAAGTTTTTGCAGTAGAAAGAAAATTGAGCAAAGATAATAAAAGATAGAAGAAAATTGGGGAAATATTTTTTGCAGTATCGTTCTCAGATAAAGGCCATATTTCTGAAATACATGTATGCATACATGCATACATACACAGGTACACACATGCATATGCACTTATACACACACTGATGTATATATATATATATATGTGTATATATATATATATATATATATATATATATATATATATATATATATATATATATATATATATATGCAAGCATACATAACTGAGTCAAATTTCCTATCATTCCCCAATTGATTAATGGTCAAAGAATAGGAAAATGACGGTGCTCAGATGAAGAAATCAATAATATCAATAGTCATGTGACAAAATGTTCAGTCGCTACTGATTAGAGAAATGCAAATTAAAATAATTCTGGGCTATCACCTCACCCTTATCAGATTGTCTGATATGACTGAAAAGGAAAATGGTAAATGTTGGATAGGAAGTGAGAAATTTGGGAGTAAAATGTACTACTTGTTTTATGAATTGATCCAGCTCTTCTGAAGCACAAATTGAAACTATTCCCAAAGGACTGTAGAACCGATTGTGATGGAATACTTTCAGAAAAAAAAAAAAAGACTTACATAAACTGATGCAAAGTAAGTAGGATGAAGAGAATATTGTGCACAGTGACAGTGATATTGTACGATGATCAACAGTGAATGATAGCTATTCTCATATGTACAATAATCTAAAACAATTCTGAACTATGATTACAATGTTGTCCATCTCCAGGGAAAGAAATGGTGGAATCTGAATGCAAATCAAAACATATTTTAAACTTTCTTTTCCTTTTTGTATATTTTGTCTGTGCTTTCTTTTACAACATGACCAATATAAAAATAAATTTTGCAAGACTCTATAGGTAAAAATCTGTTTCAAATTGATAGTCTTCTTAATGAAGATTGAGGGAGGAAGATAACTTGGAATTCAAAATTTTTAAAATTGTTATAAAATGTTTTTACATACAATTGGTTAAAAAGTAAATTATTTAGTTTTTTTTAATATTTCAATTCTTCTGTGATCTCACTGAATTGAGTCAATCTTATCAATAGCATATTATCTAATACTCCTCATCACATGCAATTCTTGCTCATGTGTTTTTACAAACCCCAAAAAACTGATCTATCCATCAGCCTTAAAGCCTTACTTTAAGTATTTTTACTAACTTTCCATTTACACTTGCTTTAATATTTCTGTTTCTTATTAAATAAATTCCCAGGCACCATTCCTCCATTAATTTTTTAAAATTATGAACTTCTAAATGTTCCACAGATACAAACCTTTTCACTTACAAAGAAGGACAGCAAGAAGATTTTCCAAAGGGAGAGCCAAGATGGTGGAGTAACAGCATGGATTTTCTATAGCTCTGCCCCTAAACCAGTGAAATACCTGCAAAAATGACTCTAAACAAATTCTGCAGCTACAGAACCCACAGAATGATGGAGTGAAGAAAATTTCCAGCCCAAGACAGCATGTGGTCCACAGGAAGTGTCTATTGCACCACAGTGGGTGCAGGGTACAGTTCATTGTGGGCAGCAAATGCACAGAGGTGATCAGAGCATGCCTTGGGGAGACTGAATCTCTTATAGCTGTGGTGGTTTCCAGACTTCATGACCCCAAAACACTGAGGATAAATTGGAAGGTTAGTGGGAAAAGCTGTCAGACCAATACAGGAGAGTGGAGTGGTCTAGCCCCAGATCCAGGGAAGCACAGGGGGAGGGGGCAGAGGAATCCATGGAAGCCACACCAGCAGCAGGATATCTGCAGCAGCTATTTTTGGAGCTCTGTTACCAGAGATTGTGGGAAGATAGATTTACTGAGAGTACAGCAACCCCCCAGCTTGGCAAAGAGCTCAAAAGTCAAGTAAATGGCTGGGGAAATGAGGAAAACTCTGAAAATGAATCAGCCTATAGAATCTTACTTTGGTGACAAGGAAGACCAAAGCATGCAAACAGAAGAAAACAAAGACAAAGCCTCAAAGAAAAAAAAATAATTGATCTCAGGCCACGGAAGAGCTCAAAAAGGATTTTGAAAATCAAGTAAGCTAAGTAGAGCAAATATTGGGAAGAAAAATGAGAGTGATGCAAGAAAATTATGAAAAATGAGTCAACTGTTTTCTAATGGAGACTCGAAAAATGTTGAAGAAAATAACACTGTAAAAATTAGACTAACCAAAATGACAAAAGATATCCAAAAAAACAAAGAAGATACTACTGCCCCTAAAAGCAGAATTCACCAGATGTAAAAGGAGGTTCAAAAGCTCAATGAGGAAAATAATTTCTTCAAGATAATAATGGAGTGGATGGAACCTAAGGACTTTATGAAAAATGAAAAAAAATAAAACAAAGTCAAAGGAATTAAAAAAAAAAAAAAACAGACAATATGAAATATCTCATTGGAAAAAGTAACTGACCTGGAACCAGGAGAGACAATCTAAAAATTATGAGACTACCTGAAAGCTATTATGAAAAAAGCCTAGACATCATCTTTCATGGAATTTTCAAGGAAAATGGCCCTAACATTTTAGAAACAGAGGATAAAACAAATATTGAAAGATACCACTGATCACCTCCTGAAAGAGATCTGAAAAGAAAAACTACTAGGAATAATTTAGCCAAATTCCAGAGTTCCTAGGTCAAGGAGAAAATATTGCAAACAGTCAGAAAGAAACAATTTGAGTATTGTGAAAATGCAATCAGGATAACTCAATATTTTCAAGCTTCTACATTAATGGTCTGAAGGGCTTGGAATATGATATTCCAGAAGTCAAACAAGCTAGGATTAAGATCAAGAATCACTTACTCAGCAAAATTGAGCAAAAAACATCAGGGGAAAAATAGTCTATCAAGAAAATAGTGGACTTCCAAGCATTCTTGATGAAAAGAACACAGCTAAATAGAAAATTTGACTTTCAAACACAAGAATCAAGAGAACCATGAAAACGTAAACAGGAAAACGAAATCATAAGGGACTTACTAAAGTTGAACTGTTTATATTCCTATATGGAAAGATAATATTTGTAACTCTTGAGGTTTTTCTCAGTATATGGGTAGTTGGAAGGATTATACACATAAAGATAGGGAGTACAGGGTGAGTTGAATAGGAATAGATGATATCTAAAAAATAAAATTAAGGGATGAGAGAGAAGTATATTGGGAGGAGAAAGCAAGAAATGCAATGGGGCAAATTATCTCCCATAAAAGAGGCAATAAACATTTTTTTCAATGGAGGGGAAAAGGGGGAAGGTGAGAGGGAAAAAGTGAAGCTTACTCTCATCATATTTGGCTTAAGGAGAGAATAACGTGCAAACTCAATTTGGTATGAAAATCGATCTTACAGTACAGGAAAGTAGGGGAGAAGGAGACTAGTGGGGTGTGTTGGGGGATAATAGAAGGGAGGGCAAATAGGAAGAGGATGTAATTAGAAGTAAACACTTTTGGAGAGGGACAAGGTCAAAAGAGAGAATAGAATAAATAGAGGGCAGGATAGGATGGAAGGAAATATAGTTAGTCTTTCACAACATGAATTTTATGGAAGTCTTTTTACATTACTACACATATACAGCCTATATTGAATTTTTTTGCCTTCTCAGTGGGGATGGGTAAGCAGGGAGGAAGTGTGAGAAGTTGGAACTCAAAGTTTTAGAATGAAATATTAAAAATTGTTTTTATATGAAACTGGGAAATAAGGAATATAGGTATAGAAACCTATCTTGCCCTACAAGAAAATAGAGCAGATGTGGATTAAGGAAGGGATGGGTGTGGTAGAATGGAGGGAGATTGGGGGAAGGGGTAATAGGAATGCATCTTTTCTTTTGCTGGGGGGAAGGGATTGGTGAGGAGAAAATTTGACACTCAAAATCTTGTGCAAATGAATGTTGAAAACTAAAAATAAATTAATTAATTGACAAAGTAAGTTTTCCAAAGAAAATGAATTTTGACATATAAATTTCAAAACGTATTTCCACACAAACAATTTAGGAACTCTGAGTACTGGTTTTCACCCTCCTCTTTATTCTTGCCTTTTTTTTGCAGCATAACCGATATGAAAATATGCTTTGCATGACTTAATATACATGGTTTATAACATAGTGCCTCCCTTTTCAATGAAGGGAAAAGGCCCTGGGGAGGGGGAAAGATTTTTAAACTCATTTTTTTAAAAATTAATACATGAATTTTAAACAAAAACATAATTTTAGGAATGCATACACGTATGTGTGAATGTAATTTAACAAAGTAAAGAATTGCTTTTTTGAACAACTCATTTTGTAATAAATGTTCATTTTGTGTGTTGATCTCTATCACTATCTTCTCCCAATGATCTCAACTCTTTGAAAACTAATGCTTTGTTATAAGTAAGTATCCAGCTAGTAAAATAATCCAAAGCATTAAACATGTTTTATAAAATGTATCTTATTTTGCATCTCTAGTTCGACACCTCAATCAAATGGCAGAAAATATGTTTCGTAATCAATATTTTGAAGTTACTTATTTATTGCTTTTCTTATGTTTTCTATATATCATTTAAAACAATTATTTCATACAATTCATAATTTTTATGTTTCATCCTACTAACATATATCATATACTTCCCTACAGTCTTATTTTTATTGTGAAGAGAAAATCCTCAATAGATATAGGAATTTCATCATACAATGAAGATAATAACTTCACATAATCTATGCCCTTCCTTCCCAAAAAAAGGATCAAGATTTTGGATTTAGATGCTCATTGAAAAAGTATCTTGAACAAATATATTTGGTATCAGGGTCAAAGCCTGTCCCTTCTAATCCAGCGAGTGAATATCATCTTAAGCCCTAGTTTTCAATCCAAGCTCATATCAATTAATCATTTCTTCCCCAAATGACTCAGTGAACTTTTTTTTAATCCTTTAGTCATTTTTCATATTTAATAGGTTATTACTAGATAAGAGGCAAAGTAGATAGAAGCAAGACTTGGAGTAAGAAGGCCTTAAGTTTCAATCATGACTCAGGTACTCCCTAGTTGAGTGAAACTTAGGAAGTCATTTAACTTCTCTATGCCTCAATGCCATCATCCACAAAAAGGAATAATAATTGTACCTACCTCAAAAGATTTTTGTGTGGGTCAAATGAATTAATATATCTAAAATGCTTTGCAAACTTCAAGAGCTCAATAAAGACTGCCTAATATTCTTTCTAATATTTGTTTCTCCTATGGTTTTAGAATTTATATTTAATACACATCTTATACTATTTATCCAGCAAGATCGGAAGAATGCTTTCTTTAACTAGAGGTAAATTAATGTACTATCTAAAGAGTTTATCCTCTAAATATAAACGGAGTATTACATGATTTTTAAGTGATAAAATCTTCTTCCACCCACTCACCAGCTGTCATTAGAATTGCTGTTGCATTTAATGGGTGAGCCAGTAAAAAATGCCCTTAAAAGACAAGAAGCTTTCTGCCCTGTGCCTTCTGGGCTTTCTGTCATAGCAATCCAGATGCACCCCATAAAGCAAAGAAGATAATGGAACCTCTGAGCCAGAGGTAATTCAATGTAGCTGATGAAATTAGAAGTGATGCTCATAGGATTGAGTATCGTAATTATCCATTACTATTTATGGAGATTCTTTATTCGCTATAAGAAGAAAAGAGACAGATCAGAGATGAGGCTTGACACTGATCAGATCAAGACTATTCTGGGGTGAGGGAAAGTTGAAGTTTTTTTTTTTTCTTCCGTACAGTAAAAACATCAACATCTGTGAAGGCTGAACATCACAGTAACTGAATTGCCTCAAAGCCTAATTGAGGATCAAAGGGGAAGAGAAAAGGACTTAACAGTAAGCAGCTGATAGATATTTGATTTTCAAAATCAAATTATGAACTTGTAATAGCATACAAGAGGTTTGGCACACTCAGAGACAAGTAGGCTATTTTTCTCTAGACATGAAAATTTGTGCAATGAAATTATATTGGGAGTTGTGAGGAAGCTGGAGGCTTTGCTAGGTCAAACTGTAACTCTGGCATAGTTTGACCTTTCTAATTCCAAGTTCAAATCGCTTTTATTTTCTATTCTCCAAGTAATTGTCTTCTAATGTTAAAAAAATGGGACCTCAGCTATAAAAGACATAATATCCTTATAAAATCAAATGATAATAATGATGAAAAGTTATTTATGGGCTAGAGTTGAATGTTTACTTGATTTTCCGAGAATTCCAATTCCAATTGATGAATGCAGAAAAATGTAGTACGTCCATTCTCAAGTTTGGTTTCTAAAACTTAAAAAAAGATATAATATTAAATTTGCAAATTTTACTAAAGAATGGCTGTTAGCTAATGCAATACTCTGATATTTACTTGGGCTGTTACTAGGATAAATGAGGGTATTTCCAGGTAAAATATTATGCTTTTTGAGCAACAGTTCATAACCATTTTTGTTTCCTGAACCCCATTAGCAGTTTAGTAAAACCTATGAAACTCATTTAGAATAATATTTAAATGCACAAAATAAGACAATTATAGTTGTAATGGAAACAAATAATATTGAAAGGAATATGATTAAGAACTAATGCTTTAGAGGATCTCAACTGTGTCTCTGCTAAAATTTTGAAAAATCAAGAGTAGGGGTACATTAAAGTGACTCAGGAAAACAAAACTTCAACACTCAAATGCAAGAGATTTTGCAAGCTCTATACATAAGAACATTTATTTGAAAAAGAAAGTCTCCATCCCGTTCTTTCCAAAGTTGAACCTGCAGGCATGATTTTTTTCTACAGATGTTTACCTGACAGGAGATGAAGACTATACATACTTCTGGAAATTTACTTCAGTGAAACATATGTGCAAATCTGGACTATGAATTTTATTTTGAAGCAGCTGTACTGTTAGCAAAAAGCAATGTATTCACCATGACAGTACTTTGTTCAATCAGAGCAGACTTCAATATGGGTCTAATAATAGTAGAATCATTTTTTTCAATGGGCTTTAAAGATAGTCAAGTTGGGAGAGAACTCAATGAATATTCAGGGTGTTGTCTATGAGATAGGTGTTATTCATAGGCCAGGGATAAAATTCATAAAAAGGTGAAACAATAGGTTTTGTGATAATCTCATGGGAAACAGGTTCAAGGAGCAACCTCTGTAAAAAGAAGTTTGGCAATGCTTTTTGGAACTAAAAGCAGTAGGAATTTCAGTTTCATTGATATGTGAATTTCCAAGTTAATGAATTGCCATTTATTAATACTTACCTACCCAATCTCTTTCTTTTTTTTCTGCATCCTTTCCTAAGTCTTTCACCAGCCTTTATCCAATAAGCTGGTCATTGTGTCATCCTTCTCTTTCAACTGCAGAGATGTCAGTGGAAAAAGTGGACTGACATTTGATTATCCCTCTTTCTTAATATATGAAGTAGCTAATATTTTTCTGATTGTAATCTGATGCCATGCTACCAACCACATTTCAGAATAATATCTCACTGATGTTTCAGCCTACTCATTTCTACCAACCTGCTTTGCCATCGCTCTTCAGGTAATCCTCGTCTTCAATTTCCTGAGAATGTGGTCGCGCTGTTGTTGTTGCTGTTGTTGTTGTTGTTGTTGTTGTTGTGTTTGTCCTTCATTTTCTAGGAGGACCATGACATCAAGATGATGACATGGCTTGCAGTTGACTTTGATTTGAGCGAGGGAGGACTGAGCAAGGTCACCAATCTCTCTTCCTTCTCCTGAGTGATCTGGGTTCAGTGGCCTGATATTCATCAGGACAAGTAAAGATGGCCCAGGATGCAATGTGAGGCTCCTACCCTTTCAGACGAAGATCTTATCACATTCTCACATCTAACTGAATAAGATACAACAATTCTATGAAAAAGTTTCTTTAAGATACTCAAGGGAGGGCCCCTTTAATAAAAAAATCAAACTAGGAGGGGAAGACTTTCAGGGTTCCCGGGCAAAAGAGAAACAATAATTATTTAGTTATCATATTCACTCTGTGCTAGGTGAGTGGGGACTTGTCTAGTCTATGAGTTCAACAGTGAATTGAGTTCAATGAAATTTGTGATACAGGAGGCCTCTCAACCATGTAACAGAATTTTAAAATGTTACTGTTTTTTTAAGGATGTAATTTGAACCATTTTATACATTATAGCATTATCCTGGCTGGGAGAGGGGGTCACTCTCTTTTGTATTATTAAAGAGTACCAAGATAGATTGACATTGCATGAAACTCACTTATGGCATTTAAAGCAAAGAAAAAGTGTAATATTAAGGAGAATACCTTGATGGTAAGGACAATCTAACTTTTATATTTCTATCACCAGAACGTTGTACAGTATCCGGTTTGTAAGACATGCACAACTAAGACTTGGAGTCTGGAACAACCAAGTTAAATTCTGCCTCAGATGGTTATTTAGCTATAAAACCCAGAGCAAATTATTTGATCTCTTTCAGAATCAGCTTTCTAATCTATAAAATGTTTTCACCATTGAAGGTTGTCTCAGACACATTATGAGATATATATGTAAAGCATTTAATTTTGTAATTCAAGAACAGTGAACTTCTACAGGAAAACTTGTATTTACAAAGGCCTTTATATATCTAAGACAAAATAAATGAGAGAAATCCAAAAGAATGATGTTTGAATTTTAAAGGAGGAAACTGTATTAAATGCAATTATTGATTTGCTAATTGTTAGTTTTAAGATTATAGACTGAGTTAAAACATAGTATTTAAATGCTTGCTAGAATTGTCTGTAAAAATATTCAAGGTGATATTATGTAACAGATTTCGGAATTATCTTAGGTGACTAAAATATCACTTTGAACCAAAGATTCTAATACAAGGCATTTTTGTATAGGAATTCAAAGAAGTAATGAAAGTTGTAAACACACCAAAGTATTAATTTCAGCAAATATTTTTTTAACAAAAATGAGAAACAAAGTAAATGACTGTCATTTGAAGAATGACTAACCAAACTGTGATATACAAATGTAACAGAGTTTGTCCACAACTAAAAAATAACTGTATATGAAGAATACAAAGTAGCATGGAATAGATAGGTAGATAGATAGATATACAGATAGATAGATAGATAGATAGATAGATAGATAGATAGATAGATAGATAGATAGATAGATAGATACATACATACATACATACATACATACATACTTACATACATAGACAGACAGGTAGACAGATAGATATAAATAGATACAAAGTGAAGTGAGTAGAAGCAGAAAAGTTATATACATGGTGACAACAATATTAAAATGGAAACAAAAATAAGAATTAAACAAAACATTAGGCAATTATTTTTGACTAAGCCTAGTCCTTAATAAGGAACAAATGTATCTCTTGCTTTTTTTTTTTTTTTTTATTAAAAGAGACAGAGACAAAGTCTATTGTCAGGTTTAGTATCAAATTTTTAAGAGTTAACTTTCTAGGTATAAAAATGAAAGTGATATAAACACCAACAGCATCTTTTTAAAAATAATTTTTATTTGTTATTTTTACTTTTCAACATTCATTTTAATAAGATTTTGAGTTCTAAATATTCACTCACTCCCCCAGACTGCGTGCAATCTGAGATACATTATACATGTATGATCATATTAAATCTTAGTCATGCTGTGAAAGAAGAATCAGAATAAATGGGAAAACCATGAAAAAGAAAAAAGCAACAACAAAACAACAAAAGAAAGGGAAAACAGTACACTTGTGTCTGCATTCAGGCTCCATAATTCTTTCCCTGGAAGGGATAGCACTTTCTATCATGAGTGTTTTAGAGTTGTCTTTGATTCTTGCATGCTGAGAAGAGATAAGTCTATCAAAGTCAGCCATTGCACAATGTGATTGTTACTGTGTACAGTGTTTACCTGGTGCTCCTTATTTCCCTTAGCATCAATTCATATAAGTCTTTCTAGGTTTTTCTGAAGTCCACTTGCTCTGATCATTTCTTACAGCACAATAGTATTCAGTTACATTCATATACCACAACTTGTTGAGCCGTTCCTCAATAGATGGACAGTCCCTCAATTTCCAATTCTTTGCCCCCACAAAAAGTTACATAAATATTTTTTTAAAATGTGTATCCTTTTTCCACTTGTATGATCTCTTTGAGAAACAGACCTATAGGTGATATTGATGGGTCAAATGATGTGATTAGTTTTATAACCAATTAGTCATAATTACAAATTTCTCTCCAGAATGTTTGAACCAGTTCAAAACTCCAACAAGGCATTTTCCCACATCTTCTTCAGTATTTATTGTTTTCTTGTTTTATCATGTTACCAAATCTGATAGGTGTGATGTGACACCTCAGATTTGTTTTGATCTGCATTTCTCTTATCAATAGTGATTTAAAGAATTTATTTATATGACTATAGATGGCATTAATTTCTTCCTCTAAAAAATAATGGTTTAGAGCATTTTTTAAATGTGTCTACAGATAGCCTTAATTCCTTCCTCTGAAAACTGCCTGTCCATATCCTTTGACCATTTATCAATTGGTGGATGACTTGCATTTTTCTAAATTTGACTCAGTTCTCTATATATTTTAGAAACGAGGCCTCTATCAGGGACACTGGCTGTAAAAATCTGTTCCTAGCTTTCAGTTCTCCTCCTTAATCTGGGTTTCATTGACTTTGTTTGAGTAAAAACTTTTCAGTTTAATATAACCAAAATATTCATTTTGCATTTCATACTGTTCTCTATGTGTTGTTTAGTCATGAATTGCTTCCTTCTCCATAAATCTGACAGTTAAACTATTTGTTGCTCTCCCAATTTGCTTATAGTATCTAAATTTTGTGCCCATTTGGAATTTCTTTTGTAACATGGTGTAAAATATTGGTTTATACCTAGTTTCTGTCATACTGTTTTTCTGATTTCCCAGCAGGTTTTATCAAATAGTGAGTTGTTATCCCGGAAGCTAGGGTCCTAATGTTAATCAAACAAACAATAGATTGCTAGAGTCATTGACTATTGTGTTTTGTGTGTCTAACCTACTCTACTGATCCATCTCACTATTTCTTAGTCATTATCAAGTAGTTTTGATGATTGCTGCATTATACTACAATTTAAGATCTGGAGAGGCTATCTACCCTAGCATTTCTTTTCATTAATTTCCTTGATATTCTTGACATCTTGTTCTTCAAGATTAATTTAATTATTATTCTTTCTACCTATATAAATTTAGGGAGGGGGTACAGTTTCATTGGTATGGCACTGAATAAGTAAATTAATTTAGGGAAAGTCATCATTTTCATTATGTTAGCTCAATCTACCCATGATCAACTGATGTTTTTCCAATTATTTAGATGTGACATTTTTATGTGAAAAGTGTTTGACAATTGGTTCATATAGTTCCTGGGTTTGTTTTGGTAGATAGATTCCCAAATATTTCATGATGTCTACAATAACTTTAAATGGAATTTCTCTTTATATCACTTGCTGTTGGACTATGTTGTGTGTATGTGTGAGTGTGTGTGTGTGTGTGTTTGTGGGTGTATGTGAGTGTGTGTATGCATATTTATATATGCATATATGTAAATATCTATATATGTATACATATGTATATCTATATATGTATATATCCTTATATCCATATATTTGTAGTTGATTTGAAAGGGTTTATTTTATATCTTGTGACATTACTAAAGTTATTTACTATTTGAAGTAGGTTTTTACTTGATTTTCTAGGATTCTCCAAGCACATCATCCAAAAAATGATAGCTTTGTTTCTTCTTTGTCTGCTCTAATTACTGCAAATTCTTTTTCTTTTATTACTAAAGCTAACATTTCTAGTACAAAATAAAATAATATTCGTGATAATGAATGTCATTTTTTTCACCCTGATCTAGTTGGAAATCCTTCAACCTATTCTTAATGTTTGCTGCTGGCTTTAGGTAGATGCTATTCATCATTTTTAAGGAAGACTCCATTTATTCCTATGTTCTCTAGGCTTTTTTGTTTGTTTGTTTGTTTTAAATAGGAATGGGTGGCACATTTTGTCCAAAGATTTTTCTGCATCTATTGGTAAAATCATATGGTTTCTGTTACCTCTGATATAGTCCATAATGCTGATAGTTTTCCTAATATTGAACCAGCACTGAAATACTGGTATATATCCTACCTGGCCATAGTGGATAATTCTCATGATAAATAGCTGTAATCTTTTGCTCATATTTTATGTAATTTTTTTTGCATTTATATTCATTAGGGAAATTGGCTTATAATATTCTTTCTTTATTCTGGTTCTTTCAGGTTTAGGTATCAGTAACATATTTGTATCATAAAAAGAATTTGCTAGGACTCCTTTTTCCCTCTTTGCTTAAATAGTCTATATACTACTGGAATTAATTGCTCTTTAAATTGTTGATAGAATTTACTTGCAAATACCCGTGGCCGTAGAGAGTTTACTTAGGGAGTTCATTGATGATTTGTTCAATTGCTTCTATTCTGAAATGGGGTTATTTAAGTATTTTATTTCCTCTTCTCTTAATCTGGTCAATTTATATTTTTGTAAATGTTCATCTATTTCACTAAGATTTTCAAATTCATTGGTATACAGTTGGGTACAATGGTCTTTTAAGGTAAAATGCCTACCACATCCAGAGAAAGAACTGTGGAATTCAATAACAGATTGCAGAAGATCATTTTCTTTTGTATTACGTTTTGGTTTGTTATATGATTTCTCCCATTCATTTTAATTTTTCTATACGACATGACTATGGTGAAAACGTATTTAATAGGAATGTATGTATAGAGCCTATATAAAATTGTGTGCTATCTCTGGGAGAGAGGGGATAGGGAGGGGGAGGGAGAGGGAGGTAAAGAAAAAATCTAGGTTGTGTGGTGGTGATTGTGGAACACTGAAAATAAATAAATTAAAAAAAGAAAATTAAAGGAGATTAAGTGACTTTCCAAGGTCCACATACCTGGAAAGTTTTTAAGGCAAGAAAGAAGGTAAAAAGGTAGGATGGAGAAAAGAAGGAAGGAAAGGAGTGAGGAAGAAATGAAGGAAGAAAGGGGGAATAAAAGAAGGGGGTGAAGGAAGAAAGGGAGGAAAGAAGAAGGGGGGGAAGGAAGGGAGAATCCAAGGAAGGGAAGGGAAGAAGAGAGGGAGGAAGGGAGAGAGGGAGGATGTTTAACATAGTATTTCAAAGAATTACAAAACTTTATAGCTGCAAGTAGAAACTAATGACTCAATGAGGCAACAAGAATCAGTCAAACAAAATCTAAAGAATGAAAAGATAGAAGAAAATGTAAAATATTTAATTGGAAAAACAACTGACCTGGAAAATAGATCCAGGAGAGAAAATCTAAGAATTATTGGCCTGCCAGAAACCCATGATGAAGAAAAGAGTCTGGACAACATCTTCCAGGAAATCATCAAGGAAAACTGCCCAGAAGTACTAGACTCAGAGGGCAAAATAGTCATCAAAAGAATCCACCGTTCCCCTCCGGAAAGGGATCCCAAACTCAAAACCCCAAGAAATATTGTCGCCAAATTCCAGAGCTATCAAGTGAAGGAGAAAATACTACAAGCAGCCAGAAAGAAACAATTCAAATATCAAGGACATACAGTCAGGATCACACAGGACCTTGCAGCTTCTATATTAAAAGATCGAAAGAATTGGAACCCAATATTCCGTAAGGCAAAGGAGTTGGGACTTCAACCAAGGATCAACTACCCAGCAAAGTTCAGCATAACATTTCAGGCAAGGAGAAAGTCATTCAACGAAATAAGGGATTTCCAGAGCTTCCTGACCAAAAGGTGGGGTCCTTGGGTTTATCAAATAGTAGATTTCTATATTTATTGCCCACTGTGTCTTGAGTATCTAGCCTACTCCAAATGTCTACCCTTCTGTTTCTTAGCCAGTACCAAGTGGTTTTGATAATTGCTGCTTCATATACAATTTAAAATCTGGTAGAGCTAGGCCACCTTCCCTAGCATTTCTTTTGATTAATTCCCGTGTTATTCTAGAATTGAAAATATTCCAGAAAAAAAAAAACAACTAAAATAGTTGTAGTGACTTCTTAAGGTGACTACTAAAGAACATGTATATTCCTCAGTCCCACACCGAACTTAAAAAATACTGTGAATTAGGACACAGATACAGTAAATGATTTTTGAAAAGCAAAAATAATAAATGACTTCTTTATGAATCATAACAATAAAAAATTATCATTAATTAAAGAGCACAAGCAAAACAATTTGACCTAAATGGAGACAAAGTAATGAAATTCTAATTAGTTAATAAATTATGAGTCTTAAAACATCTCTATAAAGAAATTTAGTCATGAAGTTTAAACTATAAGGTTTGACTGATAATTTCAAGTATGAGGATTAGAAATGCAACTTTTTAAAAATCATAATTATTATACTGTGTTTTCTCACTGACTTCAATTTTAAATTCTCTTAATTTATTTTTTTTCAGTTAACTAACATGTATTTTTCCTCCCTCCATCCTCTTCCAACTTTCTTGGTTTAGGAGTAAAAAAGAACAAGATGTGTCAAAGGACACAATTTCCCACATTGTTTATGTCTCATTCTGCTTTTTGAATCCAACACATCTCTTACAATGTATATGACATTTTTCATCACTAGTCTTCTGAGTGTGTAGTTAGTTATGGCATCAGCTATTTTGTGTCATACAAAATTTAAAATGTTTACCACTGTTGTTTTATCAATTGATATAGGGTACAGAAGAAGGCTAGAACATATTTCCTCTAGAAGTACATCTTTTATTTTTTCTTATGTAAAAATTATATTCAATCATATCTGTGTAATAACTATAAAATTATAATTTGTCTATCTTTAGCACTTTATATCTTGGATCATTAGAAATTTCTCATTTCTGATTACGTCCTCTAAGAATCTCTAATTGTGTTTTTAACCCTAATTTCATTTCTAATATGTTTCCTTGATTTTGTTTTTGGCAATACTACAAAAGTTATGAATGTTTTGGTGCATATAGCTTCTTTCTTTCAATTCTTTGGGATATTGACTTAGTGTGGTATCACTGGGTCAGAATATGTGAATATGTGAATAATGTAGTGACTTGCTTTCCAGAAAGTCTGTGACAATGCAGAGCTCTATCATCAGAACTTTCAATGCATGTTTTCCTTTTTCCCCTTGCTCATTTAGCATTTTTAAAAATCTACTTTTTCATTGTCTTGAGTGTGAGTTTGAACCTAGCGTTGATTTAATTTGTTTGTTAACTTCCCTTGATTTTTCTAGTTATTAGTAACATAGACAAGTTTATACTGCTTTAAATAATTATACTTCTTCCCTTGAGAACAGCTTTTTTCACAATCTTTGAACCAACAGTTAGAGAATGGCTCTTACTGTCATGTATTTCAAAAAAGTTTCTACACATTTTAGAAAGATTTTCATAGTAAACTTTTCTTCTAAATTTTAATTGTATTGAATTTGGGCATTTTTTTTTACATTTATCTAATAAATATGTTTCTATTTTATCTTCTCTGATGCTTTCTATCCTTTATTTAGCAATGAAGTCATATCTTATACATAGCTCTGAAAAGTCATTTCTTCATGATTCTCATAATTAGTCTATGATGTGATATTTTATATAGATTATATATCCATATAGAGCTTATCTTTTTGTAATATTTTAAATGTTAAGTCTAAACTTACTTTTTTTCTACAGTCTTTTGCAATGTTCTCAGTAGGTTTTGCTCTTTAGTGATTTCTTACCATAGGAGTTTTGGTCCTTGAAGTTATCAGACACCGGAAGAATAACCTTATTTCTTCTTTTATTTTGTACCTAATCTGTTCCACAGATCAATGTAAGAATTTATTAATATAATTTTGATGATAATTGCTTTGTAATACAGGATGAGGTCTGTTTTGTCAGAGAGAGAGAGAGACAGAGAGAGAGACAGAGAGACAGAGAGAGACAGAGGGACAGAGACAGAGACAGAGACAGAGAGACAGAGAGACAGAGAGGAAAGTGATCATGTAACACTGGCCCTTAATTGTTCCTTAAACTCATAACACAGTCTATCTTTATAAACTGATTTTTTTCACTGATTATTTCCAACACTTCGAATTTTCTATTTTCTAGTCTCCACCTCCCTAAAATAAGTCAGGTGGCTTCCTTCAATAATTACTAGCAAGAGGTTGCAATGTCAACAAGAAATATTTCCCTTAAAGGTAGTGACTTCCATCAATTTATTATCTAGATTTTTTCTGTGTAACTATTATTTGTACATACCTGTTTGCATATTGCTTCCTCTCTCAGATTGTAACGTGCGTGAGAGTAGATACTCTCCTCTGCCTTTCTTTTTGATCACCAGTACTTAGCACAGTGCCTGCCACATAGTAAATACTAAATAAATGCTGATTGATTGAGGATTGTTATCTCAGTGTATCTATATCTACCAATCATATGAATTATATGTATATATATGCATATATATGTGTGTGTGTGTGTATACATACATTTATATGTATATATATTATACACACGTGTGTGTATGTATTTATATAAATTTTGTATGTATATATGCATTTTTCTTTTATACGATATTTGTACTCTTCATTAGATGATAACTACTCTGTTCTAGAATAGATATTTTTTCTGTGATGACAGCACTGAAGACAAATCATGGGAGCAGTTGGTCAGGGAAATCCTTGATGGCAGTCAACTAGCAATTTGGTCCCATTCAAAGACTGTGAAAAAGAAGATGAATTGTTTGCTGGAAGAAATGGACAGAAAAGGTCAAAGGAGATGTGAAAATCTTTCTAGGTTCTATCTTCCCAGAGTTGAACAGGAAGCTGGTCTTGAGATTTTTTAAGACAAAAATCTGTAACGTGTTAATATAACCAGCTACAACATCTTTCAGAGACAGGATGTATCATGAATTTTTCAGGATTTTCATCTATCAGATCATATGAAGTTGAGAAGTAGAGAGAGGTAGTGGGTAGCAGCCAATATAAAAAATATAAATGCATCTCTAGGAATGGGATATAAAATTTCGCATTCACAGTTAAATTGTTCAACAGTATCAGGAAACATTGTTATTAATAACTTATGTGCAAATATCTTTCAAAAATGAAATAAATACAAAGGAAAAATAATAATGACAGCAAAAATAAGTTTAATGCTGTGAAATCATTTTTTTAAATCAATTTTGTCCCTATAAAAGAGATAGGTGAAGATATCCCTCTTTGCATATATTAGGAATGGATAGGTCATATGTGTGGAATACCACACTTGATATCAAATTTTTCGATGCATTTCTCAGTTCTTTGCTTCTTTATTATAAGATACTGCTCTTTGGAATGAGGTAAGGAAAAGAACATTTTGGGATGTTTATGTAATTTAAGAAAAACACAATAAACATTTTTAGAGGAAAACAAAATGAATGGCAGTAACTTTTACTTGATGGTGGATATAATTAGTTCACAGAAGGCAAATATTATACTCCTTTGATCAAACACAACAAAAAAAGTTTTTATTGAGTTTTTTTTTTTTTGCTAATTTTATTAAGAAAATACTTATGAACAAAAACTCTTGATCTTTTAGCTGAGGTGAAGGATGGCTGTAAATTCTTGTTTCTGACTACAAGCAACTTAGGTAAAAAGTACAAATATTTCAATGATAAACTCAAATAATTTTCTGTGGTAGGGGGGAATGTACAATCTTGGCAAAAACAATGAATATCATGGTTGGTATGATGCAGCGTCTTACTAAGTAAATGTCTGTATGAAAACAAATAAAAAGCGTTAAAGCATTTTAAAGTTCCCAGATATTGTCATCTCATATTTTTGTTTAGTGATTCTCTCTGTAGCTTTATAAAATTTCTATATTTTTGCGTGATAAATATCTATCAAATTTTTCACCTAGTTCAAGTATATACAATTTTCGAGAAGATGGGATTTCTTAAAGTAGGATAATCTTAAATAAATTATTTCGACTAGAATGTCCACTGATTTTACACATTTGTGATGTGAGGTATATGGCTCACTATCATTTTGATTTTGTTGATTTTAGAGCCTCATTCATATATTTTGTCTTTCTAATTACAAGTCAATTTATGATAAAGGTAAAGTTTTTTTCTGAAATCTATTTTAAAGAAATTTACATACCAATCATAAACTAAACATAAATCATAAAGATAAAGAGATTGTTCAATAAATCTTTATTTTATATACAAAGTATAAGCACTGATACTATTTATAAAATATACTTTTCACAGAGTAAACTAAAGTTTAGTAAAATTTTCTAGGCTATTGATGGGATGTTTCAATAAATTTCTTTGGCATAGTAGATAAAACTAGAGTAACAGGCTAAAAATTAGTTCAGATCTTGCCTTTTACACTTAAATATTTGATCCAAAGAAATTTAATTAAATCGTTAGATTCAATTTCCTCATTTACAGTATGAGTATGAATTTACCTTACTGAGTCATTAGAGCAATAAAATGAGATGAAATTGTCAAATTAAAGCAATTTTAAAAACTTAACTCACTCAGTGAATAAAATTAGTAGTATTACTATACTACTCCTTCTGCTGCTACCTCTTCTCATCATTGAGAAGTGTCACAGAGTTTCAGAAAGTTTTGCCACTGGAATACAAATCTGGACTGGTGTAATGAAGTAAGAAATGTTTTGATTATAGGAGTTGCCACGGACCCTGTACATATTTGTTATGAGCTAAGAGTTCTAAATTTATTTGTTATAAACATATGTGTGTGTGTATGTGTGTGTGTATGTATATTTAGGTTGGTCAAGATGATGATGACCAATTATAAACATTTTAAGTTTTGCAAAACACTTTATGAATATTATGTAATATTTTCTCCCCACAATAACCTTGGGAGGAAGATGCTGTTATTATTCTCATTTTATAGATGAGGAAACTGAGGAATTCAGAGGTGAAATGGGTGCTCTAAAATCAGATGTATAAGTGTCTAAGGCTAGGTTTAAAACGAGTCTTCCTGAACACAGATTTCACGGGACTTTTCCAATCATGAAATATTGTAAAAGATAAGACTTAAACCCAGGGCTTAACTCCAAAACTAGCACTCTTTCCATTTTACCATTTCATCTCTAAAAATATTGAAATTTTTAATATGTCTACCGATTTATCTTCATTTTATTTACTTGATTTTTTTTTCAAATCATAGGTATTCTTCCTTTAACTGTGATCCCTGTGTAGCAATGCCACTCTTCAGTCACAGCACCCTGTCCATTTACATCACAATTCCATAATTTCAAGTGTTCATTTGGGGGGAGGATAGGTCCCAAAATGAGATCAGCTGTTATTTCTACTTACCTCAAAGCACAATGTTTTAATTTTTATTTAGTGATGAAAGCATTATGGAAAATAAAATTTATGGCCATAGAATGATTATGTAGCCATGGTCATATGCACCATAGTATTTAAATACAAACTGAACCAGCATAATGGAGGTTAAATGATCTTAAAAATTGTCTCTTACAAGAGACCTATGTGTTTCTTTTACATTGTACTAAATAATGATCATAACTCAGTTATATAGTATGGTAGGTTTTCAAAGTATTTTTTTTGAAACCATCATGTAAAGTGGGTAGTTTGTTATTTCTCCAATGTGATACCCACAGCAGCTTCTATGAATATGCAGATGCAGATGTATTTCCAGGGTTGAATGGAAAATATAGTAACCTCTTTTCCCCAAAGATGAAAGCAAGGTATTTATTCAGATACCAGAAAGCCAATTCCACTATGGTAGCAAAGTTTATACACATCACCAGTACAGGTAGCACCAACATCCCCAAGTCTTCCCTTAGTTAGGCTTCCCCATAAGCAAGCTCCCCTAGGCAATATTCCTCCCTCTCTCACTCATGTTAGTTGCTCTGCCTCAGCTCTGCCTTGCTTCTCTCAGGTCTGCCTCACTCTCACTTCCTGCTCCACCCATCTGGCAACCCCCTCCCATCATGGGTTCCATGGGACTCTGGTTTTGTGTGACTGTGCCTCTGTATGACTCGGACTCCATGAGACTCAGGCTTCATCACAGCAAGCAGCTGGGCCCAAACTCAAAGCAGGTGACATAGGCCTATTAATGGGTGAGGAAGATCTTCCCATTCCATTAACATTACAGTTATTATAATCTGTACTTCACATGGTATCTGTATTTCCTTCCACTCTGAAAAGCCTACAAGTATATAGAAATGCATCTAGATATTCTTTCAAGAATAAAAATCAACTCTCAGGTTTTTTGAGAGAAAAAAACTATTTGGGCAGGATCCTTGGGTGTGTGACCCTTGAATAGGTAGATTAAGCTTAATTTTATGTTACCAGTTCTAATACTCTCTATTGGCTGCTTTGCAATAAAAGTGAGATATATTAATTCATATGCTCAGTTTAAGTGAATTAAATAAAGCAAGGAGTTATTAAGTGAAAAGTAAAAAGTCATCATGGACACAACAACAAACACTAAACAATTCCTAACCTTATGCAGCCTATATTAATGGAGAGGGATTTGGTATGATTATAAAGATCAGCACATAGAACATACTCTAAGTTAACTTGCGAGCTTCATGAACCTATTATTGTTATTATTTTTATGATTTTATTAACACTTATAATTACATCAATATTTCAAAAAAGGAAGTTGAATGGGGGAGAGATCATATTTCATTGGTAGTCAATCAGGAAAGCATAAATAGTATTATATATATATATGTATATGTATATGTATATGTATATATATGTATATGTATATATATATATATGTAGTAGTCTTTTGCTCATTAGTATGTTTTATAAGGGTTCTGTATGATGTGTATTCCTGACATAAAGAATGTTTTAGTCATATACCTGGATGTGAAAAACATTACTTTTATTTTAAGAAATAGAAAAATAACTACCCAAACAATTATAAAGAAAAATCAGCACTGGGACATATAGAATGAAGAGATGAGGTAAATTCAAAACTCAAAATATAGAGATGGTAAGAGATTAAAAACTTCCCTTCTTCTATCAAGGTCACATCACCATTTCTGTATGAATTATACATGCCAATTCACTAAAAATAAGAAAAATCAAATGATGTTGCTGAGGCATTAACAATTACCTTAGAGAGAGGGGAAGAGAAATAGAGTAGGACATGTCATAGAACCAAATAGTGAGGCAAATGATGATCTTATCAAAAACAGGAAGAGGTCATATTTTCCCATTAAATTTCATTTTGTTTTCAATTCTAGATTACAGTTTTAGATTATCTCCTTTACCCCCTACTTCATCCCTGGAAAAAGCAAAATTTGGAAAACCTTTAAATATGAAGTCATGCAAATTTCTGCATTACTCATGTTTGAAAAGAAATAAAAGGAAACAAAAAACAGAAAAAATGTGCTTAAATTTTCGTTCCAAGTCTATCAGTTCTCCTTCTGGAAGTGGATGGCATTTTACTCATGAGTTTTTTTGGCAGTGTGATGGAGGATTTCATGGATCAGAATTAATGAATCTTTCACAGTTGATTATCTTTACAGTATGGCTGCCACCATGTAAATTATTCTCCTCATTTTGCTTATTTGATTTTGCAGAAGTCAATATAAGAATTACCACGGTTTTCTAAAACTATCCACTTTAACATTTGTTATGAAAAAATAGAATTCCATCATATTCATGTGCAATAACTTTTACAACCTTTTTTTGCAATTCAAAGACATCCCTTCAGTTTCTATTTCTCCACCATGACAAAAAGAATACATATGTGACTACATGTGTGTGTTTGTATGTGTATGTGCGTGTACATGTTTTCTCTCCTTTTTCCATGATTATTTTGGCATATATACCTATCAGTAGTGATTCTCTGGTAATGAGTTTCAGAGCTCTTGGGGCATAGTTTGAAATTATTCTCCAGAATGGATGAACTAGGGAGATGGATACAAGATGGCAGAGTAGAAAGATGGACCTGTAGAAACTCCAGCACATAGCCCGTAAAATACCTGTAAAAAATGACTCTAAACAAATTCTAGAGCATCAGAAGCTACAAAAAGACAGAGTGAAAAAGATTTCCAGCCCAAGACAACCTGGAAGGTCGACATTAAAGGTCTATTGCACCGGGTGCAGAGCAGAGCACAACTCAGCATGGACTGAGCAGTGAGACAGGGATAGGACCTGGAACAGGCTTCAGTTGCCACCAGCTGCAGCAGTTCCCAGAATTCTTAACCCACAAATGCCACAGACAGCTTCAAAGTCAGTGAGAAAGCTCTTTCAACAGGGAGAAGGGAATGCAATCTGGACCTCAGGCAGCAGGAACTGCAGCAGCAGTGTCCGTTTTTGGATCCCTCTGCCTAAAGCCCCTGAGGGAACTGAGCTGCTGATCTAAATCTCAGCTCTGATCCTGGCCCTGAGGTGAGGAGGAGCACTGGTGTGGTGGAGTTGGAGGCAGTTGTGGAGAGGGAATTCTACTCGCACATTCTGGGCAGAAAATTTTTGGTTGCTCCCAGACCAGTGCACAGGCCAAGAGAGGAGTAAACTCCTCTTCCTTGATTGTGCTACCTTGGAGGAACTGAGAACTTACAGGTCCACAGAGTATACTCTCCTCTTGAAGAAGGACTCAAAAGTCAAGTAGCTGGCTGGAAAAATGTCCAAAAAGAAAAGAAATAAGATTATAGAAAGTTACTTTCTTAGTGAACAGGTATATTCCTCCATCCTTTCAGATGAGAAAGAACAAGGCATACAATCAGAGGAAGTCAAGGCTTCTGCATCCAAAGGTTCCAAAATAAATATGCAGTGGTCTTAGGTCATGAAAGGGTTTAAAAAGTATTTTGAAATTCAAGTAAGAGAGGTGGAATAAAAATTGGGAAGAGAAATGAGAATGATGCAAGAAAATCATGAAAAGCAAGTCAAAAGCTTGCTAAAGGAGATCCAAAAGAATGCTAAAGAAAATAACACCATTAAAAATAGGTTAACTCAATTAGCAAAAGAGGTCCAAAAAGCCAATGAGGAGAAGAATGTTTTAATATTAGACTAATGGAAAAGAAAGTTCAAAAACTCACTGAAACAAATAGTTCTTCAGAAATTAGAATGGAGCAAAAGGAAGCTAATGACTTCATAAGAAACCAAGAAATTACAAAAGAAAGCCAAAAGAATGAAAAAAAATAGAAGATAATATGAAATATCTCATTGGGAAAACAACTAACCTGGAAAATACATCCAGGAGAGACAATTTAAAAATTATGGGACTGTCTGAAAGCCATGATCAGAATGGATGAACTAGTCACATCTTTACTAACAGTTCATTAGTGTACCTATTTTTCACATTCCCTCCAACATTCATCATTTACTCTGTCATCTTAGATATTGTGACGAACATTCAGTAGAACCTCAGTTTTTATAATGTAATTAGAGAAGTTTTTTTTTTTTTTTTCCGATGTGACTATTAATACTGTTGATATCTTCCACTGGAAATTGCTTCTTAATATCCCTGGGACATTTACCAGATGGGAAACGGCTTTTATTCTTATTAATTTTGTTTAGTTCCTTTTATACTTGAAAAACTAAGTTTTTATCAGACAAATTTGTTACAAAGATTTTTTTCTCTTTTTTGCTTTCTTCTCAGTTTATCCATACTGATATTTTTGTGCAATTTTTTTGTTTCATCCAATCAAAATTATCCATTTTACTTCACATGAACTTTTCTATCAATTGTTTAGAGAAGAACTCTTCCTCTATTCATAAACAGCTAATTTCTTCCTTACTACTGTAATTTCCAAATGGGATCACATTTTATGTATAAAATATTTACTCATTTTGATCTTACTGTGGTATATGGCATTAGATACCTCTAACAGTAATTTAAATGGAAGACTTTTCCCATTCATTAATAGGCCCATGTAATCTGCTTGAGTCACATGAAAGCCTATGTCATATGAGTTTGAGTCACATGAAGCTTGTGGTGGGAGGAGGGGTGGAGTAGGAAGGGTGGAATGGGAAGAAATAAAGCTAGAACAGAGCTCAAAGGAAATTTGATCATGAGACTAGTCAGAACTAGGAAGGATGCAGGCAAGGAGATGACTGGATAGCGTGGGTAAAAGAGCTTGTTTATGATTTTGTTCAAGGGAGCCTGCTTATGATTTGTTTAATGAACCCGGTTCGTGGGAAGTCTAGCCGGGGAATAACTTGGGGATGGTGTTGTCCCCTGAATTGCTATTGTGTATAGATTATGATGGATTTGACTTTCTCATGTCTGAATAAACATTTTGTACTCTTTCTTCTGTGTGGACAGTTTGTTGTGTTTCTTGATTCAGAACTGTGCTAGGGTGTTTGTGGTTGCTATACGTGCTGTGAATGTCATATTGGTGCTACAATTGGTGACAAGAATGGAACTGCAAAATGTCAGACTTGTATTGGGAGACAGAAAAGCAGAGGAGACAGAGGAAGAAATGCATGTTTCAGTGTGGGAGGATTTACCTTGTTCTTCCATGGCAAGAGAATGGGCTGGGGACACGGGACTCTGTCAAAAATGGGAACCAATGCTATAGAAAGGAGAACCCAGAGATTTAGACGTATATTTGCCAAGAATATCAATAGAACCAAAGAGAAAGCTGGCAGGGCTATGTAGGATGGGCTTTGTGAAGAAGTTATCTCCTTATGTGTAAAAGCAAAGATGAGCCACTACAAAAGAAAACTGAGATGGAAAGGGAGTCAGCTGGTTTGCATAAGAAGCTTTTCATGCTGCAGGCTTCAAACTTTCTTTAGAAGAGCAAGCTAGATGTTCTCAGGTGGTAGAAAATAGTTGTTGTTAGTTTAACTCATAAAAAGAAGCAAAAAAGTGATAGGAGAAAAGATGTGTGAGTGGCTTCTCAGGAAAAAGCACAACAGGAGATTTAAAGGGGCCATATAGTGTTTGGAGAGACAATCAGGGATTTTGTTCAGAAGAAGGTCACAGTTTTGAGTCAGTTTTAAGTCAGTTCACCCAAAGTGGGGGAGAATCATTGGTATCATGGGTGGTGAAAATTAGTGAAAAAAGCAAATTTCCTCAAGAGAGAAGAGTAAATAGCCAGTGGATTTAAAGTCAGAATAGATGGACAAGAAAAGAATTGCTTGTTGCTCTGTTGGGAGGAGAGGTAGATTTTTGAAGAATAGATGGCATTCTAATTAATGAACTATACTAAATTTATGGAGGAAGGAAGCTTGATATTAGATTAGCAGGGGAATGAGAACTGCTCCTAATCTTTCTGAAACATTGTATCCAAGTTCTTTACAACTGCAAGGAGAGTGGGAGATTGGCCAGGTGCCAGCTCAAATTAAAGAAAGTATACCTCCAGACAGAATGATGACCCCAAGACTGGAAGTCAGAAAGTGGTGAACAATAGTGAATGAAATTATGATGGTGGGTTCATGTACACCAGAAGCATGGATAACCCTATATCTACCCTGCTTCTGGTTGCTGTCTCTTTGTTTCTTTTTGGCTTTTTGTCTGCTCACCTTGTTTGCCAGATTTATTTTTTCTGTACACTTGTTGCCCTTCACCCGAAGATGTCTGATAAGATAGGAAGAATGAAGGCAAGCAGGCGACTGACTAGTGGGAATGAAAGAGCTTGATTATGATTTTATTTAAGAGAGAATGCTTGGGAATTGTTTAATGGAGTTGGCTTGTGGGAAGCCTAGTAGGGGGAAGACTTGAGGATGGTGTTGTCCTCTGCATTGTAATTGTGTATAGATTATGATGGATTTGGCTTTCTGATGTCTGAATAAATGTTTTAGTCCTGTCTTCCATGTGGAGAGTCTGTTGTATTTCTCAATTCAGAACTGCATAGGGATATGCATGGCTTCCATAGGTGCTATGACTGTTGCATTGGCACTACAGGACTATGATTTTGCTAGACTACTTTCCATTTATTCTAACATTTTTTTGTGACATAGCAAGTTCTTGCCCCATAGGACCATTGGGTTTATCAAATACAAGGCTATTATACTCTTTTGCTTCTGTATAGTGTGTAACTAGTCTGTTCCATTGATCAATGAGTCTGTTTCTTATCCAGTATCCAATGGTTTTGATGACTACGACTTTGTATTTTTGTTTGAAATCTGGTATTGCTAATCTTTCTTATTTTTTTATTGATTCCCTCAGTATACTTGATATTTTGTTCCTTCAGATGAATTTGCTTATTATTTGACTCTGCCCAAAGGCTAATAATCATTGTATCTTAAAGGCAGCTAGTTTGAATTAAATTATGCAAATGCTGGTAAAATTTGCTACATATTTTCAGGGCGAGTGAACATTTTGGAAAGAAAGGGATACTGACATGAGGCATATGCTGCCAAACATAGTTTCTATAAACAGAAATCATATTCAGAATCCTTTACTGACAAGGTAATTATCCTGAGTTGGTAAGATCATAAATGCAGCCTGCTTGGAATTGAGGAAATAATTTGAAAAATTAATTATTCCTATCCTTTTGATAAATATGAAAACAAACTTGATAAGCAATAATATAATTCTGAACTGCTTCAGTAAGTTGACTCAAAGGGAAGTCCTTAAAGGATCTATGTCATTGTAAAAAGAGGTCTCTCAAAGAGGGTTCAAGGCATTTGATCTTTCCCTTATGCTATTTAAATTATCAATGACTTGAATAAAACCACAGATGAAATTTTTATGAATGTTCAGATAAAACAAAGGTAGGAAGTATATATAACAAAATGGTAAAATTAGTATGTGACAAGGTCTTGTCAGGCTAGAGAACATTCAGCAAAAAAAAAAAAAAAAAAGCTTTAATATATTGTGCAGGGGAAATCAATGATAAGGGTGAAAAGATTTTACATTGCACAAATACTCCACACTTATACAATATAGATTGCTGAGGGCACAAAGTGCAGAAAAATTGCATATACCCTCAAGTATCTTCTCTCAAACAAAATATGGTTATATTTTAAGTCAGGAAAAAGGCTTGTAACTGTTCTTACAGCCATTCCTCAACCAATTCTTTCTTTAGTCAGACCACCAATATTTTTCTATCAAAGATAAAAATAAATATAAATTTAAAAATGAAAATATGTGCAATTAAATACATAACTATATTTATCTAAACAAGTTATTGAAATAAAAATGGGAAATTATTAAAAGACACAGAGCATAGACAAAACAGTTTCATTGATAGTTTTTTTCTTTACCAATTCTAATGAAATACTACAGAATGAGAAGAAAAATACAGCCAACCTAAAAAATCTCAGTCAGTAAAATATTTGATCTGCTTAGGAAGCAGAGATGCATGGCAAGCAAAGATTGTAATGTTTAGAGTATAAAACTCTCTGAAATATTTTACAAAGCCAATTGATGGAAAATTATATTTATTAACCCTTCATTACATGGCAAGACTGAACTAGACAAAATTAACTTAAAAACATATTGTCAATGTCTAAAACTAACCCAGTAATCCTAAGAACACTTTCAAAGGAAAAAAAACTCAAAGGAAAACAAACAGACAAAAAAAAAAGAAATTAAAATTTTCCTATTACCAAAATATGTGAAAATCTTTATACTTGGAAGGACCACCAACATGAATTATTAATCAAATGACAGAAACATTTGGAAATGACAGCATATACAGAATAAGTGAGGTAATAATTACACCATCATGCCTTAGTCATATATCTGAACAGTACTATGTTCTGGATTCCTACATTTTCAGAAGCAAATTAATAAGTTGGAATACATTTCAAAGTTGGCCAAGGCGATGAAGAGAATGGACTTATTTTCATATGACATCGTACAAAGCTATCTTGGCATAATGTCAATTATTCAAGCAATACCAAATCATTTGAATAATTATTGCTTTAGAATACAGCTTGACGTCAGGTACTGGTAAATCTCCTTACTTCCAATTTTTGGTTACTGCTATTGAGTCTTAACTTTGTATTCTTTCATATTTTTCCTAGCTATATAACGTATTCTTTTGGAAATTTGGAGAATCAGTAAATAAGTAAATTTATTTCAGTATTATGATTATTTTTAGCATATTGACTTGGTCTACTCAATAACGATTCTTTTTTTTCTCACATTCTTTATTATGGCATAAATGTTTTATTGCTGGTTTTTATGTATTCCCTGGGCAAAACTTAGAAGATAAACTCTGAAGAATCTACAGTTTCAGTAACTACGTTGAATGGATTTTTTTTTGTTTGTTTTTTGCTGTCTTCTTACTAGGATTTGTTATTTATATACAAGGATGGTTATCACTTAAGTGAGACTTATGTGGAAGTTCTCTCTAAACTATATTCCTGACTTTCCCAGACTTTCTATACAATGACCCAGAAATCTCTTCACCTCGGAAGTTCACTCATTGGAAGTCACTTCTGCTCTGTGACTAATCCTTCTGTTTGGTTAGTTCCTCCCAGAACCTCTTTTTAAGAAGGTTGCCCTGATAATTCCTGTTTCAATCCTTCTTCTGCCTTTATTTACGAATCTCCAGGACTTTCCCCATAAACCGTTTTCTAATTTGAAACTGCTGAGTTCTTAAATTAATCTTGCCTTTTTGTCCGTGACCTCAGATAAACAAATCATATATTCCTGAATGACTCAGTCACTCATCTAAAATTCTTGGATTTCTTTCTTTATTCTCTTAGAATTTTCTTGACGCCACAGATGCCTCGATATATCAAGTTAAGAGAGAGCAAGGAGTATTGAGAGCTGGTTGTTCTAAGTGCTCCATGTAGCATCCTCAAGAGATCATTATTTATTGCCTTCAATCATGGCATGAAAACCATTATCCCCAACGTTTCCCAAAATGAAATTTGGTTGTGTCATTTCCCAAAGTACTATGTCAATCCTAAATCATCAGGTTTTGTGAGTTGAAAGGTGTCAAATATAGTTTTAGGACCAATATTTTTTTTTCTACCACACTGATCAGAGTATGAGTTGCCTTATGAGTTTGTTCCTAGAGTACAATTCCCTTGTCACCTTTGCTTTCCCAGTTTTGCTGCACTTGATGATTCCTTCTATGTCACCTTAATTTCTTTAAAAAAAATCAAATAAAAAACCTTATCACTTTCAGTGTAGACTAGTTTCTCTGATTTTTCTGAACATCCCCTTTTTGCTTCATGAAAAGATGTTAATAAGTTGGCAAAGGCTGAAGGAACAAATAAACAATACTGGGAAAAATTTCTTATTACCAAAGCTTTTGAAATGTGGAATGTGCTGTTTCAGGTACCCCTGTTGTTCTTCCTTAAGTACCTTAAAGCAAAAGTTACTTGATTACTTCTCAGGGCTGACACAGAAACAACATTCTTTTTTAAAATATGAGTTATGGATGGCTTTGAGATACCTAATAAATATAAGATTATATAATTCTGTGGAACTTATTAAATATGGGACGTATACAGGGAGAAGAAAAATGAGGAAAGTCATGAAGAGAATATTTTGATAATGTTGATTTTGAAAAGGACTATAAAAACAAGAAGAAAAAGGAAATATTAAAATAGATGCCATTTTGTAATGCATTTAACAATTGATATGGTATTAAATATTCTACAGTTAATATTTTCATTATAGAAAATGGTAGATTATAAAGGTTTGGATTTATCTAACACCTCCAGCATCTTAAAAGATGCAATATTCAGGGGAATCTTGAATCAACTTAAAATTAGGAATATTTTTGAAGGTAATAATATGATTTGAGAGGTGACTTTTTAAATGTAAACCTACTGTTTAAAAAGAAATCCAATATTTTGGGAATATAATGTTTTGCCCACCAAAACAGGGAAAGTTTTGAAAATTACCTAAATAATACACGACATCACATGGATTGAATTGCAGATATTACGCTGTTAGATTGATAAATAATATTGCATTGACTGAGACAGATTTATGAAATTTGGTGGAACTTTGTACTGATGTCATGCTGGTGAATGCTATTTGCCGTTCAAATATATTTATTTATACATCCTGATTTGCAATGACAAAAACACCCAAACTTCTAATATGAAAGGGAAAAATGCTTATATGAGCTACCAGAACTAAAAATATGGCTTCAAATGACTAAACAAAAGAAAATTGCAAAGCAGAAACATATCTGAAGATTACAGATGTGCTTCAGCAAATAGCACTATCAAGTGACTTCATTTGGGAAATCATTCACTTTCCTTCCCATGCATGACAAGAGTGAGTTTTTCAACGCAAGAAATAACCATTTAAATGAAAAAACTCTTGCTCCCAACTTCTGTCTGTCAATATCTGCTTGGAATAGGAACTGTCTACTTATAAGTAGCTGTTATTGTGTATGACGTTCTCCAGGTTCTGCTTAATTAGCATCAGTTCATATAAGTCTTTATAGGTTTTTCTGAAGTACACCTGTTCATTTTTTCTTATAGTACAAAAGTATTCCTTTACATTCATATGCCACAACTCACATAGGCATTCCACAACTAATGGACATCTCCTCAGTTTCCAATTCTTTGCCAACACAAAAAGAATTGTTATAAATATTTTGGTACATAAGGGTCTTTTCCCCATTTTTATGACCTCTTTGGGATACAGAGCTTAAGGTGGTATTACTGGGTTAAAGGGTTTTCATATATTTGTAGCCCTTTGGGCAGAATTCCCAATTGCCCTCCATAATATTTGGATCAATTCACAACTTCACCAACAATGCAATAGTGTTCAAATTTTCCCATATCTTCATCATAATTTATCATTTTCCTTTTCTATTTTATTACTCAATTTGATAAGTGTAATGTGGTACAGTATTTCTTTAATGAATAGGGATTAAGAACATTTCTTTCAGATGACTATAAATAGCATTAATTTCTCCATCTAAAAAGTGTCTGTTCTTATCCTTTAACCTTTTGTCAGTTGGAGAATGACTTGTATTCTTCTAAATGTCACTCAGTTCTCTATACATTTTATAAATGAGGCAATTATCGGAGACACTTGTTCTCAAAAGTATTTCCTAGCTTTCTGATGCCCTTCCAATCTTGGATGCTTTGGTTTTGCCTGTGCATCATGATCTGAAAAGGAAGCATTTACTATGTCTGCCTTGTGAGGTTTTTATACCCTAATACTCTAAAAACTTTTGTTGAGCTCCAGTTTTTTCATCAGGAAGGTTTAGAAGTCATTTATTTCATAAAATGTCCATCTCCTACCCTGAAAGATTATGCTCAGTTTTGCTCAGTAGGTAATGCTTGTTTGCAATCGAAGCTCCTTTGTCTTATGGAACACCATATAAATGTTTGTTCTTGATGCTGCTGTTGTTCCTATAGAGGTAATAAGTATCTCCCAGTAAATTCCAACTACTTCATGACAGAGACTTTCTGTTACTGTTTTCGTCACCTCAGAACTGAGCTGAGTCTGCAGTATATAACAAATTCTTAATGTCTTCTTTTTCAACTGAATTATGCCAATCATTATGCTGAAATGTATTTTGTTTTATTTGTTGTTTTGAAATAGCAAGTGTTTATTTTCTATCTCTTACCCTTCATTTATTTTCATCCTGTCATTTAGAAATAAAGTTAAGAAGAAGTAATCATGACCAAATAAAAACAAATTTTCCCTCTCATCATGTTGAAAAAAATATATGTCTGATTCTGCATATATTGAGTTTATCACTTCTTTCAGGTGGTGGATACCATTTATTATCTCTAACACCTCCATTAACAAATATAAAGTCACATTTGACACTTCTAGGCAACAATACCCCTACCTTTCAAATATTCTTACACATTTCACTACTACCATGCTCTTAAATCCAGTGACAGTGAGTTCCTTGCTATTTCAAGAAGAACACACTCATTTCAGAGCTTTTTATCTTGCTTTTCTGCATAACTGAAACCTTTTTCTTCCTGGCATCCCTCATTTATTTCAAGTCTAAACTAAAATCCGACATTCTGTAGGAAACTTTCCCAATCCCTTTTAAGCTCTGGTGATATCTCTCTTTAGACTATTTCCTATTACTCATACAATATAGCTTGTTTGAAAATATTTGATTATTTGTCTTCTTCATAAGATTTTGAGCACCTCTTGGAGAAAGAATATTTTCTGTGAGTCTTTGTCTTAGTATATTTCCTGACATATAGTAGATGTTTCATAAATGCTATTTAAACTGAGACTCTGAAATACTTTTTGATTATCGAATTGATCGCACTTTTAATATCTTTAAAGTTATTTTTCTCTTTAAAATTAATTTATTTTTATTCTCCATCATTGACTTCCGCAGGATTTTGAGTTTTAAATCTTCTCCCTTTCCTTTCCCTCCACTGCTCCCTGAAATGGTATGCACACATATGCAAAATATGTTCCCATTAGTCATGTTGTAAAGAAGAATTAGAACGAATGGAAGGAACCACAAGAAAGAAAAAACAAAACAAAAGAAGTTGCCTTAGATCCTTGCATCGTTGAGAAGAACTATCAAAAAGTCTATCAAAAAGAGAACTCACATACTTATTTGCGTGAAAAGTGTTCTGTAATTTTGTTCATATAATAATACCTGGGTTTGTTTTAGCAGGTAGTTAACCAAGTATTTTATAATGTAAACAGTAACTTTAAATTGGATTTCTCTTTTTATTGCTTGCCTTTGAACTTTGTCAGTAAAATACAGAAATGTCTATGGTTTACATGGGATTACTTTATATCCTACAGCTTTGCTAAATTTGTGTATTATTTCAAATAGTTTTCTTAGGTGATGCTCTTGTATTCTCCCACTATACCATTGTATCATCTGCAATAGTGATAGCCTTGTTTCTTCCTTGCCTATTCTAATACCTTAAATTTCTTTTTCCTCTCTTACTGATAAAACTAACATTCCTAAAACTATATGGAATAACAATGTTGATAATGGACATGCTTGTTTCACTCCTGATTTTACTGTAAATGGTTCTAGCTTTTCCTCATTACATATAATGCTTGTTGATGGTTTTGAATAGATGCTACATATCATTTTAAGGAAGACTCCATTTTTTCCTATGCTCTCCAGTGATTTACACAGAAAAGAATATTGTATTGTGTCCAGAATTTTTTCTACATCTATTGAGATAATCATATGGTTACTGTTGGTTGTGTTGTTGATATACTCAATGATGCTGATGGTTTTCCTAAGATTAAACCAGTCCTTCATCACTGGTAGAAATCCTACATGATCATAGTTTATTATTCTCAGATAAGTTGACATTATCTTTTTTGCTAATATTTTATAGCTGTTGGGGAAAGTTCATTAAGGAAATTGGTCTATATTTTTTCATTTGGCTCTTCCTGATTTAGGCATCAGTCTCATATTTGTATCAGAAAAAGAATTTGGTAGGACTCCTACTTTTCCTATTTATAGTTGGGGAATTAATTGTAGTCTAAAAATTTGGTAGAATTCATTTGCAAGTTCATCTGGTCTGTTTTTCTTAAGTAATTCATTGATGACTTGTTCAAAATCTTTTTTTTTTTTTTTGGAAATTGGGTTATTTAAGTATGATATTTCCTCTTCAGTGACTCTGGGCAATTTATATTCTTGTAAATATTCTTCCATTTCACTAACATTGTCAGATGTATTACTGCACAGTGGGGCAAAATAGCTAGTAATTTTTATTTTAATTTCCTCTTTCTTTGAGGTGAATTTACCCTTTTCATTTTAGATAATTTATTTTAGTTAACTTATTTTTCTTCTCTTTTTTAAAATAAAATTTTAAAAAAGATTTATCTATTTCATTGCTTTTTTACATAAAACCAGCTTTAGCCTTATGTGTTATTCGAATATTTTTCTTAATTTCAATTGTATTAATCTCTCCTTTGCTTTTCAGAATTTCTAATTTTATATTTAATTAAGATTTCTAAACTGTTATTTTTCTATCTTTTTAGTTGCATACCCAATGCACTGGTCTCCTCTTTCTCTACTTATTCATGTAAACATTGACAGATATAAAATTTCCCCTAAGAACTGCTTTCACTGCATCCCATAAGTTTTGGTAGTTTTTTTCATTACTGTCATTCTCTTGAATGAAGTTATTGATTGTTCCTATGATTTTCTGTTTGACCCACTCATTATTTAGGATATTATTTCATTTCCAATTAATTTTTTTCTATCTTTTCATGGCCCTTTATTACATATAATTTTATTGCATCATGATCTGAAAAGGAAGCATTTACTGTTTCTGCCTTGTGAGGTTTTTATACCCTAATACTCTAAAAATTTTTGTTGAGCTCTAGTTTTTTCATCAGGAAGGTTTAGAAGTCATTTATTTCATAAAATGTCCATCTCCTGCCCTGAAAGATTATGCTCAGTTTTGCTCAGTAGGTAATCCTTGTTTGCAATCGAAGCTCCTTTGTCTTATGGAATAATTTTTTTTCCCCAAGCACCCTTATCTTTTAATGTAGAAGCCACAAAGTCCTGTGTAAACCTATCTATGGTTCCATGATATTTACATTTTTTTTTTTTGTAGCAGCTTGCAATATTTTTTCCTTGACTTAATAATTCTGGAATTTGGCTACAATATTCCTTGGAATTTTCAATTTGAGATCTCTTTCAGAAGGTGATTGATGGACTCTTTTGGTGACTTACTCTCTAGTACTAGAACCTCAGGACAGTTGTTCTTCATTATTTCTTGAAAATGTTGTCATAGCACTTGTTTTTAATCATGGGTCTCATTCTTTTTTATGCCCCCTGCATTTGTTTTCCTGCTCAAATGTTTTTCCACTGAGGTACTTTACATTTTCTTCTATTCTTTTTGTCTTTTGATTTTATTTGACTGATTCATGATATCTCATAGACTCATTAGCTTCCATTTAATCAGTTCTAATGTTAAACAAATTGTTTTCTTAAATTAACTTTTGTACATCCTTTTCCATTTTTCACATTTTATTTTTTAAGAATTCTTCTCTTAGTGAGTTTCTGTGCCTACTTTTCCATTTCTCCAATTCTACTTTTTTAAGGAGAGGTTTTCTTCAATGTACTTTGTTTTCCTTTTGGCTAATTATTTACTTTTTTAAAGACTTGCTAGCTACACTCAAGTTTTGGTCTTCCTTTTTCAAACTATTGACTCTCTCTCAGTCTCTGTCTCTCTCCCCCCCTTTCTCTTTCTCTCTCTCTTCTCATTTACTTTCCCCAATTTTTCCATTTACTTTCCCCAATTTTTCTTTTGCCTTTCTTACTTCAGTTTTAAAATCCTTCTTAATTCTTCCAAAAAATTTTTGGCCTTGAGACCAGTTCATATTTGCCTTTGAGATTTCAGATGTGAGTATATTGACAATGTTCTCCTCTTCTGAATTTGTGCCTCGTTATTCCCTCTCCCCACAGTAGGAACCTATGGTCATTGCCTATTTCTGCTTTTTGCTCATGTTGTTTACCTGTTTCCTGGATCACAAAACTGAGTTCTCCTCCTAAAGCACAGGGAGCACAGTTTCAGGTTTCTTGTTCTGGGATCCTCAGACCTGGTTCCTGGATTTGAGTCTTGAGGCCTCAGGGGCTGGAAATTTGGGGCTGCAGAGTTCTGACAACTTATCTTGTACTCAGTTGGGGTGAGCAATACAGAAGCACTTGGGGTAGAGGGAGGTCTGACCCCAAGGGCATGACTTTTCTGAAGCATCAGAATGTTTGACTGCTGGAGGATGCCTCCCTGTCTGGAATTTTGCTTCCAAGAGTTGTGCTGAAGCAATAGAAGTTTTGACTGCTCCTGTCTACTGGTTTCCTTGCCTGTGCCAAGGCATTCAGGGGCTCTGGGTGGTGAGGCTTGTCTGATCCACCACCAAAAATCTCAGGATCTCTTTCTTGTTTGCCAAGGTGGGCCTTGTCACTGGCTGTCTGGGATCCCTCCAATCCTATCCTACTCCCCTTCCACCATTAATCCCTTAAGTTTTCCATGTCAAAAACTGCTGCACCTCATCGTTTCTGCTGGCTTGGATATCCCAGGTATTTATCTTGGGACTATATTTTCTGGACTTTTGGAGAACAACAAAATAGAGTGAGAATGATTTACTTCTTAATCCACCATCTTGTCACTTGGAGGATGAATCCAAAATTATTTTTCCTAACAGTATAATTTTTATGATATACATTTTTCTCCTCATCCTAGTGATATATCATCCTCCATAATTTTGTTTAAATCTTCCCAGGTTTTTATGAAAATATCCCCCTCATGATTTCACATTAATATTCCACAGCATTCATGTATCTAATTTTCCAGTTATTCCCAATTAAAAACTACCTTCTTACTTTCCAGTTTCATGCAAAAATAATTGTTACTTTTAACATTTAGATTATGTTTTACTTTTTCTTTTAAAAATATTTTTAGAGTATAACAGAACTGAGCAAGTGAGAGCCGCAGACAGAGACCCAAAAATCTCTGCAGCAGCCATGCCTGAGACTTTCAGCACATAGATTAAATGTCTGTAAATCACCTACATGAACTTCTGGGAGCCAATATGGCAGAGTGATCGGTAAATTCTCTCTCCCTCTACCCTTGTTGACATTGAAAAAAACCATAAAAAACTTCCCCAGAAAAATCCTGGATAAGTAGGATCAGGAGAAGGGCAAACAGTCTCATAATACCTGAGACTTGGAAAATAGCCAAGGAAGAGTCCTCTTACTGTGGCAGAGGACAGGAGCTGTCCCAGACAGCCCCACCTCAGCAAACCAGGAAGAGATGAGCCCCAGCACGGTGGAGCCCAGGGCTGTCTTAGAGCTCCAGGGGAAACAGGAAGACCATAGAGCAGTAAGGAACATCAACTATTAAGCTTGCTTTTGCTCTAAGTCAGCTAAGGAGATCTCCCATGACCAGACCATCCCTTCCCCACACTTAACAAGCTAGCTTCTAGGCTAATCCAGGAAAAAAACAAGAGAAAGAATACAGCCAATCTTTGCTTTCTCACACCAGCCAGCTCAGCACCAGGTTCTTTAGTTTCTAGCTGAAATAACCAAAGTCACACCAAAATGAGTAAGAAGCATAGGAGGAAGGAAAAGACCATAGAGTCTTTCTATGAGGACAAGGTAAAAAACACGAATATCAAAGAGGTCAGTATTGAGAATGAACTCGCGTCTGAAATTTCAGAAGGGAGTACAAACTGGTTTCCTGCACAAAGAGCTCTCTTGGAAGAGCTGAAGAAGGAAATAGAAGAAAAAAATGGCCAATGATCTTAAAAGTATGAAAAAGAATTCACTAGAGAGAACAGCTCTTTAAAAAAGCAAAATTGAACAAATGGAAAAAGGAAGCACAAAAACTAACTCGAGAATATATTTCCTTAAAGGGAATAACTGGAAGATGGAAAAGGAAATGCAAAAGTTAACTGAAGAAAATAATTTTATAAAAATCAGAATCAGAGAAGTAGAGCTAATAAATCTATGAGACATCAAGAATCAGTCAAACACAATTTAAAGAATGAAAAGATAGATGAAAATGTAAAATATCTAACTGGAAAAACAACTGACTTGGAAAAGACATCCAAGAGAGAAAATTTAAGAGTTATTGGCCTACCCAAAAGCCATGATGACATTAAAGATTCTGTAAAATAGCTTACAAGAAATCAAGGAAATCAAATTAACCTACTTGGGTTAATCAAGTTTCCCAGGAAAACTGCCCAGAAGTGCTAGATCCAGAGGGCAAAATAGTCATCGAAAGAATACACTGTTCACCTCCCGAAAGGGATATCAAACTGAAAACACTATGGAATATTGTTGCCCAATTCCATAACTATCAAGTGAAAGAGAAAATATTATAAGCAGCCAGGAAAAAAAAACAACAACAACAATATTCAAATATTGAGGAGCTACAGTCAGGATTGCACAGAACCTTGAAGCTTCTACATTAAATGATCAGAGGAATTGTAATATGATATTCCACAAGGCAAAGGAGCTGGTACTACAACCATATGTCAAACAAAGTTCAGCATAACATTTCAGGCAAGGAGATGGTCATTCAACAAAGTAAGAGATTTCCAAAACTTCCTGACACAAAGGCCAGAATTCAATAGAAAATTCGTTCTTCAAACAGATTTCAAGAGAGGCATAAGAAGGTAAACAGGGGAAAAAACTTGTTATTCAATTTAGGTAAACAGTTTACCTCCCTATAAGGGAATATGACACTTGTTAATCTTGAGAATTGTATATCTTAATGAAACATAAAAGGAATATACATAGATACAGGGAAAGGGTATAAAGTAAACTATGCAATGATAAAAATGTGATTTAAGGGGATCAAGGGACTGTAACAGTAGATGTGAAAATGAGGAAACAGAAAATTGCAAATTGCATTACAGGAAGAAGTAAAAAATTATATTACAGTAGAGGGAAAGAGGGGAGGATGATCAGCATTGTTTGAGAGGTAATCTCTCTGATTTGGTTCAAAGAGGGAACAACAAACTTAATTAAATATATAAATCTAACTACCTCTATAGGCAATAGGAGGGAAAGGGAGAGAAACGGCGAAGTGGAAACTGAAAGGGAGAGAAGAATTGGTAAGGGTAAAGGGCAATTGAAGGGGTTGGGAGGCAAAAAGAAGTAAGGGAAGATGGAGGGAGATGGTGGTCATAAATTAAAACTCTATTCTGGAGGGGAATGGAGAAGTAAGAATTAAAATTACAAATGGTGGGAAAGAGGATGGAGGAAAAGACAGATAACAATCATAGTTGTGGATGTGAATGGGATGAATTCTCCCATAAGTCAGAGATGGTTAACAGAATTGATTAAAAGCCATAATCGAACAATATATTATTTAGAAGCAAGACATTTGAAATGGAGGGGTACACACTGAGTAAAGGCAAAAGGTTAGCAGAATATATTGTGCTTCAGTTGATGTAAGAAGAGCAAGGGTAGCAATCCGAATCTCAGAGAAATCAAACACAGAAATAGATCTAATCAAAAGAGATAAGGAAGGAAGCAATATCCTGCTAAAAGGCACCATAGGAAATGAAGCAATATCATTACTAAATATGTATGCTCCAAGTGGCATAGCATCCAAATTCTTAGAGGAGTAGTTCAAGGAGATACAGGAAGAAATAGACAGCAAAAGTATACTAGTGGGGGACCTCAACTTCCCTCTCTCTGAACTTGATTAATCTAACCTTAAGATAACCAAGAAAGAAGTTAAGGAGGTAAATAAAACTCTATATAAGGTAACTGGTTGTCTGAATTTTCACTGGTTGCTATTTAAAAGGAAAAATGTATGCTGTATTCTGAATTTTGTGGTTTCCAGAAAATGAAAGAAAATCATTTTAAATAATGCTTATTTGCTGATGATTTAAATTGAAGTTCAAGAATCAAATGCTTCACTTTGGTTGAAAATGAAAAAAAAATATGATATTAACTATGATAATAGTCCAATTTCAACACAATTGGCCTGAATTCAAACCTACCAACAAAATCAGTCACTGGCAGCTCCACTGACCATACCCAGTTCTGGACCATAAGTCCAGGCTGCGATGAAGAGGGATATTTGAGGCAAAAAAAGAGCAGGGACCCTGGTTGTTGTTGCAAGACAGAGAGAGATCTAGCCCAGGCAGATGCAAGGGAATAAGGACCTTACTTGGGTTAAGAACCAAAGGACAAACAAGGAGAGCAGTCACCATACATTTCTATGAATCATACCATGTTGGAAGTACTGAAAATTTACAAACCTCTAAAATTAACTTTGAAAATAGAAGTACAAAAAAAAATCCCAAAGGTTACAACAATGCCCTTCCCCTTGCAGGTGAGCAGAGCTAACTTAACCATAAAGTTAAAAGACAAAAAATAGGCTGAAAAAATGAGTAAACAACAATCAAGACAAAAACTAAGAGTAAGAATAGCATACGAAATCATCTAATAGTAAAGCCTCAAAATATGTAAATTGAGTACAAGCTCAACAAGATTTTTTTGAAGCTGTAAGGAAAGATTAAAAATGTAAATATCAAACAAGACTGATAGAGGAATAATTGGGAAAAGAAATGAGAGATGCAAAAGAATGTTTTGAAAAAGACAATTAACACTTTGGCAAAAGAAATGCAAAATACTGAAGAAAATCAACTTAACAATAGAATTGGTCAAATGGTAAAAGAGTTTAAAACAACACTGAAAAATAATTGTTGAAACTTCAAAATAGACAGTTGGAAACTCATGACTTATAGAGACATCAAGAAAAAAATAAAACATGTCAAAAGAATTTTTAAAAATGAGGTAAATGTGATATATCTCATTGGAAAAGCAATTGGTTAAGGGAATGGGTCAAGGAGAGAGAATTTAGGACATATAGGACTGCTTGAAAAGCATGATTAAAAAAGATAATAAAAATTGTTTTCAAGAAATCATCTAGGAAACCTTCCCTGATATCCCAGAATGAGAGGGTGAAATAAAAAGGAAAAGAATCCATCCCTCACCTTCTGAAATAGATCCCAAAAAGAAAATTTTCAGGAATATTATACTCAATTTCCAGGGATCCTAGGTAAAAAAAGAAAATACTGGAAGGAGTCAAAGTGAAACAATTTGAATATTGGAGTATCATTCAGGACCACATAAGATTTAATAGCTAACATATTTTTGGCTTGAAAGACTTGCAATACAATATTTTCGAAGAAAAGAGAGCTGGTATTGAAACCGAGAATAACTTATGCTGTATAATTCAGCATAATGCTTAAAGATAAAATGAATATTTAATAAAAATAGAATACTTTCAAGTATACTTGAAAAAAAGGATGAAGAGGTGAATAGAAATTTCTAATATGAGACTTAGAAGATACAAAAAAAGAACTTTGAATGAGAAATTGTATGGGACTCAATAAGGAAAAACAGTTTCCATCCCTATATAGAAAAATGATACATGTTGTAACTCCTAAAGATTTTAATCATTTTTTAGTTCAATTAGAAGCAGTTAACCTAGTCAGAGAGAAGAAGTATGGGTTGATTATGTTGGGATGATGCAAAAACACATAGTGTCAAGAAAAAGAGATTTACTGGTGGAAATGTAATGGAAAAGAAATAATGAGGAAATTAGCTCAAATGAAAGAGTTATGCAAGGAAGAGCTTTTATATCAAAGTGAAAATGTTAGAGAAGACAACAATTTGAAATGCTTTCTCCTCTAAACTGATTTAAAGAAAGGAATATACACAAATATAACCAACCCTCAAATGGTTCAGATATTTTTTTGTGTTCCAGAAATCAAGATGACAGAGTGATCAATAATTCCTCCCTCCCCTTGTTGACCATGATGAGTCCAGAGTATGTCTCCCTGGAAAAAGCCCTGGGACAGTGGGAGCAGCAAAAGGGGTAAACAGTCTCTTAGTTCGTGAGGCTAGGAAGACCCCTAGGGAGGGTCCCTCTTGCTGAGGCTGAGGGCAGACCAGTGTGGGACCAGAACTGTCCCAGACAGCCCCACCACAGCAAAGTGGGAGAAGATCCTGAGCTCCAGGGAGGTGAAGGTAGTAACTAACAACACCAGGACCTAGGTGTGCCTCAGCACCCCAGAGGAATGAGGAACACATTAGCATAGAAGGGATCACCAACCATTGACCTTTCCTATGCTCTAGTTCAGTAGGGGAGACATCCTGTGTCCAGAATGTCCCTCTGCAACACTTAACGAGTTAACTCCAAAGTAACTGTGGGGAAAACCAAAAAGACTTCACCTGTCTTCTGCTTTTCAACACCAGCTAGCTCGGCACCAAGCAAGCTGCAGAATTTTAGCTTATAGCTTAAAGAACCAGAGGCTACAACACACAAAGTCTCAAGTTTAAGGCATAAGAACTCTGGGACAGAGCTCCCTGTGCCCCAGATGCAGAGATCTATTTTAAAAGTCAGGAAAAGGATGAATATCATGAGTGAGAAGCAAAGCAGAAAAGAACAGAGAATTTTTCTTTGGGGGCAAAGACCAAAGTATACATACTAAAAAGGTCAGCATTGAGACTGTACTGAAACTTCAGATGGGAATATGAACTGGTCTGAATCACAAAGAGCCTTCTAGGAAGAGCTGAGGAAGGATTTTAGAGGACAAAATAAAAGAAAAACTGACTAATGACTTTGAAAATATGAAAAGAGATGCAGAAGAATTTAAAAGGACAATTGGACAATGGAAAGGGAAGTACAAAATCTAACTGGAGAAAATGACTCCTGAAAAGGAGCAATTGGACAGATGGAAAAGATGATGCAAAGGTTACCTGAAGAAAACAATTCAACAAAAATTAGAATCGGGCAGGAAGAAGCTCGTGAATCTTTGAGGCATCAAGAATCAGCTAAATAGAATCTAAAGAATGAAAAGACAAAAGAAAATGTAAAAGATCTAATTGGAAAAACAGCTGAACTGGAAAATAGATGCATGAGAGAAAAATCTAAGAATTATTGGTTTACAAGAAAGCCATGATGAAAAAAAGAGCCTGGAAAGTATCTTCCAAGAAATCATCAAGGAAAACTGCCCAGAAGTTCTAGATACAGAGGGCAAAATAGTCATCTAAGGAATCCAAAACTCATCTACTGAATGTAATCCAAAACTACAAACACTAAGGAATATCGTTGCCAAATTCAATAGCTATAATATAATAATATAATATAATATAATATAATATAATATAATATAATATAATATAATATAATATAATATAATATAATATAATATGATATGATATGATATGATATGATATGATATAATATAATATAATATAATATAATATAATATAATATAATATAATATAATATAATATAATATAATATAATATAATATAATATAATATGATATAATATGATATAATATGATATAATATGATATAATATAATATAATATAATAATAATATAATATAATATAATATAATATAATATAATATAATATAATATAATATAATATAATATAATATAATATAATATAATAATAATATAATATAATGCAGGCAGCCAGAAAAAAATAATTCAAATATAGTGGAGCTACAGTAAGGATCACACAGGACTTCTACATTCCAGCTTCTATATTAAATATAGAATATATTAAATGACTGAAGGAATATGATATTCCAAAAGGCAAAGGAGCTAGGACTACAACCAAGGATCAATTACCCAGCAAAGTTCAGCATAACATTTCAGGAAAGGAGATGAATATTCGATGAAAAGGGGGATTTCCTGACCTTCCTGATGAAAAGTCTAGAAATCAATAGAAAATTCGATCTTTAAGCACAGGTCTGGAGAGGCATAAAAAGGTAAACTGAAGAAAAAAACTTGTTAATCAATATGGACAAACTGTTTACATTCTATGAGGGAAGATGATACTTCTTAATCCTGAGAATGGTATATTTATTATGCTACATAAAAGGAATATACACAGATAGAGGAAGTGGGTATGAATTAAATGATGTGATGATAAATGCGATTTAAGGGTATGAAGGGATTGTAATGGGAGATATGAAAAGGAAGTGCCAGAAAAAAAATTACATGATAGGAAGAGGCACAAAACCATATTACTCTAGAGGGAAAGAAGGGAGGCAGATGAGCATTGTTTGAGATTTATTCTCATCTAATCTGTTTCAAAGAGGGAACAACAAACTAAGTTAAATATAGAAATCTGACTAGCTTTATGGGAGTAGCAGGGGAAAGGGGAAAGAAAAGGGATAGGGGATGAAAGGAGGGAATAAATAGTAAGGGAAAAGGGGATTAAAATGGAGGCGGCTGAAAAAAGGGAGGGAAGACTGAGGGAAGCAGTTTTCAAAAATTAAAACTCTATTGTCAATTGTATGGCAGTGATTGTTAAACATTAAAAAAAATAAAAAAAAATAAAAAAACTATTGTGAAGAGGAAGGGATTAGGGAGAAATAAAAGCATAAAGAAGGGGAAAAGGGATGGAGAGAAAGACACAGATAGTAATCATAACTGTAAATGTGAATGGAATAAACTCTCCCATCAAACCGAGATGGATAGCAGAATGGATTAAAAACAATAATCCAACAGTATGTTGCTTATAAGAAACACATTTGAAATGGGGGCATCCACATAGGAAAAAGGTAACAGATTGGACCAGAATATTTTGTACTTTAGCTGATGTAAAAAGAACATGAGTAGCAATTCTGATGTCAGACAAACCAAAAGAAAAAAAAAAACAGATCTAATCAAAAGTGATAAAGAAGGAAACTATGTCCTGCCGAAAGGCACCATAGACAATGAAGCAATTTCATTACTAAGCTTATATGCTCCAAGTGGTGTAGCATCCAAATTCTTAGAGAAGTTAAGGGAGTTACAGGAAGAAATAGTCAGTAAAACTATACTAGTGGGGAACCTCAAACTCCCCCTCTCTGAACTTGATAAATCTAACCTCAAAATAACTAAGAAAGAAGTTAAGGAGATTAATAAAACTCTGAATAACGTAGATATGATAGATCTCTGGAGAAAACTGAATGGAGGTATAAAGAAATATTCCTCTTTCTCTGCAGTACATGGCACATATACAAAAATTGACCATGTACTAGGGCATAAAATCCTCACAATGTAGTGCAGAAAGGGAGAGAGAGTCAATGCATCCTTCTCAGATCATGACGCAACAAAAATTATATATAATAAAAGGCCATGAAAAGATAAACCCAAAATTAATTGGAAACTAAATAATCTAATCCTAAAAAAATGAGTGGGTTAAACAACAAATCATAGAAACAATCAACAACTTCATTCAAGAGAATGACAATAATAATACAACCTACCAAATCTTATGGGATACTGTAAAAACATTTCTCAGGGAAAGATTTATATATTTGCATGCCTATATGAATAAAATAGAGAAAGAAGAGATCAATTAATTGGGCATGGAGTTGAAAAAGCTAGAAAAAAACAAATAGAAAATCTCCAATACTGAATTAGACATACTGAAAACCAAAAGAGAGATTAATAAAATTGAAATTAAGAAAACTATTGAAGTAATAAATAAATCTTAGATTTAGTTTTATGATAAATAACAATAAAATTGATCATATCTGATCAATTTGATTAAAAAAAGTAAGAAGAAAACCAAATTACCAATATCAAAAATGAAAAGGGTAAACTCACCATTGATGAAGAGAAAAGTAAAACGATAATTAGAAACCACATTGACCAATTGAATGCCCATAAATTCCACAATCTAAAAGAGATGTTTGATTATTTAAAATATATATATATAGATATATATAGATATATAGATATCTATATATCTATATATCTATATATATCTATATATAGATATATATAGAGAGAGAGAGAGATATAGATATATAGATATATATAAATTGCTCAGGTTAACAGGGGAGGAAGTTGAGTACTTAAAATAACCCAATCTCAGAAAACAAAATTGAGCAAGCCATCAATGAACTCCATAGGAAAAAAATCTCCAGGGTCAGATTTATTTACAAGTGAATTCTATCAAACATTTAAATAACAGTTAATGCCAATACTGTATAGACTATTTGGGAAAACTGAAAAAGATAGAGTCGTACCAAATTCTTTTTATGACACAAATACAGTTTTGATATATAATCCAAGAAGAGTCAAAACAGAGAAAGAAAATGATAGACCAATTTCTCTAAAGAGTACAGATGCAAAAATTTTAAATAACATACTAGAAAAAATGACACAGCAAATTATCACGAGCATAATTCATTTTGATATGGTAGGATTTCCACCAGGAATGAAGGACTTGTTCAATATTAGAAAGACTATTAGCATTATTGATCATATCAACAACAAAATTAAGAGAAACCACATGATTGCCTCAATAGGTGCAGAAAAAGTTTTTGACAAAATACAACACCCATTCCTATTGAAAACTTTGGATACCAAAGGAATAAATGGAACTTTCCATAAGATAATAAAGAGTATTTACCTAAAAATATCAGCAAGCATTGCATGCAATGAGACAAGATAGATACATTTCCAATAAGATCAGGGGTGAAACAAGGATGTCCATTATTACCACTGTTATTCCATATGGTATTAGATATGCTAGCTGTAGCAATAAGAGAAGAAAAAGACACTGAAGAAATTAGAATAGGCAAAGAAGAAACTAAGTTGTCAGTCTTTGCAGATGATATAATTATATATTTAGAGAATCCTAGAGAATCAAGTAAAAAACTACTTGAAATAAGAAACAACTTTGACAAAGTTGCAGATTACAAAATAAAACCACATAAATCAACTATATTTCTATATATTACTAACAAAACCCAACAGCAGGAGATAGAATAAGAAATCCCATTGAAAGCAACGGAAGACACAATAAAATACGTAGGAGTCTATCTGTGAAAACAAACCTAGTGACAATATGAACACATTTACAAAGTACTATTTGCACAGATAAAGTCAGAGCTAAGTAAGTGGAAAAACATCAGTTGCTCATGGGTCAGCCGAGCTAATATAACAAAAATGACAATTCTACCTAAATAAGTTTACTTTTTCAGTGCCATCCTGAACAAACTACTATATAGCTCTTTTCTAGAGTTAGAAAAATAATATGGAAATTCATCTGGAAGAGTAATATGTCCAGAATATCAAGGGAACTAATGAAAATAAATGCTAGGGAAGGTGGCCTAAACCTACTGGATCTCAAATTGCATTATAAAGCATGTCATCAAAACCACTTATTACTGGCTAAGAAACAGAAGGGTAGACCACTGGAATAGGTTAGGTTCTCAAGACACAGCAGTTAATGAACATAGCAGTCTACTGTTTCATAAACCCAAGGACCCCAGCTTCTGGGATAAGAGCTCACTGTTTGACAAAAATTGATCTGAAAACTAGATAACATTGTGACAGAAACTCGGCATAGACCAATGCCTGTCACAGTACACAAGAATAAAGTCCAAATGGATACATGATCTTGGTATAAAGACTGATACTATAAACAAATTAGGGGAGCAACGAATAGTGTATTTGTCTGATATAATGAGAATGGAGAAATTTATGACCTAACAAGAGATAGAGAACATTATGAAGTGCAAAATGGATAATTTTGACTACATTAAACTGAAAAGTTTTTGCGCAAACAAATCCAGTGCAACCAAGGCTATGAGGGAAGGAGAAAACTGGAAAAGAATTTTTGCAAGTAGTGTCTCTGATAAAGCCCTCATTTCTAAAATATATAGATAACTGAGTCAAATATACAAGAATAGAAGTCATTCTTCTATGGATATATGGTCAAAGGATATGAACAGGCAGCTTTCAGAGGAAGAAATTAAAACTATCTATATTCATATGAAAAAATTATTTGAGTTACTACTGATTAGAGAGATGAAAATCAAAACGACTCTGTAGTACCATATCACACCTATCAGATTGGCTAACATGACAAAATAGGATGACGGTAAATGGTGGAGAAAATGAGGGAAAGTTGCAACACTAACTCATTGTTGTTTGGAACTTTGCCCAAAGGGCCACAAAAATGTGAATACCATTTTACCTAGCAATATCACTTCAGGGACTCTGCCAAAGAGATCATTGAAATGGGAAAGTGTCCTATAAGTACATATATATTTATAACAGCTCTCTTTGTGATGAACAAAAACTGGAAATCAAGGGGATGCCCATAAAATGGGGAACGACTAAGCAAGTTGTGGTATATTGATGTAATGGCATACTATTTTGCTATGAGACACAACGAACAGGAAGACTTCAGAGAAGCCTGGAAAGACTTATATGAACTGAAGTTTAGTGAAAGGAACAGAACCAGGAGAATTTTGTACACAGCAACAAGCACAGCGTGCGAGAATTTTTTTCTGATAGCCTTAGTACTTCATTGAAATGCATGAACTTCAAAAAAAAATGCTGATGAACTCTTGAGACAAAATGCCCTCCACACCCAGAGACAGAACCATGGAATTAGATTGTACATAAAAACAGACCATTTTGTTTTATTTTGTTCTGTTCTATGGTTTGTCCCATTCATTTTAATTCTCCTAGGCATCATGCATTTAATAGGAATGTACGTGTAGAATCTACATAAGATTGTATGTCATCTGAGGGATGTGGTGAGGAGGGAGGGGGGAATGAGGGTGAGGGGGTGGAAAAATATCTAAGATACATGTAAGTGATTGTTGAACACTGCAAACAAATAAAATAATTCAATAAAAAAAGAAAATGTTTCAAAAGTTAAAAATACAAATGTTGATTTACTGAACCTATGGAATATAGGGAGATTTTTTTTTCTGTGACCATAAAAATTGTGATATTTTTTGCTTGAGATTGCTAAAAATAAATGTTTTGTATATGATTCTTTCTATTAAAACATTGATTCTAATAATATATAATTTTCTAATACAGTAACAATGAAATAACTTATAGGAAGAACATAAAATAAAATCCATAATATGCAAAACATTTTTCTTCTAAGTAGTTCCTTAGAATTCTGTGTCATTCTACATTAATGTCTCAATAAAAAACATTGATTTTAGGTAATAATCACTTTCCAAAATCAATTAAATTTATAATACCAAAAATATTACCAAGAAAATAAAAATATTAAAAGGAAAACATTTTTTAAATTCAATCTTAACTTCCACTGTATCAGATGACTATGTGGATGTGTTGTGCTACTGTGTATTATACTGATGTAAATCTCTCTTACTTGGCAACCCTTTGAAAACCAAGTAGAGGTTGACAGCTTTAGGCACTATTGTCCAAAGGCCTCAAGGCTGAACAAGTCTGGACATCACCTTTGACATTTGTCCTGCATGACTGGTGGATGTTGTTTATGATTGTGAAGGATGAACCAGCTTAAAGTAATCCATCAGTGATGTCTGATTTTGTAACACCAATAAAATACTCATAGAAGCCACTATGAATATGCATGCATATTTACAGAGCAAATTCAGAAGATATAATAAACTCTCTTCTTCAAAAGTAAAACCAAGATATTTATTAGTGACATCATTAGAATACCAGCAGGTAATATTTAACAGGGTACTTATCACTAGTGCAGTGAGTGCCAACATCTTAGACCTTCTTTCTATCAGGCTCCCCACAAAAAATTCCCTAGACAGATTCTTCCCTCTGCCCACCCACAGCTTGCTTCTATCTCTCTGCTCTGTCTGCTCACCCTCTCTGCTTGTGCTCTCTCTCCCTCCCTTTCTCCCCCTCCTTCTCTTCCTCTTCCTCCTCCTACTTCTCCTCCTCCTCTTCCTCCTCTTTTTCACCTTCCTCCTCCTTCTCTTACTCCTTGAGTAGGTTCCTCCCAGTCTGAGCTCCATGTGACCCAGGCTCCATGTGATCACAGGCTCCATCAAAATAATGTTAAAATGTATAAATTATTTAGACTTCAAAGGTGGTAGCATAAGAAAAATAGGGGGAAAATGGAAAAAATTCATTCATCAGGTTCATTAATAATGGAAGATAATAACTGAAGTTTTTGTACTGCGACATTAATGTAAAATGACACAGAATTCTAGGGAACATCTTCCATTAATAATGGAAGAATTTATTCCCAAATGATAGGGATGATTAAGAAAAGTAGAACTAAAAAATTTTAATTGTATAAGAGTAAAAAGAAAAAAAAGTTTTTACACAAACAGAAGCAATGCAGGCAAAACTGGAAGGAAGGTAGGAAAGTGGGAGGGCAGGTTTATCTGATAAAGGCTTTATTTCTCAACTACATAAGAAACTAAGGCAAAACTATAAAAATAAGAGCTATTCCCCAGTTGCTAAATGACCAAAGGACAGGAAACGGCAGTTATCAGAAGAAGAAATCAAGGCTATCAATAATCACACGCAAAAATTCTCTACATCTCTAGTTATTAAAGAAATGCATATACCTCACACATAGTAGAATGGTTAACATGACAGAAAAGGAAAATGACAAATTCTGGACGGGATGTGGAAAATTATCTACACTAATTCATTATTGATTGAGTTTTAAACTGGTCCAACCATTTTGGACAACCATTTGGTATTATACCTGAAGTACTATAAACATGTGCTTGCTCTTAGCCCCAGGATTACCACTAGTAGGTCTATATTCCAAAGATACCAAAGGAAAAAATAAAGACTTGTATGGATAATAAGAAAATTAGTGTAAGCTTTTTTGTTGTGTCAATAAATAGCATAAAAAGGAGGGGTGGTCATCAAATGGAGAATGGCTAAACAAGTGATAGCATGTGATTGTGAAATAAAACTATTTTGCTATAAGAAATGACAAGGGGGACGGTTTCAGAAAAAAAAAAAAACAACCTGTCAAAACATGTGAACTAATTCAAAATGAAGTGAATAAAACCAGGAGATCATTGAGTGTTCTAATACAATATTGTGACAATGACCAACGATGAAAAACTTATATAATCTTAACAAGAAAATAACTCAATGCAATTCCAAAGGAAACATAAAAAACGCTATCCACCTCCAGAGAGAGAACTGAAGTATTTCTGATTGGAGACTGAAGCATTATTTTTACTTTATTTTTCCTGCTTTTGAGGGGACATAACTATTATAGAAATATATATTTGTGTGACTTCACATGTATACTAGGTATCATAATGCCTATCTTCTGATGAGTATGTGGAATGCTGGAGAAATAGAGAGAGAATATGGAATTCAAAACTTAAAGTTCTAAATGTTAAAGGTAATTATTTAAAAATAAAGACATTTGGTGTCTGTATCTTTTTCATTTGTCTATTAATTTTTTTCTTCTCTTTTTTTGTTGAATGATAGCATCAGAAACCCTGCTGCAGAAAGTAAAAGAAACTGAATGTAAAAGAAATGGAGTCTCAGCTTTTATATAGTTTTCTCAAGGAGTTATTCCTCCAAAAAAGGGAAGAGATTTATATAACCTACTGAGATAGATGAATCAAGAGAACTCTTTTAAAGACAGGAAAGACATAGGAGCACTTGAAGGCAGCAGGACATCTTTCAATAGAGAGGCAGAGACATAAAATCAGTGGGAAAGTAGAGAGCGATGTGACATAGTGGATAGAAGGCATGAAGTCAGGAAAACCCATCTTCCTAAATTCAGACCTAAACTCAGACACTTACTAACTGTGTAACCCTTGGCAAATTGCTAACCCCTTTAATCTGAGTTTCCTCAACTGCAAAATGAGTGGGAGAAGGACATCATAAACCACTCCAGTATCTTTACAAAGAAAACCTCAAATGTGGTCATGAAAAGTTGAACATGATTGAAACAACTGAACAACAAAGGGATAGCAACGGGCCAGTCTTATGGAGAAGATATTATGGAATAAAATCACTCGTACTTGTAAAGTGGTTTTCATTAAGAAGAATGATAGCTCCTTTGGAGATAGTGGCAGATGACATCTTATTGATGTGAGATCAGGAATAAGGTGGAAGGGGAAGATCTCAGGGAATTGTCTCCATTTTCTTCAATGAAACATGAGAGATTTTCATCTGACAGTTTATGGAAAGTGGAACTATGAAAGTTTTGAAGATGTATTAAAAAGCTGGGGTGAAATGATGAATACATTAAGGGAGTATAACTGGATTGTCTTTTTGGAGTGAGGCTCCAGTAGGAATTGTGCAACATAAATTAATATTGACTTCAGAACAGTTTTATGATATTCTCCATTTCACTTTGTAGCAAAAATTTAGAAGGATATAAAGTAGTGTGGTCTTGTCAGGGCAAGAGGTATTAAAAAATTAGGTTTGGTCTTGAGACCACCCAAAAGTCTCTTTTAAGAGATGCTATTGCTCATAGAATCTATGCATAAAAACCGTTGCTATAAGATTAGGTCTAATAATATTGAGGCTATCATAATAGACTCCTCTGAAGAGTGACAGTCATCTTAGAGTATCTACACATGGAAGAGTATGAGTAACAAAACTTTTGAAGTTAGAGCAACTGTTGCCTCCAAATGATCTTTCAAATATTTTCCCCCACAATTGTGTACCCCCTAAAATCCCAGTGCCCTCATCAGAATCCTGTGCTCCAAACCAAAGGGAGAGAACTCTACCTTCTTTTTCCTTATTTGAATTTTCAAAACATGGTAACTTGTCTACCCTACTTTATCTACTATAACATCTCTGGATGTAGCCAAATGGGACACCTTTAATGAGGGTCACCCTCTTTATTCAATCAACTCTATTGCCTCCAGAATGAAAAACGAAGTCGTCTATTTACCTTTAAAACTCTTCATAACAACTTCCTATATTTTAGACACTTTACTCATTTCCATGCACTTTACAATCGAGTGAAATTGTCCTCCGCTTTTACTCACTTAAGTCACCCCATTTTCAAAATAACTCTTCACTGATTCACCTCATGTCTGGAATTCTCTCACTCCTAATTTCCATCTCATGTATTCCTTGACTTCCTTCAAGCCTCAATTCAAATATCACCTTTTTTTTCAAGAACCATTTTTTCCTTATCCCTCTTAATGTTAGCACCTGCTGTCTGAGATTACCTCTAATTCATGACATCTATCTGTTTATCTATCAATCTATGTATTTCTCTGTCTACCTGTCTGTCATCTCTCTCTGTCTCTCTCGTTATCTTCATTTTAGGAGCTTGATAAGAACTAGAATACTGTTTTCCTTGAGATGCAGAATTCTCAGGCAATAAAACACCTTCCATTAAAGCAAGTTGGTCATTTCTCTGCAGGTCATTTCTCTCTAGGCTTAGAGCTTTATCTGGAGCATCGAGAGATTGTGATTTGACTACAAACACACATATCAGAGGTAAAATTTGAAAAAAAGATTTTAAACTATACCAGTATTATTCTTCTTTTCTAACTTCGAAAATGAGACTTGGTAACTTCAGAAAAGGTAAGAAATTTTTCCAAGGTCATGGAGCCTGTTATGGAAGACCTATATCTAAATTCTCTCTCTGACTCTCTATGTGGGACCCTATCCAATCAATTAGTCTAGGAAGAAACATTTATTAAATGACTACTAAGTGCCTGGCACTGTGCTGACCATTAAAATCTAGACCACACTATCTTGTAAGTTGAATAAAGAATAACTACCTACCTATTTTATTTCTTTTATTTTTACCTATTTGTAAAATGAATTGTAAAAGTGACTTTTCGTATAGGTAATCATTTTGTCAACTTTATATCGTATCATGAAACTAGATATTTAGAAATTTTAATGAGTAAGATACTGAATATATGTATATATTGCATGATATCTTTGAAAGGAGAAAATACTCACCTTAATTATTGACAACCACTTTTAATAAAGATCAGCCCTTCTGACTCCCAGAAGCAAAGTATATGAGTTGTAGGATACCTCAGAAACTTTATAGTTTATATCATGCCTGATCGGTGATCTGTATAACATTGTTGACAAGTCATCATCAAACCTTTCATTGCAAATGTCCAATGTGGGAAAACCCACTAACTCGCAATCTCCATTATCCCCTTGAAAAACTTATTAGGAGATTCAACCTCGACAATATTTTTCTCTCTTAAGTCTAAATGTATCTCTTTGTAGCTTTTATCCATTTCTCCTAGTTCTATACCTTGTTCTATCAAGCAGAACACATTGAACCCTTCTCCACAGGAGGGATTTTTTAATTCTTGCAAATATTTGAGGAAAGTTATTGTGTCCTATTTTCTTTAACCTGTCCTCCTATCATGAACTACAGGCTTTTAACCAGCCTGATTTTCTTCCTCTAGAGAGATTCAAAGTTTGTCCAAGTCCTTGAGAGAATATCCACTCAATTACAATCCCCCTTAATAATTAAAATTCATTCTGGATATTGTCAGAAATTGAAGTTAATCTCATTGACCTGTGGTTAACAGACCTCATTCCCTTATGCTTTACTTTGTTTTGTCTGCCTGTTTGCCTCTGTTTCTTTGTTTAAAGAAGCACAACTCGATACTAAGTGGGACAAAAGTTAGTGCTGAATTTGAAGTCAAGAAGACCTGAGTTGAAATTCTGAATCAGATATTTATTCACTATAGGATCTTGGTAAATTCATTTAACTTGCATGAGTCTCAGTTTCTAAATTGATAAAATGAAAAGTATCTGTTCCTTTGTTTGTTATACAGAGTCAACGAGGGAACATATTTAAGTTTTTTCCCCAAATCTTTAAAGCTCCATAAATATTAGATGTTATTTTCCTTCTCATTTCCCCCATTATCCAGGATCTTTCAAAAATCGCTAATGATAGCTCTACAATTATATTTTCCAGTTCTTCTAGGGCACTAAACTGCAGTTCATCTGAGCCTGACTGTTTGATATTGTCAGGAACAGCAAAATACTCTCTGATTTCTTTGTTTATTCCAGGTGTCAACTGCTTCTTAGCTATTTTTGTTCTTTTATTCCAGTTTTCAGATTATTCTACTCAGAAGAGAAAAAAGAAAATAAAATAGCTGAGCTACAGCTCAGACATTCTCAGGAATTGTTATCATTCTTATATCAACTCCAATTTTGCTTGGGAATTTATATGGAATTTTTTTGAAACATTTTTCCATTTTTGCATTTCATAATACTTTGTGGTTTTTATTAAAATAAAGATCACTTGAGAATAAGGAAGGATGAAAAGGAAAAGGAAAAAAGAAGGAAAGGAAGGATGGAAGTGGGGGGGAGAGAAAGGACAACAAAGGAATGAAGAAGCTAGGATGGAAGAGAAGCAAGATTTATTAAACCTTTTTTTGTTGGTATTGTTCAATCACCTCAGTCACATGTGACTCTTTGTGACCACATTTGAGGTTTTCTTGCTAAAGATACTGGAGTGGTTTGCTGTTTTCTTCTCCAGCTTGATTTACACATAGGGAACTCAGGTAAACAGGGTTAAGTGACTCACCCAGAGTCGTGCAGCTGGTAAGTGCCCAAGGTCAGTTTTGAACTCACTAAGAAGAATCTTCCTGATTTTAAGTCAGTACTCTACACATTGTGCTAATAACTTTGTGGCAATCCCAATACGAAGTGCCTTGTTAATATTATTTCATTTAATTCTCGCAAGTACACTAAAAGATAAGTTCATTATTTCCAATTTTTAATTTAGGAAACTGAGACAGACAGATAAATTGACTTTACCCATTGTCATACAATTAGTAAATGTTTAAGGTTGGATTTCTTCTCTCATATTCCTGACTTTAGGCACAGTGCTCTATAAACTGTACCATCAAACTGTTCAGTGTAATAAACACTTAACATTAAGTGCTTTTAAAAAAATGTTGCTATTGTTGTTGTTGTCTATTTTTGGTTTGGTTTGATTTTTGTTTTTGTTTCTTTTTTCAGATTAAGGAAAGGACAAAAGGACTTCAGATAGTCATTTACATAGTTCTATGTAGAAATATTTTTTCTTTCTTCAGATTAAACAAAAATCTCCATCCCTTTAGCTTTCTTATAATCCCTTTCATCTTACCTCAAAAAAAAAAAAAGATTCTTACACTGTAATATAGATAATTTTCTTTATTTATGATACATATTTTTAAATTCCTCCTTCATTTTAGTCGGATTGATTTTTTTTTGTTTTTGTTTTTACATACTTTTTAAAGTTCAAGAATAATTGCATCTTTATTTTTCAGTTGTACCATATGGGGATGTCTAGATAAATTAACCTGTCATATCTTTAAATATCCTTTTACATCCTTCTGTGTCTATCAATTAGCTATATTCACTTAAAATGTCCTCTTGCATTTTATAGGCTTGGTTGAACTAATTTTTAACTCCGTGATAAAAGAGATTTAGCTTCAATTTGCATTTTACTCAAGTTTGTCTTTGATGTTCCCCTTATTAACTTATATTTTAAAACTTATTATTGAAGTCTTTCCATTTGAAATGTGACAAATTTATAAGAACTTTTCTTCTAATGGTGCCCTCACTTTTGTGTTTCAGCCATTCCATAGCTCACCGTTAAAGTTTCATTTTAGTCTTTAAATACTTATTTTTTTTTTCCTGGAAGTGGTCTAAATTCTACCTCCCCTGAAGAACAAATTACAGTAAAGACTACAATACAGATATAATTTAGGAGGTATCCTCTTAATAAGGTAAATAGATGTATATAAACAAAAAATTCACACCAATTTTTCCTTCTCTTTTCAATAATGACTACCCCTCCATTGTACACATCATAAAAGTAGACAGTATAAATGTGAACTCTTATATTCACTTCTGGTGCCTGATTTTTTCGGGCATATGGTATCATACAAAAAGAATTCACTACATCTATGAAACTGTCGTACTAAACACATCTAAACTCCTTTGGTTCACACATATTTAAACATCTTCATTTCATTTTCATAGGCAACATTTGTCGTGAAGATACGGCTAGGTTTTGAGAAGGGAAGATGAAAACTTGGAGTGGGAAGATGACTGTTAAAACCCTAAGACATTCTTTTATTGCCTGACAAGCTATAGAGACTTAACAGTATTAGGCAAGACTTTTTCTCAACCATCAGCAGCGTTCCAAGTATTCTAAATAAAAGTTCTGGATCAGAAAAGCCACGATGGCTGAGTACAAAGATACACATATGCTAGCTCCTAACCCACAGCCCATAAAATATCTGTAAAGAAAAACTCCCAACAAATTCTGGAGCAGCAGAAGCCACAGAACAACAGAGCAGATGAGATTTCTGTTCCTGAAAAACTAATATGAAAGGTCCATCATGCAGCAGACCCGGAGCAGAGCCCAGCCTTGCTTTGGCATCGCGGCAGTGAGAGAAGCAGATCTGAGAAGGCTTCAGGAACAGAATCTCCAGCAGCAGAGCACGTCCCTCCACCCACAGGTGCCAACGGTCAGTGAGAGGATCTTTTCAGTTTTCTGAGAGGGGAGCAGGGTACCCCCATAACTCAGGGCTCCTCGGGAGCAGCAGTGGAGGCAGCAGTGTACAGGGCTCCCAAAGCAGGCAGGAGCCTGGATCCATTGTTGAAGGTCTCCAAGTAAAACCCCTGAGGGAATTGAGCCCCGTGTGGTGGTCCTACCCTGACCTGAGCACCTGAACTTAATATCACACTGAATAGCAGCCCCCCCCCCCCCCCCCCCCCCCCGCTGCTGAAAGCCTTGAGGCTGGGGAACAGCATTTGAATCTCAGCTCCCAAGCACTAGCTGGGTGGATCTGGTGTCAAGGTGGGTGTGGAAAGGAAACTCAGAAGTCAAGTAACTGCTGGGAAAATGCCCAGAAAAGAGAAAAAAATAAGACCATAGAAGGTTACTTTCTTGGTGAACAGGTATCTCCTCCCATTCTTTCCGATGAGGAAGAACAATGCTTACCATCAGGGAAAGACACAGAATTCATGGCTTCTGTATCCCAAACACCCAAAATGAATATTCAGTGGGCTCAGGCCACGGAAGACATCAAAAAGAATTTTGAAAATCAAGTTAGAGAGGTGGAGGAAAAGCTGGGAAGAGAAATGAGAGAGATGCAGGAAAAGCATGAAAAGTGGGTCAACACCTTTCTAAAGGAGACCCAAAAAATGCTGAAGAAAATAACACCTTGAAAAATAGGCTAACTCAATTGGCAAAAGAGATTCAAAGAGCCAATGAGAAGAAGATTGCTTTAAAAAGCAGAATTAGCCAAATGGAAAAGGAGGTCCAAAAGCTCACTGAAGAAAACAGTTCTTTAAAAATTAGAATGGAACAGATGGAGGCTAATGACTTTATGAGAAACCAAGAAATCACAAAACAAAATCAAAAGAATGAAAAAATGGAGGATAATATGAAATATCTCATTGGAAAAACAACTGACCTGGAAAATAGATCCAGGAGAGACAATTTAAAAATTATGGGACTACCTGAAAGCCATGATCAAAAAAAGAGCTTAGACATCATCTTTCATGAAATTATCAAGGAAAACTGCCCTGAGATTCTAGAACCAGAGGGCAAAATAAATATTCAGGGAATCCACCTATCACTGCCTGAAAGACTTCCAAAAGAGAAACTCCTAGGAACATTGTGGCCAAATTCCAGAGTTCCCTGGTCAAGGAGAAATTATTGCAAGCAGTTAGAAAGAAACAATTCAAGTACCGTGGAAATACAATCAGGATAACACCAGATCTATCAGCTTCTACATTAAGGGATCAAAGGGTGTGGAATATGATATTCCAGAAGTCAAAGGAACTAGGACTAAAACCAAGAATCATCTACTCAGAAAACCTGAGTATAATACTTCAGGGGAAAAAAAATGGTCTTTCAATGAAATCGAGGACTTTCAAGCATTCTTGATGAAAAGACCTGAGCTGAAAAGAAAATTTAGCTTACAAACACAAGAATGAAGAGAAGCATGAAAAGGCAAACAGCAAAGAAAAGTCATAACGGACTTTACTAAAGTTGAACTGTTTACATCCCTACATGGAAAAACAACATTTGTAACTCTTGAGACTTTTCAGTATCTGGTAGTTGGTGGGATTACATACACACACACACACACACACACACACACACACACACTTGCACGCGCATGCACACAGAGACAGAGAGCACAGAGTGAATGGAATAGGATGGGATCATATCTTAAAAAATGAAATTAAGTGATGAGAGAGAAATATATTGGGACGAGAAAGGGAGAAATGGAGTGGGGCAAATTATCTCTCATAAAAGAGGCAGGCAAAAGACTTTTTAGTGGAGGGAAAAAGAGGGGAGGTGAGAGAAAAACATGAAGTTTACTCTCATCACACTTGACTAAAGGAAGGAATAAAATATACACTTATTTTGGTATGAAAACCTATCTTACAATACAGGAAGACAGGAGATAAGCAAGGTGGGGGGAATGATGGAAGGGAGGGCAATGTGAGGAGGGAGCAATTTGAAGTCAACACTCTTGGGGAGGGACAGGATCAAAAGAGAGAATAGAAACAATGGGGGGCAGGATAGGATGGAGGGAAATATAATTAGTCTTATACAACACGACCATTATGGAAGTCATTTGCAAAACTACACAGATTTGGCCTATATTGAATTGCTTTTCTTCCAGAGGGAATGAATGGGAATGGAGGGATGAAGAGAAGTTGGAACTCAAAGTTTTAGGAACAACTGTCGAATACTGTTCTTGCTACTAGGAAAGAAGAAATACAGGTAATCAGGTATAGAAAGTTATCTGGCCCTACAGGACAAAAGAGAAAATGGGCACAAGGGAAGGGATGGATGTTAGAAGAGAGGGCAGATTGGTGATAGTGGCTCTTAGAATGCTCGGCGTTTTGGGGTGGGGGGGAGGGGAAAATGGGGAGAAAATTTGGAACCCAAAATTTTGTGGAAATCAATGTTAAAAGTTAAATAAATAAATTAAAATTAAAAAAAAATTCTGGATCTAGGTAAGCAAAAACTTTGGAATTCCAACCTTATTAACCTACAAGGTAACTATTCCTATGAGGCTTTAAAAAAGTTTTCTCTCATATAATGATGAAATTATGATAGTCATGGTGATGCTATTGAAATTCTATTTAACTTTGCATATTAATATTTTACAAAATATTTTCCCCTAAAAGATCTTGGTGGGAATATTAACTAATAACTATCATCCTCCACTATTTACTGCTAAAGATTGCCTGTTAAAACCTAAGGAACAACATGCCATTCACAGTTTATAAAAGGAAGAAAGAAAAGGTAGAAGAGGAGATGAACACTGGAAAAGTCAATTGATACATTATTCTTCCTTAATAAATATAGTCAGTATCTGGATCAATGTCTTTTTCTCAACTCCAAACCCTGTTTGAATAGTTAAAAATTTCACTTTACATGTTGATATTCCCTTAAACAACTTTACCTCCCTGGTCATCACTCTATGCACCTTCCCTACACTTCTGCCACAAACAGGTATTGGCATAACATATTGTGCTCTAAAACTTCATAACTTTTTCAGGTGAGTCTTTGTTATGGTAATTTGAATTAGGAAATCTTTATTATTCATTAATAGGTCCATTATGTCACATGGAGCCTGTGATGGAAGGAACTTACTGAACAGAAAGAACAGGAAGCATGGAACAGAACTGGGAGGAGATGAGTGAGAGTGGTCCAGTCAGAGGAGAGAGGACTCAGCCAGGCAGGAAGGCAGGCTGGCAGAACTTAGGCTCCTAAGAGTGTTCAAGAGTGTTCGCTTGTGAAGAAACCCCAGGGAGGGGGAGGGGGGGAGGTTTGGGAATGGCATTGCCCCCTATGGTGATCATGTTTATTGACTTCTTGGTCACCATGACAAATTTAACTTTCTGGTTCTGGGATTTATCTCTCTTGTGCCTGAATAAATGTTTTTCTTCTGCTTTTTGTTTGGAGAGACCTGTATAGTTTGAAATTGAGAACTACACTGGTATATTCATAGTCACCACGAGTGTTGCAAATATTGTCATGCTGATACAGTCTACAACACAGAAACTTGTCTATTGGATGATAATCTCCTGTCTTTCTAGCTCTCCCAATGTTTTATTCTTCCTAAGCCCACTGACAATCATCACCACAGTCTCCTTCACTCCATTTTCCCTCATTCTCTCATACTATCTCTGCTGCTGTGGCCTCGTTTTTCTCTCTTCAAATTACTGTCCCCTTATTTAGCTACTTTAACATTGTAAAATTCCTCTACTCCTAAATCCTTGGTCTTAATACAATTCATGTTATTGCAAAGTGCAATCTTATTTTTTTTGCTATTCAGTTTTTCTACTCTAAAATGGGCTTATAATTGCAGATCAAGAAGACTATACAAACATGCTGACAGTTCACTTTATATTGCTACAGAATCTCATCAGAACTGGCACTACTCCAATCTGGTGAACTCATTACCACATTGCTCACAGCAGTTCTTTCAAAGTTTCTCCAATATAGATGTGTAGTGGCAATTTAGCACAAAATTCTCTTTTTAAAAGATAAGGATATTGAGGCTCATGGAGTTTAAGTGACTTGCCTATGGTCATCCAGATAGTATGTGGTGAGAGATGAAATTTTAAGTCAAATCTTTTGAATCATAAGCCATTATTCTTTACACTACACAGCTGCCCAGCTGATCATGGAATCCCCATTATCACCGCCATTCAATCCTAGCAAAGGAATTCACCTTATACTTCTATAATTCTCCCAACATTGGCAGAACAAAGTATATTACTATAAAAAGTCTGCTCAAAAAATCACAGAAGAACTTTAGATATCAAATGAGAGATGTTGAAGAAAACCTAAAAAAAAATGTAAAGAAAAAAACCAAGAAAAACAAGATCATGAAAAGTAAGTCAACTCAGTAGAAAAGGAGAACCAGAATGTGAAGGAAGAAAACAACTCTTTGCAAATCAGAATGCGGCAAGGGAAACCAAAAGAAGTTATTAGAGATCAAGAAATAGCAAAATAAAATACAACAAATTAAAAAATAGAAGAAAATGTGAAACATCTCATATGAAAAACAGCCAATTCAGAGAACAGATAAAAATAAAAGAATAAACTACTTGAATGTTATGATAAAAAATAATCTTGATACAATAATACAAGAAGTAATTAAAGAAAATTTCTCTGAAGCACTGGCAGAAGAAGGGAAATTAGAAATATAAAAGAAAATCTATTGATCTACATCTGAAAGAGATCCTATGAGGAAAACTAATGGGTATATTATAATCAAATTCCAAAACTTCCAGGTAAAGGTTAAAATTATAAGAGCAACAAGGAAAAAAATAAATATGGTCATGCCACAATTAGAATCACACAAAACCTGACAGTGGTTACACTAAACGAGCACAGATTTTGGAATATTCTGTATCAAAGAGCAAAAGAACCGGGATTCTGGTTGAAAATATCATACCCAGCAAAGTTAAGTATAATCCTGAATGAAATAAATTGAACATTTAAAGAACTGTCAGACTTTCAGGACTTTGTTTAAAAAAAAAAATTGGAATTTAGAAGATTTCACATACAAGACTCAAGAGAAATAGATGGTAAAAATCAAACCCTAATTATAAATCACTCAATAATCAGACTGTTTACTTTTTATACATGTGAAATAGACATATAAGATTGTTATTAGTAACTGGGTAGCTTGTAAGAAAGATTGAGGTAGACCAGAATATGATTTGACTTTAAAGAATAAAGTTGTTGACACAGCCCAGCCCAGGAAGTGTGGAGAGCACACAGCCCAGCGCAGGAAGCACAGAGAGCAACCTGAGGTGGCAGGGAAAAGACTCTGACAAGATTTCAGGGAGCCACCTGTAACACCAGTTCCCAGATTGCTCAACGCACAAACAGATTCAAAGTTCAATGGGAAGATCCCTTCACCCAGGGGAGGAGAGCTCAGCCTGGACCCCCAGCAGCAGCAGCTTCCATTTTTGGAGCCCTCTTCCTAAAGCCCATGGGGAAATTGAAGAGCTGTTCTGAATCTCCGCCCTGAATGACAACCCTGGGAGAGCTCCACCTAAAGCACCTGGGGGAAATGAGCCACGGATCTAAATATCAGCCCTGACAAAGAACTCAAAAGTCAAGTAACTGGCTGGGAAAATGCCTAAATAAGGGAAAAAGAATAAGATAAGTGAAGGTTACTTTCATAGCGGGCAAGTATTTCCTTCCACCTTTTCAGGTGAGGAGAAACAATTTAGGTCTTCAGAGGAAGACCAAAAAGTGAAGGCTTCCACAAGCAATAACTCCAAAATAAATTTGCAATGGTCTCAGACCATGCAAGAGTTCAAAAACTATTTTGAAAATCAAGTAAGAGAGGTAGAATAAAAATTGGGAAGAGAAATGAGAGTAATGCAATAAAACCATGAAAACCAAGTCAACAGCTTGCTACAGAAGACCCCCCCCCCAAAAAAGGCTGAAGAAATTAACACCTTAAAAAGTAAACTGACTCAAATGGCAAAAGAGTTTCAAAAAGCCAATGACGAGAAAAATGTTTTAAAGAGCAGAATTAGCCAAATGGAAAAGGAGGGTCAAAGGCTCACTGAAGAAAATAGTTCTTTAAAAATTAGGAAAGAACAGATGGAACCTAATGACTTTATGAGAAACCAAGAAATTACAAAAACAAAAAAATCCAAAGAATGAAAAAAATGGAAGATAATGAGAAATATCTTATTGGAAAAACAACTGACCTAGAGAACAGTTCCAGGAGAAACAACTTAAAAATTATGGGACTACCTGAAAGCCATGACCAGGGAAAATCCTAGACATCATCTTTCATGAAATTATCAAGGAAAACTGCCCTGATATTCTAGAATCAGAGAGTAAAATAAATATTGAAAGAATCCACTGATCATTTCTTGAAGAGTTCCAAAAAGAGAATCCTCTACAAATATTGTACTCAAATTCCAGAGTTCCCAGGTCAAGGAGAAAATATTGCAAGCAGCTGGAAAGAAACAATTCAAGTATTGTGGAAATACAATCAGGATAAAGCAGGATCTGGTAGCTTCTACGTTAAAGGACAGAAGGGCTTGGAATATGATATTCCAGAAGTCAAAGGAACTAGTATTGAAACCAAGAATCACCTACCCATCAAAACTGAGTATAATATTTCAGGGGAAAAAGTGGTCATTCATTGATATAGAGCACTTTCAAGCATTCTTGATGAAAAGACCAAAACTGAATAGAAAATTTGAGTTTCAAAGACAAGAATCAAGGGAAACATAAAAAGGTAAACAGGAAAGAGAAATCATAAAGAAGTTTCTAAAATTGAACTGCTTACATTCCTACATGGAAAAATAGTATTTGTGACTCTTGAGACTTTTCTCAGTATTTGGGAAGCTGGAGGGATTATACATACACACCCACACACACACACACACACACACGTGTGCACATGCACACGCACTCACCCACACACACCCACATATATACATACATATGGAGGGAAAGAGACGGAGAGAGACAGAGAGAGAGAGCACAGGATAAGTTGAATAAGAAGGGATGATATCTAAAATAATCATGTACGCTCTCAAGCTTCAAGGATTTTGTGTAGTTCTTTTCAGAGATATATCCAGGGACCTGTAAGTTTTTGGTTCTTTCAAATTGGTATGATTTACGGAGAGATGTTTACTCCTTTCCTGACCTGTGCTCTCATCTGCCAATGACCACAAGCACTCTTTTCTGCCCTGGAACTGGGAGGAAGGTCTCCTCTCCACTGCTGCTTCAACCTCTGATATGTTAGCGCTGCTCCTTGCCCCATGACTGCCACCTAGGGCTGTGAACCAGATCCAAGTATGAGCAAAGTGACAGAGTCCTGCCTCGGTGGTAGCAAAGAGACCCCTGTAATCTCCTTCTGATCAGTTGTTTGATCACCTTTCTATTAATTTGATGTGGGCTACAGAAGTAGTGCTGCCACAGTCACTCCAACTGCCACAATCATTCCCACTGCCCCTGTCACTGCTACTCTTACTTCCATTGCTTCTACCACTGCTGATTTAATCTCCTACTTTGCTAGGGCTGGAGTTGTGTTGGGACAAGGGTTGTTTTGATATGGCCTTCAAGGACTGCACTTCTTTATCACCCAGATCCAGCAGATTTTTCCTGCTGACTTTTTAAGTTGCCTTTGACATTTGTGGGCTGAGTAGTCTGAAAGCAGTCACTGTTACCAGTGATCCAGTTCTCTGGGGCCTGCTCTGGGTTTTCTAGGGCCCATTCTACACTGTGAGCCTTGCCTTGCACTGCTCTTCTCTCTCAGCCTAGTGTAACAGACCGTTCTTATTGACCTTCCATGTTGTCTTGGGCAGGAAATTCGTTTCACTCTGACTTTTTGTGGGTTCTGCTGATCTAGAATTTATTTAGAGTCATTTTAAAGGTATTTGGAAGGGTTTGGGAGAGACATCAAGTGAGTCCTTGCATTTACTCTGCCTTCTTGGCTCTGCAGCCCCCAAAAATCATTTTTGAATTACATAACTTAAGTAATAAATTTCAAAAGTAACAGATTTTAATAACAATTTCACATAGCATGTCCATTGATCACATAATAAAGTTCTACAGATGGTTTCACTCTCCTAGTCAAATAAAGTGACTCTAACATAATGAATAGGTAGGAGCTTGAGAGAAAAGAAGGCTTCCATCTTTTGGTTAAACATATTTAACTTGAGGTTTTTACTATTACTATAAATTCAAAAAGTGCCCATTCAACAAAGTTTATTATGTATGTGGTATTTTAAAAATTGCAATATTAGCAAACAGATCTAACACAAGAGTGATGTACAAAAAGTTAAAAAGATTTGGCCAAGTAGAAATATTAGACAGGAAACAATAATCTTCACAGACCTATTAAATACCATATTGGAATAACAGTCTAACCTTTAAAATTCACTTCTACTTCAAATTATCTGTACTTTCTAAGTACTAGGTTTCACCAGCTTAATTAGTTCATTTCCATGGCAAAATATTTTATCATAATGTCATGAAGCCATTTTATTCATACTTTACCTTCTTTTTTATTTTATAAAAACAGGAATAATTTTCAATTATGCATATTTATGCTCTTCTTTGTTGTGAGCTCTCTTTGTCTCTCTCTCTCTATCTTTCTCTCTCTCTCTGTCTCTGTGTCTCACACACACACACACAAACACACACACATACAATCACAAACACAAAAAAGATATCCAGTTGTAAGGAAAGGACATATAACTTACTGTCTTTCAAAGGAATCTTCCATTGGACTCAAAAGTCCAAGGGAAAGTGTTCAGGGTAATCTTTGCTTAAAATCCTGACCAATTAAAAATAACAATCTATTAGACTTAGAAGTTTCACCATATAAAGTTATGACTATACTTTGTTATGAATATTCAATGATACCAGTGATGCAAACATACATCAATTTATTGTATCACGATGAATCCAAATGCTTAGTGACTAAATGTTCATAAGTTTTGCTTTATTAATATATAATTGCTAATTCTACCACTTCTTACACCCTTTAGACACCTCTTATTTCAAATCAAGGCACTTAATACCTTGCCTTCTTCTTTGATAGAAGTTCAGGGAATTGGAAAGTAATGGAGAATATCAAATTGGGTGGGCATTACCTTCTAAAATTTCAACATGTGATACAAACATGGTCTGAGGAAGTGGCAATGATGCAGAATCTCTAGTATATCAGCCCAGGGCATCAGTCCAGTAGAGCCGAGCAACTGAGAGCCATGGAACCCCAGGTAACTGCAGCTGCAACTCCTGAGACTGTCAACCCACAGATTAAAGTCAACTGCTTGAACTTCTGGGGGTCAAGAAGGTTGACTGATCAGTAAATATTGTACCCCTCCCTTGCTGACCTTGAAAAACCTATAAAATATTTCCCCAGGAAAAATCCTGGCACAGTGGGATCAGCTGAAGGGGAAAACACTCTCTTAGCTCGTGAGGCTAGGAAAATCGCAAAAGAGGGTCCCTCTTGCTGTGGCTGAAGGGGACCAGTGCAGGACCTGAGCTGTCTCAGACAGCCCCAAGCTGATGGAGCCCACAGTCACCAACACTAGGACCCCAGGAATGTCTCCACTTCCCAGGGGAATCAGGAAGACACCAGCACAGATGGGTTCATGAATTGCTGAGCTTCCTATGACTTAATTCATCAGAGGAGACGTTCTGTGGCCAGACCACCACTCCAGCCACTCTTAACGCAACTAGCTCCAAGGTAACCCTGAGGAAACCAAGAAAGACTTCACCTGGCCTCTCTGTTTTCGAAAACCAACCAGTTAAGCATCAGGTAAGTTGCAGTGTTTTAGCTTCCAGCTGAAAGAAGCAGGGGCCACAACACATAAAGACTCATGGTCAAGGCACAAGAACTGTTGGATAGAACCCTCTGTAGGGGGTTCTCCCAGAAGCAGATATCAGCTTTAAAAGCCAAGAAAAGGGTGATCATAATGAGCAAGGAACAAACTAGTAAAGGTATGACCATAGAATCTTTCTATGGGGACAAGAACCAAAACACAAATACCAAAGAGGGCAGCACTGAAACTGTACTCCCAAATGACATTTCAGAAGGGAACATGAACTGGTCTCAAGTACCAAAAGCATTCTTGGAAGAGCATAAGAAGGATTTTAAAAACTAAATTAGAGAAGCACAAGAAAACCTGGCCATTGATTTTAAAAAAGATGGAAAAAAGAAATCACAGAAGAATTTAAAAGGAAATTTGGGTTAATGGAAAAGGAAGCACAAAACCTAACTGGGAAAACAGAACTAATGGAAAAATAAGCACAAATCCTAAGTATAAAAACTGGACAAAAGGAAAAGAAAGCACAAATCCTAACTACTTTACCTTTACAAATGTAAAAAGAAGTAAAAACCTAACTGGAAAAAATAACTCCTTAAAAGGAAAAATTGGACAAATAGAAAAGGAGATGGAAATGTTAATTAAAGAAAACAATTAGGTAAAAATTACAATCTGGCAAGTAGAAGCTAAAGACTCTATGAGACATCAAGAATCTGTCAAACAGAATCTAAAAAACTTAAAAGATAGAAGAAAATGTAAAATATCTACTTGGAAAAATAACTTATCTGGAAAATAGGTCCAGGAAAGAAAATCTAAGAATTATTGGTCTACTACAAAGCGAAGATGAAAAAAAAATGAGTGTGGGCTATATCTTCCAAGAAATCATCAAGGAAAACTGCCCAGAAGTCCTAGATCCAGAGGGCAAAACAGTCATTGAAAGAATCTATTGTTCAACTCCTGAAAAGGATCCCAAACTGCAAACACCAATTAATATCATTGCCAAATTCCAGAACTATAAAGAGAAGAACATATTTAAGGCAGCAAGAGAGAAAAAAATTCAAATACGAGGAGCTTCAGTCAGAATCACACAGGACCTTGCAGCTTCTACATCAAAAGGTCAACGTGATTGGAATACGACATTCCAAAAGGCAAAGGAGCTGCGACTACAACCCAGGATTAATTATCAAAGTTCAGCATAATATTTTAGGCAAGGAGATGCACATTCAATGAAATGACTGATTTCCAGACCTTCCTGATGAAAAGGCCAGGGCTCAATAGAAAACTTGATCTTCAAACACAAGTCTCAAGAGAGGAATACAAAGGTAAACAGGGGGAAAATCTTGTTATTCAATGTGAACACACTGTTTACATTTCTAAAAAGGAAGATGATAGATGTAAATCTTGAGAATTGTATATTTATTATGATGTATAAAAGGGATATACATAGATAGAAGTAACGGGTATAAAGTAAATGATGTGAAGATAAAAATGTTATTTAAGGGTGCAAAGGGATTATAGTGGGAAATATGATAAGAAGAAGACAGAAAATGGTAAATTACACACAGGAAGAGGCACAAAAATATATTACAGCAGAAGAAAAGAAGGGAGGGAGATGAACATTGTTTGAAATTTACTCTCATCTGATTTAGTTCAAGGATGGAACAACAAACGCAGTTAAGTACAGAAATCTAACTAGCTTTATAGGCACTAGGAGGGGAAAGGGGAAAGAAAAGGGATGGAGGCTGAAAGAAGGTAGGGAAGAAGTAGTATGGGAAAAGGGGATTAAAAGGGAGGGGGACTGAGAAACAGAGGGAAGACTGAAGGAGGAAATAGGGAAAAATTAAAACTCTATTGTGGAGGAGAAGGAAGAAGGGAGAACTAAAAGCATAAAGAAGAGGAAAGAGAATGGAGATAAAGACACAGATAGTAATCATAACAATGTCAGTTGGATGAACTCTCTCATACAACAGTGACAGATAGGAGAATGGAATAAAAACAATAAACCAACAATATGCTGTTTACAAGAAACATATGTGAAATGGGAGCATCCACACAGGGTAAAGGTAAAAGGCTGGAGGAGAATATTTTGTGCTTCAACTAATGTACAAAAAGCTTGGGTAACAATCCTAATCTGAGACAAAGCAAAGGAAGAAGCAGATCTAATCAAAAGAAGTAAGGAAGGAAACTATACCCTGCTGAAAGGCACCATAGATGATGAAGCAATTTCGTTACTAACCATATATGCTCCAAGCGGTATAGCATCCAAATTCTCAGAGAAGTTAAGGGAGTTACAGGAAGAAATACACAGCAAAACTATACTAGTGGGGGACCTCAACTTTTCCCTCTCTGAACTTGATAAATTAACCTAAAAATAAACAAGAAAGAACTTAAGGAGGAGAACAGAACTCTGGCTAAAGTAAGTATGGTAGATCTCTGGAGAAAACTGAATGGGGATAGAAAGGAATATGCCCTTTTCTCAGTGGTACATGGCACATATATAAAAAATCACCATGTACTAGGCATAAAAAGCCCTGGCCTTTTCTTCAGGAAGGTCTGGAAATCGGTCATTTCATTGAATGTGCATCTCCTTGCCTGAAATATCATGCTGAATTTTGATGAGTAATTAATCCTTGGTTGTAGTCCCAGCTCCTTTGTCTTTTGGAATGTCATATTCCAATCAAGTTGATCTTTTGATGTAGAATGCAGAAAGGCATAGATAGATAGCACATCCTTTTCAGACTAAAATGCAACAAAAATTATGTGTAATAAAAGGACATAGAAAGATAAACCAAAAATTAATTAGAAACTAAATAATCCAATCCTAAAGTAAGAGTGAGTTAAACACCACTCAATCAATCTACAACTTCATTCAAGAGAATGACAATAATGAGAAAACCCACCAAATCTTATGGGATATTGCAAAAGCAGTTCTTAGGGGAAGTTTTACGTCTTTGAATGCCTACAGGAATAAAACAAAGAAGGAGGAGTTCAGTGAATTCGGCATATAGCTGAAAAAGCTCAAAAAAGTACAAATTGAAAATCCTCAAATAAATATCAAATTAGAAATACTGAAAACCAGAGGAGAGCTAAATAAAATTGAAATTAAGAAAACTATAGAACCAATTTATAAAATAAATGTTGGTTGTATGAAATAAACAATAAAATTGATTAACTTTTGTTCAATTTGACTTAAAAAAAGAAGGAAACCAAATTATCAATATCAAAAATGAGAAGTGTGAATTCATCTACAATGAGGAGGAGATTAAACAATAATTAGAAGTTACTTTGCTTTGGCAATCTTTGGCAATCTCAATGAAATGAATAGTTATTTTAAAATATATAAATTGCCTAGATTAATGGAAGAGGAAGTTGAATATTTCAATATCCCCTTCTCAGACAAAAAAAATTGAACAAGTCTTCAGTGAACTCGCTAGCAAAAAAATCTCGAGGGCCAGATGGATTTACAAGTGAATTCTATCAAAAATTTAAAGAATAGTTAATTCCAGTACTGTATAGACTATTTTGGAAAATTGGGGAAGAAGGAGACCTACCAAATTCTTTTTATAATATGAATATAGTTCTGATACCTAAACCAGGAACATCTAAAATAGAGAAGGAAAGCTATATACCAATTTCTCTAATGAGTATAAATACAAAAATTTGAAATAAGATTTTTTCAAAAAGAATACAGTAACTTATCATGAGAATAATTTATTTTGATCCAATAAGATTTATGCCAGGAATGCAAGGATGGTTCAGTATTAGGAAAACTATTAACATTAGTGATCATATCAACAGCAATACTAACAGAAATCACATGATTATCTCAATAGATGTAGAAAACGTTTTGACAAAATACAACACCCATTCCTATTGAAAACACTGGAGAAGATAGGAATAATTGAATTTTTTCAAAAAATAATAAACAGTAACTACCTAAAACCACCAGTAAGTATTATGTGCAATGGGGATAAGCTAGATGCATTTCCAATAAGATCAGGGGTGAAACAAGGATGTCCATTTTCAGCACTGTCATTCAGAATGGTACTAGAAATGGTAACTGTAGCAATAAGAGAAGAAAAAGAAATTTAATGAATTAGAATAGGCAAAGAAGAAAGTAAACTATTATGCTTTGCAGATGATATGATGATATATTTAGAAAATCCCAGAGAATCATGTTAAAAACTACTTGCAATAATAAACAATTTTATCAAAGTTTGAGGTTACAAAATAAACCCACGCAAATCTTCTGAATTTCTATATATTACTAACAAAGTCCAACAGCAAGAGAAATATCACTTAAAGCTACAGCAGATATTCCAAAATATATGGGAATCTACTTGCCAACACAAACCCAGGGACTATATGAACATAATTTCAAAACCATTTTTGCACAAATAAAGTCAGATCTAAGTCAATGGAAAGACATCAGCTGCTCGCGGGTAGGACAAGTTAATATAATAAAAATGACAATTCTACCTAAATTTATTTACTTATTCAATCCTATACCAATCAAACTACCAGGTAATTATTTTCTAGATCTTGAAAAAATAATATAAAAATTCATCTGGAAGAACGAAAGGTCCAGACTATCAAGGGGACTAATGAAAAGTAATGCTAGGGAAAGTGGCCTAGCCCTAGAAGATCTCAAATTGTATTGTAAAGCAGCAATCATCAAAATAACTTGGCACTGCCTAAGAAACAGATGGGTAGACCAGTGGAATACGTTGGGTACTCAAGACTCAATAGACAATGAATACAGCAATCTACAGTTTGGTAAATCCAAGGGCCCCAACTTCTGGGATAAGAACTTACAGTTTGATGAAAATTGCTGGGAAAACTCGATAATAGTCTGATGGAAACTAGACATAGACCAATACATGACATCTTATTAAGAATAAAGTCTAAGTGGATCCATGATCTAATTATAATGATTAAAAGAAAGGGGAGCAAGGAATAGTTTATTTGTCAGATTTATGGGCAATGGAGAAATTTTTGACCAAACAAGAGATAGAGATCATTATGATGTGCAAAATGGATAATTTTGATTACGTTCAATTGGAAAGTTTTTTTTGTTTTTCCACAAACAAACCCAATACAACCAAGGTTAGGAGGGAGGCATAAAACTGGGAATTTTGCAACTTGTGTCTGTGATAAAGGCCTCATTTCTAAAATATATAGAGAACTGAATCACATTTACAAGAATACGAGTCATTCCCCAATTGATAAATGGTCAAAGGATATGAATATGCAGTTTTCAGAGGAGGAAATTAAAGCTATCTATAGTCATATGAAACAATGCTCTAAATCACTATTGATTAGAGGGATGCAAATCAAATATAACTCTGAGGAACCATATCACACCTGTGAGATTGGCTAACATGACAGAACATGAAGATGATAATGTTTGAGAAGATGTGAGAAAGTTGGAACACTCATTCATTGTTGGTGGAGCTGTGAGCTGATCCAGTCTTTCTGTAGAGCAATTTGGAATTATACTAAAAGGGCAACAAAAATGAACATACCCATTGACCAAGCAATATCACTTCTAGGACTGTACCCAAAAGAGATAATAAAAATGGGAAAGGGTCCCACATGTACAAAGACATTTATAGCAGCTCTCTTTGTGGTGACCAAAAAATGGAAATCAAGGGGATGTCCATCAGTTGGGAATGGCTGAACAAGCTGTGGTATATGAATGTAATGGAATGCTATTGTGCTATAAGAAATTATGAGCAGGAAGCCTTCAGAGAGGCCTGGAAAGACTTATATGAAGCGATGTTGAGTGAAAGAAGCAGGAGAACTTTGCACACAGCAACAACCATAGCGTGCAAGGAATTTTTCTGGTAGTCTTTGTCCTTTATAGCACAGCAAGAACCTAAAAAATTCCGAATTGACTTTTTAGATAAAATGCCTTCCACATCCAGAGAAAGAATTACTGAATTGGATCACAGAATGAAGTAGATCATTAACTTTTGCATTATGCTTTGTTTTGTTTTGTTTTATGATTTCTCCCATTCATTTTAATTCTTATATTCAACATGACTAAGGTGAAAATGTATTTTATAAGAACGTATGTGTAGTACCTATAGAAGATGGCATACTGTCTTGTGGAGGGAGTAGGGATAGAAGGGAGAAGGAAGGGAGGGAGGGAACACTAAAAACAAATACAATTAAAAAAAGAAACAGTATCACATCAAACCCCCAAATCCCTCCCTAAACCAAGAAGTAATATTTCAACATGCTTTTCTTTTCACCTTTTGAAGAAATAAACCTACACACTGCTCATTATTCTTTTAATATTTAGTTCCCAAAGAGTTATTTCCAGGGAATAAGCAACTCAATGGTAGTAAATTATGTAAAATTGAATAGTTATCTAATGAGTCAATAACTTGAAGGTAGAAAAGGAGACCTGACAATGATTGAACCTCAGTCTCTTCAGAATGGGTTCAAAAAGAGAAGAATATATAAACACACTTACTTGGGTAGAGAAATCTGTCTTACCCAAAAGGGAAATAAGAGAGGAATGGGATAAGAGATGTCAGTGTAGGATGATAAAAGGGAAGGTGGATTCAGGTACACAGTGGTCAGAAACAAACACACTTTCGAAGATGAACAAGATAAAAATAGAGAAAGAAGGGTAAACAAAAGAAAATAGCATTCAAGAAAATATGCAATTAGTAATCATATTTGTGAATGCAAATGGGATGAGCTTACTCATAAAATGGAATTGAATAGCAGAATGGATTAGAAACCCCAAATTAGCAACATCTTGTATGCAAGATGTACACTTGAAACAGAAGGATATCCACAAATTTAAATTAAAGGACTTGAGAGGAAACTGTTATGGTTCTTCTGAATTTGTAAAGAAAATTAAGGCACAGGTAACAAGCATGGTCTCAGACAAAGCAAAATAAATATATCTAATTAAAATAAATAATCATGGAAACTACATTTTCATAAAAGGTACTATAGACAATGAAGTAATATAATTATTTTACAGCAAGTTTCTCTGATAAAAGCCTCATGACTCAAATACATAGAGAACTAAGCCAAATTTATGAAAATAAATCATTTTTCAATTGATAAATGGTCAAACAATATGAACAGAAAAGTTTCAGAAGAAGTCAATGGATTGTCACATGAAAAAATATTCTAAGTTGCTATTAATTAGAGTAATGCAAATCAAAACAACTCCAAGGAACCATCTTACATTATCAAATATGATAAATATTAGAGTGGATGAAGAATAATCGATACACTAATAAACTATTGGTGGAATTGTTAACTGGTCCAACTATTCCGGAAAAAAAAACATATAACTATGCCCAAACGGTTGTAAAACTGTATATAGCCTTTGATCTAGCAATACCACTACCAGCCAGTGCCCCCAAAGAGATGAAAGAAAAAGAAAAATGACCTATATATAAAAAATATTTATAGCAGCTCTTTTTGTCATTGCAAAGCATTAGAAAATGAGAGCATGCTCATCAACTAGCAAATGGCTGAACCAGTTGTGGCAAATAGTTTTGAGAGTACTATGTAGGAAGTGATGAGGGGATGGTTTCAGTAAAACAAATGGCAAGCACTAAATGAACTGATGCAAAATGAAGTGAGAAAAACAAGGAGATCATTGTCCATAGTGATAAAATGTTATAATATTGAACTCTGAAAGACTTGGTTACTCATCAATAAAATGATTCAGAACAATTTCAAATGACTCATGATGAAAAAATGCAATCTTCCTTCAGAGAGAAAAGTAATGAACTTGCATAATAAATTGAAGTATAATTTTCTCACTTTAAGTTTTTTTCTTTTTCTGTGATATGGCTAATATGAAAATGTTTTGCATGATTTTATATGTGGAATTAATGTATATTATTGTCTTACAGTCTCAGTGGGTGGGGCAATGGTGAGAGGGAGGAAGAGAATTAAAAACTCAAAATTTAAAGAGAAAAGAACATTAAAAATAAGTAAATAAGTGATTTTAAAAATCAGGTAGATGAAAATAACAACAACAAAAATGAGGCCAGAGTAGTCTGGGGAAAGCAAAGACACATAAATGAAAGAGACTGTAATGATAACAAATGGTGGGCATAAAAGGGATGAAGCCCATGAAAAGGTGGATGGACAGGAGTTTCTGGTAAGATTTCTGAGTTTTAGGCAGTTGAATAAACATACTATAAGAAAAAAAGTGCATCATGACCCCTATATGTGACAGAAGTGAAATTATAGTTGAAAAGGAGATAAATGTGGACGATTTAAGATGTCATATACCCTAGATCTTGGTCTTTAATCCTCACTCCAAGTCTGGGATTAATTTATCAGAAATACTCTGATCCTCTATAACCTCTGCCTCTGACTGAATGGCTTCTCACAGAATGTCTATTCAGTAAGTCCATCAACTAGCATTCAATTCTTTCCAGGTGTCAGACACTATGCTAAGTGACAAAGATACAAAGAGTGCCAAAATGGACCATCAACACCCCATTTTTTTCTTTTTGTGGGTGACCAATGCTACTGTATTTTGTACCTGACTTTAGTTATTTCATCCTGAATTAGTATATTAAAATGCTCTCTTAATTTAAAGAATAAACACAGTATCTGTTACCATGGTATAGCACCCCAGCCTTGTTACCATTCCTTCACATTTCCAATTGTTCTTTGCCTTCTCTTTCATACAGCCAGTGCTTAAACTGTTAGCCTATAGCAGTGAAGTCCTTTAACTCTTTGATTTAGAGATCCACAAGGAAGGGAACGAGGAGGCAAGGATTTTCATTATTTTCGAAGAACTTGGAATGGACTAGGCTTCCCAAGATGACCAGTTCCAGGAGGATAATCATGGAAAGCAGTAGTTTATTGGTTGCCACTTTTCTAGACATGGAACAGAATATCTTTCTACTTCTGCTCAAGTTTTCATTTGTATACACCAGTCTTCACATAAATTTGTGCATTCCAGCTGGTCTCTTTGGTCTAGTTCTTCAATTTTCTCAGAACCAATGGGATCCATCTCAGTGGCAATGCTGTGAGAGCATTCAGTGCTTTGAGTGGCTTGGTTCAGGTTGTAAGTACTTGACAATAACAAAGATGACGAAGGTAACAAAGTAACAACACCCTTTGAGGTTGCTGTTGATTCATAGGCTCCTTCTCTATGGCATGTGCCCCTATCTGCAGTCTCCTTTGCCCCCAGGCGGTACTGTAGACTGAGTGCTCCTCATTTTCTCCCGGAGCTTGGCCACCTTTCTGCGATAGCTCCTAAGCTTGACCATAATGGGGTTGCGAAAAGACAGGGGGGCATAGCTCAGCTCCTTTTCCATCTCTGCCAAGGTTTCATTAGCTTGCTATTGCTTCTCATCAAAATATAATTAATTTCTTTTTTTCTTTGGTTCCCCCACCCCCCATTCCCCTACAGGAGACTGTCAGGGACCCCTCGTAGTTCATTGTAGAGATCACAGAAGATCTCATACAACTTCTCGAAAGGACACAGCAGCTGCCATGGTGTAGGGCAAGATTCCTCGACAACGGATCCCACTTCTAGTTCAACTTTGAGATCCACCTGTGTATCTCGGCTCCATTGCCTTAGGCTAATTGCCCTATAGAAACAGCCCAAGGGACCCTTCAGGGGACTGAAGCAGCAGTGCCTTTACAGCTGGAAATCCTTCCAGGAAGTCCCACCCTACCACCCACCTGGGGTAAAACAAGGTATGCCCAATGAGAAACCTAAAGCATTTCGGCGTAAGGAAGAGAGAAGGTGAAGCCAGCCTATCTCTTATGTGCTCCCCGTCCTGAACCGCACTGTGATTTGGGCGTCAGATTTGAGAAGACTAAACTCTTATAAGTTGGTGAGCAATAACACCACTACCTCATTTTTTCCAAGACAATCCCTGCCCTGTAAGAAGTCACATTTTAATGGAAATGACAACAAATTGTATAAATACTCTATATACACGATAAATAGGAAAAAATCCATAGGGAGAAGACCTTAGAAATAAGAAAGTTTGGAAAATGCTTCCTACAGAATGTAGGATTTTACCTGTGACTTGAAAGAAGCCACTGATGAAGGAAAATATTTCAGTCATGAGGGACAACCAATAAAAATGCCCAGAACTGAGAGAGAGAGAGAGAGAGAGAGAGAGAGAGAGAGAGAGAGAGAGAGAGAGAGAGAGAGAAGAAAAAAATAAGAAGGTGAAAATCAGTGGATTCAAGAGTAGGTGAAGGGGTACGATGTTAAGATAATGGTATGGTGGGGTAGGGGAAGTTTGAACGCTAAACAAAGGATTTCATATTTGATTCTGTAGGTGACAAGGAGTAACTTTTAACTTTACTGAGTTAGAGGAGTGACCCTGTCTAACCTGATTTAAGGAAGGCTCTCAGGAGAGTTAAGTCTCATTCAAATACTTTAGTTTCTCTACCTTTCTCCACCCTGGAGCACCTAGAGGGCAGAGCCTCCATTAGATACCTTGAGAGCTTTGATTGTATTAAGAATAGAGAGAAAAGAAAGAGATCACATGGTCATTGGGCCCATGAATTAGGAAATGAAGGTCTTGAGTAAATAGGAAGAGAAGAAGGATAATGAAGAGAGAGAAATCCGTTTTCGATTAAAGCAATAATAAATTAATTAAATTAATGAACAGAAATAGCTGAGAAGGAGGATAGAGAGTGGTAATCTACATGACTAACAGACAGGAAAATGGAGGGGGAAGAATATATATAACCAAACATAGGCAGGATAGAGGAACAAATAAACAAATCTGCAACGGAAAAAAGGGTAACAAGTAAGAAGAGAACATAAGGAGGGAGAATAAGAAATAATTAAGACTTTCTTAGAATTTACATTTTACTGAATATAGTAATATATAATATGCATGCAAGAATAGTAAATACAAAGTATATTGAAAGTAACTCAAAAATATGGCAAAAGTTAAAAACTGTTGGGAAGAGGAATGAAGAAAAAGCTAATTTGTGAGATGGCTGCTGAACTGTGTTTTGCAGGAGACAAGGACTTCTAACACTGTAGGTGAAGAGGAAGTGTATCCAAATGTGTAGGAAATATAGATTTCATCTGCTAGGAACATGGAAAAGCCAGAATGTCCTAAAGGTGAAATAGCAGGACAGATGAGAAAGTCCAGGAATCCTTAGAGTATAATGGAAGATCAGAAGGTATTATCTGCAGGGAAGAGTTGAAGAATAATCCCTAAGAAGAATAATTCCTAAGAAATAGAAGAACTTAATTCAGTGGAATGGTAGATGTTAAGAACTTTCAATTCACCACCTTACATGAAACAATAGACCTGGTGATTGCCTTTCCATCTAAACATTATATAGAAAAATGCCTACTCCACACATTGGATGGGAAGTCTTAAGGGACTATATTCCCTACTATTGGGAAGGAGAGAAGCTCTCTGATGGTCTGAATGGAACCTTGATTCTGGTTTCCCTATAACAGGTATGGAAAGGAGACAATAAATATCTTGCTTGGAGGTGGGGATCAGTGAATGGGATAATTGCAGGAAGTTTAAATGAGAAAGCTTTATGGTTCCCAGGTAGGTTCTGGGAATTCTGGGGAAGGAAAGGGGAAGAAAGAAACTCTCCAGGCTCTCGTGGTGTCTGATAACTCAATGAACTATGGTAAACTAGAGGAGTGAAATATTGGGGAAATGTTTAAGGTCAATATTTCATATTTAATCTCAAGGGCAATTAGGAGAATTTATAACTTTATATTGGTTTTTATTTTAGTGGGTATGACTAATATTAACAAATTTCTGTTTTAACAGTATCAGTTTGGCAGCTTTGTGAAGAATAAATTAGAGAAAGAGAAACTGGAGTCAGGGAGATGAATTACAAAGATATTCCAATAGTCTGGGCAAAATGTTTGAGGGCTGGAACTAACATAGAACATATTTGAGTACAAATGGAAAGATGTTGTGAAGGGAGGATTTGACAAGTAATAAATTATGAGAGTTGAGGGACAGGGAAGAACCAAGGATGACTCCTAGGTGACTTGGATGACATTGGAGCTCATTCAGAAAAAAAATGAAGTTTAGATTTTTTGTGGGGAAGATATGATTTCTGTGCTTGACCTTTGGATTTTGAGATACTTAACTGGAGATATTCATCATGAAGCTGCAGATGTGAGACTGTGGTTCAGGGGAAAGACTAAGAGAGGATGTGTAAGTCCTTATATAGAACCAATTTTTGTTTCTTTAGAGCAAAGGTTAATTCTTTTGTTAATATTATTTCAATGCCTGTCATAGTAGTGTGTGGGATGGCTCAGGTCCCTACATAAATCAATTACTCGGAGGCCTCTCAAAGTGATGACAGAAAAGAGATTTATTCGATTCTCCAGAAGCGGGGCTCACCTGTAGGAGTAGCAAAGCTGAAGACAAAGAAAAGACACTGATTTATATAGACTCTAACGCAAGTCCCTCCCCCCCCACTGACCATTATTCTCATTAGCTGAGAATATGATCTTACATTCTAGACACGAAATCTAACCAATCCCTTTTGAAATGAAGACATTGAAGAATTAGGTAAACTTTATCCAATCATTGAGACCCTAATGTACTACACAGTTTTATATCCTTATATGGAATTATTCTGTTCTAAAAATATAGTAACCTTGAGCCTCTCAGTCTTACCTCACCCCTGGGAGAAGAACTACAATCTGAGAAGTCTTCACTAAACCTATCCCACTCAGTAGTAATACACAATACCCACTTTAAAAGTGTTTATTGATTGTTTATTTATTGAATCATAGGAATATTATTTGATGTACTGAGAAAAAGTGTCTTCTAGTAGAAAGCATAGTATGCCTAGACTCATGGAATACTAGAAGGAATTTTAAGGATCATTTTGATTTGAGTCCTACTTCTTACACTTATTAACATTTTGTTTTCAGAGAAATCATTTGATATCATTGAATTTTAGTTTCCTCTTCATCAAACAGTGATGATAACTACTATCCAACTCATTGAAATTTTTTAAGATTAAAATGAGATGAAGTATGGGAAAACCTTTGTAAACTGAAGAGTGTTTTGTTAACTAAAGTTTATTACTCTTATTAATGTTTGCATTATTTAAATTAAAAAGACAAAATTCCATTGAATAGAGAGCAAAATTTTCTAAAAGGGAAAGACAGGCTGAAGATATGGAACAAGAAGATTTGGTTTAAACATCTATATCAGCCATTTATGAGACACATTATCTTGGGAAAGTTATTTAAAATATGTAGGCCTCAAATACTTCATCTGTAAAATGTAGACAATTATACTACCTGCCTAGAAAAACTATTGTAAGGAAATTACTGTGAAAACCATAAACCATCACATAAGCATGAGCTATTACTATGCTTATTGAAAAAGATAGTGAAATAGTCAGCATGAAATTGTATAGTTGGCAAGTATCCATCCATTAATTCACTGTAGGATTAGCTTCAATTGCAGCATTTTTGTAGCACATTGACTCTTATAGACCAGAAGATATAACCTAAGGAGGAAGGCAAGGGAAAAACAGAGGTGGGGATAAGAAAGAGGGACTGAAAAACTTCTAGTTGTGTTCTATAGATTGTCATTACATTTCTTCTTTCCATACATTTAGAATACACAGCAGGAGTAACAGAGAAGGGGATCCTTTAACAGAATGGAGAGAGGTGCCTTTCTTTGCAGCTGGAAATTGCAACATTCCATAGAGCAAATAGGAGATATACAACGAACAATACTTTGTTAGCTCAGAAAAATAATGGATAGACTTGATTTGATCAAAATTAATTTCCTCATGTCATATCCTTATAGAAGATAAAGGTTCTCTTTTCCTATTTAACGATCATGGTGAGTTATAGCAAAATTGAATTGTTTTTTTTTTTTTTTCCAAAATGTTGCTGTAACTCCATAATGGATCCAATAGTTGGTCCAATAAAGGACCAATGTCCTTTAGGATGTTCAATTTTTGTTCCACCCTTATATTGATAGTCTTTTCAAGGTACAAATTGGACTAGATGACTAACCCTGAGATCCTCTGAATCTCTGAAATTTGGATTCCATAGCATGTCACCAGAGACCTCCTCTTCCCCATGACTGCCCAATTTTCTCCCTCCAGAAAACAAAACAAACAAACAAACAAAAAAACCCCAGAAAAATATCAGACTTTGGTTTAACAGTGGACACTCCCTGTTTTGTTTTTTGTTTTTTGTTTTTTTATACTGCCATCTTTCCTCTCAACTCCTGGCAAACCAGCTTGGCTTGTGAAAAAGCATACACGGTTTTATTTTCTCCTTCTCAAAAGCTAAACAGCACTGTTCATTAAAGTGTTTTAAATTATTTTTAAGAAGCACTGTAGGGGAAGACAGGATGAAATAAAGTAGAACTTGAAAGTTATTCCAAAATTAACATAGTCCTTTTAAATCAGTTTTGTGTTTTATGTATGCTTACAGTGAACTCAGAGTAGGTCTTTGTTTTCCTCCATCTTGTCAGTCAATATGCGCAATTAAATTATGTCCTTAGAGTCAGTAGGTTCAGGGCCTGAGTTAGATGTTAACTATGCTATGTCTCTTCCCAAAGAATGTCATTTAGCATTGTTACTAGCATTATTACAACATATAATCTCATAACAATTCACTATTTTCTATTACAGTTAGTGTTTATAAGCAAAAAGAAAAAAAAAACAATTGGCACAGAAACTTTGTACAAGTCCTCCCGTGTAAGTTCTACATTCACAATAGTCATTCTTCTTTACTTTCTTTTTGTTTGGCACCTGCTGGTGGGTGTACATGGAGACTATCTAATGGTGAAATTATCCTTCATTTGTTTCATTTACTACTACTAGCTAATTCATCCCCACGTTTATAGTCTCAGACAAGATGTTTGGGGGGGGGGGGGGGCGCATGTGGTGTTCAGGACAATTAGCACCTATAGTGTGAGGGCTTGCCAAGACCATTCCAGAGTTTTTCATCCATGTTTGGTGTCTACCTGATTCAGTCAATTCTTCACCTGTGACTCCAAGAAGTAATAGCATGCAAAGTGGTCACATGCCAATAAATCTTTTTATTAGGCATGTGTATCAGAAAGCACCCCAACATACAAAGGGGGAGCCTGCTTTCACAAGTTCTTAGATCCGTATTTATAAAAGGAAAGGCAACTTTTGAAGGGTTAAGTATCACTTTAATCAGGTACCTTTATCATTCCTTTATCCAAGTACATATATTATTCACCAATTCAGGGGAGTCAACATCCTGAAATTCAAAGAAATTACAGAGAAATCAAAGATCAACAGACATGGTTTCATCTGCCTGAATTCAACAGACAGGATCAACTGTCTGGCCATAGTTAACAGAGAGGGAAGCACTGACATCTGGGTTTTCAAAGCCAGGGTTCCTTAAGTGACTTCCCAGAGCCCTCTTCTGACAAAACAAATACTTCCAATCAGTTAACCCCAAAGGAAAAACTCACCCTCAGTGTATTTATATCATTTTTAGAGCCAGAAGACATCCTAACCCTTGAGAAACAGTGCCTCATTAACAAAGCTGTGAATGTTCCCACAAACCTTCCCTAATCAAACTCCCCTTAATCGACTGGCCCAGTAGTGGATGAGGAAGATCTTTAATCTCATTTTCATTACACCATTCTATGTTTCTAACCATGAATCTAGGTCTTCTTTTCCCTAGAGGTGATTTTGCCTTAAGTTTTCATAGGGCGGCTTAAGGTTTAAAAAACCCTGGTTCTAGTTTTCTGTTGTAAAGTTTTCTTTCTCATTGGGGTCATAGAAATAACCTAGGTTTCAGAACTTTACATACCTTTTCACTTCCTATATGTATATGTCAAGTCCTATATGTCTCAATTCCACCTCCCTTAACATCAAGTTTTAGAGTCTTGATTTGTAGTTCTAAGAGTTCTACTTAAGAGATTTCAAATAGCTTTCTGATACTCTAATATTCAATGAGAAAAAAAATGAGACATATCCTCAAATGTATTATGAGACACACTATATACAGCTTCCTCTCCAGTAAATCATACACAAGGAGAAAAGTGGAACAAAAAACACAAAATTGTTATTAAGCAGGGCATTTGCTAAGCAGTTAATAATAAATGAGTATTTGTTGTGATTATACTCTTCACCTGCCTTTACAAAGAAATATCACATGTTCCTTGATGCACAGAGTTTACAATCTAGTTGGATAGTCATTTTGAATTATTATGGTGAAGAATGACTACTGATGTGTTTAGAGACGACCTCTTACCCTGCCTTTATTTTCTTTAGGCAGTTTTAAGATATAGTGAACATTTGGAAAAGGCAGCAAGCTAATGACAGCTGAGGTGAATCTGCATACTTCAGAGAACAACTTTATACAACTTACCCCATTATAAATCATCTTCAGGAATGAGATCCATATCTCTATGAACAGTCCCTCAACAGAACTTCCAGTATTTCAAAGATGTGTTGATTGCATTTCCTTCAAATAGCGCAAGAATTTGTTTAGGCACATTCATGGATCACAAAACCAGGAGATTGTGCTGTAATCTCTTTAACTCAATTAACTTGTGACTGAATCCATTTACTTTCTTTTAAAATAACACTAATATTTTTAAAATGGGAGAAATGTGAAAGAAACTTTTCAACATGAAAGCTTTTATGGTTAATCATAGACCTACAAACAATATGTGAAGCATTATGCATAGTTATAGACATAAGAAGAAAGGGCCTGTTTTCATGATTATATGGAGATGTGCCAGTGTCTTGGATAAATGCATTTCATAAGGACTAATGAAATTACTCATCTCTTTGGGAGTCTGAAATTCTAATACGATGAGACTGATAGACAGAAAGTGACAGATGAGTTTTAATAAAGGGAGATTTCTCAATATTCCATGCTACCAATCTTATTCTTTGTCAACAATCATAGCTCATAAGAAAAGAAACTGAATGGAGAGAAGATGCTAGCAACCAATGCACTTAGAATGAAAAGCCAAATGAGGTGACCACTTGACTTTGTCCAGAACTAGGAAACTGAAAGATTTTCCTTTATACCTGTGTTGTAATGACATATTATTCACCACACTTGGTGCAGAAGAGACTATCTTGAGTTATCAGCTTTTCAATAGTTTATCCCCCTCCACTAATTTGTTTTAATGTGATTGCCCCTTTGAGTAAGCTGTAAACAATTATTTGCATGTATTACTTTGGTAAGGAGCAAATAAGGCCTGATATTAGTAGTTATGGTAATTATAAATAGTTGCTGTGGAGGACAATAGGATGCTTTTGGTAAAACAGCTATCACAGAGATTTCCTAGGAAGTGCTCTCACAGGAAAAGAAAAATTACCAGTGATTAATGATTCAATTTGAATCTTCTCTCAAGAATCTGCCTCTTACATTATTCTACTGGAATTGTAGAAGTAAGTAAACTTTCTCCTATACCAATCATTGCAGCTACATATCTTGGAACACCTTTTGGGATACTACTCCTTTCTAAACCTCTAATGCTAGATATATCAACATGATAGAATGTTTTATCAGAATGGACTATGCCATACCATTGCACGTATTCTTAGTTTAAACTTTTTGTTATATATTCTTAGTATTTCAATTTTATTTTTCCCTGGTTACATGTTAAAAACGTTTTTTTGTTTAATTTATTTTAATAGCAAACTTACAGGAACAGTGCAAAAGACAGGCAACATTAAAAGCATGGACTTGCATGCAGGACAACTCACTTAAAAAAGTATGGTGAATGGATGGAATCTACTGTATGATAAAAATGCTATGAACACCATTTATTTGCTGTCAAAAAGAAAAATACTTTAAAAAAAACCCATCTAATTGCTGGCATTGTCCAGAAATATTTAACATATTTGTTTATAATTGTTATGAAGTTGAATCATTGAAACTTGTTCACGGAAACATCTTTTGACCACATTAATGCTTTATTATTATAATTTCATTTATATTCAAAATTCACAAAGAAATGAAAATGAAAAAAAAAAACTTACTGACACCTGATTCTGTCTACCATTTTTCCATTTGCAATCATAACTTAGGTACCTTTTGACCTCATGAAAAAAATACATCTAACATTCAGAAGTACCAATAACAGGGAGAAAAGATTTTTTAAAAATGTTTTGATAATAAAGGATGTTTCCCATAACAGTGGAGTTTAAGCACATTCTCCATGTTTGTGGCATGCTACCTGGATATCATCTGGCATGATGGTGACATGTTTGGGGTGGATAGTACATCAGTTAATGTCCTCAAACAGGCGAACCTTACAGGTTTCACTTGCGTCCTGCAAAGCACCAATTGCTACTCTCTGGAAGTGCAGATCTGTTTTGAAGTCCTGGGGAACTTCACCCACCAGACACTGGAAGGGAAGTTCAGTGTTCTTCTGATAATGTCTGATTTCATGGAGAGCCACAGTGCCAGGACTGTAGCAATGAAGTTTCTTGACCCCTCCAATACCCTTGCAAGCAGGTTTTGTAGGGAACTGCTTCCTAAGGCCTTTAACATCAGTGGATTTGTGTGCAGCTTTCTTGGTATAAGCCACGTTCCTGAAAACTTCTCCCTATACACTCCCCTTCTTTTCGGTTGGGTTTGGAGAGTGAGAGGCAACCCTAGAGCTGGAGTGCTATGGCGGCGACAGCTGAGAGCACCTACAAACAGTTTCTAACATTCGTTTTTAAAACTCTGAGTTTCAAACTCTCTCCCTTCCTCCCTCCTAAAATATGCTCCCCCCCCACACACACACACTCTCTATTGAGAAAGCAAGCAGTTTGATACAGGTTGTAAATGTGCAGCTATGCAAAACATATCCATAATAATCATGTTGTGAAAGAAAACATGGACAAAAAGAATAAAAACAACAACGGAAGAACAATAAAGTAAAAAGAAAATGTATGCTTCATTCTGTATTCTTACACTACCAGTACTTTCTCTGAGGATGGATAGCATTTTTATCGTAAGTCTTTCAGAGTTATCTTGGATTGTTGTCTTGCTGAGAATAGCCAAATCATTCACAACTGATCATCTTACAATACTGCTGTTACACAGTACATTTCATTTTGCTTCAGCCCATGCAAGTCTTTCCAGGTTTTTCTGAGAGCCTCTTGCTCATCATTTCTTATACTAATCACGTATCACAACTTCAGCCATCCCATAATTGATAGACCTTGCAAAAATGTCTAATTTTTGACTACAGCAATGTGCTGCTATAAATATTTTTGGACATAAAGATACATTTCCTTTATGTCCTCTTTTCAGATACAGACCTAATAATGGCAATGCTAGGTCAAAGGGAATACATGGCTTTATAGTCTTTAGGCATAGTTCCAAATTGTTCTACAGAATGGTTGAATCAGTTAGCAACTCAATCAGCAATACATTAATATCTCATTTTTCCCACATCCCCTCCAACATTTGTCATTTGCTGTTTCTCTCCTATTAGCCATTCTAATAAGCATGGGGTCGTACCTCAGATTTGTTTTAAAATGCATTTCTCCAATCAATAGTGAAAGTATTTGTTAATTCGTCTATAGATACCTTTGATTACTTCATCTGGGAACTTTTCATATCTTTTGATCATTTATCATTGGAGAAAGGCTTTAGTTCTATATACATATTTATAAATTTGACTCCTTTCTCTATATGTTTGAAAAATAAGGTCTTTATCAGAGAAACTTGCTTCAATTTTCTTTCACAATTACTATTGTTAATTGTATTTCCCTCCATCCTACTCCCACACCCCAATTATTCTATTATCTTTCCTTCCATCCTGCCCCTCCTTTTTTTATCACCCCTCCTTTTCTTATCCCATACCTCTCTTAGTACCCTATAGGATGAGATAGATTTCTATACCCAACAATTCTGATTAGAGTAAGATTCACTCACTCACCGTCACCTCACCTCTTTCCCTTCCACTGTAAAAACTTTCTTTTCTCTTATGTGGGAGATAATTTACCCCATTATAACTCATCTTATCTCTTTCTCCTGGTAAATTATTCTCTCACACCTTAATTTTATATTTTGTATATCACCGCTTCATATTCAACTCAGACATGTCCCCTCTATTTCTATATACTATTTCTAAGTAACCTAATAATGAGAAATATTTTATGAGTTATGGATATCATCTTCACATATAGGAGTGTAAGGAGTTTAAACTTATTAGGTCCCTTATGCTGTCCCTTTCCTGTTAACCACAGTTTCTTTCTGACTTTTTAATAATTTCTAATTGGTCTTAGAACTCTGGAATTTGTATACATTCCTGGTTGATTTCATTTTGGTATCTCTTTGAGGAGGTGATCAGTGGATTCTTTCAATTTCTTTTTTACCCTCTGCTTCTACAATATCAGGGCAGTTTTCCTTGATAATTTCTTGAATGATGATATCTAGGCTTTTTTTTTTCTTATCAAGACTTTCAGGTAGTCCAATGATTTGAAAATTCTTTCTCCCGAGTCTGTTTTCCAGGTCTTTTGTTTTTCCAGTGAGATATTTCATATTATCTTCTGTTCTATTTTGTTCATTCTTTTGGTTTTGTTTTCTAATTTCTTGATTTCTCACAGAGTCATTAGCTTCCATTTGCTCCCTTCCAATTTTTAAGGTATTATTTTTTTTCAGTGAGCTTTTGGATTTCCTTTTCCATTAAGCCAATTCTACTTTTTAAGGCATTCTACACTTAATTGACTTTTTGGACCTCTTCCGTAATTTGGTCTTTTTTTTGAGGTATTATTTTTGTTTATTAATTTTTGCCTCTTTTGCCAAGATATTGACTAATTTTTCATGATTTTCTTGCATTTCTCATCTCTCTTCCCAATTTTTCCTCTACCTCTCTTACTTGATCTTTCAAAATCCTTTTTGAGGTCTTTCAGGACCTGCGATCAGTTCATATTTTTCTTGGACCCTTTGGATGTAACATCCTTGACTTTTCTATCTTCTTCTGAGTGTGAGTTTTGATCTTACTTGTCACCTTAGTAAATTTCTATAGTCAGAGGTTTTGCTTTTTTTGTTGTTGTCTCATTTCCCTGGCATCTTAGTTGACTTTTAACTATTTGTTAAAATAGGGCTCTGTGGGTACACTAGCTGAAGCTTCACAGATTTTGTATAGCTATTTTCAGAGATACTTCTAGGCACCCATAAGTTCTCAGTTCTTCCAACATGTACATATGTACAAAAATATAGCATCTCTTTTTTTGGTGGCAAAAAATTGAAAGTTGAGGGGATGCCCATCAATTGGGAAACTGTTATTCCAGTTATGGAATACAATAGAAAAAATATTTTTCTATAAGAAATGATGAACAGGAGGATTTCAGAAAGACTTGGAAAAACTTAAATGAACTAATGCTGAGTGGATTGAGCAGAACCAGGAGAAAACTGTACACAGAAACAGCAACGTAGTGTTATGCCCCCTCTCTGAACTAGATAAATCCAACCTCAAAATAAACAAGAAAGAGGTTAAGGAGGTAAATAAAACTCTGGATAAGGTAGACATGATAGATCTTTGGAGAAAATTAAATGGGTATAGAAAGGAATATACCTTTTTCTCAGCGGTACATGGAACATTTACAAAAATTGACCATGTACTAGGACATAAAAATCTCACAATCCAGTGCAGAAAGGTAGAGATAATCAATGCATCCTTTTCAGATCATAATGCATTAAAAATTACATGTAATAAAAGGCCATGGAAAGAGAAACCAAAAATCAATTGGAAACTAAATAATCTAATTCTAAAGAAGGGTTGGGTTAAAGAAGAAATCATAGAAACAATCAACAACTTCATTCAAGAGAATGACAATAGTGAGACAACATACCAAAACTTATGGGACACTGCAAAAGCAGTTATTAGGGGAAGTTTTATATCTCTGAATGCTTACATAAATAAAATAGAGAAAGAGGAGATCAATGACTTAGGCTTGCAGTTGAAAAAGCTAGAAAAAGAACAAATTGAAAATCCCCAAGTAAATACCAAATTAGAAATACTGAAAACCAAAGGAGAGATTAATAAAATTGAAATAAAGAAAACTATTGAATTAATAAATAAAACCAATAGTTGGTTTTATGAAAAAACTAATAAAATTGATAAACCTTTGGTTAATCTGATCAAAAAAAAGAAAGAAGAAAACCAAATTACTAACATTAAAAATGAAAGGGGTGAACTCACCTCCAATGAGGAGGAAATTAAAACAATAATTAGAAACTACTTTGCCCAACTTTATGCCCACAAATTCGACAATCTAAATGAGATGGATGAATATTTTAAAAAATACAAATTGCCCAGATTAACAGAAGAGGAAGTTGAATACTTAAACAACCCCATCTCAGAAAAAGAAATTGAACAAGCCATCAATGAACTCCCTAGGAAAAAATCTTCAGGGCCAGATGGATTCACAAGTGAATTCTATCAAACATTTAAAGAACAGTTAATTCCAATACTACATACACTATTCTTGAAAATTGGGGAAGAAGGAGTCCTCCCAAATTCTTTCTATGATACAAATATGGTTTTGATACCCAAACCAGGAAGAGACAAAACAGAGAAAGAAAATTATAGACCAATTTCCCTAATGAATAGAGATGCAAAAATTTTAAATAAGATTTTAGCAAAACGAATACAGCATCTTATCACGAGATTAATACATTATGATCAGGTAGGATTCATACCAGGACTACAGGGCTGGTTCAATATTAGGAAAACTATTAGCATTATCGATCACATCAACAACAAAGCTAACAAAAACCACATGATTATCTCAATAGATGCAGAAAAAGCTTTTGACAAAATACAACATCCATTCCTACTAAAAACATTGGAGAACGTAGGAATAAAGGGAACTTTCCATAAAATAATAAGCAGTATCTATCTAAAACCTTCAGCAAGCATTATATGCAATGGGGATAAGCTAGATGCATTCCCAATAAGATCAGGGGTGAAACAAGGTTGTCCATTATCACCACTATTATTCAATATGGTACTAGAAATGTTAGCTGTAGCAATTAGACAAGATAAAGATATCCAAGGAATTAGAATAGCCAAAGAAGAAACTAAGTTATCACTCTTTGCAGATGATATGATGATTTACCTAGAGAATCCCAGAGAGTCAAGTAAAAAATTACTTGAATTAATAAACAACTTTGGCAAAGTTGCAGGGTACAAAATAAACCCACACAAATCTTCTGCATTCCTATATATTAGCAACAAAGTTCAACAGCAAGAGATAGAAAGAGAAATCCCATTTAAAGTTAGGGTAGACAGTATAAAATACTTAGGAGTCTACCTGCCAAAACAAACCCAGGGACTATATGAACACAATTACAAGACACTTTTTGCACAAATAAAGTCAGATTTAAGTAAGTGGAAAAACATTAGTTGCTCATGGGTAGGCCGTGCTAATATAATAAAAATGACAATTCTACCCAAATTAATATACTTATTTAGTGCCATACCAATTAAACTATCAGACAATTACTTTCTAGAGATGGATAAAATAATAGCAAAATTCATTTGGAAAAACAAAAGGTCCAGAATATCAAAGGGACTAAAGAAAAGAAATGCCTGGGAAGGTGGCCTAGCGCTACCAGACCTTAAACTGTACTATAAAGCAGCAATTATCAAAACCACTTGGTATTGGCTAAGAAACAGAGAGGTAGACAAGTGGAATAGACTTGGCACTCAAGATGCAGTAGGCAAGGAATATAGCAACCTTCTGTTTGATAAACCCAAGGACCCCAGCTTCTGGGATAAGAACTCATTGTTTGACAAAAATTGCTGGGAAAACTGGATAACAGTGTGGCGGAAATTAGGCATAGACCCATACCTGACACCATACACAAGAATACAGTCCAAATGGGTACATGATTTAGGTATAAAGATTGATACCATGAATAAACTGGAGAAGCAAGGAATAGTGTATTTATCAAATCTATGGAGAAGGGAAGAATTCTTTACTAAAGGAGAGACAGAATGCATTATGAAATGCAAAATGGATAACTTTGATTACATTAAACTGAGAAGTTTTTGCACAACCAAACCCAATGCAACCAAAATCCGGAGGGATGTAGTAAATTGGGAAAAAATTTTTACAGCTAAGCTCGGGGATAAAGGCCTCATTTCTAGAATATATAGAGAACTGACCCAAATGTATAATCATACAAGTCATTCCCCAGTTGATAAATGGTCAAAGGATATGAACAGGCAATTTCAGAGGAAGAAATTAAAGCTATCTATAATCATATGAAAAAATGCTCTAAATCACTATTGGTTAGAGAGATGCAAATCAAAACAACTCTGAGGTACCACATCACACCTATAAGATTGGCAAACATGACAGAACAAGAAAATGATAAATGCTGGAGAGGATGTGGGACAGTTGGAACACTAATTCATTGTTGGTGGAGCTGTGAGCGCATCCAACCATTCTGGAGAGCAATTTGGAACTATGCCCAAAGGGCTACAAAAATGTGCATACCCTTTGACCCAGCAATATCGCTACTAGGACTATATCCCCAAGAGATCATAAAAATGGGAAAGGGTCCCACATGTACAAAAATATTTATAGCAGCACTCTATGTAGTTGCCAAAAACTGGAAGTCAGGGGGATGTCCATCAATTGGGGAATGGCTGAATAAATTATGGTATATGAATGTAATGGAGTACTATTGTGCCATAAGAAATGATGAACAAGAAGACTTCAGAGAGGCCTGGAAGGACTTATATGACCTGATGCTGAGTGAAAGGAGCAGAACCAGGAGAACTTTATGCACAGCAACAACCACAGTGTGTGAGAGTTTTTTCTGGTAGACTTAGATTTTTGTAATAACACAAGAACTTCTGAAAAAAAAAAATCCCAATGGTGGACCTCAAGGCAAAATGCCTTCCACACTCAGAGAGAGAAATATGGAAGTCACTCACATAATGTAGCAGATCATGTTTGTGTATGTGTATCTGTTTGTGTATCATGTTCTGATTTGTTATACCGATTCTTTCATTTATCTTAGTCTGACTACATAGCATGACTATAGTGAAAATATACTCAATAGGAAAGTATATGTAGAATCTATACAGAATTGTATGCAGTCGTGGGGAGGGAGGGAGGTAGTGGGGGGTGGGTGGGGAGGGATAAAATCGCAATTGTATGGCAGCGATTGTTAAACATTAAAAAAATAAAAAAAAACATAGTGTTATGACAAATAATGATATACTTCATTCATCTCAGCAATACAGTGATTCAAGAGAATTTTAAAAGATTCATGATGGAAAATTCTATCCTCATCTAGATAAAGAACTATGGAGTCTGGATACAGTAAGACACATTTTCCTTTTTTTCTTTCTTGTTTTGTTTTTCATTTTGTTCTGATTTTTCTCTCACATGAATAATTTGTAAATATGTTTATTATGAATGTACATGTATAACATCTGTCAGACTGTTTGCTCTCTGGAGAAGAGGAAGAAAAGAGGTGGAAGGAGAAAAATTTGGAACTCAAAGTCTTACAGAAATGAATGTTGAAAACTGTCAACACATATAATTGCTGAAAAATACTGTCGAGGAAAAAAAAAAGAACATCCAAGGATTTTTTCTTATTTTGTTTTATCAATTTTTTATTTCTTGTTTTTTTTTCTAGTAGCAAACTGCAGCTCAACAGGGTATTCCCTCTCTGCAGATCTCTATCTCCTTCCCTACCACAAAGGAAATGATTGTTAATTTTACTTCTGTCTTGATGTTTGCATTCAGAACTCCACAATTTTAACACACTCACATGATATTTTCTTTGTACTAGCTTTATAAAGGACTATGGAGCTATTGTTGCTAATTCCAGATGACACTTATCAGCAAGGCAACGCTATAAGAACAAAGAAGGTAATGAGCAGAAAGCTTCTAGGAGAACTTGAGCAAACAAAGTTGTTTTCATATTTCACAAAATCCTACTTCCCCCCATTGGATGTCCATGTTTCTTGATCTATAACTTGGATATCTGGTTAACAGCCATGACCTAATCCTTTTGGGGGAGAAGGAGCAGTATGGTACAATTTCTCATGAAAGATTCCTTCTGGAGATAACATAATTCTATTTTCCAATTATAAATACTAAGACTTAGAAGTAGTAAAAACTCATCATTGGCCACATTTTCTGCCATTTTTATCAATACTTACTTTTGACTGAGTCCTTTTAAGAGTATAATGCAGGACTTTTGGCATGATGAGCAAGTTGACCTAAGTGTATTTTGTCGTTGTGATTCTAGGAAAAGATGATTTCTTTTTCCTTTGAAATGTGCAAAGGCCAGAAAAGTAAAGGTCCAAATAAGACAACATTCAAATACGAATTGAGAATCAATCTTAGTAGAAGGATGCAGATTTTTTCAATGGAAATTTGTTTGTTTCAAAACAGAGACAGAAATGTAGCAAATCAAGGGAAATAATTAGTAAATGTCATTATGACACATTCACATTATTTATAATCAAATGAAAAGAATGAAGCAATGTCAAAATTCTAGATATATAAATGCATATATATATATGTACATAAATATATGCTCATGCACATGTGTATTTGCGTGCACATCGTATGCACATGTAGAAACATAACCATTTTTGCATGTGTACATTTGAACATATATGAGTGTATGTATGTGTATGCTTTTGTCGACATGAACACATTTCATTTAGGATGATTAGGCTTATACATCACCAGTGATGAGCAAACAAAATGCTAGGTACTAGGGTGCAAAGACATACATGGCAAAAAATGTCAAGCTCTCCATAGGCTGACATCTTTAAAAAAATAAAAAAAAATTATATTGGATTTGTCTTTCAGATCTCATTAAATTGCAGAGATGATAATGATGGTGCTCTTGATGATGATGAAATCAATGCTAATAAGTTACATTTATATAGAACTTTCTGAAGTTTGAAAAATATTTTACAGACGTTACATCACTTAAACTTTTTCGTTAGGAGGTAGTAGACATTACAGGTTTTTCATCCCCGTTTTTGTGATGAGCAAACTGAGTCTTAGAAATGCTATGTGAGTTGAATATTACCACTGAGCTAGTAATTAGATGATCTGAGATTTTAATCTCTGTCTTCTTCATCCCCAAGTACAGTGCTTTTTCTCCTATGTTACAATGATTGATTTCCAGTGTCGAGTTGGAAATCTTTGATTAAATAAATAAAACAAAATAAAAGTTTGTATCTTTTGTCTTTTATTAAATATGATTTATTATATCAAAATTCTAGTAAATTCTTTCTCATTGTGAAACTTTGCATTTTACTTACTCACTTAGTCACCCATATTATTTTTCTCAGCTTCCTTTCAATTATGTGGTAGAATGAAAAAAGCATTGTTAGAGCACCTAGTTTTGAATAACAGCTTTGCTCCTCATTAGCTCTATGATATTGGGCAAATTACTTCTCTCTGGGCTTTCATTTCCTCTAATCTAAAATGTAAGTTCTTCCCTACATAATCTTTAAATTTCCTTCTGCCTCCATATCCTATAACCTGATTACTTGAAAATACTTGATAATAAAATTTCTGAAACGAGGAAAGTGAGATCAAAAGGAACTCATCCAAGCTAACACAAGTAGTAAGAAGTAGTCAAGGGAAGATTTTTTAATTTTTTGCCAACACTTACTTCTGAAGGAGTTCATCTCCCATAAATCTTTGTTTTCCTGGTAACAATTTTCCTTATTAACATAATTTTGCCAGTCAACTATTTTAGTTACCATTTATTGCCATGTTAATTCTTTCAGATTACTTGGTAGGTCCAAATATCTTCTCTGCCATCCTACATAATTGCGATAACAAGCAAAATATGATTTTTTGCTGTTTTTATTTGAGCATAATCAAGTGTCTGATTGAATCTTGCTCTTATCAATCAAGGGTCTTTACTAGGAATAAAGTACAGAAATAAGAATTTCTATAATTAGAAACAGTATATGTATTCACACTGTTAATGTGATTAAAGATCTTCCCCACTCAATAGGTCTGCTCATTAAGGGGAGTTTGATTAGGGAAGATTTGTAGGAAGGCCCACAACTTTGCTTAATGAGGCACTGGTTCTCAAGGGATGGGGTGTCCTCTGACTCTAAAACAATGTATAAATACTCTGAGGGTGAGGTTTTGTTTTGGGGCTTAGTTTTTGTAAGAGTGTTTGTTTGACCAGATGAGGAATCTGGCAAGTCACTAAGGAGTCCCCTGGCTCTAAGAACCCAGATGTCATGTTTCCCTCTCTGGTAACTATGGCCAGATAGTTGTCGTCCAATTGTCTGTTGAATTCTGGCAGAGGAAACCATGTCTATTGATCTTTTGATTTCTCTATTTTTTCTTAGAAATTCAGGGTGCTGACTTCCTGAAGTAACTGAATTATATATACATATATACATACATAGAGGGCAAAAGAATGACACATATGCTTGATTAAAGTTATTGTTAACCCTTTGAAAGTTATTTTCCTTTTATGAATGCTGATCTAGGAACCTGTGATAGCAGGACCCCTGTCAGTGTTGGGTTGCTTACCAATACAATAACTTGCATTTTTTGCAATTTGTGCTTACATAAATAAATTTACATTTTACATAAGAAAATAATATCCTCACTCTGTAATAATAAACTAAATTCTTGGTGTGAATAACAGGCCAACTTAATATGTGTTACATCTAACTTTTTCAACAAACCAGAAATGGGTTCAGGGCTATGTACAAATACCCAAAGGGATTATGAGTTTTCTGTGGCACTAGTAAAAACTAGTCTGCTAGGTTGAACATCAGGCAAAGAAGTAAGCCTTACAAATAATGAAACAGTTTGTAAAAGGACAAAACATGAAGGATGTAGATACAGCTATGTGTCACTTAGTGTAAATAATGAATCTCAATGAAACTGGAATTATATAAATTGTCATTGCATTTTTGTATAGGGCTTGAACCAATTATAACATTTTAACATGAGCTTAATTTCAAGTAGTGCAAAATGAAATATATCCAGTCATTTTAGGGATTCCATTATTGGTACTGATTAGGACCTAACTTTTTCAGGTTTTTTTATTCAAAGAGTCAAAATGACCTACAGCAAGGGTGGAATTTTGTGTCTACATAGATGTGACCTACAGCACAGAAACACTGAGATCGAAGAATATATTTAGAAGTAAGAGTTGAGAGCAAAGGCAAAGTTAACAAAACCAGCAAGAGGCATGCTGAAAGGTGGCCCAGACTTGTTCAACTAGTTTTCTTCAATTGTCTGTGCCCAGTAAACTAAAAGACCATGTGATCTTTTAAATGAGTAGAGTTGATGATGAGGAACTAAACCAGCTGTATTTATCCTGGATATTAATGACAGGCTGTTACTCTGGGAGGTTCCAAGTCATCACGGCATTTTCCTGTATAGAAGTACTGTTTCAGAGATAGAACTGACACAAAAAGTTTCACATTTCCTGTATCAGCTCAATACATACAAATAGGAGTTGACTTTAGTGCCCAAAACTGGCTGTGCTTTTGTTTCGCATTGTGTCTGTAGAACATTTATGTTATTTTATTACAGGAAAGCTAGTGTCTTCTTCAGTCATCCTATGAGGAGGCACATATGTGGACACACACACACACATATATGGATATGTATGTAAGTATACACACACACACACACATACATGCATCCAATACATAATGATGAGAATTACACTGCATCAACCTGAATGACCACATCTGCTGTCTTAAAGTCACTGATGCATCTGTGGCTCAAGCAGATGTTCCTTGGAAGACTGAAAAACTACATAAAAAAGAAATTGATTCCAATGTACAGCTCTTAGGGATATTTTTTTTCTTTTTCTGAAAGAAGATTTAAAATGTGTTTTAACAGTTTAGAGTTTTTCTTTTGCAGTTGTACCTGTTCAAGTTGCAGATCCCTCAAAGACTTGAAAGTTAGCCCTATCTTAGCCTGCTTTTTTCAAGCTAAAGTGATGTATGTGGTGGTAAATAGAGTCCCAATAAGCCAGCAAGACACAAATAGCTTTGCTCTGGTCCATGTTTTTTACTCATTTAAACTGATACTATATTTGAAAACAAGTAGAAAGAAACTCTTCAAAGGTTACTTGGGAAGAAATTTATTTTCAGTGGTGGCTCCTTCCCTTCCTTCCGTACTCCTATGCTATATTCTGAGAGGTTCATTTATTTTCTTTAATAGCATAGCATGAGTCAAAATGTTTATTATCAAATTTGTTGCTCTTCAGTATCCAACTCATACTAAACACATATGCGTACATATATGCAGGTCTTATATTCACAATTTATCACCATCATTTGTCAATATATATTGTAATAAATAATGAATAAGAGCCCAGGAAGCCCTTTTAAGATATAAATTATAATGATGAAAAATAATTTGTTAACTAGAATGATCAAGTAAATTAAAATTCAAAGTCAAGTAGCATGTTTCAGACTCGAAAATAGAAAGAAATTTGATACATGATTAAATGTTAGAGAGTCAAAGGTAAAACACTGTAAATAGGCAAAAGATGCTTTAATGCATCTTGTTTCCTAAGAGGATGGTAATGGAAATCTTTAAAACATGGATCACAGGAGTGTGTGTTTATTTCTCATCTAAGAAATGATACTTGATAGAGCCTTCTTTGCATAAATTAGTGTAGTTTAATCTAAACATTATTTAAAACTATTTTGCCTTTATAATATTTCTGTTATAAATATTCTTCTTAATGGCCAAGAAACTTGAATCCTATTCCTTGTTTCAACTCTACTATCTTGGGCAGCTGAAAAACTTCACATAAATTTAACAGCTACCATATACAGAATACTGATAGCTGCTGATTACACAAAAGTGAAAATAAAATAGTGGCTAAGTCCATGGAGCCTACATTCTGTTTTGAGTTTATAGCATAGCATCTACACAACTAAGGAAATACAATATTTGAGAAGGAAGATTATACTAAAAAAATGAGGAAAGATGTATGAAAGAAGTAGCAACTGAGGAAATTTTTAGAGGACATTTGGAAATCTAAGAAAGGACATTCATGAGAATCTATTCCTGTTATGGGAGTCTGTTTATGTGTGGGAGAGATGGATATAAGGTTATGAAAAAACCAAAAGATAAGTTTGGCTGGAATGTAGAGACAGCAAAATAAAAGTTAAAGAAAATAAAGCTGGAAATGAAAGCAGGAGAAAATATATGTATTACTTTTATATGCAGTGCTAGGAAACTTAATTTTTATCTTAGAAGAAAGAGGGATACACCAAAGTTTCTTAAAGCTAGAAATGAAGTAGTCACACCTGTAATTCAGCATATGAAATGGGTAGCTGTGAAGCAGAAGAATGGGAGAGAGGATTAGTTAGAAGTACATAAAAAAATTAGGATGCTTTTATAATAATTAATGGGACAGTTGATTAGTGAGGGCCTGAACTACAGTAACATACAAGACATATGGAACAAACGAAGATAATTAAATGTATGAGCTATATAACAAATATTAAAGTTTTATATAATAATGTATTTCAATACAGAGTACTTCTTTATTTTCCAGACACACTTGTTTTATACGATTTGGCATAAATTTCCAAGATTTTGACATAGTTTTTAATTCTTCATCATGCAATATAACTTTTTTAAAGAATTTATATTAAAGGTACCTTTGATAAGCAGTACATATTTCCTAATTGCATACTTGAATTATACTCCTGAATTTTTCATTGTGATGTATGTCTGGTGCGTTACTATCATTCAATTTCATGTCCTGATTAGAGTTGTCTCTTACCTGTTCATGAATCAGGGCATGATATAAAGAAAAAGGTTTTCATTATTTGATTTTGTTTTTCATCAATCTATAAAGAATTATCAAGTGCCTACTGAGTCCTAGACATTGCCCTAGGTACTTCATGCTCTCTCTCTTCCAGTCTATGTACACACACCTCCCCCCCCCCCACACACACACATACAAACACACACATTCCTTGTATTAGAATGCATTCTTGAAGATTAGGACCATTTCGTTTATACACACACACACACACACACACACACACACACACACACAAATTTCCTAATACCTTGCAAATAGTAAGCACCTAATAAATTCTTGTTGAATTATATCTATCTTGTGAAGTATTTCTTTCCTCCAACTGTAGGATTTGACTCATTAACCTTACATGGAGAGTCACAAAAACCAGAGTTCTAAAAGTGATTAGGTGATGATTAAATAAATGAGATTGGCCTGTAAAGCTTTGCAGCTAGGTTATAAGATCTTTAGTGGGAGATGTGGAGAAAGTGGACACTTGACTTAAAATATTTCTCTGATATTTGAAGATACATGAATAATAAGCAAGATTTGCTTTTCATTTTTTGCTTCTTTAATTTTAAGAGGAGCTGATATAGAACAGGAAGAAATCAGAGAATTCTCTACTGGCTTTATGGTATTAATAAATCTGACAAAGAATGCTCCAAATATGCCACTCAGTTTTGGAGATGGACTTTGAAATATTATCTCTAAAGTGTTCTAAAGTACTCAGAATATAAGTGAAAATTATAGTCATTTTTTTTACTATTATTATAACTATTTTTATTTAGATTTTATTGTATTAGCAGATAATATATCATTTTAAAGAAAAATTGCCAATGAAAACTTAAACAAATAAAATTAAAATACATCAACCTTATCACTCAAAAAAGCACTATTTTATACATTTCTCAAGGACAAATTATGTCATAGATTATTTCTTTACGTGAAAGAACCTCTTTTGATCATATCAGTGGGGTAATAGAATCAAAGAAATTCATATATTTTGAACTAGAATGGTCCTTTGAGGGCATACAATCACATTCTCATACTTTACAGCAGCAAAAAAAAAAAAAAAGCTGAAGTTCTACAAGGTGATATTAGTTTCCAAGTGGGATTAGGTATAACAAGAAGAACTAGGATCAAATCCAAGTGTAAACACATTATATTTTCCCCTGTATCATGCTTGATTCTAACAGAAACTGTGTTGGGATTTTACAAGTATATTTGAATTCAACCTGACTTGCATATCACAGGAGGGTGTCAGTCATAGTCAATCCCATGATACGGAAATGTTATGTGAAAAAAAAATTCCAATTCATATGAACTAATGTCTGGCTTTTAAAATAAAAGTAAAATTTAAAAAAAAACCCAATAGTTCATGAATTTGATCAATTTTCTTCTTTGCTTTAAATATCAGTTTCGCTTTCAAACTTTAGCTTCAGTATATGAATACACCTTGAGTAAATGTTAATCATTTTCAGATTATTCCTTAGGTTGTCATTCACTTGTGCCATGGCCAATTACAAACCCACTAATAATGGCTAACAGAAGGATTTTCCTCCCACAGAAAGGCTAATCAATTTGCTGAAATTTCCATCTGGATGGTTGCATTTCTTACAACCTCTCTATGGTTTTGGCTAAGTGATTGAACCTATCTCATTTTCAAACGATGAAAACACTAATGAAATGTCTTTAAATGATATGCTGGGAGACAGTTGAGAGCTTTCTTCCTCTTTCATCATCATGACTGTTACTAAAATGAGTGATCTGACTGACATGGGAGCTTGTGGTGGCAACCCTAGTGCATGGATTAGTTTTATGTACAGTAATTATTTCGACTTAGAATCTGTACCATTAGACAGTGAGTACCTTTCATGTCTGTCATCTAGCCTGACTTTAATTAGAAAAATGATGGATTGATGGAAATATAAGAGGTAGGAAGTTATATACAAAGATGAAAAACTGCAAATAAATACAGCAGTGCATAGATTAAAACATATGTTGCTCCTTGTAAATGCCCCACGAGTCCAAGCAGCTTGAATGATGCTTATGTTCAGTTTACAGATTTATGACTTGTTCTTTCCAATATTCATGAACACAGAGAGTATTTGCCTAAGGCATGATACAGTGGCAAAGCATTAAAACTGACAATAATTACCTAACACCCAGAACAACATAATTACACAGCTTCGAGCATTTTGGGAGTTGATTTAAAGATGCATTTGCCAAACTTAAGTATATGCATATATATGTATAGAAACATATTTACTTCTATGAAACAGGCTCATTTGAAAATTGTAGAGCAGCAGAAGCCACAAAAGGAAGGAATGAAGGAGATTTCCAACTCAAGGTGACCTGGAAGACCAAAGGGAAAGGTCTGTCACACCAGACAGGGAGCAGAGCAAAATCCATCCTTGCGCATGCAGCATTGGGAGGAGCAGTGCAAGAGCAGGCCTCGGGGGTGGAATCCTCAGCAGCAGTGGCAGTTTGCATGTCCTTCAAGCCTGAGACACCAAAGACAACTTCAAAGGTCAGTGAGAGGACTTTTCCCGCTGGGAGAGAAGGGAACAGGGCCCCCTCCCCCCCTAGCTCCAGCCCTAGTGCTGGTGGCAGAGGCAGCAGGAGCAGTAGGCCATGGTGACTGCAATGGCCACGGCAGGCAGCATCCACCTTTCTTTGTTAGAACCCTTCCCTTAAAGCCCCTGGAAGAATTGAGCAACTGATCTCAAAGTCAGCCCTGAGTGGCTGCCCTGCCCTCCTCTTAAAGCCCCTGGAGGAATTGGGTAGCTGATCTTAATCTCACACTGAGTGGTGACTTGGCCCTGGGAACCCTCTCTCTAAAGTCCATGGAGAAATTGAACAACTGATCTGAATCTCAGTTCTGAGCTCTGCCTATGTAGAACTGGAGCCAGTTGTGGAGAGGGCATTCTAAGCAGATTCAGGGCAGAAAAGTTTCTGGTTGCTTCCAGACCAGTGTGCAGGCTTGATTTTGCTACCTTAGAGGAAATGAGATCTTACAGGTTCCCAGAGTATACCCTACTCTTGTCAAAGGACCCAAAAGTCCAACAACTGACTGGGAAAATGTCCAAGAAAGGGAAAAATTAAGACCATAGGAGGTCACTTTCTTGGTGAACAGACATTTTCTCCCATCCTTTTGGATGGAGATGAACAATGTTTACCATCAGGGCAAGACATAATAATGAAGGCTTCTGCATCCCAAATATCCAAAGTACATACACAATGGTCTCAGGCCATGGAAGAGCTCAAAAAGGATTTTGAGAATCAAGTAAGATAGGTGGATGAAAAATTGGGAAGAGAAATGAGAGCAAGGTGAGAAAATCAAGAAAAGCGAGTCAACAGCTTGCTAAACAAGATGCAAAAAATGCTGAATAACATAACATCATCAAAAATAGACTAAGTCAACTGGCAAAAGAGGTCCAAAAAGAAAATGAGGAGAAGAATACTTTCAAGACAGAATTAAAAAAATTTAAAAGGAGGTTCAAAAGCTCATTGAAGAAAATAGTTCTTTAAAAATTAGAATGGAAGAGATGGAAGTTAATGACTTTATGAGAAACTCAGATATTACAAAACAAAATCTAAATGATGAAAAAATGGAAGATAATGTGAAATATCACTTTGGAAAAACAATTGACCTGGAATATAGATTCAGGAGAGAAAATTTTAGAAATTATGGACCTGCCCAAAAGCCATAACCAAAAAAAGAACCTAGACATCATCCTTCAAAAAATTGTCAAGGAAATCTACACTGATATTTTAGAAGAAGAGAACAAAATATATATTGAAAGAATCCACTGATCACCTCCTGAAAGAGATCCAAAAAGAGAAACTCCTGGGAACATTGGAGCCAAATTCCAGAATTCCCAAATCAAGGAGACAATAATGCAAGCAGCTAGAAAGAAACAATTCGAGTAATCAGAATAACACAAGATATAGCATCTTCTACATTAAGGGATGGAAGGATATGGAATATGATATTCCAGAAGTCAAATGAACTAGTACTAAAACCAAGAATCACCTACCCAGCAAAACTGAGTATAATACTTCAGGAGAAAAATTGGTCTTTCAATGAAATAGAGGACTTTCAAGCATTCTTGATGAAAAGACCAGAGCTGAAAAGGAAATTTGACCTTCAAACACAAGAATCAAGACAAGCATGAAAATGTAAACAGGAAAGAGAAATCAAAAGGAACTTATTACAGTTGAACTGTTTACATTCCTACACGGAAAGATAATATTTGTAACTCTTGAACTTTTCTCAGTATGTGGGTAGTTGGTGGGATTATAAACACACACACACACACACACACACACACACATATATATATATATATATATAGAGAGAGAGAGAGAGAGAGAGACAGACAGACAGACAGACAGACAGACAGAGACAAAGACAGAGAGACAGACAGAGAGAGCACAGGATGAGTTGAATAGGAAGGGATCATAACTAAAAAAATAAAATTGAAGTTTAAGAGAGGAATATATTGGGAAGAGAAAGGGAGAAATGTTATGGGGCAAATTACCTCTCACAAAAGAGGTAAGAAACAACTTTTTCAATGGAAGGGGAAAAGGAAGGGGAGGTGAGAGGGAAAAAGTGAAGCTTAGTCTCATCACTTTTGGCTCAAGAAAGAAATAGTATGCACACGTTGGTATGAAAACCTATCATACTATAGGAAAACAGAGGAGAAGAGGATAAGTAGAGTTGGGGGGTGATGGCAGGGAGGGCAAATGGGTGGAGGAAGAAATTAGGAGTAAACACTCTTGGGTAAGGACAAGGTCAAAAGAGAGAATGGACAAAATAGGGGACAGGATAGGATGGAGGGAAATACAGTTAGTCTTACACAGCATGAATATTATGGAAGTCACTTGGAAAACTGCACATATATAGTCTATATTGAATTGCTTGCCTTCTTGGTGGGGATGCATGGAGAGGGAGGAAGGAAAAGAAGCTGAAACTTCAACTTTTAGGAACAAATGTTGAGAATTGTTTTTGCACACAACTAGGAAATAAGAAATACAGGTAATGTGACAAAGAAATTTATCTTGCTCTGCAGGGCAAAAGAGAAGATGGGGATAAGGAACGGGAGGGGTGTTAGAAGGGAGGGCAGATTGGTGGAAAGGATAGTTCGAATGCTTGGCATTTTAAGGTGGGGGAGGGGAAAGATGGGGAGAAAATTTGGAACTCAAATTTTGTGCAAGTAAATGCTGAAAACTTAAAACAAATAAATGTATATAAATAAATGAATAAATGAATTAAATGAATGAATGAATAAATAAGTACAGAAAGAAAGAGGGAGGGGGAAAGAAAGAAGCAAATAAAAAAGAACGAAAGGAAGGAAGGGAGAAAGAAGCAAAGAAACAAGAAAAGAAGAAAGGAAGGAAGAAAACAGAAAGGAAGGAAGGAAGGAAGGAAGGAAGGAAGGAAGGAAGGAAGGAAGGAAGGAAGAAAGAAAGAAAGAAAGAAAGAAAGAAAGAAAGAAAGAAAGAAAGAAAGAAAGAAAGAAAGAAAGAAAGAAAGAAAGAAAGAAAGAAAGAAAGAAAGAAAGAAAGAAAGGAAGGAAGGAAGGAAGGAAGGAAGGAAGAAAGAAAGAAAGAAAGAAAGAAAGAAAGAAAGAAAGAAAGAAAGAAAGAAAGAAAGAAAGAAAGAAAGAAAGAAAGAAGGAAAGAAAGAAAGAAAGAAAGAAAGGAAAGAAGGAAGAAAGAAAGAAAGGAAAGGAAGAAAGAAAAAGGCTCATTTTTATCAAATTCTTTCCAACACTTAGATATAGTTGCCTTTTTTCGTCTTGATTTTATTTGGGCACCCCTTGTAGTTTTATATATTGCTAAACAGGTCCTAATTAAAATGGAATGAGAGATCTTTGTTGATGGTAGATTCCATAGATTTGAATGTTTAAATCACTAAAAGAAGATTCGAATCATTATTGAATAAAAACAACAACAACCGTATCTAATTTGATCCTAGATTCTTAGACTACGTAAAAGGATGCCCCAGACAATTCTTTGTTTTCTTTCCAACCCTCTCCCCTCCTCATTTAATTTAGTCATTTATTCGGAATTTGATCTCTGGAGGGGAGGAGCCAAGATGGCAGAGTAGAAAAACACACATATGCTAGCTCCAAAACGCAAAGCCCATACAATACCCGTAAAGAAGAACTTGCAACAAACTCTGGAGCAGCAGAAGCCACAGAACAACGGAGCAGATGAGATTTCTGTTACAGAGAGCCCTGAAAAACTGACGCGAAAGGTCCTCCATGCACCAAACCTGGAGCAGAGCCCAGCTCTGCCTTGGCCATGCAGCACTGAGAGGAGCAGATCCCAGCAGGTTTCAGGGAGAGAATCTCTGGCAGCCACGCGGGTCCCTCCACCCACAGATGACAAGGGTCAGTGAGAGGGTCTCTTTGGCTGGTCAAGAGGGGAGTGGGGTGTCCCCATAACTCAGGCCCCCTTGGGAGGCAGCAGTGGAGGCAGCAGCAGAGGCAGCAGTGGAGGCAGGAGGGGATAGGGGCTCCCAAAGCAGGCAGGAGCTCAGATCCATTGTTGAAGGTCTCCTCATAAACGCCCTGAGGGAACTGAGCTCCAAGTGGCTGCCCTGCCCCCACCAGAGCACCTGAACTTAATCTCACACTGAATAGCAGCTCTGCCCCCGCCCAAAACCCTGAGGATGGGAAGCAGCATTTGAATCTCACACCCCAAGCTCTGGCTGGGCAGATCTGGAGGCAAGGTGGGGGCAGAGAGGACACTCAGAAGTCAAGGCATTGGCTGGGAAAATGCCCAGAAAAGGGAAAAAAATAAGACCATTGAAGGCAACTTTTCTGGTGAACAGGTATCTCCTCCCTTCCTTTCTAATGAGGAAGAACAAGGGTTACCATCAGGGAAAGACACAGAAGTCAAGGCTTTCGTATCCCAAACATCCAGAATAAATATTCCATGGGCTCAGGCCATGGAAGAGCTCAAAAAGGATTTTGAAAATCAAGTTAGAGAGGTGGAGGAAAAACTGGGAAGAGAAATGAGAGACATGCAAGCAAAGCATGAAAAACAAGTAAACACCCTGCTAAAGGAGACGCAAAAAAATGCTGAAGAAAATAACACCTTGAAAAAGAGGCTACCTCAATTAGCAAAAGAGGTTCAAAAAGCCAATGAGGAGAAGAATGCTTTCAAAAGCAGAATTAGCCAAATGGAAAAGGAGGTTCAAAAGCTCACTGAAGAAAATAGTCCTTTCAAAATTAGAATGGAACATATGGAGGCTAATGACTTCATGAGAAACCAAGAAATCACAAAACAAAACCAAAAGAATGAAAAGATGAAAGATAATATGAAATATCTCATTGGAAAAACAACTGACCTGGAAAATAGATTGAGGAGAGACAATTTAAAAATTATGGGACTACTTGAAAGCCATGATCCAAAAAAGAGCCTAGACAGCATCTTTCATGAAATTATCAAGGAAAACTGCCCTGGTATTCTAGAACCAGAGGGCAAAATAAGTATTCAAGGAAGACACAGATCACCACCTGAAAAATACCCAAAAAGAGAAACTCCTAGGAACATTGTGGCCAAATTCCAGAGTTCCCTGGTCAAGGAGAAAATATTGCAAGCAGCTAGAAAGAAACAATTCAAGTATTGTGGAAATACAATCAGGATAACACAAGATCTAGCAGCTTCTACATTAAGGGATCAAAGGGCGTGGAATATCATATTCCAGAAGTCGAAGGAGCTAGGACCAAAGCCAAGAATCACCTACCCAGCAAAACTGAGTATAATACTTCAGGGGAAAAAATGGTCTTTCAATGAAATTGAGGACTTTCAAGCGTTCTTGATGAAAAGACCAGAGCTGAAAAGAAAATTTGACTTTCAAACACAAGAATAAAGAGAAGCATGAAAATGTAAACAGCAAAGAGAAGTCATAAGGGACTTTAGTAAAGTTGAACTGTTTATATTCCTACATAGAAAGAAAATATTTGTAACTCTTGAAACTTTTCATTATCTGGGTATTTGGTGGGATTACATACACACACACACGTGCACACACACACACACAGACAGAGAGCACAGAGTGAATGGAATAGGATAGGATCATATCTTTAAAAAAATGAAATTAAGCAGTAAGAGAGAAATATATTGGGAGGACAAAGAGAGAAAAGTAATGGAGCAGATTATCTCTCATAAAAGAGGCAGGCAAAAGACTTTTTAGTGGAGGGAAAAAGAGGGGAGGTGAGAGAAAAACATGAAGTTTACTTTCATCACACTTGACTCAAGGAAGGAATAAAATGCACACTCATTTTGGTATGAAAACCTATCTTACAATACAGGAAAGTGGGGGAGAAGGGGATATGCAGGGTGGGGGGATGATGGAAGGGAGGGCAGTGGAAGGAGGGAGCAATCTGAAGTCATCTCTCTTGGAGAGGGACAGGATCAAAAGATATAATAGAATAAATGAGGCGCAGGATAGGATGCAGGGAAATATAGTTAGTTTTACACAACACAACTATTGTAAAAGTCATTTACAAAACTACACACATATGGCCTATATTGAATTGCTTGCTTTTCCAAAGGGAATGGGTGGGGAGGGAGGGATGAAGAGAAGTTGGAACTCAAAGTTATAGGAACAACTGTTGAGTACTGTTCTTGCTACTAGGGAATAAGAAATACAGGTAATGGGGTATAGAAATTTATCTGGCCCTACAGGACAAAAGAGAAGATGCGGACAAGGGAAGGGAGGGATGATAGAGGACACGGCAGATTGGTGATAGGGGCAATCAGAATGCTCGGTGTTTAGGGGTGAGGGGAGGGAACAAATGGGGAGAAAATTTGGCACGCAAAATTTTGTGAAAATGAATGTCAAAAATTAAATAAATAAATTTAAAAAAAGAATTTGATCTCTGTTTGCTATTCTCATACTGGTACTTTTAATTATCTGCATTTTTAGATAGTCAGTTACCACCATTCTTAGTTGCTTTCACTGTCTAATTTCTAGCCTTTGTCTGTTCTGAACGAATACTAATTTCACAGATACTACTGAAAGTAGATGTCTTTTATAATCACATCAGAGTCACATCTGTACATGGCCAGTATTATGCAAAATGGTACCCCATTTATTCTGTAGATATCCCACATTGTTTAAATTCCTAGATAATTTTAAGAAAAGAAATAATTTTGCCCTGGTTGGCTAAAGAAATGGCTCTGCATATTAATCCTAATTACTTTTAAAAACTAAAACTGAAGCTTAATAAATGAATGAATGTACACACTGCAGAAGTGATACCAAGTCCTATGAAACATTGCTGCTACCTGTGAAATGAATCCTGTAATGAGAGATAGAGGTTGTTTAGCAGTAACTTGTAAGACTTCAAGATGGCTAAAGCTTAAATGTTTATTGAAAACAAACTGCAAATCATGGGTATCTTGGTGACTTCTTGACAAACTTTAACAGCTAAAAGGTTTGATTTTAACATAGATACAGGCAGCTGCAATATTAGGGTCTGCTTTCTCCAAACAATGTGTGATTGCACTTAGAAATTTGATTGAGAAAATCTTTCTAGTACTTGTAAAGATCTTTAATTGAGTTCTTGTGCTTTGTTGTTTTTATTTTTTTTCTCCTTTAATCACTGAAAGAACAACAAGTCAATTCTGCTTAGATAAATCTGCAGTCTGACTTAGATAAATCTGCACTTAAGTTGTGTCTCAATTCTGGACAAAAAGAACTTTGGGATCCAGGTTTCAGTAAAAATAGAATATATTTCATAAAAATTAGAAGTACATTTATAGTGTCGTGGTTGATCTCAAAGGAACATGCTGCATTTGAAGACTTCATTTATAGCATTTAATTTAAAAAAATATAATACGCAAGCATGTAATGAGATGATAGATTCATAATAAACAATGAAAGGTTTTTTTTCTTAAGGGATTAATGACAAATATAGGAATTTGTACTGCTTAAATACACATATTTCTTAGGAGGGTTTTGTCTTTCTTTCTCTCCTTTTCCTCGGAGTGAGAAGAGGGAAGAAGAGAATTAGATTTGTGTTCTTTGAATAAAGTGTATATATATATATATATATATATATATATATATATATATATATATGTGTGTGTGTGTGTGTGTGTGTGTATACACACATGTATACATATATGTATTTATTATATTGTGTATATACAGAGATATATGTATTTATGTATATATGCATGGGTAAATATGTACATATATGTATATATGTGTATACATATATACGCACACTCACAATACTTACAGTGCTTATTTTTCTATTCATAAAGTAAGTACAAGAAATCCAATCCATTTCTTGGAAAATCCAGGGAGATGCAAAACAGCAATATATTTACTGGAAAAAAATCCTTATGCGCACAAAATTATGCCGTTTTCTCTTTTTATCTCTAATGCCTAGAACAATGCATTACACAAAATCTACATTTTCAAAATTCTTGATGGATTGGAATCTTAGCGTCTGAAATCTTCTAAGATGTAATTGAGTAAAGAACATTTAAGAATCAGTCAAGAATCCTCTATTAAGTGCCTACTATGTGCTAAGCACTGGCAATATAAAAGAGAAAAAGCAAAATACTCTCTGCCATCAAGGAGTTTATAATATAATGGGGAAACTATGCAAACAAATATATACAAAGCAAACTATATACTGCATAAAGAGTAAATAAATAATGGAAATTAAATGGCACTGGAATTAAGAAGAATTAGGGGAGAATTTCTGTAGAAAATAAGGTTTTAGATGCACTTAAAGGAATCCATGGAGAAAGTGTTCTAGGCATGGGGGACATCCAGAAAGTGTGTCCCCAAAGAAGAAATAGAGTGTCTTCTTCATGGAATAGGCAGAGGTCCATTGTAACTGCACCACAGAGTATATCTTGGGGCAGTAAGGAAGAAGAAGTCTGTAACATTGGGAGGTGCTATACTATGAAGAGTTCAAATACAAAACAGAGCATTTAAAAAAAAATTCCTGGAGAGAATAGGAAGCTGTGGAGCTTAATTGAGTGGAGTGTGAGGTGATATGATTGGAACAGTAAAGGAAAATCACTTTAGTTGATAAATGAGGGATGAATTGGAGTGGGGAGAGACTTGAGGTAGACAGAAAGACTGACCTGACAGCCATTCCAGTAATCCTGCTATTAAATGGTACGGGATTGTACTAGACTGGTGGCAGCGTCAGAGGATAGAAGGTGGAAAGTGGGAGAAATGTTGCAAAAGTGAATTGTAGAGCCTTTGTCAAAGATTTGATATGGAGGATAAACACATAGATAACATTCATCCAGAATGACCCCTAGGGATTTTGTGTGACTGAGAGGATGGTGTTTCCTTCCCCAGTAGCAAGAAAAGGTAAAGGACAAGGCTGTGTCATTTAAGGGTAAAGATAAGAAGTTCTGTTTTGGTTATACTGAGTTTAAGATGTCTACTGGACATCCAGTCCAACTTGTCTGAAAAGCAATTTGATATGCAAAAATGTAGGGGAGGGGGCTGAGAAACTGGATCAGTACAGTTAGATTTGAGAATCTGTTTGAAAGGGGAACTAAATCCATAGTAGCTGATGAGATAGACAAGTGAAATAGTATTATAGGGAAAGAAAACAACAGGGTCCAAGAAAGAACTGTCAGTGACACCTACAGTTAGAGGGAATGATTTTCAATAAAATCTAGTAAAAGAGACAGCAAAGGCATTTTTAAATAGGCAGGAGGTGAACCAAGAGAGATCGGTGTCTCAAAAGCCTAGAAAGAAAAGATCATCGAGGAGGGAGTGATCAATAGTGTCAAAGGCCATGGAGATTATAAAGGCTTAAGAGAGCAAGAGGAAAAAAAATAGAGGCACCAATTATAGATAGTCTTTCGGAGGAGTTTAGCTATGACAGTTAGAGGAGGTATGAGATAATAGTTGATAGGGATAGGAAGTTCAGCTAAGGTAATGAAAGACAATATTCACATTTTTCAGGAGAAATAGTGGTTATATATGAGCTAATGTTACCTTTTTTTCTTTTTAATTTGTATTTCTTCCTTCTTTATTGACTTTCATAGTGCTTATTTTCAATATCCTGACAAAAGTGCTTCATAAAAATATAAGTATTCAAAAAGTTTAAAGGAGTTACTTTCTTGATTTAAACTTATTCTGAGACGGAATAGGTGGTAGAGAGTGTAATAAGTATTTTTAATTAATTTTCTGTGTGCTGGTCATTATGCACGTGTAAGGGATACACATAAAAATTAAATAAGAAAATCTCTACCATCAAGGAGCTTTCATTCTAAAGAGTTGTTGTTGCTGTTGTTATTCAGTTACTCAGTCCTCTTTGACTATTTATGACCCCATCGAACATAGTACACAATATGTTTCTTTCCTCTGCTACCTCCCAAAGTCTGTCCAAATTCATGCTCCTTCCTTCCATGGCACTATCTGTATATCTCATCTTCTCTTATCCCTTTCTCCTTTTATCTTCTTTTTCTCCCCAAAACAGGTTATTTTCCAAAGATTTTTGAACAAAGAGAGGTGGAGGAGAGAGAGAGAGAGGATTTTCAAGCAATCTTGATGAAAAGACCAGAGCTGAAAAGAAAATCTGACTTTCAAACACAAGAATCAAGAGAAGCATGAAAAGGTAAACAGCAAAGAGAAATCATAAGGGACTTACTAAAGTTGAACTATCATTCCTACATGGAAAGACAATATTTGTAACTCTTGAAAACTTTTTTCAATATCTGGGTATTTGGTGGGATTACATACACACACTCACACACACACACACACACAGAGACAGAGAGCAGAGGGTGAATAGAATAGGATGGGATCATATCTTTAAAAAATGGGTTATGTCAGATTTTTTCTTTAGACATTTTAAGAAGGCTTTAGTGATATCTGAAGACAGATTTTAAACTAGGCAACTTTTGGTTCCCATAGATGGTAAACATATCATTGACAGAAACACCTAAAATAAAATAACTACACAGCACACAAACAGATGCACACAGACAAATCCAAGAATGATAATAAATGATGAAAGTAGAATGATATTTTAAAAATATTATAGGATTTTAAAATATTGGTTTTAGGTATTCAATTTAACTGGAAAAAAAGTCCACTGAATTCTTTTTTCACTTTAAATTTTATAAATGTTATAGAGAATTACCCTTGTACTTCCGTGTTTTCATGTCTGGGGATTTCCCGATAATATAATTTGCAAGTGTTATCCAACTCCAGATTATTCAGAAAAATAGGAGAGAAGGAATGGTCCAAGTAAGTGAACTTTATAGGAAACATTATTTTTTTTTTTTTATCATCAATAGCTCCTTAGTCAAGGTTCATTAATAAGTAGCAAGACTGACAGATTGGAACTGCAATCAAATTGAGCAGCCTGACTATTTAGAGCAAAGAATTATTTTACCCTATTTAACACTAGATCTTGAAGACCAGTCAGAAGAATGTTGACTTATGTGAAATATTTTGCATTTTTGAGAACTTTTGATGACACATTTACTTCCCAGGATAATGTAAAGAACTACTTTCTATGTCTAAAGCTCAATAAAGTTTATGAGTTAGTTATCTTGGTGACTACCTTGATAATTGTACCATAAAACCAATTAAGATTACTCAATAGGCTCCTGTTGGTTTCATATTTAAGATGTTAAAGTCAACAGAGAGTATTTTCTGAAAGACCCTGTTTTTCCTCTGACAGTTCCTTTACTCCTGGATATGTCTGAGTTTTATTTCTCTGATTTTTTTCAAAGGATGAGTATACCATGAGAATGAATAATTCAGAGGTGCTATCTTGGTGACTATCCAAAGATCTCGAGGTTACACATAAGCATCCATTCTTAAAAAGAACTTGCAAGTTCTTCTGAGAAACATTTCTTTATCTTTTAATATATGAACTATTTAAGAATGAACGTCAATTCAACAACCAATTGATTCCTACAGAGCTGTTAGACTACAGCAATATTGAACTATATTCTTGCTTCATATCACTTCTTTGCTTCAAGAGAAAGTCAGATATTTCTTTTTGTTTCATTTTTTTTGTCTGGCTTCCTACTACTGCTTATGAATTTTCTATCTCTAATTAAAATTAGCTAAGTAGCTAATTTTTCAGAGCATTCTTAGCAAAAATTAAAGGTATTATGCAGATGCATAATAAACACAAGTACAGTTTCTGACAGAAACAAACTATGTTTTTCATGCAGACAAATGGAATCATACAGTAATTTAAATGAAATTAAGCAGTGAGAGAGAAATATTTTGGGAGGAGAAAGGGAGAAATGGAAGGCGGCAAATTATCTCTCATAAAAGAGACAAATAAGTAACTTTTCAAAGGAGGGACAAAGTAGGGAGGTGAGAGAAAAAATATATGAAGCTTACTCTCATCGCATTCGACTAAAAGAAGGAATAAAATGCACACTCATTTTGGTATGAAAACCTATCTTGCAATACAGGAAAGTGGGGGAGAAGGGGATAAGCAAGTTGGGGGGGATGATGGAAGGGAGGGCAATGGGAAGAGGGAGCAATTAGAAGTCAACATTCTTGGGGAGAGACAGGATCAGAAAAAAGAATAGAATAAATGGGGAGCAGGAAAGGATGGAGGGAAATATAGTTAGTCTTACACAACATGACTGTTATGGAAGTCATTTGCAAAACTTCACAGATATGGCCTATATTGAATTGCTTGCTTTTCCAAAGGGAATGGGTGGGGACGGAGGGATGAAGAGAAGTTGGAACTCAAAGTTTTTGGAACAACTGTTGAATATTGTTCTTGCAACTAGGAAATAAAAAATACAGGTAATGGGGTATAGAAAGTTATCTTGCCCTACAGGACAAAAGAGAAGATGGGGATAAGGGATGGGATGGATGTTAGAAGGGGGGGCAGATTGGTGATAGGGGTAATTAAAATGCTTGGTGTTTTGGGATGGGCAGAAGGGAGAAATGGGGAGAAAATTTGGAACCAAAATTTTTTTTTGGAAATGAATGTTGAAAACTAAATAAATAAATTAAAAAAAATTAAAAAAATATTGTACGCCAATTTCATGATGGCATGTTTGGCTGGGTTCTGGATAATGGACAATGCTTTTGTGCCTTCCCAGTCACTAATGTAGTGAAACAGGGCTTTGTGCTTGCTCCCACGCTTTGTAGCATGATGTTTTCAGTCATGTTGACAAATGTTTTCAATGAGGATGAACATAGCATCAAAGTCAACTACCATACTGATGGCACGTTCTTCAATTTGAAAAGGCTACAAGCCAAGACCAAAGTGAAGGGAGTGTCTGTACATAATGTTCTGTTTGCATATAATAGTGCATTTAATGCAGCCTCTGAAGCTGAGATGCAAGAAAGTATGGATCAATTCTCTGCTGAATGTGCTACTTCTGGTTTAATAATCAACACCAAGAAAACACAGGTGCTCCATCAGCCACCACCACACCATCTATACATGAAACCACTGATTACAACAAATGGAGAAGTTTTGAATGCTGCGGATAAGTTCATTTACCTTGGTAGTGTACTTTCCAGGAATGTACACATTGAAAAAGAGGTTGATGGACACATTACCAGAGCTAGCTCAGTGTTTGGGAGGCTCCTAGGAAAAGTTTGGGAGAGAAGAGGTGTTAGACTGGCTACCAGACTGACGGCTTACAGAGCCATTGTGCTGACGTCATTGTTATATGCTTGTGAAATGTGTGCATTCTGCCAGCTCCATGCCAAGAAACTGAATCACTTCCATCTGAACTGTCTTAGGAAGATTCAGAGGATCACCTGGCAGGATAAAGTAGTAGACATCGAAGTTCTTGCTCAAGCTGAACTGCCAAATATTCCAACTATGCTTCCGAGAGCACAACTCGGATGGGCTGGCCATGATGTTCTACTGCAAAATGTGTGCTTTCCAAGACGACTATTTTATGGAGAACTGACATGGAGCAAGTGATAACATGCTGGCCAGAAGAAGCGATGCAAGGACACTATCAAGATCTCTCTCTCTAGAACTTTCGATCTGATTGTGCAAAATGGGAGACACTGGAACAGGACCATTCAGTATGGTGTGCCCACATCAGAAAGGTCGCTGTGCTCTTTCAGCAAAGCAGAATTGAGACAACACAAAGTAAATGCAGGATGCACAAATTTGGGATATCCACCTCAAATATTTACACAGATTCTGTGCCTAACCTGTGGTAGAGCATTCCTAGCTTGTATTGATCTGATCAGCCACAGCTGGACGTGGTGAAATTTCAGTTTTTCGTGGTGATGTCATTTTGGTCCTCTTCGAAGATGAAGGACAACAACCAACGTTTTCTATCTACATTAGATTCAGAAGTTCTGTATTCCAAATTCTTTTTTGATTACAAACCAGGAAAGAATGTATGTATTATTAACCTAGTCATGTAATAACCAACTTGCTTTGAAAAAAAAATCTCATTTGAAAATACTATGCATGGAATTCAGTTAAGATGACAAAGCAGATGCATGTGGAAGTTTTAAAAAAAATGCCCATTGTCATAAAGCTGATAAATATCAGTCATAAGTTTCACATCCCCATCTCTCACGATCTGAGGTCAAGAGCACTTTGCAATTGATTACTACACTTTATCTAAGCCCCACAGATTGTTTACATCATCAGGGTTTTTAATTTATTAAATAGACTGATTGACCAGATTGAAAAATCCTCATAATTGCTTATTCTTGTAGTAGCTATCTTTTCGAAAAATGGTTTAATGTTCACAAAAGTACTTCTGAACAAAAGTGTTCATTATTTTGTGTTATTTCATATTTTTCCAATTACATTTAAAAACAATTTTACCTACATTAATTAAAATTTTGAGTTTTAAAGCATCTCTCTTTCTCTCTAGTCTCCTTTCTCATTGAAAAGGCAATCAATTTGATATAGGTAATACATGTTCAGCCATGTAAAATATATTTCCATATTAGTCATGTTGTGTGGAAAAAATGATCAAAAATTAAAGTTAAAAAACATATATTCCAATCTGGATTCAGACTCCACAGTGTTTAGCATTTTTCATCGTAATATTTTGGAAATCTATTAGATCGTTGTATTGCTGACAATACCCGAGTTTTCACAGATGACCATTCTTGTAATATTGCTACTATTACGTAGAAGGTTTCTCTAATTGTATTTACTTTATTTTGCATCAACTCATTTTACTTTGTAGGTATTTCTGCAAGCATCGTGCTCATCATGTCTTCTAGCATAATAGTATTCCATCACAATCATACGCCACAACTTATTTAGCTATTCCTCTATTGATGATGTACATTTCCTCAATTTCTAATCCTTTCTCACCACGAAAAGATGTGATATAAATATTCTGTACATATGGCTCATTTTCCTTTTTTATTACTTTTGTTTGGAATACAGAACTTATATTGATACTGCTGGGTCAAAGAGCAAGCACAAAATAGCCTTTTGGGCATATTTTCAAATTGTGCTCCAGTATGGTTAGATTAATTCACAACTCCACACACAATGCATCAGTCTTTCAATTTTTCACACATCCCCTCCAATATTTGTCATTTTCTTTTGTTTTTTGTCATATTAGCTAAGATGATAGATTTGAGGTGGTCCCACAGAATCGTTTTAATTTGTTTTTCTCTAATCAATTGTGATTTAGGGAATGTTTTATAATTTACTTATTATTTATATACATATATGCACACATATGTACATATATATGTATTTTACTTATTTGTTTTTATTTTTATTTATTTACTTGTTATTTAGAGATTTTGCTTTATATGGCTACAGATTTGTTCATCTTAAAACTGCCTGTTCATATACTTTGACTGTTTATCAGTTTAGAAATAATTTACTTTCTTATAAATTAGAATTAATATTTTTTAAAATATGTTAAAAATGAGGTCTTTATCGAAGAAATGTGATGTAATTTTTTTCCAGTTTTCTGTTTGTTTGTAACTTTCTGTTGTCACGATCTTTCTTGTCATTGTTTACTAATTTTCCCAGACAACTTCTTGGTATTTAACTTTATTTTAATGCTGGGCTGTACTTTTGGAATAGAGTGGGCAATGTCCAAAGATTCAATTTTGTTATACTTTTCTGGAGAAGAGGATTTGCAGCTTTTTCATGCTTCCAAGGTAGTATCATGTAAGAAGAAGTGTAGTCACTTTCTATTCCATGCTCTGATCTGAAAGTGACAAGAACCCTTTTCTACCCTGGAAATGCATGTAATATCCCCACTCTTACTAATCTTCCTCCTTGTTCAGACACTGAAACCCAAAAGTGTGAATGGGAAATGCAACAAATTTCTGCTCTCAGTGGTGCCAAAGGACCCCTCTTTGATGGGAGGATTCTTTATATATTTATCTTATCTTCTGGTTCCAGAGTATCAGGGCAGTTTTCCTTGATAATTTCATGAAAGATGATGTCTAGGCTCTTTTATTGATCATGGCTTCCATCTGTTCCATTCTAATCTTTAAAGAACTATTTTATTCAGCGAGCTTTTGAATCTCCTTTTCCATATGGCTAATTCTGATCTTTAAAACATTCTCCTCATTGGCTTTTTGGGTCTCTTCTGCCATTTGAATTAGTCTACTTTTTCTTTTGTTTTAATTAATTTATTTCTTTAACTTATAACATTCATTTTGACAAAATTTGGGGTTCCAAATTTTTTCCCCTTTTGTCCTCTCCCCCCACCCCAAAACACCGAGCATTCTAAATGCTCCTATCACCAATCTGCTCTCTCTTCTGTCATCCCTCTCTGCCCTTGTCTCCATCTTCTCTTTTGTCCTGTAGGGCCAAATAACTTTCTATACCCCTTTATCTGTATTTCTTATTTCCTAGTGGCAAGAACAATATTCAACAGTTGTTCCTAAAACTTTGAGTTCCAACTTCTCTTCATCCCTCCCTCCCCACCCCTTTCCTTTGGAAGGCAAGCAATTCAGTATAGGCCAAATCTGGGTAGTTTTGCAAATGACTTTCATAAGAGTCGTGTTGTATAAGACTAACTATATTTCCTTCCATCCTATCCTGCCCCCCATTACTTCTATTCTCTCTTTTGATCCTGTCCCTCCCCATGAGTGTTGACCTCAAGTTCCTCCCTCTTCCCCATGCCCTCCCTTCCATCATCCCCCCCACCCTGCTTATCCCCTTATCCCCCACTTTCCTGTATTGTAAGATAGGTTTTCATACCAAAATGAGTGTGCATTTTATTCCTTCCTTTAGTGGAATATGATGAGAGTAAACTTCATGTTTTTCTCTCACCTCCCCTCTTTATCCCTCCACTAATAAGTCTTTTGTTCTCCTCTTTTATGAGAGATAATTTGCCCCATTACATTTCTCCCTTTCTCCTCCCAATATTTCTCTCTCACTGCTTGATTTCATTTTTTTAAGGTATGATCCCATCCTCCTCAATTCACTCTGTGCACTCTGTCTCTCTCTCTCTCTCTGTGTGCATGTGTGTGTAATCCCACGCAGTACCCAGATACTGAATAGTTTCAAGAGTTACAAATATTGTCTTTCCATGTAGGAATGTAAACAGTTCAACTTTTCTAAGTCCCTTATGACTTCTCTTTGCTGTTTACATTTTCATGCTTCTCTTCATTCTTGTGTTTGAAAGTCAAATTTTCTTTTCAGCTCTGGACTTTTCATCAAGAATGCTTGAAAGTCCTCTATTTCATTGAAAGACCAATTTTTCCCCTGAAGTATTATACTCAGTTTTGCTGGGTAGGTGATTCTTGGTTTTAGTCCTAGTTCCTTCGACTTCTGGAATATGATATTCCACGCCCTTTGATCCCTTAATGTAGAAGCTGCTAGATCTTGTGTTATCCTGATTGTATTTCCACAATACTTGAATTGTTTCTTTCTAGCTGCTTGCAATATTTTCTCCTTGACCAGGGAACTCTGGAATTTGGCCACAATGTTCCTAGGAGTTTCTCTTTTTGGGTATTTTTCAGGTGGTGATCTGTGTCTTCCTTGAATACTTATTTTGCCCTCTGGTTCTAGAATACCAGGGCAGTTTTCCTTGATAATTTCATGAAAGATGATGTCTAGGCTCTTTTTTGGATCATGGCTTTCAAGTAGTCCCATAATTTTTAAATTGTCTCTCCTCAATCTATTTTCCAGGTCAGTTGTTTTTCCCATGAGATATTTCACATTATCTTTCATCTTTTCATTCTTTTGGTTTTGTTTTGTGATTTCTTGGTTTCTCATGAAGTCATTAGCCTCCATCTGTTCCTTTCTAATTTTGAACGAACTGTTTTCTTCAGTGAGCTTTTGAACCTCCTTTTCCATTTGGCTAATTCTGCTTTTGAAAGCATTCTTCTCCTCATTGGCTTTTTGAACCTCTTTTGCCAATTGAGGTAGCCTCTTTTTCAAGGTGTTATTTTCTTCAGCATTTTTTTGGGTCTCCTTTAGCAGGGTGTTTACTTGTTTTTCATGCTTTGCTTGCATGTCTCTCATTTCTCTTCCCAGTTTTTCCTCCACCTCTCTAACTTGATTATCAAAATCCTTTTTGAGCTCTTCCGTGGCCTGAGCCCAGTGAGTGGGCTGGAATACAGAAGCCTTGACTTCTGTGTCTTTCCCTGATGGGAAGCATTGTTCTTCCTCATCAGAAAGGAAGGGAAGAAATACCTGTTCACCAAGAAAGTAACCTTCTATAGTCTTATTTTTTTCCCTTTTCTGGGCATTTTCCCAGCCAGTGGCTTGACTTCTGAGTATTCTCTTCACACGGACTTAGTCTCCAGATCCTCCCAGCCAGTGCTTGGGGTCTGAGATTCAAATGCTGCTTCCCAGCCTCAAGGCTTTGGGTGTGGGCAAGGCTACTATTCAGTGTGAGATTAAGTTCAGGTGCACAGGTGGGGGCAGGGCCGCCACTTGAGGCTCAGTTCCCTCAGGGGGTTTATGCAGAGACCTTCAACAATGGATCCAGGCTCCTGCCTGCTTGGGAAGCCCTGGTCTGCTCCCACCTCTGCTTCTGCCTCCCGAGGGGGCCTGAGGTATGGGGGCACCCCACTCCCCTCTCAACCTGCCAAAGAGGCCCTCTTACTGATATCTGTCCCCTGTGAGTGGAGGGACCCATGTGGTGGCTGGAGATTCTGTCCCTGAAGCCTGCTCAGATAAGCTCCTTTCAGTGCCACGCTGCCAAGGCAGGGCTGGGCTCTGCTCCAGGTTTGGTGCATGGAGGACCTTTCGCGTCGGTTTTTCAGGACTCTCTGGAACAGAAATCTCATCTGCTCCGTTGTTCTGTGGCTTCTGCTGCTCCAGAATTTGTTGGGAGTTCTTTTTTACAGCAATTTCATGGGCTGTGCGTTCAGAGCTAGCGTATGTGTGTCTTTCTACTCTGCCATCTTGGCTCTGCCGTAGTTTATTCTTTAAGGTGTTAATTTTTTCAGCAATTTTTCGTCCCCTTTAGCAAGCTATTGGTTTACTTTTCGTTATTTTCTTGCATTGCTCTCATTTCTCTTCCCAATTTTTCTTCCACCTGTCTTACTTGATTTTCAAAATTCTTTTTGAGCTCTTCCATGGACTGAGACCATTGCATATTTATTTTGCAGGTTTTGGGTGCAGAAAGCTCAACTTTTAGGTGTTCTTTTGAAAACTTAAATTTTTCCTCCTCATGTGAAAGTATGTAAGAAAATATCTGCTTATCAAGAAAGCAACCTTCTATTGTCTTGTTCTTTTTCCCTTTGGTGACATTTTCCCAGCCAGTTCCTTAACTTTTGAGTTCTTTGTCAGGGCTCAGCTCAGGCCTGAGATTCAGATCAGCTGCTCAGTTTCCCTAGGGGCTCTAGGCAGAGGTCTCCAAAACTGGAAGGTGCCACTGCAGTGGCTGCCAGGGCTTGAGACTGCACTTCCCTTTCCTGGGTAAGGGAACCTTCTCACTGAACTTTGAAGTTGTCTGTGGCATTTGTGGGTTGAGAAATCTGGGAACAACTGCTTCCAGTGGCTCCCTGAAGTCTGCTCAGTATCCTTTCCCTGCTACGTTGGGCTGTGCTCTGTATTTTATGATATTTGGATAGTTGGAGGGATTACATACACACACACACACATACACTCTCCCTCTCTCTAGAGAGAGAGAGAAGAGAGAGAGACAGAGAGGGAGAGACAGAGAGACAGAGAGAGAGCTCACAAGGTGAACTTAATGAGAAGGGATGATTTCTAAAAAAGTAAAATTAGGGGGTGAGAGAGGAATATATTGGGAGGAGAAAGGGAGAAATGGAATGGGGGAAATTATCATAAAAGAGGTAAGAATAAGCTCGTTCAATGGAGGAGAAAAGGGAGGAGGTGAGAGTGAAAAGAAAAACTTACTCTCTTCATATTTCGCTTAAGGAGGGAATAACATACTAACTCAATTTGTTATGAAAATCCATATTACACTACAGGACATTAGGGGAGAAGGAGACAAGTAAGGTGAGGGGGATGACAGAAAAGATGTCAAATGGGAGAATGGAATAACTAGGAGTAACACTTATGGGAACGGAAAAGGTCTAATAAGAGAACAGAAAAAATGAAGAACATAATAGGATGGAGGGAAATACAATTAGTCTTACACAACATTGCTATTATGGAAGTCTTTTGCAAAATGATGCATATATAGGCTATAGTGAATTACTTTCCTTCTCAGTGGGGATGAGAGGGGAGGAAGAAGGGGAGGGAAGTTAGAATTCAATGCTGAGAAAAGTTTTTGCATTAAACTGGGAATTAAGAAATACAGGTAATGGGGTATAGAAATCTATTTTGTCCTAAAAGAAAAGAGAGAAGATGGAGATAAGGGAAGGGAGGGGTGTGATAGAAGGGAGGGCATATAGAGGGAAGGTGTAATCAGAATTCAAGGTGCTATGGGTGGGGAGGGGAGAGATGGGGAGAAAATTTGTAAGTCAAAATTTTGTGGAAATGAATATTGAAACTAAAACTAAAAAGAAATGATAAACTTTTAAAAAATAAATTGTCTTGGGCTTGTTGATTTTGTAGTTTAAGAATTCATTTCAGGAGCTATTTTAATGCAGTTTGGAGGGGAATCTGCGACAACTCAGACAAGTCCCTACCTTTATTCCACCCTTTTGACTCTTCTGCTCATGTTCATTGTTTTAGTAGACATGGATGATTACTTGAGAAAAAATTGATTTATTTTGATGAAATGTAAAGGTCTTTCCAAAGTTATCACCTTTTTCTCCCCCGTATATGACAAAATAGTAACATTGTTCTTTACCAAATTTCGACAAATATTTACATATGTAGTGCCAAATATAGACACAGCCATGTGTCTTTTCAGGGAGCAGAACTGAATGCATAAGCCAGAGAGTCCGTTTCTGTTATTACCCTTGATCAAAAGTTTAGAAAGTAGTTGAAATAATGAGGAGCGTATACTCAGTTGGTGGGGACTATTTAGCCCATGGAATAGCACTTAATTCTTTAGAAATGCAAAAATAAACAGCTTTGAAAAAATGAGAAATCATTCAATACAAAATCTTTGACACACTATATTATTACAAAACAATATAATCCATTTTGGGAACAGTTTCTAATTAGATAATCTGTTTTGTTGTGGCAGAATTTGCATTCCCTTAAGTTCTAAAACATCATCCTAGGTATGTCTCCTGAAAATATATATCAGAGGATGAATATGCTATATTAGAAGGAATATTATACTTGCAGTTAGAGAGTGTGTGTTCAAGCCCTAAGTATGCTATTTACTCACTGTAAACTCTGAGCCAGAGAGTGCACTGCTCCAACCCTCTTCCCTTATTTAAGAAAAAGAGGATTCACATTTTTTTATATTCTCTATTTGTGTAAGGTTTTTTGTTTGTTTTGTTTTTAAAAATACAGGTAACAGAAACAAGGACTGGATTGAGAATAAGAACACTAGGTCCTAATAATGTTTAGGTCTCTGCCTCTTCATGCTTGCTTTTTGAGTTTCTTCATCTGTAAAATAATGGAATTGGACTTTATGATTCTAAGAGCACCTTCTGACTCTAAGCAATCTATGACCAACCACAAAATGTATGCATATATGTTAGTAAAGTTTAGAAGGGAACTTGAAACAATGTCAATAATTTATTTAATTTTCATGAGTTTTTTTGCTGATAACATTACTTGAATTCTTAATTAAAAAGAATAGTTTTATATTTCTTTTGATTAAACCTCATCTTTGCTTGACTTAATGATTTTGTTCAGTCTCTTGAGAAATTTTCGATCCTCATTCTCAGATTCAAATTTGACCATAATGCTCTAGTGTTTTGATTATTCTACAGAAGACAAAATTAATTGAAATGAGAGGTACTATACTTAAACAACATTATTATAAGATATTGATATCATAAATTACTGAATGTTGAGTTAGAAGAAATTCTGGAAATTGAGTAATCTTACTTTTGCAAGTGAAGACATCTAGGACTCAGGGGGGATAGTTGACTGGAAAAAGTTCATACCATTAGTTACAAATAGAATTAAACTTAAAAATTTACGTTTCCTGACTCAACCTGGTAAAGATTGTCAAGAGGCAGTATAGATTCCACGAGCTAGCAAATTAAGCCAGTCAGGTTCAGTGTCTCTTACAGAGCTAAAAATGGTTCTATATTTTAAATTTTTTAAATAAAACTTTATTTTAAAAATGTAAAATCATTCTTAGCTTTTCAAGTCATGTGAAAAATAGTTGCTGGGCTAAATCTGACCCATAGCCATATTTAACTAATCTCTAGAATCAAAAGGAGAAGAGGAAATAAACATTTATATAATCTCCACTATGTACCAGGCATTGGCCTAAATACTTTACTTAATAGCAACTCTGTTATTTTTCTTTCTTGCAGTTAAGGAAACTGAGGCAAAGAGATTAAGTTACTTATCCAGAATAACACAAGTAGTGATTTCTGAGGTTAGGTTTGAATTCAGGTCTTTCCGACTACAAACCCAGCCCTTCATCCATTCAACTTGAAGCTAGGAAAACCTAGGTTCAAGTTCTACCTTTTCTTCAGTCAGGCTGTATAAACTAATATCAGAGCTCAAGACATCTGTCAATTCTGAGAGTTTAAGTTGCAGGAAAATTTCATACCTGCATTGGAATAGGGAATTTCCTGATCTGGGAATTTCCTATAGCAAAAAACAAACAAATAAATAACTTTTTAAAAAATTATGTCAATTCAATATTGAAGCTGCCAGACCCTGTGTTATCCTGATTGTATTTCCACAATACTCAAGTTGTTTCTTTCTAGCTCCTTGCAGTATTTTCTCCTTGATGTGGGAACTCTGCAATTTGGACACAATATTCCTAGGAGTTTGTCTCTTCGTGTCTCTTTCAAGAGGTGATCAGTGTATTCTTTCAATATTTATTTTGCCCTCTGGTTCTAGAGTATCAGAGCAGTAAAGGTCAATGTAAGGGTCTTTCCAGCTGGGAGAGAAGGGAACATGGTGTCCCTGTAACTCAGGCCTCCTCAGGTAGCAGCAGTGGAGGCAGCAGCGGACAGGGACTCCCAAAGCAGGCGGTAGCCCACATCCATTGTTGAAGGTCTCATTGTAAACCCCCTGAGCGATCTGAGCCCTGTGTGAGGGCCCTGCCCCTACCTGAGCAGCTGATCTTAATCTCACACTGAATAGTGGCCCTGCCCCCCTTAAAGACCCTGAGGCTTTGGAGCAGTTCATCTGAATCTCAGCCCCCAGTGTTGGCTTGGCAGAACTGGAGGCAAGATGGTTGTGGAGAGCAAACTCAGAAGTCAAGTAACTGGCTGGGAAAATTCCCAAAAGAGGGAAAAAATTAACATCAAAAAAGTTATTTGCTTGGGGAGCAGATGTCTCCCTCCATCTTTTTGGATAAGGAAGAACAAGGCACACTGTCAGAGGAAGTCAAGGCCTCTGCCTTCAGGACCTCCAAAGGGAACTTAAACTAGACAGGCAGTAGGAGAGCTTAAAAAACAAATTAACAGCTTACTAAAGAAGAACCAAAAAAAAATGCTGAGGAAAATAACAGCTTTAAAAAGAGACTAGCTCAACTGGAAAAAGAGATCCAAGAAAACAATGAGGAGAAGGAGGTTTTAAAAAGCAAAATTAGCTAAATGCAAGAGAAGGTTCAAAAGCTCATTGAATAAAATAATTCATTGAAAGAGATAACTGAGTTCAGGGAAATGAATGACTATGAGATAAACCAAGCAGCTAGTAAACAAAACCAAAAGTTTGAAAAAATAGAAAATAATGTGAAACATCTCATTGGAAAAACAACTGACTTGGAAAATAGATCCAGGAGAAACAATTTAAAAATTGTGGGACTATCTGAAAGCCATGATCAAAAAAAGAGCCTAGACATTATCTTCCATGAAATTATCAAGGAAAACTGCTCTGGTATTCTAGAACCAGTGGGCAAAATAAATATTGAAAGAATACACTGATAACCTCCTGAAAGTGACATGAAGAGACAAACTCCTAGGAATATTGTGTCCAAATTGTAGAGTTCCCAGATTAAGGAGAAAATACTGCAGGCAGCTAGAAAGAAACAACTTGAGTATTGTGCAAATACAATCCTGATAACACAGTGTCTGGCAGCTTCAACATTAAGGGATTGAAGGGCTTGGAATGGGATATACCAGAAGTCAAAGGAACTGGGACTGAAACCAAGAATCACCTACCCAACAAATCTGAGTATAATACTTCAAGGGAACAAATGGTCGTTCAATGATATAGAGGACTTTCAATCATTCGGATTGAGGAAAACACCAGGTCTGTATAAAAAATTTGACTTTACAATACAATAATCAAGAGAAGCAAGAAAAGGTAAACAGGAAAGAAAAATCATAAAATACTCTCTAAAGCTGAACTGTTTACCTTATTACATGGAAAGAAAATATAACTCTTGAATCTTTTCTCAGTATTTGGGTAGATGGAGAGATTGTACATACACACACACACACACACACACTCATATATAGACAGAGAGTACAGGGTGTATTGAATCGGAAGAGATGATATCCACACACAAAATAAAATAAAAATTAAGGGGTGAGGGAGGAAATAACTTGAAGAGAAAGGGAGAAATGGAACAGGGCAGGCTATAACTCATAAAATGTATAAAAAAATCTTGTTCAATGGAAGAGAAAAGGGGAAAGGGAGATGGGAAAAATGAAGCTATTCTCTCCACATTTGGATGAAGGAGAGAATAACATGCTCACTAAATTTGATATGAAAATTTATATCACACCACAGGAAAGTAGGGGAGGAGGCGGCAAGAGAGGTGAGGGGAGTGATAGAAGGGAGGGCAAATGGGAGAAGGGATTTACTAGAAATAAACACTTTCAAGAAGGGACAAGGTCAATTGTGCGGGAGGGATAAGGGGAGATAGAGGAAGACAGAGGGCAATTTATTTAGTATTATGCAACATGATTATTATGGAAGTCTTTTGCAAAACGATACATATTTAGTCTGTGTTGAGTTGCTTGCCTTTTCAGTGGGGCTGGGGAGGGAGGTGGGGAGGGAGAGAAGTTGGAATTCAAAGTATTAGTAATGAATGTTGAGAATTTTATTGCATATAATAGGGAAGTAAGAAATACAGGGAATAGGGTACAGAAATTTATCTTGCCCAACAAGAAAAAAAGAGAAATGGGGATAAGGGAAGAGTGGGGTGTGATAGTAGGGAGGGTACACTGAGGGAAGGAGTAGTCAGAATTCAAGGTATTAAGAAGCAGGAGAGGGGAGTGATGGGGAGAAAAACTGGACTTGTAATAAAGTGAGGTAAAAACAATTAGTATTAAAACAATTGACTGAATTAATTACAGAGAATAAATCAAAGACATCTTTAGTTTGAGGATAACAATTTCAGTCTAAATTTCCTAGAGGAAGGTAACCTTGGGTAAAATTTGGCATTGATGGAAAAGTTAAGGTTTTAATGGTAAATTTGATTTTGTGATTACTATTTAATCAGGAACTAGAACATGTATAGAAAAACATGTAAGCCACTTAAGAGTTGCCTCAAAAGATGCTCCTTAGTCAAAGTGAAATTATAATCATAATTTGAAACCTGATTTTTGGAACTTGCCATTTTTAGATGCTATGGGACTATTAAGTGACTGTTCTTCTGAGCCTAACTCCAGGAATGGATAGCAAGAAAGGCGGACTGAGCCTATAATCTGTGATGCCAGTAAGCCTGCGAGATGTTGGTATGAACTGCAAAAGGTGATCTCATGAGAAGGGAGGGAGAGCAGCTGTTCAGCCTATGCTGAGGTAGGATTCTCCTGACTCAGTTTCCCCACTGACACCTGGCAGACTTTAAACCTGAATGAATGCAAGTGAAGAATCTAATCCTGCCTGGAATTGACATGAAGTTGGGGAGATATTGTATCCTGCAATGTCCCTACTCTTGGTGGAAATTTCCTCTAGTCAAAAGGGTTGTAAGCTTAATACCAGATCTATTGAATTGTAGATTATTGGCAGGGTAACATTCGATGTTAAGTCTAAAATTAAGCTATTAGGCATAGGACTTTAGACCAACAACAATAATTTAGGGTCCTTTAATTCTTAGTAATACTGTGGAGACAAGTAGGTCAAGAGCTTGTGAAGTTAGCAACATAAATATTATTTATGTCTCAGTTGGTTAATGTTTAAAAAAAATCTTTTGTGGTCCATATTGTAAATGCTTTAAAAGGAAGTATCACTGACCAAAAGTATGAATTGTTTTATCTCTTATAAACTGTATTAAAAATGAAAAATAAAATTAAAAAAAATTTGAATTAAAAATTAAGTTAAAAATAGCAAGCATTTTAAGCACCTGTAATACTCATCAGACTCTCCATGTGAAGAGACAATTTCTAAATCAAGACAACAAGCATTTATTAAACTCCTATGATGTGTCAGACACTATCCTAAGTCACAGGCAATAAGAGTCACTGATCTAAAGAATCTGAGAATCTAATAGGGGAAAGAATATTCATACAACTGTGCACAAGCCAAGTTTATATGGGATTAATTATAGAATCAGTTGGTGAAAATATTCAATCAGGATATGGATTTTCTACTCTAAGAAACAACAAACATGCAGAGAAGAATAACATATAAGAAGACTGGAAAGGTAGGAAGCGGTCAGGCTATAAGGAGACTTAAAAATGAAAAAGCAAATTATGTATTTGAATAGGAATATAATAGATACTGCTACAGGTTTTTTGTTTTTAATAAGTGAATGATATTGTCAGACTTGTTATTTGGGAATATCATTATGATTGGTGCAGTGGGGAGAAATTTGAGGAAGGCAAAGCAATCAGAAGTCTATTAGAATAATCTTCTGGCAAAGTGATGAGGTCCTGCATGAAGGCTGGTGAAAAGATCAGAGAATAGAAAGGGACATATGCAAGATATGTTACAAAGGTAAAATTTGACACGACTTGGCAACTGACTGCATGTAAATGATGACAGTGAATAGTTGAGGATAATACTTGCGTTGTGAGCCTGGGTGACTAACTACCTATAAGAAAAATAAAAATTAGGAAGAAGGTGAGTTTTGGGGTAAAGATTAGGAGTTCAATTCCGTACATGTTGAAATTGAGACATCTACTATATCTACATTTCAAAATGTTCACTCAGCAGCTGGTGTTTCAAGAGTGGAGGTCAAAAGAGAACTTTGGGTCAGACAAATAGATCTGAGAATTATTTGCATCTAAATGGTTACTCAATCAGCGGGACCTGATGAAATTATCAAATAAAATGGCATAAAGGGTCTAAATGCACAATTCCCTATGGGCTATAGTTTTAAAATCTTGATGGAATAATGCAGCAAAGAAGTGTATTACACAGAGGCTGAACATAAGGCCACAGACCACACAAAGCTTATCAGGTCCTACACATTTGCTATGTGTCAGATGTCTATCATCCTCATCCTCTGCCATATATTAACTATGTGATCCTAATAAACCCCTTACATTCCTAGTGTTCTTGACAACTCCATAACAGAGGTTCTCTTAACTTGAAGTCCTTAAATCCATCCCTAATGCTCCCAGACATCCAACCTTGAGTAGTGTTTTAACAGATTATTTTTTGGTGGGGTCTGTGAATTTGGAATTTTCATTGCTTTAATAATTGCATTTCAATATAATTTGTTTTCTTTGTAATATGTATTTTATTTTGTATTTTTAAAAGAATTCTTCTGAGGAGATCATAGGGTTCACTAGGCTCCTCCAACAAGGTCAGTAACATAAAAAAAAGTTTAAAAACTTGGACTCTAAAATGATAAGTTGGAGATTATTGCATTTATTTCTATATTTAGAGGAGGGAGTTACACATGAGTAGTTCCCTTTACCAATGAAATCATAGATTCATCTACAAAAAAAGTCAAGCACTTTGCTAGGTCTTGGGCGTACAAAGGAACCAGCAAAAAAAAAAAAAAATTATCCTTTTCCTTAGGAAGTTTACATTCCATACATTAGAATGGAAAAAAAGATCTGTACCTGGAGAAAAAAAATAAAACTAAATATTAACTGTATTTAGGAAAAATGTGTTCAAAATTAAGTATTTAATCAAAATTTATTTATTATTGTCATTCATTTTAAAATCTACTAATTTAAAAATTGTTTGTCTGTTAATTCTCTCATCCATTGCATGTGGAAGACAATTTGTTTCCTCTGTTTTCACATTTGCATGTTTGACATTCTGAGATAAGGCAAAACTGCCAAAACAACATGTGAATATATTCTCTGGGTCCTACTCTCATTTTGCTTTACATTAAGTCACCTTCTTTAGTTTAAAGAGGATTCTTTTCCACTGAACTACACAGATTTTCACCCAGTAAAATGTGTAAATGATGAGTGATCTGCCATGTTTCTGAGAACTGGAACCATACCCAGTAATTACACTATGTAGACATGAAAATTGCATTACTTCAAATTGTCCGGAATGATGTAAATTCATCAAACTTGATGGAAGAAATTCATATCTCTTGTAAATTTATCATTTTTCTTACTGTTAATTTATTTTGTTTAATAGAAGGGGTTCAAAGGAGTCTTATCAGCTATCCTTTTTTTTGACTTATTTCATTTTGATTCTGTTTAAGTACTTACTGGGGGTGGGAGGTAGATAAGGATCGAGCAGGAATGGGCAGTGAAATATTTTGTGATTTTTTAAATTGTTACATTGTTCAGCCCAGCAGGTGGACAGATTGAAAAAATTAATTTGAAAGCTCAAGACATTTCAGGCAAAAAGACTTTACAGAGCAACAAATTCATTCCTGTTTATTGATGTGATGCAGAGACTGTATATTTCATATAGAAGACTACAATTCTGGGTTACTTTTTTGGTGAATCTTTTTTTTTTTTTTTGCTCTCTATTACATTTATTTTTTTTTTTAATTTACCTTTTAACATTTATTTTCACACAATTTTGGGTTACAAATTTTCTCCCCTTTTCTCCCCTCCCCCACCCCCACACCCGAGCTTTCTGATTGCCCCTGTGACCTATCTGCTCTCTCCTCTATCCTCCCTCCCTGCCCTTGTCTCCGTCTTCTCTTTTGTCCTGTAGGGCCAGATAGCTTTCTTGACCCCTTAACCTGTATTTCTTGTTACCCAGTGGTAAGAACATTACATTTGGTCCTAACACTTTGAGTTCCAACTTCTTTAGCTCCCTCCCTCTCCAACCGTTCCCCTTGGAAGACAGGCAATTCAATATAGGCCATATCTGTTTAGTTTTGCAAATGATTTCCCTACTAGTTGTGTTGTATAGGACTAACTATATTTCCCTCCATCCTATCCTGTCCCCCATTACTTCTATTTTCTTATGGTCCTTTCCCTCCCCATGAGTGTCGACCTCGTATTGCATTCTCCTCCCCATGCCCTTCCCACCATCCTCCCCCCCACCCTGCTTGTGCCCCTGTCCCCCACTCTCCTGTATTATGACATAGGTTTTCCTATCAAAATGAGTGTGCATTATATTCTTTCCTTTAGTGGAATGTGATGAGAGTAGACCTCATGTTTTTCTCTTGCCTCCCCTCTTTATCTCACCACTAATAAGTCTTTTGCTTGCCTCTTTTATGAGAGATAATTTGCCCCATATAACTTCTCCCTTTCTCCTCCCACTATTTCTCTCTCACTGCTTGATTTCATTTTTTTTTAAGATATGATCCCATCCTCTTCAATTCACTCTGTGCACTCTGTCTCTATGTATGTGTGCGTGTGTGCATGTGTGTGTGTGTGTGTGTACTCCCACCCAGTACGCAGATACTGAAATGTTTCAAGAGTTCCAAATATTGTCTTTCCATGTAGGAATGTAAACAGTTCAACTTTAGTAAGTCCCTTATGACTTCTCTTTGCTGTTCACCTTTTCATGGTTCTTCTTCATTCTTGTGTTAGAAAGTCAAATTTTCTTTCCAGCTCTGGTCTATTCATCAGGAAAATTTGAAAGTCCTCTATTTCATTGAAAGACCATTTTTTCTCCTGAAGTATTAAACTCAGTTTTGCTGGGTAGGTGATTCTTGGCTTCAGTCCTAGTTCCTTTGACTTCTGGAATATCCTATTCCATTCCCTTCTATCCCTCAATGTAGAGGGTGCCAGATCTTGTGCTATCCTGATTGTATTTCCACAATACTTGAATTGTTTCTTTCTAGCTGCTTGCAATATTTTCTCTTTCACCTGGGAATTCTGGAATTTGGCCACAATGCTCCTAGGAGTTTCTCTTTTTGGATCTCTTTTGTGCGGTGTTCTGCGGATTCCTTGAATATTTATTTTGCCTTCTGGTTCTAGAATCTCAGAGCAGTTTTCCTTGATAATTTCAGGGAAGATCATGTCTAGGCTCTTCTTTTGATCATGGTTTTCAGGTAGTCCCAGAATTTTTACATTGTCTCTCCTGATTCTATTTTCCAGGTCAGTTGTTTTTCCAATAAGATATTTCACATTATCTTCCATTTTTCGAATCTGCGCGGTATGTTCTGAGATATCTGTCTTTCTCATAAAGTCCTTAGCGTCCATCTGTACCATTCCAGTTTTGAAAGATCTATTTTCTTCAGTGAGCTTTTGAATCTCCTTTTCCATTTGGTTAATTCTGCTTTTGAAAGCATTCTTCTCCTCATTGGCCCCTTGCCCCTCCCTTGCCAACTGAGTTAGGCTAGTTCTCAAGGTGCCAATTTCTTCAAGATTTTTTTGGTTCTCCTTTAGCAGGGAGCTGATCTGCTTTTCATGTTTCTCCCTCATCCCTCTCATTTCCCTTCCCAGTCTTTCCTCCACCTCTCTAACTTGATTTTCAAAATTCTTCTTGAGCTCTTCCATGGCCCAAGCCCATTGGGTGGGCTGGGACACAGAATCCTCGATTTCTGTGTCTTTGCCTGATGGCAAGCATTGTTCCTCCCCATCAGAAAGGAAGGGAGGAAGTGTCTTTTCTCCGATAAAGTACCCTTCAATAGTTTTATTTCTTTTCCCTTTTCTTGGCATTTTCTCTAACCAGTGGCCTGACCTCTGAATGTTCTCCTCACACCCACCTCGCCTCCTGGTCCTCCCAGCCAGCGTTTGGGGACTGAGATTCAAATGCTGCTTCCCGCCTTAGAGTTTTTGGTGGGGGCAGGGCTGCTATTCAGTGTTAAATTAAGTTCAGGTGCTGAGGTCAGGGGCAGGGCAGCCTCTCTGGCTCCGTTCCCTCAGGGGGTTTATGCATAGACCTTCCACAATCGATCCAGGCTCCCACCCGTTTGGGGAGCCCCTGTCTGCAGCCGCCTCTCAGCTTCCATCTCCTGGGGGGGCCCGAGCCATGGGAGCATCCCACTCCCCTCTCAACCTGCCAAAGAGACTCTCTCACCTACCCCCGTCAGTCACCTGTTGGTGGGGGCGCTTGTGCCCCCGCTGGAGATCCCGTCTCTGGAGCCTTCTCAGATCTGTGCCTCTCGGAGCCCCGGCCGCCGCAAGTCCGGGCTGGGCTCCTTGTCTGCAGTGTGACGGACCTTTTGCGAGAGGTTTGCAGGTCCCTCTGTGGGTGGGGGGACCCGCGTGGCCGCTGGAGATCCCATCCCCGTAGCCCTCTCAGATCTCTTCCCCTCGGTGTCGTGACCGCGGCGTGGCTGCACTCTGCTCCCCGTCCCGGCGCCCAGTCCACGGCGCGAAGGACCCCCCGCGAGAGGTTTGCAGGTCTCTCCAGAGCAGAAATCTCCCTCGCTCCAATACTCCGTGGTCTCTGGGTGCAGAATTCGCCTTGGGTTAGTCCCCTCTAGCCGCTCTGTGGTTTGTGGGCTCGGAACTATGTGTATGTGCGTCTTTCTACTTCGCCATCTTGGCTCCACCCCCTTTTTTGGTGAATCTTTAACAAATGTATAGCACTTCTACTCCACCATTTAGTCAAAAAGTATTCATTACTGTTAGAAATCACCTTTCTTTTTTCCTGTCTAAAGGAGAGTGACCTGAGAAATTTATTCATAGTTAATAGCAAGCAGTCAGAAAAAGAGTTGAGGGGAATTTGAATCTTATTTAATATATAATTAAGAATTCTCATTTTATTCTATAATAGAGGAAGGATATTAATTCCTTAAGATCAAGGTACCTTTGAAAAGTTTTTTAAACTTTTTTTTAAAGAGATTTACTCTAGGCTTCAATCAGAGAGCCAAATTGCACTATCTAATCATATGCTTTCTAATGGGTAGTAATACTATGCAGAAATTCTTACTATAAGACTTATTAATATAGTCCTCATTGGCCTTAAAATACGAATTTGAATGGTAGAAAACATCTTTGGCTATTATGAATGCACTTTGGGTGGAGAGTATCATAGCCATCTGCAATTCTTTCTATCATGAAATGTCCCTAACATTCAGAAAAAACATCTAATAACTTCTCTGTTGTTGTTAATATACCACAGTCTGAAATTTCTATTTCCAAAGTTGTTAAATAATTAATGAAAGTGTACATAATAAGTTTGGTGTGTGTCTGTCAGTCAATATTCTAGAAATGTTATGTGTAGCTCTGGGAAAAATACATTTTGTAAAATATAAGAAAAGAAAGCAACAAAATATAATGTACTGAGTAATTTTTTCTCTGTTAGTAGCCACAAAAATGCACATTTAAAATGTATCACATTTATCATCCTGTCATTTCATTGCTATTTCCATGTCTTTTCTTTTTAATCAATTTTTTATTCTTTTTTCTTTTAAAAACTTCCATTTTTGGCTTTTCATCTGTATGTTAAAATAAAAACGTTAGAAAGTTAAAAAAGTAACACAGTGTTTCACAAAGCACGCTCTACTGTGGACTAATAAAATAATTTTTCTCTCAGATGTCTTAATCTTTGGTAGCTTCAGGTCTGTCACTTAGAAGGTAGAAACCAGTACCAAGAAAGAAGAAAGAAGCCAAGGACTGGAAGAAGTGATGGGATGAAGGAAATAGGAGTCTTAAATTTCTTTTATTAAAATGTGTAGCCTTTCCTTGAAAACCAACACAGAAAAGGGAAGTTTCCTTATCCTAAGGCACCCCATTACAGTTTCGGATATTTCAATTTTTTAGAAAATTTTACCTTACAGGAGGACCACTTCCCTCTTTGAAACTTCACAATTTTTTCCCTAGTTACTCCCTTTTAAACATAGCACTTTTACTAGGCCATCACTTTTCAAATAGTCACAAAGTTATCTTGTCTTCACAAAGTCATCCCCCCCTCCCAATTCCAGATTAAATATTCCCATTTTCTTCACCTGACCTACCGTTTTTTTTTAAAGACCTTTTGCCATTCTAATTATTGTTCTCTGGATATTTTATTGGTTATCTTTTGATGACAATGGTATTCATAATCATTGACATTTATATAGGTTTACAAAGTTCTCCATGTGTTACCTCATTTGAACTTCAAAATAGAGGAAAATAGTTGTCCTTCCACAGGGAAACAAATGCTCCATCTGGAATTAGAAAACCCAAATTTATAATTTAGCTCTGCAGCTTACTTTATTTGTGACTTTGGACAAGTAACTTTGGACAAGGCCACTAAAGGGCCTTGCTGTTCAAAATCTATTATCCTATGAACAAATATAAGGCTCTGGTCCTACATTGTCATCTCACTTTTACAAGAAGAAATTAACTTGTTTGTGGTTACGTAGTAATCTGGTTTTAGAGATGACCATTTATATAATGCTTCAAATGTTTACAATGTACACGATACATTTCATCTAATTTGAGCCTTACAACAACCTTGTAAAGCAGTACCATAACTTTTTTATGATCCCCTTTTGATAGATGAAGAATTTAATTGTTAGAGAAGGTAAGTGATTTACCTGTACTCACAAAGCTAATAAACATCAGAAGCAATATTTGAACTTGAGTCTTCCTAAGCCCATATCTATCATACTATCCACTGTGAATTAATAACATGTATAATTTTTTTTAAAATATCATAATTATGTGACATACGTTTGGCATAGAAATAGAAAAAGTGAGATATTGCCTGCTCTCAGGTGGCTCACAATCTAATCACGGGAGACATCCCTTAAAGATAATTAATCTGCATAGACATATTGGCAAGGCAGGGAATTCCTAACAGTTCAGAATAAGGTGAACAGCAAGGCCAGAGGTCCCGAGCATCTATTAGGAGACAAGATGACAATGTCCAGGTGTCTGTGGAGTACAGACACAGAGCAGAGGATAAGGCTTACAGAATATAAGAACGCAATGACAGATATTAAGTCCTGTTAGTCTATTATTTCACCAGAAGCATTAGATTTGTATGCTTCCCATTTATGGAAGTATGTGAACAGTCATTTTTTTTTCTAGTACTCGGCTTTTGGACTCTGTGCTGCTAGGCATGAGGTAAGGGGGAGAAAAGTGAAGGGGAGGCAAGGTAGAAGAGTGATATTTCTTAATTAAAAGTTCTGTTATTACAGCCTAATGTGCCTACCATAGTAATTAGAACTTGGTATGAATTACAAAATGTTTGAACTGGTTTTGTTTGCTTGTTTTAAATCATATGCTTCTAGAATATAGAATACAGGCTAGAAATTTATGGGTTACTGACAGGGCCAATAACACTATTGATTAGCCCATGAACTTTGTCCTTCTCTTTTTACTACCTGAGCTCCTGCATCCATCAAATGCTTCCCAAAATTATTTTGATTCTAATTATGAAACCAGATGATAATCTACTTTTTTCAATTTTACTATGAATGCAGTTTTATAGCCATTTAAATATGATTTATTTCAATGCGAACCATTACAAAGCTTCCCATTGCTCCCAATCTATTGAAAAATGCTATTTTAATAATTCTCATTGGTGGTTTTAATGGCATAACAGTTTCATATTGACTATTTTTGCTAGGATTTCAGCCATTTCAAGAAATATGTATAATGCCTACATGTAATTGTGTCTAAGAAACTAGGTAGCTAGGTGGCTTAGAAGACAGAGTGTCAGGCATGGTCTCAAGAAGATTCATCTATTTGAGTTGAAATCTGGCCTCAGATACTGATTAGCTGTGTGACCTTGGTCAAGTTACTTAACACTGTTTGCCTCAGTTCTCTTACCTGCAAAATTATTTGGAAAAGGAAACAATTAACCACTCATGTGGCTTGCCAAGATAATCCCAAATGGCATCATAAAGAGTTGCCATGACTGAAAATGACTGAACAAGAAGACCCTAGGACAATAAGGGTAATTAATTGTCTCAATAACAATGAGCATTCTTATAATACAAGTAAATACGTATTCTTTTTCTTATCCCAAGATTAAAATCCAATTTAAATAACCAGATTATCTAGATCTTTTTTTCAAATTTAAATGCATTTAAAGATAGGGAAAATAAAAGATTGACACCAAATGCAAAAAACATAGATTTTAATAAAAATTTTTTTATGTTCAACACGCACATTTTAAATTGGAAGCCACACACACACACACACACACACACACAGGTACATATATATTTATTATATATATAATATACATAATATATATTATATATATACATACATACACCCATACACATGTATGCATGTTTATATGTATATGTTCAATCAATTTTCTTATTAGACTCAATATGTCAGACTGTATGATTCTTTTGCTAAAATAATATTGCCAGTGTATTGTTCTTCCTGATGAGCATGTTATCAGAGTAAACTGTAGCAGAGTAAAATGTATCCCATTATATGTCAAACATGGATATATTTGTCCATCAGAAGTATGACCAGCAATACGGAAAAAATCCTGATATATGTTACAAATAAGGGGAGAATTAATTTTGGAATGTAAAATACTTGAAATGTCCCTGTTCTCAGATAGAAATAACCTATTATATCCTAGAATCTTCCAAAACCTCTTAGTAAAATCCAGAGCAATACAAAAGAGACCAGCTAAGTGCTGTGTATATAAAGGTAATAGTCCCCCTTCCTGCTTTCAAGGATTTCACAGCCAAATGGGGTGTAATATTAATGAGAGTTAAAGATCTTCCGTGCCCATTAATAAGCCTTAGATATAGTCCATTTAGGGAAGTTTCATTAGGGGAGGTTTGTTTTGTAGGAAGGCCCACACCTTTTGTTAATTGTTAATGAGGCACTAGGGTCATGATGCCCTCTGACTCTGATAAGTGTATGTATACTCTGAGGTGAGGTTTTGCTTGGGGGGTTTACTTTTTGGAAGAAGGTTCATGTGCCGGATGAAACTCTGGGTAGCCATCAAGGAGCCCCCCATCTTTGAAAATCCAGATGTTGGTGCTTCTCTCTCAGGTTCCTATCTTTGTATATAATCATCAGAGGGTTGAATTTGTCTGTTGATCTGTGATGTATGTATAGTTTATGGTCAGATAGTTAGAAGCCCTCTCTGTTGGTCATTCTTTCTCTCCTTGTATTTTCTCTGTTGGTATATGAGATTAAAGAAGATTGTTGATGCCTCAAAAGTTGCTTTCCCTTTAGAAAAGCATATCAAAGAACCTCTGCTAGCGGGTCATCCTGGGTGTGTCAGGGTGCTTGCTGTTACATGGGGGACAAAATATTCACACAAATATGTAGAAAATGCTACATATAAAATTAATTGCAAATAAGAATAAATCCCTTAATTTAAGTGTGATGTAGAAAGACTTCTTGCAAAAACTAGGATTTGTTGATACCTGAAGGAAGTCAAGAAAGTTAGGTGGCATAAATGAGAAGGGAGAGAGTCCTAAAAAGGAATTGTTATTTCAAAGAAAAAATCAGTGAAGGCCAAAGTTGAGTAGTAAGAAGAGGTCTGAATGACAGGAAAACAAGTAAGAGAAGTGGAGCATCAAAACTATTTATAACTGAAACACCAAGTAGACTGGTCATGCAGCAAGAAGGAGAAAAAAAAAATGGTAGCTCAAATGTTTTTTCCAGGAAACTAGAGAAAACAAAAATGATGGCTAACAAATTGAACAAACTGTCTAGATTATATTTTTGTGAAAATAAGAGTAACTATTATACAACGTGAGAAGTTAGGATATACTAAAATCAGTAATGCTGAACAGAATTTCTGTGCTAATAGAAGCACAGGAACAATAAAATACTTACAAATCTTGCCTTTAATATTATTTTTTTTAGTTTGACTTTGGAAATGCATTTTTTAGTGTTGATTCAATTCAATATGCATCCTTTAAGTACATATGCATATGATTGTAGTAATATGCATACTACAGCGCTGAAAAGTAATGGCAACATTGATTTTAGGAAAGTGTCTTAGACACCATAAAAAAAAAGCACTCTGATTTTTCAGATGAGGAAACTGAGAACTAGAGAATTTAAGGAATTTCTGAAGCTTTCACAAGAAGTAAGTTGCAGAAAAAGAATTTGAGTGCATTGCTCTCACTGCAAATGTAGTGTCCTTTCCCCTATGTCATCTTCCCACTATAATACAAGGAAAATTGGTACAATGGCAAAATCATTAGATTTAAAATCAGAGGACGTGAGAAGCTGAACTTGAATTCCAGCTAAGCCAGTTACTAGTTACTAGTACAATTACATTACCTCTCTGAGACTCAACTTTTTCATCACTACATTAGAGGAGGTTGAAAAGAATCACCTCCAAAATTCTATCTTTCTTTAAACATATGAAAATGTGATTGAATGGAAGACTTCTGCTCAATATAAAGTAAGATTGCACATGAGACATAAATGCAATAAATACAAATAAAATGCTGAAAGATGAAGCAGTAATATAAATTGCAATGTGAAACTTGAGAGTGCAGAAATCACACCCACGATACATTTGATAATTGTTGAGGGAAAGTTTCACAAAGAAAGGAATACCCTCTACTTTAAATTATATTTTGGTTCCAATCCCTTCCCTATTTTTTTTTTTTGGGGGGGGGGGGGGGTTATGAGTTCAGTTTAGCCTGGGAGAAAGGAAGAAGAGTTATTTGATGACCCAGATACTCAGATTGTACTCTGCTAAACCCATCTACCACCTATGGTCCCAATATCTCGATTTTTGGAGTCACCAGACTTGCAAGCAAGCTGTCATCATGCAGTGATGACCTTTTGACTTCTTGGAACTGCAAAGGCTAGGAGACCAGGTCAAATGGACTTTCCTTCATCTAGTATTAGGCAAATGCTTCAATTATTTAGACATATCTCTATAATTTGGTGAAGATTTGTATGTATAAATGGGAGTATTTGTGATAAAATTCTAGTTATTTTAGTCATTCAAACCTTAATAGAGGTAGTATGGCTATAAAAACAGATTTTTCAACCTGACTATTTTTCACTCATGTCTGAGGGAATGAACCTGGAATAGAATTAACTACATAATTTGTGTTGCCTACAAATGATCCTTTTACATATTAGGAGTAGTTAAATAAAATTAAATTGTTTTGTAAAATAAGCACATTTTGCTCAAAAGGTTTGTTTGGCATTTGTGAAGATATGGAAAAGTATGGGTGCATGAGTGAAACAATTTCTTAGTGAATCTCTGTATGATCCTAGACTGTAATCTGAATTCAGAAAAATACAACTCCTGAAATAGATCCATAAGCATACTTTCTCAGTTGGTAAGGATCATCTGGCAGTTAAGTTATTTCCATAGCACATGCTGGTAGCTATCAAAGAATGGGGAAACACATACCTGAAAGTTCAGAGTAGTAAACGAGAGTTAACGAGAAGAAATGAAAGTACAAGATAGAAATCATTGAAAGATCAGATTCCTTCAAGAGACAGAAGTGTATGGCAAAAAGAGGTCAAATAGAGGGGTTATTCTTGGGAAGAAGAGCTATCTTAATCTGAGGGTAGAGCAGAGGAAGAGAAAATGTGGGGATGATAGAAGGGCATTAAGTTTGTTAAGTGGTCAGAATTAAGAACCTCACTTCATGTGCTATCTTTTCTCAATAAAATTGGATGTAAGATTTCGCAGAGTGAGAAAAAGTAGAAGTGGAATAAGGGTTGCAATGCTAGAATAGCTGTCATGATATGCTCTATATAGGATAAATAGGAGGGAAGAATAAAAAAAAGATTATCCTGCAGTAGTGAAATAACAGTAGGAATTATATAACAAAGCTTTGGTGGATTTAGTATCTATGCTATGGCTATATAACTTTCCCTATTAGTGTTTAGAAGCTTACTCTTTGGGAAACTGGGAATGCAAATGGTGGAAGTAACCAAGTGTTCTATCTAAGTGATAAGATGAAAGATAAGTCTAACTGGCTGCTGTACTGGAGTAGAAAAAAAAAAGGATAAGACAACTCTTTCTCATGACTACTTAAAGAAAGAATGAAGAAATGCATGAGATAGGAGAATAATCTGGCTGTCCAAGGAGAAATTATAGAGAGTTGGAAAATGAAACAATGCTTCAGTGAGAAACTTGTAAGTCTGAAAATCATTCTATAATAAGCGGAAAACAAGAGAACAAGCAGGGAACAGAATGTTTAGGAGGATAATTGAGGATTTTATTCAGCAGGAGGACAGAGGTATTTTGAATCAATTCACTCAAAGGATAGGAGAATCATTAATATCTTGAATGGTAAGAATCAGTGATGAAGGAGCTGGAGAAATATCAATACATGGTGTGGATTGCTTGAAATTTATATGTAGCATTCAGAATCATTTTGTATAGCAAGCCTTTAGAGAGTACAATATGCAAGGAGGCAACAGTACAACTAATCTGTTAGCTTTGGCTGCATAAGTATGAAGCAATCAGTTTCCTACTGATTCTATGTGGCTTAGTGGAGATAGACCTTGGTACTCACTTAAGAACTGTATAAGAAAGTTAAAGAAGGTAAAGAAAATCACCATAATAATGTGCAACAGAGATGAATACAATGATAGAACCTTAGCAGTTTCCCATAGTGAAGATGACTCCTCCTACTTACAAGCACCTAGTTCTGACTCTAATAATTGGGAAAACTCTCATTTTTTGAGATGCTGGACAAGATTTCATAGTTTAGTGGCTTAGGAGAATGGGGAAAAGAAAAACTTTCTCCAGAGAGAAGAGTTAATAGCCAGTGGATTCAAAGTCAGAATGGACTGACAAGGAAAGAATTGTTTACTGCTCTATTGAGAGCAGGGGGAGATTTTGGAAGCATAGACAGCATTTCAACTAATGAACTCTACAGAATGTAATGAGAAAAAGGGTTTGATAACTAGAAGTAACAGAGAAGTAAGAACTACCCCTATAGTTCCTCCTAAAACGTTGTAACCAAGTTCATCACAGTTTCAGAGAGAATAGGAAATTGGCCAAGTCCCAGCTCAGAATAAAGAAATACCCAGATGGGATTACAAACCCCATATCAATTTGACCACATATTGGAGAAATGGATCAAGTACTGTAGCTAGAGAATTAATAGATACTGGGGTGGAGGCCTCTTTTATATATGGAAACCCTGATAAGTTTAAACATGGAACTCCTATCACAATCACAGGACTTGAAGAGGCTGAAATATCAGCCAGACAACTCAATCTATGAAAATCAGACAATTATCTAAGAAAGAATATACCATGGCAATTTTACCCCTTCCTGAATACATCATTGGATTTGATACATAGAGAGGTATGATTCTAAATTTACCTGTGGGAAGATTCCAATTTGTAATAAGGAAGATAGGAATTAATACAGTTTTAATGGGTAAAATAAAAATGGATCTAATCATTTTACAAGAACTTCTAAAGGAATTACTTTAAAGTTGTATCGTGTGCCAGGTGAGAAAGATGAAATTATCAATACTGTAAAGGAATATATTGAGGAAGGAGTTTTAGTCCCTACAACCACTCAGTGGAATAATCCTGTCTGGCCAATATGAAAGTCAGACGGGACATGGGGGATGACAGTGGATTATATATAGTTGAATAAGGTGACTCCTTTTTTGTATGTTGCTGTTTCAGATATCCCTTATCTTAATAGAAAAGATCCAGAAATGTGATGGTACTGGGTATGCAGTTATTGATTTAGCCAATGCTTTCTTTATTATCACAATAGATTCTAAACAATGGAACCAATTTTCTTTCACTTGGCAAGGCCAACAATGTACTTTTACATGCTTGGTAGAAGAATATCTGTATAGCCCCACTCTTTGTCATAGAATTGTGGCTTAACATTTAGATGAATTGGAGCTCTCTGGTATGCAGTTTACCCAATACACAGATGATATTATGATTTAAGGAAAAAATGTGAAAGAAGTGGAGAAGAGTTTGATGCTTTTAATTGAAAATATGAAAAGCAAAGGGCAGGAAATTAACCCTGCAAAGATTAAATGACCAGCTCAAACCATAAATGTTTTGAATATACATAGCATTGAGCACTGCAAAATACCCAAGGAGCACCTGCAATCACAGATTCTTAGATCTACGTCAATAAAAGAAAACCAACATTAAAAGGGTCAACAATTACTTTAATGAAGTACTTGTATCATTCCTTTAACCGAATATATATATATATATATATATATATATATATATATATATATATATATATATATATATATATATATGTATATATGTATGTATATGTATATGTTATTCAGGTATTTCAGTGAGTCAGCACCCTGAATTTCAAAGAAAATACAGAGAAATCAAAAGATTAACAAACATGGTTCCTCTGTCTGAATTCAACAGACAATTGGATCCCTATTGTCTGACCATAACTACCAGAGTAGGAAGCACAATATCTGGGTTCTCAAAGTCAGGGGGACTTCTTAGCTCCTTTCCAGATTCCTCATCTGGCCAAACAAGCACTTCCAGTCAGTAAGCCCCAAACTATTTAACAGAAGTGGCTTCCTCTCTCTGACCATAATAAAACAAACAACATAGTTGTCTTACCATCCTTACCAGAGAGGGAAGCATCACATCTGGATTCTTAAAGCCAGAGGGCTCATTAGTGGCTTCGCAGAGTCCTCACCTTGCACTCAAATCTTCTTACTAAAAACTAAGACCCAAAGTAAAATCTCATCCTCATAGTATTTATGCCTTTTTTAGAGCCAGAGGGCATACCAACCCTTGAGAACCAATGCTTCATTTACAAAATTTGAGGGTGCTCCTACAAATCTTCTCTAATCAAACTCCCCTTAATGAGCAGGCCCATTAATGGGTGGGGAAGATATTTAATCACATTAACAATACAAATACATATACTGTTGCTAGTTAAAGAAACTCTTGTTTATATACTTTACTCCTATTAAAGACTCTTGGTTGATAATGGAAAGATTCAATCAGACACTTGATTAGACTGAAACAAAAACAGCAAAAGATTCTAATTTTAGCTGCCATTGTGCTCCACACTACAAATCTAAATGTCCATGGATCCTGGAACAAATAGGCATCACACTTTGCAATCCCAAATCCAGGTGATTTAAGGAGGTTACATGGGCAACTTGTATCTGAATGGGCATTAACATTTCTTTAGGAAATACAACATAGTTCACATTTGCAGGATACAAAACACAACAACTTATTACCAGGGTGGCCCTATGGCTTTAAACAAACACAAATGTATAGGCATAATGTAACATCATTCTTTGAGGAGAGAGCAACCAGTTCCTTCTTTCTTAATCCCAAACTGAAAAGTCCAAGCAAAGTCCTATTGTGTGTGTGTCTTCCCCACCCTGCACTCTCAGGGTGAGCCAAGACAGTCTTAACAATGTTCCTTCAGCCCCTGCCTCCAAATCTTGATGGGTGGTTGGGCAAGTAAGCCATCAGAGTGGAGTTGTTGGGGGACAGAGTACTTCCCCCAAACAACCATAAGCAACTCCACTCTCTGGTTCCCAAAATGTAACAGGAGAACACTGCAAAAAGGCACACTCACTGCCTTGCTGTGCAGTTCCAATCTGAAATCTGAGTTTCTGCTGAAATCTGAGCTCCTGGGTTTCCACTCCTCCAACAAGAGACAGCCTCTTCCTGCTCCCCCCTCGATCTGCATGTTGACAGCCCTGCACTACTGTTCCTCTCACCTCACCAAGGTAATCATACTGGCAGTTCTTCCTTCTTCTGGGTGTGCACAGAGGTTTCCAATAGAGTTCCAGGGGTTCCAGAGTTCCATTCCAAGTTCTTGCTTCTCTGGCCTGGTTTGTAAATACAACATACTTTCAATACCTTCACTCCTCCAACACAGTCAGGAACTGGGCTAATTCACCTGAGCCCTGGTACTGGCCATCCCTACTTCCCATGGCTCCACAGAAAAATAGTCACAGAACTAGGAAATAACAGACAATTTTCCCCAAACCCCATACTTTTCTTTTAATTTATTCAGATGCTGCCAACTATGCCATAATGTATCAGTAAGCACTCAACATCTATTGGTGGAGGGGTGTCGTGTTATCATATGTTCTTAGATCTGCATTCATAAAAGGAAAGAAGCTTTCAAGGGGTTAACAATTACTTTAATTAAGGATATGTATTACTTTTTTAACCAAGCACATATCATTCAGTAAGTTCAGGGAGTGAGCACCCTGAATTTCAAAGAAAATACAAAGAAATCAAAATATCAACAGATATGGCATTTTCTGTCTGAATTTAACAGACAATTGGACTGTAACTGTATGATCATAGTTACCAGAGAAGGAAACATGACCTCTAGGTTCTGAAAGCCAGAGGGGCTCCTTAGCAGCTTCCCGGAGTTCTCGTCTGGTCAAACAAACACTTTGAATCAGTAAGCCCCAAAGAAATTGACAGACATGTCTTCCTTTTTCTGACCATAATGTAACAGACAGGTACAAATGTTGGAACATCCTTACAAGAGAGGGAAGCACAACATCTGGGTTTTCAAAGCCAAGGGGCTTGTTAGTGGCAGTCCTCATCTGGCATTCAAACCTTATTCCTAAAAACTAAGCCCCAAGAGTATTTATCCCTTTTTTAGAGCCAGAGGGCATCCTAACCCTAGAAAACCAGTGCCTCATTAACAAAAGGTGAGGGTGTTCCTACAAATCTTCCCTAATCAAACTCTCCCCCATTACTGGGTGGGAAAGATCTTTAATAACATTAAGATTGCAAATGCATATGCTGTTTCCAGTTAAAGAAACTCTTATTTATGTACCTCACTCCCAGTAAAGACTCTTGATTGATAAAGGCAAGATTCAATCGGACACTTGATTATACTAAAACAAAAACAGCAAAAGATACTAAAGTTACTGACCATTATAGTATACAATGGAATAAGGGGCTGGGAGGGATTCTTCCAACAAGCCCAACAAAAATTCAGGATTTTCCTATTCCTACCAATGAGAAAGTGGCCCAAAAGTTTATAGGCTTGTTTGGATATTGGTGACACTGCATATCACTGTTGGGGATGGAAGCTCAATTCCATGTGGACAGTCTCAGGTGGGTAAAGGTGGGAACTTCTAAATCTTAGAGTTCTCATGAGGCCCCCCATGAAACACCAGGGAATCGAGGAGTGAGACCGAGCTATCTCGTGTATTTCCGCCTCTTCCCGTGAGAAACGTGATGGGAGGAGCATCCCCGCCCTCGAGACTGTCCCGGATCTGGGCACACCTATTGTTATCTAACAGGCACGGTATTCAGGTGCAAACTACACGGCCGGAGAGCTTAATTAGGGTCAGGAAAGCCTGAAGGGCTCTTAGCGTGGAGGGGCCCTGACAGGACAGAAGGCTCCGTTTTTCCTCTCTTTGCTCTTCCCTCCCCCTCTCTCCCCAGTTACACTTCTGCTTCCAATCTCTTACTGTAAGATCTTTGCCTCCTTGGGAGATTTCTCTCTCCCTCCTAAGGAAGAGTTCCCCCTGCACATGTAACCAGGACCCTGAATAAAGCCTAACCCTTGTTCGACTCCGGAAAGTCTCTTCTCTCATACGTTTATCCGGTTTGGCCAACCGAAGACCTGGGACAGGTAAGGTAAGACTCGGGTAGCCCTCAGGCCTCTAGGCCTGGCATATCACATCTAGGATAAATTTGGAAATCCTCATATGAAATTACCAGGAAAAAAATTATAAATTTGATTGGAGACTTGAGCAAAGCAAAACTTATCAAGAAGCAAAGGCCTCTATACAATTGGTCCTACTTTTATGGCTTATACAAAGTGGCCTAGAATTACAAGTGACTATAGAGGATGAATGTGCAAACTGAAGTTAATGGCAAAAACAATAAAGCTGTAATTTACCTTTAGGATTTTGGTCTAGGAAATTACTTCATCTGGAATTTAATATACCCTTTTTGTAAAGTGATTGGCTGCATACTGGGCTTTCATAGAGACTGAACAACTGATTTCATGCCATGAGACAATATTAAGGCCTGGAATCCCAATTATGACCTTAGTAATTAATACCACAGCTTCTCACATAATTGAACGTGCAGAAGAGGCTAGCATAACTGAATGGATATAGTATATTCAAAATAAATCTAAAGCAAGCAAAAGTGGAGTTTCTGCTTTATATGAATCTAGAGCAAATATGGATACTGAGGGAAGTGATACCATGTTGCTTGTTCAAGTGTTGCTTGAACCAAAGCAACAGTTGGTGCAGTCCTTGGTAAAATGGAATGAGAGATATGATGGATTAACTGTAGAACAAAAGAGACATGCATGGCTTACTGATTGGACAGTAAAATATTTGGAAGAATTTAGTGGTTGCTTGTGCTCAAGCCCCACCATAAGATATTGTTTTATGTGATTATTTTGTGTGATCCCGGTTATAATGCTATAAAGTTCTATCAATACCATTTACCTAAGATATTGTTGTACATGCTCATTTTCTATTATCCCTTTTACAATTCTGTTGATGCCAGTTGCCCCACCAACCTATGTAATGAATATCAAAGTTCTTGGGGCCAAGTGTAATGGTAGTTTAAATGGGAAGATCTTTCCCATTCATCAATAGGCCTATATGACCTGCTTAAATCACAAGGAAGCCTAAGTCAAATGTGGTGGGAGGAGTTTACTGAATGTCTGGAAAAGGAGGGGTTGACCAGAACTGAAAGAAAGTTATTGCAAGTACTTAGAGCAGTGCATCGGTAAGCACGCAAACATACACATGGGGATCTGCTACCATAGGTTCTTAGGTCTGCATTCATAAAAGGAAAGCAATTTTCAAGGGCTTACTGGTCACTTTCACCAAGCAGAGATATCAGAGAAAACTAAAATCAAAATTTCAGAGAACATACAAAGAAATCAAAAGTCAAGAGACATGCTTCCAAAATGTCTGATCATTACATACATACACAGTTACCAGATAGGGAAGTATCAACTTCTGGGTTTTAGCCAGGAGACTTCTTATTTGCTTTGAAGTGTCTTTCCTGCCAAAGAAACCCTTCCAGTTAGAAAGTCCCAAAATAAAACCTCACCCTCAGAGTATTTATACACTTTGTAGAGCCAGAGGGCATAACACTCTGACCCAGTTCTTCAATAGAATAAAAGGCACTTGGAACCCTCCTACAAAACAGCTCCCTTAACCAAGCTTCCCACAATGAGTAGACCCATCAATGGGTGGGAAAAATCCTCCTTAATCACACTGTTCAATCAGAAGCACTTTTAGTAAATCAAAAACAGCAAAATATTCTATTTTGCTCGCCATCATTTTCAGAGGGAGAAAGAGGACACAGGCAAGCAGGCACAGCTACTCTAGGGAATGTTTGTCGGAAAGCCTCAGCAGGGGCAGGGTGGTGACTTGGGGATGACTTTGTCCCTTGCATTGATAATGTGTATTGACTTTTTTGGCTACAAGAAGATTTGGATTACTCGTGTGGGGATTTGGCTTTCTGGTGTCTCAATAAATGTTTTTCCTCTTCCTTCTATATGAAGAGTCTGTTATACTTGGTGATTCAGATCTACACTGGCATATTCATAGTCACACTCAGTGCTGTGAATATTGCTTGGATGATACAATAGTGGATCTCCATTCTTTTACTATTTCTACCTTAAATTTTTCATGGCATAGGTCATAAAGCAACGCTAACCCTGGGTACCATTTACCATCCATATTAGACTGGTTTGAAAAGGTAGTGGATAAATTTATACCTTCACTAGGGCCCAATATCTTTGTCAAAATTTGTTGTTGTTCTTTGTCTTTCCCCATGTTCACAGATAAATTAATATAAAATATATATTCTGGAAACAATGCAAATAAACTACTACTCAAATCTTTATAGTTGGTCTTCTGACTTCATCAGTCAATGAAAATACACTATCTAATGTTATAAAGGATCTCTTGACTAAGACCTCAACATCTTTTGCTCTTGACAAAGATTTTGATATTGTTTGAATTCTTTCCTCTTTAATTTATGTTGAATTTCTGGGACCATCTGTATTGATAAAGCATTTTTGCTTATTGTTAATGGAATTTTGCTTCTTAATGGAAGATCTTTCCCATCCATTAATAGGCCCATGTGACCTTCTTATGTCACATGTAAGCCTGAGTCACAAGAGTCAAGTTACATGGAACAGGAAGGGGTGGAGCTAGAATAGAACTGAGAGGGAGTTAGTCAAAGAGCAATCAGATCTGGGAAAGGCAGCAACTAGTATGAGTGAGAGAGCTTGTTTGTGATTTGTTTTAGGGAGCTAGTTTGTGGGAAGCCTAGCAAGGGGAGGGCTTGGGGCTGTGGTGCCCTCTCCATTGTTATTGTATATTGACTTTTTTGTTACTATGATGGATTTAGCTTTCTGGTGTCTGAATAAATGTTTTGCTTCTGTCTTCCATTTGTAAGTTCCATCTGTTGTATTCTATTATTCAGAATTGCACCAGCATATTCATGGCTGCCATAGGCTCATAGATCTAGGGCAGAAAAGAGTGCTAGTGATCACTCACAGACCAGAGCACAGACCAGGAGAGCAGTAAACACACCTCTCCTTAGGTAACTACACCCTGGAAGAACTGAAAACTTACAGGTCTTTAGAAGTATCTCTGAAAATGGTTGCACAAAACCTCTGAAGCTCAGGAGACTATAACCTCCACCATTGAAGCAGAGTCCTACTTTAATAAACAGTTAAAATTCAAGTAATAAGCTGAGAAAATGAGCAAATAATAGAAAAAAACATCTGACCATAGAGTTACTAGGGTGATAAGGAAGATCAAGAGAAACATTTAGAAGATAGCAATGTCAAGACTGCTACATCCAAAGCTTCCAAAAATGAAATATGAACTTGTCTTAGGCCACTAAAGATCTGAGAAAGCTATTTAAAATCAAGTAAGAGGGGTAGAAGAAAAATGGGAAGAGAAATCAGTGATTCAAGAAAATCATGAAAAATAAGTCAGCAACTTGGTAAAGGAGACATAAAAAATACAAAAGAAAATAACACCTAAAAAAACAGACTAAGAAATATGATAAAAGAGATACAAAGAGTCAGTGAGAAGAATGTATTAAAAAGCAGAATTAGCCAAGTGGAAAAAGAGGCACAAAGAAAAAAATCCTAAAAAGTAGAATTAGCCAAATGGAAATGAAGATAGAAAAGCTCAGTGAATAAAACAATTCCTTAAAAATTAGACTGGAGCAAATTAAAGATAAATGACTTTGTGAGAAATAAAGTAACAATAAAACAAAACCAGAAGAATGAAAAAAAATCGAGGCCAATGTGAAATACCTCACCTGGAAAACAATTGACCTGGAAAATAAATACAGCAGAGGTCATTTTAAAGTGATTGGACTACCTGAATGGTATGTGTATAAAGCAGATTAGAAATCACTTTTCAAAAAATTATCAAGGAAAACCACCCTGCTATCCGAGAATAAGGGAATAAAATGTCAATTGAAACAATTCATTGAATACAGCTTGAAAGAGATACCAAAATGAAAACTGCGAGGAATATTATAACCACATTCCAGAGTTCCTAGGACAAAGAGAAAATACTGAAAGCAGTCAGAAAGAAAGAGTATTGTGGAACCACAGAAAGTGGAAAAAAGGAAAGAAAAAAATATTAGTTGACTGAAACATTGGGTGGAGCTATTTTTGAAGGTCTTAGAATACAAATGAAAGATTTTTAACTATTTTTGTCAGCCAACGAAAGAATATGAAGCATTTATCATTTGGTTTTGCTTTGTAGACTTGACCAGAACAAAGCATCTGAAAGATTACTTAGGCATCTGTATTGAGAATAGATAAGAGATGAAGATGGTCAGAAAGATTCTATTTCAAGGAAGGACCTGAGTTCACTGACCTTTTTCTGACAGTTAGTAACTGTAAAATATATAGGAAATCTTTCAGTGTGCCCAACCAATTCTTAGAGCCTAGCTGTTTCTTTGGAGGTGTCTATTTGCACTGGAAGAGGAAGTTCCCTCATTGAGAATTATCTATATGATTAAAAATTATAGGTCTGATCTAAACAAGCCAACAAATAAAAGACTGGTAGGAAGATGAATTAAGACCCTATAGGGTTAATGGACTGTAAGATTTTCTTTGTCCATTAATAGACGTTTGTGACCACATTTCTCTCCTTTTTCCTTGGACCAAAATCTGTGTTCCTGGGTCTAAAGGTACATAGGCATTTCAATCATGGATGACTTGCTGCTTTGAACTTCAGCTCAGTTCACAGCTGTGATGCATTCTGAGTCACATAGAGCCCTGGCAAGTGCTGAATCAAATAGGGACTGTGTCACATGGGTGGTCATGCCTTCCCACTCTGAGCCTTTCAGTTGAAAACTATATATACTGGGAGATTGGTAATTTTCTTTGAGGCTCACTCATGGGAAGAATGTTTCTTTGTGATTTGTTCAGATGAGATTATGGGTGGACATTGTTAAGGAGACCCATGGCTTTTTGAACCCAGATGTTGATATTCCGTGGTCTAGTGATGTAAATTGTTCCATTGCTTTGTGTAGACAATTGGACCAATATCTATTGAATTCTTTCTTGCATACTCTCTTCTATCTATTTTTATGCATTGTTTAATTAAAGTAAGATTTTTGACGCCTTTGGAGCTATCTTCCCTTTAGAAAAGCAGATCAAAGAACTTGTGCAAGAAGCTCTTCCTGTGTGCTGGTATTATTGGTCTTATACATCCACAGTAGCTGCTAGTATCATTACCACTAGGAGACTATAGTGATAATGTAGCAGGAAAAAGAGATAAGGGACAGACGCACAGAATGATTGTAATGAAACTGAAAGAGGATTATGTAAGAGAAAGATGGGAATTCAGTGTGTGGGTGAGGTAGAGGAAAGAGTGAAACATGATTCCAAGGTTACGAGTAACTTGAAATTTGGCAATGCCATTAATATAGGAAAGAAATTCTTATCTTTGTTTTATGTTGGGCTCCTGAGAAGGCAATACACCTTCAGGCCACTAAACTTTTCATGGGAAAAACAAAAATAAACTACCAGCATTTGTAATCATGAACCAATTTTCCCAGCAGTCAATTTGTATAAAAGTTGGATCCATTTTACTGAAGATATAGTTGAATCTATATTGTAATTCCAAAATAAAATAGGGTGGAAATGGGAAAAGAGGAAGAAAACCCCATAGTTACAAAAACCGCTAGAATTCATTGCCCTACTCTTAAAGATGTAGTGCACCTTGATTGTAAGAGAAATTAATGCACATAACTTCATTTTTCCCATGGTTCTAACACTAATAATTACTAGAAAAGATACTAGGAAGAGACATTTACAATTTTAGTGATATTTAATGGAAAAATTTGTTCAAAAAAATTTTGAATGCTTGAAAATAATCATCAAATATTCTCCCAATAATACAAGATGTCTCCTACATGAATCCTCTTTGGAAATATCACAACATTTTAAATGCATTCTCCTTTACTTTCAATACAGTATTTGAATTACTGAGTGATAATATTCACTATTGTTGTTTGTAATTAGCATAAAAATGAGGATTTACAGCTTTATTTGTAAATTTGTAAATTTCAAAGCATTATTCATATAACCCATACTATCATTATAGTTAATACAAAATACCTTACGGCAATATAAAGCTGTCTAGGGCTTGTACTAGTGTAATGTTATTGAAGATCTTGCCTGCCCATTGATAGGCCTTACATGGAGCCTATTATTGGAAGTTTACTTAGGAGAGGTTTGCTTGCTTGAAGGCTTTCACATCTTTTGCAAATTAGTCAGGGAAGCACATGGGTTGTGATACCTTCTGGTTCTCTATATACTCTGAGGTTAGCATTTTGCTTTGGAGTTCACTCATTGGAAGAGTACTCATGTGATTTGGCCAGATGAGATTCTAGGTAGCCATTAAGAAGCTCCTCACTTTTGAAAATGCAGATGTTGGTGCTTCACTGTCTGATAACTATGTGTATGTGTAATGGTCAGACAGTGGGAAGCCCTATCTGTTGGTATGTGATGTAAATAGTGCTTATGGTCAGACAGTGGGAAGCCCACTTTGGTCTTAGTATATACTATTTTCTCTGTTTGTAATTTCTGCTTGTAATTTCTGTTTATATTTTCTCTGAAGTTCAGCGTGCTGACTTTTCCCCTAAATTAACTGAATAATACTGTATTTGATTAAAGTAACATGGTTGACTCCTTAAAAGTTGCTTTCTTTTAAGAAAAGCAGATCCAAGAACTTGTAACAGCAGGTCATTCTGGGTATGCTAGGATGCTTACTGTTGTAACTAGCTGTGTCACCCTGAGCAAGTCACTTAACTTTTTAGACCCTAAGGCAACTTTCTTAAGATTTTTACAACAAATGTGTTGCTGTATACCATGGTAAAAGAACTTACCAATTTGGCTAAATCTTTGTTCCTTGACATAATAATACACATATGCAAGTATATACATGTTTGTATGTACATATGTATATATATATATGTGTGTGTGTGTGTGTGTACATATGTTTTCATGCACAATAATGTATATCCATACATGTGTAGATTTATGTGTGTTTATCTACATAAATAGATAAATATTTTGTTGTTGATGCTGTTATTAAGTCATTTCAGTCTTGTCTGAGTCTCCATGACTCTATTTGACTCCATTCCATAATGGAATCGTTTTCCATTTCCTTCTTCAGCTCTTTTTAGAGATGAGAAATTGAGACAAATAGGATTAAGTGACTTACATAGTGTAGCACAGGTAGGAACTGTCTAAAGCCTTATTTAAACTCATGAAGACTCATCATCTTCACTTTAGGGCCAGAACTCAGTACCACCCAACTGAGCAAAATAGATATATGAATGCATACATATTCACATATGTATATATGTATGTATGTATGTATGTATGTATGTATGTATGTATACATTCTAGTAAATACACCTAATCCTTGTTTTATCATTGTAAATTGACCCAATTCACTGGATTATTATTTCTTTCTAACCCCAGATGCCTTCAACTATTTTGCCCACATTATTGTTTGATGCCATGAGAATACTATGTTCCGAATAAACTCTAGGCAAATTGAAAGTATTCCTCTTTTGCATATTATTAGATCTCTTCAGTCATCCCAAGACAGGGTATACGAATTAAACTCATTTTAAAGTCAGAAAACATGAAAACAGCATTATAGACTTAAAAAATAGAGTATACAAGTCACTTTCTGCATTTCTATACTTGTATAATTACTTTCACTATTGAACAATTGGCATTTTTGTGTGAAGTCATTGTCAATGTTAGTTTTGCTGCTGATAAGGTTGTTTTGCTGGTTTTATTCAGGGAATATTGACGATAATTATATGATTCCAGCAGTTCCCAGGGTACTAGCTTTTTATAAATCTCTAGACCCATTTGCAAAATAGAATACACTAGACATAAAGTTTCTGCAAGATGTATTTTACAACAACCAACACTGTAATCAAATATAATTTTAAAATTTCAGGGCTCCACTGTAAAGGGTTTTATCTCAGTTGCCTACTTGTAACTTTCTAATGTGGAACTGACCCCTTGTAATATACTTCCACTTTGCTTTGGGAGAACAAGAGAAAGTTAGGTAGAATATGTTTGTATTTATCTTATACTGTTGAGTCACAAATTCAGGTTGAAACAAACAAAAATCTAGCTCTGAGGTAAGGAAACAAGCAGGAAAAGATGAGTATTTGAGATATGTAAAGACAAGTAAAATCTATTTTTAAAAGAAAAAGTCATGAGCTCTAGCTCACCCAACTACATTGTTTATTTAGCACACCACCTGCAGCTGAGTAGCACCCTTGGAAAGGGATAATCAATGTGCATTTGTCTTTGTGATGACATTCTTATCATGTGAAGTAGTTGAAAAACTTATAACAGGCTCTTTGTCTTGACTCATCAATATTTTTCAAGTTTCATACTCAATAAAAAATGTAACTTTGATGGATGGAAGGAGCAACGGTGCTATGTTCTTTTTTTCTCTGGTCTTATTTCAGTTTGGTGTTTGTACCTTAAAAAAAAAAGGATGAAAGGCAGGAGGGGAAAAAACTGTTAAAAGTATTTCAGCAAATAGCCTTTTAAATATTTATACTGAAAGTGACTTTTCATTAAGGATACACTTTCATTTCCTGAAGTGAAGTATATGGATTAGAATCATCAGCTAAAAAACATGTTTAAATGAAGATTTTGAAATTTAGTCAGGCAGGTCTGAGAAGAACAGTTGCAGGGAAAACCACAATACAGTACACCACACACACATAAATATACAGATATGGTACAGATATACGCATACATATGATATATACCATTTTAAGAGAAACTGTTTTATTTGTGTTTTGTTTCACTCTATGACACACATGCATATATATTCACAAAAAAGAAACAAAGTTGTTGTTGATTTTTTTCGAGAAATGTATATTTCACTTGCAATGTCTTTTTGCATTTCAGTGTCACACCTTTCTGTCATTCGAAAATGCGTTTTTAATTATACCAAACAACATTTTAGGCCAGGCCGTCAATAAAAGGTTGATATGGAATAATGAAACCTTACTGAAGTTGTCTTGCCAGGGATATGAAGGGAGTAAGCAATGTTATAATATTTCAGTTACTTACAGTAACTTGATATGCTTCATCCTATGTCCACACATCAAAATTTAAAGAAACAGTGAGACCCGATAGGCAACGTTTAATGCTATACTTATTTTGCTTTTATATTTGTTACTTGCAATCTTCTATAAAACTTATGGAAATGCATGGACTTTTAGGCACTTTGATAAGAAATTAATCTTTCTCATATTTATATATTTTATTTGAGTAAACACAGATAAGTTTAAAATATTAAGAACCACAGTTGAGAGAAAAAGCTTTGTTTCCTAATTTCTTAGGTTAAAATAAAGAAATAATTCTGTACAAAATGGTCTTATACAGAGAAGGAGGAATGATTATAAGCCATTATGACTGTCTATAAAATAAGAGAATAGCATTTGACTATATTATGAGGAATGGAAGAACTTTAAAAAATAATTTGCAACATTATGGATGGAGGGGGTGGGATATTCTCTTCAGTTCTCTTAAAATTAAATATATTCTCACCTCTTTGGTCTGATAGACTTTTGGTCATGCTTGTCAACAAGGAATAGCCTAGAATTTATCTCAATATTTCTTTTTTAAATGAATTGATTTTTAAATTTGAATCTTGCAACAGATTTAGCGTTTTAAATTTTCTCCCCTTTTCTCCCTTCCCCGCTCCCCAAGATGGCATGCAAACTGATACAGGCTTTACATATACGTTCATATTAAAAATATTTTACATTGGTTATGTTTTAAAGAATAATTAGTAACAGTGGAAGGAATTATGAGAAAGGAGAAACAGAACAAACAAAATAAAACACACAGCGATAGCACAATTAGTATGCTTTGATTTTAATTCAGACTCCACAGTTCTTTCTCTGGTTGTGGATAGCATTTCTCATCATAAGTCTTTTGAGATAGTCTTATATCCTTGCATTCCTGAGAATAGCTAAGTCTATCAAGATTAGTTAATGCATACTGTTGTTTTACTGTGTGCAATATTCCCCTAGTTGTCTTCATTTCAATCAGCATCAGTTCATACAAGTTTTTCCTCATTTTTCTGAAGTCCACTTGCTGATCATTTCTTATAACACAATAATATTCCATTAAATCCATATATTATATCTTGTTCAGCCACTCCCCAATTGATGGACATCCTTCAGTTTTTAATTCTTAACCAACACAAAAGAGTTGCTGTAAATGCTTTTGTGCATTGGGGTCCTTTCCCCATCTCTATGATCTTTATGATGCAGACCAAAAAGTGGTATTGCTGGGTCAAAGGATATGCACAATTTTATAGCCCTTTGTGCATAGTTCCAAATTTATCTCAAGAATGGTTGTATCATTCAAAACCATACAAGGAATACATTAGAGTTTCAATTTTTCCAAATCTTATCCAAAATTTATCATTTTTTATTTATTTATCATTTTATATGGTACCTCACAGCTGTTTTGATTTGAATTTTTCGAATCAGTAGTTATTTAGAGCATTTTTTTTATATGACTACAGATAGATTTAATTTCTTCCTCTGAAAATTGCCTGTTCATATTCTTTGACCATTTGTCAATTGGGGAATGACTTGTATTGTTACAAATTTGACTCAGTCGTCTATAAATTTTAGAAATGAGGTGATTATAAGAGACACAGGTTGTAAAAACTTTTCGCTACTCTCTGCTTCCCTTCTAATCTTGCTTGTATTGCTTTCTTTGTGCGTTTTTTTTCAATGTAAGGTAATCAAAACCATCCATTTTGCTTTTTATAATGTTCTCTATCTCTTGTTCAGACATAAATTCTTCCACTCTTCCTCAATCAGAAAGTTAGCTATTCCTCGTCCTCCTATTTTGCTTATAGTATCAACCTTTATATCTACATAGTGTTAGTATATGGTATAGGATATTGATCCATGGCTACCTTCTACCGTACTATTTTCCAGTTTTCCCAGCAGTTTTTGTTACATAGCAAGATCTTATTCCAGAAGCTGGTCACAGGGTTTATGAAACGCTAGATTAGTATTGTCATTGACTACTATGTCTTGTGTAACTAATCTGTTCTATTGATCCACCACTCTATTCGTAGTCAGTGCCAAGTAGTTCTGATTATTACTATTTTATAATACAATTCAAGATCTGGTAAGGCTAAACCACCTTCTCTTGCATTTATTTTCATTAATTCCCTTGATTTTCTGTACCTTTTATTTTTCCAGATGAAAATTTTTTTACTATTTTTTCTAACTCTTTTTTTTGGATTCTTGATTAGTATGACATTGAATAAGTAAATCATTTTGAATAGAATTGTCATTTTTATTACATTAGCTCAACCAACTGATGAGCAAATGATTTTTTTCCCATTATTTAGATCTGACTTTATTTGTGTGAAAAGTGTTTTCTAATTGTGTTTATATAATTCCTGAGTCTGTTTTGCCAGGCAGACTCCTAGATATTTTATAATGTCTGCAGTAATCTTTAAATGGAATTTTTCCTTCTATCTCTTGCTGTTGGGTTCTAATGGTAATATATAGAAATATCAATGATTTATATGGGTTTATTTTATATCCTGAAAGTTTGCTAAATTTATATATTATTTCAAGTAGTTTTTTAATTAACTTGATTCTGTAAATACACCATCATATCATCTACTAAGAGTGATGACTTGATTTTTTCTTTGCCTGTTCTAATTCCTTCAATTTCCTTTTCTTCTGTTATTGCTAAAGCGAACATTTCTAGTACAATATTGATTAACAGTGGTAATGATGGACATCCTTGGAAATGCTTTTACTTTATTCTCATTACATATAATGTTTGCTAATGATTTTAGACACATGACAAGTCATGGTGTTGGTACTTGCCCTGCCAGTACTTATCTCATTCAGCATTGGTCCCCTTCAGTCACAGCAAGAGGGACCTTTTCCCTTAATCCCCCTAGCCTTAGAAGCTAAAAGACTGCTATATCCCATCTTTCTGCTGGCTCCACTGTTCCAGGATTTTTTCCTGGGGCAGTGTTTTTTTCATTTTTTAAGGTCAATAAGGGAGATTGAGAGTGACTTACTGCTTACTTTAGCATCTTGGCTCCCAGAAACCAATTCTATTTTTTCAGGAGTTGTTTTCTTAAATGTATTTTCCCCATTTGGTCAATTGTACTGTTTAAGGACTTGTTTTCTACAGTCAATTTTTGTCTTCCCTTTTTCAAGCTATCCATTCTCTTTCATACATACACACAAATATATACATATATGTATGTATGTATGTATGTATATATGTATATATTAGATACAGATAGATACATATATACACACACACATATATATATGTGTGTGTGTATATATTGGGTATGTGTATGTATATATGTATGTATGTGTGTGTATGTATATATATATATGTATATATATGTATATATATATATATACACATATAAAATTTATTTTCCCAATTTTTCTTTTGCCTCTCTTATTTGACTTTAAAATTCTTAATTTCTTTCAAGAAGGCTTTTTGGGCTTAACACCAGTTCAAATCTCCCTTTGAGGTTTTGGATGTGGGTATATTGACAATGTTGGTCTCTTCTGAATTTATGTTTTGATCATCCCTGTTCACATAAAAAAATCTGTGATCATTGTTTGTTTCTGCATTTTGCTCTAAATTTTGCCTATTTCCTGGCTTTTAAAATTGAATTCTCTTGGTGGAACACAAGGGGCACTGATCTTATTGTGCTGGGGGATAGACACCTGGTCCCTGGCCTGATGTGCTAGGGTTAGGTGTTGACAACTAGAGGCTGTAGGTGTCTGGAAGTTTACCTGGTACTGAGCTGGGATAAGCAACACTGAATTTCTCAGGATGGGGTAGGGTCTAGCCCCTGAAGGATGCTTGCTCACCCAGGGAGCTGTGAAGCACCAGAATTTTAGTCAACTGGAAGACACCTACCCACCAGGACATGTGGTGATTTTCTGAGCTGGAGTCTACTGCTTCCTTTGCTTGTTACAAGGTCCTTGGGCATCCTAGTTTTTATGCTTCCATGATCTACCTGGGGTTTAGGATCTCCCATTGCTTTGCTTAGGTGGGGCTTGCCAATGCATTCTTCAGATGCCTCCAACCCTATTCTTCTCCTCTTCCACCAAAGAGAAAGGAACCTCTCCAGTTAAACCCCCATGCTTCCCGAGACAAAAGACACACCTCATCTTTCTGCTGGCTCAGCTGTTTAAGAGTTGTTCCTGGGGTGATATTTTCTGAGTTTTTAGAGGTTAATAAGGAAGAGTGAGGGTGACTTATTGCTTACTCCACCGTCTTGGCTCCCAGAAGTGACCTCTAGAATAACATTCTTCATAGGGGGACTGATACAAGGCAAAATAAGAAGTTAGCAAAGTTTGCTTTTTGTACCTTTCCATTCTAATTTTCTGAAACCTCCTACTCTGGATAGACATCAATCCTTTGTAATGTAGTGCTCCTCATCCTTTCTCCTGCCTGAACACATCTGTCTTTCCTATCCTCCATATACTTAACCAATAGAGAATAAAGCCCACATTCCAAAACATCATCTTCTCTTTAATTTATGTTGAAATTTGTGCAGTACATTTTTCTTCATCTCATGATGCTAGTAGTTTTTTTGCAATGGTTAGCCTGATAAATTAATTGCTAGTGACTTAAGGAGAAGAATGAAAGTTCAGAGAGCTGGAAAATGACACCTAAACTTCTTAGTAATCTAGAAGAATGGGGAGGGTAGGTTCTTTGATTTCACATCACTTTCCCTTCACACACTCTACTTTCCAGGTAAACTAGTCAACTTGATGTTCCTTATGCAGAATGTTCCATCACCCACCTCTGAGACTTTACACAGACTATCTGCTATGCCTACTTACTCTTGGAGTTAACTAGCTGCCTTAATTTTAACCTTCTAAAAGGCTTTTTGTTTGTTTGTTTTATTTTGTTTTCTCTTCTCATATCTGAGGAAAAGTCTCTCAGATCTTTCCAGATATGTTAGATAGAGGAATATGTAGATGTACCACATCTATACATACATACATATATACACACATACATTCTCATATATATTCAGTTATTTATTTTGAAAAAAAAATTAACTCTTTCAGAGCTGACACTGCAACATTTTGGTCTTTAAATTACCCAGTATCCAAGAGGTAAGATATACAGAAAACTATCTTCGAAGCAAGGCAAACGAGTTCAGATCTGACCTTTAATATATACTGCTTCTTTGACCTTAGGCCAGACACTTAGTCTCTTAATGGCTATTCAAGAATAAATCACAATGAATGAGTCACAGAGAAGACTCTTACCTGCATTGGCAGTGGGAGTTTTCTCACTTGTGATATCTTGATACCAATGCAATCCCAGTTCCTTTGTCTAATCTCTAAGCTTTAGCATAGTTTCTGATGTCATTAAAATGCCTGATTAAAACTTAATTACATTTTACTGATATAATTTAAAAATGGTTCATTATTTCCTATTTCTTTCTCAAAAGGGAAGAAAAAAGCTAAACAAATTTTCTTGCCAGTTGCTTGAAATTGGAATGTGACTTTAACACATTTTTATCTTTGCCTTCGTGAAAATCCATCCTAACGTGGTGCCAAAACCTTCCCACACACATAGCTAGAATATTACCCTAGGTTTGAGGTGCAGCCAGTTCTTCTATTTCAAAAATTCAACTTGTGTTCCAATGAGATTGGCATGTTAAGGAATATTTTGAGAATTATTCAAATTTTTATGTGGCTTTTGTTTAATTTCTTCTAAGAGGAAGAGTGAGAATGCAGAAAAATGCATCACTTCACAATAACTCACAAGGTGCAGCTCTCCTGCTGTCCACTTCTACAAGGAAGCTCTAGGTCTTTGTCAAGTTAAAGTGTGGTATTTCTTCTCTACCTTCTGGTAGGAAGCTGTGAGCAAAGAAGGGGTGGTCTGTACCACCTTACCCCTTTTCATCACCTTCTGTTCTTGGTTATCATATGATGTGATGTATTGACTAGAAACTTCACTTTCCATGACTAAACTCTTTTTACTCTTTGTATGCTGAAACTTCAATAGCTATAGTATGTAATAATCACAGCATTTATATGACCTTTTCTTCAAGATCAAACTTTAACTTTTATCGTGTCTGACAAAATTTTGTGACATTGTTTCATATTGTCCCTCTTTCTAATCACCTTCTAGGTAATTTTTGACTATTGTTAGAGCTACATACTATGAAGACTCTTTTGGTATCTCTTTGGAGTATGAATGTGAGTGAGCACATACTGGAAGCAGGAAGACCAGTTATGAGGTTGCAACAATATTTCAGGCAAGAGCTGTTGGGAACCTGACCTAGACTTATGGGTGTATGAACAGAAAGAAAAGGATAGATATAGATGTTTTATATGTAGGCTCAGCAATTGTCAACTGCTTAGAAATAGATAATTACATGGAAGGTAGAGTCAAAATGATTTTGAAACTTCATGATTGGGAAAATAATAACTCCCTTATCAGATATAGTTACATTTGAAGGTGGGGGAGTAATGGCAAGGTGGGAGGAGGATAAGATAATTAGGTTAGTTGTAGAAATGCTGATTTTGAAAGTCTTGGAGGCAATTGGTGACGTGGGACTGGAATTCAGGAGAGAAATTCAAGCTGCATAGATTTAGACAGACCGATAATTACATTTAAAAAAAAAACATTAAATATTGAAAACCTCAATAATGTGAGTATAGTATCTGAGAATATAGTAAGTGCCTAAGTATAGACTTCCTTACCTGTCTGTCCTATCAGACCTATTTAACTATTAATCCTAATTAATTTATTTTTTTTGTTTATTACAAATGCACACAAATTTATTTAAGCAATTTTGTGAGGTTATTCCTGATGTGTGTGTGATACACACACATATATGGATGAATCACGATATAATTAAGATAATACTTTTCTGAATTTGAATTCAGAGGATTTTCTAATAAAAAACATATTTGTATAATATTTTAAAGTTTTACACATATCTCATTTTCATCTTTAAACAACTTTGTGTGTTAAGTACTGCAACTATAATAATCCATTTTATAGGTTCAAAGAGGCTTATAGTCATATAGCTAGAAACTGTTAGATATATCCTGGCCTTGGTAATAAAAAATCAAGGTTAAGTATTTACATTATTATACACTCTAGCATACATAGCAAGTTGTTCTACACTTTACAGTTGACTTATATTATCAAATGCTTTATGATTTATATCTATTTAAAAATGCCATTTGCCCTGCTTGCCTTTGTAGCCCTGGGGTGGAGCCTCTGTCCTAGGCAGGTGCCTTGCTGCTGGATCATAGTGGACCCTGGTTTTCCCAACTTATTTCTTCGGGGTGGTGGGGAGGGCTCTCAGTTTGCTCCCTTCGGCAATTGGGAGCGCCTTACCCCTCTTGTGATAATACCTATCACTCAACAAACCAGATTTCTGCTGGGTGAGTAGCTTCATTCCTGAGAGTGGATTGTTAGTGATCAAGTATCAGGATCTGCACCTCAGTTTGTGGGACAGCACCTTGAGGGTCAACATGCTGATCCTTTTGAAACACCCCAAGCTCTCTAATTCCATGGCTAAGGCATTGCATCAACACATAATGATGGAGTGGGAAAGAAAGAGACAGGAGAAAGAGGAAGTAGACAAGATGATGGACAGAAAATAAAGGAGGAAGAGAAAAGGAGGAAGAAAAAAGAAATGGAAGAAAAGATTTCGCTGGAAGAGACCAAAGAACAGATTCTTCAACTGCAAAAGAAGCTTCTGTCCCTATAAGAGGAGAAACACCAACTCTTCCTGCATCTCAAGAAAATTTTCCATGAAGAGGAGAAAAGGTGCTGTAAGGAACAAGGTCTGGCTTTGACCACAGGGACATATCTCAGCATGCATAGCAGCACTGGAGGACCCAGAAGATTAGGAACTGTTATATTTGCTGATAGGACCAAGTAGATGTTTAGACCCCCAAGTTCTCACTACCTCTCATTCTGTGGGATCAACAGCTTTTACAGGAATCTCAAAACACGAGCAATTCCAGGGTAACCTGGGAGGGGCCTATGTGGCAGCCCAGCCCCCACCTAATTTATGGACCTACCTCTTTGGTATACCTACATGGATCCATCTATAACCTAGCTGGACTACAGTCCCAGTCAACAGCTCAGAGTCACTTCAGCTTTTTCTGCTGTGTAGTACCTGTCCCAAACTCAACCACCATCCTATGCAGTGCAGGACCACTCCCTGCCCACACAAACAGGGCTCCTGCAACTTGGCAATGCCCTTTCCATTCAGAAGCACATGGAATACACTACCCAGCAATCTGGCTTCTCTGATTTGTCTTCTTTGCACCCTATGCATCCTCAGACTCTGCACCCAACCCATGGTCTCTTAGCCACACTCCAGTTTCCTGTACACATGCAACCATCACGAAAATCAAGTTTTGCAGCCAACGGTCAAATAAGTAGTCCCCTCCCTGTCCCTGCCTCCCCCCCCCCCAATACTACTTCCTTTTATTCAGCATAACCAGAACCAAAGTTGTTTTGTTTTGTTTTGTTTCATTTTTTTATTAAAAGTTACTTGACTCAGGGCATTGCCCTGTCCTCCCAGGTCTCCCAACTAATCAAGTTAAACTGCCATCAGGAAGAAAAAAAAGAAAAGAAAAAGAAAATGTTGTTTTATGGGAACTTTAAAAAAGAAGCTATGAGGAGAAGTAACTCTCAAAACATGCTAGTTGAAAGTGGGACAGTGGAAAGATTGCTGGATATGGAGTGGGAGGATTTAGATTCAAATTACATCAGCCTCTTTAATACCTAAGTGTTGTGTAAAATTTGGTAAACCTCTTTGGGGCTCAGTTTCTCATCATGATCACTTAGGTCTGTCTCGTCTATTTTTAAAGTCATGAATCTATGAAGTTTTGTAAGTAAAACTTTGTTGTTTTTTTCCCTACTGACATTCCTCATAATTTTAGGATAGTTCTTTTTAATTCTTGATTGATCTGCAGTTGAGAGTCATTCATAATACCTCAGATGCAAGTTGATCTATCATCTTCCATACACAGTCAGGCATTCTTTGAAGTAGCTAATGATTTGATGATTAGAAAGTAAAGATTTAAATGCAATAAAATATCCTCTCACTTCCAGAAATCCTTGATAATTTCCAAAGTGAAATATCCTTCAGCACTAAACATAATAATTTCCCAAGTTTTGTAAGTATAAATTGTGTATTTCAGGTTTTTGTAAAGCTGCACACTCCTGCATTTATCACTAAAATTTTTCATTTGAAGACACTGTTATCAAACTTACAGTGAGCAGACTTCATGACTAGGAAATAATGCAGCACAAAGAGAAGGGAAGAATTGATTGGTAATAAAAGGGGAAGGGGTTCCATGAAGATAAATCAGTCAAATAGGTTGCAAATAATATTTCCATTTTATGGATTAAGAATGTGAGGCTCAGAGAAATAAGTTTGCTTCATAAAACCCAAAGTCCTGGAAAGGGTAGTCTGTTAAAATCTAGCTCTAACCAAATGACTATTGCTGTTCACCTTTTATAATAATAACTGACATTTAGATAGCATATAGATGAAAAACATCATTTATTTAATTTTAACATATGCTTATTTTGAGCCAGGTACTGCATTAAAAGCTGTGCAAACACAAAGAAAGTCAAAAGTTTCCTTTGATGAAGTCACATTCCAAAGGGAGACATAACTATATTCAATGAATAACTCTTCCTAAATGACATTTATCACTGTTACAAGTAGTTCCATGTGTGAAATACATACCATAACAAAGGAATGTAATTTTAGAGAGAAGTTAAGTAGACACTGGGTAAAGCCTACTGGGGAAGGTGTGATTTGAGCTGATACTTGAGGAATTCTGGAAAATGAGAAGGTAGAGATAAGGGAGAATATTTCAGGCATAGCAGACAGAGAAGGAAAAGGTAGAGAGTCCAGAGATCAAGTATTGTATAAGAAAAGCAACAATTAGGCTCCTGTAGCTCAATTGTTGAATACATGAAGAGGAATCAAGTAGAAGGTAGAAAGGCAGAAAGAGGACAAATTGCAATGGTCTTTAAATGCCAAATAGATACTTCTACGTAAGATTCTGGAGGCTGTCAGAAAACACTAGTTTATTTAGTATGACAATAACCCTATATGTTGGGAATATCAATTTGACAACTAAGTGGGAGATAGATTGGATTGGGGATAGATACTACTGCTAGATAATTTACAAAGCTATTGAGACAATTTAGGTAATTGGAGAGACATTGTACTGTGTGGAGGGGAGCAGATACATGAATGGAGACAAGACAATCTATGTGACAGATGTCATGAACTAGAAATCAAAATTAAAATATTTAACATCATATTGAGTATTGGGAGTCAAGGATGACACCAAAGTTGCAAGTATATGTGACTGAGAGGAAGGTTATACCCTTAATAGCCACAAGGAATTTGTAAAAGCTGAAAGTTTTCAGGGAAGGGTAATGACTTTTCTTTAGCCATGTAGAGTCTGATTTGCATACAGGACATACATTTCAATATATCCAAAATCAGTGGATAAGATAATATTGGTGTTCAAGATAAAGGCTAGGGTGGGGTACATAGATGTAGAAATCTTTAGCAAAAATATTATAATTAAACACATGTAAGCAATGTGATCACCAAATATATACATATATGTGTATATAAGTACATATATATATATATATATTTACTCATATGTATAAACACACACACATATATATTATATATATATTCTGGTATTTAAATAAATGTTTTTCTTCTTCCTTCTATATGGAGACTCCTTCATACTTGGCAACTGAGAACTATGTTGGCATATTCATAGTCACCACCAGTGTTGTGAATATTGTCTTGGTGATACACTTAGGTGAGTCCCTGGCTTTACTCTGCCATCTTGGCTCTGCCACTAGACTCATTTATTGTTATATTATTCACCTAAACATAAGAAAATTATAGAGAAAATATCCATAATGAACACTAAACTTAAAAGTGTGTCACATATACTTTTTCCCTCCATGGAAAGCCAGTCATTAATTATTTGCTAGTACACATTTGTGTGCATCACAAAGCACTTTCTATATATTATTATCTCTTTTGAGTGGTATAACCCTATTGGTTAGGTAATAAAATATTTTATTTCTATTTCACAGATGAAATAAAAAATTTTGAGGTTCAGAGCAATTAATGATTTTCTAAACTCACACACTTAGTAATTGTGTCAGAGCCTGGTAATATGCCTAGGCATTTCTGACTCCATTTCAAAACCTAAACTGTACTGGTGCCAAGCAAAATATAAAATTTGTATGATATCACAGGCACAGCTTATGTTGAGGAAATGTCATTTCTCCCCTAATAACAGATTTAAATAGTTTTCAAATATTTAAAATGTATCTATCATCCACATTTTTAGGTAAATTAAAAAAATAATAACAATCAATATATTGATGTAAAGATGGTATTTTTCCTACTTGTTTAGCAATTCTGTAATTGTTAATGCCAAGATTATACTTACAAATTAATTGAATGATTATTTACCATTGATAATTCTGCATGCATAGTCAATGGCAAATGAATAATTCTACTAATTTAAATACAAATCTAATAGTATCAAGTACACAATGAGAATTAGAGGATCATTGGAGATGAAAGTAATCAACAGAATCTCTTGGAATTACAGGGTATATAAAGGATTGTTTTGCTTGGTATTCTGGTTAGTTTAAAGGTTAACCTTTGTGCAACTGTTTTAATTAAGATCACCTGTTATGCAAGAGATAATGTCCTCAGCCAGCTTAGCCTCTTTGAACATCTGTAGTCATTTGTACTATGTCCCCATGCATATCTTCCCTATAGTGGCCCCAAATGGTGGAGAGATCTCTTGCCTTTATTTACATAGTTTATTCAAAGGTAATATAGTGCAAAATCATGTTAGAGTGTTTGCCTGAGAATTCAGAGACCTGGGCTCTGGTCTCACCTCTGTCAGCAAATGACAGCGAATGCTTCTACAAGTTAATTAGTTTTTGATTCCTCATCCAGAACACAAAACAAGTGAATTCATTGATCTTTAAGACCCCTTCAAGCCCAAATATTCTCTAATTTTAAGAGGTATGTGAAACAATTCTTTGTTTAACATGCATAATATATTAGAGTCAGAAATAGTACATTGATGTAATAGGCACTCAATCAATGTGTACTTTATGAAAGATATGAGCTTGTTCATGAGATTCTAGATTTAGATTTGGGAGGGATCATCAAGTTCAATAACTAATTTTAGAAATGATCTATCTGACTTACAAAGAGGGTACATCATTTCGGATCCAGTACTTTCTATCTCCTGGGTCATCTCCCTATACACTATGTGGTACTGGCTCTTTGTATAGTCAGCTATACATGTACTATTTGTACCATAGAAACTAAGGAAACCAGCAAGAGACAGAGTGTAGCAAAAAGAGCTTAGGACAGATCCTTGAGAAACACCCACATAAAAAAGTCATGAATTTTGAATGTGATGTTGTTGTTTGTCATTGTTAGTCCCTAGTTCCTGAAGAGGACCAATGAGATTCAGGGGGTAACGTCTTGACTCACATGTGAATTGCATTTAAGTGAGGCAGGGCTGTGCAAAGCCATCAGTCTCAATCTCTCTTCCAGTCATCAGAATCTAGTGGCATGACATTGGTCAAATCAACTGGTGATGGCCCCAGATGCAATGGTAGACATTGGACTTTTTAAGTTAAAATCTTTCCCAGGTATCAGATTGTCTGATTCAATATTAAAGAACTGGTAAGAATTGCAGCATAAGATGGCCTAGTTTGCCTCCATAAAAGGATCAGTCTAGTAGAGTAAGACCATAAGAGTTTCTGGCCAGAACAGAAACATTTGCTACTTAATCTGAGTCATCAAAATCCAAACAATGAGCAAGTGAGGCTTGGGTTGGGAAGTATAATTGGACACTCAGTGAAAGCTAGAGTGATTTAGATTTTAAGACATAATCAAGAATGTGAATTTGCTGGGGAAACTAAGGAGGAATGATTAGATATGGAAAGAGTTAAGTGACATGAAAGCCCAAGGAGACAGAGCTTGGCCTGCTCTTCTTTAAAGCCTTTGAAATTGTTCACTATTCCTACCTCCTAGAGTATGTGAAAAGACTATTGAATTTCTCGGCTAACTCTGCAAAGAATGTTTCTATTAAGTAGGAGAGTCAAAAGCCAGACTGCATGGAATCGAGAAGTGAGTAGGAGGTGAAGAAGTGAAGATAGCAAGTGTGCACAACATTCTATATTTCAGGAAATAAATCAACTGTGGCTGGTTACATGAACTCATCAAGTTCAGTGAAGTATTCTTGCAATCAATCCACGCTATTTGAATATAGACGCTCTATATTCATTTTTTAAGTACATAAATAATTTTCCTTGTTATAGAAAATAGAATATTAGAGTTGAAAGGAAATGCTTTTTTCTTCAATTTTCTGTTTTTATCATCCTTTCCAATTTGAACAATAGTTTTATCCATTCTTTAACACTCTCCTTCTACCTTAATATAATTGGGAGCAAATGTGAAAACAAAACAAAACAAAAGACACTGGAGGTTTTGTTATACTTTTATTAGTTGATGACCCTCAACTCATTGTTTTCTTTAAAATATCATACCTTTCACCCTTCTTATAAAGTTATGCAACCCCTTTGTAGGCATCCTTTTTGGGTGCTTTTTCATCTGTCCTCTGTAGAGATCTTTTTCAATATTTAAGTTCAATATATGTATTCAATATACAGGTGAATTCCCTGTATATCCATATCAATTGCTTTGTACCACTCCCAATTTTCCATACTGATCAGAACTCTTTCTCATTATGTCTTCAAAATTTCATTCATCACAGCTTCCCGCTCTTCCTGGACAGACTTCTACGGTGTCTTTATTTCTCTTATTCCTTTGAAATTTCTTCTTCTAAAATGAAAGATATAGACATAAAAGATACACACACACACACACACACATATATATGTGTGTATATGTGTGTATGTATGCATATATGAGAAATACATATATATCAACCTCTCTCATACATACATGTATGTATATGTGTGTATGTATGTGTGAACGTAGCACAAACATGATATTCACAGTACCTACAGTTCCCACGAATATGAGGGCATAGTTCTGAATTGTGAAATACGACAGACTCTCCACATGGAAGACAGAACCAAAACATTTATTCAGACACCAGAAGGCTAAATCCCAACACCAGAAAGGCAAATCCATCACAGCAACAAAGAAATCCATGTTCAACCACAATGCAGGGGACAATACTATCCCCAAGCCTTCCTTCTGTTAGGTTTTCCATAAACCTCTTCCCTTAAACCAATCACAAACAAGCTATCCCATTAATCCTAGTCAGTCCTTTTCCCAGTAATGAATTCTCTCTAACTAACTTCCTCTTAGCTCTGTTCTGGCTCCACCTCTTCCTGTCCCACTCTTCTTGTTCCACCACTGCCTGTTCCATGTGACTTGACTCAGGTGACTCCGGGTTCCATGTAACTTAAATAGGTCACATGAGCCTATCAATTGATGGGAAAGATCTTCACACTAAGAAGCAAAGTCACATTAACAATAAACAAAAAAATGCATTACCAATTCAGTGAACTACAACTGGTTGTAGCCTTCTTTACCATAAACTCAAAAACCCAAAAGCTAACTTTCACCCAGGGAACATAATTTCCACCCTATCAATAAGTTGTTTCCTTCTTGGTGAAAACTGAAACACGAATTATAATTGACTTCATGGATTTCTCTGAATGCTTTAAAACAATATTGTCACTAAAGGAAGTCAAGAAGTTATTAGTTGGTTTTGTATAGGCAGGGATAGATTTCCAGCAGATGATAGGAAAATTGAAGTTGCCCAGCACTTTTTTTATAATGCAAACATGTCATAATTGTTGTCTCTTTCTGAAATCCCTCTTTTGTGTGTGTGTGTGTGTGTTTGTGTGTATGTGCGCGTGTCACAGATCTTAATAATTTGTTGTCTTTGTATGTCTTTTGTCATGTTCAACTCTTTGTGACCTCATTTGGGGTTTTCTTAGCAAAGATATTGTGAGTGGTTTGCACTTCCTTGTCCAGTTCATTTTGCAGATGAGGACACTGAGACTAATATGGTTAGGTGACATACCCAAGTCACACATGTAGTAAAAGTCTGAGGCCAAATTTGGAATCGTGAGCATGAATCTTGCTGATTCCAAGACTCCTGCACTGAGTCTACATCACTCCCTAACTTTCCCACAGTATCAATAATAATTGATATCTTTGTGGTTCTTTTTTAATTGAAAAGTGTTTTGAATGCAACATAATTCAAAAGTTTGGTGGCACATTGGATAGCACACTGGACCTACAGTCAGGAAAAACTGAGGTAATATTCAGCATCAGATTCTTACTAGCTATGTGATTTTAGGTGAGTCATTTAACCTCTACATGCCTCAGTTTCCTTATGTGTAAAATGAGAATATTAACAAAAGCTATCTCCCAGAATAGATATCAAAACAAAATGAGATATGTAGCTATTACTTCATTTTCCTTTGCTGGTTTTAATAATGCATAACTTTCCAGAGCCATATTTTAGTTATTGGCATCATCCAACCAAGTGTCAGATACCTACTGCATGAGGTCAATTTTACTTCCTTCTATTAAGATGGCTAATTCATCTTCTTTACTACGTATAACTTGTGTATTTATAAATACACATCTGTTCTGGGTTGCTGGGTTTAATTTTAAGAATTAGAGAGAGGTAAGCAGTCTCTTCTATTTGGTTCCCAACATTTAGCAGTTAATATTCTGTAATATATAGCTCTAATACTTTCTACGAGCAGTTTATTGGTATTACACCCATTTGGCACAAAAGGAAAAAGCAAACCTAACTCAAAAATTACATACATTTTCATTTGATTTATTGAAAAAGATGAATTACTATAGAGATAAATTCTAGTTGGACTTTTTTTCTGGTTAAACCCTGTGTGAGAGGAGACTGCTGCAAACATATGTTTGTGGAATTCTAGAAAAACAATATGCTCTTCCAGGACTATAGAGTTGTTTTGTTTTTTTGTTTTTCTTCGTATCTATATTAGCCTTCTCCATCTCACTACAATCAACATTATCCATATAAGGATCATAGAATTAGTTTTCTTCAGCAATATATTTTGAAGCTGGATTGTTTCTACTTAGAGAGTGAAAATGCTTTACTTTTGAGGACAGTACTTTTCAATAAGTTCCCTTATATTCAAGCGTTCTTGAAAATTTTGAGTACATTAACTCTTGAGACAACGTTTGCCTATGTTGTGGATACTCTTTTCCACATGTTAATTGACCAGACCTCAGGATTCTAGTTTGTAGATAGTCCTTTCTATAATCATGATTGGTTTCTCAATCTCACTAGCCTTAGAGGTAGGTGCCTGCTATCTGAATAGAGAAATGAGTATGAATGATTTTCATAAATACATTAAGTATGATAAACATTCAGTAACATAAGTACATATCTCAAGATGTCTCAGCTGGGATCCATAAGAAACATGATAACCCTATTATTATGAGTTACTTTTGTCTTAGAGCATATACAGAAGGTAAAAGAAATTTTTCAGAAGTATAGAACATTTTTTAAAAATTTCAGTTGCATTTTTTTTTTACAAGTTACACGATTGGGAGTGGCTGACCTTCAAATAAAACGATTAACATGAAAATAAAAGAATTGTAGTTCAATAAACAATACCTCAAATAAAAACTAAGGAAAGAAGCCTCCCAAAATTGAAGTTGCATTTCAAAACTATAAATAATAAGTAGAAATTGTAGTAACAGTAATGATAATGATACACTGATAACATCAGTGAGCCTTATTTGTACCTGAAAAAAATTCATACACTGGCAGCACTTTGTGCTGTTTTTGTTGTTCAGTCATTTGTCAGTTGTGTCCAAGTCTTCATTAACTGTTCGAGGTTTTCTTGGCAAAGACACTGGAGTTGTTTGCCATTGTCTTTGACAGTTAATTTTAAATATGAAAAACGGAGGCAAACAAGATTATATGACTTTTCCAGCATTACACAGCTAGTAAATATCTGAGGTCAGATTTGAAGACAGAAAGATGAGTCTTCCTAGTTCCTTGCCAGATACTTTGTCCTCTGTGCCACCTAACCTCCCCTTCCTTGTATCATAGGTAAAAGAAGTTAGAATAAATGATTGGTTGTTGGAAAAATAAAGCAACTCAGGACAATATCTGAGGCCACATGTTTTATTCTATTTCTTCAAATATTGTTGTTCAAGAATTTCTGCCTGTCTCTACTGTTTTGTCTTAAAGAACTCAATACTACTTCCATTTAGTTCTACAGTGATATTTTCTTCCCTTTCTCCTTTTTATCTTTGTATTACGAGTTTATCACACTCCCTCATGAGAAGTAAGTGCTCAAAAAGTGTTTGTTTATTGATAGATTTGTTGTTTTCTCATTTGTTAGGGATAAAGTGAAATTCCTAATTGCTTTTATTTAGAAAGCTGGCATCAATATGGACCAAAACCAATAATTTAGGGACTTTCATTAGCCTGATATGGTAGAGAAAGCAATAAATCTCTGTAACTCTCCCATTCTCACACGCAAACAACCATAAAATAGAGCCCCAAGGCAGGTCCCAGAACAGCAGAATGAGCAAAAGTATGAGGTAAAACAATCTTTGAGCTTTGGAAACTTGGAAGAGTGGCAGGAAAGTTTCTTCTCAGTCCAGTGAAGGGAGAGCACAATACAGAATGAGAGGAGTCCCAGCAAGGCACACTGCAGCAAACCAGTAAGAAATCCTGAGCTCCAGTGGCAGACTCCAACTCCAAGAAACACCACTTGTTTCAGCACAGACCAAGACAAATAGGTAGATGACATCCTTATGGGGCTGGGGGTGGGAGGTAGTGCTAAGCAAACAGGCATTTGCTGGTGCTGACCCAACCATGCTACAGTGTAACCCCTGACAAACATGCAGCCTCCAGAGGCCAGACTACCACTTGCTTCAGTGCAGCCCTGATGAATCACAGAAACACACCATCAACCACAGTGCATGCCACACATCACCACTAGAACCCCAGCTCAGCACCAAGTAAACTGTCAGATCTGTACAGCCTCCAGCAGTGCCAGCCAACACCCATTATAACCCCTCAGCGCAACACCAGATATAAGAGTCCCCTGTAGGTGTCATGGCAACATCAGTGCAGCACCAGACAAATAGTCAGGACCTGAAGCCACTAGCACAAGAAGTCTGAGACAGAGCTTATTGCACCCTGGAAGAAGAGTTCAATTTGAAAAAAAAAAGGAAAAAGAGAAAAAAGTAACAACACAACACAAAAAATCTGACCATAGAAAGCTACAAACTCAGAAGAGGGAAACAATGTCAAAACATCTACGAGTGAAACCCTCAAGAAAGATGTGAAGTGGCCAGACCCAACTCAGCAAGCTAGGTCCCTGTTCTGATCTGACTGGGAAACTCTCTTTTCCTCGCCCTCTGCATCATTTCACAGAGGACCCTCCAGCCCCATCATGAAGCCATTACTGTCTTTCACAGTATTGGTTGTACTTCTGTACTTTTTGGCAGAAGGCCCCAGTCCAGGCTTCCTCAAGTGGAGCAGAGGACTTTAAATAATTACAGCAGAAAGTGAAGGAGCTGGCAGACATTGTGACTAACAAGGCCAAGGAAACTATTATCAAGATCCAGCAGAGAGAATTCTCCATCAAAACTAGGAACTGAGTAAAGCAGAAGTTCCAGAAAATAAAAGACAAAATGGATGTCACCTTCTCCAAGTAACATTAGGAGGTTGCATTCATGCCTCCACCCACCTCCTGCTGGGCTATATTCTCCTAGAAGACCTGCCCAACTGATGAAAAGCCTCTGAATATTCTTCCTTCCTTTTGTCTGCTCCCTTCAGCACCTGATCCTCTCCCCACTAACTCTAACAAAATTAAAGTTTGATAGTCAAGAAAGAATGAAAGAAAGAAAGGAAGGAAGGGAGGGAGGGAGGGAGGGAGAAAGGAAGGAAGGAAGGAAGAAAGAAAGAAAGAAAGAAAGAAAGAAAGAAAGAAAGAAAGAAAGAAAGTAAGAAAGAAAGAAAGAAGGAAAGAAAAAAGATGGAAAGTGATTTAATCCCAGAAAGACCTTATGGAAGAGTTCAAAAAGGAGCTTTAAAATCATTGAAGAGAGATAGTAAAAAAGGGGGAAAGCAATGAGAGGGATGTGTAAGTGAATGTTGAAAACTGAAAATGGATAAATTATATTTTAAGAAAACATTAGGAGGAAAGCAGAAAGCTAGGGATCAATCCTTACACCAAGTGTTTCTGTCAAAATCCTCATTTCTTAAATATATAGAGAACTGAGTAAAGTTTGTGAGAATATAAGTCATTCTATAATTGAAAAATCATCAAAGGATAAGAACAGGCAATTCTCAGATGAAGATATTGATTCACATATGAAGAAGTGCTCTAAATCACTTTTGATTAGAGAAATGCAAATTCAAACAACTCTGAGCTGCCTCCTCATGCTTATCAGATTGACTAGTCTGACAAAAAGTAAAAACGATAAATGCAGGAGAGGATGTGGGAAAATTGGGACAGTGATGCTTTGTTGGTGGAATTGTGAACTGCTAACCCTTCTGGAGAGCAATTTGGAAATAGGCCCAAAGGGCAAGCAAACTGTGCATCCCCTATGATCTATCAATACCACTACTAGGTCTGTTTTCCGAAGAGATCATAAAAAAATAGAAATGATGTGCATGTGAAAAAATATTTATAGCAGCCGTATTCATGGTGTTAAAGTACTGTAAATTGTGGGGATGCTTATTAATCAGGGAACAGCCAAACCATCTGTGATATATGAATGAAAGTGAGTACTATTATACAAAAAAAAAAAAATGATGAACAAGCAGACTGTAGAAAAACCTCGAAAGATGTATGAATTGACCCAGAGTGAAATGAGCAGAACCAGAAAAACATTGTACGCAGTATCAGCAACATTATGTGATGATCAACTATGAAGGAGTCAGCTCTTCTCAGCAACACAATGATGCAAGACAAGTACAAAGGACATATGAAGTAAAATGCTGTCCACATCCAGATAAACAACTGATGGGCTCTGATTGCAGATCCAAGCATATTTTTTCCCGTTTACTTTATTCTTTCTCGTGCTTTTTCCCTTTTGATCTGTCTCTTTTTTTGCAACTATGATGAATATGGATATATGTTTTACATGATTGCACACGTGTAAAGTTTAATGCCTACAATTGCCTACAAACTGCCTACAATTTTCAAAAGAGGGAAGGCAGAGGAGGGAGGGAGAAAAATTTGGAATGTAATATCTTGTTAAGATGAATGCAAAAATTTTTCTTGATATGCAACGGGGGGGAAATGCTAGTAAATCCCCTCAAAAATGAACACAGTAAAAGATAGACTCTTGTTGTAGAACAATAAAAGAAAGTCCTACCAACTGAAATTCTTTGATTTTGTCAAATGATTCAAGACCATATGAAGGAAATAGTTACAGGTCATCTAAGTATGTCTAGCAGGAGAAGACTATTTTCTCTCATTATAAAATATACTGGCTGACATTTTCAACAATTTCAGTATCAAAATAGGTAGACATCAGTGATTTTGATTGTTTTTTAAAGTATCACTGTCTAAATTCATGAGACTCACATTTCAACCAACTAATAATAAGAAAGTCAGGAATACTGGCTTGTCATGCCATAAGATATATTGCTATGCAATCACTGACATTCATTAATTCTTTCAACCAAAAATATTAAATACTTATCTTTTCATGGTAACAGGAAAACATAAATAAAGTCAAAACATCATTTATTCAAGGAGCTTACATTCTGTTGGGCTTGTGAGTATGAAAGACAAGTCACTACACATCTGTGTATACATATACATATGTATGTACGTATATGGGTATGTGTATATGTAAGTGTATATGTACATGCATACGTATTCATATAGAAATATAAATAAAATATAGACAAATTGGATATATATTTCGTTGCTGGGTAAAATGCAATATTAACTGGAGGACTGGAAAAGAAATAACATAGTTTAAAATATTTGGGCTCTACCTTGAAGAAAAACAGGGATCCTAAGAGGCAATTGTGAACAAGGAAAGAATCCAAGCATGGGAGGCAGCCTATGTAAAGACACAGAGCAAAGAGGTGGAGTGTTGTGTACAGGGAATGGCAAATATTCCACTTTGATCAGAACATAGTGGTAAGGAGGTATAACATGAAATCAGTAGAAAAACATATTTTTGAACCTAGGAGACTTTAAATAACAAAGGTATTTGCATTTCTCCTTGAGACAAGAGGGATGTCCTATAGCTCCCTTTACAATTGTGAACAAAATGGATCAGAGGAGAAAAATTATAGATTCAGAAACATTAAGAGACTGTTGTAGAAGTTGAGATGAGAACCGATGAGGGTTTGGGATATTTTATGACTTTTTAAGGGGAGATCAAGGAATTGATGTAATAGGCATTGAGGAACTAGAATGGAACACAAAAACTGGTGACTGATTGGAAATAAGTACTGTATGGGTGAGGTATGAAATTGTCCAGGATAATTCTGAAATAAACTCCAATGCTGTTGTCTTCATCTCTCAATAGACCACTTATGATTATTATCAGTAATGTTGTACCTGTAAGGTCCGTGAAATACACAGGCGGACCTGCTGTACAGGTTTTTTTGATCAGCTTTTCTAAAGGGAAAAACAAATTTTCAGGGGGTCAGCAATCACTTTAATCAAAAATATATCATTCACTTAGTTCAGGGCGCTGATTTCTTCCCTGAAGTAAGTGAAATACAGAGAAATAAAGATCAATAGACATTGCTTCCAGCTGCCTGACCAAAAGTGATACATACAATCAAAGATCAATAGACAGATCTAACTGTCTGACCATACATACTTAGTTACCAGAGAGAGAAGCACCAACATCTGGGTTTTCAAAACTGGGGTCTGCTTAGGGGCTTTGAAAAGTCTCATCTGGCATGCAAACCTTCTCCCAAAAACTAAGCCCCAAAGAAAAACCTCCATTTTTCAGAGCCAGAGGGCATCACAACCCTTGAGAACCAGTGTCTAATTAGAAAATTAACAAATGGTGTGAGCCTCCCCTAATCTAGCTTCCCTTAATAGGCAGGCCCATTAATGAATAGGGAAGATCTTTAATCTCATTAGAATCACAAACATGAGATTACAAAATATCGCTACTTGTTCTAGACATTTTTCAACAATTTCAAACACTCTTGAATACTCAGACTACCATTACTTTGTGTCCCCCAAATTAGCTTAATCTAGAGTGGAGGGACAATCTCAGATAATATCTCAGATACCCTCAAAGAGAACACTGATAATCAAATACCCTAAAGTCATCCCTTAAACAATTCAACTTTTCTTTTGGAAGGGAAGAGGTATCCTAAACACAATCTATTGTTACTTTCCTCTCAGCATCAAAAGCAAAAATACATATATGAATATTTGTGCACAAACTCATGTGTAGGGGACACAAACATGTTTTGTGTACAGGACAGGGAGTAGAATAGATAAATTATAGAATTATATATTATATCTTAGAGCAGGTAGAGATTTTAGAGCTCTAACTTTCCTTTTTAGGCAGAAAAAAGACTGAGTCCTAGAAAAGTCAGATGATATTTGCAGGTATATTCAATCCTCAGTATTCACACATTTAATTTTCACAACTTTGAACACTTGCTTTATTCTTATTAACCTTATTTTTACTTTTGTATTTGTAACCATGCTCCTTCCTGGCTATCTATAATAGAGAACAAATGAAAGGCACAAGTTGTACAAGTCTGCAGAGTGGTTAAACAATGAGGAATTAGCTCTAACAACTCAGGAAAGTGTTCATCACATCTTTTTGTGTTTGTCCTTTGCTTTCAAAGAAGACCATGACATCAAAGAACTGATGACATGACTTGCACTTGACTTAGTTTTGAGTGTTGGAATGCTATGCAAGGTCATCAACCTCACTTTCTCCTCCTGAGTCATCTAGGTCCAGTGACCAGATATTCATCAGGATGACTAAAGATGGCCCGAGATGCAATGGGAGACCTTGGCTTTTTTAGGCTGACCTTTACAGGTACTCACTTAGAGAGAAGTAATCCCCGTTGAGTGAATAGGCCTCTTTTAGAAGTAGTCAGGGAGGGAACCAAGATGGCAGAGTAACAGTAGACACATTCTAGAGTGCTGCCCCCAAGCCCAGCCAAACACCTGTAAAAAATGACTGTAAACAAATTCTGGAGCTGCAGAACCCAGAAAATGAAGGAGTGAAGCAAATCTTAAGCCCAAGATAGCCTGAAAGTTCACCCAGGAAGTGTTTGTTGTGTCACACAGGGGGCAGGGGGCAGTCCAGTGTGAGTCCTACCAGTACAGACAAAACCTGACAGGTCCTTGGGGATACTGAATCTCTTGAACCTCTGGTGGTTTCCAGACTTCATGACTCCAAAATACAGAGGATAAATTGCAAGGTCAGTGGGAAAAGCCTGTGGAACCAGTTCAGGAGAGTGGAGTGACCTGGCCCCAACCACAGGATGGCAAAGGGGGGAGGGTCAGAGAAGCCCCTGGCATCCACAGCAGCAACAGGAGCAGAGACAGAGACTGCTTATGGAGCTCAAGGCCCCCAGATTGTTAGGGGAATCGAGCAAGTGACAGTAACGTCCCACCTCCACTGGAAGCAGAGGATTACCTTGACAAAGAGCTCAAAAGGCAAGTAAATGACTGGGGAAATGAACAAAAACCAGAAGAAGAATCAGACTATAGAATCTTACTTGGGTGACAAGGAAGACCAAAGCATGCAAACAGAAGAAAACAAAATCGAAGCTCCTTCACCAAAAGCTTCCAAAGAAAAATGTAATTTTGTCTCAGGCCGTGGAAGAGCACTTAAAGGATTTCAAAAATCAAGTAAGAGCAGTATAGCAAAAATTGGAAAGAAAAATGAGAGTGATGCAAGAAAATCATGAAAAACCAGTCAACTGCTTGGTAAAGGAGACTCAAAAACTCCTGAAGAAAATAACACTTTAAAAAATAGACTAGATGGGGAGGAGCCTAAATAGTGGAGTAGAAAGATACACATATGCTAGCTCCTAACCCACAGCCCATAAAATACCTGTAAAGAAGAACTCCCAACAAATTCTGGAGCAGCAGAAGCCACAGAACAATGGAGTGGAGGAGATATCTGTTCCAGAGAGACCTGAAAAGCTGACACCAAATGTCTGTCATGCATCGGACCCAGAGCAGAGCCAGCCCTGCCTTGGCCTCCTGGCACCTAGAGGAGCAGATCTGAGCAGGCTTCAGGGACAGAATCTCCAGCCCCAGAACAGATGCCTCAAGGCACAGGGGCCAAAGGTCAGTGAGAGGGGCTTTTCGACTCGAGGAGAGGGGAGTGGGGTGTCTCCATAACTCAGGCTCCCTTGGGAGGCAACAGAGAACAGGGGCTCCCAAAGCAGGCAGGAGCCTGGATCCATTGTTGAAGGTCTCCACATAAACCCCCTGAGGGAACTGAGCCCTGCATAGTGGCCTTGACCCCACCTGAGCAGCTGAACTTAATCTCACACTGAATAGCAGCCCCACCCCTGCCCAAAGTCCTGATGATGGGAAGCAGCATTTGAATCTCAGACCCCTGGCTGAGGTTCTGGATTGGCCGAATCTGGATGCCAGATGGGTGTGGAGAGGAAATGTGGAAGTCAAATAACCGGCTGGGAAAATGCCTAAAAAGGGAAAAAAATAAGACCATAGAAGATTACTTTCTTGGTGAACAAATATCCCCTCCCATCCTTTCAGATGAGGAAAAACAATACTTAACATGAGGGAAAGACACAGAGGTTGAGGCTTCTGTATCCCAAACATCCAAAATAAATATTCCGTGCTCTCAGGCCATGGAAGAGCTCAAAAAGGATTTTGAAAATCAAGTTAGAGAGGTGGAGGAAAAACTGGGAGGAGAAATGAGAGAGATGCAAGAAAAGCATGAAAAGCAGGTCAACATCTTGCTAAAGGACACACAAAAATACTAAAGAAAATAACACCTAGAAAAATAGGCTAACTCCATTGTCAAAAGAGGTTCAAAAAGCCAAAGAGGAGAAGAATGCTTTAAAAAGCAGAATTAGCCAAATGGAAATGGAGGTTCAAAAGCTCACTGAAGAAAATAGTTCTTTCAAAATTAGTATTGAACATATGGAGGCTAATGACTTTATGAGAAACCAAAAAATCACAAAACAAAATCAAAAGAATGTAAAAATGGAATATAATGTGAAATATCCCATTGGAAAAACAACTAACTTGGAAAATAGATCCAGGAGAGATAATTTTAAAATTATGGGACTCCCTGAAAGCCTTGATCAAAAATAAGAGCCTAGACATCATCTTTCATGAAGTTATCAAGGAAAACTGCCCTGATATTCTAGAACCAGAGGGCAAAATAAGTATTCAAGGAATCCACAGATCACCACCTGAAAGAGATCCAAAAAGAGAAACTATTAGGAAAATTGTGACCAAATTCCAGAGCTCCCTGGTCAAGGAGAAAATATTGAAGCAGCTAGAAAGAAATATTTCAAGTATTGTGGAAATACAATCAGGATAACACAAGATCTAGCAGCTTCTACATTAAGGGATTGAAGGGTGTGGAATATGATATTCCAGAAATCAAAGGAACTAGGACTAAAACCAAGAATCACCTACCCAGAAAAACTGAGTATGATACTTCAGGGGAAAAAATGGTCTCTCAATGAATTAGAGGACTTTCAAGCATTCTTGATGAAAAGACTAGAGCTGAAAAGAAAATCTGACTTTCAAACACAAGAATGAAGAGAAGCATGAAAAGATAAACAGCAAAGAAAAGTCATAAGGGACTTACTAAAGTTGAGCTGTTTACATTCTTACATGGAAGGACAATATTTGTAACTCTCGAAACTTTTCAGTATCTGGGTATTTATTGGGATCACACACAAACACACATACACTCATACACAGACCACAGAGTGAATTGAATAGGATGGGATCCTATCTTAAAAAAATGAAATGAAGTGGTGAGAGAGAAATATATTGGGAGGAAAAAGGGAGAAATGGAATGGGACAAATTATATCTCATAAAGAGGCAAGCAAAAGACTTTTTAGTGGAGGGAAAATGAGAAGAGGTGAAAGAAAAACATGAAGTTTACTCTCATCACATTCCACTAAAGGAAGGAATAAAATACACACTCATTTTGGTATGAAAACCTATCTTATAATACAGGAAAGTGGGGGAGAAGGGGATAAGCAGAGTGGGGGGATGATGGAAGGGAGGGCATGGGGAGGAGGGAGCAATTTGAAATCAACACTCTTGCGGAGGGACAGGATCAAAAGAGAGAACAGAAGCAATGGGGGGCAGGATAGGATGGAAGGAAATGTAGTTAGTCTTACACAACACGAATATTATGGAAGTCATGTGCAAAACCACACAAATATGGCCTATATTGAATTGCTTGCCTTCCCAAAGGGAATGGATGGGGAGGGAGGGATAAAGAGAAGCTGGAACTCAAAGTTTTAGGAACAACTGTCAAGTATTATTCTTGCTACTAGGAAATAAGAAATACAGGTAACGGGGTATAGAAAGTTATCTGGCCCTACAGGATAAAAGAGAAGATGGGGACAAGGGAAGGGACAGAGGATAGAAGAGAGGGGAAATTGGTGATAGGGGCAATTAGAACGCTCGATGTTTTGGGGTGGGGGCGGGGACAAATGGGGAGAAAATTTGGAACCTAACATTTTGTGAAAATGCGTGTTAAAAGTTAAATAAATTAATTTAAAAAATAGACTAAGCCAAATGGCAAAAGACATCCCTAAAACCAATGAGGAGAACAATGCCCTAAAAAGCAGAATTGGCCAGAAGGAAAGAGAGATCCAAAAGCTCACTGAAGTAAAATAACTCCTTAAAGAATAAAATGGAGCAGATGAAACCTAATGACTTTATGAAAGATCAAGAAATTATAAAACAAAATCAAAGGAATGAAACAAATAGCAGACAGTGTGAAATATCTCACTGGAAAAACAATTGACCTGGGAAATGGATTCAGGAAAAAAAAAACAATTTAAAACTTATGGAACTACCTGAAAACCATGATCAAAAAAAGATCCTATGCATCATCTTTCAAAGATTGTCAAGCAAAACTGCCTTGATGTTTCAGAACCAGAGGGTAAAATAAATATTGAAAGAATCCATCAATCACCTCCTCAAACAGATCATAAAAGGAAAACTCCCAGGAATATTGCAGCCAAATTCCAGAGTTCCCAGGTCAAGGAGAAAATCTTGCAAGCAGCCAGAAAAAAACAATTCGAGTATTATGGAAATGCAATCAAGATAACGCAAGATCTAACAGCTTCTACATAAGGGATCAAAGGACTTCGAATATGATATTCCAGAAGTCAAAGGAATTAGAATTAAAACCATGTATCACCTGTCCAGGAAAAGGGGGAAAAGGTTTATTCAATGAAATACAGCACTTTCAAGCATTCTTGATGAAAAGACCAAAGCTGAATAGAAAATTTATAGTCTAAACACAAGAATCAAGAGAAGCATGAAAAAATAAGCAGGAAAGAGAAATCATAAGGGCCTTGTTAAAGTTGAACTGTTTACTTTCTTACATGGAAAGATAATACTTGTAACTCTTGAGACATTTCTCAGTATTTGGGTAGTTGCAGGGATTATATACATATAGACGGAGGGCACAGGGTGAGTTGAATAAGAAGGGATGATATCTAAAAAATAATATTAAAGGGTGAAAGAGGAATATTTTGTGAGAAGAAGATGAGAAACGGAATGGGGCAAATTATCTCTCATAAAAGAGGTAAGAAAAACCTTTTTCAATGGAGGGGGAAAAGAGGGGATGTGAGAGAAAAAGTGAAGCTTACTTTCATCACATTTGGCTTAAGGAGGGAATAACACGCACATTCAATTTGTTATGAAAACTATCTTATACTACAGGAAATTAGGGGAGAAGGGGATAAGTGGCATGAGGGGATGATAGAGGGAAGGGCAAATGGGAGGAGGGGATAATTAGAAGTAAACACTTTTTGGGAAAGACAAGGCCAAAAGGGAGAATAGTGCCAATGAGGGGTAGGAATCAATAGAGGGAAATATAGTTAATCTTTCACCACATGACTTTTATGGAAGTCTTTTGCAAAGCTGCACTTGTATAGCCTGTATTGAATTGCCTGCCTTCTCTGTGAGGATGTGTGGGGAGGGAGGAAGGGAGAGAAGTCAGAACTCAAAGTTTTAAAAGAAAATATTAAAAATTGTCTTTACAGGCAATTGTGAAATAAGAAATACAACTAATGGTTTATAGAAATGTATCTTGCCCTACAAGAAAATAGAGAAGATGGTGATAAGGAAAGGGAGGGGGTGTGATAGAAGGGAGGGCAGATAGGGGGAAGGGGTAATCAGAATGCATGGTGTCTTGGGGTGGGGGGAGGGGAGAGACGGGAAAAAATTTTGGAGCTCATAATCTTGTGGAAAAAAGTGTTTAAAACTAGAAATACATGAAAAAAATATAATCAGGAAATGGTCCTTTAAATGAATAAAAAAAAAAGTAACTAAATCAACATAAACTGTTACTAGTGATAATCACACTAAGCAGCCATTAAGTGGAGCTTGGGCAGGGATCTATTGTTGTCCAGCCCATGGCCTTTAAAGTGTACTGGGTTTTAGGTTTTGGGAACAAGAAGGAAGGAAGGAAGGAAGGAAGGAAGGAAGGAAGGAAGGAAGGAAGGAAGGAAGGAAGGAAGGAAGGAAGGAAGGAAGGACATCTAGCCAGTAAACCCCAAAGTCCCAAAGGAAGCAGAGAGAGAGACAGAAGTGAGAGGATGAGCTGGTTACCCAGCTAACTGGATCCTCACTCAGATAGTTTATTCTACTCACAGTCTGTGTCCATCCTTCATTTCCAAAGAAGACCATGACCTCAGAGAAATGATGGCATGACTTGCACTTCACTTTGTTTTGAGTAATGGAGGGCTGTGCAAGGTCACCAACCTCACTTTCTCCTCCTGAGCCATCTGGGTCCAGTGATCAGATATTCATCATGATGAATGGAGATGGCCCAGTCAGCACATTGAAGATAATGGCAACAAACAAACTTTCAAGATTGTGCCACTCTGTTTTCAAGCTTGGTGGGTGAATTTTAGCAGTTGTATAGAAACATTAAAGTCACTGATCCCATCGTCAATTACAGCCTCAATCTTAAACATTAACTAAGTTCTACTATGCTCCTATACTCTGAGACCCTCAAAGATGTCAAATGGCACATGAGGAATGAAGATGATACTCATGGATAATTTCAAATTGTTGTATCCTTCATGATCTCGAATGCCATCAGCCATTTATGAAGAAGAGAGCTCTATAAACAAAGTTAAGGTTCCACCAGTTTTGTCTTTCAACAGCAGGGAATAAAGACTAAGCACCTTTATCTTGTTTTTCAGAGGGCAGCTAAGGTGGGGATTTAGAGAAACATAACATATAGCACAATGCCATCTGACACAATGGAAGATAAGATTCATTTTTAAAATATTTTAGTTTTAAGATTTTTTTTGGCTATATACTACTTATGCTATTGTAGATTTCATGTGTTATGAAAAGTGAATATTATCTGAGATCAATATTTGTTTTTGTTTTATGGAGATGTTAGCTCAGAAGTTCACAATTCTATGGAATTACTAGTGAGGAAAAATGTTTTGCATGTTTCTAATTTTATTTTGTGTACCGCATTTTATAGGTTATTTCATGCTTAATGTGGTAATAGCCAGTTAATTATCAGAATCAACATTTTGTTATAAAGATTTGCATGCAGAAAAATTTATTTTCACAATCTCTAGCAAAGATTAAAGTTTTTGTTGATCACAGTGACCTAGCACCCTATTTCTCACAGATTTAATGTATCTACATTTGCAAATTGTTTTGCAACACTTTGTTGGAAAGTTTGTCTTCCCAAAGTTGAGGATTGACCATATATGTGTGTACATACATGTTTATATATATATATATGCATATACATGTATATACAAGCACAGAAATTACACATATATACAAATATGTATGTATCTTATATGCATATGTTTACATATATACATATACACATAGATGCATGCACACACAAGCACATATATGTGTATGCATGTACTTCTTCAGTTTTTTAGTGGAAGAGTCAATACCCAGACTTCAAAACCTGAGACAGCACATAGTACATATTCACTTTTGAAAAGGCGTCATATTTGTACCCTCCATGTGTTAATGTTTACAAGAGGGTTAATGCTTTTATTCTTCCGCATGTGAATAGAAATGACATGAAATGAATGCAAACACGATACAAGAGAAAGAATACTGATTCCTGAGTCCAAAGAAGAGTCCAAATCTAGCTTTTTGATGTTTACTATTTTTCTGAACCTTGACAAATCATTTAATTTTTCTGGGCCTTGGTTTCCTAAACTTTAAGATGAGCAGCTAAACTGGATGGTCTCTGATGTCTAGGTCTATAATCCTATAATCTTCTCAACATCATGCCACATGAAAGACAAATTTTCTGCATTTCAAAATATAACTTTCTAATCATATGGTTCCTTCTCTCTAATTTGTGCCCTAGCTGGTTGCTTATTTAGTGTCTTAACATCTAGGAGCAGCTTTGCTTCTGATGCCTAAACCAGTATAAGGAAATTTAACTTTTAGAACTTATAGTATAATATATGCAGTTTTTAAACTGGATTACCTAAATGTGATGATATAACAGCAGTAAAAAGAATGTAGTCTTCTTCCTCCTGATTAAACCATTCTGAGCAGCAAGTACAACTGGTCATTTGAACAGAAAGATATTATTATCCTTACAAGATGATACCCCCCCAAGGTTCTGTAGTAATTTTATATTCATTTATGCCCTTAATATTATATGATTATTTTGAAAGAAGGGATTGAGGAAAAAGATTACTTAAAATGTTATTTTTGCCCAGTATAGAGTTAATAGAAAGAAAATTAAAAGACTTTTGAATACAATGAATCATCATGACAAGTGATGAAGGAATTAATTTAGGGAATATAGGACCAAAGGAAAAATATTAGCTTACATGAAATTGTTAAAAGTTCGCAAAATAACAACAATCTCTAAAATTAGGTTACAATCATATCTGTAGATAGTTGGGTGAAAGTTTCATTGTAAATTCATTAAAATACAACAAAAACAATGGAGTTATTAAAAATAATACTCAAATTATAATGTGTTTTCATATGGTAACCATTGTATGTTGAAGTACACCTTCAATACTATATTCACTTGTGGTCACTTCAGTGACAAATATAACATAATAGAAAGAGAAAAGGCCTGGTGAAGGACAAAGAAAATTATTGTAATCATGAGGTGGTCTAAAGGAGGAGACTCCAAAAGAAAATACATTAAAAAGACCAGACAGATTTGCTTTAAGGAGGAGATAGGTAAGAAGAAATACATTAGAAGCATATCAAATAAAGAACAGAATGAAGATAAACTATGAATTTTCCCCTTTTAACCTTTCTTTTAATGCAAAGGTATGGAGGGGAAAAAATCCCAGTAAGTTTAAAAGAATAAAATAAGGACTTAGAAAAGATTCTTATGAATTAGAAAACTTGTTATTTTTTTTGAAAGACTACTGGATAAATGAGAAATTAATTCAATTTCTTTGTGCCTCTATTTACATCTCTCAATTAGAAGTATAGAACTGTAGAGCCAGAAATTATTTAGCCATTATCTTAAAGAAGAGGAAACTATAAGCCAAAGACGATAAGGACCATGTTTCACAATAAAAGATGGAACAAAAACACAGTTCTCTTTAAGTGCAGTCTGTTTAACTATTGAATATGTTAATATGTATAATTTATTTTTTCATTATAATAAAAGTATTCATTTCTGTAATACTCTGAGGCCTTCAAAGAACTTTGTGCATGCTATTTCATTTGATGCTTATGAAAATACAGAGAGATAGGTACATTAATTATCCCCATTTTACTTGTGAAAATTTGAAGCCGAGTGGTTAAAGAAGTTGCCCAGGGTTATACAGATAAGAAGCGTCTGAGAAAGTATTCAAACGCAGGTGTTTCTGACTCCTCTTCCAATACTCTACCTACTGTTTTCCCCAGCAGACTACTATTTTATTACATATTTCCTTTTTCCGTTTCTTTTCCTTTGAAGTATATTCATTGCGGAGACATAGTCTTTATTTTCTCTCAATATATGAAGGTTATTTCATAAAATATTTTTCAATTGTATGTAAATAATTTAACTCCTTTTTTAAAAAAATTGAGTTGTAAATTTTCTCGCTGCCTTCCCTTTATCTTCCTTTTTTCTTGTGGAAGTGGTTAGCTTTTATTTATCAAAGATTTTTCAGAATTTTCTTGGATCATTGTATCGATCAGTATACATACGTGTTTCATACTTGGTCATCTTAAAATATTGCTGTTACCGTGTATAATGTTGTCTTGCTTCTACTCACCTCACTTTGCATCAATTAATATAAGTCTTGTCAGGTTTTTCTGAAACCATCCTGCTTATCATTTCTGGGAGCACAATAATATTCTATGACAATTATATACCACAACTCTTCAACCTCCCCTTGATGGGTATCCCCTAAATATCTCATTCTTTGTCAACACAAAAAGAACTGCTACAAATAATTTTTGTACATATAAGTCATTCTCTCTGTCTCTCTCTGTCTCTGTCTCTCTCTCTCTCTTTCATTTTTATTTCTTTGAGAGACAGACCTAGTAGTGATATTACTGGTTGAAAGGATATCTACAGTTTTATAACCCTTTAGCTTTGGTACCAAATTGCTTCCAGACTGGTTGGATGAACTCATGATTCCATGAAAAGCGGATTAGCACCCCAATTTTTACACATATGAGTCAATCATTTGTCACTTTCTTTTTCTGTCATATTAGTCAGCCTGGTAAGTGTGAAGTGGTACCTCAGAGTTGTTTTGATTTGTATTTCTCTAATCAATAATGATTTAGATAATTTTTATATAACTAGATGTCTTTGATTTCTTCTTCTGAAAATTGCCTGCTCATATCTTTTTGCCACTTATGAACTGGGGAATGATTAATATTCTTATACTTTTGCCTCAGTTCTCTACATGTTTGAGAAATGAGGACTTTATCAGAGAAACTTACTTTATTTTTCCCCTTAGTTTCCTGCTTTCATTCTAATCTCCAGCTGTATTGGTTTTGTTTGGGCAAAAGCTTTATAATTTGATATAATCAAAATTATTCATTTTAACTCCTGTAGTATTCTCTGTCTCTTGTTCAATCAAAAATTCTTCTTTTATGCATAGATCTTACAGGTAAATTTTTCATGTTCCCCTAATTTGCTTTTCATACAACCATTTTTGTCTAAATCTTTTACATATTGATTTTGATCTTATCTTGGTAAATGGTGTGAGGTGTTGGTACATACCTGATTTCTGCCAAATTGCTTTCTAGCTTTCCCAGAAATTATTTTTATGAAGTCATTTTTGTTCCACAAGTGTGGAACTCTGGATTTATCAAGCATTGGGTTATTGCCATCATTTATTACTATGACTTGTGTATCTAATTCACCACTATTTTTTTTAGTCAGTGCCAGACTATTTTGATGATTATCACTTTCTAATACAGATTAACATAAGATACTATTAATTCACTTGCCTTCACATTTTTTTTCCCATTATTCCCCCTTGTATTCCAGATTTTGTTCTTCAGGACAAATTTTGTTATTTTTTCCAGTTCTATAAAATCATTTCCCAGCTGACTATTTGGTATGGAACTGAACCAGTAAATTAATTTTGGGGAAAATATTATTATTATTATTATTATTATATTGGCCCACTCCATCCATAACCAATATTTCTCCAGTTATTTAGATCTGATTTCATTTGTATAAAAAAGTGTTTTGTAACTGTGTTAATACAGTTGCTAGATTTGTCTTGGTAGGTAGACTATCAAGTATTTAACATTGTCTAACGTTATTTTCTATAGATTTTTATCTATCTCATGCTGTTGGACTTTGTAATACATAGAAGGTGATAATATTTATTGACTTATTTTCTGTCTTGCAACTTTGGTAAAGCTGTTAATTGTTTTAACTGGTTTTTCAATTGATTCTCCAGTATCCTCCAAGTGTACCACCATATAAAGTGCAAAAAGTGAAAATTTTGTTTCCTTATTGATTGTTCCTCATTTCTTCAGTTTTTTTTTCCCCGTTTTATTGCTGGAGCTATCATTTCTACTACGATCTTCAATAATAGTGGTAAAAATGGTTATTCTTTCTTTACCCACAATCTTATTGTTTATTGTTTCTCTGTTTTTGTTTCCCTTTGACTCCTTTCTTTTTTAGGATTAGATAATTTGATTTTCAGTTAATTTAAAAATCTTATATTTCTGTTGCCCTATTAAATGCAGTTTTATTGCATTATAATCTGAAAAGAACGCATTCATTAGTTCTGCTTTTGTTAATTTTGTTGTGAGGTTTTTAGTGTTCCAATACATGGTCATTTTTAATGAAGGTTCCATGTTACAGCTTTTCTCATTCAATTTTCTCCATCATTTTATCATATCCAGCCTTTCTAATATTATCTTTATTTCATTAATGTCTTTCTTATTTATTTTTTGTTTAGATTTTTCTAGTTATGGGAGAGAAAAGTTGAAGACACCATGCTCAGTATAATTTTACTGTTCACTTCCCCCAATACATCATTTAACTTTTAAGAATTTGGATGCTATCCCATTTGGGGCATGTAGTTTTAGTAGTGATTTTACTTCATTGTCTGTAGTAACTTTTAGCAAAATGCAATTTCCCTGCTATATCTCTTTTAATCAATTCTATTTATGTTTTTTCTATGTCTGAGATTAAGATTGGTATCCCTATTTTTTTTTTTCCTTCAGCTGAAATATAGATTCTACCTCAGGCCCTTATTTTCACTCTGTGTGCGTCTTTCTGTTTCAAGAGTGTTTCTTGTAAACAACATATTGTGACATTCTGGATTTTAATCCATTCTGCTCTGTGCTTCTGTTTTATGAATGAGTTTATCACATTTATTTTCACAGTTATGAACACTGTGTGTTTCCTTCTTTTATCCCAGATTATCCTTCTCTCTCTCCTTTTTTTTTAATCCTCTTCCCCCTAAAACGTCTGCTTTGCTTCTGGCCATTTCCTTTTTCAATTTTCCCTGCCTTTTATTAGCCCCTCACTTCCTTTCATCCCTTTTCCCTTCTACTTCCCTACTGGGTAAGATAGATTTCTTTAACCAACTGAGTGTGTATGTCATTCCTTTTCTGAGCCAATTTCAAAGAAAGCAAAGTTTAAGCTTGCCTACCACCCCTCAGTTTTCTATTTTACTTTCTGGATATAAGATATAGGGGCAGGTTTCTTTATAATTTCTTGAAATGTGATGTCTAGGCTCTTTTTCTGATTGTGGATTTTAGGCAGGCCAATTAGTTATTTCACTTCAATCTATTTTCCAGAGCACTTGTCCTTCCAGTAAAATAGTTTATGTTTCCTGACATTTTTTCCCTTTGTTTGATTGTTTTTTGATGTCTCATAGAGTCTTTATGTTCCACTTGCCCAAATTTAATTTTGAGGCATTATTTTCTTCAGCAAGCTTTCGTACCTCTTTTCTTTTCTTATTTGACAACTAAACATAATTCCTTGCAGTGAATTTTTGGCCAATTCTATTCTTAAAATGTTATTTTCTTCAATGCTTTTTGTGCCTCTTTTGTTAAGCCATTGATTCTCTTTTCATAATGTTCTTATCCTATTTCAGTTTTTCAATTTTTTTTCTGATTTTGTTCCTCAAGTTTTCCTCCACATCTCATTTAATTTTTCATATTCTTTTTGAACTCTTCCAGCAATTCTTGTTTAACTTCTTTCCAAATAACATTTTCTTGAGATTTCACTTGTAGCTAGTTTGAAGGCTTTTTCTGTATTTGTGCCTTGATCTTCTCTGTCAAGATAGTAATTTGCTATGGTCAGCTTCTTTTGTTGTTGTTGTTGTTGTTTGCCTATTTTTGTAACCTATTCTTGATTTTTAACTTGATAACTTCAAAGTTGGGGTCTGTTTCTGGAATGGAGGGAGCAATGTCCTAACCTTCAGGTGTTTTTGTGCTGTCTTTTTCAGTACTAGTTCTGAGGGTCTGTAAGTTTTGGGTGCTTCCAAAGTGCTCCTCTCTGAGGAGAGGTATGATCACAGTTTTTCTGACCTGGGATCTGGTCATTAGTAAAGAGAATTCTGATTTTTACAGCAATCAATATCATATTTGCAATGAATATATTAATAGATTAGGTTTTTTTTAGAGTTGCCTCTCTTGTGAGAGAGCTCACAATGTAGTTTAAAATTATTAATCAAACTTTGACAAGGCTCAAAATCAGTGACATCCTTCTGCTTGCATTCTTGAAGTAAAGTGAATCAAAGATTGAAGAACCTGTTCTTATCACAGAATTCTGATCATGCGACCCACCAAATAACCACTCCCATGGACTCAAGTTCCCACAGGATTCCATAATTGCTGTATTGTCTTCCATTTATGGGTTTGTTGTAGGAAACCACTCTAGTCCTGGGAATAATTGTTTATCACCTTGCCTCTTCCTTTTTCATTTCTGGTTTATGTATATAATCTCTGCCTTCACTTCAGCAAAGTGGAATCCTGATCAGGAGAATTCCTGATTTGTAAATCTGTTCCTCATAATGAAACTAATTAAAGGGCTACCTGATAACTGGCACTTTGTCTCTAGCCTCCTATTTCTTCATTCTCAGGTTAGTTACTGGCTCAGTCAAGTATTGTTAACTTCAATTGGTGTCAGAAGTTTTTAAGGGGTGGATATTGAAGTAGGACTCTGAGTTCTCTAGTATAGGGGAGAAAGAATAGGCACAGCTAATTTTTTTCTAGGGTCCCGACTTACTTTGACTGGCAGGTTCCAAGCTTCCACATTTGCTCCAATGCAGGCTCAGCCTTTTGATGAGGAACACCTTTCATTTTGATGAATGTTTTTGGAACCTTTTTACTTGGCCCAAATTACTCTGCTAAGGCCTGTTGCGCACAGATTTTGCTTTACTTGCATCGTTTCTCTTATAATGCAGGGCTGGCTATAGCCTTCAGTTTTTCTCTTTTTTCTTTTATAAATGGATCTGAGTTATGGACTGTGGGATTTTTTTTTTTTTATTTCTGCATGTGACGTTTTCATGTACTTATTTTGGTGTGTTGCTTGAGTGATTGGTATAGTATGGTAAACCTGATGAAATTAATATCTTAATTGCTGACTTGGTTAGGGCTGTAGAATGATTGTGTCTATGATTTGAATGAATTGTTAGAACATGTGGATAACTTGTCTTTGTGTATTTGTATTTTGTATATTTATGTTGTTATATCCCCTTATAATGTATTTGTGTAACATGTATAATTCTTACTTAAATGGTGTTATTATCTTTGGGTGTACACCTTTAAAATTGCACAGATGTGTAATAAGGACATGGAGGAAGATACAGCAGTTCATACTAGCAAACCTCCAGAACAAACATGTGCCTTTCTTTTTTTTTTTTTTATTAATTTATTTAACTTTTAACATTCATTTTCACAAAATTTTGGGTTCCACATTTTCTCCCCTTTTGTCCCCTCCCCCCACCCCAAAACACCGAGCGTTCTAATTGCGCCTGTCTGCCAATCTGCCATCCCTCCATCCCCATCCCTTCCCTTTGGAAGGCAAGAAATTCAATATAGGCCAGATCTGTGTAGTTTTGCAAATGACCTCCACAATAGTAGTGTTGTGTAAGAATTAATTATATTTCCCTTCATCCTATCCTGTCCCCCATTGCTTCTGTTCTCTCTTTTGATCCTGTCCCTCCCCATGACTGTTGACCTCAAATTGCTCCCTCCTCCCCATGCCCTCCCTTCCATCATACTCCCCACCCCGCCTATCCCCTTATCCCCCACTTTCCTGTATTGTAAGATAGGTTTTCATACCAAAATGACTGTGCATTTTATTCCTTCCTTTAGTGGAATGTGATGAGAGTAAACTTCATGTTTTTCTCTCACCTCCTCTCTTTATCCCTCCACTAAAAAGTCTTTTGCTTGCCTCTTTTATGAGAGATAATTTGCCCCATTCCATTTCTCCCTTTCTCCTCCCAATATATTTCTCTCTCACTACTTGGTTTAATTTTTTTTTAGGATATGATCCCCTCCTCTTCAGTTCACTCTGTGCATTCTGTCTCTATGTGTGTGTGCGTGTGCGTGTGCATGTGTGTGTGTGTGTGTGTGTGTGTTATCCCACCGTGTACCCAGATGCTGAATAGTTTCAAGAGTTACTAATATTGTCTTTCCATGTAGGAATGCAAACAGTTCAACTGTTGTAAAGTCCCTTATGACTTCTCTTTGTTATTTGCTTTTTTCATGCTGCTCTTCATTCTTGTGTTTGAAAGTCAAATTTTCTTTTCAGCTCTGGTCTTTTCATCAAGAATGCTTGAAAGTCCTCTATTTCATTGAAAGACCAATTTTTCCCCTGAAGTATTATATTCAGTTTTGCTGGGTAGGTGATTCTTGGTTTTAGTCCTAGTTCCTTTGATTTCTGGAATATCATATTCCACACCCTTCAGTCCCTTAATGTAGAAGCTGCTAGATTTTGTGTTATCCTGATTGTATTTCCACAATACTTGAATTGTTTCTTTCTAGCTGCTTCAATATTTTCTCCTTGATCTGGGAACTGGAATTTGGCCACAATGTTCCTAGGAGTTTCTCTTTTTGGATCTCTTACAGGCGGCGATCTGTGGATTCCTTGAATACTTATTTTGCCCTCTGGTTCTAGAATCTCAAGGCAGTTTTCCTTGATAATTTCATGAAAGATGATGTCTAGGCTTTTCTTTTGATCCTGGCTTTCAGGTAGGCCCATAATTTTTAAATTGTCTCTCCTGGATCTATTCTCCAGGTCTGTTGTTTTTCCAATGAAATATTTCACATTCTCTTCCATTTTTTCATTCTTTTGGTTTTGTTTTGTGATTTTTTGGTTTCTCATAAAGTCATTAGCTTCCATCTGTTCCATTCCAATTTTTAAAGACCTATTTTCTTCAGTGAGCTTTTGAATCTCCTTTTCCATTTGGCTAATTCTGCTTTTGAAAGCATTCTTCTGCTCATTGGCTTCTTGAACCTCCTTTGCCAATTGAGCTAGCCTATTTTTCAGGGTGTTATTTTCTTCTACATTTTTTTGGGTCTCCTTTAGCAGGATGCTGATTTGTTGTTCACACTTTGCTTGCAAGTCTTTTATTACTCTTTCCAGTTTTTCCTCCACCTCTCTATCATGATTTTGAAAATTGTTTGGGCTCTTTAAGACCTTTTGCCAGAACAGATCCCATTGAGTGGGCTGGGATTTAGAAGCACTGACTTCCATGTCTTCCCCTGATGGTGAGCACCACTCTTTCTCATCAGAAGGGAGGGGAGGAGAAACCTGCTCACCAAGAAAGTAACCCTCAATAGTCTTGGTTTTTTTTTCCCTTTTCTGGGCATTTTCCCAGCCAGTGACTTGAGCTCTGAATATTCTCCTCACACCCACCTCGCCTCCTTATCCTCTCAGCCTGGACTTGGGGTCTGAGAATCAAATGCTGCTTCCCAGCCTCTGTGCTTTTGGCGGGGGCAGGGCTACTATTCAGTGTGAGATTAAGTTCAGGTGCTCAGGTGGGGGCAGGCCCGCCTCAAGGGCTCAGTTCCCTCAGGGGGTTTATGCAGAGACCTTCAACAATGGATCCAGGCTCCTGCCTGCTTGGGAAGCCCTGGTCTGCTCCCGCCTCTGCTGTTAACTCCCGATGGGGGCCTGAGTTATGGGGGCACCCCACTCCCCTCTCGACCCGCCAAAGAGACCCTCTCACCGACCCCTGTCACCTGTGGGTGAAGGGACCCGCATGGCCACTGGAGATCCCGTCCCTGAAGCTCGCTCGGATCTTTTCCTCTGGGTGCCGTGGCAGCGGCAGACCTGTTCTCAGCTCCCAGTCCCAGCGCCCAGTCCTCGGTGCGAAGGACCTTTTGCGAGAGGTTTGCAGGTCTCTCTGGAACAGAAATCTCCCTGGCTCCAATGTTCTGTGGCCTCTGGGTGCAGAATTCACCGTGAGTTACTTCTTTGTAGATGTTCTATGGGTTGTGGGTTCGGAGCTATGTGTATGTGCGTCTTTCTGCTCCGCCATCTTGGCTCCGCCCCCTGTGCCTTTCTAAATATAAGAAATATAGTACTGACTATCCCTTATATTGCCAGAATTGGGTTGATTTTTATAGTGGTCATCCTAAATTTTTCTGGGCTCATTGGGGCAGCTTTGATAAGAACAGATTAGAGTATCTAATGCAGAAACTTATAAGGAAACTATGTCTCTTGAGGGGGACAGTTATGGTACCCAGAGCCAAGAGAAAGAAAGCGTAGGACTAAGTTACAATGAGTGAAATAAAGGATTTAATAATATTAAAACCTTCTCCTTAACAACCCACGAACTACCCAACTATATAAAATATGCCCACCCTTACTGAAAGACTCCCTCAGCTCCCCAGTTTCTATGTTCCCTTTCAAAGTGCAAACCAAAGTTCTCTCAGAGGAAAACAAAATTTAAAACAAACGACAGTGGCTTGATTAAGACCTGTGGTTTCAAGTGCAGGAAGCATGAAGAACTCCTGGCTATTGACAAGGAGAATTCCAGCCTCTGGGGGTATCTCAGAGGCTTTATTAAGTACTCCTGACTCACCCTGTGTTCATATAGATCCAGGTATCTGGATCCATATCAGTCTACAATTGTCTTGGTAAGGAAGGAGAAGATTAGGAATTGGTGTCAGAAAGCATCCCAGAAAGCATTAAGAGACAGTTTTGGCAATCCCAATCGTTCAACATGACTAGACTACAGGCAGGACTGGAAAAAGGAGGGGGATATATAGGTGATATCTGTTATCCCCATGACTACTTTTGAAGCAGTTTTAAACCACTATGGTTTTCCCACTCCCTGCCCCCAGAGTCAATAGAGTATCTCAGTTGTGAGGATTGCTTATAAGACCATTGTAGCCCATATCTCAGAATCACTGCCCATGTTTATTGGAGAGATCAGAGCATTTCATTCTTTTTTCCTAGTCTCTGAGGCCTTAGCTCCTTTCTAGGAAAGGCCACTATTTCATTTCACTCAGGAGCAACCACTGCTTTTTGTCCTTTATCCTTGTCACCTTCCTTAACCCCTTCTGACCATTTAGCTGTTAACCAAGTTCCCTCCAGCTTAGGAAGTTCAGATGTTACTGATATTGCATCCATTATCAGTGCCCCACCTATTGTGCAGTTATCTCTCATCTCGTCTATTCAACTCTGAGAAAGAAGGGAATGTATTTGGTATAAGCAACACGTTCAGTCCTGCCATCTATCTACATGAGAAGGACAGTGTGGATGAAACTTTGGACTATGATTTTGTGATGCTATGGAAACATTGGGACATCCTCACCTCCTCAGGACAGGCCATTAAAAAGTAGAAACATTGCTGAAGAAAATAACACCTTTAAAAATAGGCAAACTTAATTGGCAAAAGAGGTCCAAAGAGTCCATGAGGAGAAGAATGCTTTAAAAAGCAGAATTAGCCAAATGGAAAAGGAGGTTCAAAAGCTCACTGAAGAAAATAGTTCTTTAAAAATTAGACCAGAGCAGATGGAAGCTAACGACTTTATGAGAAACCAAGAAATTACAAAACAAAATTAAAAGAATTAAAAAAAAAAACAGAAGATAATGTGAAATGTCTCATTAGAAAAACAAGAGACCTGGAAAAAAAGATCAAGGAAAGAAAACTTAAAATTTATGGGAATACTTGAAAGCCATGATGAGAAAAGAGCCTAGATATCATCCTTCATGAAATCATAAAGGAACACTGCCCTGATATTCCAGAACCAGAGGGCAAAATAAATATTGAAGGAATCCACAAATCACCTCCTGAAAGAGATCCAAAAAGGGAAACTCTTGGGAATATTATGGCCAAATTTCAGAGTTCTCAGGTCAAGGAGAAAATATTTCAAGTAGTTAAAAAGAAACAATTCGAGTACTGTGGAAATACAATCAGGATAATAAAAGATCTAGTATCTTCTACATTAAGGGATGGAAGGGAGTGGAATATGATATTTCAGAAGTTAAAGGAACTAGGATTAAAACCAAGAATCACCTACCCAGCAAAACTGAGTATAATACTTCAGGGGAAAAATAGTCATTCAATGATATAGAAGACTTTCAAGTATTCTTGATGAAAAGACCAGAACTGAAGAGAAAATTTGACTTTGAAACACAAGAATCAAGAGAAATATGAAAAGGTAAACAAGAAAGAGAAATCACAAAGGAACTTACTAAAGTTGAACTTTTTACAGTCCTACATGGAAAGACAATATTTGTAACTCTTGAAACTTTTCTCAATATCTGAGTAGGTGGAAGAATTACACACATGCACACATACACACACGTGTATGTGTATATATATGTGTGTATATATATATATTTACATATATATATATGTAGAGAGAGATACAGAGACAGAGAGACAGAGACAGAGAAAGAGAGATGGAGAGAGACAGAGAGTACAGAATGAGTTGAATAGGAAGGGATCATATCTAAACTAATAAAATTAAGGGGTAAGAGAAGAATACATTGGGTGGAGAAAGGGAGAAATGGAATGGGGCAAATTATCTCTCAGAAAAGGGGCAAGAAAAAGCTTTTTCATTAGAGGGGGGAAAGGGGAAGGTGTGAGGGATAAAGTGAAGCTTACTCTCATCACATTTGGCTTAAGGAAGGAATTACATGCACACTCAATTTGGTATGAAAACCTATCTTAAACTATAGCAAAGTAGTGGAGAAGGAGATAAGTAGAGTCGGAAGGAATGATAGAAGAGAGGGCATTTGGGAGGAGGGAGAAATTAGAAGTAAATACTGTTAGGTAGGGACAAGGTCAAAAGAGAGAATAGAAGAAATAAGGGGCAGGATAGGATGGAGGAAAATGTAGTTAATCTTACACAACATGACCATTATGGAAGTCATTTGAAAACTACACATGTATAGCCTGTATTGAATTGCTTGCCATCTCAGTGGGGATAGGGAGGGAGGGAGGAAGAAAGTTGGAACTCAAAGTTTTAGGACAAATGTTGAGAATTGTTTTTGGGTACCACTGGGAAATAAGAAATACAAGTAACTATAGAAATTTACCTTGCCCTACAAGACAAGACAGAAGATGGGGATAAGGGAAGGGAAGGGTTGTTAGAAGGGAGGGCAGATTGGTGCAAGGGGTAATCACAGCACAAGGCATTTTGGCATAGGGAGAGATGGGGAGAAAATTTGGAACTCAAAATTTTGTGGAAATGAATGTTGAAAACAAAATAAATAAATAAAATTTAAAAAATTAAATATTTTACAAAAATTCCAAAAAATAAAAATAAACATTAGAAACATTTCCCATCTTTTAGTCTCTTTACTACTTCCATAAACTCTAGCAGAAATTACAATTCCAGGGCACAGTGGAGATAGCAGCGTTTGTGCCCATGGAAACGATGCAGTGGAAACTGCAGTTTTAACTCCTCAATCTCCTGAGGGAGTGGCTCCCATTGTACAGGAACTTTTACTTTGCCCCATCAGCCTGGTATTGATATTTTCATTTCCTTCTGGAGGCCTGGAGGCCTCTTATCCCTCCTAGAAAAGAATTGTGAACTTAATAAGACTTTGGGACTATGTGTTGGGAGTTTTCACACAGCCGCTGTCACTGTCTATGAGATGTGCCGCAACTGTCCCAAACACAATCCATTCAAGCTTCTGAAGCCTGCTCCTGAACAGGTTCCTTTCCCAAATGTGCCCTTTGAAATCTGGCTGATCAGCTTTAATCAGCTGCCACCTGCCCTTGATTACAGATTTCTTTTGGTTATCGCCTGTGTATTTCCCTGGTGTGTGGAAGTGTCCCCGTCCTACTGCCACAGCCTCTGGGATAGTAGAGATCCTTTTAGGAAAAATCATTCCATTGTGGGGGAGGGGAGCTCCCAAGGAAATTCATTATCCCAATAATCAAGAATGGTTGAAGGAGTTAATGGAATACTTAGAACCTCCTTTGCTAAATTCTATGGGGAGTTAAGTATCCCCTGGTCCAAAGCCCTTCGTTTAGCACTGCTAAACCTTAGTTTGAGATGATTTGTTTCCCATAAGCTCAGTTCCAGTTGTCTAGCATATCAGACCCTTACCTACAGAGTCAATTATTCTCCAGGGTCTCTCCAAAGATGCCAGGGCACAAATGGCAACACGGGCCCTCACCTTGCATCATTAAATCACATGCAATATAATTACACTTTTATTTTGAACTCCACATGGGTTGTTTCTCATAACATGCATCTTATAACACTGCAGAAGCCCCTTGTGGCAAGTGAAGTTCAAGGGCCTGCCCTACCAAATCAGGTATCAGATCTTTGACCTTTGCCCACAGCAAAAGCAACTGTAAATTTCTGGGTTAGTGTGGGAATCCCATAAATGCCTTTTGTTCCATAATCATGCTAGAGCTTAACACCTATGACTGGAGGTACTGAGTTGAGAGAATTGATCTTCTAGTACCCATACCTTTGCCACTGGATTATTCTTCTTATGTGTCTCCACATTATATCACAGCCTTCCTCCTTTGTGGGCACTCCTTTGTGCTTTAAGGGTTGCACTTGAGGACCTAGAGGGCCACATGTAGCCTTGAGGCTACAGGTTCCCCAACCCTGGTCTACACTACACCCAGTTTGTCCGTCTTCTGAGGGAACCACTCCACTGAAGTTCCTCTACAGTTAAAGTTGCCTCTATATCTACGTAGCAAGCTAAGGCTTGCTTTCCTGCCCATTGTGGACCTATTGGCTTCTGTTTCATCCCTGACTATCACTGCAGCAACTTTTGGCATCCTGTATCTGTCTGTAAGGAACCTCTCAGCAGAATTAGCCATTGATCTGGAGTTCACAGGGAAGCTTGTCTGTCACTAGTCTTCAAACACAGGTTGATTCACTTGCCCTCATGGTACTGCAAAACTGTAGGGTGCTGGATGTCCCAACGGTCAAGGGAGGGTGGGGATAGGGAGGAGGAGGTTGGGAAGGAATGTTGTTTCTATGTCAATGAATCCTCTCAAATAGAGGAAGACCTTAGTACATTAAACAAGCACCAAAAAAATTTAAGGGACAGGGGTCAAAATATCTGAAGTATGTTTCCCTCTCACCTTCCTTTGATCTGCTCTCCTGTTTGTCAGAAAACTCTGACAATATTCTCCATTCTGAGTTCCCTGATTTGATATTTCTTTTCTTTATTTGCCTTGCCCTCTACCTTGGCATTAACTTGAAACTCACTTATTCTTACATAAAATCAAAATCATGTTTCAAATAAATGATGTTTTTCATTAACCTTCAAGGGTTGTTGTGACCTTTTTGGACAAAAAGAGGGGATATGAAGGGAATTCTGACTTTTATAATAATCAGTATGATGTATATAATGAATATATTAATAGATTAGACTTTTTAGAATTCTCTCTCTTGTGAGACAGCTCATAATACAGATTAAAAAGATCAATCAAACTTTGACAAGGCTCACAATCAATGACATCCATTTGCCTGCATTCCTGAAGTAAAGTGAATCAAAGAATACAGAATCTGTTCCCATCACAGAACTCTGGACCCACCAAGTAAGGACCCCCAAGGACTTGGGCAACGTTGCCACTACAGGACTCCAGAATTGTTTTATTGTCTTCCATCTGTGGGTTTTTTGTGGGAAACCACTCTGGCACTGGGAACAATTGTTTGTAATTCACCTTCACCCCTCCCTTCCCACTTGTGATTTATGTATATATAAATTCCGTCTTCAGCAAGGTGGATTTCTGATCAAAATAATTTCTGATTGACAAATCTGTTCCTCATTATGAAACTAATTAAAGGGCAACCTGATTACTGGTTCTTTGTTGCTGGTCTGCTGTTTCTTCATTCTCAGGTTAGAGACTGCCTCGTTATAATCTTGTTAACATTACCAAGAATAGGACAGAACCTTGTTCATGTTTAGCGGCAAATGCTACTGCTCCTCTTGACTCTGGAATTATGGCCAGGTCTCTGTTCTTTTGCACCTACAAGCACTAGTTCTCCACTCTAATTTGGAAGTGAGACTAGGGTCACTACTCTCTTTGTGAGCAACCACTCTGCTCTCACCCCCAATAGTGAATAGTGCCCCTCCACCCAGGCACCTGCAAGTATTACTGTTGCTCTTTGTCGTGGAACTGTGTCCCAGAATATTGTATGAACAATAAAACAGGATGTTGCACTAAGTTCCAGCAAAGGGCTCATTGTGATCTCTTTCTAACCAGTTCTCCCACCCCCTTACCCTCTGTGGTCTGAGAGTCCCTCAAGTTGAGGATGCTCCTCTTTCAGCCACTCCCAGCCTTGCGCAACACTGTTACTGGTGTTGCAGAGAAGGTGTTGCCAGGATCTGTGTTCAGAGCTGAATACTATCCCTGTGACTTCCTAACAAGTATAGTCTCTAAAGAAGATTGCATTTTCTTTCACAAATTCCACATAGAAATAATATCTGCCATTGTTCCCTGTTTGAAGACCAATATATTGTGGTGGAAAGAGTATGAGCAAGAAGTCAGGAAACCAAATCTCTAGTCCTGTCATTGTCCTTAACTAGTTGCGTGTTATTAAAGCTCTTCACTTTGCTGAACATAGGTCTTATCATTTATACTCTGAGCAGATTTTAATAAATGACTCACACGATTTACTTTTACTTCAAATTGCAAATTCCTCATCTATGACAATACAGAGAAAAGCAAAGTAAGCATTTAAAAAGACAAATGGATAAGCAAATTATAATTTCTAATTAGATTTAGATACAATATGTAATGCCTTCTGTTTTTACAGTGTTTTATACTTTTAAAAACAAATTCAAATTTGTTAATGCTGCTGTAATTCAGTCATGTGAGTTGTGTCTGATTTTTCTTCATCCCATTTGGAGTTTTCTTGGTAAAGATAATGAAGTGGTTTGCCATTTCCTTTACAGTTCATTTTACAGATAAGGAACCTGAAGCCAAATCAAGTTAAGTGACTTGCCCAGTGTCACACAGTTGGTAAGTGAACTTTGAACTCAAATATTCCTGACTCCAATCCTAGTACTCTACCAACTATGCTGATGAGGGCTGAAAAGATTAAGGTACAGGAACTCCAAGGCTGGAGTTCCCTGCATAGGCTGTCTGGAAAAGAATTCATGGACTCAAGCATTCTTGAGGTCAAGGTAAAGATTTATTACACTTTTCAGCAGGCAAGAGTTGTTAGGAACCTCAACCTTCGAGGGGTACGAGTAAAGTCTATATAGGATATCCTTTAGTAAAACGTGTGCCAAATATGCTAATTAGGTGGTTCATAGTGGAATTAGGGAGTGGTTAGTTCTTAAAGGAATATTCACTTTTGGTATCTACTGAGCAGGTATTTTGCCCATAGTTCATTGGGAAATAGCTCAAAGTGGGGTTACATGGAGGTGTGGTTTTAGACCTGAAAAGTCACTAAGTCAACTACGATCAGGACTGATTAAGGAATACCAGGCTCCTCTCATCAATGTCTTGGCAGACAAGATAAATGTAAAGCAGTATGTATATGTCTTAGTGTAAGACACATGTGATTGGTCAGCAGAGTAAATAAATATCTTTATGACCCAGTACACAGCCAATTCAGCCAGTACACAGACGGTTCAGACTAACAAATTCTATAGGTACAGCTGGGTACTCTGGAAGAAAAGGAGATAGTTGCTGTTGCTGGGGCATGCTGTGTGGAGATAGTGTTTTGAGGGAGAAATGTGATATTTTAGAGAGAAAAGTGATTTTAGAATTGCAGTCAAAGCACATGCACCCAAGCACCCCAACAAAGCCACCTAGCTGCCTTATTTTTAAGGTCTACCTTCCTATATGTGCTCTCCTTGGGCTAGATTTGGACTTGTGTTTTGTTTTGTTTTGTTTTGTTTTTTTGAGAGGGTAACTCATTGAGCAAACTCAAGGGATTTGACATAGCAGAACATTTGGGAGAAACAAGGACAAGACAATTAAAAAAAATTATTACAGTTTATAATTATTGACTGTACATAAGTTTCCTGGGAAATCAGAAATCATTTCTTCTATAAATATAAATATTTTGTGTATTAATAATCCTCTTACATAATAATACCTTGTATTTGAACAGTGCTTTATAATCTTCAAAATATGTTTTCTTATATTATCACAGCTGATCCTTTCACAGAATTATAAAGATCTTCAATGCACAGAGGAGGAAGATGGTACCCAGAGAGTTTAATTGAATTACCCAAATTCACACACTTTAAGTAGCAGAGGTATGATTCAAGTTCAAATCATATAATTCCAAGTCTTGTACTTTAAAATGATAGGATTAGAATAAATACACCTCAATACCTGCTTCAGATCTAAATTTCTTTAATTCTCTGCTTTATCCCATACTTAAAAGAATATGAAAGCAGTGGGGGAGAGACAGAAAGAGAAAGAAGATGTATTTGGTCATCTGAATATTACAGAGCCATATGAGTCATCTTCTGACTATGGAGATTAGAATTCCTTTCTAATATTTGGCATCCATTCCATGACCTCTGCATTAATTGCCCTGTAAATTTTTGATCCTGATCCACTTCACAATATAAAATGTGAAAACTACTTAATTTTCTCTTTTGGATCAAGCAAGATGTTATTCTTCCTTCAGGTACACCAGTTATATAAGAAGATATCTTTGAGTCTTGAAATGTTAATCTCTGGTTGTACACTGGATTATTATTTCCTCTCTCATGCAGCATAGGAAAATGCAATTTGCTCTGTTATCAAGAATAGAAAAAAAAATCCCTCTCTCACTCTCTCTCCCCACATTTTTATAATATCATCTCATAGAAAATAGGATTTTAAAAGTATGAGGTATTATAAAGGAAAACAATTGTTAACTAGGTTGAAATTCTTCCCACATCTTATCATCTTCTCCTTCATGCCATACCCTGCACTGCACAATATATCAGTAAGTTTACAGATGTATCATTTTATCTCATGGGTCAATCAATCAACAGACATTTGTTAAGTATTTTGTGTGTCATACACTGTGCCAAAGGCTGGATACAAAGGAAGGCTAAAGTTTTTAAGCTCACACTCATGAAGAACAAGGATATTAATGATGTGTTCTACCCTGACAGTTTATTAGGGTTTTTTCGTAGATGATTTTAAATGGTGTATTTTAAAGTCCTGGAGCATTCTAGATTTTCCTATCAATTCAGAAATAAAGAAAAATACATGGGACATTAAGTGACCAGTGAAAAGATAAATATGTCAGGAGATAGGTGACTCTGAAAGAATAAAGAATTTATTTTTAATGAAAAACATATTTGACTTTAGGTGAACAACCTTTTAAAACAAAGTAGTAGTCACAAAGTGGCACATCTAATTAGGGATGTATTTGAACAAGGCTAAAATACACATTTTCTGGGTCACAAAGAAGTCAGAGATAATAGTATATAGATAGCATAATAATATAGTATACAACACAATTGCAAGGTAGTCTGTCTGTGACAGATTCCAAACTTGAGAATTTTGAGAAAATCAAACAAACAAATCAACTCATGTGGTTTACCAAGCTGAATTTTTTTTAAAATTCTTCATTACTTGCTATCACTGATTGATTAGTGTTCTTCAAGTGACCATTTCATCCTCCTGTTCAAATATCAGTCTATCTCCGTTACTTCTAAGATCAAGTATAAACTGCTTTGCTTGGCATTTAGTGTTTGAGTGCTTCCTTGACTTTGGTTACATAAATTCTATGCTTTGACACTTCTTGCCCACCCAGTATTACCTATGCTAGAAGTTGCATTTCCTTGCCTTTTAAGTAGCTGTCTTCTATGCCTGGAATCACACTTTTCATCTCAGCTAATATTTCTGAGTTTCTTTAAAACTCAGATTAAATGCTGCCTTCTATGACCCTCCCTGTAATGCTAATGAGATTAAAGATCTTCCCTGTCCATTAATGGGCCTGACCATTAAGGGGAATTTGATTAGGGAAGATTTGTAGCAAGACTCACATCTTTTTAAAATTTTCTGTTGAGGCAATGGTTCTCAAAGGTTTTGATTATGTCTGGCTCTGAAAAATGTATAAGTGCTCTGAGGTGAGGTTTTAATTTGGGGTTTAGTTTTTGGAAGAGAGTTAGTGTGCTAGATGAGTACTATGGGAAGCCTCTTAGCAGTCCCTGGCTTTGAAAGCCCAGATGTTGGTGCTTGTCTCTCTGGTAACTATGTAGGCATGTTCAGACAGTTATCTGTGAATTGATTTTTGATATATATATGTATTGCTTACTGTCAGACAGCTGGATTTTTATCTGCTGATTTTGCTGTATTTCTTCTGAAGTTTAGAGTATCGACTTTTTTTCCCTGAACTAAGTGATTGATCAATTTACTTGGTTAAAGTGATTGTTGACTCCTTCTAAAATCATCTTTCCTTTCAGCAAAACAGATTAAAGAATGTGTACAGTAGGTCCCCCTCTTTATGTCAAGGTCCTTGCTTTTACAGTCCTTTCTAAAATTATCTTTTATGTATTCTCCATGTATCTTGTATGTACTAATTTGTGAATATGCTCTTTCTCCCCTTAGAATATAGATACTTGAGATCAGAGAATGTATGTTTTATTTTTTAATTTGTATCCTAAATGCACAGTGCATTGCCTAGCAAATAACTATATTTATGAGTGTGGGTTAGTTGAAAGGGAGGCATGGGCATTTCTTCTCATCTAATAGCCTAAAATACTAAAAAAGAGAAAGTTTTCACAAAATTTCTCAAAAACCAGGATTTAAATAACTACTTCAGATTTAAAAAAAAAAATTCACTTTCCAAAGGATTCTGGCAGAGAAAGTCAAAAACTTTGAAACTCCTAACATTTTCTTCCACAAAAGAGATAAAATAGGCCCTCTGGTGGAACATAGAGCTGTGAAAACAAGAAGAGTAGGGGCAGAACAAGGGTCCTCTTAGGACAATGAGAGAAGACCTAAAGAAAAATTCCACTACTAGATTTCCTCCCTGTGAAGAGTAAACCCCACTAGGTTAGGGGCTCCTTTAACAACTAACTGTAAGCTGCTTAAACAACAAGCAACAAACCTTGGGATTAGCTGGTTTGAGAGATTGCCTAGGCTCCAGCCAAAGGAACTTCTACCCGCTGAGATTGTGAAGGGAGTTAGGCATCTGATTGGCATCTGCTGACAATGAACATCAGATCCAGCTGTTCTGTGGAGAGAAGCAGGGGAGAGAAGGAAGGAATACATGCATGGTGAGTGTAGAAGCAATGGGGCAGAAGGCCTCTGGCTGTGAGCACTTACAGGAATCTGGAGGTGTTGGTTTGTGGTCAAGGTCACAGGGAAGAACTGAAGAGGATCAGAGGCCAGAGGCACCCCCACACCACAGCACTAGAGCTGATTATAAAAACTAAATTATCACCCAAAAAGGTACACTGGCAAAGGAGAAATAATTCAATCACAGAGAGCTACTTTGGGAATAGAGAAGACTGGGAATCAGCTTCAGAGGAGTATACTGAAGCAAAGAAGCCTTCTTCTGCTCCAAAGAGTGATGCCAAATGGTCACCTACCCCAAAAGAATTCTTTGACGAACTTAAAACAAAAAGACTTAAAATATCAACTGAGAAAGACTGAGGAAAATTAAAAAGAAAAATAGGAATACAAGAAAAACAAAAAGATCATGACAAGAATGTCAATGAATTAGAAAAGGAGATCTAGAATCTTAAGGAAGAAAATGAGTACTTGAAAATCAGAACTGGGCAAGGGGAAGCCAACAAATTTATAAGAGATGAAGAAATAAATATATATATATATATATATATATATATATGTATATATATATATATGTATATATATATATACACACATATATATATTATGAAAAATAGAATATAATGTGAAACATCTCATAAGAAAAAAGTGAATCTAGAGAACAGAACAAGAAGAGAAAATATAAGAATATTTGGGCTGCCTGAAAGTTCTGATGAAAAAAATCTTGATATAATAATACAAGAAATAAAGAAAATTGTCCTGAAACATTTGAATAAGAAGGGAAAGGAGAAATAGAAAATATACACTGATCACCACCTGAAAGAGACTCTATGAGGAAAACTCACAGAATTATTATAGTTAAATTCTGCAACCCCCAGATCAAGTACAAAATATTATGAGCAACAAGAAAAAAGCAATTTTAGTATGATGGTACCATAATTAAAATCACAGAAGACCTAGTGTTGGCAATACTCAATTATAGCAAGTCTTGGAACACTATACATCAAAGAGCAAAAGAACTGGGCTTCTAATAAAAATATCATACCCAGCAAAGCTCAGCATAATTCTGAATAGAAAAATGGGCAGTTGATCAACTGTCACACTTTCAGGACTGTTGAAAAAAATTTCCCTTAACTCAGTAGAAGATTTGACACACAAGAGCTAAGAGAAATACAAGGCACATACCAATGACAAACTACAAGGGACTAAATAAGAATAAAATGTTTATCTTTTATGTATGGAAAATGTAAAACCTATCTCTAAAATTGTTCTTAGAAATTAGGTAGCTTATCAGAAAGATTGGGGTAGACTTGATTACGATATGATTTCAAAAAGTAAAATCATTCAAGAAAAGTTAAGAGTAATTAACTTATACAAATGAGGTGCAAGAGGAAGAAGAACTACAGAAGAATTAGGTGGCCGAGGGAGGCTGTTAGTTCTGGAAATCTATTTTTATCAGGAATGGATTTAAGAAGGGAAGATGTATATCTAGAAGAGTATGAGTCTTCTAAATTTAGGAAGAAAAATAAAATTCTAAGGGGATAGGGAGGGGGAGAGGATAATGAAGGGATTTTTTGAGGGGATGGTGAGGGAAAAGTGTAAAAGGGAGACATAGAAGGGTCTTTAGATTTAGGAGAATGGGAGAATAAGGGAATTTGGGGGAGTTAGGGACAGAATAGTTCAAAGGAGTGTATAAATTGGTGTTTAGGTTTAGGGGAATGAGAGGATAAGGGAAGGATTGCTGGAGTTGATGTAGGTTAAGTAATAGAAGAGCAAGGCAACAGAAGTAAAGTAGAGGAATTAGGAGAGAGGGAAAAAGATAAACATCAACAAAAACAAGGATGGGAGTAGAATAACTTAGGAAAACTATACATGTATGTATGCATATATCTATGTGTATGTATATATCAATAACTACATATAAATATATCCATGCTCAGTTGTAGCCTTGGGGTGGTGGGGAGAAGGGAGGAAGGGGGAAAAAGAACAAAGTTAAAAACATACAGCAGGGAACAAAAGAAAACCTATAAGGAAGCAAAGAACAGATGGACAACTTTCAACATGACACACAGTATTTAATATGTAGTCTTTCTTGAAATGATAAGTTATTGCTATGCTGAATGCTCTCCTATGTTCTGCTGTGCATACGGCATGCTTTTTTTCTTTTTTCTTTTATATTTAAGTTTATAATGTTTTCTTTCCTTATTATGTATTTAAGTTTTAGTATTTGTCTTCATTTAAAAAAAGATATTAAAAACACTTTTTCTTTCAATGAAATTAAACACAGTATCTTTACTCTTTGTGTAGAAATAGGTAATTTCTTGCCATGCCTCCACTTCTTAAAGTACTATTTCTTAAAATATCTTTTATAAATGCATATTGGGGAAAGATTTGAATGAGAAGACTGGAGAAAAGAGCAAGTGACTTGGTTTCTGTCAGGTGATATGAAGGAGAGTGGTGACAGAAGAAATAAGTTGATGTAGTTAGAAGCAAAGAGATAAAGGGTGTCAAAACATTGGGGTGAAAGCCTATACTGTGATATGAATGATGAAATCAGTCAGCCAGTGTGAAAGAGTTTTAAGGAAGCATGTAACATTACAGAATGAATGTAGGCACCATAGGGGATTATTTCAAAGGCTGAATTCCTAGCCAAGGAATAAATACTGAAATAAAAGAAGTCAGTGAGAATCTGGTTGCCGGATCTTTGAGTAAGATCTTAAGCTTGAAACAGAAGAGATGGATTTTACATTCTTTACTGGTACAATTTCAAAGATTCAATTTGTTTAAATGTGGGTTGAGAGGAAAGAATACAAAATGGTCACAAATTTCATGCTTAGGAATCTGGAGAATTTATGGCACCTCTTTCAGTGATGGGAAAATGAGTTTGGAAGGAGAGTTGTGATGAGAAGATGAGTAATTCAGTATTCCCCACTCCCTCTTTACATATGTCTATTGCATTTTCTGTTTCACATCCATGGCTATGCCTGTATGAAATATAGTTAAGGCTATCAAAACATGACCTGTTCTATAGTTCTGCCTATCAGTTGTTTTCTATAGCAACCGCTCAGTCCTCTTTACTTCCACGGTAATATTTACGATTCATGAGTCTGGAGGTTAAGCAAGCAAGTGCTTGCCTATGTGCTGTAAATTAAAGCTGTCAATATAGAATTCATTACTCTGGTTTCACACACTCCAGAAAAAGAATGCTGTCATTGTCTGTGTCCTTTGCAAGCTGGGGCTGATGTGTAACAGCAGGTGCCTTTGAAAGAAATGTTGTTGGCACTTGTAAAAGCTGGCTCCCTAAAGCTGTGTCCTTTTTGCTTAGGGAAACGACATTGTTTCTTTTGATGCCAGTCTGTCAGGAGGGTTCCTTGCTGAACCACTCAGGAAAACTAAGTGGCATCACATGAAAAAGACTTTAGAAGTCTGACTTGACTGGAGGGGCTGTGAACATCACAGGTCAATGATCACACTTAGCAGAGTCTCCTTAATTGCCTGTCTTTGAATAAACCTGATGCACACAGGATCTCTATTCCTCCCCTGGTTCATACTTTAGAGATGAAATCAGGTATATTTTAAAAACCCTGAAGCTCTATTTATAATTGATAGTCTCACACCTGGTTTCTAGTACTATAGAAATCATACTTGTCACCATAGAGGAAAGAACTTAGAGTTATTATTATTATTAATTTTAATCAATTGGATGTTTAGATTTCTTCAATATTTATAAAGGCCTGTGATCTCACTGCTGTGGGTCCTCCTTCCAGTGAAGGAGATCACAGTCTCATCAAAACCTAGGATATAGTTTTTTTGTAGTTTCTAGATGGTCAAAAACTATCATTACCTAGTGATAATTCCAGAGTTGATTTTTCTGGCTAATCTTATCCCCAAGTGAAAGTCTGTTATGGGGTATATGTTCAAAGCCTTGGTAGTTTGGTAGGACGTTCTATGATTTGTGTTCTTTGGCATAGTTTTCAAGAAACCATAATCTCTTCCCTTTCACTATGGTACATCTTAAGTAGGATTTTATTAGAAGAATTTTAGGGAAAAAATTCCTACACTATAGTAGAAGAGAAGAAAGAGTACTTCTTTTAGAGTCAGAAACCATGGGTCTCAAATTTATGTCTAATTTTCACTTGTGTGACCTGGGACAATTGACATTGCCATTCTGGGCTTCCAGGCCTTACAGTTTCATCTTTTGTAAAAATGAGAGGGTTTGGACTTTCAAAGGTGTCAAATTTGCAGCAGTAGCATACAAGGATGCATGAGTATACACACACACACACACACACACACACACACACACACACACACACACACACACACACACACACACACCCCCCTCAAGAATGTAGCCAGAGCCAGATTAAAATATAATTGGGAAATGTTTAACAAAATAAATAAAAATTCAATTAAACATGGATAATTTTTATTTGTGATTTTCTAAGTCAATATGCAGTCTGTAGGTATTTTTTTTTAAATTTAACCTGAGTAGATGATCTTTAAGGTTTCTTAACAACTCTACATCTACAATTTCATGATTATGCTTAATATTTGTGCAGCACTATTCAGTTTATAAAATGCCTTCCTCAAGTGTAGTCTCATTTGGCCTTCCTGTTAGCCCCATGGTGGACAGAAAAGCAGGTGTCACTTTTTCCATTGTAAATTTATGATCCAAAAAGTAAAGTGCTTTGGCTGAGGACACACAGTAACTAATGTGAAAGATTGTGTTAGGACATGAAGATTCTTTCTCCTAATCCAGTACTATGTCTCCCACAGCAGAATACATACCTCAGCACTGTAGATTGAGGAGAGTTTATATTCACATAAAGTTCAGTGTCACTTCCAATTGAAAATAACATAGAAGGACAACTCAGTATGACTTCATTTTAAAATTCTAATAAATGCTAATAAATATGAAAGACTTGGGCTTATAAATGGTGTTATTCATTTACTATGGTGACTGAAGTAGTTAATCCATTTAGTAAATTTGAATCTTATTTCCCGGGTACAACCTCATTTTGCCTTTATGCTTTCATCTATAAAAACAAGAAATCCCAAAAACTATTTTCCAGGAAAATTTTTGTGTAATATTTTTTCTAAGCTGAATATTATTCATTCAGAAATCTAGGTTCCTTTGGATTTAAATTTTTGATCAGGAAACCAACTTGGAAACACTTAAGCTTGGTTACTTTCTAGTTAACTTACCAAATTTCAGAGCGTAGAAGGGTTACAGAGGACATATATCTCAGATTAGTTAACACAGTACTCTACTGTAGCCTGTTTATAAGGACTTTCAAGCAGAAATTTTTAGAGCATTAACAATACTATATCTCTAATTTATAGTCTGTAGTCAGTCTCCAAAATTAGACTGGAAAGTGATAGGGGTTAAAGGAGGGAATTGTTTGGAATGGTCTGATTTTCTTAACAGACCAAAACTTCTGTGTTCAATGAGTTGGGGACAGGAGTTTCAGAGATGGAGTTGTTTGTCAGGGCAGAAGTTTAACAACTAGGGTGCCAACCATGAAATCATTAATTTCCTTCCCTTATGGAAACATACTGAGGCTGTTGTATAAACCCAGCTGGAGAAAAGAAAGAATTAAATTGTCTTTTACAAAGCAAACTATTGATTTTTCCATTTTGGAACAACAATCTGTACTGAAATGTTATGAAAAGAACTGGGTAATTACAACAAATTATATTCATCAAAAATAACATATAGAAAAATCAAAGCATTCTCCAATTTCCATCCCAAGTTTCATACTCGGAGAGGAAGAAGAAAATATATAAATTCTCACTAGTTTGGTGTTGCACAAGTAGGAGAAAATAATAATACAAACTCTTGTGAAAACTGAAATATCAGTTTAAAGTTGCTGTTTTCTCTTCCCTACTTCCTGAGAGAAAGCTGTGATCTGGAGTTAAACAGGTTGCAAACTAGGGTATCTTCCATAATGATTCCCACATTATTTTCTCCTTAAAATGTATTTGCTTAAAAGGGACTTCTTAAGAATCATAAAATCTAGTAATTGGAGAAAAATCCCTAAGAGAAAATTGTCTGAATATCACCTGAACAAGAATATCCACGACAATCTGTGAGACAAATAGTCCTCGGAATCCAAAGAATCTTTGAATCTTTGTTCAGTTGAGAGGCAACCAACTTCTTTTAAAAGGTAACCAATTCTACTTATGAAAATCTTCAAGTGTTAGTGAGTTTTCCTCTTCAGGTCAAGCCTAAATTCTTAAGCATAACTCACGTCATTCCTAGTTCCGTTCTCTGGAACCAAACAATTCTAACTACTTTGCCACATGATAACTCTTCAAATACATGAAGATGTATCATATCTTTCTTAATACTTGACATTTGCAGGCTAAATATTCCCAGTTCCTTCAGTATAAATGGCATTGCTTCAAATCTGATTAATATTATTGTTTGTTTGTTATTGTTGATCGTTCAGTTGCTGTCAGTCTTGTCTTGCGTCTTTGGATCCCATTTGGTGTTTTCTTGGCAAAGATATTGGAATGATTTGCGACTTCTTTCTCCATCTCATTTTGCATATGAGGAAACTGAGGCAAATAGAATTAAGTGATTTTCCCAGAACCACATAGTTAGTAAATGTCTGAAATCAGATTTGAACTTGGGAAAATGAGTCTTCCTGACCCCAGATCTGGTGCTTATCACTGCACCATCTCACTACCAAAATTATTATTTGCCCTACTCTAAATATTTCCCTATTTATCATTCTCTTTCCCAAAATAATGAAAATTGGACAGTGGAGGTCCTTACCTTTGACCGTAAGTGTATGATTTGAATGCATCTAAATTTAAAAAAAAAAAAACTGCTTGGGGGAATACATATTGGAGTGTTCTATCCCCTCTTCAAAGCGTGTTCATGTTCTAAATACTGAGTTCTAATTGTTCAGTTTGCTTTAACATGAAAATGTTAAATTTGGTCTGATGAAGATAAACTGAAGCCAGAACATTATTCTCTTCATTAGAATACTGTCATTCTCAATAAAATTGAGGATCAAAACTTGTTATTATCATCATTATTGTTATTATTATTATTACTATTTTGTTCCAAAAACCCACTCTTAACTTGAAACTTACTATCCCGAGATTAGTTTTTCAAAGTGCAATTTTGCTACATTTTGTCCATATTGAACTTCTGAAGTTGATCACACAAGTTCAAGATATATTTTATTTATTATTTAATTATAATTTCTTATCAGCGAAAACTTCTACCTTACAAAAATGTTTTTGAATACTTATTTGGTCATCTCACTTGTTTCTTTTTCCCTCCTATCTATATGACACTTGTGAATTTGATAAGGACGCCATATACACCTTTACAGAAAGTTATTAAAAATTGTGAAACATCACAGAGCAAAATGTAGGTCCCTGAGATACTCTACTAAACACTTTTCAAATTGGGAATCAAATTATTAATCACTACTTTTTGGATCCAGTCAATAAATCAATTCCAAACAATGATATAGTTTAGCCCATTTTTTTTTTTCCCCCTGGGGACAACAAACTTTATTTCACTCCTATAGAAAATGGAGATGTATGGAAATCTCTCTAGTGACATAAAGAGATAGGGGGATTTATAAAGTACTCAGAGGAGTTCCTTTTCTCCATTTTTTTCCCATTCAAGTATATAATAGAGTACCTTTTCAAATGCTTTAGAAGACAGGTCACATGCAGACACTGTGAAGGATTTAGGAATATTTTGCCTACTAAAGAAAAACAGTAACGAAGTATTTGCATATGGAGTGGGAATGCAGGGTAGCTTTAGCTATGTATTTTAATAGTTGTCATGAGAAAGTTACAAGCAATGGGTCAAAAATGAAAAGAGGCAGATATTTATAATACAAAGAGGGAAAATTTCTTCATAATTAAAACTGTTTAAAGAGATGCAGGGGTCAACCTTGGGAAGGCTTGTTTTCCTTTGGATATTTTTTTATCTTAATTCTGCAGCAGAGAGATGGTATAATGAAATCAAAAGCTAAGAAAATTCATACAAGAGAAAAATGTCTGTTTGTATCACATACATGCTTATGGACTAAAGGGATGAAGTTGCCATTTCGTACAAGGATTTACTGAACATCTACTTACTATTACTTTTCATAGTACTAAGAATTCTGAATGATGGAAAAGAAGTACAAACAAGTTTGCTTTGAATTGATTACATCCCTTCAGCACTTTGGATTTTCTGATTTTTTTTAAACTCCCTTCCCTTATACCTGGAAAAACTCAAATTTGCATTATAAAACACCTAAAACTTCAGACTATCTTGTCTGATAACTAAGAAACCTATTCAAGGCTTCCTTATGATCCTCTTAATACTCCAATACTATATACATACACACACACATGTACAGACACACACATACATATACACATACATGTATGTATGTATATATGTATGTGTATACATATGTAGATATATGCATATATGTGCATATAAAATAAAATTTTATGTGTATATATATACATATATATATGTATAAACGTATATATATATATATATATATATATATATATATATATATATATATATATATATATATATATATATATATATATATATATATATATATATACCAATGTCCAAAACGAAGAAAAATTAAAGCATCTAATGGTAGAGAACTTACCTCCCTATGGTAGTTCAATGAATGTTTGAATCGATCAAATTGCTATTTATTCATTCATCATTTAATATTATATATGTAAACATTCAATGTTATGTATCTTAAAATTACATTTTCAAAAATATACGTAAAATTATATTTCTATTTTGAAAATTTTAAAGACTATATAAATGTTAGCTATTATTAATATTTACATATATAAGATATAATGACATGTAACTCCTAAAAATGGAAAAGATTATTCAAAAGGCCAAAAAAAGATATAAAATTAGAAAGATACCCCCCTACAAGAGGTTAGGATGATTTCTATTTGTGCTATTCTGATTCCCCCCTGTGCATGAGGCTTCTGCCTCCTCTTGTACCACATTCATGTGAGAAGAAGGGGGACCTTATTTTGACCATTTGTCCACCTCCCACTGCATCTGACTTCAAGACTCTGTCTATTAGAGACTGACTGAAGAAGACAACTTTCTACATCAGCCCAAAGAAATTTCCACCTACAGCTGAGCCTACCAGTATGAATTCCTGCCTTCAGCCTTTAACTTTTCATCTCTTGCTGCTACAATTCTCTCAGGAAAGAGGAAAAAGAAAGTCATTGGGAATTGGGGTTTCTATCTGCTATCAAGTAGATTTGTCTTTCTAATATGACTTCTCCTGCCTAATCTCCAGCCTTTGGGAAGAAAGAACAAAAATGTAATTGTGTGTCTTGCATCTCCCTTGATATTTAACACCTACCTACTCTTCTTCATCTTCTGTGTAGTGTAGTAGCACCGTCAAATAAATGGTGATTATACTCGCCTGGTAATACTTTACACATCTTAATTATTCTGAACCTGTCTAGATCATCATCCAAAGGAATGAAAAGCTAGTATACTCTTTGCTCCATATTGCTACTTCCAGCTTCTCCTTGCACCTCTATCATTCCATAGCATCTCTTCCTTAGAGGTTCATAAAATATTTGCTTATCACTTCCCCAAATTGTAATAGTTTCTATCTATAAGCCTTCTAATCACTCCCCTTCCTTATTCGATAATAATTCCAGTAATTAGTTTGTAATTTTCCTCCTCTCTCCAACTCTTCAACTCCAAAACAAATAGTATAAGATTCAACATGCATATTGATTCTCCCTCAAACATTCTAATAATTAAGTTCCTTCATTTGTTCATTTCACATGACCTACTCTTCTATTACCTCAGTCACGCACAAAGTTGGTCATAACTTTCATCTTACCATCATGCATAAATGCATCTGCTTCGTGTTCACAAATTTGGAAATCCCTTTATCTGATCATAATCTATTGGCTCCTATCTGCCTTTCCTTACCAAGCACTACACTTCATATGCACAATGATATCTAATCTTTTATTTTCTCGCTCATCTTCCAGGCCAACAACCCTGAATCAGCCACTATCTCATATTTTCCTCATCTTGAGACCTTGAAGAACCAATTTAACTCTAACCTGCCCTTTTCCCAGGGATTCTTTATCTTTTTCTCAAATAACTGTGCCCTGGCAAGGTTCAGCCTTGGATCATTCTCATAATATGCTTCTTTCACTCTTACACGCATGCTGCTGAATTAAAATGGAGAAAATCACATGGATGTTCAGTCTGGATCCACTAAAAATTTTTGTTACACAACATGAATTGTTCCTCAATGGCTGCTGGGTAATCCTTTTACTCCTTTCTTATCAATGCACTGTCCTATTCTCAACAGCAATTTTCCAGATATTTTTCTCCTTCCTCAAAGCTCCTATATGTTTTCTCTTCCCCTGTCAGCTAAGAATCATGCCTCATATTTTATAGAAAAAAAATGTGTCCATTCAATATTAGTTTCCTCTTTTACACTTTTCCTCATCTTATATATATGTGTAACTTCTTTCACTATATTTTCCCTAACTTGTCTTACAGAAAGAGATAGCTTTACTACTTACCAACATAAACCTTTCTCCTGCACAATCAGTGCCATTCCATCCTTTCTCTTTCAGCAGATTGCCATATCTGTCACTCCAACTCTCTCATTTGTCAATTTCTCCCTGCCTACTGACTCTTTCTCTACTGTTTAGAAATGTGCCCATGTCTCCATTAATTAAATGAAGAATTATTAAATATTAATTTAAAATTATTAAAATAAGCCCTCACTTCATCCTTTTATCCCCACTATCATTCTATATACAATGTCTCTCCTCTGTGGCTAAACTGCTTAAGGAAAAAAAGTGTTAAAGCTAGACATTCCTCATAGTCTCTTCTTAATTTTTTTATAATCCACTTTTCAAGCTCATTATTGCACTGAAATTATTCTTTCTAATGTTATCAATGATCTTTAAATTGTCAAATCCAAAGACCCTTTCTCAATTCTTGTGCTTCTCAGTCTCATTGATATCATTGATCAGCCTTTTTCTCCTTGAACGTTTCTTTTCTTTAGGTTTTAAAGACAAGACTTTCTCTTGATTTTCTTCCTACATACATATCTTCCTACATACATACACTTTCTCAGTTTCTTTTGATGGACATTCATCCAAATTACATTGTCTAAGTACCGATGGCCTGCAAGGTTCTTCCCTGGCGCCCCTTCTCTTCTTTTTCTACAGTATTTCACTTGGTGATCTCATCAGCTTCCACAGATTTAATAATCATGTTATGATGTTTTCATGATTCTCAAGTCTGCCTCTCTTGCCCTAATCTTTCTACTGACTTGCACTCTCACATTGCCAATTACCTTTCAGACACTTCAAACTGAATATCAATTAGATATCTTAAATTCAATATAGCCAAAACCAGATTCATTATCTATTCCCTAAACCTTCTCCTTCCCCATTCCAGATTACTGTAAAGTGGAATATTAAATTCCTAGTCCTTCATGCTTTCAATCTAGGAATTATCCATGACTCTCCAGTATCTCCCATCTCCCCCTATCCAATATACTGCCAAGGGATATTGATTTGACTTTTGCAGCATCTCTCATTTAAGCCTCTTTCTCTCCTCTGACTCTACTACAAGACTGATGAAACTCATCACCTGACACTTGGACTGTAGCAGTAAGTTTACTATAGGACGATCTGCCTCAAGTCTCTTCCTACTCACATCCATTCTCCATTCAGCTGCCAAACTGCTTTTTCTTAAAGCACAGATCCTACCATGTACCCCCCACCCCCTACCGCAGACTCTGTAAATTCCAGTGGCTCCATATCATTCCCAGTATAAAAAGTGAAATCCTCTGATTAGGGCTCAAAGACTCCAGAACTTATCCCTTGCATAAATTTCACCTAACTTCCCACCATTTTTTTTTTCATCTGATGATGCTGGTCTGCTTACTGTCTTCGGAGCAAGGAACTGCATCTCTTGGTGTCAGGAATTTTCTCTGACTCTACCTCTTTCTTGGAATAATCCCCAACCTCATCTCCACTTTCTAGCTTCTGTGACTTCCTTCAAGCCCCAACTAAAATCCCATCCTCTTCAGGAAGCTTTTTTAAGTCTTATTAATGCCAGTAACTTATCTCTATTAATCATTTAACATTTATTCTATATATAACATATTTTACCTATTAATTTTTCTTGTTTTCTTCCCATTTGATTGTGAGCTTCTTGAGGGCAAGTATTATCATTTGCTTCTTTTGTATCCTCAGTGGCTACTATAGTTACTGGCAGAGTAGAAGCATAGTAAATGCTTATTGACTGAATGGACAAATGAAGATGCCAGATATTACATTAAATACTGGAGGGGGGTATAAAAATGGACTTAAAAAATTTTCCCTTTCTTCAAGGTGCCTATGTCTACACATATCATATAAATACAGGCATATATGTGTATGTATACACACACCACGCATAAAGATATAGAAAATAATCTGGGGGTTGTAATAACTGGTGGGTATTTGGATAGTCTTTTTATTGAAAGCATCATTTGAAGTGAGGTTTGAACAAAAATAGGAAACTCTTAGGAAATTTCACCTTATTTTTTTTAAACTAGTGTTACAGATACTTGCAAGAAGTGTAGGTACAGATCCACATTGGTTTCCTTAAGTTTGTGAGTGTGTGTGCATATGTGTGAATGTGTAAATCAAATGATTTCTGTCAAAAAGAGAGACTTGGCAGATTCGTAATGAATTGATATTGCAGTTTGACTTTTGTCCCATTTTAAATAGACTGTTTCCCCATAGTGTCAAAACATCCACTGCGTTGGGAAAGTATTCTATTAGAGGATTATTTTCTGTAGAGATTTGTGGGAGACATTCTACATGAACTTGTCGTAAAGTATTCCTACTTTAGCAGTGGATAGAGTGACACAGCAGATACAGTGCTGGTCATGGAGTAAGGAATACTCCTCTTTCTCACTTCAAATCCATCCTCAGCTTCTTACTACCTATGTGACTCTGGGCAAGTCATCTACCCTTGTTACTTCACTTTTCTCATCTGTATAATGAGCTGAATAAGGAAATGATGAAGTACAACAACATCTTTGCCAAAAACAAAAACAAAAACAAATAAACAAACACACACAATAAAAATGATGACTGACTTTGGTAGATTTAGGTCTTCTCAGCAATGCATGTACCAAAGACAACTCCAAAAGAGTCATGATAGAAAATGACAATCACATCCAGAGAAATACATATGGAGTGCAGATCGAATGCAGATTGAAGTATACTATGTTCTCATGATTCCTCCCACTGAGTCTAATTCTTCTATGCAACATGGCTATATGAAAATGTCTGTAATAAGAATGTATATGTAGAGTGTATATTGGACTGCATGCTGTCCTGGGGTGGGGGGTGGGAAGGAAGGCAGAGAAAATTTACAATTTATGGAAACGAATGTTGAAAACTAAAAATCAATTAATTTATATATAAAAAAAAAAACCCAAAAGGGTCACAAAGAGTTGTATATGACTGAACGATGACCAAACAATAACAACAAATCCTTATCACATTCAACCTAACTGAACATCCATAGGTTTCCACGAAGGTATTAATTGAATGTGTTTGAGTGATGATACCATTCTCTGGAAGGTATTTATGTCTGAGGTAGTGGGCTGGACTGAATGACTTCTGAGGTTCCTTCTAACCCTCAATACTATGAGTATCAAGGTTGTGAAATCAGTTTACTTCATAGCACTATTGGTGAAAACATAGTATGATATAATCATTGCTTTTAAAAGCATGGGGGGGGGGTGGGGTTTGAGCAGAGCCATGATGGTAGAGTAGAAAGACGGATCTGTAAAAACTCCCCCACAGCCCATAAAATACCTGTAAAAAATGACTGTAAGCAAATTCTAGAGCAGCAGAAGACACAAAACTCCAGAGTGAAAGAGATTTCCAGCCCAAGGCAGCCTGGAAGGCTGGCAAGAAAGGTTTATCGCAGTGGGCAAGGAGCGGAGTACAGCCCAGCCCTGGCCATGCGTGCATGGCAGGGGCAGGACTGATAGGACTGCAGTGGGTCACAGGGGTTGAATACTCTGCAGCAGCTGCTGTTCCCAGATTACTCTACCCATAAACAGCAAAGGCAGCTTCAAAGGTCAGTGAGAAAGCACTTTCACCCAGATGAGAAGGGAACATGCTCTAGCCCAGTGGCCCCAGGGTGGCAGCATTTGCTGAGGCACAGCATCCATTTTAGGAGCCCTCAACCTAAAGACACTGGGGGAATTGAGTGGCTGATCTGAATCTCAGCCTTAAGTGGCAGTCCTGGGGTGAGGAGGAGCATCAGCATGGTGGAGCTGGTGGAGTCTCTGGAAAGGGAATTCTACTCACAGATCCAGGGCAGAAAAGCTTGTTGTTGCTCCCAGACCAGAGGGATGTGAGAGGAATATATTGGAAGGAGAAAGGGAAAAATGGAATAGGACAAATTATCTTTCAAAAAAGAGGCAAGAAAAAGACATTTTCATTGGAGGAGAAAGGGGGGAGGTGAGAGGGGAAAAGTGAAGTTTAGTTTCATCATATTTGGCTTAAAGAGAGAAAAACATGCTCATTCAATTTGGTATGAAAATCTGTCCTACACTAGAGAAAATTATGGGAGAAGTGGATAAGTGGGGTGGGGGATGATAGAAGGGAGGGCAAATGGGAGGAGGGAGTAATTACATGTAAACACTTTTGGGGAGGGACAAGGTCAAAAGAGAGAATAGAATAAATGGGGGGCAGGATAGGATGGAGAGAAATATAGTTAGTCTTACACAATATGACTATTATGGAAGTCTTTTGTAAAACTGCACATATAGCTTATATTGAATTGCTTGCCTTCTCAATGGGGTTGGGTGGGGAGAGAGGAAGGGAGAGAAGCTGGAACTCAAAGTCTTAGGAACAAATTTTGAACTGTTTTTGCATACAGCTGGGAAATAAGAAATACAGGTAATGTGGTATAGAAATCTATTTTGCCCTACATAAACAAGAGAAGATGGGGATATGGGAAAGGAGGGATGTAATAGAATGGAGGGAAAATTATGGGAAGGAGTAATCAGAATATTTTGTGTTTTGGGGTGGGTAAGGGGAGAGATGAGAAAATTTGGAGGTCAACATTTTGTGGAAATGAATGTTGAAAAATAAAAATAAATAAATAAACATAAAAAATAAAAGTGCATTAAAGTAAGAAAAACATAGGAATATGGATGGTAGCCAGAGGATTATCTCTGATATTTTTTTCCCAGTCTGAGAATGTACTTTTCAAAACAATACATAGCATTATCATACAATTTGACTGCTGTTTTAATGAAAACCAAGTTGCAGATTATAGCACATTACAAGTTATGTGAGCACAATGGAAATAAAGTATAATTTGGGGGCACAAAAAACAAGGACTTTAAAGACTCTGTTCATCTCAAGTAATTTCTCAACCTAAATTATTGGGTTTTCAGTGGAATTCAATGACAGCACGGTTTCACATAGTGTGATGCACCTCTAAACTGTGATAACTTAGAAGATGGTTGCCAGTGAAAATTTGTAAAAAATAAAAAAAAGTTATAATTTCCTCTAAGAAGAAAGAGAAGAAACTTACAAAATAGTGAAAAGATTGATTTATTTGGTGTCAGAGGACCTATAATGAAATCAAAATGTATTATTTGTGGAATCATATTACTTGACCACTCTCTAGTTTCAGTTTCTTCCTTAAAATATTAGAAGGTTAGATTAAATTAACTTCTAATACAGCTTCTAGTTTTAAATATTTCTAAAATTAAATTTTATCTGTTTTTATTTGTTATTAAATGGTGGGGACAATCTGGACAGGAACATTTTGCCACAATTATGTAGGTATAGTGTAGTTGAGAGTGTATAAGATTGAAATTACATTGGTTCTAGTCATAATTTTGCCATTAATTAATTATCAGTGTTATTCTGGGAGGGGAGAAGTACTCACACTCTTGGAGTGTGAGTTTTTCATTTGTAAAATGGGAGAAAAATACCCAATCTACTTCAAAGAATTTACGTGACCATTAAAATAGATCTAGTTATCTGAAGTTGCCTTTAATTGCACATGTATGTAAGCAATTATCAAGAAAAATATGCTGATTTTGAAACATTTAGCTATGACATTTTCATTGCTGTTAAAATTATGCAGTAGGTGCTTTCAATAATATTATGCAACTAAGGGGAGGAGATGTGGGTGGAGGTAGAAATATCTAATTCTTGCTCTGTCAGGATGGTTGAATTCTTATAGTGTTTCTTATGTCTTAATATAAGTAATCTTTTTGAATCCTCAAAAGCCACTTTGGTAAGGATGTAAAACACCATGTACTTGACACTACTTAAAACAATAGTTGTTCTGCTTTCAATATAAGAGGAGATTTTGACAGAACAAAATTTTGCTAGTAGTTCTCAGTGGGATTTTCTTTCATCTAATAAATTTTAGACTCACGGATTCTGACTTATCTATTTCTTGAAGTATTTTGAGCATTATTTTTAAAGGTGTAGTTCTTCCCAGTTACTCGTTTAGAATAACCACAATTTGGTTCCCTTTTTTATGTATGCAATGGATGAAAAATTTCCCTCATGACCCATTCACCCACCTAAAATTTAACCTCTGTCAATAAGCATTAGTAGTCTCCTTCTTTTGAGACTTCTTTTTTTAACTATTATTTGATTTGGTTGGTTTTGATTGAACTATATCCATCTATCATCACTCTATCTACTGGTTTATCTCAATCAGTGAATGTACACAAATATACTTTTGTTTTGTTTTGCCCTCTTTAAATGATTTCTGGTACATTACACCTAGCACATTGTTGGCAGGGCTGATAATATTTTCAGGAAATATTGATGAAGTGTTCAGCAATTTGAAACATTATGTAATTTCTATTTAACAAAATAAAATTTCATGTTCTCTGCTCAAAATGTGAAAGTAGATCAGGCTACAATCATTGTAGCTTTATATGTATGGACATATATCACTCTTGCCATGGACACATACCTGATACCTTGATTTTAGGGTGGGTCAATGGAATATAGGAGTAAATATAATCTGGAATAGGATAAGATGGAATCAAGCTCCTGACTACAAAGTTCCTTGCACTTTAAGAAAAAAATAAACTTCCTGTAAATAAGATATAGAAATACAAACCGACCCACAAACCACAGAACGGTTAGAGGGGACCAACCCAGGGCGAATTCTGCACCCAGAGACCACAGAATATTGGAGCGAGGGAGATTTCTGTTCCAGAGACACCTGCAAACCCCTCGCGGGGGGTCATTCGCGCCGTGGACTGGGCGCCGGGACGGGGAGAAGAGGGCAGCCCTGCCGCGGCCACGACACCGTGAGGAAAAGATCCGAGAGGGCTACAGGGACGGGATCTCCAGTGGCCACGTGGGTCCGCCCACCCACAGAGGGACCTGCAAACCTCTCGCAAAAGGTCTGTCACGCTGCAGACGCGGAGCCCAGCCCGGACCTGCGGCGGCCCCGGCTCCGAGAGGCACAGATCTGAGAAGGCTCCAGAGACAGGATATCCAGCGGTGGCACAACCCCACCCACCAACAGGTGACTGACAGGGGTAGGTGAGAGAGTCTCTTTGGCGGGTTGAGAGGGGAGTGGGGTGCCCCCATGGCTCGGGCCCCCCCAGGAGATAGAAGCTGAGAGGAGGCTACAGACAGGGGCTCCCCAAATGGGTGGGAGCCTGGATCCATTGTGGAAGGTCTGTGCATAAACCCCCGAGGGAACTGAGCCAGAGAGGCGGCCCGGCCCCTGACCACCTGAACTTAATTCTCACACTGAATAGCAGCCCTGCCCCCGCCAAAAACCCTAAGGCGGGAAGCAGCATTTGAATCTCAGTCCCCAAACGCTGGCTGGGAGGACCAGGAGGTGAGGTGGGTGTGAGGAGAACATTCAGAGGTCAGGTCACTGGTTGGGGAGAATGCCCAGAAAAGGGAAAAGAAATAAAACTATTGAAGGGTATTTTCTTGGAGAAAAGACACTTCCTCCCTTCCTTTCTGATGGGGAGGAACAATGCTTGCCATCAGGCAAAGACACAGAAATCGAGGATTCTGTGTCCCTGTCCACCCAATGGGCTCGGACCATGGAAGAGCTCAAGAGGAATTTTGAAAATCAAGTTAGAGAGGTGGAGGAAAGACTGGGAAGGGAAATGAGAGGGATGAGGGAGAAGCATGAAAAGCACATCAGCTCCCTGCTAAAGGAGAACCAAAAAAATCTTGAAGAAATTGGCACCTTGAGAACTAGCCTAACTCAGCTGGCAAGGGAGGTGCAAGAGGCCAATGAGGAGAAGAATGCTTTCAAAAGCAGAATTAACCAAATGGAAAAGGAGATTCAAAAGCTCACTGAAGAAAATAGATCTTTCAAAACTGGAATGGTACGGATGGACGCTAAGGACTTTTCGAGAAAGACAGATATCTCAGAACATACCACGCAGATTCGAAAAATGGAAGATAATGTGAAATATCTTATTGGAAAAACAACTGACCTGGAAAATAGAATCAGGAGAGACCATGTAAAAATGCTGGGACTACCTGAAAACCATGATCAAAAGAAGAGCCTAGAGATCATCTTCCATGAAATTATCAAGGAAAACTGCCCTGAGATTCTAGAACCAGAAGGCAAAATAAATATTCAAGGAATCCGCAGAACACCGCATGAAAGAGATCCAAAAAGAGAAACTCCTAGGAGCATTGTGGCCAAATTCCAGAATTCACAGGTGAAAGAGAAAATATTCCAAGCAGCTAGAAAGAAACAATTCAAATATTGTGGAAATACAATCAGGATAGCACAAGATCTGGCACCCTCTACATTGAGGGATAGAAGGGAATGGAATAGGATATTCCAGAAGTCAAAGGAACTAGGACTGAAGCCAAGAATCACCTACCCAGCAAAACTGAGTATAATACTTCAGGAGAAAAAATGGTCTTTCAATGAAATAGAGGACTTTCAAATTTTCCTGATGAAAAGACCAGAGCTGGAAAGAAAATTTGACTTTTTAACACAAGAATGAAGAGAACCATGAAAAGGTGAACAGCAAAGAGAAGTCATAAGGGACTTACTAAAATTGAACTGTTTACATTCCTACATGGAAAGACAATATTTGTAACTCTTGAAACATTTCAGTATCTGGGTACTGGGTGGGAGTACACACACACACACATGCACACACGCACACATACATAGAGACAGAGTGCACAGAGTGAATTGAAGAGGATGGGATCATATCTTAAGAAAAAAAATGGAATCAAGCAGTGAGAGAGAAATATTGGGAGAAGAAAGGGAGAAGTTATATGGGGCAAATTATCTCTCATAAAAGAGGCAAGCAAAAGACTTATTAGTGGTGGGATAAAGAGGGGAGGCAAGAGAAAAAGATGAGGTCTACTCTCATCACATTCCACTAAAGGAAAGAATATAATGCACACTCATTTTGATAAGAAAACCTATCTCATAATACAGGAGAGTGGGGGACAGGGGCACAAGCAGGGTGGGGGGGAGGATGGAGGGGAGGGCATGGGGAGGAGAATGCAATACAAGGTCGACACTCATGGGGAGGGAAAGGACCATAAGAGAATAGAAGTAATGGGGGACAGGATAGGATGGAGGGAAATATAGTTAGTCCTATACAACACAACTAGTATGGAAATCATTTTCAAAACTAAACAGATATGGCCTATATTGAATTGCCTGTCTTCCAAGGGGAAGGGGTGGAGAGGGAGGGAGCTAAAGAAGTTGGAACTCAAAGTGTTAGGACCAAATGTAATGTTCTTACCACTGGGTAACAAGAAGTACAGGTCAAGGGGTCAAGAAAGCTATCTGGCCCTACAGGACAAAAGAGAAGACGGAGACAAGGGCAGGGAGGGAGGATAGAGGAGAGATCAGATAGGTCACAGGTGCAATGAGAAAGCTTGGGTCTGGGGGGGGGAGGGGATAAAAGGGGAGAAAATTTGTAACCCAAAATTGTGTGAAAATAAATGTTAAAAGTTAAATAAAAAAAAAAAAGAAATACAAACCAACAAAAATCAGATCTTTGTGGGACAGACTACAGATATTGATCATTGTATTGCTAGAAGTCTGTAGGAAGATGATCCGAGAGCCAGGCAGCCAAAATGAATATCTTTTACTTATGGAGCTATTTCAGAAAGGGTCAGATAGCCATCTTCATTGTCCTTGGCTGGTATAAAGCTCCTCCTTTGTAAAACAAGATGGTTGTACTATGTACTATACAGGCTATCAAAATCAAATCTATGATCCCTTTCTTACTTATGTCCCTCCAGAGACTACTCAATTTCTCTGTATGTCCATACATACTGAAATAAAGCCTGCACAAGCAAACCAAACAGTTTCTGTTTCTGTTGCTTGTATCAAACATTGGGAATACTTTCAATCCAGAACAAAGATACTGATTTCCCCCTTCTTATTATAGCTATTTCAGTACTCCAGTAATTAAATGTGATGTAATTTTACCACTGTTTACATTTCTTATCTTGAATACAAGCATTCCTGAATTTAGTATAGATTCTTGGAGATTTAATGACTTCACATTCAACCTGGTAAAGTATATCTAGACTTAATTAATCTGATCCTTGGATAATGGGTTTGTAGACTATCACTTTTTGCATATTAAAATATTTCCAGCTTAGTAGGACTTTTCAGAATCTTATATGACTGTCAAAGAATCAAGTTTAAATCCGTGCCACAAAGACGTATCAGAGTAGTATTTTGGGAGAATTATTTCTTTCACATTAGTTCAATCCTAAATGCTTGACTAACTTAGATTTTCTATACCATGGAAATATCATCAGAGTGGAAGCAGAAGTAGTGGTGAATTGACAACTCACTCTAGAATTATTTGTAGCACTATGAGGAAGGCACTGAAAGCAGGTATACCAATCAGAATAAAATAATCTGTTCTCCAACAACTTCCACTGCCTGATAATTGACAACATTCACATATATATCACATATATATCACATATATAGGGTGTACAAATTTTCGGAAAATTCTAGTACCTCTGGTGGGAGGACTGCAGAGCCTGCTTTCCACTTTGGTTTCAGCCTGTCACTCAACTTTCACCAGTGGCTCCAAGAAGTTATAGTATGTGCAGAAACCATATCTCAATAAACCATTTTGGCAGGCAGCCCAAACCATCTTGAAGGTAGCTAACTGAGGAGCCTCAAACCCATTGTTGAGTTGATGCGTATCTACCCCAAGCATGTCACAATTTTCCACAGTGATTCCACAGCCATTTGGCTGAACTGGAACAATTTATTCCAATGGGTCATAAAGGCAGCAGAAGCAAGGAATTATAGAACACTTCAAATTTAATCAGACATTAAAGACACCAAAGTCATCCACAGAAATACAAACCATTAAAGTTGTCTTGACTTTTGCCTTGCCACTAGACTCTGTCAGGATGATGACTTAGCTCAACTCTACTTCACTTAAATCAACTTATGTGCATGTCAGAAGGCATTATCCATGACAACCAAATGATGAAGCAGTAGATGTTGAAACACTGGGAACTATAATCATAACTTTGAACACAAGTGGCCCAGACTATAGAGTTGTCTTCTCACTGAACTGAAGCAGCAGTCTATTTGGCAATCTCCTGGATGTCTGAGCAGTCTTTTTTAATGACTACACTGCTCATCTCCTGGCATGGGGAAGGGTCTGGAAAGGGTGCCCCAAAAATTGTCTGCTTCATTTTATCTAACCCTAGCCTGCTTGTGGGAGGTGGGGATCCTAAGCTGTAGTTAAATTTTCTACTCTGCTCTGGTCTTTTCCACAAGAATGCTTGTAAGTCTGCTATTTCATTGAAATTGAAATTCTATTTTTTTTTTCCTGAAGGATTATGCTCAGTTTTTCTGGGTAGGTTTCTGGGTAGATTTTTGGTTTTAAACGAAGTTCCTTTGACCTCTAGAATATTATATTGCAAGTCCTCAGAGCCCTTAGTATAGAAGCTGCTGAATCCTGTGTTATTCTGATTGTATTTGCGCAATATTTGGGTTGTTTCTTTCTGGCTGTTTGTAATATTTTCTCCTTGACCTGAGAACTCTGGAATTAAGCTACAATATTTCTAGAAGTTTTCCTTTTGGGATCTTTTTCAGGAGACTGTCAATGGATTCTTTCCATTTCTATTTTGCCCTCTACTTCCAAAATAGCAAGGTAGTTTTCCTTGATAATTACTTTTTTACTTTAAATTTGTTCATTTAATTTCAGTTTTCAACAATCCACAAGATTTTGAGTTAAAAATTTTCTCACTATCACTCACCTCCTCACACCCCAAAACAGCATGAATTCTGATTAGATACATTAGATAGATTCTGATAGATGTTTCTTCCAATTCACCCTCCCTTCTATCTAACCCTTCCCTTATCTTATCCCTACCCCCTTTATTTTCTTGTAAGGCAAGATAGATTTTTTTACCCTGTTGCCTGAATATGTTATTTCCCAGTTGCATGGAAAAAACATTTTTTAACATTCATTTTTAAAACTTTGAGTTCCAACTACTGTCCCTTCTTCCCACTCCACCCCCACAAGGAAAACAACTCAATATAGTATATACATGTGTAGTTATGAAAAACACTTCCATAGCAGTCATATTGTGAAAAACTAACTATATTTCCCTCCATATCCTATCCTCCACCTCCTTTATTCTGTTCTCTTTTTTTACCCTATTCCTCCTCAAAAGCATTTACAGGTAATTACCTTCTCCTCCCATTTGCCCTCCTTTCTATTATCTTCCCAACTCCCACTTATGCACTACCCCCCTACTTTCCTGTAGTGTAAGATGGATTTACATACCAAATTAATGTGCATGTTATTCCCTCCTTAGGCCAAATTGGATGAGAGTAAGGTTCACTCTTTCACTCTCACCTCCCCTCTCTTTCTTTCCACTGAAAAAGCATTTCCTTGCCTCTTTTATATGACATAATTTGCCCCATTCTATTTCTCCCTTTCTTCTCCCAATATATTCCTCTGTCACCCTTTAATTTTATTATTTTAGATATCATTCCTTTCTATTGAACTCACCTTGTGCCCTCTGTTTGTATGTATATAATCACTCCAACTACCCTAATACTGAGAAAAGTCTCAGGAACTACAAATATTATCTTTCCATGTAGGAATGTAAACAGTTCAACTTTAGTAAGCTCATTATGACTTCTCTTTGCTGTTTACCTTTTCATGCTTCTCTTCATTCTTGTGTTTGAAAGTCAAATTTTCTTTTCAGCTCTGGTCTTTTCATCAAGAATGCTTGAAAGTCCTCTATTTCATTGAAAGACCATTTTTTCCCCTGAAATATTATGCTCAGTTTTTCTGGGTAGGTGATTCTTGGTTTTAGTCCTAGTTCCTTTGACTTCTGGAATATCCTATTCCAGGCCCTTTGATCCCTTAATTTAGAAGCTGCTAGATCTTGTGTTATTCTGATTGTATTTCCACAGTACTTGAATTTTTTCTTTCTAGCTACTTGCAATGTTTTCTCCTTGACCAGGGAACTGTGGAATTTGGCCAAAATGTTCCTAGGAGTTTCTCTTTTTGGATCTCTTTCAGGTGGTGATCTGTGGATTCCTTGAATACTTATTTTGCCCTCTGGTTCTAGAATATCAGGGCAGTTTTCCTTGATAATTTCATGCAAGATGATGTCTAGGCTCTTTTTTTGATCAAGGCTTTCAGGTAGTCCCATAATTTTTAAATTGTCTCTCCTGAATCTATTTTCCAGGTCAGTTGTTTTTCCAATGAGATATTTCATATTATCTTCCATTTTTTCATTCTTTTGGTTTTGTTTTGTGATTTCTTGGTTTCTCATAAAGTCATTGGCCTCCATCTATTCCATTCTAATTTTGAAAGAACTGTTTTCTTCAGTGAGCTTTTGAACCTCCTTTTCCATTTGACTAATTCTTCTTTTGAAAGCATTCTTCTCCTCATTGGCTTCTTGAACCTCTTTTGCCAATGGAGTTAGCCTATTTTTCAAGGTGTTATTTTCTTCAGCATTTTTTTGGGTCTCCTTTAGCAGAGTGTTTACTTGTTTTTCATGCTTTATTTGCATGTTTCTCATTTCTCTTCCCAGTTTTTCCTCCACCTCTCTAATTTGATTTTCAAAATCCTTTTTGAGCTCTTCCATGGCCTGAGCCCATTGGGTGGGCTGGGATACAGAAGCCTTGACTTCTGTGTCTTTCCCTGATGGTAAGCATTGCTCTTCCTCATCCAAAAGGAAGGGAGGAAATATCTGTTCCCCAAGAAAGTAACTTTCTATAGTCTTATTTTTTTCCCCTTTTATGGGCATTTTTGCAAGCCAGTGACTTGAATTCTGAGTATTCTTTTCACACCAACTTAGCCTCCAGATCCTCCCAGTCAGTGCTTGGGGTCTGACATTCAAAGGCTGCTTCCCAGCCTCAGGCCTTTTGGCAGGGGCAGGGCTGCCTCATGGGCTCAGTTCCCTCAGGGGGTTTATACAGAGACTTTCAACAATGGATCCGAGCTCCTGCCTGCTTGAGGAGGCCTGGTCTGCTCCCACCTCCACTGCTGTCTCTTGAGGGGGCCTGAGTTATGGGGGCACCCCACTCCCCTCTTGGCAAGCTGAGAAAACTCTCCCACTAACCTTTGGGGCCCATGGGTGGAGGGACCCACGTGGCCACTGGAAATTCTGTCCCTGAAGCCTGCTTGGATCTGGTCCTCTCAGTGCTGCGTGGCCAGGGCAGGGCTGGGCTCGGCTCTGGGTCCAGGGTGCAATGGACCTTTTGCGAGAGGTTTTCAGGGCTCTCTGGAACCGAAATTTCCCCTGCTCTGTTGTTCTGTGGCTTGTGCTGCTCCAGAATTTGTTGGGAGTTCTTTTTTTGCAGATATTTTATGGGCTGTGGGTTTGGAGCTAGCGTATGTGTGTCTTTCTACTCCACCATCTTGGCTCTGCTAGGGGATGGTATTTTCAAAGGAAAAGTAAATGTTGAGAAAAATATACTAGGAAAAAAGAGAAAGGGAGAGGTAGAATGTAGTAAATAATCTCACATAAAAGAGGCAAGAAAGTATTTTTTTTTTAAATGTAGGGGAAGAAGAGAAAGGTGAGAAACAATAAGTAACTCTTACTTTGATTAGATGTGGCTTCAGGACGAAATAGCACATGCACAATTGGGTGTAGAAGTTTATCCTTCCCTACATGAAAGCAGGGATTAAGGGCATAGGAGCGGGAGATCATAGAAAGGAAAGCAAATTGAGGGAAGGAGTAATCAAAACCAAACACTTTTGTAGAGGGAGAGGTCAAAGGAAACACTAGAATAAATTGAGGGTGGAACAGGATAGAGGGAAATATAGATAGTCTTTCACAAGATGACTGCTATGGAAGTGTTTTGCATGACTACACATGTATAACATTTATCAAGTTGCTTGCCTTCTCAATGAAGGTGGGTGGGGAGGGGGAAAGGGAGAGAATGTGGAACTTAAAGCTTTAAAAATGAATGTTATTTTTTTTACATGCAACTAGGAAATAAGATATGTAGGCACTGTGGTATAGAACTCTATCTTACCCTACAGGAAAATAGAAGGAAAGAGGTTGGGGGGGGGGGGTGATGAAAAGGAGAGCAGATTAGAATGTGTCAAATAAGGTGACATTGACTAAAAAATGCAAAACCTTACTTGGATACCTCAAAAATCAAATCTAAAAATATGAAACAGCAGAATAATGTCTACTTAGCACTTCTTAAAAGATTGTTCTGAGGTTATATACTGAATATGAATTAATAATGTACATGGAAGCCATTAAAACTATAGGTGGAGAAATACATTAACAGTTACATGAATTTAATTATTAGACTATATAGGCAAAACTTTAAAAGCACACTTTTGATCTTAAGAAGAAAAAGAGCCAATATAGGTTTTAATGAGAGTAAACAGGGTTAAAAAGTAGAGAAAGGAACTGTCTGGTCTGTGCTGACCCAAATAATATTCTCCTGTGAAGTGATGATTTCTAGAAATCCAGTATTTCATTTTTCTAAAACTGTAATTTCAATTAGCTAATGTTTTCTCCCTGAGTAAGAGAAAGAAAGTAGAATGTTCCAAACAAATTAAACCATCTCTATGAAATGAAGCAACACTTTCCTTTTGACCTACATACATGTATCATAAGAACTCATGCCTGAAGACCTGGAATTAGCAGAAGTCCCTAGTTCATGGACCTTGATTTTAACTTAGCCGTTACAATCAGTATTTGAGAAAGCAACCTTTGTAAAGACTGAACTCAACAATTGTCACTGCAAGTACTTCTGGCCTCACTACTAAGTAAGGTACTGAGAACTCCGACATGAAAATTTTTTTTCACAGAAGTCTTTGGCAGTTCAATGTTTCAGTATAAGAAATATATATGATTTTTTAAACCATTGCATGACATAGAAAAATATTTATAAAGATAAGTGACAAATCAAAGATATTAAGTCAATAACTTAAATAGATACATTGCTATCTGTTCAGTTGAGGCACACTAAGAAAAAGTCTTTTCCATTTGGTCTCCTGCAGTACCTTCCTCATTTTACTGTTTCCATGTTAGAATGTGAGTTCCTTAAGAGCAGAAACTGTATTTCCTTTCTCACTATGTCCTCCACCATTAACTTAGTGCTTTGCATATACTAAGTATCTAAGAGATGATTTTTTTATTCATTCAGTCAGTATTAGGCAACATTAAGGGATGTGTGTCATCCCAGAATGAGAAGATGATATCATTGCTATTTACTGTGCTGCTCAGGTTACAGGTAATTGGTGCTTTACTATGATTGAAAAGTTCAAGAACTTCTATAAAAAGAAAAAGAAACATGTTTTTTTGAAAGAGCTCTAAACTGGAGCCAAGAGAACTAGTTTGTAGTCCAAGTTCTCCTATTTACTAGTTGTGTAGCAATGGTTGCTCTTCTCTACAGTATCACAGAAATTTGAGTCAGCTAGTCTAACTAATACTAGAAAGAAATCATGATTATAACACATTGAATCATATTTATGCAGACTGCCTTTAGAGATTTACAAAGAAGGAACACATTTCAAGGGGTAGCCCATTTTATACTTGAAGATTTCCACTTGTCCAAATTGTTTTTCCCCTGTATCTTCAATCTCTCATGTACCATAAATCAGCCTCTTTAGAACTTTTATTAAATGCTTCTGGTTCTCTACTATGCAGTTAAAGAGAACAAGTCTTGATCTCTTAGCCTTGGTTTCATCATATATTAAATACAAGATTAGATTAAATAATTCCCAAGGTTACTTCTAGATTTTATATTCCTTGATTTCTTTTATTCTGACAAGAATAAGTACCAGATTATTGTACCTGGAAATCAGCTATCAAGGGAAATGTGGTTCAAAACAATATTTAGAAGAATAATGGCCTCAAGAAATAAACATTCAGTTTGATTCTATTCTCTGGGATTCAGAGAGATCCATAGTGCATTCTGCTTAACTTCTAGAGGTTTAAGAGTTCTTGTTTTTCCCAATTCCCTGTTGTTCTGAACTTACTAAGCTTCTCTTTCTGAAACTTCAAAGAATCACTGATTGTACTGGTCATATGACAACTGAGATGAAACTTTTATACATAGAGGCTTATCTTACTTGGTAAAGTAGATCTTTGAAAACAAAATTTAATCCATGGATGTGAAAAATCACAACAGAATAACATTTCTGATATGAGAAAAATTGTATTATTAAATATCTTGTACAATGAGGCTGATATACAATATGACTACAATTCAAAACAAATTCCTACAAGAACTATCCACTTAAAAACACAGATAGCATAAAATAACTCTGTTATATCAAAACATCATACACACTTTTATCTACACATGTTAATGTGTATATGTATATGTGTGTATATGTATGTATATATGTGTGTATTTTGTAGATAAAATGTTTCTCTCTAAAATACTTGGAATTTGTCAGAATCATACATAGAGTTATCAAGAAAACTAAGGTATTATTACCAGTAGATGATATATATTCCTAACCTCCTCACTGGGGAAAGTCTTCCCTCTCAGTGTTTTACCATTAAATTTATGTTGTATGATTTGGTAGACTTAAGGTTCTGAGAGGACATTAAATTAGATAAACCCATTTTGACAGGCTAATGAAAGCTTCTCTACAGAGAGATATTACCAGTGATACACTGACATTATATTTTCCTGTAATTCATTTAATCTTTCTTATAACCAATACTTCATGAATGTTAAACACACAAAAAATGGAGACTATTTAGCTATATAAGCACTCTTTACATTGAATGAGCCAAATCACTTGTACCTCTTCAAATGCTGTGTTAACATGATAATCATAAAGGTCATAACATAGACATAATTAGATCGCATAAAGATCTCTTCTAAATGAACACTTCTCATCAAATTAAAAGAATATTATTTTTGTTTTCTAATGTAATAGGAATTTATACTATATTTATAATATTTATTTGACAGAGAAGCATTTTTCTTTAAAATATACATACATATGCAAATACATATGTATAGTATTCCTTGTACTCTATGATATATTCATTCCCCTTTTCAGTGATGACTATCTTTGCTGAAGTATTTTATGTCATTTCTCATATGAAAGGCATTATTGCTTTTATGCAACACATGCATGTGAAAATATTACATTTTCAAGTCACTTTTAATTTTAATTCTGCTGTAATAATGTTGTAGTGATTTGCATACATAGCCATTTAACATTTATATGAAAATATACTTCAAAGGATCTGTGATCTTAACAATGTGGGTACTCCATCCACTGGAGAATATTGCATTTCATCAAGTACTTTTTATCTTGAATATAAACTCTCTCTTTATGTTTCTGTAAAATCCCCATAGATTTTCAACCCAATTTGCTGGAACTTTTATCAAAATATCTTGAAATTTTGTGGGTAGCAATAGAGTACATAGATTATCAGTTGTTACATATTGTTGCTACATGATTAGAAAACTACTTTTTTCAATAATTATAATTAAAAAGTAATGCCACTTACTTTTTCATTCATTGTAGGGGTGGGAAGAGAAACTTTATTACTAGACTTGCAGGTTTTAATAGCCAAAAAAAAATTATGCTGGGAAAATCGTTACACAGTTTTCCAGAGATAATTCAGTCTGATTTGCTTCTATTCAATTGAGGCAGCAGTTTATAGTGTATAAAAAATAACTGCCTTGATCAACCAGCTGAAGGTGCCATACATATAACTGTATGTGATTGTATGGATCATTATTTTTTTCTTTATCCACTTGATTGTACCTCTTTGGGCAGTTAGGTTGTACTCTTTTAATTTCCTCCTCATTGGAGGTGAGTTCACCCCTTTCATTTTTAATGTTAGTAATTTGGTTTTCTTCTTTCTTTTTTTTGATCAGATTAACCAAAGGTTTATCAATTTTATTAGTTTTTTCATAAAACCATTTATTGGTTTTATTTATTAATTCAATAGTTTTCTTTATTTCAATTTTATTAATCTCTCCTTTGGTTTTCAGTATTTCTAATTTGGTATTTACTTGGGGATTTTCAATTTGTTCTTTTTCTAGCTTTTTCAACTGCAAGCCTAAGTCATTGATCTCCTCTTTCTCTATTTTATTTATGTAAGCATTCAGAGATATAAAACTTCCCCTAATAACTGCTTTTGCAGTGTCCCATAAGTTTTGGTACGTTGTCACACTATTGTCATTCTCTTGAATGAAGTTGTTGATTGTTTCTATGATTTCTTCTTTAACCCAATCCTTCTTTAGAATTAGATTATTTAGTTTCCAATTGATTTTTGGTTTCTCTTTCCATGGCCTTTTATTACATGTAATTTTTAATGCATTATGATCTGAAAAGGATGCATTGATTATCTCTACCTTTCTGCACTGGATTGTGAGATTTTTATGTCCTAGTACATGGTCAATTTTTGTAAATGTTCCATGTACCGCTGAGAAAAAGGTATATTCCTTTCTATTCCCATTTAATTTTCTCCAAAGATCTATCATATCTACCTTATCCAGAGTTTTATTTACCTCCTTAACCTCTTTCTTGTTTATTTTAAGGTTGGATTTATCTAGTTCAGAGAGGGGGAGGTTGAGGTCCCCCACTAGTATAGTTTTGCTATCAACTTCTTCCTTCAACTCCCCCAACCTCTCCTCTAAGAATCTGGATGCTATACCACTTGGAGCATACATGTTTAGTAATGATATTGCTTCATTGTCTATGGTGCCTTTTAGTAGGATATAGTTTCCATCCTTATCCCTTTTGATTAGATCTATTTCTGCTTTTGCTTTGTCTGAGATTAGGATTGCTACTCCTGCCTTTCTTACATGAGCTGAAGCACAATATATTCTGCTCCATCCTTTGACCTTTATCCTATGTGTATCCCCCCGTTTCAAATGTGTTTCTTGTAAGCAGCATATTGTTGGATTATGGCTTTTAATCCATTCTGCTATCCGTCTCCGTTTTATGGGAGAGTTCATCCCATTCACATTCACAGTTATGATTACAATCTGTGTATTTCCCTCCACCCTCTTTCCCACCATTTGTGCTTTTAACTCTCCCGTCTCCCTTCCCCTCCTCAATAGTATTCACTTTTCTCCCCCTCCTCCTGCAGCCTTCCCCTCCTTCTTTTAGCCCCCCTCCCTTTTAGTCCCCTTTACTCTTATTGCTTCTTTCCTCCCTTTTAGCCACCCTCCCCTTTCTTCCCCCTTCCCCTCCTACTACCTATAGAGCTAGTTAGGATTATCTGCTTAAGGTTATTGTTCCCTCCTTTGAACAAATCAGATGAGAGTACCTCTCAAACAATGCTCATCTCCCTCCCCTCCTTCCCTCTACTATGGTTTTGTACTTCTTCCTGTGATATAATTTGCCATTTTCTGCTTCCCCCTTTCCACACCTCCTATTACATTCCCTTCTCATACTTAAATCATATTTTTGCCATGACATCATTTACTTTATGCCCGTTCCTTCTACATATATCCCTTTTATCATAATAGCTGCACAGTTCTCAAGATTAACAGGTAGCATCTTCCCTTACAGGGAGGTAAACAGATTGCCCTAATTGAGTTGCAAGTTTTTGTTTTTGTTTTTTCCCCTCTGTTTACCTTTTTATGATTCTCTGGAGACCTGCATTTGAAGATCAAATTGTCTATTGAGTTCTGGTGTTTTGGTCAGGAAGCTCTGGAAATCCCTTATTTCGTTGAATGACTTTCTCCTTGCCTGAAATGTTATGCTGAACTTTGCTGGGTAGTTGATCCTCGGTTGGAGTCCCAACTCCTTTGCCTTACAGAATATTGGGTTCCAATTCTTTCGATCTTTTAATGTAGAAGCTGCAAGGTCCTGTGTGATCCTGACTGTGTGACCTTGATATTTAAATTGTTTCTTTCTGGCTGCTTGTAGTATTTTCTCCTTCACTTGATAGCTCTGGAATTTGGCAACTATATTTCTTGGGGTTTTGAGTTTGGGATCCCTTTCCGGTGGGGAACGGTGGATTCTTTCGATGACTATTTTGCCCTCTGAGTCTAGTACTTCTGGGCAGTTTTCCTTGATGATTTCCTGGAAGATATTGTCCAGACTCTTTTCTTCATCATGGGTTTCTGGCAGGCCAATAATTCTTAGATTTTCTCTCCTGGATCTATTTTCCAGGTCAGTTGTTTTTCCAATTAAATATTTTAGATTTTCTTCCATCTTTTCATTCTTTAGATTTTGTTTGACTGACTCTTGTTGCCTCATTGAGTCATTAGTTTCTACTTGCCCAATTCTAATCTTGATCGTATTGTTTTCTTCAGTTAGCTTTCGCATCTCCTTTTCCATCTGGCCAATTTTTCCCTTTAAGGAGCTATTTTCTCCATTTAATTTTTGTACTTCTTTTTCCATTCGACCAATTTTCCCAGTTAGGTTTTGGGTTTCCTTTTCCATCTGATCAATTTTCCCTATTAGGTTTTGAGTTTCCTTTTCCGTTTGATTAACTCTTCCTTTTAGGGAATTATTCTCTCCAGTTAATTTTTGAACTTCCTTTTCCATTTCTTCAATTTTCTTTTTCAGATTGATGTTCTCATCAGTGAATTCTTTTTTTATGGTTTTAAAATCATTGGCCAGTTTTTCTTTTATATCCTTCTTCAGACGTTCCAGGTAATCTAGTTGTGCTTGCGAGAAATTCATAGTCCCATCTGAGGTTTCAGATGGAAGTACAGTCTCAGCTCTGACCTCTTTGGTGTTTGTGTTTTGGTCCTTATCCCCATAGAAAGATTCTATGGTTTTTTCACTTTTCGTCTGCTTTTTCAGATTCATGATGTTGGCTGAGTGTTGTAGCTTTTGGTTCTTTCAGTCAGAAGATACAGATCTTTTAAGTTGAGTTGATGTTTGTCTAGGCTAAAAGCAGGCTTTTTTTTTTTTTGTTGTTGTTGTTGTTTCCCAGATCAACCCTGAGTTTAGCTTGATAGGTGTGTGGGAGGTGTGGTCTGGTCTCAGGATATCTCCTCAGCTGGCCTGAGGCAAAGGCAAGGCCCAGGGGGATGGTGATCCCAGCTTCCCTATTGTCTTCCCTTTTCCCCTGGAGGGCTGGGGCACGCCTAGAGGCTAATGCGTGTTCCCGCCCCTCCTGGGGCTCGTCTCCCGGGCTGAGGCTTGCTTGGGTCTCAGTGCGAATTTTTCTCTGCCCTGGGTCGTCTGTCCCTCCAGATAGCCTCCACCACGGTAGGAAGAATCCCCCTTTGCCGCCTCTCCAGCCTCTGGTGTTACGAGACCACTCGCCCCTTTCTGCTGCTCCCACTGATCCAGGATCAATCTGGGGAAGAATTTTATGGTTCCCTCACGGTCATCGGGGGGGAGGGGAGAGCACTTACTGATCACTCCGGCATCCCAGCTTCTGGATGTTCAAGTAGTGACCCACTGAAGTCCCGTCTTTAGGCTGAAGATTTCAAAGGCTGTTGCGCTGATATCGTTGGTTCGGCCTGGCTTATCTCCTGCTCCGCTGGTCTCGCCCGCCACTCTCAGGCCCCTCGGGTCACCTCCGCCCTGCCGCGCCAACCGCGCTGCGCTGCGCGCCGGGCTCTCACCCCCGCGGAACAGATCCCTCCCGTGGACCTTCCAGTCCAGCCTGGGCTCCGAATCTGTCAAAGTCCGTCTCCCACTGGATTCCACACCTCCAAAGTCTGGTCAGACTCTCCCCCCAGAAATATCCAAAGGAGTTTTTCCAGGAGCTTAGGTGAGTCGTTGCTTTCACTCCGCCATCTAGGGTTGTACTCTTTTAAATAATTATGGCTTTGAAACTTTCTAGGACTTAATCAGTCAGCATAATTTCATTCACAACCAAGAATACTTGAAAGATCACATCATCTATAAAGAATGTCCCTTAGATGTATAGTATGCCCTGAAAATAGGATCATAGGATCATCTAGAATTGCAAGGAACATCAGAGACCATCTACTCCAAATACCTTATTTCACAGTTAATACAACTAGGTGTAGATATATAGGCAAACACCAGTAATGAGAATATGTTTGGCATATAATTAGTGTGAAGATGATGCAATTTTTGTGGCATTTCATGGCTTCTGATCACTGAAACATAACAAAGTTTTTTGTATACAGTCCAATAACTTTCTCCATTGTGTTCCATTCTTAGTACAGGAGTTTCCATTTTCAGCTTCTGTCTAGGACATATGCGTTTTAAATTAACGTCAAGGGCTATCTCCCTAATTGCTCAATTTACACATGTCATATACTACTTAATTTTCAGTGTTTTTGGTCAAAGCTAATATTTTTTGAAGTTTCTAAATCTCATGACAGTAGACATTACAGTTTTCTGGAGCTTGATGCAATCAAAACATGCAGGGTATAAAAAGAGCCATCTAGAGAAACTTATTGTTGCTCTGGAATCCCTATATTTGAGTTTTGTTCATGGATACAGTGAAATATACGTAGTACTAAATTTATATGATTTAGTTTGCTTTTCTGGAGGGAAAGACTGTACATGACAAAATACATGACTGATTCCTGCAGTATGGTAACTGCAAGTAAAAGCTCATTACCATACTGTATATTCAAGAAAATATCATTTTTGAGGAGACCTGAACATCATATGTGATCACTTTTTTTTGTTTAATTGAATGCTAAACAGTATATCGACTATTTTATTAATTTGACTTCATGCATATATGGATAAAAAAGAGATAATGATAAAAATAGTGAGTTACCATTAATAAAGAACTTTGTGGTTTGCAAAGTACTTTACATATGTTATTTCTTTTGATCTTCACAATTATCCTATGATACAGATTATATTATCACTTCCACTTTATATATGAGAAAAGATACTAAGGCTGTATCCTAAGACAGGAGTCAGCATCAAATCTTCTTTACTCCATTTCCAAAAGTTCTGTCACTGGATCATCTAGCTTACAATGGAAAACACAAAAGTCTATCACTTTTAAACAAATGTAGAAGTATTTTTGTTGATCCAAATCATCTTATTTTTAACACAAATATTCTCACAGTGATGTGATGTAGCTTTATTTCATGGAAAGCCCAAATCTCTCAAAAATATGAATTTATTACACAACAGTCAAAATATGAAAAGGCAGACATGAATATGCCACAGCATGTAATGAGTAAAAGAATCATGAAGAATAACATAGCTCCAGTTGGAAGTTGTACATTTTGGATAATTCCTATTGTATGGGAAGAATGTAACATTTAGGAAGCCTCTATTATTCCATTGGAACATAGTCAAGAGATCTAAGGAAAAGTATTCAGTATATTGAATGGATCTTGTGGAGTGTTTTGAGAGGAGAACATAGACAAATGAAGAGCAGGAAGATTTCAGAAAGACTTGGAAATATATTACTGATGAAGAATGAAGTTAGTAGAACCAGGAGAACAGCATACACAGTAATAGTAACACTGTGCAATTATCAATGATGATTGATTTAACTCTTCCCAGCAACGCAGTGATCCAAGACAATTCCAAAAGACTTATGAAGGAAAATGCTATCCCCATCTAAAGAAAGAAATATGGAGTCTGAGCAAGAACGAAAGCATATTACTTTCAGGTTTTTGTTTACATCTTTTTTGTGGCTTTTTCCTTTTGTTCTCGTTCTTCTTTCACAAGACTAATGTGGGAATATGTTTCTTCGATTACATAGGTATACCTATATCCCATTGCTTGCCATTTTGGGGAGGGGCAGGGAAGTAAGGAAGCCAGAAAATTTGAACCTCAAAATCTTATAAAAATGCAAGTTTAATACTATATGTGGAAGATGGAGGAGCGAGAGCAACTACTCACCTAAACTCTTAGACAAACTCCTTCAGATACCTCTAAAAAGAGACTCTGACCAAATTGTGGAGGTGAAGAAACCAATAGGAGACAGACTGTGCAGATTCATAGACCAGGACAGACTGGAAGATCCACAAGAAAGATCTGTTCCACCAAGGTGAGCCCACAGCACAAAGCACAGTGCATCTCGCAACTGCGTGGCCAAGCAGGAAATCCCCAGGGCAGCCTCAGGCAGCAGCAGCACAGTGGAAAGGCTGAGTGACAGCCTAGGGCGGGATCCAAGTGGAGCCCAGTGAGTGACAGCCCCTGAGCCCCAGGTATCAGTTGTAGCCACTCCTGAGACTTTCAGCTCACCGATTAAATGTCTGTAAGTCACCTGCTTGATCTTCCAGGACCCAAAATGGTGGAGTGATCACAAAATGTTCTCTCCTTCTCCCCTTATTGACCTCAAAAGAACCATAAAATATTTCCCCAGAAAAATCCTGGATCAGTGGGACCACCTGAAAGGACAAACTGTCTCATAGCACCTGAGGATTGGAAAATAACTAAGGGGGATTCCTCTTATTGTGGTGGAGGGTAAATTGAAGGAGAGCAGCCCCAGAGTGGGTGGAACTTGACGTGAGCTGAGCTTGCCTTTGCTCTAGGTCAACTGAGGAGATCTCCCTTGACCAGATCAACCCTCCTCCATACTTAACAAGCTAGCTCCAGGGCTAAGCTGGGAAATACAAAACAAAAGGAAAAACATAGGTATCTGCCCTTAGCTTGCCCACACCAGCAGCTCAACAACAGATTCTCCAGCTCCTAACTGAAAGAACCAGAGGCCATAACACACCAAGTCTCAACATCATGAGCAAGAAGAAGCAGAGCAAGCAGGAAAAGACCATAGAATCTTTCTATGGGGACAAGGACCAAAACACATTTACCAAAGAGGTCAGTATTGAGACTGTACTCCCCTCTGAAACGTCATAAGGGACTGTGAACTGCTTGCATGCACAGAGAGCACTCCTGGAATAGTTGAAGAAGGAAACAGAAGAAAAACTGGCCAATGATTTTCGAAGTATGAAAAAAGAATCCAGTGACAAGAAAGGCTCATTAAAAGGGAAAATTGAACAAATCAAAAAGCAAGTACAAAAACTTACCAGAGAAAATAATTCCTTAAAAGGAATAATTGGACAGATGGAAAAGAAGATGCAAAAGTTATCTGAAGAAAAAGATTTGATGAAAATTAGAATTGGACAAGTAGAAGGTAATGACTCTATGAGACATCAAGAATCAGTCAAACAAAATCTAAAGAATAAAAAGATAGAAGAAAATGTAAAATGTCTAATTGGAAAAACAACTGACCTGTTAAATAGATCCAGGAGAGAAAATCTAAGAATTATTGGCCTACCAGAAAGCTATGATGAAATAAAGAGTCTGGACAATATCTTCCAAGAAATCTTCAAGGAAAACTGCCCAGAAGTGCTACATCCAAAGGGCAAAATAGTCATCAAAAAAATCCACCATTGACCTCCCAAAGGGATCCTAAACTAAAAACATCAAGAAATATCACTCCCAAATTCCAGAACTATCAAGTAAAGGAGAAAATACTACAGGCAGCCAGGAAGAAACTATTCAAATATCGAGGAGCTACTGTCAGAATCACACAGAACCTTGCAGCTTCTACGTTAATAGATTGAAGGAATTGGAATCTGATATTCCATAAGGCAAAGGAGCTGAGACAACAACCAAAGATCAACTACCTAGCAAAGTTTTGCATAGCATTTCAGGCAAGGAGATGGAAATTCGATGAAATAAGGGATTTCCAGACTTTCCTGCAAGCAACGCCAGAACTCAATAGAAAATTTGATCTGCAAATGCAGGTCTTAAGAGAGGCATAAAAAGGGAAACAGGGGAAAAGAAAAATTTGTCACTCAATTTGGGTAAACTGTTTACTGTCCTACAAAGGATGATGATACTTGTTAATCTTGAAAATTCTACATCTACTATGAAATATAAAAGGGATATACATAGATAGAAAGAACAGCTATAAAGTGAATGATGTGTTGATAAAAATGTGATTTAATCATGCAAAGGGATTGTGACAGAAAATGTAAAAAGGAGAAAGCAGAAAATAATAAATTACATCAGAGGAAGAAGTACAAAATTATATTAGAGTAGAGGGAAAGAGGGGAGGGAGATGAGCATTGTTTGAGAGATACTCTCATCTGATTTGTTTCAAGGAGGGACAAATAAACTTATTTAAGTATATTAATCTAATTAGTTCTATAGGCAGTAGGAAGGGAAGGGGGAAAAAAGGGGAGGGGAGGCTAAAAGAGGGGGAAGGAGTAGCAAGGGTAAAGGGGAGTAAAAGTGAGGTGGACTGAAAGAAGGAAGGGAAGACTGTGAAAAGTCTATTAAGGAGAAGGGAGATGGGAGAACTAAAAGCACCATAGGTGGGAAAGAAGATGGAAGAAAAGACACAGATTTTAATCATAACTGTGACTATAAATGGAATGAACTCTCCCATAAAACAGAGATGGATAACAGAATGGGTTAAAAGCCATAATCCAACATTATGCTGATTACAAGACACACATTTGAAACACAAGAAACACAGAGTGGGGGTGGGAGGGATGAACACAGGACAAAGGTAAAAGATTGGAGCAGAATATATCCTGCCTCAGCTGATGTAAGAAAACCAGGGTTAGCAATTCTAATCTCAGAAAGAGCAAAAGCAGAAACAAATGTAATCAAGAGAGATAAGGAAGGAAAGTATCTTGCTAAAAGGCACCATAGATAATGAAGCAATATCGTTCTTAACATGTATGCTCCAAGTGGTACAGCATCACAATTTTTAGAGGAGAGCTTGAGGCAGTTATAGGAAGAAATAGACAGCAAAACAACACTATTGTGAGACCTTAACCTCCCCCTCTCTGAAGCTGATAAATCTAACCTTAAAATAAACAAGAAAAAAAGTAAAGGAGGTGAATAAAACTTTGGATAAGGTAGGTATGATAGATCTCTGGAGAAAATTGAATGGGAATAGAAAAGAATATGCATGTTTCTCAGTGGTACATGGCACACATACAAAAATTGACCACGTTATCGGGCCTAAAACCCTCCCGATCCAGTCCAGAGAGGTGGATAGTCAATGCATCATTTTCTGATCATAATGCAATAAAAATTTTATGTAATAAAAGGCCATGCAAAGACAAACCAAATATTAATTGGAAATTAAATAATCTGATACTAATGAAGGAGTGGGTAAAGCAACAAATCATAGAAACAATCAACAACTTCACTGAAGAGAATGACAATAATGAGACAACCTACCAAATCTTATGGGAAACTGCAGAAGTACTTTTTAGGGGAAATTTTGTGTCTTTGAATGCCTACCCGAATAAAATAGAGAATGAGGACATGAATGACTTGGGCATGCAGCTGAAAAGGCTAGAAAAAAACAAACTGAAAATCCCTATGTAAATACCAAATTAGAAATGCTGAAAACCAAAGGAGAGATCAATAAAATTGAAATTAAGAAAACTATGGAACTAATAAATAAGGCTAATAGTTGGTTTAACGAAAAAACTAATAAAAGTGATAAATCTTTGGTCAACTTGATTTTTTAAAAAAAGAAGAAAACCAAATTACCAATATCAGAAATGAAAGGGGTGAACTCACCTCCAATGAGGAAGAAATGAGAACAATAATTAGAAAATACTTTGCCTAACATTATGTCCATAAATTTGACAATGTAAATGAGAAGGACGATTATTTAAAAAAAAAAAAAACAAAACATAAATTGCCCAGATTAACAGAAGAGGAAGTAGTATACTTAAACAACCCCATCTCAGAAAAAGAAATTGAAGAAAACATCAATGAACTAGTTAGGAAAAAATCTCCAGGGCCACATGGATTTACAAGTGAATTCTAGCGAACATTTAAAGAACATTTAATTCCAATATCATAAAGACTACTTAGGAATATTGGGGAAGAAAGAGCACCACCAAATTTTTTATATGATAAAAATATGGTTTTGATCCCTAAACCAGGAAGAGACAAAACAGAGAAAGAAAATTATAGACCAATTTCTCTAATAAATATAGATGCAAAAATTTTAAATAAGGTTTTTGCAAAAAGAATACAGCAACTTTTCATAAGAATAACACACTATGATCAGGTAGGATTCATACCAGAAATGGAGGGCTGATTCAATATTAGGAAAACTATTAGCATTATGGATCATATCAACAACAAAGCTAACAGAAACCATGAAAATAGTACAATAGGTGCAGGAAAAGCTTTTTACTAAATACAACACCATTCCTATTAAAAACATTGCCAAGCATAGGAATAAAGGTAACTTTCTACAAAATAATAAGCAGTATCTACCTATAACCTACAACAAGCATTACGTGCAATGGAGATAAACTAGATGCATTTCCAATAAGATCAGGGGTGAAACAAGGATGCCCATTATCACCATTATTATTCAATATGGTACTATAAATGTTAGCTGTAGCAATTAGACAAGATAAAGAAACTGAAAGAATAAGAATAGGCAAAGAAGAAACTAAGCTATCACTCCTTGCAGATGTTATGATGATGCTCATAGAAAATCCCAGAGATTCAAGTAAAAAAACTACTTGAAATAATAAACAACTTTGGCAAAGTTGCAGGTTCAAAATAAATCCACACAAATTTTTTGCTTTTCTACATATTAGTAACACAGCTTAACAGCAAGAGGTAGAAAGAGAAATCCCATTTAAACCTAGGGTAGACACTATAAAATATTTGGGAGTTTACCTGCCAAAACAAACTCAGGGACTATATGAACGCAACTACAAGACACTGTTCTCTCAAATAAAGTCACATCTAAGTAAGTGGGAAAACATCAGTTGCTTTTGAATAGCCTGAGCCAATATAAGAAAAATAACAACTTTACCTAAATTAACTTACTTGTTTAGTGCCATACCAATTAAACTATAAGATAATTATTTTCTAGAGCTTCAAAAAATAGTCTCAATATTCATTTGGAAGAACAAAAGGTCCAGATTATCAAAGACAGTAATGAAAAAAAAAATACTAGAGAAGGTGGCCTAGCATTACCAGATCTCAAATTGTATTATAAAGCAGATATTATCAAAATAATTTGGTACTGACTAAGAAACAGAAGGGTAGACAAGTGGAATATGCTAGATACTCAAGACATAGCAGACAATGAATATAGCAATCTACAGTTTTATAAACCCAAGAACACTAGCTTCTGGGACAAGAACTCAGTGTTCAACAAAAATGGATGGGAAAATTGCATAAAAGTGTGATGGAAACTAGGCATAGACCAATGCCTGACACCATACACAAGAATAAAATCCAAATGAGTACACATTCTGTGTATAAAGATTGATATAATGGAAAAATTGGTGGAGCAAGGAATAGTATATTTATGGTATTTATGGAGAAGGGAAGAACTTTTGACTACAGAAGAGACAGAAAGCATTATGAATTGTAAGATGGATAATTTTGATTGCATTAAACTGAAAAGTTTTTGCCCAGCCAAACCCAATGCAACCAAAATTTGGAGGGATGTAGAAAACTGGGAAAGAAGTTTTATAGCTAATATCAGTGATAAAGGCTTCATTTCTAGAATATATAGAGAACTAAGTGAAATGTGCAAAAATACAAATCATTCCTTAATTGATAAATGATTCAAAATATGAACAGGCAATTTTCAGAGGAAGAAATTAAAGATATCTTTAGTCATATGAAAAAATGCTCTAAATCACTTTTGATTAGAGAGATGCAAATCAAAACAGCTCTGAGGTACCATATCACACCTCTCAGATTGGCAAAAATGACAGAACTAGAAGACAAATGTTGGAGAGGATGTAGGAGAGTTGGAACAGTAATACATTGTTGGTGGAGCTGTGAGCTGATCCAGCCATTCTAGAGACCAATTTGTAATTATGCTCAAAGGGCTAGAAAAATATGCATAGCCTGTGACCCAGCAATACCACTTCTAGGACTGCATCCCCAAGAGATGATAAAAATGGGAACGGGTCCCACATGTATAAAAATATTTATAGCAGCACTCTTTGTGGCAAAAACTGTGGCCAAAAACTGTAAATCAAGGGAATGCCCATCAATTGGGGGAATCATTGAATAAATTATGATATATGAATGTAATGGAATACAATTTGCTATAAGATATGATGAAGAAGAAGACTTCAGAGAGGCCTGTAAAGACTTATATGATCTGATGCTGAGCAAAAGGAACAGAACCAGGAGAACGTTTTACACAGCAACGACCAGAGTGTGTGAGAGTTTTTTCTGGTAGACTTGGAACTTCGTAGCAATGCAAGGACTTAAAAAAATTCCCAGTAGTCTTCTAAGGCAAAATGCCTTCCCCACCCAGAGAAAGAATTATTGAATTCAATCGCAGAATGTAGCAGATAATTTTTGTGTATGTGTATTAAGTTTTGGCTCATTATATGATTTCTCCCATTCAATTTAATTCTTCTATACAACATGCTTATAGCGAAAATGTATTTAATAAGAATGTTTGAGTAGAACCTATATAAAATTGTAGGCTATCTTGAAGAGGGAGAGGGAGGAAGGGTGGAGAGATGGAAGAGGGAGGGAAAAATAATAATCTAAGTTATATGGTAGTGATTGTAGAACACTGAAAATAAATAAAATTAATTAACTAAAAAAACTACACAGGTAATTTGAAAAAATAAAATAATTAAAGAAATAAATTATTCTGATTTTTGTATGATAGTCCATCAATGAATAGTCCCTGGTATCCAGTGTTTGCACTTTTTATACATTTTTATTAAATTATCTTTGTTTGCTCATTTCATCATCCATCATACATATTTTTGACTCACTTGAAACTGTCATAATGATTCTGTTAGCAGATCTAAGAGTAATTATGAAAAAAATATGTTACATCCATATCAAATAACAATAGATGAGCCTAAATTTATAACAAATAGAACATAAAACAAAGACCTTAAACTTTGAACAAAGAGCTTATTTATTAAGGACATCTACTCCTGGTTGCCATGCAAGCACTTATATTTAAACCTGGTTAAAAAGAGACAATTTATTCCATAATTATATTTTTTGGGTTAAGATCATACATAGAGCTAAAAATGACTTTTGAATTCATTTTTGAAACCGATAAATTTTATAAATAAAAAAAAAACTGAGCTGCAGAAATATTAACTAATTTGCTCTAGATAATATTAATATGCTTTGACAGAGTCAGAATTTGAACTCAGGTTCTTTGATTACAAATCCATTACTCTTTCAAGAATCCCATGCTTTATAACTCAAGTTTTAAGCAGTTAATTATTTCTTGTTATAGTTCTAATTGTAGAAAAAAAATGACTTTTCATGGTTAAATAGTTCCTTTCATTTTGAGCTATAGGGGCCCAATGATTTCTTCATCTGATTACTTAAGAGGTGAAATAGTACTATGAAAAAAGTAAGTGCAAATGAAATTACCAAGGTGGATTTCAATGGCTAGTTCTGCCAATTACTAGAATCAAAGAGTCCTACGGGGGGAAACAAAACTGACATTCAGGTAGGTTAATTGTAAAATTAGAGTAATAGTAGCATTTCACCTCTCAAGATTTTGGTGAAGATCAAATGAGATAATTATTGTGAAACATAGCGAAATACCTGGCATATAGTGCCATAAAGGTAGATTTCATTAAAAACTTGGAACCACATTCTCTCATGTGTAGAATAAGATAAATAAATACTGAGATTAACATATAGAGTAAATGTTATTTACCTTCTATTTCATAAAGTTTTAAAAACTGAAATCATGCCAGTGTGTAATAGTAAAGTGGCATATGTTATTATTGATTGAGGTTATATTTTCAAATGATGTTTAAATGAGGACCAAATTCAATACCCTAGAAGTGTAGAATACTATTCATTAACTACCTATGAAATTTAGAAGTATTGTTTTCTCATAAAGAATTCTTTATTATTCCAATAACAAGAGAAATTGGTATAATTAACTAACACAGAAAAATCGTACACATTCAACTTAAATTTATTGTAAAACAAGCATATAATACTTTATAATTCATGAAAAGATTTTGCTAAATGCACAGTTGTTAATATTTAGTTATGAATTAATTTGACTTCTAACAAGGGGCTAAAATAGGGTTCTATATACAGTTTAGTGAAAGTGTATTTACCAAATAATACTGAGGTTAAAAATTAGCATTCAAAAAGCAAAATAATAATTTTTGAATTTTATAATCTAATTATCAATTCATTCACATAGTCATTGAATATATTACTTGGTTATCATGCTGTTTTATCTTTTGTTGAAACATAAAAATATATAAGACATGATCTCCATTCTCAAGAAGGTTATAATCTTATAGCTAAGATAAGCAGACTAATTACTATCTTATAGTAATTTATATAAAGATATGTGTGTGTGTACATATTGAGCTCCTTTGACTAAGGCAGGTCCTAATATGGTTCAAATTCTCCAAGGGAACTATAACCTATACAGCGTTCAGAAAACACAGGAGACTGAATGCGTGCCTGTGAATGGTTAAGGATGGAGGGTAGGTCTGATATCTTAGCTACTAGAGAGACAATATTTGGACATAGTTTCTGGGCGTGGAAACTACCCAGAGAAGATTTTTCATTTTGCTATTTGCTTGAAAATGTCCCCTAAAATTTCACAGAATGCTCAGAATATTATGTATGAAAAGTTGTGTAAGAAAGTTGTTCTTAAACCTTTTAAGAATGATTTTGCTTTTGGACTTCTAACTACCATTTTGCCAATATTTAATAAAGTGTCGCAGAAGGATATAGAATTCAAATTAACTAAGGTAGAAAGAGAGCACTGTCTGTCATCAAATGAAACAAAGATCCTGTAATGGGTTCAAATTATTCAGGCACCATGCATAACAAAATCATCCTTCTTTCTAATATTTGAGTGACTTTGATGTTCCTGTTTTTGAGAAAACAAAAAGACAAAAAATGTTATAACTAAGAAATGGACAAATGTCATCTTTATATATTTATACTTCACTTTGAATGGTTTAATTCTGTAACCTTGAGGAAGATGCATAGAATACAGAGCATTGTGCCATTTTGTGCAGTGAGGATGCGGTGGGGGAGAGGATAAATGAGGATGAAAGCACATAGACACATCTCATTGGAGTGGAGTGTCTATTATCCATGACTTACCATTGGGGCTGATCATTCTGCCCTGTTTTTGCAATTTCTCTCTCATCTGCTGGAGGCAACATCAAAATAATTGGATTCTTGAGAGGTTATTATTTCTTATTTAAAGTGATAAAACAAATGACATCCTTGGAGAATTATTGTTGGTTTCTTTGCTGCTTCACTGGAGGAGAAAAAGGCTAAGCAGTTGGGGGTTTTATTTGTTTGTTTGTTTTTAAGAGACTTACACATACATTTAATTCACTTAAATATTGTTAAGGATCTTCCATCTTCAAACAGTGGACTAGGCACTGGGAAGGGAAAAAATGGTAAACAAAAATGGCTAATGGAATGAAGAAATGTATAATTTCATGGATGAAAAATGATATGGACACCTATCTCTATGAGACAAAAAGGAAAATAATTGCACTAGAGACAGATTTACAATACACAGAGATGAAGGAGAGAATATTACAGTCATACAAAATATCATGCCAAAAGCTATGGAGGCAGAAGAGCATAGGATGCATTCTGTCAACGTAAGTGCCTGTCAGATAAGTATAATATACGTGAAGGATGTTAATGTAAGTTTAAAGTGGAAAGAATAGGTTTTCAGGATTGTGTGAAGGGTCTTGAATGTCCAACCAAGGAAATCAGGTTTTATTTCAAAAGGCAAGGGGAACTTTTAGAGGTTTTCTTTTATGTGGTAAATTGAAGAGAATCTCAGAGAGAAACAAATAGCCTTAGGTAAGATAAGGCAAAGCCTCTTGAAGTATATGGGACTTTATATGAGTTTTGCAGGAAGTCAAGAAAGCAAGGAAGCAGAGATGAATCGGAAAGGTGCTCCAGGTATGAGAGACAGCCAGGGAAAAGACATGGTGGTAATGTTGTTTGTCCTTCATTTCAAAAATCTGGCATAATGTCTTGAGCTGCATGTGGTTTGGTTTTAAGGTAGAGTTGCACAAAGTTGCTGATCTAATTCACTCTTCCTGAGTCATAAAAGTCCAATGGCAGGAAAAAGTCAAGATGACTGGTAATGGCCCAGGATGCAGTGGATGACCGTGGTGTCTTTTGTGTCTGAACAAGCCTTTAGCAATCTACAGAGCCTGTTTCAGTTGCCTTCATGGCTATTGGAGCTAATTATTCTCATCCACCCATTCTGACAAAGAAAGTCTTCCCATACTTGGGATACCCTTTAACTTATGAACTTATTCCAGGTTTGAGGCCTTTTACTTACACTCTACCTGTTTTAGCCTATCTACAGAGACAATTTACTATGATATGGCTGCTATGCATATTATAGCTTCTTACAGTCAAAGGTGACAGTTAGGTAATTCAGGTGGACACCAAAGGTGGATTGCAGCACTGAAAATGATTTGCTCACAAAATGACTTGGTTGGGAAAATGGATTCCTGTGGATAAAGTTGAGCCTTTGTGCTGGCCTATAGAAATGAACCAACCCATTTGTTTAATTTCTTAAGGGGTTGAAATTTGTCTTCTCCTGAAGATATTTAGACAGCAGCAGAGCGAAAAAAACAAAACAACAACTTAAAATACAAATATTTAAAAAAAAACAGATTATTTATTTTACTATCTATCTATCACTTATATACATATTTATAGAGTCAGAAAATAAACACACTTTGTTTAATGCATTGGATTTTTCTATAAAATGGGTTAATCAATGTCTTTCAAAAGTTGAATCGTATTTTCAATTAATTAGAGGAAATATTTAAAGGAACTCTGTAGTGAGATGTTTGGAGTACTGAAAAAAGACTTTCAGAACTCAAACAATGATTCCTTATTGTCAGTTTAGTAATTTCATATCATTGATCATCTTTAATTAATGACAGATATATGGCTTAATATGACTTTTTAGAGTAGATTCTTCCCTGAAATGATGGCATTCATTGTTATCCAAAATCATTTGCATAGAAATTATTAGTTGTAGTATATATTGACATTGAAATTAATATATGCAACATTATCTTCAAGTCAATTTTGCTTTTGTTTGTATACGCCATGTTCATTTAATTTTTGGAGAGAAATCCTTCAAGAAAAAATGAGCCACATGGACTATCATTCCATACTTTGTACATGTAATGAAAGCACAAATATATTAGAATAGTTATAGTATCTCTCCTTCCACTAGAAATTTTCTTGGATCTTATAGAACCTGAAGGCTTTAGTCCTTTATAGAAACAATATTCTATAGATATAATTTTTCAGCATGATTCACTAGCTGTGAAAGTTACATGGAAATGCTTTTTCAGACACAACTGATACAAGAACATTGTGATTTATGCTGACATCAATGGCATATTATCCTTCAGGAAACTACTCTTTTTCCTCTAGTAGATTTTCTTTTTAATTCTAGCATTAGTCAATAGTATAAAAGAATTCTTAACTTTTCTGTACTTTCTGTAAACAGTTAGGTGGAATTACAACCTTCAGTTGGTGTAGTTTCAAAGTCCCTCCTAGGTTTATGTAGATTAGAATAGTAAAGGTGGTATAGAGGATCTTGAACACCATTCAAAAATATTTTCCGTATTTATTTGCTTTGGTCCTAGGTGTAGATGGAGAATGATAAGAAATTAATAACAAAAAACATACATGTACAGAGGAGGCTACATTAATAATTTCAAATAAGATATTAGGGACACACTTATGTTTTGTGTAGTCTGAGATCTTCTTTCTATTACTTGCTAGTTGTCAGAACAAGCACAATTTTTTACCTCCTCTACTTTATATGTAAGGTTAAAATGATATATTAATACTATCTAAATAAAGGGTTTGTAGAGAATATGGTTTTTGAACTATAAGCCCCAGTACAGCTAAATTGCACAGTAGGGAGAGTGTTAGACTGTGGATCAGGAAAAACTGAGCTTACATTTGTAGCATCAATGCAATATTCACTATGAATATGCCAGCACAGTTCTGATTCACAAAATACAAAAGACTCTCCACATGAAAGACAGAACCAAAACATGTAATAGAACACCAGAAAGCTGAATCCCAACACAAGATAACTAAATCCATCATAGCAACAAATAAGTTCATCATAGTAACCAACAAATCTATATACATTATCAGGCCTTCCTACAAACAGGCTCCCCTAAGCAAAATACCCTTCTCTTATTCACAACTGCTACCTGCTCTTTCTCTGTCCTTCCCAGCTCTGACTAGTCTGGCCAACTTCCTTTCAGTCGGGCTCTAGCCCTGCTTCTTCCTGTTTCATCCTTTCTTGTTCCACCTATTCAGCAAACTCCTCCCACCACCTCTGACTTCAGTTTTCATGTGATTTAAGTAGATCACATGGGACTATTGATGGATGGAAAAGGTTTTCAAAATAAGCAAAAAATATGTTAAAAATGCATTTTGTATCAGGCACTTCCTAAATTTAGACAATATTTAACCTGTCTCAGACTTTGTTTCCTGATCTAGAAAATGTGTATAAAAATAATACTTATTTCATAGGTTTGTTGTAAAGATTAAAGAGGATACCATATGTAAAGTACTTCCAAAGCCTTAACTTTAAATTCTCTTTCTCTCTGTCTCTCTCAATCTCTCTCTCTCAATTTCTCTCTCTCCCACTCTATTTTTCCCCTCTATCTTTCTCTCTCTTCTTTTCTCTCTATCTCTCTTCTTTCACTGTCTTTCTATCTCTGTCTCTCTCCTCTTTGTGTCTCTGTCTTTCTGTCCATCTGTCTCTCTTTCCTATGCCAAGAAATATTGTTATTAACTCACAGTCTGTGGACTTGTCTATATATTTAATCTATTCTTTCTATCGGTACATGTATATTTACATATGTTTGTATATATAGTTTTATATGTAGCAATACAGTTATATAGAGATACACAAATGTAGATTGATAATTGTATTTCTTTTTTACTTCTTATTCTTATTTAAAAAGTCATTACTTTTTAGTTTTAATATTAACTTCTAAAAGCTTTTGAGTTCCCAATTTCTTCCCCATCTCTTCCATACCCCCAACCCAAGCCAACATACAATTTGACATAGGATGCACATATACATTCATATTGAAACAATTTTAACATTAGTCATGGTGCAAAGAAAAATTAGAACCAATGGGAGAAAACTTGAGAAAGAAGAAACAAACAAAATAAAGGAAGAAAAGGAAAGAGAAGATATTGTGCTTCAATCTGAATCAGACTCTGTAGCTTTTTTCTGGATGAAGACAGCATTTTCCATTATGAGTCCTTTGAAGTTGTCTTGGATCCTTGCATTGTTAAGAAGAGGTAAGTCAATCTCGTGGGTCAAGATGGTGGAATAAAAGCAAGGACTTCTAGAGCTTCCCCCCACCCCCACAAACCAAGCCAAATACCTGTAAAAATTTACTCTAAACAATATCTGGAGATGCATAACCCACAGAATGATCAAGTGAAGCAAATCTCCAGCCAAAGATAGCCTGGAAGGTAGAGGGGAAGCAGCTGGGAGTAGAATGCAGTCCAGCATAGGCTCTGCCAGCACAGACAGGATCTGAGAAGGACTTAGAGGACTGAATCTCTGGAACCTGTAGTGATTTCCAGACTTCACAACCCCAAAACACCCAGGATAAATTGGAAGGTCAGAGAAAAAATCTTGTTGGACTCATGTGTGAGAGTAGGGTGATCCATACTGAGACCTGGAGTGGTGGAGGGGGTGGAGGAGCCTGCAGCAGCCATAGTAGCAGAAGCTTTATCTGGAGGTCTAGGTCCACAGATTGTGGGTGGATTGAGCAGCTGACAGTGCACCAACCACCCCCACTGGAAGCAGAGAACAACCTTGACAAATAGCTCAAAATACAAGTAAATGCCTGGGGAAATTAGCAACAACCAGAAAAAGAATCAGGCTACCGAATTTTACTTTGGTGACAAGGAAGATCAAAAGCTACAAACAGAAACAATTCCTAACTAACTCAAAGCTCCTACATCCAAACCATCAAGAAAAATATGAATTAGTCTGAGGTCATGGAAGAGTTCAAAAAAGATTTTGAAAATCAAAGAGAAGTAGAGGGGAAAAGGGAAGAGAAATGAGAGTGATGTAAGAAAATCCTTAAAAAAAAACCTGCTTGCTAAAGGGGATGCAAAAAAATGCTGAAGAAAACAGTACCTTAAAAATAGACTAATCCAAATGGCAAAGGAGATCCAAAAAGCCAATGAGGAGAAGAATGCCTTAGAAAGTAGAATTGACATGAAGGAAAAGGAGGTCCAAGAAAATAATTCCTTAAAATTCAAATGGTCCATATGGAAGCTAATAACTTTATGAAAAATCAAAAAAAATTATTTAAAAAATCCCAAAGAAATGAAAAAAATAGCAGACAATGTGAAAATATCTCACTGGAAAAGCAACTGACCTGGAAAATAGATCTAAGAGAGGCAATTTAAAAATAATTGGAGTACCTGAAAGCCTACGCATCATTTTTCAAGAAATTATCAAGGAATACTGCCCTGATATTCTAGAAACACAGAGTAAAATAGAAATGTAAGAAATCCACCAATCACTCGTGAAAAAGTTCACAGAAGGAAAACTCCTAGGAATGTTTTAACCAAATTCCAGAGCTCTCAGGTTGAGGAGAAGATATTGCAAGCATCCAGAAAGGAAGAATTTGAGTATTGTAGACACACAATCAGGGTAACACAAGATCCAGCAGCTTTCACACTATGGGATTGGAGGACTTAGAATATTATACTCTGGAGGTCAAAGGAGCTAGGATTAAAACCAAGAATCACCTACTGAGGAAAACTGAGTATAATATTTCAGGGGGAAAACTGATCATTCAATGAAATAGAGGGCTTTCAAACATTTTTGATGAAAAGATCAGAGCTGAATAGAAAATCTGACTTTCAAACAGAAGAATTAAGAGAAGTATGAAAAGGTAAACTAGAAAGATAAATCATAAGCTGAACTGTTTACATTTCATCAAAGAAAGATATTATTTATAACTCTTGAGACTATATATATATTATATATATACACATATGTGTGTATGTATGTATGTGTGTGTATATATATATATATATATATATATATATATATATATATATATATATATATATATATATATATATATATATATACAGAGAGAGAGAGAGAGAGAGAGAAAGAGAGAGAGAGAGAGGGCACAAGGTGAGTTGAATATGAAGGAATGATGTCTAAAAAATAAAATTAAGGAGTGAGAGGAATATATGGGGAGAAGGATAAAGGGAGAAATAGAATAGGATAAATTATCTCTCACATAAAAGAAATAAAGCAAAGCTTTTTCAATGGAGGGGAAGAGAGAGGAGGTGAGAGGAAAAGAGTGAACCTTAATCCCATCAGAGTTTTCTCCAGGAGGGAGTAACATGCATACTTAATTTGGTATGAAAATCTGTCTTACACTACAGGAAAGTAGGGGGGGAAGTGGTTCAGCAGAAGGTTGAGATGATGGGATGATAGAAGGGAGGACAAGTAAGAGGAGAGGGTAATTAGAAGTAAATGCTTTTGAGAAGGCACAGGGTCAAAGAGAGAAGAGTCTAAATGGGGGGGGCAGGATAGGATGGAGGGTAATATACTTAGAAGAGTTTTTCATGACTACACATGTGTACCTTATATCAAATTGCTTGCCATCTCAGTGGGGTAGTGTAGTAAGGGAGGAAGGGAGAGAAGTTGAAATACAAAATATTAAGAATGAATGCTAAAAATTGTTTTTACATGCAACTGGGAAATAAGACATACATGCAATGGGGTATAGCAATCAATCTTGCCATATGAGAAAATAGAGAGAACGGAGATAAGAGAAGCAAGGAGTGACAGAAGGGAGGGTAGATTGGAGGAAGATGTTATCAGAATGCTTGATGTCTTGGGGTGGGCAGAGGGGAGAATTGGGGAGAAAATTTGGAACTTAAAATCTTATGAAAGTGAATTTAGAAAATTAAAAATAAATAAGTTAATTAAAAAGAAAAAGAAACAGCTGTCTGTCAAAGTTAGTCATTGCATGTTGTGGCTTGTACTGTGTACAATCTTCTCCTGGTTTTGATCACTTCACTTAGCATCAATTCATATAAGTCTTTCCAGGTTTTTCTGAAATCTACCTGCTCATCATTTCTTATTGCACAATAGTGTCTTTTAATATTCATATACCACAACTTGTTCAGTCTTTCTCCAACTGATGTACATATCTTTAATTTCCACTTCTTTGCCAGTACAAAAAAACTACTATAAATATTTCTGCATGTGTGGGTATTACTGTTTTTACATCAAAACTGCTCCTATTGTTTGTTTTTGTTTTATTTTAGGTACCCTGCCTTCCTGTGTGAATAATAATCTCTTGTAGTCAGTTATCTAAATCACCTATTACCTACACTACTATAGATTAAAGTCTGCAATGTATGGTTTATTTGCATGTTCATCCCTCTGAATATTTGCATAGATGCATTCAAATGTACACAGATTTCTTAGATGTTAGTTAGTTAGTTAAAGGATTTTAGGGTTCTTTAGGCCTCATAGTAGTTTTTTTTTTTTTCACTTTGTCAAATTATTCCACATCTCTAGACACAAAATATTTTACTTGCAAATTACTTTAAGCATTTTAAAATTTTTGAAATAACTCTTTTAGTTGAAGTTAGCCAATAAAGAGATAACCTATGATATACTATTAATTATGGAGAATAGAGGAGAACTCATATGCTTGCTGTGTACTCTTTGTAGTAAGTTCACTGCACTCATGGTTGTTCAATATATTTTACCGACAATTTAGGAGCAAGCTAGTATTTAAATTCTACCCATATTGAAATGAGCTCCCCCTCTCCCCTTAGTTAAACAACTATAATTACATTATCTAAGACTGATAATATAATTACCACAGTTCATCTCCATTAGGAAAACCCTTTAATTTTAACATCAAGATTAAATAAAACAGAGTCAATGACTGTAGAAAGGTCAGTGAAAAAAATACAGCCAGGAGAATTTATCTCAGTGTCACAGAAAGATTCAAGTTTTTGTTTCCAGATAATAATTTATAGTTTAACTTGGCCTATGTTACATTTGCGACAAATAATATTCTTGTGTTATGATATTATGAAGATTATTGAATAAAAAGGGGGAAACTTTTCTTAGAATTTCTAGTTTCCTTTTAAGTTTAAAGAATATTTAATGGAAAATAAAATATACTGTCATCTTTCCCTGAGAAATTCAGAAGAATCATTGCGTTAAGCATCTCCAAATATAATAAGGGGATAGCTAATTTATAGAGATTTTTAGACCACATTACTGGTAAAGCAGCAATTGATGCAATGCAGGCCACCTAGATTCTAGTCTGTTTTTAACGTTTATAGGTTTTCTTATATGACACATGTATTTGAGAGGATTATATTTTGATAAGCAGCCATTGTGTTCAATTTCCAGTCTGGTAGAACTGGATTGGAATGTCATTTTGGAAGTTGTTTAATGACATTGAGCTTTAACTTCCTTATCTATCTTTAAAATAGGGATAATAGTAGCACCTTCCTCACAGGATTGTTGTGAAATTCACATGATAAGGCATATAAAGCACTTTATGAAAAGTGAAGCAAAACACCAATAAGAGTTATTATTACTATTATTGTTCTTATTGTCATTGTTATTAACAATGGCAATAATAAACTAATTGAATCAATAAATTGCCACTGATCACTTGTCACTTGGCATATTCATGCACATAGATATCAATATACTGATAGTCATCCCTATGTTCAACCCTGCGCCCAACCACATATCATAACTTTTGAGTGTCTTAGGGATAAATGGTACTTAAACCATTAATCCCACTTTCTGTTTAAAAAGAACACATTCTCATTTTTTTAAGGCTGTGGAAGTAATTCTAGTTTTGGTTAAAGGAGTACCAAAGGTGATGCTATATTTATCCATTCATCCATGGTTTTAGCCATAGACTTAAGTCAACTTCCAAATATCTATTCTGTGCCCCTGAATAAAATGTGATATTTTAGGGTTTTTTTTCTTTATTTCTCACATTCTGCTTCTGAGTGAAAAACATTTCAATTACAATGATTGTTTTAACAAAAAATACCATATAAATTCTCTATGGAGATCTGTGATATGAACTATAATTCCGTAGCAAATATATTTCAGTCACTAAAATAAAGTATATTGAGAGACCTATAAATCCTCAATAATTAGAGATGAATTGTTTCCATATGTGGAAAAATGAATGGCAAATTTAGTATTAGAAAGTATGGACTCCATTCAGTTATTCAACAAATACGTACGGAGAGCCAATTGTGAGGAATATTGTCTTTGGGTTCTAAATTACAAAGATTTTCCCATTGTCATGAAATGGTAAAAGTTGTTTTGCAAATTAAGAGCTAAATTTTAAGGGCCCTCTATTATTTTGATCTCATCTTAACTATTTGTTCCTTTATAAAAATGTTGCAAACATGACTATTCCTCCCTTATATCGATTTAATTTGTATATATATTTGTTTTCATGTACTTATTTATATATGGTCCACCTTTGGAATTCTCACTCCTTCATCAGAGAGCTTTTCACTCCACTTTCTATGACCAATACTAAGGATAGTTCTGACCCATAGTAGGCTCTTAATAAATGATAGTTTGCTGATTTTCTGACTGACAAATATAATTTTAAAGTTAACAAGCAGTAATAACAAACAGATCTTGAAACTCTGTACCTTTTAGTCAATTTTATGACCACAGAGTGGTGGTTTCCTATTGTGTATCTATTATAAAGGTCTGTCCTCTTCTTATATTTTAATCAAAAAAAGCCCTAGTATTTGTATAGAATATTCTAATAAATTTGTTGCATACGTGAGAAAATTAGCACATGAATTGGTAGTTATTGATATTTTCATAATATGTGTTTTGACTTTATTTCTAATTTTCTTTCTACTTTCATGCTTAAATGGCATTTGGATAATCTGCCTTAAAAAGAAACAAAAATAATGTGAAGTAATGTAAAGCAAAATGACCATAAATATAACTATAAACATTTTGACAGGAAAGAAGGAAAGGAGTGAGAGGAGAAAGGAAGGAAGGAAGGGAAGAAGGAAGGAAGGAGGAAGGAAAGATGGATGGTAGGGAGAAAGGAAAACAGAGGGGGGTAGGGGAGACAGAGGAGCAAAGCTTCCCACCAAGTTGGAAGATGATATGCAACCAATTTTTTTTTTTCCTTTTTGACTAAAGTTTTGTGTTAATCATTATTCTATGTGGTTTATAGAGCTAGAGTAGATATAATGCTGGATTTAGAACCACAGAGTCTGGAATAGGTTCTGGCTCTGCTAATTTCTACCTTTTGACCTTTGGATGTCACCTATCTTCTGTAGACCTTAGGTTCCTCCTCTTGTAAAATTAGTGATTTAGGTGAAGTAATTTCTAAAGTCCTTTCTAGCACTGAAAATATTATCTAAATGTTAATGGCATTTAGATAAATGTTAATCCCCCTCCCTCATTTTGTGTATTTACTTTGTCATTAGTTTTTATACAGCTATGAAATTTCTAATATATTTCTCTAAATTTGAATTTAAGAGATCTTTTTCTGAGAAGAGTAGTCATTTTTGTTCCAGGGGCACACTAAGTCATAAATAATTATAGCTGAGGCACTTTATAGGCTAGACAAACATGTCTAACAACATCTCTGTTACAAGAACTTTGCTGTACTATGCATAATACGGTGGTCACAAACCTTGTCAGTTTATTTCTGAAAAAACATTCATATATTACTTCTACTCTAGTGCTCACTGTTGATCACATACAGTTTTTTTTTTTTAAAAAACTAACTTGATGTGGATTTAATTCTTTCTGAAATTCTTAGTGAATCTAATCCTTTTAGTACGAAATGCCTTTTGCAGTGGATATGCATTAGAATGAATGTTTTTGCACTGTTAGAAAGGAAAGTGATGTTTCACAATTTATATTTCAATTTCTTGATTTTTGCATTTCTATGTTTAGATTTATGTCTGTCTATATGTATTTATATATTTCTATCTGTCAGTTAATTTTCTACCTCCACCAAGGCCTTTGACATCTCTGTTAAGTCAATCAATTTTTTTAAAGGTATGAACTCAATTCAAGCAAGTCCCTAATCAATTTAGGTGGAGTGAAGTACCTAGATTATTGGATGAGATCATGGATTGTGCTTGGTCGAATAGACTCAGTCACATCCTTCGGGGCTTTGCAGGAAACACCTGGCTTCTCTAGTGGAGAAACAACACCAAACTAGCCCCAGAAAAGAAATTTCTTAAAGGATAAAAATCTCTATCTCTTCCTTTCTCTCAAAATACCTCCTTGTATTTGAAAGATCATTACAGAGCCATGAGGGAAATGATACTAGAAACCAGATCTCTAACAGTAGCCAAGAAACAGGGTTGCAGCACTGTTAGCTGAGAGAAACACCAAGGACAACAGACACAATATAAAAAGGTATCTTCAGTATTCTACAATGGCACTGTCCCTTAAAGCCCAGCAAAGAGCTATGCCTAAGGAAATCTTCACATGGAATCTATAAGAGGAGAAAATAACTTTTGGTCACCTGAGTTCTATAAGTCAGAGCCCATACTCCCCAGGGACTTCATACAAAGAAGGGAAGAGTGATCCTTCATTCTAGGGAGTTGGGGGAGAGATGTCTCTGTAAAAACTGCCCTTGATATACCTGCTTAGTGCATACTCTATGTAAAAACTAAATAATTGTGATAATCAATGGGGAGCACACTGTGTTCTAGAAGTGGCAGTATTAGAAATCCCCAAGAGCTTGGACTTTGCTACCATGGCCTTTGAAATTTATAGCCACTCTCATAAGTCATAAAGGCTGTCATGTTCATGATCATGATCATGATCATTGCTTATTGTTATTATTTTGCTGTGAACTTATGGCTTTATCAGTACCCAGAACACCTGGAATGAAAACTTCTTTCACAGGTATAAGTTTTTCTCACCTGCAATTTAGTGCTTTAAGATGCTTCCTGACACACTGAGAGGTTAAGTGATTTGACCATGATCACTCAGTTAGTATCTGGCAGAGAAAAGGCCTGAACTCATGCTTTCCTGACTCTAAAGCTAGCCTTCAGTTCACTTCTTGGTCACCAACTCTAAGCAATGCCTTTTCCACTCTGGCTTTCTTCCTTACTTCCTTCCTATTAGAAATTTGTATCCCAGAAGTTTAATAGATGGATTTTTGCTTTATCTTATAAGGAACCAAGCCTCTACCTCACTTCTAGGGCAGCAGTTCCATACCTACCAGCTGTAGTGTCTCCCCTTCCCTCTCCAGCTCCCTTTTATGTGTTATCTTTTTCTAGTAAAGTGTTAACTCCTGAAGAGCAGATATGTTCATGTTTTTTCTTGTTTTTGTGTCCATAGCATATACCATAGTCAACATTAAATCAATATTCTATCAATCAATCAATCAGCCTATCAATCTACCTTCCTATCTATATATCCACATTGCCACAATGCAAAATTATTTACTTCATAATAACAACTTTCAATTAAAGAAATAATTCTGTAGCACATAGATACTCCTTAGGAGATATTAGACAATTTAAGTAATTTTAAAAGTTTGTTTTATCCTATTGTTTTTTCCAATTTGTTCATTTATGTTAGAGTTCTAGTTAGTACTAGACGTGTAATAAGTAAGTCAATAAAATATAAGCACTTCTAAACACTCCCTATGTTAGATAAGAAAAAAATGGTATCAGAAAAGAAAAAAAAATTCTCTCCTTAGAAAACTTTTGTGAGCAGAAAATATACCATGGGGAGGTAGTTTCAAGTGTGAGATTAAAGTACAAGAATAATTCCATGACAAGGGAGAAAAGTCAAACTCTCACTCTTCAGGCATAACCTTCTTGACATGCAGGTTCTATATCTGAGTTGCAGGTTGAAGTGTTACAATCCAAAGTGTGTGCTTTGTAGTTCTGCTTTCTATAATGACTGCAGTACCAGTTCAGGAGGATTTTTGTGAATTAAAATAAAAGAGTTGGAGGGGCAGATAAAAGAGAAAACAGAGAGAGGGTGCGTGGGGTGGAGAAAGACACATTTGTCTCACTTATCTACATGAGATTTAGTTTTTGTATAGTGTTACTCAGCTTTTTTTAACTGCTGGGGGAAGGGAAGAGTAGGAGAAGGAAGATGATACAGGGAAGACCTCATGTATAAAGCATACAATGGTTTTTTTTTTTTTCTTTCTTGGATGCAAGTATTTTTTATTCAGAACTAGTCGCGCAGTAGATGTGGAAAAAGTCAAGCTAATACCAACTCTAACAGCAGATAATGGGCAAAATCAATAGACATCTACATGGTAATTGTTCATTTTAATTTTTCTTCCTTTTGACCTGGTTATTACTTTTGAATCTTTGAGATTCATAATAGCATTTTTTCATTCCCACACTATTGCTTGAGAGTCTGCAGGCCATAGGATACCACATACAGTCATTTTGCTTTTCATTACACTTGGTAAAAGGCTAACTGATATTGTTGCCCCTCATGTATACCTTAAATGTAGGAGGAAAATGCAGTACAGAGCTTAAATTTCACTCCATTGGACATTCAGGTTTCCATAAGGCGACTATCTTGACAAACCATTTAAACATAACCTCTGGTGAATGATTATGTCACTATGTGGCGTGCTACGACATCCCAACTAGAAATGTTTGGAAATATTGTATGTACATATAAAGGGCAGAGGTTAAATGACTTCTATTTTGCCACTAGTGTTTTTGAAAAACTGGCTACCTAAACAACAGAATTAATATATTGACAGAAAAACCCTGAGAACAGATAAGAGTCATTTTTAGTACTGGAAAACACTGTTTTATCTTAGGATCCCTAGGATAAAGTTGATCATCTTCAGAACACTATAAATAGTAGCAAGGACAACTAGACTTAAAAATAAATCTCCCAGGACCATCTCAATATTGGACTGTAATGATTTTTGGACTAAAAAATTCTATCTCCATCTTCTTGGTCCACTGTTTGTATTGTCCAATAACAATGATCCAGTGAATCACTATGTATATTTGTTGTCTGTCAGTCTAACATCTAGCACTTGTGATGCTCCATAGACAGTTGGTGAAATGAAGTGAATAGTCAACTGATAAGGATAATGGGTCAAAGCTCACGCTATAGATAGCAGCTTAAAGAGGAGGGGTCCCACTATCCCCATAAAAGAATCTGCTGTCATTTGATTCCTTTTAAGAAATAGTCATTTGTTGACTTTCCTTGTTTCACTTGTCTCCTGCTCTTTTCCATCATCATTTAGTGCTTTGATTCCTCAAATATACCTATTGTATTTCTGGACTATGTCCTTCTTTCGTCTAGACTTTTCTTTTTCTTTATCTAATCCTTCAGAGTCTTTCAATCACTGATGAATTTTAGGCCAAGATTCTGTACAGAGACTCAAATGAATTCATTTCCAACTTGGCACCTAAATAATCCAAAGTGCATTTTATCTTCTTTTCCCTCACTCCAAACCCCGCCCCCCAAATGAAAATTCCCTACTCCTCCTCTAAGAAAAAGGAAATAGATAAATAAGAAACTAATCCATAGAATGATAGGTGCAAAGATAGACTTTAGAAATAGACTTTAGGAATCATTCAGCTCAATTCCTTCACATTTCAGATGAGAAAACTGAAGCCCAGGAAGGTTAATTAACTTGCCAAAGATCACACAGGAAGCAAATGACAGTCTGAAATTGAACTCAGGTCCCATGATTCTAAGTTTAACAATCCAATTTCATTGCTTTTTCCTCTGTATTATGCTGCTTCCCTATTAAATCATGAGACATTATAAAAACATCGAGCACTTTTAAGTACAATATTGTTATGTGTATCCATCTTTCACTACATTCACCTCTAATGTCTAATTGTGGAGAAAGATATTCTTGTGTATTTGAGCAATACACTTAAGAAGAGAAAATTATGCTATGTCCTAAAAGTTTGGAAAGATCTCATGACACACTTTGCATCAGACATCCAAGGAAGAACCAGCCTCTCAGTATGTGTTCACAATCACAATGATTAGGGAAAACAGAAGAGATAATAATGGTGTTAATTCAGTTACAGTGTATTTATTGCTGTTTGGAGAGTAGTGTGTCACAAATTTTAGAATAGGAGGGCAATGATGACCACAGATGGAATACATAGTTGGTTTTGTCTTTGTTTTTTTATTAGGTTTCATTACTGCCCCTCTAAGTGTCAGATTTTAATAATCTAGAACCATACCATTTAGCAATACACACTCAATTTTCCAGGAAGTTTCTCTGATGTCAGTTGTTTCCTTCAAGAGGAGTAGTTTCTATTGATTAATTTCTCTTACAGGTACATATTAGGTGTCATAAATAACTTAGTAGTTTGCTTCACATTGGTTTTTAAGAGAGGGAATTTGAAACAGTGACAATAGTTGTGAAAGTTAAGTCATAACATTATACCTCAGTTGAGTTGGGCCACCTCAGGTAGATTTGAGTTACATCAAGCACTGTTGTCCTTGTTCAGTAGTTTCAGTCATTCAGCTCTTCATGATACCATTCAGGTGTCTTTGTTTCCTTGTTTGTTTTTTTTGGCAAAGACACTGCAATGATTTGTCATCTCCTTCTCTAAGTTCATTTTACAGATGAGGAAACTGAGACAAACAGAATTTAATGAGTTTCACAGGGTTACACAACAAGTAAGTATCTATAGTCAGATTTGAACTCATAAAAATGAGCCTTCCTGACTCCAGGCCCTGCACTCTATAACTATTCACTTCAAGAATTACTATTTCCTTGTAATGATGGCAAAATTAATGCTGTTTGTAATTTCATGTGCAACTTGTTATACTACGCAACAAATGGGAACACAGTAGATTGCTTTCAGATAGTAGATGCCTATACAAATTGTAATACATGAATGTTTCAATGTTTTATTACTGCACCCTATGAACAGATTAATATGAATGGTACTGACGAACACATGCATGAAAGTACAGAGAATGAAGTAATCAAAATGAGGAAAATAATATTTACGATGACCACAAAAAGAAAATTAACACTACTTAGTTATACCTATCAAGCTTGATTGAAAAAGCTTTGAAAGATGCATCTCCCATCTTTTTTTGCAAGGGTTATGCAACACTATGATTAAGGAATATCTTATATAAATATATACATACATATGTGTTTATGTATATAGGCTGTGTGTATACTCTATTAAGAGGGTTGATTGATAGATGGTTAGTTTTTTTGAACTTTTTTATTTTACAAAAGATGGATATGTGGAGAAGTAAAAGAAAGGGATATATTTTGAAATAATGGTTATATAAAATAATATATAAATATATTTAAATATAACTTTACTCTTGAGATTTTGAATTGTTAATTGAAATTTCAATAAACCAGAAACTTTCAAGTACAATATGATTTTTACCAAAGGAACCTAACATTTTCTGGCTTACTCTTTTCCAGGTCACAATAGTTGAATAAAGAGGAAAGAATATAGAAAGCCAACCATGAGTCCTCTTAATACTGTACTAAAAAGACCCCAGAGGTCATAATCAGTTAAGAAAAATCTTTCATATCCCCTTATGTAGATTCTATATAGATATATACGTTCCAGTTGGCCTCTTATCCACCATCCCTTTTTGTTTAGGTCCCTTCTTTTAAAAACTTTAGCTACTAATTCCAAAGATCAATGTGTCTACAAGACCAAGGACCCTCTGCTCATTAAACTGCTCACCATAATCCAAGAAGGAATGGAAATTACAGGATTATCTCCTACACAGCGTCACATTTGCATTCTCCTGCTTCTATGCCAGCAACATTTTTTTTTTCCTTTTTGTTAACAAAATAGACATTCAAATTCAAAAGAAGGCCAACTGTTAGAATATGGGAGCCAAGCCAAGATTGCCTCATTGGAAGAGGAAGCATGTAGTATGGCATCAATATGAAGGTACTGAAAGAATGGACAGGAAAGACTCAAATATCATTTTAAAAATGTTTTTAGAAGAGCATGCAATAGAAATAGTTTACTTGTCAGGTCTATGGATAAGGGAAGAATTTAGGACCAAAGGAACTATAGAGAAAATTAAAAATTACAAAATAGATAATTGTGCTTACCTAATTTTTTGCACAAACAAAACCAATGCAAATAAAAGAAAAAGAAAAGCAGAAAATGGGGTGGGTTTTTTTTTGCAACATGTATCTCTAATAAAGATCTCATTTCTCAAATATATAGAAGACTGATTTAAACTTATAAAAATGCAAGTTGTTCCCCAGTTGATAAATGGTCAAAGGTATGAATAAACAATTTTCAGAGAGAGAAATAAAAGTTATCTGAAGTCATCTGAAAGCAAGGCTCTAAATCACCATTGATTAGAAAAAAATTAAAATTAAAATGACACTGAGATGCCACTTTACACCTATCAGTGTGGCTAATATGACAAAAATGGAAAATGATGGATATTGGAGGGGATGTGGGGAAAGCCAAGCCACTAATATACTGTATGGTGGATTTGTGAACTAATCCAATGATTCTGGAGAACAATTTGGAACTATGCCCAAAGGGCTATAAAATTGTGCATACTCTTTGATCCAGCAATACCCTTGCTAGGCCTAAATGTCAAATGACATCCAAAAAAGGTGGAGTTTGGGGAAATAATCTATTCTACAAAAAAAAATAATATTTATAGGAGTTCTTTTTGTGGTGACTAACAATTCGACATCATAGGGCTACCCATTAATTGAGAAATAGTTAAACAGGTTGTGGTGTATGATCAAGCTACATTATTGTGCTTTAAGAAATGACAAGTGGGATGATTTCTGAAAGAACTGGAAAGACTTACATGAACTCATGCAAAGCGAAGTGAACAGAACTAGGACAATGTTGTACACAATAATAGCAATGTTGCACATTAATGACTATTGGACCATGGTTCTAACTTGCTTTCTGGAATGGATGGATTAATCCCTACCCCTTGTCCCCAAATGCACCAGTTTACCTGTGAACCCCTACAACAACTGTCATTTGTCTTTTTAATCACCTGATAGATTTCAGGTAAAACATCATGTTGTTTCAATTTGCTTTTCTGTATTAAGGATTCAAAGCATCTTTTCATGTGGCTATATGTCACCTGGAATTACTTCTTTGAGAATTGCCTTTTCACATGCTTTGACATCTTATCTAGTTGAGAATGTTTCTAATCAGAATCCTATTCAATCTGCACACACTGTCTTTACCACCAGAATAGTTTTATGATGATGATGATAAAATAATAATAATAATAATAATAATAATAATAATAATAATAGCTTATCAGAGCTTTAAAAAGTATTATCCTTGAGCCTCATACCAACCTTGGGATGTAGGTGCTATTATTATTTTCTCTATTTTTACAGTTACAATTGCCTGATGTCAATTTGAACTTGGGTTTATCATTTTGCTAGGTCCAGCTCTCTACCACTGAGCCAAATGGTTTCAGTATAGCACTACTGAGATGTTTCCTACCTCTTTTGAATAATATAACATCTTTGGTAAATTGCCAATAGCTAAATTTATGCTTTTATTTGCATGTGTATGTGTCTGAATGTATGTGTATATATGTGCATATACATATGTGTACACATACATACATGTGTACACAAATAGTTTTATGCATAGATATATATGTAAAATAAATAATATGTATTTGTGCAATAATGTGTATTCTGTGTACATATTTATATACACATATGAGTATATAAATATATATGCATATCTATATCTACATCACTTTATATTGTAGTACATAATTCTGAGGATGTGTTTTACACTCACACACACACACACACACACACACATCAGCAATGTAGGAATTCTTGGGGAGGTAATTTGAGTTAAAAGTAGTTTACGCAGGGCCATTACATAATAGAATTCCCTTTGACCAAATCAAAGAATAAATTATAGTCTCCAGTTAACTTAATAAAGCTACCAAGTTTAACGGGGGCCACTTTTTGGTTACTTGAATCTCCATTACTGGATTACTTAAGAAATTTTTGTTAGGGATACACTGTGCTTTTGAATTATTTGACCCCAAATGTTCCCAATTCTTTAATTTCTAGAATATTCAAAGAAATCAGAAGTAAAAAGAAAATATCTTGAGTTAAATAATGTATCATGAAATCCTACTCTGGAAAATATCTCTCTTCTAATGCTGAAAGGTTTTATAATCTATAAAGCCATTTTGTGAGTTGGGGAAAATGATTAAAGATTCTATTTAAAATGAAAAGTTCAAAATCAAACAGATATTTCTTCATAAATTAGCTGAATTTAATGTTTGCTCAGCAGCAGTCAACAACAAAACAAAAAGGAAATTAAAATAACACAAAGGAGTTGTTAATGAACCATGTTATAGTTGTGCAATGTTATAGCTGTTTACTATACAATTGAATGATTTGTGACAGTGAGAAGTCATGGGGAGATTTGTTAATAGCATAATATCTTTGACTGCATCAATGTCTTTCCATTATAACTGCCTGTTCTCTTATATTTTGCTTCTTTATAATTTCCACATTTAGGCTGAGATGAAGGCGAAAGTTGGAGAAAAGAGTATGGTATGTAAAAAATATATTGAAGCAATTTGTATATTTGGTGAGCAATTTATTGTATGAGAATAGTAAGTTGCAGCACTGACAAAAAAAAATATTAGAAGAAAGTGATGGTAAATACCTATTATATCTACTTTCCATCCTTTTTTGGGAGAGTTGTTTAAATCATATTCTCAATTACCTAATTTACTCTGTGCCAAAATACAATTTTATCAAACTTTGATTATTTCGAGGGCGGAGCCAAGATGGCGGAGTAGAAAGACGCACATACACATAGCTCCGAACCCAAAACTAACAGAACTACTACAGGGGAGTAACTCACCGCGAAATCTGCACCCAGAGGCCACGGAATATTGGAGCGAGGGAGATTTCTGTTCCGGAGGGACCTGCAAACCTCTTGTGGGGGGTCATTCATGCTGCAGACTGGGTGCCAGGACTGGGAGCTGAGGGCAGCCCTGCAGCGGCCGCGGCACCAAGAGGAAAAGATCCGAGCGGGCTTCAGGGACGGGATCTCCAGGGGCCACACGGGTCCCCCCACCCACAGAGGGACCTGCAAACCTCACACAAAAGGTCCGTCGCGCTGCAGACGCGGAGCCCAGCCCAGCCCAGACCTGCAGCGGCCACAACACCAAGAGAAACAGACCCGAGCAGGCTTCAGGGACGGGATCTCCAGCGGCCGCACAAGTCCCTCCACCCACAGGTGACGGGGGTCGGTGAGAGAGTCTCTTTGGCGGGTTGAGAGGGGAGTGGGGTGCCCCCATGATTTGGGCCCCCCCCCAGGAGGTAGAAAATGAGAGGTGGCTGCAGATCGGGGCTCCCCAAGTGGGCAGGAGCCTAGATCCATTGTTGAAGGTCTATGCATAAACCCCCTGAGGGAACTGAGCCAGAGAGGCGGCCCTGCCCCGACCTGACCACCTGAACTTAATTCTCACATTGAATAGCAGCCCTGCCCCCGCCAAAAGCCCTAAGGCTGGAAGCAGCATTTGAATCTCAGTCCCCAAACGCTGGCTGGGAGGACCAGGAGGTGAGGTGGGTGTGAGGAGAATATTCAGAGGTCAAGTCACTGGCTGGGAAAATGCCCAGAAAAGGGAAAAGAAATAAGACTATTAAAGGCTACTTTCTTGGAGAACAGACATTTCCTCCCTTCCTTTCTGATGAGGAAGAACAATGCTTACCATCAGGTAAAGACACAGAAATCAAGGCTTCTGTGTCCCAGCCCACCCAATGGGCTCAGGCCATGGAAGAGTTCAAAAAGAATGTTTAAAATCAAGTTAGAGAGGTGGAGGAAAAACTGGGAAGAAAAATGAGAGAGATGAAAGAAAAGCATGAAAAGCAGATCAGCTCCCTGCTAAAGGAGAACCAAAAAAATGTTGAAGAAATTAACACCTTGAAAACTAGCCTAACTCAAGTGGCAAAAGAGGTTCAAAAAGCCATTGAGGAGAAGAATGCTTTCAAAAGCAGAATTAGCCAAATGGAAAAGGAGATTCAAAAACTCACTAATGAAAATAGTTCTTTCAAAACTAGAATGGCACAGATGGAGGCTAAGGACTTTGTGAGAAAGCATGATATCACAATACAAAACCAAAAGAGTGGAAAAATGGAAGATAATGTGAAATATCTCATTGGAAAAACATCTGACCTGGAAAATAGATTCAGGAGAGACAGTTTAAAAATTTTGGGACTAGCTGAAAGCCATGATCAAAAGAAGAGCCTAGACATCATCTTCCATGAAATTATCAAAAAAACTGCCCTAAGATTCTAGAACCAGAGGGCAAAATAAATATTCAAGGAATCCACAGAACACCACCTGAAAGAGATCCAAAAAGAGGAACTCCTAGGAACATTGTGGCCAAATTCCAGAGTACCCAGGTCAAGGAGAAAGTATTGCAAGCAGCTAGAAAGAAACAATTCAAGTATTGTGGAAATACAATCAGGATAACACAAGATCTAGCAGCCTCTACATTAAGGGATCGAAGGGCATGGAATAGGATATTCCAGAAGTCAAAGGAACTAGGACTAAAACCAAGAATCACCTACTCACCAAAACTGAGTATAATACTTCAGGGGAAAAAATGGTCTTTCAATGGAATAGAGGATTTTCAAATTTTCTTGATGAAAAGACCAGAGCTGAAAAGAAAATTTGACTTTCAAACACAAGAATGAAGAGAACCATGAAAAGGTGAACAGCAAAGAGAAGTCATAAGGGACTTACTAAAGTTGAATTGTTTACATTCCTACATGGAAAGACAATATTTGTAACTCTTGAAACATTTCAGTATCTGGGTACTGGGTGGGAGTACACACACACACATGCACACATGCACACATATATAGAGACAGAGTGCACAGAGTGAATTGAAGAGGATGGTATCATATCTTAAAAAAAAATGAAATCAAGCAGTGAGAGAGAAATTTATGGGGAGGAGAAAGGGAGAAATGTAATGGGGCAAATTATCTCTCATAAAAGAGCCAAGCAAAAGACTCATTAGTGGAGGGATAAAGAGGGGAGGTGAGAGAAAAACATGAAGTCTATTCTCATCACATTCCACTAAAGGAAAGAATAAAATGCACACTCATTTTGCTAGGAAAACCTATCTCACAATACAGGAAAGTGGGGGACAAGGGGACAAGTAGGGTGGGGGGGATGATAGAAGGGAGGGCATGGGGAGGAGAATGCAATTCAAGGTTGACACTCATGGGGAGGGATAGGAACAAAAAAGAATAGAAGTAATGGGGGACAGGATAAGATGGAGGGAAATATAGTTAGTCCTATACAACATAACTATTATGGAAGTCATTTGCAAAACTACACAGATTTTGCCTATATTGAATTGCTTGCCTTCCAAAGGGAAGGGGTGGAGAGGGAGGGAGGTAAAGAAGTTGGAACTCAAAGTGTTAGGATCAACTGTAATGTTCTTACCACTAGGAAATAAGAAATACAGGTAAAGGGGTAAAGAAAGCTATCTGGCCCTACAGGACAAAAGAGAAGATGGAGACAAGGGCAGAGAGGGATGATAGAAGAGAAAGCAGATTGGTCACAGGGGCAATTAGCATGCTTGGGTTTGGGGGGGGAGGGGAGAAAAGAGGAGAAAATTTGTAACCCAAAATTTTGTGAAAATGAATGTTAAAAGTTAAATAAAAGAAAAACTTTGATTATTTCAAAGTATTTTTCTTTCTATTTAATAATTACTGTCACCAAATGACCTACATATCATACAAAAACTAACGAAGCCACTTTTTCACTCACCGCTTTAGACTTTATCCTGTGAGTAGTAAGTTAGACACCAGAAGTTACTTAAGCACTGAGAAATCAAATTTTAATACTGTTTCATATTAATCTATAGCTAGATTACAAATGAATCTAAGGCCAGAACTTTCATCCCCATGACTACCTTATTGCAAGGATTTTTGGGGGGTAATCTTATATTTAGCCCAACTTAGCTTTTGAATTGAATTTAAAAAAATGATTTCTACTGGTTAAAAATAGAACAGACCATACACGCATGCACACTAATTGGGGAATTTCAAACAAATTATCAAATTACTATTTTTTTCTTATAACCACACTATATTTAATACAGAAGACACTTTCCTTCAAATATTCAAATAACTTCTCATCAGAAGTACTTGCAGAGGACAATAGTTCAGCCAAACTGCCTTGTAGTGTTTCCAATGATAGTATATATCAATGTCCATTTAAGTTGTTAATGATCTCTTAATAAGTTTTTAAAATTGAATGAATTGCTTCAAAAATTTTAACAAGTTTTTTGCATTTATAGTGATGTCCAGAATGAAAAAGGTTCATAGCCTAGAACTGAATAGCGATTGAGAGGCAGTCAATCTACATGTATTTCTGAAACACCTACTATGTATGGTCCCTGCTCTCAAGGAACTAAAAGCTTAATTGGAGAAACCATATAAAAATATGGGCTAAATAAACAAAAATAGAATAAATTGGGGATTAAAAAAAGAAGAAAGGCATGAGCATTAAAGGTGATAGGAAAAAGCTTCTTGTTGAAGGTGTATCACCAAAGGAATATTTACAGCACCTAGTGTGGCTATGAACATGCCAGTGTAGTTCTGAATCATGAAGTATAACAGACAGAATGCAGAAGAAAAACATTTATTCAGACACCAGAAAGCCAAATCCATCATTGTAGCCAAGAAGTCAGTACACATTAGCATTCCAGGGGACAAAGTCATTGCCAAGCCTTCCCCACACCTCCATCTGTCACACTGAGAGCTTCCAAAAAACTAACACTCATAAGCCTAGCTCTGTCTGGTTGCCTGTGACCTTGCCAGTCCTAACTAGTCCGTGCAACTTCCTCTCAACTCTGCTCCACCCTTCCCATTCCACCTATTCCGCAAACTCTTCCCACCACGTCTTAGGTTTCCATGTGATTCAAGATGGTCACATGGGCATATTAATGAATGGGAAAGATCTTCCTATTGAAATTATGATTACATTCGACCCCAAGATCTTTTATATTCATTACATAGGGGCAACTAGTATCAACAGAAATTGTAAAAGGGATAACAGAAAATAAGCATATAAAACAATATCTTAGGCAACTTGTGTCAGTAAAACTTTACAGCATTATAACAGGGATCTCACAAAATAAGCACATACCTCATGGCCCAAAATCAGTTGTTCAGTCTCTACCAAAGCTCATAGGCAGCTAACAACTGCTTTTCAAAAATTCCAGATGAAGGGTGTTTCCTACACCAAAATCCTAAGGGTACATTTCAACTTTGTTGTTTTTGCTATAAATGCCAGTTGCAATTCATCCTGCACAGTCACTTGTAATTCAACTGGGGTACTTTGCATAGGCCATAAATCTAGGTTCAATTGTATAGTGGTCTTTGCTTCTTCAAAAACTTTACTTTGCTCAAATCCCTAATTGAAATTCACTTTTTTATATAAGGGCTTCAAAACTTATCCTTGATGTGGTATGTAATGTTGCCAATATGAAAACAATCCTATAAACTTTGGGGCCTCTTTCTTATGGGTGGGGATAAGAAAATCCTGAATCTTTTGTCGAGCTTGCAGGAGAATCTCTCACAGCCATTTTTTCATTGTATCCCCAAAATTTTTGAATTGGTCCTTGATTCTTTGTAGGAATAAATTCCCAACCTTTCTTTTCATATACTCAATTAAAAGCATCAAATTCTTCACTTTTTGCGTTTTCCCCCTCTATCATAATATCATTAATGTATTGGGTAAGGTGTACACCAGGTAGCTCTAATTCATCTAAATGTTCAGCCACAATCCGAGGACAAACACCCTGCCAAGTGAAAGTACATCAGTTCCATTGTGTAGAATCTACTAGGAGAGTAAAGAAAGCATTGGGTACATCAATAACTGCATGCCCAGTGCCATCATATTTCTGGATCCTTTCTGTTAAGATAATGGTAACTGGAACAGCAGCATACAAGGAAGGAACCACCTTATTCCATTGTCTGTAATATTTGGTACAGGCTAGACAGGATTATTCCATCGAATGGTCATAGGATCTAATACTTCTGCCTCAACTTATTCCTTTATAGTACTGGTAATTTCATCTTGTTCACCTAGCACACAATACTGATTTAAAGTAGATATTTCAGAAAGTCCAAGTAAAGTGATTGGGTCCATTTTTATTTTACCCACTAAAACTGTATTAATTCCTGTCTTCTTTATCACAAATTAGTATCTCCTCTCAGGTAAATTTAAAGTCATATCTCTCAATATATCTATTCCAATGATGCATTCAGGAATGGGTACAGTTAAAATGGTGTAGTCTTTTGTAGGTAATTGCCCAATTTTCATCGTTAGTTTGACTTGTCTGGCTTATATTTCAGCCCCTCCCATTCCAGTGATGGTGATAGGAGTACCATGTTTAAACTTATCAGGGTTTAATTTTCTGGTAATTATTTATCTGGGAATTAATTTTCAATCTCTTCTTTGTTCCCTAGTGTCCCCAATGCAAATCTACTCCTTGTAATGGTGTCTACATCTTCTTTCTCCATCCTTAATTCTCTGTATCTCATTGCTCTGGTCTGTGTCTTCTACCTAATCTCTCTTTCCAAGATCAGTTTCGGTGTTACTCTCATGAGTTTGTGCCCAGGTGAAATCTAAAGATCACTTAATGTTTAGGAAAAAAACAAACAAACAAAGTACCTTTCCCTTTCTCCCCACAGAAAGCCCCATTTCCACTTGCTCTGCAGTCAGGCTTTTATAACAAAGCTCCAAATAATAGGTTATACTAATCTGAGCCTAACCAGAGTAATTTCAATGGTGCTAAAGGATTTGTAATATTTTAATGCTCCCTTATTTTGGTGTCTTGGGATAAAGGCTGAGTCACCACCTTAACTACTGCTCTGACATTAATATTTGTGTTCCCTTCCTTATGTGGTTGTTCTCATGTAAGAGTATTTAATCTGATTTCAGAATGTGAATTATGATTATCATTCACTGGTATTAATTCTCTGCATTATCAGCATCTCCCTGTGTCCATGAGTTAATAATAATCTTCATGGTGGCTACGGACTGAAACATGATTCCATCTAGTGTGTGACTTTAGGCAAAGGGAATCAGATGCTATGAGAAAATGAAAATTACTTAACTGTTTTTAAAGCCATTCTGTTGTATAGTTTGGAAGCATTTGCTTTTAAGAATCCAGTTTGATCCTGGTGACTCATTAAATAAGGCAGTATTTAAGTGGTTTCACAGTTCAGGGGTAAGAACTGACCAGTTCCTAATAAAATGTCCTGAAAATATCTTCTGATACTTCCCCCCTTTCATCTTCATGGCCCTTCAAGCAGGAAATGAACTTATCTCCCTAAGAAGTTCAGTCTGGCACTGTATTTAATGAAGTAAATAAGATCATAGTGCACACAATTACAGTGGAGACACATTAATGGCTCTGTTGTCGAGAGATAACATGGGGACATTAACAAGCATTGCCATGAGTGTTCACTGTTATAAATATTTTGACTCAAAAGGAAAATACATGCTTTAGAACTTACCCGTCTCAAACCTAGGATGTACATCTCATATAACAATATGATCTTGTTACACTTGCAAATTAATACATGTCAAGAAACTAAAGGTTGGTGAATGAACAGTATGTCTATCTGTTTGTGTATCTGTCTGTCTGTCTGTATCTCTCTCTCTCTCTCTCTCTCTTTCTCTCTCTCTCTTTCTGATTTAGAGAGTAACTCTGAGGAAGAGTAATTATTATCATTGTCTCTGGGGCCTATATTTCGTTAGGATGGGTTTCCAAGAAAGTTGTTATAAAATTCACATGCACAGAATTTTCTCTACAATGACATTTCTCTTGTAAATTTGAGACATGATATGTACGTGTAAGTAATGATTGACTTCTCTTGTGAATGAGAATAGTAATACATTTGAAGCTTTTTTCCTAGTAATGTTAAAAGATTCATGTTGATCAGTTGAAATTTTAGGCCCATTTTTGTATGAAGGATGATTAGAATTAGTCAGAGATATAATCTGTAAGTCTGGAACTAAGAAAAGTTCACTGTTATGATAGTGACATCCTTAGTAACTTTATGTGTGTCAACTAGTCATGAGATCAAAGGAAGACATCTCCAGGTCCAACTATTCAAACCTTTTTGATTTTACAGATGGGGTAATTGGAGTTCATGATGATTTAGTGACTTACTCAAAATCATAAAGGTAAGTAAATATTAAAGGCTGTATGGTATGACACTGAACAATTAAATTAATTTAGGTAGGGCTGTTATTTTTGTTTTTTATATTATATTTGTATCTATTTCTATATGTTATATTAGTTCAGCCTACCCACAAACAACTGATGGCTTTTCAATTATTTAGATCCGATTTTATTTGTGTGAGAAGTGTTTTATAACTGTGTTCATACAGTTTCTAGGTTTCTTTGGCAGGTACACTCCCAAATATTTTATGTCTACAGTAACTTTAAATGGAATTTCTCTTTCTATCCCTTGCTGTTGGGTTTTGTTAGTAATACACAGAAATGCCAATGATTTATGTGGATTTATTTTATATCTTGCAGATTTGCTAAAGTTGTTTATTTTGACTAGTTTTTTTTACTTGATTCTCTAAGTATATCATCATATCATCTGCAAAGAGAGATGTCTTAATTTCTTCTCTGCCTAGTCTAATTCCTTCAATTTCTTTTTCTTCTCTGATTGCTAAAGCTAGTATTTCTAGTGCCACAGTGAATAACATTGACAATAATGGACATCTTTGTTTCATCCTCGTAGATCAGTGATTCTTAATCTGTGGTCTATAAACTTCTTGTTTTTATTTTACTAACCATATTTTAATATAATTGGAGTCCTTTGTAATGTTATTCATTTCATGCTTTTAAAAAGTATTCTAAGAAGGAATACTTAGGATTCATTAGGCTGCTCCAGGGATACATCTCGGAAAAAAAAGTCAAAAACTCCTGTTCTAGAATGCAACCAGAAAACTAAGATATACCATATAAGATACCTTGTTGAGGTGTATCTAAAGACTAGTTCATTCATTTCTTAGCTCTGTGACCTTGGGTAAGGTGTTTGGGACTCACTTTTATCACTTCTAAATCAGGACAATAATGCTTGTTGCTTTTTCTTCATAGGGCTGTTATTAGAATCAAATGAGCTGTTGCATGTAATATGTGGTAAATCTTAAGTGAATACATCTATGTGTTAAAAATGCACAAGTATATTGTATACATGTAAATTACAAACATATTAAGATAATTGTTTTTGTTATCATCTTTGCAAGTTGATGGAATTGAAGATATTTATATTGAAAAATTTGAAATTTGAATAATTGTTGGCTAGAAGGGATCAAAATAATAATATTTAATTACTTCAATGGCTTTCGGATAGAGGAAGAATTGAACTTGTCCTTGGTCATGGGGAGTAGGACAATACATGAAAGCTATACATAGTCCAATCTTGACTGGATCTAAAAGTTGATTGGGATGCTTTAGAAGCATCAAAGTCTTCCCTGCCAGAAGATGATTAAACACAGATTGGATCCATTTGTGATGAATAATGGGAACTCAAGCTTCATACCCCTTTTTTTCCCTAGGAAAAGAAACAAAGCATTGAAGAAATGATTTTATCATCATGAAATAGACCTCCTTTAATAGTTCATAAGTTGGCTCTAAAGTTTTAAATAGAAATTAACAATATTTCTTAGTAAAATTTGTGGAGAAAAGGAAAAGGAGTAAAGTTAATTCAGCAGAGAACAAGAATAAACCCAATGTTTTTCTCTTTACATTTATTCCAGCATAACAACTTTCCTATATTTTGCCTGGTAAGATAATGGCAAACTTGTGAAAGAATAATATACCTATCATCTAGAAGGAAATTGCTAAGCTATGCAAGGTGAATTAATTCTTCCAGTCTATCAGGGAAAAATTTAGGGAATATTTATGGAATTAAGATAAAGCAAAAAGAAAGCCAACCTAACAGAACTCTGTAAATAGTTCCTCAGATGCCTTTGGTAAGCAAGGAGTGTTAATACTTTTGTCTGAGTCACTCTGAATGAGTTAATTGTTAAGGAGGTATAGAATAAAGTCAAGAATATACAACCAAATTAAAAACATTGGGAACATCCAGAAGTCAAGTTCAATTTTCAAGTTCAAGATGGAAATAGATATCAGGATCTATAGTAAAACAAACACAGCAAACAGAAAATGTACTCAAAAAAGTGGGATCATGCCAGTCAAGGAACACTGAATGCAAAAAAAAAATGTAAATATGAAAAATGGAATGCTACCTCAGTAGTGGACTTAGAGTCTAGCCTAGAGAATCATCTTGTTTTAAGTTCACGGTTGTAATAGAGTAGGAGTTCAGAGGCAGATTATCTGAAGAGAAAATAGTACACTTCAGAATTAAATACCTATTTTCTCTTCCTATACATGAACCCATTTTACGGATTAATTCCTTTATGACTAGACTGCTGGATCTTCTGATATATTGCTCTTTTGGATAATTCCCAATATCACCTTCTGTCCTAGGTTATTCAATCCAGACTAAGGTATTAGAGTTATTTCCAAATGGGTACATACAAAGCTCTGTGAAAAAATAATAACGTTTTTCTCAATTTGACCTTGTGTGTCATGTAGATTCATAAATTTTGAGCTAAAAAAGACCTGAAATATCTTCTAATCCAGTTGTTTTTACCCTTTGTACCTAGGAACTATACCAAGCTATGGTATTATTGCAGTGATCTGATATTCCACCAATAAACAAAGGTAACTTTTGCACAATTAATATGCATGTCTCATACAAATTACTATAAATAAATTACCAGTTTCATATATATGTGTGTGTATATATATATATATATATATATATATATATATATATATATATATATATATATATATATAAAATTATTTCCTGAAGGATTTCATTGAAAAGTGCTACTCAGTTCATACAATTTCTTATCATGTATTTTTTAAATAATTATCTTAATTATCAGTTAATTTCTTGGAACTTAATTTGCTTAATTTATAAATATAGATAATAATTCCAGCAGTACTTCAGATTTGTAGTAAGCATGAAATAAGATATTGTTTGAAAATATGTTTTGCATAGTATAAACTACACCTTAATGTCAGAGATGATTGTTTTCGTTCCTACTAATAATATCACTTTTCTCTTGTTGAGCTCCACAGAAATTAAAAGTGTTTTTATATTCAAAAAGACTGAGAAACCCTGACCTAGTCATACTTCACTCATTCTACCATTTTACAGATCAAAATACTGAGACTGAGATAATTTAAGTCATTTTATCAAGGACTCTCAAAACATAAACAACAGAGCTTCACTTTGAATAAAGGTATTATATATCCAAAGTTTCTGCTTTTCCCACTATATCACACTGCTTGTCCTTGTACATCTAGAGCCTGATATTACCATAAAAACCATGGTGCAGTGGTGGAAAGTAAACATTTATATTATTACATGTTATTTACTATATTCCAGGCAAATGTTTTAGACTTCTCTCTTTTAATCTTCACAATAAACCTGAGAGAAAGTTACTGTTATTATACCCATTTAATATTGTGGGACCTCAGGCAAACAGAGGTTAAGTGAATTGCCCAGAATCACACAGTTAATAAGTCTCTGAGTCCAAATTTAAACTCAGTTTTTCCCAGCACTCTTACCACTGCAGAGCACAGTTACCGAAACTTGTGAACAAATGTGAATGTGGCTAACCTGAATAAACTATGAAAAACTGTGTTCCTATGAAAACCCTTGTTCTTTAGACAGATTAAGAAAAATCAATTAATGATCTTAGAGTTATTTTCCCAAACAGTCCCAATCATATCTCAGTTAAGATACCCCCACTAACTATACCTTAATATGTCTCCTAACATTATACTTCCTATTGTTCATTATTGCACAACACTCAGCACATTTGTCATTTCACTCTGTAGCATTATCTATCCATCGTTTCTTGTTTGATCCAATTGTAAGGGTACAAACAGATAATAATATTTAGTTTGGTTAAAAATATGGATATAATATGCTTCTTGAGTTTACATTGCTTAGTTCTTCTCTTGTTAAATAAAAATTTCATTGGCTAAACAAGAAAATTAATGTTACTGAGTGAATTCTTCAGCAACTCCATATTTGCTTCCTACATATAATTTTCCTAAAAGATGAGAATTATTGTTTTATAATATCTTAATTAAATTTATATCATAACTCTTCGAAACTAATATCACACAGTACCCAAAGCTAACAAGTATATACATGTATGTATGTGTGTACGTATGTATCTATACATGCAAACTACCCTGGCCCTCACTGCCTAGAAGACTAGGTAAGTGACTCTTTTCTTCCTCCCTCCACAGTTCTCCAGTTTCCTTAAGTGACTAGGATCTATTCAAATGTCTCCAGGTGCCACCTATGGTGTTCCCTAAGTTAAGTGTATATGGTCCATTAATTCCTAGCTTCATTTAACCACGGAGTTAGATTAGCATGTATATAGAAATATTTACTTCAAAAGGCATAGTCACAAATATAAAAACTTATTCCAGCAACACATCAAAGGCAAAATCTCCTTTCCCTTTGCATCAACTCAATCTCTGGGGAGGGGAAGGGGATTAGTATTTTAGTTCTACTATATCATATTCTTAGTTGCAAATATAAACATTCTCTCTCTGATCTCAAGTCCCAGACAACTTGGATTCTTGGGACTTCCATGTTGTATTGGATGACTACACCATAACTTCTGGAATCTTCACTCCAAGGTTGTCATGGCTTCTACTGGGTCTGGTGGGGATCACTACTGGCACCTGAAACTAGGAAGGAAAATGATAAAAAAAAAGGAAAAAAAAAGCTGCCAGGTTAATTTGTCAGAACCAGGGTACAAAAAAGGAGAGAAGAGAAAAGAAGACCTTCCCCTCTTTTCAGTTCAGTTCATTGAATCAATGCTTTGAATGAAGCATTATCTTCACCCTCCAAACACAGCAAATATTAGTGGCCAAAAAGAGAACTAAACAAATGGTTCTGCCTCAGCAGTTTTAAAGACACAAGAAGTCAATTAAAGGAAACTATCTTTACCCAAGTGGTAAGGGATGCAGAGGTGTCCATTTGAAAAACCAAACAAACAAAAACTTCTGGAACTGTTCCAAAGGCCTCTCAAGGGTCCTTCAGAATTAGATGAATTGGGTATGTGCTGGCAAGAGTAGGTTATACACATGCATACTTATTTTCTCCATCATTTGAATGGAAACTCTTTGAGAATACAAACTATTTAATCCTGGGAATTTCTATCCTAGTTGTTAACATATTGCTGGAACATAGATGATTCTTTGAAATATGTTAATTTATTAACTGAAATTATACTTAACACTTCCCTCAATCTCACTGACTCATATACCATCCTCTGTCAAGTATGGTTGATTCTACCTCCACAACATCTCTCTCATCCATCCCGTTCTTTCCACATATATGGCTTTATCAACTCTTACCATGGCTACTGAAGAGCACCCTGCACCCTAGTTGCTCTCCCTGATCTTTTTATTTTCCATTTCCAATACAATTTTTCAAAAAGTTACCACTTTGATACTCTCAAAACCAATGTGATTTTATTATTCCCCTACTAAATATTTTCAATGGATCCCCTTTTCTTCCTGAGTAAAACACTAAACCTTAATCTAGCATTTGAAGTCTTCCATAATATAGATCTGAATAGTCTTTCCAAGCTCATTCAGTCCTTTCACATTCTCTATTCTAGTGAAACTGGTTGGCTGAGTGCTCCCTCTGTGTAATACCCCATCTTCTTTCTCCATTTCTTTGCACAGTTAGTCTGGAGTGTCTGATATGTGTTTCCTATTTACTTGTGCTTTTTAGAATCCTTAACTTCCTTCAAAGAGCAACTGTATTGGGAATACTCTCACCTTTTTACAATTGCTGTGTGTGATTTTATCTATACATATTTTTTTTCATTTATCATTCTAGATTATAGATTTAAAGCTAGAAGAGACCTTGGATGTCATCTGTTCCAGTTCCTTCATTCGACAAATGAGAAATCTAAGGCATAATGATATAGCATGATATACTCAGAGTCACACATAGGGAAGAAGCTGAAGCAGGATAGAAAGCAAGATCCTCTGACCACTCTTAGCACTTTATTCACTGCATCCTGCTAACTATTCTTTCTATAAAATTTAAGCTCATTGAATATAGGAACAATATTTTTTTCTCTGTAACCTGAGAGTCTACATGCTTTATACACAGTAAATATTTAATATACATTTGGTAAAAATGAATTGAAATCCCGATCTTACAATAATGAATTCCAGGTCATTTTAGATGTATCGCATTAATTTTCCTTATATCATTTTTATGTTAAATTTCTTAGTAGAAGGGTTGCTTTGACCAAATGTGAGCAATTATTTACTTATTTTACAAAGAAGATTAAGAATATTGTTTTGCCACATACCACATATTCGAACCAGAAATGAAGAAAGTTTAGAAATCATATTTCCAGCTATACCAGTTGTTCTGACAGTATGACAGTGAGGAAAGAAATAGGAAAAAATATACATTGTCCCATATGGTATAATAATTGATGTACATAATGATGACCTTCAGCCATCAAGAAAATGTCAAATTATGTCAAATATATTTCCATGAAAGAATCAGGAAAGTGGATAATTTATTTTAGAAAGATTTTTGTCAAAATGTTTTCACTTATAATGGTTGGGTACTTTTAGGGCTAATCCTTAGCTATCAGGGAAGATCACTCAACACAGCTAAGTTTCAAATGATGTTAGATCCAAGGAATAAATGGTTGTTAATTGAAAGATCCATTGGTGGAATGCCCATGTAGTTACTTCCTATTTATCTAAACTGCATGCTTAGAGAAAGGCAGTATCATTTATTGAATAGACAACCAACCTCAAGGCCAGGAAGATATGAGTTTAACTCAAAACCTAGACACATAGTGACTGTGTGTCTTTGAACAAGCCAAGTTATTAATGCAACTTTCTTGGCAATTTATAATTTTAGAGAATTTTCTAGGGTACTGAGAATTTGAGAGAGTTTCTTTTTGCCATTCTCTAAGTTAGTGAAATCATAGGTCTAATTCTTATCTCTGTGTTTGAAAAACAAACTTATTTTGAATTCAAATGTTTTAAGTTTAGTATTGTGTCAGTATGACAAGATTGTGTTTGCTCTGAGAGTCGCTTTTGCATAACTTTGAGTTGTTGGTATTCTGGGGAGTCTCAAGCAAGGAGATAACTAGGAGGTGTATGTGTACCCCGTTTTCATTGAAGGGGCTTTCTGAAGGGGTGCTATCTCCTTTTGTGATAGGTGAAATTCTGGAATATTGTTTTTCTTCTCACTGTCTGCCATTATGATATAAGGTCTGAAGTAAACAAATCTTTTTATGGTAATTAAAAGTCAGGATTTACAGAGCTTTCTGAGTTTAACAAATGGCTGCATCAAAGCAAAGCACTGGAATTCAGTTATTTACACTGTTGAAAATGAGAATTGTCTCTACAACAAATTGTAATCTCAATTCTGTACATATCTTCCAAGAATCTTTAATAAACTTTAAGACATTTTATTTCCATGTTCTAGATCAGCATATCTGAAGAAACAGATTGCATAATTCAGTACTTTGCTACAATCAATAGTTATGCCTACAATTTCCTGGTATTTTTTCATTGATGTCATTGCATAGTTAGTGCTTAGAATAGTGTTGGTACTTTGTAAGCACTTAGTAAATGCTTGTTGTTTAATTAGCTGGAATACTTTTTTCTATTTTTACAAGTACTTCAGCATTTCAAAAGCTTTTATCAGAGGATGTACCCCCTCACCAATGTATATTCATACATTCCCAATAAAACCACATTCTATCACTTAGTGTCTGTTATTTTGAGTTTTGGTGAGATCTATAGTTTTATTGATATAACGAGGGAACTCTATGAGGAAATTACTTCAACCAATGCAGATCAGCATCTATTCTACATCTTAGAGTCCCTGAATTGCTTGGGATAACAAGTTTAAGAAACTTGCTCAGCATCACAGAGACAATATACATCTGAATGGACATGAATACAGGTCTTCTAGACTCTGAGGTCACCTTTATATCCACTATGCTATGTTGCCAATTTTTAGTTATTTCCATTTGATATTGTATCTCATAAAATGATAACTTGCTGTTTGATGACCAGCCTATTGATATCATTTTTTTCTGGACATGACTGGATTCTTCACCCATCCAGTAACAAAGCTCTTTCGGCTTCACAGAATCTGTTGGAGCTTGTGCCCTGCTAGCAAATGATTTGAAACATCATAGTTACTTGAGCATTGATGATGCTTCAGAAAAGGATTGCAAATTGGTACAAACCAAATGATCTTTTGTACCTGGGGTTTTAAACTTTCTGTGTGAAACGGACCTCTTTGGCAGGCTGGGGAAGTCTATGGAACTGTTCTCAAAATAATATCTTTAAAAACCATGATTTAAGAAAATATTTACTTCCAATTAGACACTAGTGAAAATTTTACACACACACAGACAATATATATATACATACAATTATATATATATACATACAATTTACACAGACAATATATATATATACATGCGCACACACATATATATATGGTGTATTTATACACATACATATATATTATGTGTGGGTGTGAAAACTATTCCCAGACCCACTGTGGAAGAGTCTATGGAAATCAGTTTAAAAAACTTTCCCTGAACACTCTTGGACAAATAGATTTCAGTGGTGATGTATAGAATACTAATAATCCAAAAAATCAGGAACGCAAATTTTTATCATTCCCTCATCAGTCTCTTTTATTTAAATATGGGCATGCCATGAAACTCTCATGCCATGCAGTCTAAACCTGTAAACAAGCACTCCTACTCTGGGCTACTGAATCTTCAAATTTCTGATTGGTGAGAGTCCATCAAAACTGGTTGCATCTAGACCCACCATGCTGCTCTTATTCTGTAATCCTCATCATACCTTGGCATAAGTTTCATGCACTCCCTTGAAACTGGTTCTGGAAGCAGTAAGTGAATGTTCACTGTCATTCCTCAGAATCTCATATCAATAAACTATCCTATGATTCCACTCATCACCCCTGTGAAATTCTTGAATATGAGCAATTCTTTCTATCCCTGACTACCATATTGGAATGCATACTCCTCAAAGACATTGACTCTTTGTGTAGTTGCTACTTTTTTTATTGCTATTGCTTATGTTTGTATCTCAAAGTTTAGTACAGGACCTAGCAAATGGTAAACACTGAACAATTTTTTTTGCATTTATGCATTATTTCTTTTCTGACTTCTTATTCACCTACATCTTGATGTGCCTGATACTAATACTATTTATTTGTTTGCATATTTTGGTCTTAAGGTTTAATTTCATTAAAGTATGTAATTTCTTTCATGGAATGCCAGTCAAATGATACAGATCAGCTCCAATGCTACCTTATGGATGACATAGCATATGCTCTTTGAAAGAAATTAGGATTTCTAAGAGGAAGTGGTGATGAAGGATGCATCCCATGCATGGGAATAATATATAAAATCAATCATTCAGATCAACAAGTATTATTGAGTGTCTACTCTGTGCAAAGCATTATATTAGAAACTGGAGATACTAAGGAAGTAAGAAAAAATAAATTAAACAATACATACTATCAAGAAGTTCACAGACTAATGGAAAAGAAAATATGCAAACAACTATGTACAAATTAGAGACATACAGCATAAGTCATAGATAATCTTAGAGGGAAAGTATTAGCATCCAGGAGAATTCAGAAAGGCTTTGAGGAAAGAAGGGATTTTTGCTAGAACATAAATGTAGCCAGGAAAACAAAGAGATAGTGATGAGGAGGAAGATAATTCTAGACAAAAGACCAGTCAGTAAAAATATGCAGAATTGTGAGATAAAGTGCATTACGTGAGGAATAGTAAGGGAGACAGTATCACTGGATCACACAGAGTGTGGAAGGGTGTTTTAAAATCGAAACAGAAAATTATATATTTGATTCTGGAAGTAATATAAAGCCATTGTAGTATAGTAAGTGTGTGAGAGTAGGGGGAAGAAGACTGAAATGATGAGACTTGCACTTTAGGGAGATCAATTTGACAGCTGAGTGGAGTGTGGACTACAATAAGCAGAACTTTAGGCAGGCACATTGGGAGGCCATTGCAATAGTGCAGGTGGGTGGTGATGAGGGTCAGAACCAGTACAGCAGTAGTGGCAGAGGAGAAAAGAGTGTATATGAGAGATTTTCTGACAGTAGAATAATCAGTTTTTAGCGACAGATTGCATAGGATATCTAAAATATCTAAGCAATAGCTTAGATATATGGGAGAAAGTGTGGAGTTGAAAATGACATCTGCATTGTGAGGTTGGTGTTAGTGAGTATGGCCCTTGAAAATAAGATGATTGGATTTGGGACAAAAGGATAATGAGTTCAGTTCTTGAAATGCTGAGTTTAAGATGTCTACAGGAAATTCATTACAATACACAGTAAAAGAGTTCCAACACACACACACACACACACTGTAATGGTAATTTGAATAGGAAGATCTTTCCCATTCATTATTAAGCCCATGTGACCTGCCTGAGTCACATGGAAGCCTGAGTCACATGAACCTGCATGGCATAGAGCTTGTGGTGGGAGGAGTTTGTTGAATGGGTGGAACAGAAAGAGGTGGAGCTAGAGCAGAAATGAGAGGAATTTGGTCAGAGTCTAGACAGAGTTAGAAAAGATGCAGACAAACAGCAGCTGGTTAGCATGAGTAAAAGAATTTGTGATTTTGTTTAAGGAAGCTGGTTTGTGGGAGCCCTAGCATGAGAAAGTCTTGGGGATAATGATGTTCTCTGCATTGATATTGTGTATAGGTTTTTGTTACTACAATGGATTTGGCTTTCTGTTATCTGAATAAATGTTTTGGTTCTGTCCCCCATATACGGAGTCAGTTGTATTTCATTATTCAGAATTTCACTGTGATATTCATGGCTGCCATGGATGCTGTGAATATCACATCAATGTGACACACACACATACACACAGACATACAAATGTATATGCATGTATGTGTGTATGAATTAAGACAAAAGATGGCTTAATTTCTTATCACAAAAATAACAGTGTTGGAGGGGTACACAGTAGGTATTTAATAATAGATATTGCTTATTGTTTAGTTGATTGGTGTCTGACTATAAGCCTGGGTCTTTTATCCACTATAATTTGGTGCTTTTCAGTTCCATATTACAGATAATAAAACTGAAGCTCAGAATGGTTGACTGACTTTTTAAAAACCATGTATCTCATAAATAGAGGAGTCTGAACTCAAAGAATCTAGCTTCTCTGAGTCCAAGGCCCTTATCACACACAACGTGTCTTGTGAGTTAAAGTAGTTCATCTTAAATATGTAAGAGTTATCACTTTGTTTCATCAATAGTTAAAAATCAATGTGATTTTATAAATGAGGAAAGTTCACCTAAGCATTTTCTTTCCATTTCCTTATGAAGAGTTTTGTCCACCTTCATCTCAATCCAATTATAGACAGACAAAGCAATTTAATGCATTGTGAGATTGCTTTGTTGTGATGGTTATGCTATTTTAATCCTCAGTCACAAATGCTGCAGAATGAAAATGCATTAGCAAGATAGGAAACAAAAAACATGTACTCTACCTCCTTGATAAAAATGAATATTTCTGAGGCTTAAAAAACAAACAAACAAACAAAAACCTGCCTGATGTTTTTACCATGAGGGCAGCTATAGTGAGTGTCTAGTGATTACTTAGACCAAGGATGGGGAACCTGTAGCCTCAAGGCCACGTGTGGCCCTCTACATCCTCAAGTATGACCCTTTGAGTGAATCCAAACTTCACACAAATATGAAGTTTGAATTCAGTCAACCAGCCACACTTGAGGATCTAGAAGGACACATGTGGGCTTAAAGCTGCAGGTTCCCCACCCCTGACTTAGAGCAACAGATACAATCTTCCTACACCATTTCTAGTTTTCTGTCATCGGAGAGTCATACAACTGATTTCAGTTGTTTCAGAGCAACAGAACTGTAGGCATAATTACATAGATAAATTGCATTTTAATATACTATTAAATTAGAGTTTTAATAAGCAAGAATATTTTTAAGGCATCTTATGTTGGTTAACATAAATCAATTAAATTGCAATAAGTTTTCCTTGGATTTATTTAATTTCTGTGGATAACCAAAGGAAGTATTGTGCATGTTAAGTGCTTGATTCCTCTTGCCTATTAGATGGTATTCCAAACCAATTTAACCGTGAAACACTTTTGACCTTAATGTAGGTTTATGAGGTTTATGAGGATGCAGAAATAGTCTAAGAGAAAAAAAAAGAGAGAGGGGTTCAGAACTACTGAAAAAAGTAGGTCAGTAGTGGAAATGATGAGGGTTGGAAGGGGTAGGGGTGTGAGACCTCCACAGAGACCAGAGTACCAAGGGAAGTTTGCCTGGAATGAATTCATGGTCAAATTGGAATGAATTCATTCTTAAAGTCAAAAAAAGATTTATTATGCTCTTCAGCAGGCAAGAGTTCTTAGGGAACCCATGATTTGAATGGGGCATGGGTAAAGTTTATATAGAATATTCTATTGTATAACATTTACCAAGTGTGATGACTGAGTTATTCAGGATGGGATTAGGAAGTGGTTAGTTCTTAAAGGAACTTGTACTTTTAGTATCTACTTCTCAGGCATTTTATCCAGAGTTCTTCAAGAAATAGCCCAGGTAGGGGGAGGGTACATGGAGGTGTGGTGCTAGGCCTGAAACATCACCAAATCAACTAACTGTCAGGACTGACTAAGAAATTATTGCTCTCATCAATGTTTTGTTAGACAAGACAAATTTAAAGGAGTAAACATATGACTAAGTCTAGGATACATGTGATTGGTCAGTATTCTTATAGCTTAGTACACAGCCAATTCAGCCAATACATAGCTGGTTCAAACTAATAAATTCTAAAGATGCAGCTGGCTACTGTATTAGGAAGGAAGATAATAGTTTTTGCTAGGGCAGGCTATATCCTTGGGCTGGGGAGAAACTGCCTGGCATAGAGTTTTGAGGCTAGGGAGAAATGAGATTTTTAAAGATAAATGTGATTTTAGAATTGGAATCTAAGCGTAGACACTCAAGCACACCATCAGGGAGTGTTGACATAGAATTTAGAAGTTCAAGTGACAGTGGAAATCATCTAGCTACCCCATTGAGCAAATGAGGAAAATTATGTGGGGCAAAATTATTTACCATGTGTGTATTTTGGAACTTAATTTTCTCAGCTACAAAATTGTGGAGATGGAATAAGTGACCTCTGAAGTCCTTTGTACCACTAAATCAATGGAATAATAATTTTAATTTATATAAAGTGTCATCACATATTAATCCAGAAATCCAAATTCCATACTCGGATACTATCTTTTAAACAGTGTGTTCAGTTTTCAGATCTGTCCTTCTCTTCTGAAGCTTTTGCCTTCAATACCATTGTAATCTAGACTCTAAAATCAGAACTCTCTTAACTGTTAATTCAGATTTGATGTTGAGAGGAAATAAAGCACTAATGATTCACTGAACATTTACAAGGTAGATTTTCTTTAACCTAACAGAGGAAGGATATATAACAGATATTGCGGCACTTAATTTCTCTAGAAGAGTCCAAACCTGAAAACTCATATACTCAGTTGGTCATCAGGGTATAAGGACACCTAAGGTCTGGGGTACCCACTAAATCTGAGAAGAATTAAGTCTATTTGGATTGAGCTTTTTGTTGGCCTTAAGTCAGGAAACTATTCAGAGAACATGATCTCAATCACGTTTCATGTGGAGGAAGTAACCAAGGATTCACCAAGGAATCTGCTAAATAGGTCAGAGCCTAAGGAAATTGGATAGGACATGTACATGGGAAGAAGATTCTGTCAAGAGAAGTACTTCTGTCATAAAGCAAATTCATAGTGAAACCCTCTTGTCTTTCTCTGCTTTCTTACCCATTTAGTATTTAATCACCTTGTCAGTCATACCTAATATCTTACCTTGTCTTATAATTTTGTTATATTCAGCTTGCTTTCCTTCCTTTGTCTTACAAACTTTTTTCTTCTCTAATTCTTCTTTCTCATCCTCTCCCTCATCTTTCTTTTATCCAGTACCCCTCAACCTCCCAGAGAGTTTAGTCATTTCAGTCGTGTCTAACTTTCTGTCTCCATAAGGGTTTGGTTGGCAAAAGTAATGGGGTGGTTTGCTATTTCTTTCTCCATCTAATTTGATTAATAAGAAACTGAGGCAAACAAGGTTTAGTGACTTGTCACAGAGCGAGGAATTGTGTGATGTCAGATTTTAACACAAGAAGATGAGTCTTTCTGCCTTCAGGTCTGGCACTCTATTTACTATGCCACCTAGATGCCCCCAAACAACAACAACAATACCTCCCACTGAGTAATGTGTTGGTAAATGTTTAATAATTGGCTCCCAGAAAATAGAAGACACACTTTTAAATAATATGAATTATTATCACTTTTTCCATCACTTTCTTAAGTTAAGACGATCAAGATTATAGTCAATTTGAGATCATTATCTATTTCTAAGGTATAAATACTCACAATCTTAATGAACCAATCAGCTCTGAAGAGTCATATGATCCAACATACCTCTTCTACAATTTTTTAGGATGAAATTTTATCCTCTTCTCTTTTTTCATATTCTTCTCCTGAGACTTCTGCAATTTTTCTTCCTCAGGCTCCACTCGATCGAGGAGGCAATGATGGGGTGCTTGTGCTCAAGCCCAAAACTAAGATGATGTTTTATGTGTTTATTTTGTATGATCCTTATTATATTATTGTAAAGTTCTGATGATACCAGATGCCCAAGGTATTGTTTTATATGCTTATATTCTGCTATCCCTTTTAAAGTTTTGCTGATACCAGTTGCCCTGTTAACGTATATAATGAATACAAAAGATCTTGGAGCCACATGTAGTGGTAATTTAAATGGGAGGATCCTTCCCATTTGTTAATAGGCCCATGTGATCTACGTGAGTCACATGGAAGTCTGAGTCATAAGGAGCCTGTGGTGGAAGGACTTTGTTGAATGAGTGGGGCAAGAAGAGGCAAAGCTAGAGTAGAGCTCAGAGGAAATTTGGTCATGAATCTAGTTAGAACTGAAGTTAAAACTTAGGCAAGCAGACAGCTGCCTAGTGTGAGTGATAGAGCTTGCTCATTTTTTTTGTTTAAAGGAGCTGGTTTGTGGGAAGCTTAGCAGGGGGAAGGCTTGGGGCTGGTTTTGCCCTCTGCTTGGTTTGTGTGTATAGATATCTTTGTTACTATGATGTATTTGGCTTTCAGGATTCTGAATAAATGTTTTAGTTCTGTCTCCCATGTGGAGAGTCTGTTGTATTTCACTATTCAGAATTGCACAGGTATATTCATGGCTGCCGTAAGCATTGTAAAATTGCAACTGCACTACATGAAGTTACATAACTATCTGATTAATCCAATCCAATTACTTCTTTTGTTATTATAAACACATTTGCTTTATGCATAAGTAAATTTGCATTTGCAATATATTTGCTTCTTTTATTTTAATGAAAGTTCCATTTATCCCCCTATAGCATTATACTAAGCTTTGTTGGGTTGTTTATCTTGCCTGTAAGACTATGTCACCTACTTTCTTGAATTTAACATTTCAAGTTCTCCATTACTTTTCAGTGGCAGCTGCTAAATTATATGTGATTCAGAGTGACTCCTCAGTACATGAATCCTTTCGATCTGGTACCTAACGTATTTTTTAAATGGTAGGTCTGATGATTGGCTATGATATTACTGAGAATTTTCCTAAACTTTTTTTCAGAAAGTAACTGGTAAATACCTCCTATTTCTATTTTGTCTCTTGAGTCCATGAGATTTGGACAGTTTTCTTTTAAGACTTCTTGAAATGCAATGTCTACACTCTATTTGTGGCATTCAGATAATCCCATGACTCTTAATTTGTTTTTTCACCTATATTTTCTAGTTCCCTAGATTTTTTTGTGATATAGTTTATATTTTCATTTAGTTTTATCCTCAACTACACTCATTCCATTCATTAATTTATTAAAGTAGCAGTTTATTGTTGTTATTGCTTCATTTCTTCTGGAATTTCTAGTTGAGTTTATGCCCAAACTTTATTTTTCTATCAAGTTTTCATGTGTCTGGAGCATCTCTGCTACGATAATATGTTAAGAATTCTTAAGGAAAAGACCACAGGTACATAAAGACTTTGAAATGCAAACACAGTAGTGAAGAGAAACACTAAAAGGTAAACAAGAATGAATGATGAATAAGAAGTAAATAAGAGTGAACTAATTACATTCAAATATTTGGAGATGACACAGAAGTCACTCTGATTCCTAATATCATCAAGATTCATACAGGGAGTCCAAATAAGCAAGGCCCAGGAATGATCCTTTTATAATATGATAATTTTAAGAAAACAATGGAATAAAAAAAGGAAAGAAGAATGCCCTGTGGATTAGAAGAGTAGGAAAAGCAAGGTTGGGGGAAATTACTTCAAGTAGATATCTATTATAATGGGAGGTGAGGCAAAATGGCTGAGGTAAACCTTATTCTCATCTAAACTGGTCAAAGTAAGAAGCAATACATACATTTGGGTAGAGAAATATATTTCCCTCAATAGTTAAATAAAAGGGAAAGGGAAGCATGAGGGAGAGGGAATTGGAGAGAAGACATCCAAGCTATATACTGTCATATATATGTATATGTATGCATATATATATATGCACACACACACACACATATATATATATATATATATAAGAGATTCTCTGAATCACCAATAATGAAAGATATTCCAAATTACCAATAACTAGAGAAATAAAAATTAATGCAATTCTAACTTTCTCTCCATCATCTCTCTCTCTCTCTCTCTCTCTCTCTCTCTCTCTCTCTCTCTCTCTCTCTCTCTCTCTCACTCTCTCTCTCTCTCTCTCCCTCTCTCTCTCTCTCCCTCTCTCTCTCTCTTTCTCTCTCTCTCACTCTCTTGGTGTATGTGTGTATGTGTATGCACATACACACATACATGTATATATATGTAATATATATATCATAAAGACAAAGTAATCTGAAATATTGAATAATTATGTTAAATGTATTGTCTAGATGGACCATGCCTGACAGAAAGGCAATGTACTTAAGATGCAGATTTATACATACATACATACATATATACATATATATTGAATATAACAACTATTCAAATTCCTTTTGCTTGAATATACATATTTTACAAGCATTTTTTTCTTTGATGGTGAAGGGAGAAATGAGAGAGAGAAAATACATTTTGTTTAATTAAAAATTAAATTAAATTAAAAAGTAAAAACCAACTCTATGAAACAGACATCCATGAAATATTAGGACCAATAAACCATGCTTCCTTAAAATTCATAATAAAAAAAGAAAAAAAAATCCAACAATGCTCTTCCAAATAATCTTGTTTATAGTAGAAATATTTCAAATACATTGTAAAAGGTATTTGGTATAAATATCCAATGCCCTAAAATTCTGCACGGAAATTTATGTGAAGAAGAAATTCTAAATTCAGCAGAAAGTATTACAATGAAGTGTAATAAAGGGAGGTGCTTAATTGAAATAAGATGACACCACAGGAAAATTAATCACCAACTACAATCTTGAAATAGCATGTTTATAAAATGGGGGCAAGTGTTGGTAACTGAGGAAGACTATAAAAGACTAGTGCTCTGTTATAAAAATGAAGGCCAGGAGTGTTGTAGTTCAGAAGCAGCTAAAGCTGGCAATAAATGGTAAGTGAAAGGAAAAGAAAAAGTTTTTGTTTGTTTTAATTATATTTGAAGCAAAAAGAAGGTTTACAAATAGATTAGGACTTTTGGTTGACATAAAGAGACTGATTCTATTGAATTGCAGTGAAATGATCACACAACTCAACCCTTGATTCTCTTTTCTCTTTCCAGGAAAATTATATTTGAACTGGGAAGTAAAGAACAAAAAAGTCATTTGAAGAAATGTAGGTGATATGGCAAGAAATCACTGAAATGTATTCAATAGTTTCAGAGCACCATAAAAATTGTTGTACTGAATGACCTGAAAGGTATATTGTTTCAGGCATATTTGATGATTTTGAAAGGTCATGGAAAATAGGTAAAGTGTAACAAAGACAGGGGAAGTATAATTACCACTATTTTCAATAAAAGGGAGAGAATTTCTTCAAAGTCTCAGTTAGGGAGCATCATTTTTTATTCCTGATGATATTCTGGACTACATTATTGAATGGATTTTGAACAGTTAGCAAAGAAAGTTATCATGATTAAAAACAAGATGATTTCTTCCAGAAAAGGACCTGGCAGATTAAGTTGATTTCCTTTTATTTATTTATTTTTTTGATAAAGTGACCATTCTGGCAGATCAAGATACTACTACTTTCTACCTTAATACGTCAAAAATATATATTTTTAAATATCTCATACTATTCTTGTGGAAAGATTTTTTAAGTAGATAATGATTTGGAACAGCCTGAATAACCCAATACAAAGAAAAATTAATGAAGAAGTTCCATCTTGTAAAGAGGTTGCGAGTGAAAAGTCACTGGGATGTGTTCTTGGCAATGCAATAATCAGTAGTTTTATCAATGACTTGAATGAAGCCATAGATGACATGCTTATCTAATTTGCAGATGAACTGAACCTGGAAAGAATTGCTAGAACACTGAGTTACAAGAAGAATCAAGATTTAAAAAAAGTTAGAATGACAGTACTCTTTACGACATGGGCCCTTGTTTGTCTGACCATCTAAAGAATACAAAAGTAGAGTATACTAAGAAACGATATGCTTGAAGATGAGGTTTAAACATCTAATTGCATTGGTCAGTGAGAATAATGGGAAGAGATATGAGCAGTATTCCTTTCCCTCAAACTGAATACTTAAATGAAGTTATCTCTCCTGACTTAGGCTTAGCCATCTTTTCCAGTCAATGGCAATAAAATAATTGGAAAACTAAGCCCAACTTAATATGAAACATATCTCTGTGGAATTGCATAGCAAACAAACTGATTAAACTGATAATTGTGTATCAATTATTTGTATCAATCATCCCATTTAAGAAGGCCCTTCCATGAGTAATTGGAATTGAATTAAGCAGCTGATCAAGTCAGTACTAGACAAATCACTTCAGTACCACAATGAATCCCTGTCTGAACTGGTTATGGAAATAAACACACTGCACATAGCTGGGGCCCCCAGAGAGATCTCCACCTCACCTAAATGGAAGCCAATGAAGTAAGGGGCTTTTTGCATTTTCCAACAATCCTAGGTGTTTCTCTTTCCCCTCAGGTATATAAGTGTGTATGCAATGACATTGAAATTCTTCCTATACCTAAGTCAAGTAATGGCAGGAATAATAGGTAATTATAGGAACAGATGCATTCATCATCAAGTTTCAGGAATGTCTGATCAGTAGATCTGAAGTGCTTTCTCAACTCTGACCCTCTGAATGTTAAGCACAGTCATAATCCTTATCATGATTCTATGCGTGTTGCAGTATCTCTAGCACAAACTCAATAATTCTTTTACCATCTACCTTATATGAGCCACAATGGTAGAGATTATATATGAATAATCAGATGTAGGGATTAGGTATTGCATCTTTACCAAACAAAAATAGATTAGTTTGGCATAGCCCTGGTCTCCATTCCTATCTTCTTTACATAATGGTAATTTTAGGGTTAAGTTTCTACTTTATTTCTCATTCTGCCCACCAAAAGTGCCATTCTATAATACAGATGAACATGTCTCCATCAGAAAAATCACCTCAACACCATCATGTATCCATGTCCAAACTGGCCATGACAAGGAAAAAAAAAAAACAAAATAACCTTTATTGGTTATGTAAATAAAATTCTAAAATGATACGTTGGATTGAAGTTAATGTGTTTTTAATAACTATGCAATACAACTGTAATAGTAATTTAAAATAGAAATATCTTTCTCATTAATTAATAGGTCCATGTGATCTGGTTAAATCACCTGGAAGCCTGGGTCACATGTGGTGGGAGGAGCTTGCTGAAGAGGCAGAACAGGAAGGGTGGAGCAGAACCAGGAGAAAGTGAGTCAGTGGGGTCAAGTCAGAGGGGAAAGAATGCAGGCCAGGCCAACTGACACAGGCCAAATGACACAGGCGCAACTGACACATTGTGACGGTTGATGGTGAGAAGGCCCTGACTGGAGAGGGGTGGTTTGATAATGGCTTTGCATCCTGCTGTGACCAAGTTTATTAACTTCTTTGTCACCATGATGAATTTTGTTTTCTGGTTCTGGAATCTGGCTTTCTGGTGTTCAAATAAATGTTGTCCTTCTACCTCCTTTATGGAGAGTCTTTTATATTTTGTGATTGAGAACTATGCTGGCATATTCATAGTCACCACCAGTGCAGTGAATATTGCCTTGGTGATACAACAACAAAGCTGTAACCATATATCAATAATTTAGAATACAATCCCTGGACAATTAAGCAAATATTAGACATTATTATATGCTAAATAAAGAATAAGGTAAACAGTAAATTTCCAAAGTTGGTGATAGCACAACCTGGGGGTGGTGTTGAAATGCTGCAGGAGGATTGGTAGTAGCCTCTGGTATATCTGAGGAGTGTTGAATAAAAATAAGTGGGTGGTGGAAGCATAAGGAAGAAAGAAAAGATAAGAAAATTTTGAAAAACCATTCACACATGTTTCATCTATTATACAACAATGTTAAAGTCAGAGTTATTACATCATTTACCAAATAAACACACAAATTGCAAGTTATAACCAATTAGCAGTCAAGTCCAGTTACAGGTCTTAACAAGCTAGTGTTGGCAGGCAGGACTTTCTTGCATTGTTGGGAAGTCCAGCATGTATCAGCAGGAATATGTACATGCAATTACCTGTTTATAATATGTTAGTATATAGTCACATGATGCAATATTTCATCATCAAAATTTCAATGCAGGAAAAACACAAATTTACAATAAATCATTAAAATTAAGATGTGCCATTTAAATATATATATATGTAAATATATGTATACATAAAAATGATGCAAATTTCAAAAAAATATTAAAAGGTTAAAGAAAGTAGATTTTTTGAGGGGCACTGGGCAATTTTTTTTTTTTGAAAAGGGGACAGTAGGCTAAATAAGCTTGGGAATCTCTGAAGAGAGCATTTCTATATTCCAATATTTTAGAGGGTTAAGAATAGGCTTATATAATTGCTTGTTTTGTATTTATTAATACAAAGGAAATACAATTACCTTTGTAATTGTGTAATTTTATTGGAAAATAAAATATTTACATATATAAAAGTATATATGTATATGTGAGTATACATATATATATACACATACATATGTATATATGTAAATGCACTTATTTAATCTTATGGATAAAAAGGCAGTCTCCTGTCAGTATCCTACTGGCTCTTTGATTCCAACTATATATACCTTTGAACCAGAGGACCTCTGGACTTTGACTGGAGCATGACATCCCCAACATGTGCTGCACATTTCAGGTAAAGAAGTATCACATGGAAATGGTTTTGGTAGCAGTTTTCTCTTCTTCTGAGTGTGAGAAGTAAAAAATGTTTGTTTGCCATGATGCTTTTCATCTTAACTCCACTGTAATACTCTTTTGATTGACAAATATATGCCTGAAAAATAAAGGTTAAATAACTGGTCTAACATCACGAAGCTAATAGATGTCTAGGGTTATATTCAGTTCACATGTCTACAAGCCCATTCATTGTACTATCCAATATGCCACCTAGCTATTCTAGATAGAGGACAGAAAATAATTTCTAACAATTAGTGGTAGCAAAAGTTCTTTCAGAAAGCAAGTCAATTACTCAATTAGAACTTTGCAAGAGTTTCTGAATGATTATTTGCTCTTGATGATGCAGAGGAGATTTTAGTCAGTTATGATTTAAAATAGTCTCTTAGCACCTTGAAGCTCTGAAGTCTCATTGACTGCAAATTATCTTTGAATATAGAACTTCTGCCAACTACTTGAATTCCAGATTACTTACTGAGATATCACCTAAGCAAATTCAACTTAATTACTTCTGCAAATCAACAAGTATTTTGCGTACTATGCAAAGGTGGAAAAAAACAGTCTTTTTCACTGAGAACTATAGAATCTAAAAAAGGCATAACATGAAGGGGGCAGGGAGGGATTGAGTACACACATTAACACTTTCACTTTTGAGTAATATTGTATAACTGTGTTGATTAGACATGTGTATGATCCCATTCTAAACATAATTAGATGATATTTTCAGCAGTTATTGTTTTTGATAATTTATATTTTTACTAGCTTCTGTTAGTTGTTACTTCCAGATAGATAATCAGTCATTTATTTTACTTCAATGAACAAACTCAATCTGGAAAATATTAATCAAGTTTCCAATATGTCTTTCTTATCAGAGTGTAATTTGGAATAGTAGGAACCATATTACATTTGCATTTTTAAAATAAGATTTTGGTTTTAATGAAGATAGGATTTCAATATTAATAGTAGATACAAAGATTGCATTATTTTCATCACAATTTATTATTTTTTCAAAATTAATATAAGGATTATGTATTTACATAATTACCTATCAGTGTAAGTAAAATTCCAGATTTGATGTGTCACATGTGATTTTGGTAGTATGCATTGAGAGGACAATTATAGGATTATGAGGCTCGGTTTTTAATTAAGATATCATTATTTTATTTATAGATGTAAATCCAAACTATTATACGGATTTTTATCTAATTAACAGGCTGAGTTGAGACAGTTTCAGTGTTATGATACTAGTAAAAAAATAACTACATAATAGATACAAAAAATTATTTTAGAAAATATATATGCATTATAGTTAGATAAATATCACCCCATCTTTCACAATTATATTTTCATGTGCTCCTGTGGTGTACACCTGTGGCTTGTTGGCAGTGTTTACTTCTCAGTACTATTGAGTACGCAATATTTCTAGAAGAGATCAATTCAGTTATTTAACACAGGTGTTTCTATAATTGTGATGCATTGGGATATTCACTGTGCTCAGTAACTTTCTGACTTTCACTTTCACCTGAATTGCTAATTCTATATTATCTTACGTGTATATATGTATGTGCGATATTATTTGTTACTTTATGATTACGTAATATTAACAGTCATGAAAAAAATTAATTGTAAGTTGGATTAATTACTTTTTTGCATGCTTCACATGCCTTCATTTAGATTTTGAAGCATTTTAAACTTTGATTTCTCTTTTATATACTGTGATATAAAGCTGTAACACTCATATTTTTCCATTTATATTGTTTTCTATGAACTTTCATTAAAGAAGTTTCAAAATATAATGCATAACATTTATTCAGTTATGTACACTTTTGTACAATTTGCACAAATGTGCATCTTACATTGACATATTTTTTCAAGTCTAAAAAAACATGATCCTCTCCAACTTAGCTATTTTTTCTCTCCTTTTCTTTCTCTTCCTTCCATTTCTTTCCATTTATTCATTTCTCCCATAGCACACTCTCTTCTCCTCCCTATGTCTCTCTGTTTGCCCTTGTCTCTCTTTGTCTCTGTCTATTTATATCTCTATCAATCTCTATTTCCCTCTATGACAACTAGAAAGTCAATTTAGGTTAAATGGCTACAGTCAAAGTGAGATGAAAAGTGACATCAATCCATGAAAAAGAAAACTCTTTCAATTGTCAATTCAAAGAACTACCAACTTAGAAGTTTTCAAAATTTCACTACTAAATATTTAGGACTTTCTCTGTAGTTTTATCAAATAATCTACTATAGAGATTTTACCTACTTAGTGATATCAAAACCTCTGAAGCTGTAATAATATGCTTTAGAGAACTGAAGCATGATCACTTTAATATATCATTTATTTTTTTTAATTGAAGGTATGTAAATGGTCCCTTAAATCAAGAGATTATTTAGGTCTTTTGACACAGAACACTCCAATTAGTTATAACATTCTGTTTCTACTTTAGCAGATATTTTTAGTCTGAAAAGGACTGGGTATGAGAGGCCACAAACACAATGCAGATAATTTGTTGTAGATAATCTATACCCCTCAGACAGTAAAAATCTTTACAGATATCACCTTAAATATATGTCCCCCTTAAGAGAGTCTCCAAGGGCTTGCTAAGCCCATGTATTTAAGCCTTCTTTCTTTTACTTTTAGCTACAGGGTCTTCTTACAAGTTTAGTTAACAATAGCAAGTCTTTATAATGATTGCTACTGCTTCTACGGTCAACCATATGGGGAAGAGTGGAAGGGAATTATTTAGAAGGAAAATTAAAATTCACATATTCTTTGGATTTGAGATAATAAGGGAGGTAGTGGGAAAATGTGAAACATAAATATGGCTTCTTCCTATCAAAAAAAAAAGGAGACAGAGAAATTCTAGGCATATCTTTATTCTCAGCATCTACTTCATTCTATTTTTGATAATAAGTAGGGTTCTTTGTAAGTCTAGGAATGTAGCATCAGGACTGAATGATGCTCTAATTCTGTGGAGCTAAAATGAGATACTTGAGAAGAGAAACCTGCTTATTACAAAGTGAATGTGTTTTTTTTTTAATCTTGATATTGTGGATGGTGTTTAACTGAATCTGAATAATTCAAGCTGAAAATCACCATTTTGCTTGAAAAATTTAAATAATTATCTATTTGTCGGTTTTTACTGTAGGGTCTATCTAGTTTTGAGCAAAATTCTGATATGGACCAATATTTGTTTTCAAATCATCAGCCCCCCTCATTTGTATCCTGTTCTCTGTCTCTTGGGTCCATCATGCTATCATTATTGCTCCACATAACCCCGATACAAATCCTAGGTTTAATTCTGCACTACGGCCATATCTCAGGAAAATAATTTGTCTGTTACCTTTCTCTATTGGTAAAATGGAAAAAAAGGTTCGCCCCTATTAAATGTATTTTGGGGTTTGGGTGGGTAATAGAGGATTAGTAATTAGTTTATACAAAGAGGGCACAGCAGTGACCCAAAAGTGGTTCATGAAAATAGATTCTTGAGCAGTGATTTCCCCTTTCCTACCATCCTTCTCCTCAGGTACTTGCAGAGAAAGAGGCAGAGCCTATGTATTCTAGACTTCAGAGTTCACAGCAATAGTGAAGAGAACCACTTGGGTCGTCAAGAGGCAAGAATTCCTCCTTTTAGAAGAATGTTGAAACTTCTGGTAATCAACCAGTCAGGTAAAAACTAGAGGTTGCTAATAGTATGGGGATACTATCTCCTAAAGAGGTGAAATTCATTGAGAAGAAGAGAGGCAAGCACTTAAATAGTAAAAGCTAACAGAGATTCAAAGGACTGATATCAAATTTAAGAGAACAAACCTGGACCTGATGGTCCTACTACTATGCAATTATGATAGCAAAGCTGGTAACCTCTCTGACAATACAAAGTGCATATGCATTTTTTTTTGAAAGGTGAAGAAAAGAACACTTAAATTCTAGGGATATAGCTTAATATGGATGCTAATAAAATTTCCTGAGAGAATGTAAGTGGCAAGAGGGAATTCATCAGGAATTTAAGTGCTGACTACCTAGAAATACCAAATTGTTTCCCTTCTTATTTAAAAGAGAAGGACTTTGGAAGAAACTCTCACTGGAGAAGGAATGAAAATGATATTACCAGTTTATTGCCTATTATGAAACCTTTATGTTTTTCTCATACTTTCTATGAAGTGAAATAAAGGCTATACTGTATCCAGAATATATTATGAGGAAGGTGGCTAATAAGGGAACTGAGTGTTTTTTTACTCACCTTTATTTTAATTCAAGTTAATAAACATTTATTAAATGCCTTCTATGAGCCAGGCACTGTACTAGGTGTTTAAGGTACAAATAAGGAAAAGAGAGTTCCTGTCCTGAAGGACTCATAACCTATTGAGGGAAGCAAAACAATACTAACCAGGAAACTGAGAAGGCAGAATGCTGGGGGGTAGATAGCGGATGAAGATGGTGATCATTGTATCAAAACCCAGCAGAGTAACTGATGAAGAAAATGAAATTCTGAAAAGTTCTGAGCCTTTGACAAAGGAAAACTTCAACAGAAATTTATTGCTGCATCCTCCAGCTCTCCAGTAGAAAGAGGCAATAGAGGGTGCTGAGAAGGTGCAGAGTATTGAAAGCTGAGGCAATCTAGAAGATAATGAGAATTCAGTTGATCTGCTTATCCTGGTGGGGAAATGATGTTTGTTGTGGGGAGATGATTTTGTGTGAATTATCCTTTTCCAGCTACTCAGACTGAATATAGCCACTTTAAGTGAAGAATATGGGAAGGTGAATCATGGTTTACACAGGAATTTCAGATATCAGAGAAAAGTTGTTGAAGATATTTTAAGTGTTTGGCTGGAGTTTTCCAGTGCCCTGAACAATTCCATGGAGGCTTCTTACTTATTATAGGTTTTCACAATTTCTTAAACAGGTAGCTGAACCAGAAGCACCCCTTCTCAATGTACCCAGAGAGAAAATTAAAACACAAGGGCAACTGAACCACCAAAGCATGTAATTTATAATCTATAAATCTTACACATCTCCAGCTTCCTACTAAAGCCATAGATATCATTTCATTTTTAAGACCATGGAACTTAAGGATTTTATTATTTGCTAGGAAAGTGTCAATTTCCACCACCATATTCCTACTCTAATGCTTCATCACATTGTGGAAGAAATTCAGATTTCTCAAAGGATATACAAGTGAAATACAAACTCTGGCAGCTTCTATTCTACTGGAAAGGCTTCAATTATTGACTTTCTCCTCTCTCTGATGACTGGTTGTACTAAGTATAAACAGTAATTGTCAATAAGCTGATCACTATGTGATGAATTCTTAGGCAGTAGTAACCTACAAAGGGCATCTGGGTGGCACAGTAGATAGAGTACTGTGCCTGGAGCCAGGAAGACCCACATTACTGTGTTCAAATGTGTCCTCAGACATTTATTAGTTGTGTGGGCATCACTTGACCCTTTTTGCCTCAATTTGATCATCTACAAAACAAGCTGGAGAAAGAAATGACAACCTGATGTAAGATCTTTGATAACAAAACCCCAGTTGGGGTCATGAAGAGTTGGACCCAACTAAAAATAACTGAACGATGATAGGTGGCATATGAACTAAAGAAAAGTTCCCAAAGGCTCCCAGCTATGTATAGCATTCCTGCTTTCCATAGTGATTGTGGAAGAGAAATACAGAAGGGAAAATGACATACTAAGAATCTTGCTGCTTTTAGATCATCTATAAACATTATCTTAACAGCTGGCACTCTAAATGTAAGGTCCTTAACACAAATAACCAGAGACTCACAATCACATTAATTTTGGCTTTGACACAATACATGAAAATAAACCAGTGGATGAAGCCAAAGTAGCAGCTAAAAGAAAGTGTGACTCAGGTTCTCCTAGGAGATGCAAATAAAGAACTTGGTGATGGTAATTGTTCTTATTGTTGCTCCTGTGGTTATTCCCTGAGTCCCCAAAGACAACAGAAATCATTTCATGAACATTTGGCTATCTCACTTTTTGAAGTTTACGCACCAAAATCTAGTGTACAGGTGGAAGTGGTGGAAGATAAATTCAATAAAGAACTCAAGACTCCAAAATAAATCAAGAAGTATTTTGATATTTCATGATTTCAAAACAAAGTGAGCATAGATAAGAAAAGCAAAAAGAAAAGTAGGGAAGCATAGTTCACGATTAAGAATTGAATGTCGAAAGGCACATGTCTTCCATATCTCTCTTTCAAGGATACTTGAAAGAATCAGAATCAGAAAGGTTTTCATTCTTTGTTTATTTGATATAGTCCTTAAGAGAAATGTAACAACTGATCACTGATATGGGAGTCAAGTCTAAATCAGGCATCACCATATATTTAAACTATTGACTTAGAGCAAGGATCAAAACCATCAAATCTCAAAGAAAATGATATAAAGTACAATGAAAATAGTAAAAGTTAGAACCATTCAAATATGCTAATGATACTGAAAAATGGCAATTGGAACAAGGAAGAATCATTGTTACTGGTTATGTCAATTTCTCATAGTAGTTGAACGATTATAAACAAATCTCCACAAGGCAAATCAAACCATGGAAACCTTTTCAGTCAGCTGATAATCGATATCCTGAAAAAGTGGAGAGAGACAGTGAACATCAACACCACTTTATATTATAATCTAACTGAGAAGAGCTACTTAAAAAGACAGTCAACAGTTATGAGCAATATCTCATTAACCAGTAAGTATTAGAGGAAATATTATGCACTGGAATGACTCTGAATTTATAGTACAAAACTGAGAGTTCAAATTCCATTTCTACCTCGTATTACCTTTTTGTCATTGGACAAATCACATCTTCTCTGTACCTCATTTTTCTCATTAATTAAATGAAGGTGGTAGTAATGATAGAAGGGACAATTAAAAAAAAAAACTTCAAATTCTAAATCCTTGATTTTGTGAATGTTTAGAGAGCATGATTTGAGATCAAGTTCAGTCAGACAATCCATGAACATTTAAAGACTCAATTTAAAGATAACAGGAAACATTGAAAAGATTAAAAATTAAAAGCTCCCTTAATATTTCTGTAAGTTTTCTTCTTTAACAATGACAACAGAGTCAACTCATTGGTACTTTAAAAATCTTAGCCCTCAACATAGTAGATGTGATTATAATAACTGACATTTATAAGGTTTGTTAAACCCTATAATAATCCTTTGAAGTCAATAAGATATATTATCTTCATTTTTTTCAGATGAAGGAACTGAGGCTCAGAGAGTTTATGAATTTCCATAATCACAGAAGTAGTAAATATCAGAATATCAGAAATATCAGAAGACCAATTTGAACTCAGATTTTCCTGACTTCAGTCCTGCACTCTATCCATTGCTCCTCAATGCAACACATTGTAGAAAGGAGATACAATTAAAGAAAACAAAGTTGGAAAGAATTAGAGCAGTGCAAGTGAAAACAAGTATACGCTAATAGTCATATAGCCTTAAGTGCATCAAAAGATTCACTTTGAAAACATGAAATAAGGGGGAAAAAACAGTAAAAATTAGGACACTCTTGGGGCTCATTTGTGTTGCTCTCTCCTTGGTTTGGTATTTTATACTGGGAAATTTGTTCTGTTACAAAATGACACTGACAGAAAGGGAGGATGTAGGGGATAATGGGGACTAGAAAAATCCTTTCTTGCCCCTCTGATGCTCTCTGAACGAAGTATAAGGCGAAAAGATAAAGAGTGATTCCCTCTCAAGAGCAAAGTTGTCTCTTTGTAACTGACTTTCCTCTGCACTGTCAGAGATGATTCTGTTCTCAGAATTTTCTGATACATTTTAAGGCTACCCGTGGTACAACTGACCTTTTAGCCAACCACTTTCTAGTAACCCTCTCAATCCATCAATTTCAATAGAGGAACTTCTTCACACTTTGGAAAGTAAAAAAAAAAAATGTAAGCACTTCTTATAATTTATTTACAATAGCACATCAAAGTCTGAAAGGAGTGAACTCCCCCAGTTTTGCACCCATTATAATCTTCAGATAAATCACTTTTTCAGAGCCACTCAAGATTTCATTCCCCTTATAAACTGTGAAGGCAACCACTCAGAGACTGAAAGTGTCAAAACCTTAACACTTCATCATCTCTGTTATTTGCTCTTTGTATCTTGTATTTTTTTTCCAAGTTGGTTGAGGGGATTCAAGAGATCAAGGGCTCCCTACTCATAAGCCTTCCCTTTCCCCTGCCACACACACATACACAATGTGTATTTGAGTAAAGTGTCATTCTGCTTTAGAATTTTGTTTGTAAAAGCCTTCCTAGTTTGGGAAGATAGGAAACAATAATAGGATTGGGACTTGATAATGGAGTTTTCTACTAGAAAAGCAATTTTTTTGAAAATGACAAAGAGTTTAAATGTGAGTGGTAGGATTTGGGCCCAGTTTGTTTGGCTCCAAATTCAGTGTCCGTTAAAATATAACAAACTGCTTCGAAAGGAATAATCATTAAGGTTAAATTGATAATGAGTTGGGCCCAGAATTGAATACAAGACAGACTCTTGAAGCAAGATAGATTTCACAGGATTCCTGAACACACACACACACACACACACACACACACACACACACACACACACACACAGAAAGAGAGAGAGAGAGATTAAAACTGACTTAAACTTGAGAACTTGTATAATATCTTCAGCTATCTATCTCAAGCTGTTCACTGAATCAGCAGTCTCCCTACACAAATGTATACCCTATATTTTCTTGAATTTTCTAACACTATGATCTCTGAAGAATCAAAAGTTCAGGCAACAAGCAAAGCAATGTACAGATGGGTGATATGTGTAATTAAATAACACTCAGAAAATTACCAAAGATACCTTGAAGGAGAAATGGGTAAAAAAAAAATCATAAAAAATTTGTATAATAAGAAAGACTGTGGCAAGACCCTAGAGCAGTAAGAGATTAAAAAAAAAATAGACAACCTCAAAGAGTATGTGTGGCAGGGTGAGAGGATGAAATTCATGAAATATTGGAATGATATGTGCATTGTTTTCAGATCATTGCATATAAACTCTAGTCAACTCTGTATACTCCCAAGTGTAACTGGTCCAGATCAAAATGCAATAGGAAAATATTTAACAAAACAAATTAAAATGAAACAGATATAACACTGCATTCTAAAACTAAGTCAATATGCAGCCTGCAGGGCCTTTATGTGTGGATTAGTGTCTATACTTTCTATTTGAGGTTTAAACCTCTGCTCTAGAGAATTTAAAAGACTTCAACGGGTATTTCACAGAATCACATCAGTTGTCATGTACACTGATGTGAGAAGGGAACAAAGGAGGAAATACACATGCATTAAGTTCCTAAGAGGTGTTAGATACTCTGTTAAGTGCTTTCTCTTATTACCTCATTTTATTCTCACCACAGCCCTGTGAGGTATGTGGTATTGTCACCATTTCACATTTGAGGAAACATAGGCAGAGACTAGTTAAGTGACTTATCCAAGTCACAGAGCGAGGAAGTTTTGGGGGTCACATTTGAATTTGAGTTTTCCTGAATTCAGAGGCAGAGCCCTCTCCATGTCTTCAAATGACATCCTAACAATGAGATCAGAACCCATTGAAGTAGTCTGAGTTTAAGTAAATTGCTCTTTTCTCTTGAAAAATCTTTCAAAGTTAATTTACTTATGCCTGATTTCAGAGCCATGGCATTTTCCTTCGTCTATAAAGATACACATATACATATATAATACACACATATATAATACACACATATATATAATATACATACACATATGTATATATACGTATATGTATAAAATATGCACATGCACACAGAGTATTTCTCTCTCACTATCCTGCTTTGTGAAATCTTTCAACGTCATCAGTGGTTCCTCTAATGAAAAATGAAGCAGAAAAGTGGAGCACTGTTTTGAATAACAGCCCCCAATTATGACAAATTCAACAGTGTGAAGAATTTTAATGAAAGTTTATTTATGTTTGTATTCATGAATAATATGTTTGTCTTCTTTTTCTTTATAAATTGACATTGGTCTTTGACTTTTCAGTTCCCTCTCAGAGATATTCCAATACAAGTTAATAATATTTCTTTAATTGTTTCAAACAAAAAAACTTCCTTTTACATCATTACTGTTGTAATATATGACTAAATAATATATAGCTTAGCTATATAGGTAAATAACAAATATGTAAGACCAAAATTCATTCCTCAATAGATAAATACTTAAAGGATATAAAAATGCTTCTCAGAAGAAAAAATTATAAGCTATTAAATAGCAGCAGCTTATGAATTATGAATGTTTCATTCACTAATAATAGAAATGAAAATCAAAGCCATTTCTAAGTTTTCATCCCACACTCATCAAATTGATATAGGTGCCAAAAACTAGAAACTGTTAATGTTGGGGACTGTAGAAGGACAGATGCATTAATGCACTATTGGAGCACCTATAAATTGGTAGAAACACTGGAAAAATTAATTTTGGAATTGTATGAAGAAATGGACTAAAATATCCATTCCTTTCTGCCTAGAGATGCTATTGCTATGCATATGCTCCCAAGAGTTCAATGACAGAAAGAAGGAAGGCATGAAGGAAGGGAGGGAGCAAGAGAAGTTGGAAGTTAGAAAAGAATGTATCAAAGAAGAAAGGAAGGAAAGAAGGTAGGAAAGAAGGAAAGAAAAAAGATTTCCAGAATTTGACACCTTTAAGTATCTTCTGCTCTTAAGTATTTCCCTTCCTCTGATTGGATAAGTAGAGCTTATACATGGAGAGCTCCTCCTAAATCTTCGATTTAATGAGAGAGCCCAAGGTAGTTATCACATAGTTTCCCAACTGGCTATTCTTGATATCAGCATGATCTTAAGATACTCATCATACTGAGGATGATGGCAACTGAGACAGCTCTTTGTTTCAGTTGATAGAGCACCAGGTCTAGATTAAGGAAAACCTAAATTCAAATCTAACCTTACATATTTGCTAGCTATGAGATACTTGGTAAGTCACTTAACATCTGTCCGCCTCAGTTTCCTCAACGGAAAATAGGAATTATTATAACACCTATCTTCCAGTGTAGTTGTAAGGATCAAAGGAAATATTTGTAAAGTACTTTCATAATACCTGACACATAGCTGGTAGTTAATACTTACTTAATTAGGCTTATTAGATATACTTGATAAATATATATTCTCTCCCTTCTCTTATTCTGAAAAGTCACATCAACTCTGAAATTCACATGTATCCTAGTAGCTCCTGCTCATAGACCCTCTCCCTCCTTCCCTCTGAATGGTAAGAATGGATAATGTACATTTAGAAGCCCTCCCAAATCCTACAGTTAAGGAGGAAGCAAAAGGGCAATCATCTCATCATTTCCTCTTTGGCTTCAAGATTTTATCTTGCCCTAAAGCACATGGTCAGTAAGAGAGAGTGAGGACTAAAGGATGACAACTAGGTGACAAGCTTAGTTAGCTGAGAAATTAATGGTACCCTCCACAGTAATAGGTAAGTTAGTAGCAAAAGAAGATTGGGTAGAGAAATGAGTTCTAGACATATTTTAGCCATGTCATTGTTTTCTCTCTACTCTTTTCAATTTTTCAAAGCATTTAGTTCCTGGGTGAGGTTTTTTTCCATTTGTTCAAGGGTATAAATTTTCTTTGAGAGCATTTCTCTCTGACTATTTCATTTTGAATTTTTTGCTTTATTTCTTCAAGATTTTCCAATAATCCCAGCTTCTGGGATAAGAACTCACTGACAAAAATTGCTGGGAAAACTGGATAGAAGTGTGGCGGAAACTAGGCATACACCAATGCCTAACACTGTACACAAAAATAAAGTTCAAATGGGTACATGATATAGGTATAAAGAGTGATACCATTAACAAATTAGTGGAGCAAGAAATAGTGTATTTATCAGATTTATGGAGAAGGGAAGAATTTTTGACTAAAAAAGAGATAGAAAGCATTATGAAGTGTAAAGTGGATAATTTTGATTACATTAAACTAAAAAGGTTTGCACAATCAAATCCAATGCAACCAAGATTAGGAGGGAAGCAGAAAACTGGGAAAGAATTTTTGCAACTAGTGTCTGTGATGAAGATCTCATTTCTAAAATATATAGAGAACTGAGTCAAATGTACAAGAATACAAGTTATTCCCCAACTGATAAATGGTCAAAAGATATGAACAGGAAGTTTTCAGAGGAAAAAATTAAAGATATCTTTAGTCATATGAAAAAATGCTCTAAATCACTATTGATTAGAGAGATGCAAATCAAAACAACTCTAAGATACCACATCACACCTATCAGATTGACTAACATGACAGAACAGGAAGATGATAAATATTAGAGAAGTGGGAGAGTTGGAACACTAATTCATTGATGGTGGAGCTGTGAGTTGATGCAACCATTCTGGAGAGTAATTTGGAACTATGCCCAAAGGGCTATAAAAATGTGCATCCCCCTTTGACTCAGCAATACATCTTCTAGGACTGTATCCCCACAAGACTATAAAAATGGGAAAGAGTCCCATATGTACAAAAATATTTATAGCAGCACTCTTTGTGGTGACCAAAAACTGGAATTCAAGGAGATGCTCATCAATTGGGGAATAGCTGAATTAATTATGGTATATGAAAGTGATGGAATACTATTGTGCTATAAGAAATGATGAACAGGAAGGCATCAGAGAGGCCTGGAAATACTTTTATGATCTGATACTAAGTGAAAGGAGAAGAACCAAGAGAATTTTGTACACAAAAACAACCACAGTGTGTGAGGACTTTTTCTGGTAGACTTAGTACTTCATTGCAGTGCAAGGACTTAAAAAATTCCCAGTGGTCTTTAAGGCAAAATGCCTTCCACATCCAGAATAAGAACTATGGAATTCAATCACAGATTGTGGCAGGTCATTTTCCTTTGTATTATGTTTTGGGTTGTTGTATGACTTCTCCCATTCATTTTAATTCTTCTATACAACATGGCTATGGTGAAAGTGTATTTAATGGAGACGTATGTGCAGAACCTCTATAAAATTGTATGCCATCTCAGGGAGAGAGGGGATAAGGAGAAGGAAGGAGGGAACAAAAAAATCTAGGTTGTATGGTAGTGATTGTGGAACACTGAAAATAAATAAAGAAATAAACAAATATTTTCCTATCATGCTTGCGACCAGGACTTTTTTTTCTTCCTCTAAGATTTTACTTGAACATATTTTTTGATTGGTGTGCTCTTTCAAGGCAACCTACTTGGCATCTCCCAAATAGAGATAATTCATTGTGGTATTCAGAGTTTGTTTTGGTTTATCTTTTCAATAGCTTTATTATGTAGACCATGGGTGGGGAACCTTCAGCCTAGTGGTCACATGTGGCCCTCTAGGTCCTCAAGTGAAGTCTCCCTTAATAAACGTATTTGTTCTGTAAAACAAATTGGACTCAGTCAAAAGGCTGCATCCAAGGACCTACAAGGCCACATGTGACCCTTAGGCCCCAAGTTCCCCACCCCTGAGACTGTGGGGTCTATGCTTGGTCTAGGATCGAAAATTGAATCAATAACTTGGGCAAGATTTGAGTGATACGTAGTAAACTGAACCAGATTAGGTCCCTTCTTCAAGTGTCTGAGGGTGTTTCAGCATCATACTCTGCCTGGGGTTCTTCACAACTAATGCTAGACTCAAAGTCCACCCCTGTTCAAGGCTCCTGACAAGAGCCTGGAGATGTCTGACATTGATTTGTCCTGATTTTTACCTAATTACAATTTGTCAAAATCAGTTACTCCATAGAATTCTGGGAGTCCTTCTGTGAATTAGTGTACTGAGTAGAGGAATGAAAAGGTGTTTCTTCTTGTTTCTTTTTTGCCTAATACATTTCTAATTGTCACACTTTTATGTGAGAAGGATCTTACCTCCTCTAAGTCCTAGAATACTGTCATCTTTCCATAAGCCACCTGACAACTTAGACATTTATTTAAAGGTATTAATCTAGACATCTTTTTCTATTACCTGTTCTTTCCCAATTTTGAAATTAGTACTATATTTGTATAATATATAGAACTTTGTATAACATCACTTCCCCTAATTAAATTGGTTTCATAACATTGTTATTACTCAGTAGTTGAATGATTAAGTGAATTACTTCATGAGAGATAAAGGTCAGTATTTTTGTTTTTATTATGGCAAATTGCTAATTATATATTTGATATCTTTTTTCTCCTTAAAATTTTAAAATTCAGATTTTCTATTCCATGGGTTGTCAGTTTGGGAATTTTATGTCTTTGTAGATACTCATCTACTTTTGTATTATAGTTTTGGATGTATTAATGCTATTTTTTTAAAAATTTCTTCTTTAAAGCTAATTCTTTGTTACTCTAACCTTTTGTAGTTTGGTATTCCTTTCACTTTCTGGCTAATTTAATAAAAGATTTCTCAAAGATATTATTCTGTTGAAATCTCATTTATAATTATTCAATTACTTATTCAATTTTAACTTAATTAGTTTTTTCTTTGATCTTTTTTGATTCCTATTTTGGTGCTTATTTTAAGCACATTAATATGTTGATTTTAAATTGACTTAAAATATTAACTACAAACTCAGTTTACTAATTTTTCCCTCTTTTGTTATATTTCACTCAGAAGATAGCTTTTGATTTCTATAGATTATCGTAAGGCTTGAGAAATTTTATTGAAAAACCATTGTTTTTATTCACACTTTTTTTTCAAAAAAATTATTCTTAAATTATCTCTCCTAACTCCATTTTCTAATTCTACCATTATTGTGTGGAACAATTGTTGCATCTTTTTTTTTTAATTTTAATTTTCCTTTGTTCTTATTTTGCTGCATTCATGCAATATCTACCAATTGACTTTCCACCTGAAAATTTTATTTATTGATTCCATTGCTGCATTTAATTTTTTTTACCGTGATGTCCATATAGCTGACTTAAAAATATTCATTTCTTTTTTCTGTGTTTTTTTTTTTTTTGCTGAGGATAGATCTTTAATTATAGACATCATATCCTACTTCATTTCCTTCAAAATACTTATTGTTCAATTTAACTTGCCCTTTGTGAAAATTAGATTCATTTCTAAAATTGTTGTGGAAGTTATGATTATTAATTTTTTTTCTCTTCAAAATATTCTGATCCAGAAAATTTGTTCATTGTTTTGGAGCCCTTTCCTCTCTCCTGTCTGTCCACACACCTTACACATTTTCTTGCCTTTTCCCTTTCTTCATGTTTTCAGGTTGTTTGCCTTCTCTCCAGCTTTCCTTTCTTTTCACCCTTATGTTTTCACTTTGCTTATTTTAATTTTTAATGCAGATGGGATTCCCACACCTTCCAAATTCTCTGAGAAGGCAAGTAAAATGACATCAATAAATTATACATTTGCAGTTATGCAAGATGTAATATGGATTTATGGTATCATTAAAAAAGCAAGAAAATACTTCAGTGTGCTCTGAAAGTTCATCAGTTCTCTATCTGGAGATGGATAGAATTTTTTTATCATGAGTCATTTGGATTGCCTCAGGTAATTAGAAGAAATACGTTTTTTTCTCAGTTGATCATCATTACACTGTTACTATAAATATGCAAAATGGTCTGATTCTTCTCACTTCACATTGCATCATTTCATATAGTATTGCTATATGTATTTTTTTCTGAAACCACCTCCCTCCTCATTTCTAATAAGAAAGTTGTCTTCCATCATAACTGTATGTCACAGCTTGTTCAACCAGTGCCCAACTGCTGAGCATCCACTCAGTTTCCAAATCATTGCTACCACAAAAAGAACTGCTATCAATATTTGTATTCCTATAGGTCCTTTTCCTTTTCCTTTTATCTCTTTGGGGTACAAACCTAGCAATGGTATTGTTAGGTCAAATGGTTTGTACAGCTTTATAGCCCTTTAGAAATAGTTCCAAATTGTTATCCAAAATGGTTGGACCAGTTCACAACTTCCCATCTACTGTAGTATCTGCCATTTCTGATGAGTTGACATCAGGGTTATTTTAATTTGCACTTTTCTATTCAGTAGTGATTTAGAATATTTTTATATGATTATAAAGACTTTTAATTTCTTCCTCTTAAAATTGCCTGTTCATATTCTTTTGTCATTTAACAATTGATGAATAGTTAAATATCATTTACCAATAATAAATATGTATACCTTTGATTGTACTATCTATATATTTGATGAATGAGGTCTTTATAAGAGAAAAATGCTATAATTTTGATAAGTACTACTTTATATGGAATTTGAGATCTAGTATTACTAGGACACTTTCCTTTTTTTTTAAATTAATCCCCTTGATACTCTTGAATTTTTTTTTGTTCTTCCAGATGAATTTTGGTATTATTTTACCTAGCTCTATCAAATACTTTTGTTGTAGTTTGATTGGTATGCACTGAATAAGTAAATTGGTTTAGGAAAAAATGTCATTTTTATTATATTGGCTCAGACTTAGCAAGAACAGTTGAGGGGTTTTTTTTTCTGAGTAACATGCAGAAACAGTTTCTAACACTGATTTTTAAAATTCAGTTCCAATCTCCATCCTTTCTTCCCTACCTATTGAGAAGGCAAGCAGTCCCATATAATTTATACATGTTTAGGCAAGCAAAAAAATCCATAATAGTCATGTCATGAAAGAAAACATAAAAAAAAAAAAAACCTCAAGAAAAATAAAGCAAAGAAAAAGCATACTTCACTCTGTATTCAGACACCATCAGTTCTTCCTCTGCATATGATAGCATTTTTCATCATGTATCCTTCAGAGCTGTCCTGGATCATTGTAATGCTGAGAATAGATAAGCCATCCACACATCTTACAATATTGCTGTTACTTTATCCATAGTACACATCACTTTGCATGAACCTATGCAAGTTTCTCAGATGTTTCTGAGATTATCCTGCTCATCATTTCTTATAGAAAAATAGAATTCCATAACAATCCTTTACCCACTCTGTTAAGCCAATTCCCAACAGTTGTGCATCCCCTCACTTTCTAATTCTTTGCCTTCTGATACGAGCTGCCATAAATATTTTTGGACACACAAGTCCTTTTCCTTTTGGGACTTTTATCTCTTTGAAGATATAGTCATAGTAGTGGTATTTCTGCGTCAAAGTGTATGCATGGTTTTATAGCACTTGAAGCATAATTCCAAATTGTTCTAGATAATAGTTGTGTCACTTCACAACTCAACCTGCAACGCATTAATGTCTGATTTTTAGGATACCCCCTCGAAGATGTGCTATCCTATCCTATTTCTATCCTATTAGCCAATCAAATAGGTATAAGGTAGTACATCAGAAGTGTTTTAATTTGCATTTCTCCTATGAATTGTGTTAGAAGGTTTGTTTTTTTTTTCACATGGGTAAGGAGAGTCTGGATCACTTCATCTGAAAATTCCTCATATCTTTTGATCATTTATCAGTTTATACAATGACTTTCATTTTTATAAATTTGATTGAAATTAGGACTTTATCAGGGAAACATCTCAAAATTTTTTCAGTTACTTTTGCTAATGCTATTCCTCTCCACCCTGTCTAGCAACCCCCATTTATTTATTTTTTCTCTCCTTTCACCCTGTCTCTCATCAAAAGTGTTTATCCTGACTACCTTCTTCCCTACTCTGCCTTCTTTTTTATCACCATTCTTTTACATCTTGTCTTAACCCCTTTCCATCCTATTTTCCTGTAGGGTAAGATAGATTTCTATAACCAATTGAGTGAGTATGTTATTCCTTCTTTGAGCCAAATATAATGGGAGTAAGTTTCTCTCACACCCCCTTTCCATTTCCCCTCTTTCTCTTCACTATAAAAGCTTTTTCTTGCCTCTTTTAGGTGAGATAATTAATTCTGTTCTAATTCCCTTTCTTTCTCCCAGTAAATTCTTCTCTCTTGCACTTTAATTGTTTTATTAGATATTATCCCTTTGTATTCAACTCACATCTGTATCTTTTATCTATATTAGCACCTCCTAATTCTTCTAATAATACAAAAGACCTTAGAAGTTAAAAATATCATCTTCCCATATAGGAATGTAAACAAATTTAAGCCCTTTATGATTTCTCTTTTCTGTTTTCCTTCCTATGCTTTTCTTGAGTCATGTATTTGAAAATCAGATTTTCTGGGCAGCTCTGTTCTTTTCATCCAGAGTTCTTGAAAGTCCTTTATTTCACTGAATGTCCATTTCCACCACCCATTCAGTTTTACACTCAGGATTAAAATCAGTTCTGCTGGGTAGGTGATTCTTGGTTGTAAAACAAGCTCCTTTGCCCTCTCAAATGCCATATTCCATGTTGCCCAATCCTTTGATGAAGAAGCTGCTAAACCCTGTGTGTTTCTGACTACAGCTCCACCATACTTGAAATGTTTCTTTCTGGCTGCTTGCAACATTTTCTCCTTGACCTGGGGACTTTGGGATTTGGCTTTAGTATTCTTGGCAATTTTCATTTTAAGATCTTTTTCAGGAGGTGGTTGGTGGATTCTTTCAATTTCTGCTTTATCTTTGTTCTAGAATATGGGGTCAGTTTTCCTTCATAATTTCTTAAGAGATTTTGTCTAAGTAATTTTTTATCATGACTTTCAGGTAGTCTAATAGTTTTTAAATTATCTCTCCTGAATCTATTTTCTAGATCAGTTGTTTTTTCAAATGAGTTATTTTGTTCATTCCTTTGGTTTTGTTTTATTGCTTCTTGATTTCTTATAAAGTCATTAGTTTGCTCCATTCTAATTTTTAAGGAATTATTTTCTTCTGTGACCATTTGGACCTCCTTTTTCATTTGGCTAATTCTGCTTTGTAAGGTATTCTTCTCCTCATTGGCTTTTTGTACCTCTTGTACCATTTGACTTAATCTTTTTAAGGTAATTTTTGTCAGCATTTTTTGGGTCTCCTTCACAGAGCTGTTGACTCAATTTCATGATTTTCCCTTTCCAATTTTTTCTCAGCCTCTCATATTTCATTTTCAAAATCCCTTTTGAGCTCTTCCATAGCTATAACAATAACGACCTCAACATTCACAGGAGGGCCTGCTCTACAGGTTCTTAGATTTGCTTTTCTAAAAGCAAAGCAATTTTTACAAGGTCAACAATCACTTTAATCAAGCATACATACATACATATATATATATATATATATATATATATATATATATATATATATATATATATATGTGTGTGTGTGTGTATATATATATAACATATATACATATACATATATACACATAGTTTTATATATATATATATATATATATATATATATATGTGTGTGTGTGTATATATATATATATGCATATATAATTCACTTAGTTCAGGGGAAAAAGTCAGCACCTTGAACTTCAGGGAAAATACAGAGAAACAAAGATCAACAGACAGAGCATCTAGCTGCTGGGCCATAAGCAATACATAAATCAAAAATCAACAGACAAATAGCTGTCCGACCATACATACATAGGTACCTGAGAGAGAAGCACCAAAATTTGTGTTTTCAAAGCCAGGGTACTCCTTAGTGGCTGGTAAGAGTCTCTCTGGCCAAACAAACACTTCCAGTGAATAATCCCCAAAGTAAAACCTCACCTCAGAGTATTTGTACATTTTTCATAGCCAGAGGGCGTAAGAGCCCTTGAGAACCAGGACCGCCTTAATAAAAGATGTAGGCCTTCCTTAAAATCTCCAAGAAACAAATTCCCCTTAGTGGCCAGGCCCATTAATGAGTGGGGAAGGTCGTTATTCTCATTAGCATTATAATGGCATGAAAGGAATTCATATTTTTCTCAGAGGCTTTGGATGGGGGAGTTTTGACGTTGTTGTCTTTTTCTGAATAAGTGTTTTCATCTTCCTTGTCACCATTATAAATATCTATAATGAACATTTTTCCCCAATATTTCCTTATTTTCCTAGACTATTAGCTTATTTCTTGTGTTCAGCCTACGTTGCCAAAGAATACCATGCCATTTGAGAAACTGTGACATGACTTGCACTTGATTTTGTTTTGAGTAAGGGAGGACTGTGCAAGGTCACCAGCCTCACTTCTCCTTCAGAGTCATCTGAATCCAGTGCAGATATTCATCAGGATTACTGGAGATGTCCCAGGATGCAATGGGAGACTTTGTGCTGTTAGTTCAAGGTCTATTCAGGTACTCCCTTAGGGTGAGGCAAAGTCCATTCAGTGAATAGGCTTGTTTAAGAAGTAAAAGGAATGACCCCTTTAATGAGGCAAAGAAAAATAACATCAGGTTTAAAAATGATTATCAATAGTAACTGCTGCTGTTTCACTCCTGGTCTGATGTAGATGAGTTCTAACACTGCTTAAAGTAGTTCTCTGTTTTCAAGGTGGAGGGTATATTGTCCCAAGTTTTTGGGTTTTTGTGAAGCTGTTTTAACAGATATCTCTAGGAACCTCTAATTTTTCTATTCTTCCCAAATTGTATGATCTAAGGATAGATGTTTACTACTCTCTTGATCTATACTTTGGTCTATGAGAGACCACAAGAATTATTTTGTTCCCTGGAACTGTGAGAATCCTCCCTCTACTGTGGCCATAATCTCTGTTGTGAGAGTGCTCCTCCTTGCCCTGGAACGGCCACCCAGGACTGTGACCATATCCAAGTATGGACAAGGCAAAAGAACACTTCCTCAGTGCTGGCAAAAAAAGAAAAAATACCAACAACTCTGTAATCTCCTGACCAGTTGTTCTACCCCCTTATCATCTATGGGCTGAGGACTGCAGAAGCATTCATTCCACCTATCACTGCTGCTGCTGCTGCCATTGCCATTGCCATTGCTGATTCAATCACTCCTAAGAACTTCTCTTGGTTTGCTGGTGCTGGCCAGTACACTGCTGTCATACTCTGAGCCAGACTGTACTCCACTCTAACTCAGGTGCTAAAGACCTTTCCTGTTGACCTTCTCATTTGTCTTTTGCATCTGTGGGCTGACAGGTCTGGAAATAAACACTGTAACCCATGATTCAGTAGTCCCAAGGCCTGCTAACAGTTTGCAATGACCTGGTCTGTGCTGCTGCTTCCTGTGCTGGACTATGCTTTTCTTTCCCCCTCGTGCAACAGACCTTTCCTGACAAACTTTGAAGTTGTCTTGAATTGGAAATCTGTTTTATTCAGTCTTTCTGTGGGTTCTGCTGCTCTAGAATTTGTTTAGAATCATTTTAAAAGGAATTTTTAGATGCTTCAGGGAAAGTTTAGGTGAGTTCTTGCCTTTACTTTTCCATCTTGGCTGCACGTTCTTAATTTATATTTTCTTAATTATTCATTGAAATCACTCAGATTGTCAGATTTTGCTGCATATAACTGAGCAAAAGATTTCCTGATTTCTTTCTTTTGTCTTCATTGGTGGTAAAGAACTTCCATAATAGTCATGCTGTGTAAGACTAAGTATATTTTCCTCCATCCTACCCTGTCCTCCATTTATTCCATTCCTTCATATGACCTTGTCCCTTCCCAAAAGCGTTTACTTCTAATTACTCCCTTCTCCCATTTGTCCTCCCTTCCATTATTCCCCTTACCCCGCTTGCACCTCCTCCACTACTTTCCTGTAGTGTAAGACAGATATTCATACAAAATTTTAGTGAGCATGTTATTTCCTCCTCAAGCCATATGTGAAGAGAGTAACCTTCATTTTTCCCCTTTCACCTCCTCTAACGTCTCCTCCACTGAAGATTTTTCTTATCTCTTTTATGAGTGATAATTTACCCCATTCCATTTCTCCCTTTCTTCTCCCAATATATTCCTCTCTCACCCTTTTATTTTACTTTTTTTGTAGATATGATCTCTTCTGATTCAACTCAACCTGTGCTCTGTGTGTGTGTGTGTGTGTGTGTGTCTGTGTGTGTGTATGATCCCTCCACCTACCCAAATACTGAGAAAAATCTCGAGTTACAAATATTGTCTTTCATGTAGGAATGTAAGCAGTTCAATTTTAGAAAGTCTTTTATGATTTCTCTTTCCTGTTTACCTTTTCACGCTTCTCTTGATTCTTGTGTTTCAATGACAAATTTTCTCTTCAGTTCTGGTTTTTTCATCAAGAATGCTTGAAAGTCCTCTATATCACTGAATGACCTTTTTTGCCCCTGAAGTATTATAGTCAGTTTTGCTGGGTAGGTGATTCTTGGTTTTAATCCTAGTTCCTTTGACTTTTAGAATATACTATTCCAAGTCTTTAAATCCTTTAATTTAGAAGCTGCCAGATCCTGTGCTATCCTGATTGTATTTCCACAATACTTAAATTTGTTTCTTCTAGCTACTTGCAATATTTTCTCCTGGAACTGGGAACTCTGACATTTGGCTACAATATTACTAGGAATTTCTCTTTTCTGATCTCTTTCAGAAGGTGATCCATGGAACCTTTCAATATTAGAATATCGGGACAATTTTCTTTGATAATTTCATGAAAGATGATGTCTAGGACATTTTTTTTAATCATGGCTTTCAGGTAGTCCAACCACCACTGCTGCTGCCGCTGATGCAGCCTCCTCTAATACCACCACCACCTGGGGCGAGTGTTGGGAGAGACCTTTCTTCCCGCTAGCTCAATTGGGAAAGCCCTCTCATTGATTTTTGAAGCTTTCTTAGGTGCTTGTGAGTTGAGGGATCTGAGACACTCCACTACTACCAAAGATTCTGGCCTGGAGGTCTATTCTAGGCCTGTTTCTCCTGGTGCTGGTGCTATGTGACCAAGGCTGGGCTTCACTCTGCTCCACGTTCTGTGCGACAGACTTTTCCTATTGGCTTTCCTGGTTACCTTTGGCTGGAAATCTCTTTCACTCTGTCGTTCTGTGGCTTCTAATTTGTTGAGCGTCATTTTTACAGGTATTTTATGGGCTGTGGGGGAAGAACTAGAGTATGTGCATCTTTCTACTCCACCATCTTGGCTCTGCCCCGCTAAAGTAAGATTTTTGAGAAATAAACTTTCCCCTATGAACTGCTCATTGTTTTCTTTCTCATTAAAGAAATTATTGATTTTTTATGATTTTCATTTTGACCCACTTATTCTTTATGATTAGATTGTTTAGTTTTCAATTAATTTTAGTCTATATTTCTTTTTTTTTTATTTAACTTTTAACATTCATTTTCACAAAATTTTGGGTTACAAATTTTCTCCCCTTTTATCCCCTCCCCCCCCCCCCCAAACCCAAGCTTTCTAATTGCCCCTGGGACCAATCTGCTCTCTCTTCTATCATCCCTCTCTGCCCTTGTCTCCATCTTCTCTTTTGTCCTGTAGGGCCAGATAGCTTTCTTTACCCCTTTACCTGTATTTCTTATTTCCTAGTGGTAAGAACATTACAGTTGATCCTAACACTTTGAGTTCCAACTTCTTTACCTCCCTCCCTCTCCACCCCTTCCCTTTGGAAGGCAAGCAATTCAACATAGGCCAAATCTGTGTAGTTTTGCAAATGACTTCGATAATAGTTGTGTTGTATAGGACTAACTATATTACCCTCCATCCTATCCTGTCCCCAAATACTTCTATTCTCTTTTGATCCTATCCCTCCCCATGACTGTCGACCTCAAATTGCATTCTCCTCCCCATGCCCTCCCTTCTATCATCCCCCCCACCCTGCTTGTCCCCTTGTCCCCCACTTTCCTGTATTGTGAGATAGGTTTTCCTACCAAAATGAGTGTGCATTTTATTCTTTCCTTTAGTGGAATGTGATGAGAGTAGACTTCATGTTTTTCTCTCACCTCCCCTCTTTATCCCTCCATTAATGAGTCTTTTGCTTGGCTCTTTTATGAGAGATAATTTGCCCCATTAAATTTCTCCCTTTCTCCTCCCCATATATTTCTCTCTCACTGCTTGATTTCATTTTTTTTTAAGATATGATCCCATCCTCTTCAATTCACTCTGCGCACTCTGTCTCTATGTATGTGTGCATGTGTGCATGTGTGTGTGTGTAATCTCACCCAGTACCCAGATACTGAAATGTTTCAAGAGTTACAAATATTGTCTTTCCATGTAGGAATGTAAACAGTTCAACTTTAGTAAGTCCCTTATGACTTCTCTTTGCTGTTCACCTTTTCATGGTTCTCTTCATTCTTGTGTTTGAAAGTCAAATTTTCTTTTCAGCTCTGGTCTTTTCATCAAGAAAATTTGAAAATCCTCTATTTCATTGAAAGACCATTTTTTCCCCTTAAGTATTATACTCAGTTTTCCTGGGTAGGTGATTCTTGGTTTTAGTCCTAGTTCCTTTAACTTCTGGAATATCTATTCCACGCCCTTCGATCCCTTAATGTAGAGGCTGCTAGATCTTGTGTTATCCTGATTGTATTTCCACAATACTTGAATTGTTTCTTTCTAACTGCTTGCAATATTTTCTCCTTGACCTGGGCACTCTGGAATTTGGCCACAATGTTTCTAGGAGTTTCTCTTTTTGGATCTCTTTCATGTGGTGTTCTGTGGATTCCTTGAATATTTATTTTGCCCTCTGGTTCTAGAATCTCAGGGCAGTTTTCCTTGATAATTTCATGGAAGATGATGTCTAGGCTCTTCTTTTGATCATGGCTTTCAGGTAGCCCCAAAATTTTTAAATTGTCTCTCCTGAATCTATTTTCCAGGTCAGATGTTTTTCCAATGAGATATTTCACATTATCTTCCATTTTTCCATTCTTCTCTCTTTGTTCTGTGATATCATGCTTTCTCACAAAGTCCTTAGCCTACATCTGTGCCATTCTAGTTTTGAAAGAACTATTTTCTTCAGTGAGCTTTTGAATCTCTTTTTCCATTTGGCTAATTCTGCTTTTGAAAGCATTCTTCTCCTCATTGGCTTTTTGAACCTCTTTTGCCAATTGAGTTAGGCTCGTTTTCAAGGTGTTGATTTCTTCAACATTTTTTTGGTTCTCCTTTAGCAGGGAGCTGATCTGCTTTTCATGCTTTTCTTTCATTTCTCTTATTTCTCTTCCCAGTTTTTCCTCCACCTCTCTAACTTGATTTTAAAAATTATTTTTGAGCTCTTCCATGGCCTGAGCCCATTGGGTGGGCTGGGACACAGAAGCCTTGATTTCTGTGTCTTTGCCTGATGGTAAGCATTGTTCTTCCTCATCAGAAAGAAAGCGAGGAAATGTCTGTTCTCCGAGAAAGTAGCCTTCAATAGTCTTACTTCTTTTCCCTTTTCTGGGCATTTTCCCAGCCAGTGACTTGACCTCTGAATATTCTCCTCACACCCACCTCGCCGCCTGATCCTCCCAGCCAGTGTTTGGGGACTGAGATTCAAATGCTGCTTCCCAGCCTCATATCTTCCACAGGGGCGGGGTTGCTATTCAGTGTGAGATTAAGTTCAGGTACTCAGGTCAGGGCAGGGCTGCCTCTCGGGCTCAGTTCCCTTAAGGGGTTTATGCAGAGACCTTCAACAATGGATCCAGGCTCCTGCCTGCTTGGGGAGCCCTGGTCTGCTGCTGCATCAGCTACTGCCTTCCAAGGGGCCTGTGTTATGGGGGCACCCCACTCCCCTCTTGACCTGCCAAGAAGACCCTCTCACTGACTCCAGTCACCTGTGGGTGGAGGGCCCCCCTGCGGCCACTGGAGATCCCGTCCCTGAAGCCCGCTCAGATCAGCTCCTCTATGTGCCATGGCCACTGCGGGGCTGGGCTGGGCTCCACGTCCGCAGCGCGACGGACCTTTTGCGAGAGGTTTGCAGGTCCCTCTGGAACAGAAATCTCCTTTGCTCCACTGTGCTGTGGCCTCTGCTACTCCAGAATTCGCCGTGAGTTCCTTTTTACCAACGTTCTATGGGTTGTGGGTTTCGGTGCTATGTGTTTATGCGTCTTTCTACTCCGCCATCTTGGCTCCGTCCCCTGTTGTTTTTTTTTTTTTAACCTCAGCTGAAGCATAATAGATTCTGTGCCAGACCCTTACCTTTTCTTTTTGAGTTTGTTTCTACTTCACCTGTGTTTTGTATAAGTAACATATTATAGAATTCTGCTTTTTGATCCTCTCTACTATTTTCTTCCATTTTATAGGAGAGTTCATCCCATTCAAATTAAGTTATGATTACTAACTGCATTTCCCTCTATCCTATATTACTTCCTGTTTTTCCTCTCTCTCCTTTCACCCCCTCCAGCTTCACCAGTGTTTCGTTTCTGTCTATCAATCCCCAGTCTGTTCCCTTTTCTGTTGTTACCCCCACCCCTTTACTTAATCTTCTCCCTTCCTATTTCTCTATCAGGTAAGATAGATTTTGTGCACCTTCGTGTGAAATAATTTACTCTATTATACATCTCCCTACATTCTTCATCTTTTTTATAATCTTCATTCTCATTCCTTAATTATTTTTATGTCATTCTCCCAAATTCACCTTATATCCATGCCCTCTATGTATATTCATTCTAGCTCTATTATAAGTGATGTAATTTTTAATAGTTACAAGTACCACCTTCCCATGTAAGGTGTAAACAATTTAACTCTATTGGATCTTTTATGGCTTCTTTTCTCTTTTTACCTGTTTATGCTTCTCTTGAGTCTGCATCTTGGTGATAAAATTTTTGGTTTAGCTGTTTTTTCCTTTGTGAAAGCTTGAAATACTCCTATTTCATTCAATGATCATTTTTCCCCTTTATGTAGTATGCTTAATTTTACCAAGTAAACAATTTGTGGTTATAGTCCTAGCCCCTTTGCCTTCCAGAATATCATATCCCATGAACTTTCTTCTTTAATACCGTTGCTGCTAATTCCTCTGTAATATTGATTGTGACACCCTGACATTTTAATTGTTTGTTCCTGGCCACGTGCAGTAATTTTTTCCCTCTTTCCTGGTAGTCCTAACACTCCTTGGAGTTTCTGTTTTGGCATCTCTTTTCTAAAGTGATAGGTGGATTCTTTCAATACCTATTTTGCCCTCCAGTTGCAGTATATCATGCCAGTTTTCCTTGATAATTTCTTGAAAGATTAATACTTTGAGGTAGTCCAATGATTCTGGCATTGCCTCTCTTAGATCTATTTTCAAGGTCTGTTGTTTTTCTATGAGATATTTTACATTTTCTTCCATTTTTTTCTTTCTTTAGAATTTGTTTGGTTGATTTTTGATGTCTCATAGAGTCGTTAATTTCCACTTTCCCAATGTTAACTTTTAAGTAGGTATTTTCTTTAATTAACGTTTTTCTGTTCTTTTCTATTTGACCTGTTGCACTTTCTTTTTCTAAACTCTCTCTTTTTTTCATAATTCTCTTGCATCGCACTCATTTGCTTCCATTTTTTATTTTACCTCTTAAATTGTTTTTAAACTCTGTTTTGAGTTCTTCTATTAGTTCTTTCCAGACTGAAGAACACTTCTTTTTGGGAGGCAGGGGGAAGAGTATTGTTTATAGGTGTATTAACATTGTTTTCATCTCTGAGGTTGTGTCACGATCTTCCCTGTAACCAAAATAACTTTATATGGTTATATTCTTTTTCTTTTTTTGTTCTTTATTTTGTTTTCTTTTGCTTTACCTTTCTCTTAAATTAGATCTAAATTCCTATGGTGGAAGGGTCATTGTCTCAAGTTTCTTGTACCAGGGGAGATCTCCACTGGCTGTTTACCTAGTGCTTCATTGATATGGTCCTGAACCCCAAGGGGGTCCTACATGTCTGGTGCTGAGTTAAGGAAATGTGATGGGGGTGACTGGAGCTGTTGTAGGTCATAGGTGTCAGACAGCTTACCTGGTGTTAATACCAAGTGTCCTAGTAGTGTTGTATAATATGTGCTGTGGCCACTGGATGTGTTTCTATATTTCCCTCTGGTTACACTGAAGCATGTTGTGGTCTGGCCACTGGAGGATTTCTGTTTACCCATGGCCAAGCTGATGCATGTGGTGGGGCCCAGACTTGGTGGCTATCTGTTTCTCTCTCTGTTTGCTTGTCTGTTACCTGTACTGTTGACATCAACCTGTTTGTCTAGAACTAGGCTGAAGCACGTGGAAGTCTGGCATATGGAGCAGGCCAATTCCCCTGGTTATACTAAGACACTTGAGATGTCCTATTGCTGGCTTTTGCCTGCTCCACCACTTGGAGATCAGGATTTCCTGTTGATTTGCTTAGCTGGAGATTTCTGAGGACACTTCGCATCCTAGACTGCATTCTGCCTTTACCTGAGAGAGACACATCTTCTAAGTTTCTTGGGCTCAAAAATTGTTTTTGCTCAATTCGTTTGCTTGGTCTGCTGTTCCAGGATTTGTTTTGGGGTGCTCTTTTATGGTTGTTTGGAGATGAATATGGGAAAGTTTCAGCAATTTACTGCTTACTCCCCTATCTTGACTCTGTTAGATAAATTATTTGTTTTCAAGATAATTTGCTTCTTTGACTAAATTCGTTTTTAACCAATTAATTTGTATGTAGATATAGACAGAACTCTAAAAATCCTTAATTCAAGAACTGCCTCCAATCTTATTTTCTTATTTTCTACTTTTGCCTTCTCTCTCTAGTTTTCAGTTAGACCTTGGAAAAGAAATCTTTGGCAGAGGGGACAGGTCATTTTCAGCAGTATTGCGGTCTATGAATTTCACACTTCATAGCACTCCAATAGAGGATGAGTCTGGCAAATCTGAGGAATGGTTCAAGGCATTTATTTTTATCAGTATTTTCTCTAAATATGGGTTTTCTAAGAATGTATGAAATTCTGAAATACTTTGAAATATGTAGGTCATAGACTATGTCTTTTCACAAACCCCTCCAATTCAATTCAAGAGAAGAAAAAAAAAGATTAGGAGGGGAAAAAAGATTAAATTCTATGTAATCCAAGTTAGTTCATTGGGGCAGGTATCCTAAACCCTGACTTGCCTAGTGTTTATATAATTCACTGACCCTTGCCTTAATGTACTTGGTTGCATTCCCCCAAGTGTGCATCAATGACTTTTTCAAGTGAGAATAATCAAGTTAAAAAAAATATGTGTGTATGTATGTATGTATGTGTGTGTGTGTGTATATATATATATATATATATACATTTATTATACATACACACACACGCACACACACATATATATATGTATATATATATGTGTGTGTGTGTATGTATGTATGTATGTGTGTGTGTATATATATATATACATTTATTATACATACACACACATGCACACACACGTATTATATGTATATATATATGTGTGTGTGTGTGTGTGTGTGTGTGTGTGTGTGTGTGTATATATATATATATATATATATATATATATATATATATATATATATATATATATATATATATTAGTCTTAACTTAGAAGAAGGAAAAGGACTACTGATTGATTTGGCTTCAGCAGGACTGGGCTTAGAGTTGTCTGAGGACATGGGTAAAATAGTCCTGCATATCAGAGATGCAGAATCTTTTAATTGTGTAAGACTATAGGTCTTTACCAAGTTCATTAAATGGATATATAATAAGCATGGTGAGCATGCTTCTGTATCTTGTATAGATTAGAAACTGTCAATTTTGATGGTCTTGTAACTCTGACATTAACATACCTGAGAGAGAAGAGGAGAACTAAGAAGGAGACTGGAAAGATCCAGGTACTACTGATCTTGGGATACAAAGACATTTCCTAACCCTTTGGTGTAGTATATGCCAATGACTTCAAGCAGTGGATGTTATAGTTTAACAGATAGGTCTCTCCTAAGGTACACTTAGGGAATAACTAAAATACAAGGTAGCACAAATACATGTAGATAACCATAATTCTCAGAACTACAGGGCTTTGCCAAAATCACGTCTTAGGGATTTTGTTGCCCTCCTTTCTTCCAACATAATCAGATTTATAACAGTGAAATAAAGACTAGTTTAAGTAAGATCAACCGAAAGGCCTGGGCTCCCAATAGCTTAATATGATGCTTATTCCTCACATTTATATAGTGCTTTGCCTTTTGACAAATGCTTTACACTTGATATCTCTATGGGAGCTTCAAAACACCTCTGTAAGGCAGCTATAAGAGGTACTATTATTCCCATTTTACAGATAAATAACCTGGAATTCAAAGAAATTAAGTGTTTTTATATGGTCACACAGCTAGGAAGTAATAAGGAAGGGATGTGAATCTCTTATATTTTCAGTTTATCAATCCAGTGGTGTTCCTACTATACTCTGGTGTCTTTTTTCAGGTAGTCTATGAGTAGAAGAGAAGCTCTTAGGAACAAGTACTCTCTTTATACTCTTCTAGCTTTATTGTCTTCCTTCCTTTATTGTGTGTATATCTATGATTCTTATTGTATGCAATTCTTTTCCATATCTTTCTTTAAAACGTGCCTTAAGGAGCGACCCAACACATTGGAAGTTTTTCTCCTAGTTTTTTTTTTTTTTAAATATATAACTGGTTCTAATGCAACAGTTGGGCTATCCATTTGTTATTTTTCATCCTGAATAATTTAACCACTTTTTTCTCCATGTCCTTGGTGATGTCTCTAATTCTAATTCTCACATATAACTAATAAGTTGCAACCTACTTTTCTCAGAAATGTGTTTTCTCTTTGGGTTCACAAAATATTTATTCTCCCATTAATGATCATCTACTATATGTCAGACACACTACTAAAAACCAGGGATACAAACAGTCGTTGCTACTCAAGGAGCTTAGATTGTTTTGAGATCATCATTGTCCAAAGAATGTTGGTGTTAAAGCAATGAATTGTCATGGGAGTGAGCATGTCAGGAAGGTTTGAAATCTCTGTGAAATTCACCAGATATATACCTATAGGGATGGGCCATATGTCTGCACTTATATATGCAAATGTTTATGTATATGTGTGTTTGAGTTACAGAAGCAGACTCAGGGAAATCTTAGGGAATACACAAATGAATAAAAAAAATTTATACTTCTATCTATCAGATCCAATCTAAACTGACAGAGATACAACTAGAAAAAAGTGATATTGTAAGCCCCTTATCTCAAGATGCTAACAATCTAGCAGCTGAATGGAAGAGTTCTAGGGAAGTAAGATTCAGGGAAGTGAGTTTTGGTTTAGGTAGTCACAGGGTGTTTGATTATAATGAACTTTTCAGTAACAAAGGTACTAATGATTTGATTATTTAATGCTTAGCATTTGAGTCTAGCAGACACTCAGACTTCAGGGGAATGAAGACTACATAGAGGTTGCAAGAGGTAGTTTGAATTAGTGGATAAATGAAAGAAAACGAATCAAAAAATATTAACTGCTTCTTATGTGTCAAGTGCTATGATAAGTCTTGATAATACAACTACAAGATTGAGACAACTTCAATCCTCACTAGTATTACATTCTACTAAGAAAAAATAGCACATCTGTATGTGGGAGTGATATGCAAAAGAAGAATTTTTGATTCAGGAGGCACAGAGCTGGAGCTACAACCATGTGTTTGAGATAACTTTTTCAGAATCAATAATAGTCTCAAATTGATTACTGGATCCAAAGTAGAGAAAGTATAGAGAGGGGTGATAAACACATATTGGCAGGTTAGAAGGCAAGATTGCCTGTGTAGAATTATGTATGTGATATGAAGTGTGGTCTGTCTGGTGCTAGTTAGATTGGATAGGCAGATCTGGTTCTCAGCAATCAGGAGCATTCAACTAATCTGTATGCATCTAAAGGGTGACTATTTCTATATTTACTTAGTTTGAGGTATTTCACAACTCATTTTGCAAAATAGTTCCAAAGAAAACTGTGTATTCTCCTAGTTGAGTTGAAGATTTTGTGAGGCCAGGATATTTTCTACAGAAACAGATAGATCAGACTAAACACTTACAAAGAGAGGGGCAGAATCAAATGAGTAAGAAGCACTAGACTACCTGAATAGAGTGTTTCTGAAGTAGCTAATCCTGAGTTAAAGGCTAGAAATGATGCTAAGAAGTCTTCATATTTGAGTTGTTTACGTTTTTGGTTTTTTTTCTGTTTAACACTTGATAATTATTATTAATTCATTGTCATGCTTAATTTCTTGTTTTAGTATATCACATCTTACCTTCTTGTAAGTCATGAAATTGGTTTCTGTCTATTGAACTGTTCAATGAAGAGATTTTCCCACCATTTTTGAAGGCAGAGGGACTGAGAAAACAACAATACAGCTGTCCTTAATAGCAGGCAGTTATCTCACAGTTGAAAATGAACAAAGACGTTGTCATATTCAACCTATCTCTAAATATATGTCCCTTCCACAACTTTCCTGAGAAGATGTTCTTACTTTTTCATTGAAGATCTCTGATAAGGTTGTGTTCACCCCTTCCTGAAGTTCTCCATTCTCCTTTTGGTTACAAGTGACACTTGTAAACTCATATATTGTCTATAATATAGAAGGTTATGTCATCTTAGCTTGAACTTGGCCTGTATATAGAATTTATCTTCACCTTGATATAGTGTTTTTTTTTTCTATGCTACTATGGGACCATTCAGGGGTTTTAAAGGAGAACTGCTACACAGACTAACGCATGCTTTTCATTCTTGAAAGTCTGATGAGGAAGAAGCAGTTATAAGTATGGGAAAGAAGGAAAAGTAGGGAAGAAGATGAGGTATTCCAGGTAGATAGCAGGAGGAAATAAAGCCAGAGTTCTGGATGTCAAATTAGTAAAGACCTGTGTTCAAATTGAGGCAGCTAGATATGTTGTGGATAGAACACTGGGCCTGAAGTCAGGAAGACCCGAGTTCAAATTCAATCCTAAACAATTACAAGCTATTTGATCCTGGGCAAGTCACTTAACTTTTGTTTATTTCTGTTGTCTCAACTGTAAAATGGGGGAAATAAGAGTACCTACCTCCCAGGGTTGTTGAGAGGATCAAATGATAAAATATTTGCAAAGTGCATAGCTCAACACCTGGCACATGGTAAGTACTGTATAAATTCTAATTTTTTTTTTGAGGCAACTAAGTGGCACAATCCTGATACTTCCTAGCTCTGTGACCTTGGGCATTTTACTTAACCTCTCTCTGGCTTTAATAGTAAGTTAAGGATCATAATCATCTATCTCCCAGGGTTGTTTTGAGGATTAAATGAAATAATATTTTTAAATTGCTTGGTGTTGCACCTGACATACATTCTTTTCCCCCTTAGTCTACCAAATTCCATGCCCATCTGCCCTTCCTGTCTGAGGTAATACCTGGTCAGTACCTTTTCCCCAGGTAATGAATGAACCTATGCATTCTCAGGGACAAATAAAACTAGCAAAATAGTAATAATACTAATAATGGTAATAACAAAAAACAACAAACAATAATATAAGCTAACAGATACATAACACTTTCTGCTAAGGGGGTTGGTAGATTTGGGGTTTCCCCTTAAGGATACCTTAAGAGAATTTACCAAAAAACTGCCAAACTATCCTGTTACCATTTTAAGTCCAGAGCATTTAGAATGCTTTTGTGTCCCCAAATCCATACTACATTCTGCCTTTATAGAATAGCAGGAAGCAAAACATATGCTTTGGACTCCTTCTGCATCTTGACATAATGAGTAACATTACTTCTCAGGAGGAGGGGAAAGGGAGAAAATAAATAAGGGGAAATGGAAACTATTATCCATAAATCAGGACTTCATGTGACAGTTGAATAACCTAGTAAGGGAAAAGTACTGTTAAAAAACTAAAGTCTCTTTTCTTTTTCATTTTTTTTACCTCATTTTGGTTTGATGTTTATAATGCCTAATGCATTGTATCTTCCTTGAAATAGCTCAAATAACTCTCAATAGTCATATTTTGCCAGGAGTAGCCATCTATAAAATGTGTCAACATTCTAATATGTGGTTTTATGTTCACATGACTTGCTGCTTTGATATAAAATGACATCTGAAGTGAAAATAGTTTCTTATTAATGAAATGCACAGTCAAGGTCATAGTAATTTCTTGTCTTCAAGGAAGTATTTCCTTTTGAAGCCTAGCTCTCTCTTCCCTCCCAAAAAATAAATAAAGGGAACTATAAAAAAGGCCCCCACATTACTTTGAAGTACCGATGTGTTCAGCTCTTTAAATAATAAACTGAACTGCTCTCTGTTGTGTCAAAATGTAGGCCAGGTGGCCAGAAAGATAACAACTTTAGGAGGGAATTTCCTACTCCTTCATGGCTTATGAACTGATGCTCTCACTCCTCAAAAGCTGGGAAGCAAAGCAAGAATGTTCTTAAAAGAAGATGCATTCAAATTGTGGGTAGAGAGGAAATGTCTCAGAGAAACAGGGTACATTTCAATTCACGGCAGCAGCTGTCTAAGTGATGTAATCATATCACCAAAACCAAACCCAAATTTCATCTCTTCTTCTTTGCAAAGACTAACAATATGTATCTGGGAAAAACCTGAATCAGTAATTTATCCAATAGACTTAAGGGTTTGTATCCCAAAGCTATTAAGGGGAAACTTGGAAATTTTGTTTTTGGTCCATTTCAATGATGTTTTTAAAGTGCCTGGAGGGGGTCTCAAAACAGAAAGAATTGATCTGTGGGAAGTATAAGACTAACAAGTTCTTCTCAATGGCAAGTTGCAGGGGATTTGGTTGTATTTGGACATCAATATCTATACTTTGCATTGTTAGTAGATTTAGTGACACATGTGTTATCAGGATTCTGTAGCAGTGACAGGGGTGTTGAGACATTCCAACTTTGCAGAGTATTCTGTTAAGAAACTGAATGTTTCTAAGGCCAAGAGGGCTACATTTGGATTTTTTCTACTGGGACTGAAAATCACCAAGGAGTGTCTTTATTCTCAGGGATAAAATCCTTCTCAATTGTATTTTCTCTCTCTCTCTCTCTCTCTCTCTCTCTCTCTCTCTCTCTCTCTCTCTCTCTCTCTCTCTCTCTCTCTATATATATATATATATATATATATATATATATATGTGTGTGTGTGTGTGTGTGTGTGTGTGTGTGTGTGTGTGTGATAGTGTTTTCTGTGTCTCTGATATTTTATTTTTTTAATTTCATTTTGTTTATAAGATTATCAATACAATGACAAAATCTTGTATTTGAAGAGATAATACACACTTGTGGATATGTGGATATGTAATAGTGCTATTACCTGACATTCCTATTAGAAGCATGTTTTCTGTCAATAACAGGATAATTATTACCCAAACCCTTCATTTCATGTCTAAGATAAATGAATAACAGATAAGAATGCAGTTTAACAAATTCTTTAAAAATAAAAATAATGTAATGTCACAAATATATGTATGTATTTATATGTGTGTGTATATGTATGATGCCCACAAGCCCATACTAGTGGGTTATTTTGCAATAGAATATGCATTAATTGACCTCAGTCACTCAGTTTTTTCCAGATGGGTATTTAATAAAGTAATATAGTAAGAAGAGTTTATCTATCTATCTATCTATCTATCTATCTATCTATCTATCTATCTATATATATATATATATAACATTCCTCTTTCCAAGTTTGTGACACACTCTTTCGCCACTATATACAGAGACCAGGAGAAAGTGGGCTCAAGCTAAGGCCACACATGGCAAAAGATAGGGAAAGGAGTAAATTGTATGCTCTGGAAATTGTGTTTTTCCTGTGAAATCCTCTCTTCTGCTTCAGAGGAGGCTTATGAAGTTCTCCTTAGGTATATTGCAGCTTTCTTTGAGGTTCCTTGTGGGGTTTTTAAGCTGCATTTCTCAATGCATCTAGATTCTCCTATGTATCAAATAAAAAAAATATTACCAGTTACTGCCAACCTACAGATGTTACTGGAATACTAATAATAAGTCAAAATCCCCCAACCAAATCAAGACTACCTCTTTCACTCAGTGACTGGAATGCTTGAATTCCAAATTGGCATATTGTTTTAAAAATGACCTATAAGGAAACACTGAATCTTCTAAAGTTATATCTCTAGATCTGTTTTACAGATTCACTTCACTTCACCCAAGTGCATTCGCTCATCCCAAACTGATCAATAGACATGTTTACCCCTGATTAAAGTAGTTGCTTTAAATAGGGTGATATAATTACTTGATAGACTTAATTGATTCTAATCCTAAAACACATATTCTGTAAATATTTATAAATATAAATAAAATATTTTCAGTTACAAAATCTTTCTCCTTCCTCCTCTATCCCACCCACTGAGAAAATAAGAAATATGATACCCATTATACATATGGTTATACAAAGCATATTTTCTCCCTCCCCTCTCTTCAACATTCTTGGGTTCCTAAGAGTATGTAATCTGTCATGACATCCCTGTGCCACACTCAAGGGGTGCTGGCAGCTAGAGGAGAAGGGGAGAATGCCACAAACTTGAGTAAGGAGGGGGAGAGATATCACTAATTTGAGCTCTGGCCCAACCTTGCTCCTAAACAAAGATCCTGAAAGATATCTCCCAGAGGCTGACTTGGGTCATCAGTTTGATGAATTAAGGTCCTGAGTTCAGAGGGCACGAAGATGGCCCCAACCATCTCCCAGTAGCACAAAGAAAAGGCTTTGCCTTTGTGGATTCTTTTCTGCACTGAGCACCAATAGTCAAATCAAGATTCCAAATGGCTTCTTTTTTCTCAGACTGACCTTGACCATCATCCCTCTTAGATCTAACACTGGCATCCCCGGCTGCCCCAGTTCATAGACCTTTCTTCACAGTAGGAGCATCTGCAATGTAGGAGATGCTTTGCATGAAAACCCTGGTCTTCAAACAACAACCTGACCATCATGGAAGGTGCCAGGACTCTGTTTCATTTACCTGAAAACAAAAAGGATAAAAAGCACTGCATTGATGCTTGAATGAAAAGTGAGGTCATCAGACACCACCATCTTGCAAAGTGCTATTTACCTGAAAACTCTGAGTAAAATAAAAAAAGAATTATTAGACTACCTGAAAGCCACAATCGAAGAAAGAACCTAGAAATCATGCTGCAAGAACTTATCAGGTAAAACCACTCAGGTGTCCTAGATCCAGAGGGTGAAACAGAAATTGAAGAAATCCACTGATCATCTCCTGACAGATCCCAAAATCAAAACTCCTAAGGGTATCATAGTAAAAATTTAAAACACCTAGTTCAAAGAGAGAATACTTCTAGCATCCACAGAGAAACAATTCAAATATTACGGAGTCACAGTCAGGATTACACAAGAGTTAGTGTCTTCCACGTTAAAGAAGCATAGAGCTAGAAATATAATATTCTAGAAAAAAGAGGATGTAGAATTCCAACCAAAAATAACCTACTCAGCTGTACTGAATATAATCATTCTGGGAGGAAAATGGTTCTTTAACAACGTAGAAGACTTTGAAGCATTCCTGATGAAAAGACCAGATCTGAATACAAAATTTGACATTCAAAGAAAAGATTCAAGGAGGTATAACAGAAGGGTATACATGAAAAGTTAATTATAATGGACTCAAAGTTAAACTGTTGACATCCTTATATGAGAAGATGATAAATGTAACTCTTATGAACTTTTACCATTAGGAAGAGAGTTTTCTTTTAAGTTCACATTGACGGAGGGCATGGGTGTGAGTCAATTATGTTGGAATAATCTCCAATAAAAAAAGTGATAAAGGGGTGAGAAAGAGGGATGCCCTGGGAGAAGGGAGAAGGGAGAAGTCTAATGGGGAAAATTTTATCAGATAAAATATTTGCACAAGGAAGAGCTTTTACAATGGATGAGGAGGTGAGGGAGTGACCGACAGTGTTTGAACCTCTCTCATCAGAATTTTTCCAAAGAGGGAAGAATATATATATGCACATTCAGTTGTATACAGAAATGCAATATACCCAATTGTGAAAGAAGAAAGAAGGGTATATTAGAAACTGAAGATGATAAAACAGAGGGCAAATTAAGGTAGGAATGTTTAGCAGCAAAATACACTTTTGAGGAGGGTGTTATGGCAATGAAATTTGAATCTTTTGCTGTTTTTGTTTTATTAAAGCGCCTCTGATTGAATAATGTGAGTAAAGATCTTCTCCACCCATTGATGTGCCTGCCCATTGAGAGAAGCTAGATTAGGGGAGGTGTTTTGTAGGAGGGTCCAAAGTGCCTTTGATTTTTTTCTATTGAGGCACTAGGTCAGAGGGTCATGCTATCTGGCTCAGGAAAAGTGTATAAATACTCTGAGGTTGAGGTGTTATTTTGGGGCTTAGTATTTTTTGGAAGGTATGAGTTCCATATGAGACTCTGGGAAGCTACTAAGCATCCCCTTTCTCTCTGCCCCACCCCAGGCTTGGAGAAACCCAGATATTCCCTCTCTGATAAATATGTATGTATGTTAATGATCAGACATTTTGGAAGTATGTCTGTGGACTTTTGATTTTTCTGTATTTTCTCTGAAATTTTGATTTTGATCTTGTCTGATACCTATGCTTGATTAAAGTGATTGTTAACCCATCAAAAGCTAACTTCCCTTTTAAAGAAGGGGATCAAAGAAAGTGTGGTAGCAAGCTCCCTTGCGTATGTTGGGGTCAAGATAAAAGAGAAGACGAAACAGAAGAAATTGCGATGGAAGAAAATATGCAGTAAATCATAGCTATGAATATTACTGACATGAGATTACACATAAAATGAATGCAGTTAGCAGAATGGATTAGAAACCAGAATCCAACAATAGATTCAATCCACTTGAAACAGAAATACACACAGTGTTAAAATAAAGGGCTGAAGCAGAATCTATTAAGTTTCAGCTGAAGTAAAAAAGCAGGCCTAGTCATCATGATCTTAGACAAAGGAAAAACAACAATAAATCTAATTGAGAAAGATAATCAGAGAAACTATATCTTGCAAAAAGGTACCATGGAGTATGAAATAACATAACATTTGTTAATATCAAGCTTCTCTGGAAAAGCTTTCATTCTCACATATATACTGAATATAAAACTGAGTCAAATGTATACAAAATAAGAGCCATTGCTCAGTTGATAATTGATCAAAGAGTATGAATGGGCAGTCTTCAGAAGAAAACTATAGTTTTCTATAGAAATCTATAATCATATGAAAAAATCCTCTAAATCACTATTGATTAGAAAAATGCTAATTAAAACGACTCTGAGGTACAAGCTCATACCTATCAGAAATGAAAACTGCTGAAGAGAATGAAGGAAAAAAACGTACACTAATGAACCATTAGTGGAATAGTGAACCATTCTGCAGAATACATTGGAAATGGATCCAAAGTAATATAAAACTGTATATATTGTTTGACCCAATAATACCACTACTAGGTGTATATATATATATATATACATATATATATATATATATATATATATGTATATATATATATATATATGTATATATATATATATATATATATATATATATATATGCACATATAGATAGATAGATAGATAGATAGATAGATAGATATAGATATATAGACATAAGTATATAAAGAGATAAAAGGAAATGGAAAAGGCCTGACATGTACAAAAATATTTGTAGAAGCTCTTTTTTTATTTTTGATGGCAAAGTATTGAAAATACAGAGGATGTGCAGCAGTTAGGGAATGGCTGAAGAGAGTAGTGGCATTTGATTATGTAGGAGTACTATTTTGTTGTAAGAAATGAAGGAAAGGGTAGTTTCAGAAAAAAATACATGGCAAGAACTATATTAACTGAAGAGAGAACAGGGAGATCATTGTAACATAATAATGACAATGTTGTAATAGTGATCAACTGTGAAAGACTTGTGTACTGTGATCAATACAACAATCCAGTTCCAAAGGACTCAAAATGAAGAAATGCTGGCTGTGTCCAGAGAGAGAACAGATGAACTCTGAGTAAAGACTGAAGTATAATTTTGTCATTTTCCTTATTTTTCTTGCTTTTTATGTAAATATGCTTAAATTGTCTAGTGTGATTTCACATGTAAAATTGATATCATTTTTCACTGTATCCTCAGTGGGTGTCAGAGGAACTGGGAGGGAGGAAGATAATTTGAAACTAAAATATTTAAAAGGAAAGAATGGGAAAAACAAATAATAAGTTGAAATGTTCATTTTTTTTAAAGTATGCAATGGTGATGAAAATAAAAATCTCACATCTTTAAACACATAGCCTTAAAGGTATAAGGAGAATATTATCTATTTTTTGGCACTGAAAAAAGTGACAAAAAGCCCCTGAATCTACATGAAAAACAATGGAATTCTATGCATTTCCATCATTGATGAAGAGAGCTATTAATATTAGTATTAGTGATAATGAACACTGAGTAATTTTTGATCATTAAAGCATATTATGTAATTAATACGTAAGTGGAGGAGTCTCATCTTTGATGAGCAGTATATAGAGAAGACTCAAGGGTTTAATTAAAAATATAAAATCAACTTTAGTAAGGAAAAGGAAGAGAGTAAGAAAGAGAGAGAAAGAAAAAGAAAGAAATAAAGAAACAAAGAAAAAAGCAAAGAAAAAGAAAGCAAGAAAGCAAGAAAGCAAGAAAGCAAGAAAGCAAGAAAGAAAGAAAGAAAGCAAGAAAGAGAAAAAGAAAGAAAGAAAGAAAGAAAGGAAGAAAGAAAGAAAGGAAGGAAGGAAGGAAGAAAGAAAGAAAGAAAGAAAGAAAGAAAGAAAGAAAGAAAGAAAGAAAGAAAGAAAGAAAGAAAGAAAGAAAGAAAAAGAAGGAAAATGGGAAGATATGTTTCAATATGCTCTCAGACGTCCTAAGTTCCCTCAAGGTGGATAGAAATTTTTATTATGAGTCCTTTGGAATTGTATTGGAATTGGAATTGTATTGATCACAGTAGCTAAGTCTTTCCAAATTGATTATCATTACAATATTGCTGTTGCTAATGCAATTGTTTTCCTAGTTCTTCTCATTTAATTTTCTATCAACTCATATATGTCTTCCCAGGTATTTCTGATATTATACTCTTCATCATTTTTTTTTTGTTTTTACAGTACAGTAGATGCTTCCTGATTGAAGTGATTGATCATTTTACTTATGGTCACATACCTAGGAAATACATAATGTAGCATAATAATAATAATAATAATAATAACTAGAATGTACATAGTCCTTTAAAATTTGCAAAACAAATATTAGCTCATTGGATGATCACAACAGTCCTAGAAGGTAGGTGCTTTTATTATCCCCATTTTTTTTTTATGGACAAATTGAGGCAAACAGAGCTTAAGTGATTTTCCCAGGGTCCCACAGCTAGTAAGTATCAAAAACTGAACTTGATGTCCACTCTGACAACTACTTTTCTTATTACTGTGATTCAGAAAACTATCCACTATGTCACCATATGTCTCTATAGGATTCTCTTTTAAAGTAGCCTACAATCTACAAGATTTCTTTTAAATTAGCTTACAGTCAAAATGAAGGAAAATACAAATGACTGTGATCTAAGGGAGATATGTACAAAAATAGAGGTATAAGCAAAGTGTAAGAGAGAGTGAAATCCCATTCAGCAGGAGTAAAAAGCAGAGATTTTTACATTTTAAGAAGAGTTTTGTGGAAAAAATGGTACCCAAGTCAGGCTTTCAAAGGTGAGAGAGAAAACTTCACATAATTTAATTTTGCGTGTGCAGAGCAAACCTTTACTTTGTTTTCATCAGTTTAGAGGTGATAAGCACATTCTACCAATGCTGAGAAATTGTTATCGCCCTGGGGAAATTTTCTTATTGGCGGACCAATATCTCACTGTGCAAATAGTTCGTTTTATTTTCTAACTTTGGAAACTCTCCTCTCACAAAATTAATAAATCATGTTTCATTGTTTGATTTGATTTTATGTCATGGAACTGATTGAAAGTAAACGATTGACACCTGTGAATGAGAAAGGACAACTGAAGTTTACTGGTACTATACAAAATGGTCTTGATTGTGTCCATTTTCAAGGTTTCTATTTCTTAAATCAGTTCTTACAAAGAAATTATAAGGCTCCCCTGCAGTCAATTCCCCTCATTACTAAACACATAGCAAATCTATCTACTTACCTAGGAGACTATTCTAACAAAAAAGAAGTTCTGAAATACTAGTAAAAGAGAAAAATCCTAAAGTTTTCATTTTATTCATATTCATAAAAGTAAATTCTTTCTCTTCAATTGATAATTTCCAAGAACTACTCTTATTTTAATATTCAACTTACCTCCCCTTTTCACTTCAGGGAATGTTTTTGCAACCTTTTATGTGGAAAATAGACATGGGATTTGTGTAAAATTGTGTTTAAAAAAAAATTATTGGGGATGGAACCAAGATGGCAGATTAGAAGCATAGACCTGCTTGAGCTCTCGGCACAAAGACCCGCAAAGCCTTGTGAAAAATGATGCTAAACAAATTCTAGAGCAGCAGAAGCCACAAAGTGACAGTGCAAAACAGATTTCCAGCCCAAGACAACCTAGAAGGCTAACAGGAAAGGTCTGTTGCACCAGGGTCAGAGCAGAGCACAGCCCAGGATTGGCCACACCAGCACAGATGGGACTAGAGCTAGCTTCAGGGTGCTAAATCATGGTCAACTACATCAGTTTCCAGATTTCTCAATCCACAAATGCCAAACACATCTCCAAAAGTCAATGAGAAAGTTCTTTCATCTGGGCAAGAGGGGAGCATGATCAGGCCCCAACCACAGGTCCAGGGCACTGGCAGCCACAGACAGTCACCACATCAGTGGCCGCTTCTGGAGTTCTCAGCCTATAGATGGTGAAGGAATTGAATGGTTGAACTGGGCCTCAGTCCTGAGTGGTGCTGCTGAGGTGAGGAAGAGCACTGATGTGGTGGAGCTACTGGTGGCTGTGGAGAGGGACTCCTACTCACAGTTCCAGGGAAGAAAATAGTGCTTGCAGTTGCTGGCAGACCACAGTGTAGGCCAGGAGAGGAGGAAACACCTCTCCTTTGACTACACCACTTTGGAGGAACTGAGAACTTACAGGTCCCAAGAGCTATCTCAGACAACAGGTGCACTAAAGCTCTGAAGCCTGGGATAGTATACCTTCCAAGTGGCAAAGGAATCAAAAGTCAGGGAATTGGCTGGGAAAATGCCAAAAAAAGTGGAAAAATAAGATTATAGAAGGTTGCTTTCATGGCAAAAAGGTATTTTCTTCCATCCTTTAGAGTGGAGCTGATGGAAGCTAATGACTTTATCAGAAATCAAGAAATTATAAAACAAAACCAAAAGAATAAAAAAAAATATAAGACAATGTAAAATATCTCATGAAAAAACAACTGACCTGGAAAATAGATCCAGGAGAGGTAATTTAAAAATCATTGGTCTACCTGAAAGCAACAATCAAAAAAAGAGACTAGACATCATCTTACAAGAAATTATCAGGGAAAACTGCCCAGATATTCTAGAAACAGAGGATGAAATAAAAATGGAAAGAATTCACTGATCACCTACTGAAAGATAACACAAAATAAAAACTCAATAGAATATTGTAGCCAAGTTCCAGAGTTCCCAGGTCAAGGAGGAAATATTACAAACAGCGAGAAACAATTCAAGTATTGTGTAAATACAATCAGGATAACATAGGTTTTAGCAGTTTCGTCACTAAGGGATCTGAGTGGTTGGAATATGATATTCCAGAGGTGAAAGGAAGTAGGATTAAAACCAAGAATCATCTATCCAGCAAAACTGAGTATAACACATCAGGAGAAATCAAAAATGGAATTTCAATGAAGTTGAGGACTTCCAAGCAAGTATTCTTATTAATACTTGTTAATACCAGAGCAGAATAGAAAATCTGACATTCAAATACAAGAATCAAGAGAAACATAAAAAGGTAAACAGGAAAGAGAAGCCATAAGGAATTTATTAAAATTGAACTGCTTACATTCCTACATGGAAAGATGATGTCTGTAACTCATGAGACGTTTTCAGTATTAGGGTATTGAAGGGAATATGTGTGTGTGTGTGTATGTGTGTGTTTATGCTTACATAGGTGTATATGGATATGTATGTATGTGTATATTATATGTGTGTATGCATATGTGTAGGTATGTATATGCATGTATGTATGTATATACATGCATACATACACATATAAGTGCATCTACCTATATGTATATCTAAATACATGAATCTATACCTATATCTATATATCTATTTATCTATGTATGCATGTATGTATATATATATATATATGTATGTATGTGTGTATATATATATATGCACACACACACACACATAGACACAGGGCACAAGGTAAGCTGAACATGAAGGGAGAATACCTAAAAAATAAAATTTACTGTTGAGAGGAATGTTGAGTGGGGTAAGAGGAAGGGAGAAGTAAAAGGTGGCAAATCATCTTACATAAAAGAGGCAAGAAAGGGGAAGAGGGGGGAGATGAAAGGGAATAAGTGAGTCTTACTCTCTTGGAATTTGGCTTAAGGAGGGAATAGCACACACTCAGTTGGGTGTTGAAATCTATTTCTCCTGCAGAGAAGAAAGGAGAGGGAAGATAATAGAAGGGATAGCAAATTTTGGAAAGGGATAATCAGAAACAAACACTACTGTGGGAGTATAGGGTCAAGGGAGAGAATGGAATAAATGGAGGGCAGGACAAGACAGAGGGAAATGTGTTTAGTCTTTTGCAACATCACTGTTATGGAAGTGTTTTGCATGGGTACACGTGTGACTTATATTGAATTGCTTGTTTTCTCAATGAGGATGAGTGGGGAGGGAGGAAGGGAAAGAATATGGAACTCAAAGCTTTAAAACTGAATGTTAAAATTGTTTTTGTATGCAACTGAGAAATAAGATGTACAGGCAATGGGGTAAAGTAATTTATTTTACTCTACAGGAAAATTTATTTTACTCTACAGTGGAAGGAGATGGAAGAAAGGGGGATGACAGAAGACAGGACAGAGTGGAGGAAGGGTTGGATAAGGTGCATTCTCTCCTGGTGTGGGACGTGGGGAGAGATGGGGAGAAAATCTGGAATTCAAATTCTAGTGGAAATGAAAGTTGAAAACTGGAAAATAAATCAATTATATTAAAAAAGTGATGTAAACATTTCCAACATCCTTCCATCTTTATTATCAGAAGTTTTTAGACTGGTAGTAGGTGTATGTTGTCTTTTTGTGAATGTATGTGTGTGTGCATGTGTGCGTGCATGTGTGTGTGTGTGCACGTGTGTGTGTGTGTGTAAAGAGTCCTGTTAAGTTTTCTGACCATCGTTACTCATCCATTATAACTGTTCCAACAACATACAAAAGTGTCTATCTTACAATGTTAAAATTCTCAGTTCTTATGTATTCAGCAATTGTTTTCATTTTCAAATCCATCCATGCACTGCAGAAATTCCCTGAATTCTTGTGGGTACTCTAAACTAGAAAGTAAATCAATCCCAATTTTAGAGAAGTTGGGGAAGGATGAATGGAAATCAGATAATTTATAGTGAAGTTAATAGATCATAAAACACGAAATCAAATGCTATCTTTTAATATTTTGTTATCTCACTTGCTGAATTGCATATCCTCTGTAACAAAATATTCATTGTGACATTTTCATTTTATGTCTCAGTCCTAGCTACTGTGAAGAATTAAACACATGTATGGCAAGATATACACATATACATACACACATACATATACACACATATATATGTGTGTATGTATATGTATATTTTCTTTTGCTTTGCTTCAGTAACTAAAATAACAACAGCTGAAATGAGCTGAATTGTTTCCAGTGGTGGGATTGGTGGGTCCTACACAGAGAAATGTTTGTGTTATAGCTCCAACTAATGTGCTAATTTTTGCAATTTGTTTGAGTTTGTCACATTACAAATTTTCAACTGATGACAATCTACTACCCCATAATGGCATATGGTCACACAGATGCTCAGTCCAGACGTGACCTACAATTTTGGTGTCCATTGTTATGATGAGCTATGTCAGCATGAGCCAATTTCTTATGCTAACAGGGGATTAGGCTAAAATAACTTTCTCTGTGAAAGCATACAGCAAGTTCATATCTATTTTTTAATGTATATGTTGTCCTTCACAGTCATGTCTAAAAATAAGCAGTTTAGCTCACCCAAAAAAATTAAACCCTGTGAAGAACGGATAGTCCCTGATTTACATATGGTCTATGTTATAAAAGTTTGTTCATAAGTCAGCTGTTTGAAACTCAGACAAACTTGAATCATAGAATCTATGTTGGTAAGATTCCTACGATAGAACACAATACATATTTAGCATGAGACTAAAATCTTGGAAGTTTGCAATGAAAATAAAAGAAAACAATATTGTTGATGCAATAGTTATTAAAAATAACTGAAAAATCAAGAAATGTATGTACACACATATGCAATATATACATATAGACATTATACGTGTATATATATAGAGGTTATATGCGTATATATAGATATTATATGTGTGTATATATATATAGACATTGTATGTGTATATATACAGACATTATATGTGTATATATGTGTGTGTGTGTGTGTGTGTGTGTTTTAATGTCTGTTTCTGGTATTTGAAAAAAAATGTTTGTAGCTGGAGGGAGACTTTTTTATCGCATGCCTTTGTGAGTTAAGTTTTTGTTTTTGAGATTGAGATTTCCTATTTCAACCATTTTAGAAGTACAATGGCCAGTCACAGGACCAATACAACTACTGCTTACCATCAAAATGTTGATTTATTCTGTTTCAGACCTGAAGGTTTACCTCTGCTTTGGTAAACCAGTGACTCCCTACTTCTGTGGCCTCAGCATATTGGTTTCATTCAGTGTTAGCCCTACTGCAAGCTCATAAGTCCTGTGATCAAGCAATCCACCAATTTTAACGTCCCTAAGTAGCAGAGACTGTACTCATGTAATACCAAGCCTGAATATTTTGAGTATCCTAAGAGATTTCTGAGAATTTTTCAGGGTGTTAAAAGTTGAAAACAAAATATTATGAGATCTGTATCAGTTGTCTGTAGCAACAAGTTACTATCAAGTAAATGAATGGAATATTTCCAATGAAATTTAAAAATGTCCATTTCCAAGTTAGGAATGTGTGATTTGTATTCCTGTTATGCTGCCTGGCTATTAGATTGGCTTTTTTTAGCTTAGAAATGAGAAAGAGAAGGTATAGCATGAAATATAAGGAGAAGGAAGTCAGAAAGCTAGGCAGACATTGGAAAAGAGTAAATAGAAGGAAGGGGGTTAAAATCATGATAAAGATACCAACGAATACAGAGTTAGCTGACAATGAGGGAGTAAATTAGGAGTATAAGTCCTTCAAGAGAAATGATGGAGAGGAAGAGGAAATTGTGAAGTGTTTATGTCAGAAAGTAGGACACGAATCTCAATGGTTAATAATGGGCATGTCTATGTCAAAGATGTGAAGACTTTCTCCAATGGACTGGATAGATGAGAACAGTTTTTTCCAACAGCCATGAAAACCACTAAAGCACATACTCCTGAGCTGTTACAACTTGGTCAGACATCAAAGACCCCAACGTCATCTACTGCTTCCTGAACCATCACCAATCCTTCTGACTTTTGTCTTTCCACATGACTTTGAAGACACTGGAAGAGAATGAAGCTGATGATTTTGTGTAACTCTGCCTCACTTAAATCCAATTCTCACTTGAGTGTCAAGACCTCACCCCCTTTGTCACTGATGTCACTGATCCCTTTTGAAAATGAAGAACCAACACCAACACCAACGATAACAGCTCAGATAGTTCCTGACACTTAAACAAAAAGCAGTACTGTTCATTCCACACCAATTGTTAGTTGCTTCATGATTAAGTTTCTTGGAGATAAATTATTTTAAATACTGGTTAGTTCAGGCCATTAAGTAAATAAAACATACAAATTTTATCACATTTTAGATAACAATGACCTTGGTAGAGAGTTCAGGCTCAATATTTGCCTCACTTTATCATTACACATAGATTCTAAAGCAAGTTTAGTAGGAAATTGTTTTCTACAAGTAAGTGAGGAAGAATAAGGACAACTCTACAGTGCAAATAATACCGAGTTGATATGAATTATTTTAATTTTCATGAAGTCACTTAACATTGAAAAAACTGAAAATTGAAGATTTTAAAGTATAAGTATTAAACTCACTGTCTGTGAGACATATATGTCTGTAAATTTTCCAAGTGCAGTGGAACCATCTTAAAATATAATTGGGAAACGTTCAACAAAATACAAATACAATGTCATATAGATATTGTTAATTTGTGTATTTCTAATTTAATACCTGTTAAGAAAGTTCTATTTCTATTTAAGTTTGACATTATTGATTTAAAGCACAAACTCTAACGTCCAGCACTGATATCTTGTAAACATATTACATGGAGGCCAAAGCAGGTGGCTAGACAGAAGAACAAACTAATAACTAACAGTATAAAAGAAATTTATTTATCAAACATTTCAATTTTAGGGATTTCAAATAATACATAAAAATTCTACTAATAAATGACTATCCGTGGAAATCTCTCCCATAAATATACCTACACCAATAACTTAATTTTGAAATGAACAACCAGTATTTCATTGACAATTTCATGAGATCAACAAAAATCTTAGTAGAAAATAATTTCTCTAAGTAGTTACAAAACTTCAGAGGGGAAGCAAATCATAAAGAGCTATAATGGAGGAAGCTATAATGCTATTGTTATTCTGAACCACACTAGTATTCCCTAATACAAAAGCAAAAGGCATGAAGCCACATGTGGATAGGGTGGTACTGAGAAATGTATAAATGTGTCATGGTGGCCCTAGTCCTCTAGGTTTAATGATTATAAGATCATTGAATCACTGAATTCATTTTAATTCAACTAGCATTCATTAAGAAGTTAGAGTTGAATAGTTTATGTTGGAGAGGGACTTCTAGGAGTCAAGATGGTGGAATAAGCAGTAAATCATCGTAACTCTCTCATATTCACCTCAAACAACCATAATATAACACCACAAAACAAACCCTGGAATAACAAAACCAGAAAAATACAGAGTGAAACAAGCTTTGAGTCCAAGAAACTTGGAAGATCATCAGGAAAGGTCTGCCCCAGTCAGATAAAAGGGGAGTGTAATCTAGGAAGAGAAGTGGTGCAGAAACCCAACAGCAAGCCCCACTTCAAGAAAATAGTGGGACATCCTGAGACCTAGTGATCTGGGGCAGGCAAATGCCAACAACAAGATCCCCCATGTGTGTCATCATGATAAGGGGAATGAACAGATTCCAGCTCTGAAAACCACCACATGCTTCAGTGTAACCTCTGGGAGATGTAGAAACATACCACTGGCCTGAACACACACCTGACATCATCACTAGGATCCTGAATCAGGACAAGGCAATTTGCCAGAACCTATCTCCTTTAACAGCACCAGCCACACCTCATCAAATCCCTTCAGCTTAGCACCAGACATGAGGTTATCCCATGGGCCTCATGGCAACGTAGTGCAGCATCAGGTAAACAGCAAGAGTCTGCAGCCCCTGGCACAAGAAGTCTGAGACAGTGCTCCTTCCACTATGAGAGCAGAGCTCAATTGTAAAAGAAAGGAAAAAGGCACAAAATGATAAGCAATAATCAAGAACAACAAAAAAATCCCAGGAAAAGTAATTATGGTGAGAGAAAACCAAGGTACAAACAGAGAAGAGGACAACATTGTCAAAATTGTCACCTATTGGCAATGCCCCAAACTAAAACAGGAAGTCATCTCAAACCCAGAAAAAAACTCATGGAAGAGCTCAAAAAGGGAATTAAAATCACATGTGAGAGGTAGAAGAAAAACTGAGAAAAGAAATGGAAAGATGTAAGAGAATTCTGAAAAAAAAAAGAATCAACTGCTTAGAAAAAGAAACAGCTTCATAAAAATTACAATGGGGATGTGGAGGTGGAGGTAGAGACAAGGTAGTAGAGAGAAACCAGACAGCTGCCTGAGCTCTCCCCAGTTTCCCTCAGAACCAACACTAAATCAAGCCTCTGAACAGATTGTGGAGCAATAGAATCTACAAAAAGATAAAGGGAGACAATTTTCCAGGTTAAGATAATTTTGAAGGAGTTCAGGAAGTGTGTCTTACTTCAGTAAATGAGAACACAGCTCAGTGCATACAATGTCCTGTCAAGGAAGCAGGGAGACTTTAGTCATAGCACAGATCAGCCAATAAGGTTCCTTGACCCTGGATCTGAAGGCCAGCTGTCAAGGGTCCAGCTCCAGACCAGAAGGGAAATTGCCAGCCCCAGAAAACAGGCAAACACAGAGGCAACTAAGCTAGGTCACCCCAGTGCTGTTAGTAAGCTGCCAACACCTCAGATTTCAGTGCACAAAGCCAGTGACAAGGACTCTGGCCCCTAGAACAAGGAGGGTTCAGCTTTGAAAGTCACAAAATAGACAACAAAATAAAATAAAAATGAGCAAGAAGCAAAAAAGAACTTTGATGATAGAAAATTACTATGGTCACAGGGAAGACCAAAACAAACTCAGAAGAGGACAACAGTGTCATGATGTTTACATGTGAAACCTCAAAAGGGAATTTGAATTGGTCTCAGACTTAAAAAGTCTTCTTGGAAGTGCTCAAAACAGATTTTAAAAGTCAAATAAAAGAGGAAAAAGAAAAATAATGGAAAAGGAAATAAAAAAGCTACCTGAAGGAAATAATTCCTTAAAAATTAGAATTAAGCAAGTGGAAGCTAGTGACATTAAGAGACACAAAAAATCAGTCAAATAAAATCAAAAGGAACGAAAAAAGAAGAAAATGTAAAATGTCTCATTTGAAAAGCAACCAACCTGAAAAATAGGTCGAGGAGAGATAATTTAAGAAATATCAAAATACTTGAAAGTCATTATTTAAAAATCAACCTGGACAGCATCTTTCAAGAAATTATCAAGGAAAATTGCCCTGATATTCCAGAAGCAGAGAATAAAATTTTCATCAAAAGAATCCACCAGTCACCTGAAACAGATCCGAAAATGAAAACATCAAGGAATATTGTAGGTAAATTCCAGAATTATCAGGTCAATGAGAAAATACTCCAAACAGCCAAAAAAAAAAAAAAAAAACCCAAAACAATACAAATGAATGAAACAGGGGACTTCCAATCATTCCTGATGAAAAGATCAGAGATGAATAGAAAATACAATCTCCAAATACAGGACTCTTGAGATAAAGCAAAAGCAAAAAACAAAACAAAACAAAACAAAAACAAAACAAAACAAAACAAAAACCCAAAATAGACATAATTAAAAGAGACATGGAAGGAAACTACAACTTGCTAAAAGGTACTGTAAACAGTGAAGTAATATCACTACTAAACATGTATGCACCAAGTGGTATAGAATCCAAATTCTCAGAGGAGAAGTAAAGTGAATTATAGGAAGAAATAGATAGCAAAGCACTACTAGTGGGGGAACCTCAACCTCCCTCTCTCATAAATAGGTAAATCTAATAACAAAATTTAAAAAAATACATAATTTCAGGAGATAATTAGAATTTTGGAAAAAATTAGGTAATAGTAGACTTCAGGAGAAAATTGAATGGGGATAGAAAAGAATATATCTTTTTCTCATAGACACATGGCACCTACAAATAATTGACCATATATTAGGGAAGAAAAACCTCACAATTCAATGAAGAAAGGTAAACATATTAACATATCCTTTTCACATAATGGTGTAATAAAAATTGTATGTAATAAAGGACCATAGAAGGAGACTAAAAACAATCTGGAAACAAAATGATCTAATCCTAAAGAATTAGTAGGTCAAATAAGAAATTATGGAAACAAACAATAATTTCATCAAAGAGAATGACAATGAGACAACATATAAAACTTATGGCATACAGCCAAAGCAGATCTTAGGGGAAATTTTGTTTCTCTAAGTACTTATGTGAATAAAATTAATAATGAGATGATTAATGAATTTGACATACAACTAAAAATGCTAGAATAATATTAAGGTCCCCAGTTAAGTACCAAATTAGAAATACTGAATATCAAAGGAGAGATTAATAAAATTGAAATTAAGAAAACTATTGAGCTAATCAATAAAATTAAAACTTGGCTTTATAAAATAAAAAGATAGATAACCCCTTGGTTAATTTGTTAAAAGAAAGAAAGAAAACAAAACCAAATTACCAGTGTCAAAAAAGAAAAGGGTGAATTCACCATCAAGGAAGAGGAAATTAAAACAATAATTAGAAGCTATTTTGCCCAACTGTATGCCAAAAAAAATCTGAAAATTTTAGTGAGGTGGATGAATATTTCCAAAAATACAAATTTCCCTGATTAACAGAAGAAAAAATAAAATACTTAAATAACCCCTTTTCAGAAAAAGAAACTGAACTGATCATAAATGAACTCCCTAGGAAAAAATCTCCAGGGTCAGATGGATTACAAATGAATTTAACCAAAACACTGAAAGAACAATTAAACCATTTGAAAAAAAAATGAAAAAGGAGTCCTGTCTAATTCTTTTTATGACATAAATGTGTTGTTGACAAGTAAACCAGCAAGAGTCAAACAGAAAGAAAATTATGCAGTAATTTCTCTAATGAATATTGATGCAATTTTTTTTAAATAAGGAAAAGGGATTACAGTAATTTATCACCAGGTAACTCACTATAACCAGGTTGGATTTACATCAAGAATGCAGGAATAAGTCAATATTAGGAAAATTTTCAGCATAATTGATCATAAAAATAACAAAATGAAAGAAATCATATAATTATCTCAATAGATGAAGAAAAAGATTTTGACATAACACTGCACCCATTCTTACTAAAAACATGAGGGAGTATAGAAATAAATGAAGTTTTCCTTAAAATGATGAGTAGTATCTATCTAAAATAATCAACAAGTATACCAAGTAGTGGGGATAAGCTAGAAGCTTTCCCAGTATGATTAGGGGTAAAGAAATGATGCCCATTATTACCCATATTATTTAATATTATACCAGAAATGCTACCTTTAGCAATACGAGAAGAAAAAGAAATTGGAGGAATAAGAATAGACAATGAGGAAACAAAACCACCACTTTTTGCTGCTGACATGGAAATATACTTAGAGAATCCTAAAAGCAAAGTTGCAGGATATAAAATAAATCCACATAAATCACTGACATTTCTATACACTAAAATCCAGGGCCAGCAGCAAGAGAAAAAGAATTTTCATTTAAAATTAACTGTAAACTATATAAAAATTTTGGGAGTCTGTCGGCCAAGAAAAATCCAAGAACTATATGAACAGGTGTACAAAGTAGTATATGTCCAACAGCAGAGGGATTTTAACCTTTTTTGCGAGGGGTCCTTGATCTCTTATGAATGGAGTCTGGTGAAACTCTTGAATGCCTTTTCAGAATAATTTGGAATCATGAAGACCTGGAAGATCCAAGCTCAGACAATATCCTTGTGACCCAGAGCAAGACATTATCTGCTTAAGTTTTGTCATGTGTAGAGTGGAGTAACAATCCCACCTCCCTCAAAGGGTTCTTGTGAGGATCAAATGAGATATTTGTACAGTGTTTAGCACAGTGCTAGACGAATAGTAGTCTCAGCATGTTATTTATGTTATTATTATTCAGTCTGTTTCCTCTTTTGAAAAGTGGGGATAATAGCACCTACTTCCCACAGGTGAAGATCAAATGAAGTAATAATTGCATAGCACCCAATACAGTGCCTGGCACATAGCAAGTGTAATATAAATGGTATTATTATTCTTATTATTATTCAGCCTGTTTCCTGAAATAAAAACAAAACAAAACATAACAACAACAACACCTACCTTCCAGGGTTGTTGTTAGGATTAAGTGATATAATACATGCAAATTACTTTGAAAACTTTTAGGAGTTATATAAATGCTAGTCAAGCTGTTATTATACAGTGCATAGGGTCATTAAAGAAAACAACTGGTCAGATTCCTTTAGCCTCCACCGCACCTAGCTCCTCTGCCACCTGCTCTTCTGCCACCTCGGGCCGACTAACCGGGGTGGCTCCTCCGGCTAGGCAGTAGGTGGCTGAACCGGGGCAGAAGTTGAGGGAAAGGCGTCATAACCATCGAATTCCCTTCATGCGGAGCATGGGGTCTGCCCACTGCGTCCATGCCCTTTAAGAGAACGTCCAATACAATGGCTGCACCAAAGGCACAATCGTAGCTTGTATTTCACAGGACTTTGTCTTCCTGGAAATCACCTTTGGTATAAAGCTGGAAATGTCCTGCCTTTAAATTCCATCTCTTCGTTTTCCGTTTTTTTGCACTTTAGAGGAACACCAAGAAACCACAAACAACTTTAGCAACGGTGAATTTTAACTTGTTTCCTTGATGAAAGCTTTACTGCTAAGGATATTCTGGACCAGAAAAATTAATGACATTTCTTCTGATGATGATAAAGATGCCTTCTATGTCGCTGACCTTGGTGACATCCTAAAGAGACATCTGAGATGCTATAAAGTTCTTCCTCCAATAACTCCTTTTTATGCTGTTAAATGAAATGACAGAAGAGCTATAGTGAAGACACTTGTTGCTTTAGGAGCAGGATTCAATTGTGCTAGCAAGACTGAAACACAATTAGTACAAAGTCTTGGGATGCCCCCAGAGAGGATAGTCTATGCAAATCCATGCAAGTGTCACAAATTAAGTATATTGCCAGCTATGGAGTACAAATCATGACTTTTGATAGTTAAGTAGAACTAATGAAAGTTGCCAGAGCTCATCCAAAAGCAAAGCTGGTTTTGAGGATTGCCACTGATGACTCCAAAGTTGTCTATGATCTAAGTGTTAAATTTGGTGCCACTCGAAATTTGTAGACTACTCCTTGAGCAAGCAAAGGAACTGAACATTGATGTAATTGGAGTCAGTTTCCATGTGGGAAGTGGTTGTACCGATCCAGAAACTGTCCAAGAAATTTCTGATGCTTGATGTGTCTTTGACATGGGGGTGGTTTGGTTTCTTCTTGATATTGGTGGTGGCTTTCCTGGTTCTGAAGTTTGAAGAGCTCTCAAGTGTAACCAATCCAGCATTGGACAAGTATTTTCCTTCTAACTCTGGAGTGAGAATCATAACTGAACCAGGCAGATACTATGTGACATCAACTTTCATGCTTGCAGTTAATATCATTGCCAAAAAACTTGTATTGAAGAAACAGGCAGATTCTGATGATGAAGATGATGCAAATGACCAAACAAAGGTGTTTTTTTTTCATGTACTATGTAAATGACTAAGTATATGGATCATTTAATTGTATCCTGTTTGATCATGCTCATGCTAAACCTATTCTATAAAAGAGACCTAAACTAGTTAAGAAATATTACTCTTGCAGCATGTGAGAACCAACATGTGATGGCCCTGATTGAATTGTTGAATTCTGTGATTTACTAGAAATGCATGTGGGAGATTGGATGCTCTTTGAAAACATGTGTGCTTATACTGTTGCTGCTGCTTCTACTTTCAATGGATTCTAGACACCTACGATCTTTTATGTGATATCTGGGCCAAAGTAGAGGATCAGGATATCAACACTTTGCCATCATCTTGTGCTTGGGAAAGTGGAATGGAACATCACTCAACAACTTGTACTTCAGCTACTATTAATGTATAGATGCTGTTTCTAGCCATTAATTGCAAGTTTAGATTGAATTAGAGCATTTTGGGGGACCATTAACCTAATTCCTGCTAGAGTTAAATATGTTTTAAGAATAGGGTTGGCACAAATGCAACAATATGGAAGACTAAGAGATGGGGTCACACTTGTCTGTGTTCCTATGGAAACTATTTGAATATTTGTTTTATATGGATCTTTATTCACTTTTCAAATATGCTTCTAAAGATTGCCCCTCAGCTGCTAAGCATGCATTTGCAGCTCGTAAAATGGCAGAATGAGATTGAGCTTAGTGTTGTGACCTGTTTTAAAATAAAAGTATATTGAAATAATTAGATATTGGAAAATTCTGCGGTCATTCAGAACTGGTTTGCATATAATACCATTAAGACAAGTAACCATAAATACATAGAGTGAATTCAATTTCTTCAATTAAAGGTTTCAGCCAAGGATTTCTTCTACTTGGGGGCAAGGGATAATGGAGGTGTATATATATTTTGAATTCCCATTGTAATGTCTCTCAAGATCCTAGGCATTTCTAGTTACTATTTTAAGGTCCTGTACTTAAGAAGCAAAAATTGTCAGAATGAGTTCAATTTCTGTCGTGCCTTTTTGTAAGTAATGACTAGGAAAAGGACAGACATAATTGTGATGCTAAAACTTCAATACTTTTCTGAGGCCAAACAGTCATTGTAACTATAAAGGTCAAAGTGATGACCTAAGCCTGCTGTTATGGCCATTCCTTGGCTATAATCTAAAGGCTACATCCTTGCATACTTAATTGTTGAGGTAATGGGACATTTTTGTTTAGTTGAGAAGATAATTTGAGTCAAAGCAAAAAGATGCATGATGGCTTAAGTCCTTAAACTCTTATTTCTTCGCCTCCTCTATTCTCCTCGTCTTTGTCTAGTGGGACAAGGTATAGTTGCAAATTGAATTAGAAATGTAAAATATTTGTCAATAGTGACAACTCAGTAAATTGGGAACTCAACAACAACAACAAAAAAAAAACCAAAAAAAAGCCAAAAAAGTAACTGAACACAGTTTTCAGAATACATTAAAAACAAAAACAAAAAGTTCGTAGCCCCAGGTTTTTAAGTCCTGCCCTACAGAGATCTTTGAAGTGCCAAAGGGTCTTAGTCAAGGCCCCCAGGCTCTACTCAAGCTATAGGCCTACTGTCTGGTGGGGTGGAAAGAATAAGGAAGCTGCAGGAGGTGGTAGGGCTCCAGTTTCCCAGAGCTGGTTCCTCCCGTAACACCTTACTCCTCTGTACTACAGAACATCAAGGCAATTGGGACTACGCTTGGGGCCGCGCTTGGGGCCTCTGGGCTCACACACCACCTTCTCTGTTGCTCTTGGGATACCTTGACCAGAGAAGAGTGGAAGCCCCTAGGGCAGTATCCCTAACCCAACCTGACATCTGTTCTCCCAGCTCGGGTCTCACCATTGCTTCCAGGTACCAACCTTCTAACTCTTTTTGGAAGAAAAAATAAATCTTTATAGGTGGGATAGTACAAAGACTGGAGTATTGATGATTGGAAAAAATAATTACATTCATGAAACTGTCATGTTTTTATTCAAGGTTGTACTAAAACCATTTTCAGAAGAAGTCCCACTAAGCTTATAACATCCGTTTATCTTCATCAGAATGCAAAACATCTATTCCTCAAAAAAAAAAAAAATTAATCTTGGGCATTTTTTTTTCTGACAGCAGGCCTGGAAGTTTGTTCCCACTGGGTAAAGAAGAAGTAATAAACCTGATAAATATACTGATATGTTGAGAATTTGAATTTTCTTGAATCACAGAAATTCACAGACAGAGATGACATACTATAATATGACCTTGCACCATAACAGATGACATGTGAAATTAAAGATTTTATCCAGGTAATGGAGATACGTTTCAATTATCTGAGAATTTTCCTGATTTAAATGCTACTAAAAATATGTAACACTGATTCTTTTTTTGTATTTCAGTGAAGACTAAGAGAGCCTTCTTAGAATAATACTTTTAAAATCAATAAAATAAAGTACATCACATAAAAAATTGAAACTAAGGTAAAAATGTTGTTTTTTTTTTCCTAATCCAAGACCATGGATTCCTTGATATCCATGCTCTCCTTGGGTTTCCACATACCTCCAGCTTAAGAGTCCCAAACCTAGGCTGTAACCATAGCTCTATTTAATATCCAGGATTCACAGTATACTTAATACACAAAGAATTAAATATGTTAAAACTTGTGAATTTAAAATACAATTACATTAAGAAATTGTGGCCAGAGAATATTTGAATATTTGTAAGATTTACTGTATAAAGGAATGAATTATTTTTCCAATGAATTACCATACCCTTATGGGTTGACTAAAATGGATCCTTGTTTATATGTCAAATTGGCCATTAGGAGTAGTGTTACGCTGGCATATAACCAGCAGTATAGTATAAATATCAGCATTTGTTCATTATGAAGTAACTTAAATTTATTTGAACTTACAACTTTTAAACAAAGAAAAGATAGCATGGCCTAGTAGAGGAGGAACTGATTCTAAATAAAGAAGCTCTGTCTCCAATTTCTTTATCAGAAACATACTGACTATGTACTCTGGACAAGTCATTTGATCTTCTTTCAGTATCCTAAGCATCTCTGTAAGACTCTAGATTACAGGAAAAGTTACTAACTTCATTGTTAGAACGAGTTTCTTCCCTGTGCATTCACTAAAACAATGAAATCACAAGTATGTTAAAAATAGTTTCTAAATAGTGTGTATAAAGAAATTGCATTGGATTTGGAGTCAACCTGCTTTGGTTCAAATGTTCAGTTCTGTCACGTGTGAAATTGTTAACATTGATCAAGTGATTTAAAGTTCCCTTGATATATAAAATGAGAAAGTTAAACTAGATTATTTCAAAGATTCCTTCCATCTCTAAATGGAATCCTAGGAGCTATCCTGTGATATTAATTAAGGTAAATATTATCACCATCCCTATATTCCAAATGAGGGTACTTAGGCCTGGGATTTTTAAGTAACTTGCCCACAGCTACATGACTAATAATTTGAAGAGTTGTGAACTGAACCCCTTTCCAGCATGTTGTCTTTCTATTCAAAAACAGCCTTTGTCTAAGTTCAGGGATACATTTGGCAGCCAAAGACATAAAAATGATGATTAGGTGTCCTCCTTGGAAGTTATTGAGACTCCCATCCCAATTTTTGACATTCCCAAGGTCAGTTGGCCTACGAGATTGACAAATTTATCCAGTGAGATGAATAAATGGATAGTGGGTTTCATTCTGCCAAGCCTGCTTTCTCAGTGGAATGTGTGCTTCTGAAGAAATTTCTCAATGGAAGCAGCACCATACCATAAATCAAGGGAAAAAATATATTGAATGCTTACTGTATAAAAACGCTGGGTTAAGCAGTGGAGATGAACAGAGAAAATCAAGACAGTCCCTGTTCTCACTATGTAAATGCACACACACACACACACACACACACACACAGAGAAAGAGAGAGAGAGAGAGAGAGAGAGAGAGAGAGAGAGAGAGAGAGAGAGAGAGAGAGAGAGAGAGAGAGAGAGAGAAAGAGAGAAAGAGAGAGAGAGGAGGAGGTTTCAGCACCAAGTAATATGGAGAGGGGCCTTGTGGTGCTTAATGTGCAGTGGCAAAGATATATTCTTTAATATCATTTCCATTAATAAAAACATATCCGTTTCTCTTGAAGCATTTGGAGTGCAAGGAATTTCTTTTGCAAGAGTTTCCAGTAACAATTATTTATGTGAAGGGGGCTGTAATCTACATAGTTAGGATATTGGATTATCTATCTCTCCACAAAGGTTACTTCCCCACACTATTACTGCCAGAAGCAAGCAAGAGGCAATGCTGGTTGTCTAAGGCATACAATTATTTCGGGGGTTCTTCTGGTCAAGATCTGAACTGTGTTCACTGGGACCTTAGGGAAAGCGGTGGTGAAGGTGATTTGACCTACCTAGCACAGGTTACCTGAAGTCTCCGTCTCAGAGTCCCATTCTCCTTCAGCTATGCTGGCTTGTCATGAGAAAAGAAATACGATTATATACTACATTATTTTATTTTAACAAGTTTTGTCATAGATCATTATAAAATGAGCTAAGACCACAGAAATTCTTCATTTTTTTCATTCAAGAAAGAAAATGCATCAAAACTCACCTTTAACCATTCAAATGATATAAATTAGGAATCAAAATATTTCATGAATTCATTTCCATCTATTATACCATGTGACATAACCTTTACATTTATTTATCTTAATAACCTAAACTTGTGTACTTTGAAATGGTAGGTTCTTGGTTTCTTTGGGGTTGGATTGTTGGTTTATTTTGTTTTGGTGAGGAGCTGCAGGGGAGAGAACTAGAAACACCACAAAAAAGAGAAAGCCTATTCAGAGTATAATTATGATTTAGGCCTTTCATTCTATGGCTTTTTTCCTCTGTATGCAAAAAGCATATTCTCTCTCTTGACTGTGTTTCAGCTCAGTTTATTGGAAGGGGTAAAAAAGCATTTGAAGTTCTGATACCTGTTCATTAAAAGTTTTTATGTTTATTCATTTCCTCACACACACCTTTTTCCTGGCATTTTACTCAACTAAGTGAGCTTTGAGAACCATTTGAATATTAATTTCATATGTTATTTATTGAATATTTAAAACCTTTACTAATAATGCTTCAAATTCTGAACTTTATCTACCTCCTATACCCCCACAATGCAATCCAGATGGAAAGGAAATGCAGCAGCTACCCAGTCATCACTGGTAATGTTTTCCGTTTTGTTTTGCTAAGTTGTTTGAATATTATTTTAGAAATACTTTAAGTTTTCTGAGCATTTTCAGAACAACTTAAAAATAAAACCAAGCATGGTATATATGGTTTGTGTGTGTGTGCATGTATATATACATTTACACGTATGTGTATATATACCTATATATACAACTATATGTGCATATGTATGAGTGTGTATATTCGTTACCTTTTTGATTGATACAGCTTCTCTCTGCCCCTTTCTTGACATTACCCATAAGGGGTAGAGTTAGTAGGAAGCAAGGAATGTTTGAAAGAAGGGAAGAGACATAATAATGGAAGAGGGCTGGACTAGTCTCTAAAATGTAAATGCAAAGGATTTTTTTTTTCTTTTTGAAGCTTATATGACATTTCCTATTGCAGCTTAAAAGTAGCATTCCCATGCCTCTGTGGAGGCAGGTGTGAAAAGAGGTCACTGGTTATCACAGAGCAATGAAAGCCATATAGGATCCGGAAAGTGGCCCAATATGGACATTGCAGAGAAGACAAAGGTAGAGCTATGACAAAGGGAAAAGTAGATCTTAGTGGAAATCAATTTTATTATGGAATAAAACTTCATTTCTTTAGTGTGGATGTATTTTAAGTTAGCTAAAGCATTTTTACAATCATTCTATTGCTCAAAATATGTAATGTGATGCTGTTTACCTAAGAACAGTGAGGCAGACCAAAAAATCAGCAGGCTTACAAGAGGGAAGTAGTCTGTTCTTCAAATACAAACCCTGGGGTGATGGCCAGTGCTGTTTGCTTTACCTGAATTTCAGGTTAAATGAATCAAACAGTTAATGGAATGTAATTCCTTGAGAGGCTGATTCTTCTAGAAAGAATTTAAACCAACAGAACAGAAATTCCACATCCAGAATCCATTAAAAAGAGCTTCATCTCCCTCTCCCAAACTTTTGTAATGGTTATGGATTTTAAAAAAAGGAGTTTATTGGTAGTTCAACTATACCAGGTTTGCATCGTTGAATGAGTGTTTCACCTCCAGGCTAATGTCAGGATATCACCCTCTATGCTTCTTAATGAGCTAGGGAATCAATATCACTGAAATTACACCCATAAAAAAGTGAAATGTTTGTTTTCTGTGGATATTTATGTCGGTAAAATTAACCTGTACTCTTATGGATAAGACTAAATACACTCTAATAGTAGTGGGTTTATTTGTCTGTGTGTGCGCATAATATACAATTTTCCTCTGTCATTGCTGTCCTATTAGTATATATACTGTAGCATTGGGATTTTCAAATCAATGTATCAATATCGTAATTCACTTCTTTGTGTAGTGTTGGTTAAGGATTTAATTACTTTTCTTGGACTTTCCAATATTTTAATCTTCCTAATTACCTATTTTTTAAGAAGATTCCTTACATAGATTATCTAGAATAATCAGGGTGACCGACCTCCATAGATATCTCTCTCAAATCACAGCCTATGCCTTCCTATACCTCCTCCACAGTATTTCATAAATTAAAAAACTTAATGTTTGTCATTAAGATATATAAACTACCCTTTAAAATAGTACTTGATTGAGATTATAGAAACTAAAAGCATGCCAATCAATAAGTGAAAGCCAGGTTATGCATTAAATCAACATACATTTTTATACACACATGCATGTATATATATATGTGCGTGTGTGTTCATATGCACACGTGTGCACATATACATACACACATATGCATGAATATGTACATGTAGACATATATACACATATGCATATATACATACACACAACACACAGTGTATATTGTGTATATATGTGTGTGTATTTTGTATACATATGTGTATACATATATGTACACATGTGTGCTTTTGTGTGTCTATGCATGTACGTGTTAGGTAAGTATGTGTGTATGTATGTGTTCCCCCCTCACCCTAGAAACATCAGTGTTTGGAAACTCTTCCCTGGCTAGTCATTCAGAGCACCTTATATCTGAACTAAAATCTCCTCTACAAAATACATGACAAGTAGTGATCTCTCTTCTGGTTCAAGAACTGCAGTGAAAGAAAATTTATAACCATTCTGGACAATGTATTTTTCATTCTGATTGCTGTAATTGTTAGAAAAGTTTTCCTGACATCAAACTTATGTTTACATCCTAGCAATTTCCAGCCATTTCTTCTTTCTAAAACCATCAAACAAGGATGAGATGTATCCACTCCAAAAAGGCTATTCATGTAATTGAAACTATTATGACCCACCTAGGTGTTGCTTGAGAGAAAGACTTTCTTCTGCTTCTTTTTGCATCACCTGGGCTCAACACAGTGTCTGTACCAAAATAGGTGCTTTGTAAGTGTTTATTGGCCATTCATTCATACTCAATAAACTTTCCCAAAGTTAAAAGTGTTAACAGTACCAAATATTAATTAGGCAGAGAATAAGTGGGTTTCTAAGTGAGCATGAGCATCAGTTTCTTAACCAGTTCTCTGTTTAACAAATGATATAGTCTCTTTGTTTAAAGGTAGATTACATAAGAGGAACTTATTAATATAAGCAAAAAGGACAAACAAAACCAGTGCAACCCAGATTAGAAGGAAGTAGGAAACTGGAGGGGTAGGAGGGAGTGTTCCTAGCATGTCTCTTGCATAAAAACCTCATTTCTTATATATGCAGTGAATTGAGTCAAATTTATTTTGAAAGAAGAGCCGTTCTCCAGTTGTTAAATTGTTCAAAGATTGTGACCAGGCAGTTTTTACAAGAAAATATCAAAGCTATTTATAGTGATGTAAAATGCTCTAAGTCATTATTGGTTAAATAAATGCAAATTAAAACGACTTTGAGGTAATACTTCACATCTATTAGAGAGGCTAACAGTGACAGAAGAGGAATAAAATGGCAAATGCTCAAGGGTACTTCGAAGAATTGGGACTAATGCACTGTTGGTGAAGTTGTGAACTAGTTCAGCATTCTGAAGAACAATTTGGAATAATGTCCATTGGACATTAAAATTGTGTACCCTTTCAACTAGTAATACCATTGCTAGGTTTATTTCTTAAGAAAATCAAAGGAAAAGGACTTGTTTCTACCAAAACAATTATAAAAGCTTTTGTTGTGGTGGCTAAGAATTGAAAATTTGGAGGATTTCCTGTCACTTGAAGAATGACTGAATGAGTTGTGGTATATGGTTTTGATGGAATAGCAGCGTTAGGAGAAATAATGAACAGGATGGTTTCAGAAAAGTCTGGGAAGACTCATTCAAAGTGAAATGGGCAGAACTAGGATAAAATTGCACTCAGAAATAGCAATAGTGTGAATATGATTAAAAATGAGTGATGAATCTACTCTGATTAAGACAATGACATAAGACAAATCCAAAGCATCGTGATGAAGAATGCTATTGACCTTCAGAGAGAGAAGTAAAGTCTGATTGAAGATTGAAGCATATTTTTTCACTTTCCTTATTTTCCTTGCCTTTTTTCAACATTAATAATATAGAAAATATGTTTTACATGATTTCATATGTATATTTGTTATAACATGGCTTACCTTCTCAATGATTGGGGTAGGAGCAGGAAGGGGAGAGAAATCAGAATTTAAAATTTTAAAAATATAATATATACGTGTGTGTATATATATATATGTGTGTGTGTGTGTGTGTGTGTATAATAAATTAAACAGCTAGAAAAAATACTTTCACTGCTTTGAAAATTTTCTCTTTCCTGTCTAAAGAAAAAAAGAAAAAGTCATATTGCAAAACAGACACTTTTCTGGTATGTCTGACGGCAGTTCATGGGTTTGTTTTAGTTTGTCTAAGTGCAGGATTGTTCCTACAACACAATTCATTTCAAGAGTTCAAAGAAAAGAAAAAGATGAGTTCAGAGTTCTAGATGGTTTATTGAGGTGATGGAAGTAGTATTCAAAATCAGTAGACATATACTCTGGTCCCTTAAGGAGAGATAAAGGGGAGAAAGTAAGCTAACAGTATTCTTCTAGGCTCTCTATAAAGCCTAATTTAAGTACATACAATAATTGGATTATCTGATCTGCACCTCATATGAACTGGAGAAATTATGAAATACAAAAAGAATCTAAACATGGGTAAGATTCAGAAATTTTTTCACCAGCATTGCCAAATGGTAAGGTCTCTGAAAGTTCTTTCCAAGGCAGTCTTCATTAGTTGTAATTAATGTACAGCATCCACAAAATCTTTGAATTGGTCTGATGCAATGTACTGCCTGCCATTTGTACTGAATTTTAGGACTTAATCAATTTTATACATTGTGCTAGGCCACTATGATAGCCAAAATTCAAATATATCAAGCTAATTTGATTTTAATAATTCAGAGAAGAACTGAAATACTGATTCATCAGTTTAAACAAGTTCTTAAATTATAATGATGATTTGTTGATGCTGAATCTTATGTTTTACGTTGAATGATTGATGGCAAAAAAAAAAATACTTCTATTATATGCATTAATGAATGAGAGAAAGCCAGTTGTTCTAGCCAGTGGTTTTGTGCTAACAATAATGCTTTGTATTAGATGTCATGAGAATTATACAAATAACAATTGTAGTACCTTTCCTCAGTTTATATATAAGTTCCCAGGAAAATTAGCATTCCAAAATACTTTGGGAGTTCACATTCATCCAAAAATTATCCAAGATTTTGAGCTGTGATCATTGTGTTTACTTTTAATAAGCCAATCAAAGCCAATCAAATCTGAAACTATTTAATCAAATACAATGGCAAAGTGTGGAACAGAACTGATTTTCACAATAGCACAAGAGGTATACTATTTCATAGTTTAGTGTGAAACTACTGGGTAAGAAAAAATAGGAAAAGTGAGTAAAACATTTGAATGAACAAGTAGAGAATGTCTAAATAGGGTCAATCTTTTATCTGATATCACAGAGATGCTTGTATCACCTGGTGATGTCATCTCCTGCTTTGTGTTAAGCTTCTCCTCATGCTATTGCTTTCTTCTGATTCTCTACCGCAATGTGGTTTCACATAGGGAAAGAGTAGCTTTTAAAAGTTTAACAGTGCCTACCTTGAACTACAGACCCCATTTATCCACACTCAAGTGCCTAATGAAGAAGACTCAGAGAACTGGAGTGGTAGAAAGGGAAAGACAAATTCAGAAGACAGATTTTTCAAATTCCCAAGTCCTTATGGTTCAGAATTTCAACTTCTGTTATACAAATGTGTCATTGATGTAAATCCTTTTCATCTCTTCTCAGAGATTAGACATACTGAAGTTAGAAAGAAGTTGAGTGAAACTTGAGTGAAGAGATTTTTTAATACCCATAATATTCCTGATTTTCTTTGGGTCAATACAGATTGAAATGAAGACCTAAAATGGTTAAGTAGAGTTGGTGAAGCTTCTCCTTCATTCCTTTCCCCTACTTCCTGTTACCACATGATGAGGCAAACTAAAGAATTGATCTCAGAAAGACAAATTTGACCTAATATATAGGGCTGAGATTGGTTAAATGGCCATGACTGAAGTATGTTTAATAAACAGAATATATTCTTCAAATAAAACAGAATTCATTAAGAAGTTATGTGGGCTACAGAAGAGATAGATATAACACCATTTTGCATGTATATTAAATAAAGATACTCCTGTGAGAAAAACCCATAATCATTTCGCATGAAAGAGAAATTGGGTGGATGACAATTTGTTGAGTGTCAGTGAAGTAATCTTTTCATGAGAATACTAAAAACTACCTAGACAGAAAGAGAAAATTCATGAGCAATATAGGAAACAAATCACAAGCCTGGACCACTGATATAGCACATTCCCCCTGCTTTATAATATGAACCATTGACTAAACACATAGTGTTCCACTCACTCATCCCTTGATGCACATATGGTTCAGTCTTAGTGTGGCTTTATTTTGATGTAATTTGAAATTCATTGATGGTTCTTAACATTTTCCATTAATTTAGAGGATCTCAATTATTCAAATATGCATTGTAGGTCCTTCTCCAAGCAGAACAGCTGATAATTTATTATATTCCTCTTAATTGTAATTTTGTCTTTTGTAGTGAAGTCATAGTATCTTCCTAAATTGACCTGTTCAGATCACATAGAGTATTGCACTCAGTTCAAGGTGCCATACCTTAAGAATATCATTAATTAACTGAATAATATTTACAAAGCCAATAACATACTAATAGGACTAAAGATTATAACACATGAGGATAAGGAGAAAATGGCATAGTAAAGGAATTTGAGATCATAACACATGAGGATAAATTGAGGAAGTGGCAAATTGAATCTAAGCAGAAGAAAACTTCCAAGAGAAAAGACAGCTATATTCAAATGTTTGGAGGAGATGCATTTTTTTCTGCCCCAAGAGTACAAATAGGAGCCATGAGTGAGTTGAAAAAAGACAAATTGAGATCTGATGTGCTGAAAAACTTCTTAATAATTAGAATTATCCAAAAGTGGAATTGCTAACCATGTTATGTAATAGATTTCTTTTTCCTGGAAATCTAAAAACCCAAGCTAAATGATCACTTGTAAGGCATGTTGTGAAGATGATTTCTGTTCAGATACACATTGGACCAGGATTCATGATAAGAGAACACTTCTTGATAACTAGAAATATCCAAAAAGTAGAGCTGGTGATCCTTGGAAGTAGTGGATTCACCTTTGTATCAGTAAGCACTCCAACATACTCAGGGGGTCCTACTATCACAGGTTCTTAAATATGCATTTATAAAAGGAAAGGTAACTTTTGAGAGGTCAACAATCACTTTAATTACATTCAACGTACAGAAAAATATAGGTAGAGTGATAAAAGACCAACAGATAGGGCTGTTACTGCCTGAATCAAAGCAATATTACCATGCAATTTGCATACATCCTTGGATATAGAGAGCCTTTACATCTGAGTAGTCAGGGTCTGGACACATGACCACTTAGAGTCTCAACCAGGTAATCACAAGATCCTTCTCATAAGTGAACCCCCAAAGTAAAATAATGACCTTCCAGTATATATAACAAAGACTCAGTTCCTGATTGGCTCAGTCAGCAGGACCAAAACCCACATGACTCAGCACAGCTGCAAACCATCAGTGCTCAAAGGGGGCTGAATCTTCAGTTGCTCACAATCAAGCCTGAGTCTGGAAAATAACTCCAAAGAAACAAATCCCAACCATCTTGCTGCCACAAACTTCAAGAGAGATTTTCAAGGAGAGACTGTGTCCTTTCACATGGTACACTATGCAATATGCCCTCTTATGAATGGAATTCTCTCCTGCCAACTCCAGCCTAGTCTAGTTAGGAATCCAGTTAACTTGACTATTATCTACCCTTTCTCTATCCATCTATTCTGCTGACTTCTTCCTCTGTCACGGCACTATCCTTCTGCCAGTAGCGAGTTCTTTTCAGAACCACCATTTTGAGGAATACCATAGACCAAAAGACTTCCATTCTGCAGACTCACCCCTCCTCACTCTTCAGCTCCATTTAATTGTTATCTTCAGCCATTAGACAGTAAGTTTCTTGAGAGAAGAGATTGACTTTTCTTTTATATCCTCGTGCTTAACAAAGTGCCTGACAAAGGATATATATTTAGTAAAGCTTTTTTTTACTTGAGTAAGGTATAAACTCTTTGAGAGCAAGTACCATGCCTAACTTATTTTTTGTACCTCTTGGGAACCTAGCAGAAGATGCTGCGCACAGTAAACATTTTCAAAATGTATGTTAAATCAATAAATTGATCACAGAATGGAAAATTTAAGTAAAACCTAAATCTTATTAGAAGTATATGTTTTACTGTGTATATGCATGTGAATGCTTGTTTGAACTTTTTACCTACTTGCTCTCCAAAATGGCATTTATGGTAACTGAAGCAGAATCAGAAACATTTGCAATCTCTTTAGGTGCCTCACTTGTTCTGTATTTACAATCTTATTAAAATACATATGCTTTGACAAGTAAATTAGATATATTGTTGCATTTAATGATAATGTTATTTTCATAGAATTAATCACACAATTCTATTATTTTAATATCATATAATTACATTATGTTTATGTAAAAGAAAATAATATTACTATTATATCAATAATAGCCCTTAGATAGTGCTATTAGTAATATATCTTATAAAGTTTGATCCCTACAATTCTTTGAGGTAGGTGCTATTATTATCCCCACTTTACAGCTGAAGAAACTGAGACCAAGAGAACTTAAATGACTTCCCTAGATTGACATTGCTATAGGAAGTCTCTTGAGTTAGAATTTAAATTGAGATTTTATCCTAATAACAATTTAAAATTAACTAATGTTTATATCGTAGAAGATGGAGAATACAGAATATGATCGAGCTTTTTTAGATATATTATCTACAATGAAGATAAAAATTTTTGACTTTAAAGCAGCAAGTTTCCTAGGAACTAAATAAAATAAAAGTTATATTTTATATTTAAAGTTTAATGGAATTGCCTAATGTTCAATGCTATGTTACAAGCATATTATGCACACATTTTTATCCTTATCTATATAAACACATAGACATGTGTATTCCTAGCCTCTCATTTCTGGTTTTGATTTGCCAATTTAGAAAACAGAAGTTGGACCAAGACTGTAAATCAATTTCACACCAACACCAGTAGTTGTTTATTTTATTTAAGAATTAAATTTCTCATTGTTCAAGATAAATAAAACAAACCTGAGGCTCAGCTTAACCCTCATCACCATGTGAACTCCACTCATGTTGGGCTCTAATGAGTACTTAGTTGCTTTTGCTGTTACTGCTGTTTTCCTCTCCTTTGGACATTTTTTGTTTCTAACTCCTCTCCATTCTCCTTTCCTTCTCATTGCCCTTGTCATCTTTCTTCTCTTCTCCCTTTTGTTAGCTATCAAATAATTGGATGGGGGAAGTATGTTAGAGTTGAATAAGATCTGAAGTTCAGCAATTGGTCAGGAATTCTTTATTTGTGACCCCATTCCATCCTAAATGATAGGAATTCCTCAGGTTACTACATACTTGGTTCAATGCATAGGGACTCAACTGGACAATTTTTCTGGCTTAAACAGATACAATTGAATAACAATTTCTAGAGAAGGGAATAAAGATATCAGTCCTGAATGTACTATTGGTTGTTTTCTTCTTGTTATTTTCTAATTCCTTTGTTCTTCCTTTGCACTTCCTTTGTTCAAGAGTTTATTATCTAATCAGTGAATCATATATTTACTACATACAAGTTTCATTTAAGGCAGAATTTGGTGATAGCAAAAGATAGATATGGACAAATTCCTACAAGAAAATTTAAGCACATTCATCTTGAAGCAACAGGAAGAGCAGATCATGTGGTATTAAAAGAAGACATGAACTTTGTCATAGAGTGATGTTGTCTTACATTTCAGCATTAGAGAATCACCTGCTAAGATACATGGACATGAGAGTGAGGCATGAGAAACTGGAAAACAACAAATAGTAGATTCAGGGCTGATATATTTATTGCCCTCTCTAGAAATATATAGTTAAATATTCTGGTAGACTATGAAATGAGATCGTATTAGGGCAAATCTTTTCTTGGCAGATAATGTCTTCATTGGTAAATTCACAAATTTGCTACCAATCACATGCATATAGGAAGAATAGAATACAGTATATGGTAAGTGCTATTTTTAATGTGATGACTCAAAATCTCTACCTGATTTCAAATTTAATGCTAAAACTTAACTTAAATGAATGTGTATTTGAGTATTTGATTATCTTGCATTATATTCTATCCAACTGATATTCCTTGTCTTATGAGATGCTTACACAGGTCTAAAGATGATTAAATTAAGAAGTTTATTATAAGGTTCTTGGAGGAAGGTAGGGTCACTTTTCTCTTTTATTCTCTAGCACCCAGCACAGTGTCTGGAACTAAGGGATTAATGAAGATTTCTGAATTGAATTTGAATGTATCATACAAGGAATGAAAAGACAAGGTTTACCATGCCTCTCTAGGCATGATTGTAATGGTGCCAAAACAATACAAAAGTTAATGTGCTCTTTAGTACTAAATATCTCATTGGTCCACAACTTTTTCTTTTACCTTCTGAGCTCTCTCTCATTTCCCCATTTCTTTTCTCTGTGTACTTCAATACAACATTTTGAGAGTTTGAGCACACGTGCAAAGTGAATCTTTTCTGCTGATTTTCAATGTGGTTATCCATAGAAGGAGAAGAATAGACTTTAAAAGGTTTACTTGCTTCTTCAAGCACTCCACCATTGTTTTTGTTTTTGTTTTTGTTTTTTTAGAAGTATTACTATTTCTGAGTAATGAGCAACTTCTTTTTTCTCTGATCAGGATATACTTCTGTAAGTTTGTATCATCTATAAGGACACATTATTAAACATGTTGCACTCTGTAAACACTTTATCATTTCTTCCTTTAGTGCAATTGGCAAGGTCCCATATTTTCTGGTATAAGAAAACAAATCCAGTCCAGAAATATAGCCATAACCACTGCCTATCCTAAAGGTATACTAGCTCAGCTAAAACAGCCCTGATAGGAGGTGGGAAGCTATGTTGATCTTCTATCTATGTCACCTTTATATAGAAATCATTGTTTAGGCCTTCTGAGAATTTTGCTTTTGTTATCTTGCAGGCATTAGAGGTAATTTTGGGGGGTGGAGGGGCAGAAAGGGAAATAAAGTTCATCCAGTTATCTTAATAATTAAAGGGAAAACTTTCTTCCTTTCCTTCTTCCTTCCTTCTTTTCCTTACTTCCTTCATCTCTCTCCGTCCTCTGTCTCTGTCTCTGTCTCTGTCTGTCTCTGTCTCTGTCTCCGTCTGTCTCTGTCTCTGTCTCTGTCTCTCTCTCTTCCTCTCTCTCTCTCTCTCTCTCTCTCTCTCTCTCTCTCTCTCTCTCTCTCTCTCTCTCTCTCTCTCTGTCTTCTCCTCAGAGGGGAAGCACAGAGGAAGGGATATTTACAAATGCACAAATAATTATTATGACACCTTCAGAAAATTTGCTTGAACAGAGAATGCATTTAAAGATTGGAGATGGACTAATGTGCAATCTTTATTTTACATGATTGAATTGAGATAAGTGGCGTGAGAATTACAGAAGTTGAGAAACTGTGAGGACAAGGTGTTCAAATGAGGCAGGGATTGAGCTGGAGAAGAATCTCATCCAAGTATTTTACTTTGGTGGCAAATGAGTTATCAGAAGGGCCATACATGAAATAAAGATTTGGATGGGATAAATGGAACTTTAAAGAAAGTTGATTGTAGAATCACAGAGGTGAAGAGAAAGTTGGAAGTTGAGGAGCAAAGAACATACTTCTTCTGACTCCTAACTTCTCTTTGTAAGAAGACAAGAAACAGCCATCCTCAGTGAGGATGCTAAAAAGATTTGGTGGGTTTACAGGAAAGCATTATTTTTTCTTTTTGAATACAAACTTGTGGGAGGATTGTAAATGAAAATGATGTGGTTTAAAATGTTTTGTTTTGATTTTCTAAAGAACAGAAAAGATTCCAGAGGCAAAATGGAGAGATGAGTGAGTGGAAATAGGGAAACCTAGGATTGAGTAGGTTAGGATTAAAGTAGAGGGAGGGGTAGCGATCAAGTCAGGGTTTTCTGTTACGCAAATAATCTCTGAGTCAGATGGGATTTGAAAAGCAGGAAACAGAAATTTTCCAGTCATGATGAATGGAAACTGACAACAGAGAAGCAAAATTGGATCTAAAATTCCAATTTAAATGATGTACAAAGTCTTCTACACATCATGACTAGGGGTGATGCCTGCCCAGTTTGTTATTTGAGGGGAGTATAAGGTAGTTTGGTGAGTGGTAGTTAGTCTTTTAAGAAAAAAATTCATCAACTATTATCATAATCAGTAAATATTTATTGACTACTTACTTTGTGTGGAAAGTCACTGTGATCCATGGCAAGAAGATCAAGGATAAAGACTGATGTCATTTCTTCCCTTATTGGGAAAGAAAAGGGGAAATAGAGTTTTAACTCTTTGGTAATACCCCCGTTCATCTTGCAATAATCAAAAAAGTTGGTGGCCCTGATTGCCATGGAACCCTAATGGTCAGATGACAACTGATTTAGACATGAGAGCTGATTTTAAAGATAAACAAACAAGCAGAGAGAGGGTAAATGATTTGCCCGAGGTCAAAAAACTTCTATGTCTGAGAAAGGATTTTAACTAAGGTTTCCCAGACTCCTTTATTAACATTTTATCCAATATACCAACTAGGTTCCTGCTCAAGGGAAAAAGGCAGTAGGGAAACTGGTGCCCTATTTTTGAAAGGGAAGGATAGGAGAGAGAAAGAATGGAGGAAAACAGTTTAATTCCCTTTAATCTACAACCATGTCAACAACTGAGGAAAAACCTCAAACATACTATAGTGATTCTAAATTAATCTAGATAAAATATTTATGTTTAAAGTCATTTCTTCTTCCCCTCTTACTGTCTACACTTATTAATAATTTCTGGAACCATCAAGAGAAAAAGTGAGGAAGGAGAGAAAGAAAAAGAACAGAAAAGGAAAAGGGATAAGAAGAGATCAATCATACCTTCAGTTGAATAGCTATATCATCTTTTCTTTTCCAGGAATTTCATGGTTTTCCATAGCTGGCTTTGTTTTCCTCTTTAATGTTCAGTATTAGTAAATAAATTACTCAGCCCCTGCTAAGGGTAAAATGATGTGTGAGGCGCTGAGTGCACAAAAGCCAAAAATAAAAGTTTCTGCCCTTGATTTTTATTTTTTTTAAATAACACAGAAAAGTTAAATACAAAATATGTAGAACTTGTATTCAAGTAATTTCTAGGGGGAAGAGCACCAACCACTAGAAATTTTAGGATAAGTTTCTTATACATAGTGGAGTGGATGTAACTCTGGACCTGGTGACAGGAACACCTCAGTTCAAATATGATGTCAGACATTTCCTAGCTGTGTTACCTTGGGAAAATCAACTAAGCTCCATCTGTCTTCATTTCCTCACTGGCAAAATGAAGATTAAGACGAGTACCTGCCTCACAGAGTTGTTTTAAGGATCAAATGAGATAATGTTTGCAAATCATTTAGTATAGTACCTGGTGCAGGAGACCCTTGAAGTGAGGAAGTTAGAGATCCCAAGAAAGGGAGATGAGAATGAGGTCAGTTCAAAGCATGGGGGACATCACATTCATTAAACTCTTTGCTAACTACACACATACACACACACACGTGTGTGTGTGTATGTGTGTATGTGTGTATATATATATATATATATATATATATATATATATTTTATATAGGCTCTTTTAATCATATTTTGTTGTTAAGTAGTAATCCTTAAACATTGGTTGTCGTGAAGGGGGGCAGAATAGACAGCTCCAGTCTCTTTCCCCCATCCCCCACTACTTTTCTCCAAGGGAGACTTTAAGTCCTGTCAAGAGCAGAAGCAGAAGGTTAGGTGAGAGATCTGGCCACTCTGTGTAATCAGAGAGAGGAAGTGACAAGCTAGAATTATATCCATCTTTTCTGTTAAATAGTATCTCTAAGGGATATATTTTTTATGTTCAATCTAACTTGCAATTACTATTTCATTAATTGGGGGGAGCAGGACCCCAAACTTTATATGCAAAGTTTGAATCCCTTCCCACCAAATGCCATTTCCACAATGAACACAGAGTAGGTATCCAAGAGACTCATTTTTCCAAGTTAATAAAGAAAAATCATTGGAGATATAGGAGAATATATAACAGAAAATAGATAGGAAAGGAGATCTCCTATTGAGAGCAAGGCAAATCAACTCAACCAGGGTAGAGACTCCCAGATCTCATCGAAGGAGAATTTCCTTGAGGTATCTACTGTAGTAAGCTCGAGATAGAAGCATGATGGATACTCACAGCTTCTCTCTTGTCAGTTTCTTCCTAATCTTTTCTTTTCAGCAACCTGAAGTAAGGTTGAGGTCATCCATTTCTCTCTTGAAGTGAGAAACACTGAAAGAGACTACAAATCCCGTAGACACTAAAGAGACCCCAAAAGAGTGAAGAGAGTAAAAAGCCTTCAAAGCCTGAAAAAGAGCAAACCTCTCCTCTCTCCTGCTCTACTCTGCCCTTAACATAGGCACAGAAATTGATATTCTCCAAAAGGGAGATAGTTTCATACCAACGGGCTTTAAGACTAGAAGCACAAATAGAAGGAATAGAGAGCATTGTGCAATGGAAACAATCATTGGATTTGAAGTTCAAGGGCCCTCATTAGATTGGTAGTTCTGCTACTTATAGTTCTATGAAGTAAACAATAACAATAAGCATTTTTATAGTGCTTTGAGATTTGCAAAGCACATGGTCTTCTTTTATCTTCAGAACAACTCTGAAAGTTAGGTTCTACATTATAGACTCATTTTATAGATGAAATAATTGAGACAGAAAAAGATTAAGTGAATTTCTCAGGGACCACATGCTAGGGAGTGTCTGAGGTTGGATCTGAGTTTTTGTTTTCCTGTCTCCAGGTCCAGAGCTCTGCTCAGTGAGCAATTTAGCTGCACAATCCTTGATTTGTAGTCCTGACTCTTCTCTCTCTATCCCATCCCCATATTGCTGAGTTATCATTTGATAATGACACTTGTGGAAAAAAGGCTATTTTCTTAATTAAAGCAAGTAAAATAAATGGAAAATTTTTCATAAACTCAGCTAGAGATTAAAAGGTATGGAGGGGAAACAACTATTTAGCATCATGTAGATAGAAGAGTGTATATTTTGACTTATTACTAAAGTACAGTTTTGCTTAGAATGTGTTTTTTTTTTTTAATGATCCATAATTAAAGTCCTTTCTCCAGCCTCTGAGAGGTGCATTTATATAAAACATCCTCATTGCAACCCAAATTTACATTTCTAGCCTTCTGATTAATTGAAATTTGATACTTAGATAATGAATTGTGTGTCTTGTTAAATAAAATGACAAATGGTACTGTATTATCCAAAAAGATATACAGAGTTTATGCTATCAAAGGTGCATTATTTCCTGGTTCATACTCCTCTGTAGTGGTTATTAGTGCATAAGTCATTGGTTCATGATTGACTTCAGAGTAGACTCCTTTCTCCTGCATTTAGAGGTCTCAACTTCTTAAAAATGGAATGAAGAAAATACTATTACTATATAATAATAATAAGACATGAAAGCAAAGCTTGAAAAAATCAGGGAAAAGAACAATAGAAAGTAATGTGATTCTTTTGCTATATATTATAAATATGTTATTATTTACAACCAAAAATTGACAAGAAATAACTTACTATCAACTAATCAAATATTCCTTACTAAGGGCTTATTTATCTTTCAGTCACTGAGAGAGTTGCCCTATATATCAAAGAAAGGTGCCTTTAGGGATTTTACAATCTAATGGCGAGGACAAGTAAATAACTAGGTACATATTGGGGAAGCAAATAACTAGGTACATATTGGGGCATACATAATGGAGAGATCTTAAATTCCAACACCTTCCAAAATTCGTTGCAGGGACAGTTATACTCTGACTGCTTGTCTCTTGATCAGATGTTCACCACCTGTAACAGTAAGCACCCCGACACACGCAAGGGGACCTACTACCCCAGATTCTTAGATGTACATTCATAAAAATAAATCAACTTTCAAGGGATTAGCAATTGTTTTAATCAAGCACAGGTATTAGAGAAAATCAAAATAAAAATTTCAGAGAAATCAAAAATCAACAGACATGCTTCCAAAATGTCTGCCAATTACATTACATACAGTTACCAGAGAGGGAAGCATTAGCTTCTGGGTTTTAGCACATCTGATGACAAACTTCATTTTAAGTAACTTGACACATTCAAATTAGAAAACAACTCAAGGTATTGCCCGGTAAAAACTATTGCCATGTCTTTGAATTTACCTAAAATGCACATTTCTACAATTAATTACTTCCTGTTACATCAATGATGAAAGAATTGGACATGTTCCCAGATCAGTACTCTCTATTCTTTCATGAGTCATTTTTAAGTGTTATAAATGAGTCACTAGCTGATTTCAAGGATTGCCCCTGAAAGAAGCATAGCATCTTGCAGACAGTAGTGTTGTAGCTGCATTACTTCTTAAATCCATTCCTTTCTGGTAATCTAAAGTCCAATATTACATGCAAGCTTTTCTTTAGCAATTACCCAGAAGGTTAACTAGCAAAAACATGACTGGTGCTTTTGGACACTAGCACTATATCATCAGAAACATTTTTGACAAATAAATAGCTATTAGTTTGCCAAAAATTGTAATGAAACCATGATTAATAAAAGCTTCTTAAAGGTCTGCATCAAAGTCAAGGCATTTGGGTGATAAATGTAAACATCTCGACCCCGCTTTGCCAAAAGCTCTGTGTTTCAGCTGCACAGCTCTTCTGATTGATCTGTTCATTACTCTAATAAATAATTTATCACTTCAAGGAGGACAATTCATTATGCACACGGTATGAGCCAGTAACTTCTAAATAGCAAAATCTTTAAGAGATGGGAAGATTGCCCACGTCCTGGAACCCCATGTCCTTATTACAAAGTGGGGAAGATTTTTTTTTAAACTTTCATATAAATTGTTTTAAAAAGAAGACTACTGATACTGTCTTTCCTCTGGGAAAATTCCCATTGCATCTACTCTTTTAGATTTTTTTTATGAAGGCTCCATCTGGAGTTAAGCTTAAATCAATCAGAAATGTGATCATGCCGGGGTCCCTGTTGAATAAGAACACTACAGCCATATCTCTTGGACCATAAACAGCCATATGTACCCTTACTTAAAATCTCATTGAATTAAATTATGGATTATGACACCCTCCCTCCTTTAAAATATGAGTCATTGACTAGGTTAGCACATTAGGTTTTCCAATCACTTATCCCTTGATTCACTCATATATATGGCTCAGGCTTTACTTTCATGTAATTTGAATACAGTCAAGGGTTTTAATATTTTTTATGAATATCTTACTAGGCAAAATACGTTCATTTCCAGAAGATAGAGTTGATCATAATATCTTTTTTAGTTTCTGGTTAGTCCCATATCCCTCCTCTTTGAATAATCTCAATGTAACTGTAAGATAAACATAGCAAGCTATGGTGAAGAAATGCCTTTAAATTTGAAGGCATAAAATAGAAACACATGATTGAGCAAATTGATTACTTGATAGTATCAAATTTTATGGCTATACAGTTCACAACCACTTAACTGCACTTTCTTGCCTCTCATCAACCACACTCATAAAAAGCCAACTTTTTAAGCTTTCTTTAAAATTAGTGGGAAATGGTTGTAAATGCACTAGTGAGTTTGGACTCCAAGATAAGAGGCATAAAACCACATTTGTTTTCATGAATTAATTAATCTACTTCAATATGATCTACAGTAATGGTATACCCATTTAAGGGATTTGTTACGGTTGCCCAAGGACTTTTGACAAATTAAAGCAGTATGGTAAGGTTTAAAATTGTTTCCACTGAATGTGGGGCAGTATTTAAGCAACTAAAGTAAATACTGCCAGAAAACATGTTCTGAGAGAAACAACTGATATAATAGAAATATCTCTAGATTAGATATCAAATGACCTGTGTTCATGGCCTCCTTTCATTACTCACCAGTTAAGTAGCCTTAGTCAAATCCAGACTCACATATCTATCAGCCAAAACTTGCTCCTTTCTGCACCCTCTCTGTCACTGGGTATCACCAACATTCAGTAAGTCTCCCATGCACAAAGCTATTGAATTACCTTAGATTTTTCCCTTTTCAACATTTTTTTTTTACCTAATGAGATAATATATGTGAAGAGCTGTAAATAGAAAAAGTGCTATTATATCAATGTAAAATATTGTGTTTTTTCCTTATTAATATTTTATTTTTTCCAATTACATGTAAAGATAATATTCAACATTCATTTTTTGTAAAATTTTGAGTTCTAAATTTTTCCCTCTCTATTTTCCCCCAAGACAGGAAGCAATCCGTATGTATACAATCAGGTTAAACATATTAACATGAATTATTATTAAAGCTTGTAACTGTCATAATCATTAACAAATCCTATTGATTCTACCTGCACAATTGTTTCACATTTTTCCTTTTGTATTAATACTATCTAAATATAAGCTCTCAGTGGAACCTATGTCAATTTTTTAATAGTATCTCAACAAAATTCCATTCTCATTTTCTTACCCCTGAAATCCAGCTTGCATGCCACTGCCCAACTAATTCCCCTGTGAATGGATTTGATTATATCATTTCTCTCCTTTGAATATTGCATATGATTTCTTTTTGCTTCCTCAAAAAATATCCCTAGAATTGAATATTCTCCCCAATCTTTCATCGTCTGTCATTCTAGTCTTATCTTGTACTACTCCACTTTAGCCAAGTTGGACCACAAATTATTGTTCGTTTTCCTGTCTCCTGAGTTATGAATGTGCTACAGCAACTGGAACATCTTCTGCCATCTGCCTACCTATGTAGTTTCTACCCATTCTTTAAATGGAAATTCAAATGCCTAATTTTCCAAGAATTTTTACCTGAATTATGCAGAAAATAATCACTTTTCCCCTCTCAGAAGGCTCAAATCCTATAATTTGGAATTCCTAGTGAATATATTGCATCTATTATTTTCCTTCCTTTACATTCACTCTGGGGTCTACCACAGTATTTTTTTGGGTATATATATATATATATATATATATATATATATATATATATATATATATATATATATATATATATGTATGTATGTATGTATATATATATATATATATGTATGTATGTATGTATGTATGTATGTATTTGTGGAACTGAATCTAATGTATTATTTTATGTTAGAATTATTCAAGTATTATATTCCTATAAAAATTGTGTAATTCATGAAGGAGGAGATCATGTCTTTCCTAAACGTCTTATCACCTTCAGCAACAAATTCAGTGACCTACATAATGCATGCATGTAATCCATAATTTTTGAGTGGAATTGAATTGAACTTAAGAGCCAACATTTTTCATATATTTCCTAAGTGTCTCCCAAAGTTGTTTTTAGGATAATATAGGATATTTTGTCAATATCATATAGGATATCTTGTCAAAAAATGAACTCTGTGAGGAGTTATAAAATTGCAAATTATTGTTATGTTGGCAGAATGGCTTATAGTTCATAAGGCTAAGGTGGAACAGTAACAGAGTGAATAAAGAGTTGGACTTAGAATCAGGAAAATTTAAGTTGGAATCAGACCATCTGTGCCATGCTGAGCATGTTATTTAATATCTCTTGGCCTTAGACTGTCAACATTAAAATGGTTATAAAAACACTTAAACTCAAAGAACTGTTGTTAAGGATCAAATGAAGTAATGCATATAAAGAGCTCCCAGAAAAATTAAAATACTTCAGGTCATATGTCTTCACAAATTTCTTTGAAATCATCCCTTTTGTGGTTTATCATCACACAGTATTACATGATATTAAAATACCATAAATTGTTCAATCATTTCTCACTTGATGGTCACAATAATAATTTCTAATTCTTCGTCAATACAAAAAAAAGAGCTACTATTAATTTTTTTTTACATATCAATTCTTTTCCTCTTTCTTTGATCTCTTTGGTGTATTGAGCTAGTAATGACATCAGTGCATCAAAGGATATTCACAGTTTAGTAAATTTTAGGGCAGAGTGAAATAAGCAGAACCACAGGAGCAATTTATGCAATCATTATCTTACTGTAAAAAAAATACTTAGAAAGATTCAAGTATTCTGACCAATGAAATGACCAACAATAATCCTGGAGGACTGAGGATGAAGAATGTTAATCATCTCTTATTCACACAGAAGTGATACACTCTAGATGTAAAATGAAACACGTGATTTTGAATATGGTCAATACGCCTATGTATTTGCCTCACCACACATATTTGTCACATGGTTTTAATTTTTTTTAATTTTTTTTCAATTTGGAGGAACATATAAGAAGGAGAAAGAGGATGCTTGTTAACTGAAAAGAAATATTTAAATCCTTAAAATGTCACATAAATTATCGATATGATAATGATGATGACAAGGATTGTTTTACAAGTAACATTTTAATGAGTGCGTTATTTCTATACCACCTCAAATGCTCTGGTTAAAAGTTCTTTTGTCAAAATTCCCTAGCTGTAGAAATGGTTAGAGTCTGTTTTATTTGTTTGTCTTATTTTGTTTGTTTGTTTGCTGTTCATGACTTGATGAAATTGAAATCATGTTGCTAAATATAACTGGACAGTTTGGCCACAGGGTGATTATCATAATGTTTTTTCTAGTAGTTATAAACCAGGATTACTCAACCAACCTCTAAAGATGGAGTTAATTGGATGAAATCTGGGGCCATCTTGAATACTAATTTGAATTGTTATATGAGTAATATAATAGATTTCTATAGAAGTGATTATTATTGCAAAAGAAAATTCCAAATGCACCCTGCCGAAGGTGATTTGGTTGTGTTTCATAAATGCAACCAAATGCTCTTATTAAGCATGGCCCAATATATCAATTAAAAATGGTGAATTAAATCCTCCTTTCTCCTTGTCTCTGAAAAACATTCACTTAAATTTCACTGATGTCATAAGTCAGAAGCTCTTTCCCCTCCTCTCTTCCACCCTTGACTTTTTCTTCTCCTGTGACAGAAGTAGGATGGGAAAAAAATAAGCATTTTATAACAGACATTGTATCAGACATTGTAGTAAGCAGTTTTATGATTTTTATCTCAATTAGTCCTCATAACAACTTCGTGAGGTATATACTATTATTATCCTCTTTTAATAGCTGAGAAAAGTGAGGCATACAGAGGTTAAGTGACTTACCCCCAGGGTCGCACAGCTAGTAAGTGTCTGAGACCAGATTTGTAGTCAGGTCTTCTTGACTTCCAAATCCAGCACTGAGGCAGGACATGAATATCTACACTGAGGAAAGGAGCCATTCTCTCCTCTCTCTATATATATATGTCTGTTTATGCTTTCAACAAATTTTAATATATTAATCCCTCAGAGCAGAAGGAAGTGAAGCTCATCAGGAGAGACTTTTGGGATTAACACTATACTTACAATTTAAAAAGGAAAGGATAATTCAGTATGAATCTGTATCATTGCAGTAGAACAAATATGCAGTTCTTTAAAATCCTTGTATGTCTTATATTAGCTAGCATAGACTTTCGATAGGCTATGGCATTCTTGTGAAAAAGTTCCTCTGGGCATTATTAGATAGATAAATAGATAGATAGATAGATAGATAGATAGATAGATAGATAGATAGATAGATAGATAGATAGATACCTGTATACATACATATATACATGTGTGTATGTGTGCATATGTATGTGTATGTGAGTCTGTGTGTGTGTGGGTGTGTGTGTACACACACACACCCACACACACATTTCTCCTAATCAAACTAATCCTGTAGGAGGCAGTGTTGTGTAGTGAAAGGGATACTGGAGGTTAGGAGATAAAAGGGTTGCATCCTTGCTATGTCACGGACAAGCTATGTGATATAGACTTAATCATTTAAGTTTCATGGGCCTTGGTTTCCTCATCTGTAAAATTAAAGAGTTGGAATAGATTATCTCCATGATACCCCTAGAGGCAGAGTTCTGATAGTGTCTGGAATATACATACCAATTTTGTCATCTTAGCCTTATTACACTCAACTGAATGTGTTTGTGTAAGTAAATAGACAAAATTAAAGGCTAAAGAAAAGCTTCCTCCAAAGGGGTTTCAGATCTAACAATCTCCAAAATAAAAACAAAAAGCAAAAACATTGAGGATGGTTGATAAGAGAACTTTATTGATTTTTTTTCCCAATTAGGTTAGGCAGATTCTGTTCATCTACTTGCTTAAATGGAATGAATGTGAATTCCCAGAGGTATTTTTAACAAGTTTTCAGTAAAAGGTTTCCATATCACTGCACTAACAGGGTTTGGATACAGTTGACAGCTGTGGCACATAAATTAAATAAAATTTTATTGATGTCTTAAAAACATGTCATTTCCCAAAAATGCAAAACAGTTCAAAATTTTCTACTGATAGAGAAGAAACGTTTTTCCTTTTCCCCAAAGCCAAATATCATTTTTTAATCCAGTTATTCCTTTTTTTCAAAGTAGTATACATGCATAATATATTGGTGAGCATTCAGTCATGTCAAATGTTTCTAAGAATCCCTCACACACCTTTTCTTCTTTTTATACTGCTTTAACAAGCTTGAAGAAAAACCTTTCATGAGAGCAGTAGAGTGAGAGTTTGAAACGTAGGTTTTAGTCTGAGTTTGGACACTTCCTACTGTCAATGGGAAACATAGAGCTTTTCTGTACCTCAGTATACTTACCTACTGAAAAATAATCTGGGGAGGTTGTAAAAGATGATTTCAAATGCCCCTTTTAGCCTTTAATTTCTAAGAAACTAGGATATCATAAGAGAAGCAGTGCTGTCTTGGAGGACTAGCCACAGAGCCAAAAAGAATAAAGTTCAAATTCTGTCTGAGATTCCTGTGATTTGTATGACAATGGATAAATCTTTTAAACTTTCAGTGCCCCCAGACAAACATATAAGATATAATGTGATCCCTGAGCTCAATAACTGAAGGAAACTTTCATATCAAAATTTTCCAGGCTGAAGAAATTACATATCTTTATTTTAATTTGACCATCATGGAAAAGACACAGTTATTTAATCTGAGTGACAATTCATACTGAGACTTTCTAATTTTTCTCTACTAAGCAGAATGCTAAATTTATTTCCGGAAATCCTAAATGCCTTCCAGGGGTGGGAAACCTGCAGCCTTGAGACAATATGTAGCCCTCTAGGTTCTCAAGTGCAGCCCCTTGACTGAATCCAAGCTTCACAAAACAACACCCCTTAGCCTTTTCAATGTTTCTTGAGGTCAGTTTGATTCATGGTTATAGGTTCAGGACCTTTGGAAACATAACTACAATGCTGAAGGCTTGATAATAATTTAAAAGGTGGATTCTAGAGGGTAGAGCACCATGAGAAAAAAATTTGGTTTATAAAGTGACCTGTGTTCGTTGCAGCTAGATAGGTGCTTCTTGGAAATTCACAATTTTGGCTGATGTCTTTTTTGGAAACTGCTTGAGTACTGATTGATAAGATCATCCTATTTTACATAGTAAAACAGAACAATGAATTGCTGTTGTACACAAATCAGAAGTCAACAGAGCAAAGAGACTGTTGGCATTAATAGAATCAGCACTTATGCCACTAACTATTGCCACATTTTAAACTCAACAAACCATCAGATTTCTAAGGTAGTCTTCATGAATGGCAACTGGTCAAGGGCAAATGCATTTAAAAAAAAAATCAAAACAGGCAAAAAAACACCTTTTGACATTGACTCTTTGTCTTTTGAATTTAACTAGCAGTTATTCTCTAATGTTGTCATATTACAGTTGGTTGGTTGGTTGTCCTTCCTTCTCCAAGAGTACCAAAATGACATCACAATGATAAAGTGAAGTTTCAGGGTGCATGACTGTGGCTGATTAGAACAATATGAGCTCAGAATGCTCTACCACAGATTTTACACAGATAGTCCCTGTCATCATTTGGAGTGGCTACTCCAAATTTGTGCATACTACATTTCCTTTGTGCTGTTTCAATTCTGCTTTGCACATAGAGCATAACACCCTTTCTGATGTGTGTACACCATGCTGAGTGATCCTGTGCCATTGTCTCCTATATCATACAATCAAATCCAAAGTTGTTGAGGGAGACCTTGAGAGTGTCCTTATATCACTTCTTCTGACTACCATGTGATTGCTTGCCACATATGAGTTCTCCATAAAATAGTCTTTTTGACAAGAGTACATTTTGTATTCGAACAATGTGGCCAGTCCATAAGAGTTGTGCTTTCTGAAGCATAGTCTGAATGCTTGGCAATTTAGTTTGAGCCAGAACCTCAGAGTCTGGTACCTTATTCTGCCAGGTGATCTTGAGTATCTTCCTAAGACAGTTCAAATGGAAGGGATTCAGTTTCCTAGCATGGTGCTGGTAGACTGTCCATGTTTCACAGGTGTACAACAATGAGATTGGCACAACAGCTCTACAGACCTTCAGTTTGGTAGTCAGTCTAATACCTCTTCTTTCCTAAATTTTTCTTCGACGCCTCCCAAACACTGAGCTAACTTTGGCAATGCATGCATCAGCCTCACTGTCAATGTGTACATCCTTGCACAGTACACTACCAATGTAAGTGACCTTATCCACAGCATTCAAAACTTCTCTATTTGTTGTAACTGATGGTTCCACTTATGGATGGTGTGGTGGTGGCTCATGGAGCAGCTGTTGTCTTGGTGTTAATTATTAGGTCAAAATTAGCACAGGCAGCAGAGAATTGATCCACATTTTGTTGCATCTCAGCTTCAGAGACTGTATTGACTGCACAATCATAGGCAAACAGAAAATCATGCACCAACACTCCTTCCACTTTGATCATGGCTTGTAGCCTTTTTACATTGAAGAACTTGCCATCAGTATGGTTGCTGACCTTGATGCTGTGTTCATCCTCATTGAAAACATTTAGCAACATGGCTGAAAATATCATGCTAAAAAGCATGGGAGAAAACACACAGCCCTGTTTCATTCCATTGGTGACTGGGAAGGCACAAGAGCACTGTCCACTATCCAGAACCCAGACAGCAAGCCATCATGAAATTGATGTACAATACTGATGAACTTCTCTAGGAAACCTGACACCCTCCCCCTCTGGGCTGTTAGAACTTTGGTGGTGGGACCTGCCTGCTGAGGGGCGCTGGGTTTTGGCAACTAGCAGCCTCTTTCCTGAGAATGAGACTCAAGAGTGAGAAGAGAGAGGCCCAAAGGGAAAAGGAGTAGGAAGAGTGGAAGACAGTTTTCAGTAGGTCCCTCCCCATGGGTCTTCTTCTTCCTGGTTTTGGTTGCTCATTCCTGTACATTACAGTAAAGTAAAAGCAGAGCATCAAGTGATAAAGAGGTGGTGAAGTGAACTAAATGTGCAGGTATAGTACCTCATGCACCCACCATACCCCCACACTTATTTGGTGATTAAAACAAAAGCTATCAGGTTACATACATCCTGCAATAAATTCTTTGTAAAGTAATATAATTTATACGGTATGATGAATTAGGTGAGTCAACAAATATACATATATATATGTATATATATATATATATATATATATATATATATATATATATATATATATATATATATACATATATATATGTGTACATATAGAATAAGTTCACCAAGTTTCAAAAACTCTCAAGTAAGGAAATGTTCATAGATATTTGAATTTTTCATTTGAAACTTAGAGAAAATTTCCATATTCTGATTATATTGGAACACAAATATTAATTTATGCCACAGTTTGTATTGACTGGGATATATGAAAATTATAATCATACAATATTTTCCATTGACCAATTTCATGTACCCTAAAACTTAGATATACCTTAAGATTATTATTCTTGTTTATTCTAAGTATTTTCTTGCTAATACTAACAGCTTTAACTGACATTGTAAACTTCCTACATTAAAATATGGATATGCATGAGAATGTTTGTATATCCCTGGCTGAGGAACCCTCTACCTTCCCCCACAACCGTAGGATGTCCTTTTGATACTAAAGGAAGAGGTCACAGAGCTCTAGATTGATTATAGGTAGTAGTTTAATCAGTGATTATGAATACTTACAAAACAGGGGAAATCTTCAATGTAGACAGGCAGCCAGACTGTTTAATGGATCTCCACTAAACAACCTCTCAAATCCCAATGTTAATTATAGAATACAGACAAAGACATGCAGACATAGAGAGTGGTATCACTGTTGGTTGGTGGATAATTCTGGTTTTCTGTTTAGTAATTATCATGGAAGTTAAGGCAATGTTATGCCCAAAAGAAGTTTGTGTATCGATCATATACCAATCACACTTAGTTCATGATGTTCTTGCTTTGGCTTTCATAAGCCATAGTATATAAGCTGTTATGATTTGGTATCTAAGCTATGATTTCTAACAGGTCACCATGTCCGTGGTTCCACCTTTTACAGAATTCAAGTTTTTATGACTTTTCACTTATTACTGTATTTTAAGGCTTTTTTTGGCAATTAGAAACCTACATATGTATATGCAGAGGTATAGATAACATATATATGATAGATATACAGATGGAAATCATAGCTCTCAATGCAGATGACATAGATAGATAGATATAGATAGATAGACAGACAGATAGACAGATAGATAGATAGATAGAAAGAGATGATAACTAAATCCCATATGTAAAATTTTCTAGACCCATGTCTCTAAGGCTTTAAAAGCTAAATAGAGTAGTTTATATTTTATTCTAGAGACAATAAGAAGCCACTGGAGTTTATTGAATAGAAGAGTCACATAGCCAGATTTGTTCTTCAGGAAAATTGCTTTGGTAGAACCATGCAGGATAGATTGAAGTGGTATAAAGGAAACTAATCACAAGGCATTTGCAATGATCTAGGTGATGGTGATGCTGGACTGAACTAAGGTGGTTAAGGGTGAGGAGATAGGAGACCAAAGACAGAATAATAGTTGCTGAGGATGTAGAAATGGCAAAATTTGAGAATTGCTTGAATACATGAGATCAGAGAGAGTAATTAATGACAATGCAAAGACTGTTAACCTGGGAGATATAAACTTGAACCTGGGAAAAATTTAGAAGAGAGGAGAGTTCTTTCAGGAAAAATAATGAGTTTAGTTTTGGATGAGTTTAGTTTGAGATGCCTCTGTACTATTCAGTTTGAAATGTTCGATAGACAATTAGTGATGTGGGTCTGAACTTCAGAAGAAAGACCAGGGGTATTTAGATTTTTAAGTCATCTAGTTAAGTTCAAAGAAGCTGATGAGAATGTGAAAATAAACAGTGATTTTGTTGTCTTTGTCACTATTGTAATTGTTGTTTTTCTACCAACCAAAGCTACTAAGAAAAAAAAAACTTATTCAGCCCTGAGCTTGGCCCTGGGGTAAGGATGAACACTGGTGTGGTGGAGCTGGAGGCAGTTGGGGTAAGGGAATTCTAATTTCAGATCCTGGGCAGTTAAGTCTTTGGTAGCTCCCAAAGCAATGTGCAGGGCAGAAAAGGAGTAAACTCCTCTCCCTTGGTTGTACCACCTGAGAGGAATTGAGAACTTGCAGGTCCCCAGAGTATAGCCTCATCTTGACAAAGGACTCAAAAGTCAAGTAAATGGATGGGAAAATGCTCAAAAAAGGGAGAAAAAATAAGACTGCAGAAGGTTACTTTCTTGGTGAACAGGTATTTTCTACCATCCTTTCAGATGAGGAAGAACAATGCATACTGTCAGAGGAAGCCAAGGCATCGGCATCCAAAACCTCCAAAATAAATATCCAATAGTCTCAGGTCATGGAAGAGCTCAAAAAGGATTTTGAAAATCAAGTAAGAGAGGTGGAGGAAAAATTGGGAAGAGAAATGAGAGCAATGAAAGAAAATCATGAAAAGCAAGTCAACAGCTTGCTAAAGAAGACCCAAAAATATGCTGAAGAAAATAACACTTTTCACGATAGGCTAACTCAACTGGCAAAAGAGGTCCAAAAAGCCAGTGAGGAGAAGAATGCTTTAAAGAGCAGAATTAGCCAAATGGAAAAGAGGGGTCAAAAGCTCACTGAAGAAAATAGTTCTTTCAAACTTAGAATGGAGCAGATAGAAACTGATGACTTTATGAGAAACCAAGAAATTACAAAATAAAACCAAAAGAATGAAAAATGGAAGACAGTGTGAAATATCTCAATGGAAAAACAACTGACCTGGAAAATAGATCCAGGAGAGATGATTTAAAAATTATGCGACTACCTGAAAGTCATGATCAAAAAAAAAAAAGTTTAGGCATTATATTTTATGAAATTTCCAAGGAAAACTGATCTGATATTCTCGAACCAGAGCACAAAGTAATATTGAAAGAATCCACTGATCACCTCCTGAAAGAGATTCAAAAAGAGAATCTCCTAGGAATATTGTAGACAAATTCCAGAGTTCCCAGGTCAAGGAGAAAATATTGCAAGCAGCTAGAAAGAAACAATTCAAATATTATGAAAACACAATCAGGATAACACAGGATCTGGCAGCTACTTCACTAAGGGAGTGGAATGTGATATTCCAGAAGTCAAAAGAACTAGGATTAAAACTAAGAATCACCCACCCAACAAAACTGACTATAATACTTCAGGGGAACAATGATGATTTAATGATAAAGTATTTTTGATGAAAAGACCAGAACTGAATAGAAAATTTGACTTTCAAACACAGGAATCAAGGGAAGCATGAAAAGGTAAATAGGAAAGAGAAATCATAAAGGACTTTCTAAAGTTGAAATGGTTACATTTCTACATGAAAAGATAATATATGTAACTCTTGGGACTTTTCTGAGTATTTGGGTAGTTGGAGGGATTATACACACATACATACTCACATATGTGTGTATGCATACATATATATATATGCATATAGATGTGTATATGTGCATATATGTGTGTATATACATACATATGCATATGTGTGTGTGTGTATATATATATATATGGAGAGAGAGTGAAAGAGAGAGAGAGAGGAAGAGAGAGAGAGCACACAGGGTGAATGGAAAAAAGAAGGGATGATATCTAAAAAATACAATGAAGGGATGAGAGAGGAATATATTGGGAGGAAAAAGGAGAAATAGAATGGGGCAAATTGTCACTCATAAAAGAGGAAAGAAAAAGCTTTTTCAATGGAGGAGAAAAGGGAGGAGGTGAGAGGGCAAAAGTGAAACTTGCTCTTTTCATATATAGCTTAAGGAGGGAATAACATGCTCACTCAATTTGGTATGAAAATCTATCTTACGCTACAAGAAAGCAGGGGAGAAAAGGCAAGTGGGCTGAGGGTGATGATAGAAGGGACAGCAAATGGGAGAAGAGAGTAATTAGAAGTAAACACTTTTGGGGAAGGACAAAGTAAAAAATGAGAATAGAATAAATGGGGAGCAGGATAAGATGGAGGGAAATAGTTAATCTTATACAACATGACTATCATGGAAGTCTTTTGCAAAACTGCACATATATACCCTATATTGAATTGCTTGCCTTCTCAGTGGGGATGTGTGGGAAGGGAGGAAGGGAGAGAAGTTGTAATACAAAGTATTAAAAGCAAATGTTGAGAATTGTTTTTGCATACAACTGGGAAATAAGAAATATAGGTAATGGGGTATAGAAATCCATCTAGCCCTGCAAGAAAAAGAGAAGATGGCAATAAGGGAAGACAGAGCATATTGAGGAAAGGGGTAATCAGAATGCAAGTCATTATGGGGTGGGGGAGAGGAGAGATAGGGGAAAATTTGGCACTCTAAATTTTGTGGAACTGAATGTTGAAAAGTAAAAATAAATAAACATTAGAAGAAAAAAAAGAAAAGACACAATTTAATAGACTCCATAAAGTCAACTTTACTTACAGACAAGATGTTTTGTTTTTACGAAATAAAATGAACATAATAAAACACACACACATATATACATATATATGTATATATATATATATATGTATGTATATATGTATACACACATATATACATACATATACATACACACACACACACACACACACACACACACACACACAAAAGGAAAAACAACTGTCTCCCAAAGTGAACTTAATGAAGGAAATGTGCTGATGAAATCTTAGAACCTTAAAGATTGAAAGTATGTATCCTTAAGTTGCTTTCTCTTTCTTTCCTTCCTTTATTTGTTCTTTCTCTCCTCCCTCCCTTCTTTCTTTCCTTCTTTCTTTCTTCTCTTCCTTCTTTCCTCTCTCCATCTTCCTCTCTTCTTTCCATCTTTCCTAAATTGCTCCTTTCCTCCTTCTACCCCTCCCTTTCTTCCTTTTTCCTTCCCTTTGTTCTCCCCTCTCTTCTTTCATTCATTCTTCCTTCCTTATTTTCTTCTTTTATATTCATTCCTGAGTTCCTTTTCATTTCCTTCTTCCTCTGAGGTATAACTGCCACAAAATGACCATGTAAGGAGTAATATGTAGTATCCTAGGAAGGATGGAGAGATAGTAACAAGATGAATTTCAGAGGTGATGACCACCTTTAAATCTTCAAACCAAAACTGACACAAAATATATCACTTACCAGTTACCTAGAGAGAAGAGAGACAAGTTGCAGTGCTCCATATTAAAAAGAAAAGTCTTAGTGATCATAGAAGACAAAAATAGTAGCAAGACTATAATTCCTTTCCATTCAGTGAGTTCATATTATTCTTCCAAGACAGGAGAAGTGTAACCTGCAAGATTTAGAAGACCGCACTGTCAGAGTCAAGTAGATAACAATACCCCTGTGACCTAATCAAGGCCTCTTAGATAAGCTTATCTAGCTTAAATTGTATAGTTTATCCATTTATGTTTCTCCTTCGAATTCCTTTGCCATGGTTACTGCCTGCCATGTAACACAGAACAGCAAAATATACATTAAGTTACCTCAGTAAAGGTGTATTAAATGAATGAATATTTCAAAAAGGGGGAAATATACAATTGCATCTCAAAGGATATTCTTCCTAAAAATGAAAACTCCTAAAGAGTTTATAGTTCTTTCTAAATATCTGGATTGTTCTTTGGGAATAAATTCCAATGTATATTAAGCATATGATTCATGACAAAGATTTATTATTCATCAGATAGGATCTATTTTGAAGTACTGGAGATAAAGTGAAATTATTTTTTATGAGAATTGGAGATTGAATCTATTTTTTAACAGTTTACTTTGAGGGAAAAGGCACTCGTTTAAAGATTACACAACAATTAGCAGTAATTAGTAATTCCTTCTTTCAATGAAAATCCCCTTTTATACAGATTACAACAAAATACATGTTTTTTTTTTCTACTTCTCATTCTCATTTGTCCACCACACCCCTCCAAAGAAAGATAATTAATCTATGAACCTCCAGTCCTTGTATCTCACTTGAGTAGAAACTTTGTATGTGATTGCATATACCAGACAAAATCTTGGGAATTGGATATTTATACGAGGGAAATGCTGATTATTAGATGGAAAAGGAAGAAATTTAATTGTAAAAATATTTTTATAACTAACATAGTAATAACATAAAAGATGGAAGATGAAAAAAGGACAAAATGTTACTACAAATGGAAAGAAAATAAAAGATACATCATTAAATTCCTTTGCAACTTATATCCCCCAGTCCATTTATATCTTATACCTCTATCCCCACACATTACTACTTTATTCAATATCACCTGTTGCCATCCTGTCCTTTGACAAGACAATCCACCTATGGGTATTCGCACTGTATACTCTCCATGTCTGAAATGCTTTCCTTCTTCATCTCCACTTTTTGATTCTCTGTTAGCTAAAATCTCACTATCTACAAGAAGCTTTCCCCAATCATCTTAATTCTAGTGACTTCCCTCTGCTGATTAATTCTTTTATATAGTTTATATATACATTTTTGTTTTAATGTCCTCTCCTCAATTAGATTGTGAGATCTTCAGGGAAAGGGTCTGCTTTTTGAGGGGATTTTTTGCCTTTTTTGTAATTCTCTGCTCAGCACAGAACTTGGCACAAAATAGTTTGTTAGAAGAAAACATGCTTATTGTTTGGCTAAGTCACAGAGATGTGAATACAGTCTTGTTTACAACCATTTCCAACTGTGGTCATGCCTTTTCCCTTAGCACTGAAATAAGATGCTGGTTTACTTAATTTAGTGTATCACTGTAGTCTATCAAAGATATTATTCAATAAAACATAAACAAAGGCAAAATTCATTTTAATTTGAAACTTTAATTGTATTTGTTGATGTCATACAGACACATCCTATAATGTCATAACAAAGTGCTTAAATGTTAGACTTCTGAAAGATTTGAACTCTTCCAAAATATCATAAGAAGATGGAAGGTTTCCTTTGATAATCCCATGTAAAGGGTCTAAATGAAGATATGTTGTGGGATGTAGGGAAAATAATTCCTTTATTCTATATCTGAACCTAGTAGCCACCCAAGTAACTTACATTCTAATGAAGGAAGATCCCATTTAAAAATGTTCTGAAAAGGGAGGGGTGAGATTAAGATTTTTACCAAGATTTCGAGGCTCTGTCAGCATTGTCCTTTGACATGGGCAAGTGCTTCAGCAGAATCTCCGTTTGAAGAATAGCAGCAGCTAGACTGTCATGCTCACCCATTGAGGGCAGCTCCAGGACCCTGCAAATACTTGACTGAAAAACTAAAAAGTCTCCCTAACAATCTCCCTTCAACACCCCTCTCCCTCTCATTAATCACTTGAAAAGCTCCTCAATTATTTAAATGAACTCCTACTTGTACTGGAGTCCCAGGGACTTGCACATCAGAATCCTACTTTCCAGAAGCAGCTCCTTGGAAACTCAGGGACTCTGATTTGAAATTCTTCAGCTAACAATCACTCAGATAGCCCAAGAAAGTCTTTAAGGTCAACAGGAAGTATCTTTGACACCAGACTAGAAGCACAGCATAATTCAGTGTGGGCCATACCAGCACAGATGGGACCTGACAGGCCTCAGGGGAATGAATAACTGGCAGCTGTGGAGGTTTCCAGACTTCACAACTCCAAAAAGTCCAGGACAAATGGGAAGGTCAGTGGAAACCATCTGTTGGACCTATGTGAGAGTGTAGAGTGGTGGGACTCCAGCTCCAGGGCTACAGAGAGTGTGGAGGAGCCTGCGACAATCACAGCAGAAGCAGGAGCAGTGGCAGCAACTGGTTCAGGAGCTCTAGGCCCACTTATTGTGGGGGAAGGGAGAGATGGGATAACTGACAGTACACTACCCAGTTCCACTGGAAGTAGAGAGCTACCTTGACAAAGAGCTCAAAAGTCAAGTAATTGGCTGGGGAAATGAGCAAAAACAGGAAAAACTCAATGGAGGAGATAAGAGAGAAGGGGAGAGGGGGGAAAATAAAGCTACTCTCCCCACATGTGGCTGAAGGAGGGAATAACATGCTCACTAAATTTCATATGAAAATTTATATCACACCACAGGAAAGTAGGAGAGGAGGCAACAAGTGGAGTGAAGGGAATGTTGGAAGGGAGGGCAAATGGGAGAAGGGAGTCACTAGAAATAAACACTTTCAAGAAGGGACAAGGTCAATTGTAGGGGGGAAATCTAAGGGGGAAGAGGGTAGGACAGAGGGCAACATAATTAGTATTACACAACATAATTATTATGGAAGTCTTTGCAAAAGAACACATATTTATTCTGTACTGAATTGCTTGCCTTCTCAGTGGGGCTGGGAAGGGAGGAGGGTAGGAGAGAAGTTGTAATTCAAAGTATTAGAAAGGAATGTTGAGAATTTTTATTGCATATAATTGGGAAATAAGAACTACAGGGATAGGAGTACAGAAATTAATCTTGCCCTGCAAGAAAAGAGAGATGATGGGGATAGGACAAGGGTGGGGTGAGATGGAGGGGAAGGTACATTGAGGAAAGGAGTAATCAAAATGCAAAGTGTTAAGAAGAGGGGGGAGGGGAGTGATTGGGAGAAAAATTGGACATGTTACAAAGTGAGGTAAAAGCAATTAGTATTAAAACAATAGACTGAATTGATTACTGAGAATAAATCAATGACATCTTTAGTTTGGAGAAAAGAATTTCAGTCTAAATTTCCTAGAGGAAGGTAACCTCGGGTAAAATTTGGCATTGATGGAAAAGTCAAGGTATTAATGGTAAATTTGATTTTATAATTGCCATTTAATCAGAAACTGGAACATGTATAGAAAGGCATGTAAGCCACTAAAGACTTGCCTCAAAGATGATTCTTAGCCAAAGTGAAACTATAATTATATTTGAAACCTGGTTATTAGAACTTGTCATTTTTAGATGCTATGGGACTGTTAAGTGACTGTTCTTCTGAGTCTATCTCCAGGTATGGGTAGCAAGAAAGGCGATCTGAGCCTCCAATCCATGATGCCAGTAAGCTGATGGGATGCTGATATGAACTGTATAAGGTGATCTTAAGGGAAAGGTTGGAGAGTGGCTGTTCAGCATGGGCTGAGGTGGGATTCTCCTGACTTAATTTTCCCATTGACATGTGACAGACTTTAAGACTGACTGAATGCAAGTGGATAATTTACTCCTACCTGGAACTGACATGATGTTGGGGAGATATTGTGTCCCTGAAATATCCCTACTCTTGGTAGCAATTTCCTATAGTCAAAAGGTTTGTAAGCTTAATACCAGATCTATTCAATTATAGATTATTGGTATAGGAATGTCCAAGGTTGTTTAAAATTAAACTATCAGGCATAGGACTTTAGACCAACAACAATAAGTTAGGGTCCTTTATTTCTTAATAACACTGTGGAGACAATTAGGTCAAGAGCTTGTGAAGTTAACAACATAAATATTGTGTCTCAGTTGGTTAATGCTTAAAAAAATTCTTTTGTGGTCCATATTGTAAATGCTTTAAAAATAAGTATCACCTAATCAAAAGTTTGCATAGCTTTATCTGTTAGAAAACTGTGTTAAAAATAAATAAAAAAATAAAATGTATGTCAGAAATTGTTTTTACATACAACTGGGAAATAAAACATATACATAAAGGGATATAGAAATCTATCTTGCCCTGGAAGAAAGTAGAGGGGAAAGAGGTAAGAGAAGTGAGGGGTGTGATAGAAGGAAGGGCAGTTTGGGAGAAGCAGTAATGAGAACTCATGATGTCTTCAGGTGGGCAGAGGGGAGAGATGGGAAGAAAATTTGGAGCACAAAATCTTGTGGACACGAATGTTTAAAAATAAAAATGAATTAATAAATTAAAAAATATCTCTCCTAGATTTATTTTCTGGGTCAGTGATTTTTCTAATGAGATATTTCACATTATCTTGTAATGATTTTTCATGTTTTGATTCTGTTTCAAAATTTCTCATACAGTCATTACCTTCCATTTGCTCCATTCTAATTTTTAAGGAATGATTTGCTTCAGTGAACTTTTGGACTGAGCCACCTTTCCCATTTGGCCAATTCTGCTTTTTTGGGGGAGGGAGGACATTTTTAATATATTTATTTTAGCTTTGAACATTAATTTCCATAAGATATTGAGTTCCAAACTTTCTCCCCAACTATCCCCTCCCTCTACCCCAAGACACCATGCATTCTGATTGCCTCTTCCCTCAGTCTTCCCTCCCTTCTATCACACTCTTCCCTTCCCTTATCCTCATCTTCTCTATTTTCCAGTAGGGCAAGATTGATTTCTATATCCCATTCTGTATCCCATTCTAAATCCCATCCCATTCTATATCCCATTTCCATATCCCATGGGATTTCTAAATCCCATGTATTTCTTACTTCCTAGTTGCATTCAAAAATAATTCTCAACATTCACTCCTAAAACTTTGAGTTCCAACCTCTCTCCCTTCCTCACTCCCCACTGAGAAGACAACCAATTGAATACAGGTTATGCATGTGTAGTTATGCAAAAAACTGGCATAATAGTCATGTTGTGAAAGACTAACTATATTTCCCTCCAAACTATCCTGCCCCCCTTTATTCTATTTTCTCTTTTGACCTTGTCACTCCCCAAAAGTGTTTACATCTAATTACTCCCTCTTCCCATTTGCCTTCCTTACTGCCATGCCCCCAACCTATTTGTCCACTTCTCCTCTACTTTCATGCAGTGTAAGATAGATTTTCATACCAAATTGAGTGTGCATTTATTCCCTCCTTAAGTCAAATGTGATGAGAGTAAGCTTCACTTTTTCCCTCTTACTACCTCCTCTATACCTTCCATTGAAAAAGCCTTTTCTTCCCCCTTTCATGAGATAATTTGCCCCAATCCATTTATCCCTTTCTCCTCCCAATATATTCCTCTCTCATCCCTTAATTTTACTTTTTTTTGAATTTTTCACCTCTTCCTATTCAACTGACCCTGTACCTTCTGTCTATATGTATATAATCCCTCCAACTACCCAAATACTAAGAAATGTCTCAAGAGTTACAACTATTATCTTTCCTTGTAGGAATGTAAATAGTTCAACTTTAGTAAAGTCCTTATGATTTCTCTTTCCTGTTTACCTTATCATGCTTCTCTTGATTTTTGTGTTTGAACATCAGATATTTTATTCATCTCTACCTTTTCATCAAGAATGCTTGACAGTCCTCTATTTCATTGAGTGACCACTTTTCCCCCTGAAGTATTATACTCAGTTTTGATCAGGAGGTGAATGTTTCTTTTAATCCTAGTTCCTTTGACTTCTGGAATCATATTTCTTAATGTAGAAACTGCTAAATCTTATGTTTTCCTGATTGTATTTCCACAGTATTTGAGTTATTTCTTTCTGGCTGCTTGTAAAGTTTTCTCCTTAACTTGGGAGCTCTGAAATTTTACTCCAATATTCCTAGGAGTTTTTCTTTTCAGATCTCTTTCAGGAGATGATCAGTGGAGTCTTTCAATATTTATTTTACCCTCTGGTTCTTGAATATCAGGGCAGTTTTCCTTCATAATTTCATAAAAGAGGATATCTAGGCACTATTTTTATCATGGCTTTCAGGTAGTCCCATAATTTTTGAATTGTCTGTCCTGGATCTATTTTCCAGGTTAGTTGTTTTTCCAATGAAATGTTTCATATTGTCTTCTCTCTTTTCTTCATTCTTTAAGGTTTTTTTTGTAATTTCTTGATTTTTCATAAAGTTATTAGCTTCTATCTGCTCTATTCTAGTTTTTAAAGGATTATTTTCTTCTGTAACCTACTCTTCCATTTGGCCTATTCTCCTTTTTAAAGCATTTTTCTCCTCACTGCCTTTTTGGACCCTTTTTGCAATTGGGGTTAGTTTATTTTTAAAAGTGTTATTTTCTTTAGTACCTTTTGGATCTCTTTTAGCAAGCTGTTGACTGACTTCTCATGACTTTCTTGCAGCACTCTCATTTCTCTTCTCAATTTTTCCTATAACTGTTTTACTTGATTTTCAAAAATCCTTTGGAGTTCTTCAATGCCCTGAGACTATTGCATATTTTTGAAGGTTTTGGATTTAAGAGCCTTGACTTTTCTGTCTTCCTCTGATGGTATGTTTTGTTCTTCCTCTTCTGAAAGGATGGAAGAAAATACCTGTTCACCAATGAAGTTACCTTCTATAGTCTCATTTTTTCCCTATTTTTGGGCATTTTACCAGCCAGTTACTTGACTTTTGAGTCCCTTTTCAATTTGAGGATATTCTTTAGGGATCTGCAGTTTTTTAGTTCCTCCAAGGTGGCAAAATCAAAGGAGACTGATCAAAGGAGGCCTTCTCTCCTGGCCTATGCTCTGGTCTATGAGCAACCATAACTACTCCTTTCTGCCCAGGATCTGTGAGTAGGATTTCCTCTCTAGAGCCTCCACAAGCTTCATTTTGCCAAAGCTCTTCTTCAACCCAGGACTGCTACTCAAAACTGAGACCCAGATCAGCCTCTCGATTCCCCCAGAATCTTTAGGCTGAGGGCTCAAAAAGTGGACACAACTTTTGCTGTGCAGTAAACTAATGTACAACAAATTAATTTTGTATTATTAACTTTGCATTATTAAATTTTAACATTAATTAAGTCTTCAAAATTGTCTCTAAGTGTGGACCTTTCAAACTAAAAGAATAGACCAATTCTTAAAATATAAATCTACTTGGGTAAGATTGGCTGGTCCTCTCTCATTCAACATTAGCTAATCCATCCTAGAGCATGGAAACTATTATCCATACACAACATACCCTTTCAGACCCCCAATAAACAGAAGCCTAGTGGAACATTTTCTGGGTAGCTGGAAGATTCTGGTCCACTACTCTATCCTCCTCCCTATTTTCTCTAAAAAAATGTACTGAGGAATTTGGTTTAAATATCACAGGAGATGAATAATCTCCTCTATGTATAGAACCTACTATTATAACAAATAAAAGTTAAAACTATGTGAAAAAGTGGCTGTGACTGATTGGCAATGCCACATTTCAAATCCTTAGACAATCATCTCCCTACTGAAAGGAAAGAAATATATTTTATCATCATACATATGGAATCAATGGTGATCATTATATATAATCTGATTTTTGTTGTCTTTTAGTGATGCCCTAACTTACATTATTGTACTTATTATGTGAAGAGAATTAATATGTTATAATGGATATAGTACCAATCTTATAGTCAGGAAGGGGTGCTTTCAAATTCTGCCTCTGATAAACACTTGCTATGTTACCATAGTCAAATCATTTAAACTACATGCTTGCTCCTCTATATTTAATATTTCTAACAATTATTTCCCTAAGATGTTTTTGTTGTTACTGTTGTTACTATTGAGTTGTTAAGTCATGTCTGGGCAGTTGTCCATGGCGTTTTCTTGGCAAAGGTTATAGAGTGATTTGCCATTTTCTTCTCCAATTTTAGGCAGGCAATGATTACATGACTTAACCAGTGTCACTCAGTTTATAAGTATCTGAAGTCAGATTTGAACTCTGGCCTTTCTGGTCTTTTTTATGTTACACCCAGCGTTCTATCCATTGTGTTACCTTGCTAACCCCAAGGCACAGTCTGCATGCTAATAAAATTTATTAATGTTCTGGAGTTGTGAGGGATGGCAAAAATACTGGACTTCAAGTTCAAGATTCTGTGCATCAAATTTTACAAAGGACATTGATAGGCCTGAGTATATGAAAGATCAAGCATATTAATGAAGAGTTTTCAGTTAATGGCATAAGATTATTAATTGTAAGAACCACAGATATTTAGCTTGGACAAAAGATTATTTAGAATGGACATGATAGATGTCTTCAAGTATTGAAGAATTATTACATTAAATTTGCATTGTCTGGCTCTGAATCACAAAAAGAGGACCAATGGGCAGAAGATTAGCAGAGACACGTTTAAGTTTGTTACAATGTAAAAATCTCTAATAATTAGACATAATGAAATGGATTGGTATGTTTCAAGAGACAGCGGATTCTCTGTTGCCATTTTAAAGTCATGGATCAGTAGCTATTTGTCATCAATGCTCATCATGGAAATTCATGTATAGGTTGAAGCAGATAACTTTTTTTGTTTCCTTCTAAATATGAGATTTTGTGTTTCTAAATTATTATTTTAGAAGTATCAGAACAATAATAACTTACATTTACATACATTTAAGTATTCTAGAATTCATCATATGGTTTCTCATTTGATATTTATAAAAATCTTGTTATGTTTGTTGTACTGCTATCCCTGTTTTAAAGATAAAGAAACTGAGAACCAGGAAACTTAATTGGATTTCCTGTGATCACAAAAATAATTTGTCAGAGATAAGATTGAAATCTATATCTTTCCTAACTCCACATACAATTATATTTCCATGGCATAATATTGCCTGTTGAAATATGAGTGATGGTACACACACACATACACACACACACACAGAGGCACAATATATAATTGTGTTTGTCCTCCAAAATCACAATAACTTGCTTCAATTAGAAATCTTCATGGTTAATTGAATGTTATTTCAGGCTGCTAATCAAAATGATACACAGACTAATAGATTTGAGGCTGGAAAAAACTTTAGAAATCATTTCTTCCATATTACAGTTGTGGAAACTGATGCTTAGAAAACGATTTTTTCTTAGATCACACATGTAGTAAGAAACCAGGCTAGGTTCTGAATTGAGATCTTCCAGCCAAACAGAGTATTCTTTACACTGTATCACATTTCACTTAAAATACCTTTACTTTTTTATACTTGACCTATTTTACTACAGTGGTAGGTTTCTTTATCTTGCTTCTATTTTTATGTACCTTTCACTGAAAAATGTAATGTTTGTGAAAAAGAAAATGAAAAGCCTGCTACTGAAATCTGATGAGGGAAGCCTAACTCTTATGGATGTCAAGGTCATATAGTGATAAAAACAAAGAAAAGAAAAAATATAACTATTATAAGCATTCCAACTCCAAATGTGAAATTTTCTTTAGAAGATACTTTAATTATGCCAAGAGGTTTACATGACCAAGGGAGAGGAATGCATGGGGAATATAACCTCCTTTGGGATTCTTTTTTAATCATATACTTGTCTAATCTACATTTTAATCCTTGGAGGTACTAGTACTGCTTATAGAATGTCTTATTTTAGTCATGAAAGACTATATTGTGTTTGATACGTTTAATTTTGCAGATTCTTTTCTTTACAATATTATAATCATGCCCATTCTAAGTGGAGTACATCATAATTATATTTACATTATCAGCCCTTTGAAATGAAAGGAAAACTTGGAAGTCACAGCACTGCAACTGGCAGGTTTTACAGACACCTCACACATCTGGTACTGCTTCATTAAGCTTGTCACATTTATACCTTTAATAACTTCCAAGACTTTTAAATCATTCATTCAAGATGTGATTGATTAGTTGTTATGGGGTAAAGTTTAAAGATCTTTTCCTGTAGAGTACAGAACTATAAAAAAGAAGGAAAAAACAGTTCTTTAGTTTTCCAACAAATAACAGAATACAAGGCCAAAAAGGTTAAAAACAATCGCAGGATCCATTCACAGAAAGGCATGTTACCTACATAGAATTTTTGCTATGAGTTATGGAAATGTAATGATGACCTAAATTCAAAAGTTTTCCCTTTTCATTTTTTTCTTTTCTATTTCATTTTATTTCTTTATTATTTATTCTCCCATCTCTGGAGAGAGTAATCTCTTTAGGAGTTCAGAGTTTTTCTGGTTTTTTTGCTTGGCCAATGCACAGAAGCAGAAGCAGAACTTTTACTTTTTCTGTAATAAGGCTCTCCAATTTGAATCTAAAAGAAACAGTGCTGAGGAGGAGTCAAGAGAAAATTCCATGTTCACTTAGTTGCTTCTTTGCTTTCCCTTATAGTGTTTTCTTCAAGCTCAATTTTCCTAATCTCTTTAGACTTAAGTCACCAAATTATCAGCCTGGAGCATCCTGCAAAATTCCTCTCCTTGTCAATGTTTTGACAAATTCGGAAATTTATAACAGAATTTTTTCCATTATAAAGTTTCTTGGCAGATGACCTATGCCAAGATTACAGCACCATGGACCAAGTCACATATCTGATATTTGGTACTACATTCTCAGTATATTTTCACATTCTGTAGTCACTTTAAAAGGGATTTCACTTTCTATATCTTTCTAATGGATTTTCTCAAATACATTACAAAGAAGCAATCAATAATTCTGATATTTGGGATATCAAAAGTAAATATTGTTACTACGATTTTAAATACTTTTACTAAAATCAATATATCTACAAATATGATGTATGTGTATATAATATGTAAGAAAGAATGAAGGAAGGAAAGAAGGAAGGAATGGAGGAAGGAAGGAGGGAAGGAAGCAAGCAATAAAGATGTTAATGTTCAGGCATTTTGGAAACATGTCTGTTCACCTTTGATTTCTTTGTATTTTCTCTGAAGTTAAGGGTGCTGACATTTTTCCTGAACTAACTGAAATGAGACATGTGCTTAATTAAAGTGATTATTAACCCCTCAAAAGTTGCCTTTCCTTTTAGAGAAGCAGGTCAAAGAATCTGTGATAACTAGCCCCTGTGTGCATGTTAGAGAGCTTACTGATAAACTTTGTCATTAGGAAATTTACATTTTTTGTGGAGATAGGGATGGGAGAGACCATTATGTACATGTGCTTGCATATATGCATATATATATGTATGCATGTATGTATATGAAAACACATATATATTAAAGAAAAAAATTGAAAGATAGATACTAGCAGAAAGGTAATTAGCTTATAGGGAAGTTTGTGCTAGAGCTGAGCTTTGAAGGAAAATTAGCAATTCAAAAAGGCAGAGTTGAAAAGAGAAAACATTCCAGGTTTTAGCAGCAGCCAGTGCAAAGGTACAGAGAAAAGAGATGGAGTTTTGTATAAGGAACATAAAGCAAGTAGGACCAGATGGAGCAGAGGAATTGTGTGCTATAATTCTGGAAAAGATATGTTGTTGGGTCAAGGTTATGCGGAGTTCTATTTCTTAAACAGGTAATCTTATATTTAACCACAGATATAATTGGTAGCTGGAGATGGCCCAGGGTGCAGTGGGAGACCTTGATTCTTTTAAGTTAATGCCTTTTCAGGTGCCTCACTTTGAGTGAGGCAACATCCATTCAGTAAATGGCCTTCTTTAAGAAGTGAGTCAAAGAATTGCCCCTTTAATTAAAACAGAACAAAAAAATCAAACTGGGAGGGGAAAACCCTCAAGGTTGCACACCAAAAGAGAAAGTTACTATTTGCATTCACTCCGAGTCAGGAGGGTCCAAAAAATAACCATTAAGTATTGCTTAGACAGGGATCTAATTTTTTTCCAGTCCATGAGGCCCAGAGTGAATTAGGTTGAAGGCTTGAGAAATGATCTTTCTTCTGTTAAGTTTTTTTTTTTTTTTTCCTCCTGGAAAGTTAATATTCAACATAAACAGCCACTATAATTTTTCAAGGGAAAATACACAGGTGAGTATATCTACAATTTTTGATATTTTGTGATCTTGACATTTGTTAATAAAAGAATATGGAAACCAAATTAAGAGAAAAAATCTAATGTCAAATACAGAAACCTCAAAAAAATAAAAATTGAGTATATTTTGAAAGGCAGCAAAAATTCTTGCTTAAGAAGAAATTTATTTTTAATTTAATTTAAATTAAAGTGAAATGTTGTACTTTAAAATATTTTGGTGATGAAATAAGTCATTCAGAATCCTCTTTGGAGAAACAGAACATAGAGAAATATGACTCATTCTGTGATATTAATTTCTGATTTTTAATTTTTATTAAAATTTTATTTGAAAAGTTTATTTGCTAATCCATTTAGTTTCAGAAAAGTTTTTTTCTCCTTTTTTCCCACCTTACTTAGTCATACTTTAACTTTTGAGGTAGATCCTTAATGTATTAATTGATTTTTCTTTAACGTACAAAACAAAGTAGCAATATACATATAAAAGAAATGGAAAATTGACAGAACAAATAATGTAACATAGACTTACTACAGGTACTGAGTTGACTTTTATTTTTGTATCATAAACTTAATGTCCAATTTAGAAGAGTAGTTCACTTTTTTGCAGGTTAAACAATATTAAACACTAAAGTTCAGCCATGATTTAATTCTATGAGCATGCCCAGTTGCATTTTTAATGGTTTGTATCATGCTAAGCAGGAGCCAGCATTATGGAATTTCTGAATAATTGAGGTCCAAGAGAATGACATATAATTATATTATTGGGATATTTCATTTTTTAGTACAGTCAATTAGACATGCTCATATGCTAATAACATTTGAAATCTTACATTCATCTGTATAAGAGAGCAAATGAGGAAAAAATTAATGCTGATGGTATCTCTTGCTTAATACAGAAGCATATGATTGTTCATGAAGATATTTTTAAACCTTTAGTCCACTCTGGAAATTACAGTGGGAAAGAGCCATAATAATGAATATAATGAACAAGTAGTTGTGAACAAGTGTTTTAGTTGCTGTTCATCAGACTTGCTAAATACCATCAGTGGGTGCAATATTTTCATTGCTAGTTTTTTTAAAAATATAAAATATGAATAATTTATTCCTAGGTGGGTTAGTGAAGATTATTTTGAAGTAAAGTACAGAACTTTTGATAGCTAACTCCCACTGACTTCAATCAGAGTTTATAAACATAATGAATCAGGTCCAGATAATGTGAAAAAAGTGAATCAGACAAATAGGCCTTATGGTAAATGTGTCCACAAGCATTATTTTTCCACAACTCATTCATCAGATCATTCCAGGTAAAAGAAACAGAAAAGTAGAGCCCTACTGCTTAAGGAGAGATGCCCCTGGTACATCAGGTAATTCAAAGCTTTTGCCACAGATAGATGAGGCAATATATAAGAATTTTGCCCTAAAGTCTTTTGACTCTACATAGGAAAAAAATTCTACATTTCACAAGAGAAAGCTTGGCTACATTGAAATAAATTATAGTAAACTGAAAACTTGAAAGTAATTAAGGTTTAGTGAGATAATATATTTTTCCTTAATGATAGAAAAGATCAAATGTCCTGAAATATGAAAATATTTGTAGAATCTTCATTCTGAAATTGAGCTTAGATAAGTAGTCAGTAGTTGGTTTATATTTACTTTTCAGTGATGACTTTAGCCATCCCACATCATTCAGGGCAACTATTGGTGGATTAAATTTACAGTAATTCCCAGTAAAATACTTCCTCCTTAATTCTTTGAAAAGTCTGAAAATACCTAAGACTCTTACTAAGAGACAGTAACTTATAAGTATATAACATAGTAATTGGGGATGCCCATATTTTATTATTTCAAATTTAACGTATATCTGTTATTTAAAATCGCTTTTGTTTATCGCTGTAGATATCCTATTTTGCAACTGCTGAAAGCTGCTACATTTCTACAAAGATTTAAATGAAATCTTTACCTGAAATATTATTTTGTCTGACTATATATCAGGCAAAATGGACATGTTAGGAAAAATCCTTCCAGCAGAATTTCTTTTCAGAAGGCTATGGACTGTGTCATTGCTAAATAATTGGGGTATATGCTACCCATTCTTTAGAAACATTTTAGCTTGATGTGTAGTTGTTTTCCTCATCTGTCTTGAAGAAAATTAGGTAGAATAAGAAAATTAAAAAAAAAAAAAGCTCTGAGAAGAATGAGTGCTGAATTTTTGGTTCTTTATTTTCCCAGTCCTTACCAAAATGAGATTTGGTGAAAGATCACAAAAAGAGTGTCTGTAGGAGGGTCAAAAAGATAGAGTGCTGATCCCAAGCAATGTAATTACAAATGTGTTCTTGGAGGAGGATCTTGTCTTCTCTTTGATTTCACGGATGGTTGGGATTTCCTATTTCAGGTCATGGAAACTAATATTCTGGCTTATCCAAAAATTGCCTGTTACTCTTGATGTGGGTTTTGTCCTAGCAGTGAACAATCTTCTTTTAGCTACTGTATATTAAATAATTAATATACCCATTGAATTAGATGCTGAAGAGTGGTTATAAGTCTTTGAGTATTCCTCAGACTAAATTGTTGATAATAAACTAGAAAGTGATTTTCAAATAGGATGATCAAAATGAGAAGTTTGCCAAAAAAACAAACAAGAAAAAAATACTTGCCCTTATTCAGGTATCTTCCAGATCTCTGAGACAGAACAAGGCTTAATGAGTCCAAAGAAACCTTATAAATTTAATAGGCTTTTTTCCCATAGCAACCTTGCAGGTTCTTTTCAGTTTGGGTTGACTCCAGGAAAAATTGGAAAGAAGCAAAACTCCTCCTGGCCTTTTGGGAATGATTTATAACAAACATCAAGGTTTAAAATTAGTTTGTTGTTGAAATTTCCCTGAAAGTCAAGACCCCTTAGGAAATTACTCTCCTGCCTGTGACTTGGATGAACTAGTCCATGAATTATAATCCAAAGAAAAACTTTCATGAAAAGGAAACTGGAAAGGCACTAAAGAAGATGGTATAAAAGGTTTTAAGAATATATTTCATTCTCTAGTTTCCATAAGTGAATGCACTCCTCCTTCAAATTGCCGTGCAAATTACGTTATAGACTTATTTATGTATGTATTGTCTCCACTAAAAGAATGTAAGTTTCTTGAAGGCAGGAGCTATTTTATTCTTCTCTCTGTGTCCTTCGGCATTTAGCATAGTGAATAGAACCTAAGTGATGCTTATTGTTTAGCTGATTTCTTTAGAATCCTAGAAAATTCCATATCACCTGAATTTACCTTGGGCCACAGATTTGTGACCCTAGAACTTGTACCCTAATGACTTTTCCATGTTTTTTTTTATCTGCCTTTTCAGTATTTCAAGAGACTGTAGAATAAAAGACAATAAAAAGAGTCAAACTAAAAACTCTAGCAATTGATCTCATTGAAACAGGTATTTTCTCTAACAAAACTTATTCCCTCTAAGCAAGAGTTATGCTTAAGAAAAAAAATCAACTCAGACAACAGAGGCTCCTCATTGAGAATTACCCAACACTAGTCCTCAGTGAAGCCCACTGTACTAATAATGTACTCTCTAAAATTTACAGTTCAGTTGTTTCAGTTATGTTCATGACCCCATTTGGGCTTTTCTTGGCAAAGATGCTAGAATGCTTTACCACTTACTTCTCTAGCTCACAAACAGGGTTAAGTGACTTATACAAGTGGTATTCTGGGAGAATTAGCACCACTGGTATAAGGGCTTGACAAGCCCTTTTCAGGGCTACACATGCACTTTTAGTGTCCACCTTTCACCTTACTTTCACTTGTCATCCTAAGTAGCTCCAGTATACATGTTGTCACACCCTGGTAAAATTGTCTCAGCAGATGAGCTAAAACAGGTTGAGAGTAATTAATTGGACTTAAAGTTATCACTGAGTTGGGAGAAAGTGTATATGAAACATGTGAAGATCCCCACCCCCCAATGGAATGGGTGCATTTTCCAATGGCCAAGAGAACAGTTGAAGCAGGTAGCGTGGAGTAATCATACATTGAAGACACCAAGGTCATCTGCTGCATCACAGGTCATTGCCTGTTATCCTGACTTTTGTCTTGCCACTGGACTTCAATAACTCAGGAAGAGAAAGTTAGCGTAACTACTTTGTGCAACTCCTCTTCATTTAAATCCAATTAACTGGCAAGTCAAGACAACATTTCATGATGTCATTGGTTTTCTTCGAAAATAAAGGAGAACTACAGCAACAACCAATAATGTACATTATTAGTAAAAGTAAATGAATAAATTCAATAAATATCCTGCCTTTAATATTTAAATATTTCTAAGAAATATTTATACAAAATACTTTGTGGAATTATATTTAGTTTGGTTATATAGGTAGCCAAGCAATTTATAGAATGATTTTTGTTGTTGTTCAGTCATTTTTCAGTCATGTCTAACTTTTTGTGACCACTTTGGGGTTTTATTGGCAAAGATGCAGGAGTTGTTTGCAATTTCCTCTTTCCAGATTATTTTACTCAGGAGAAAAATAAGGCAAACTGGGTTAAGTGACTTGGCCAGGGTCACACAGTTAGAAAATGTCTGAGGCCAGATTTGAAATCAGGAAGATGTCTTCCTGACTCCAGGCCCAGCACTCTAGACTTTCTGTTACCTAGGTGCCATCCTATTTTATACTTGACAAAATACATGAGATTTCAAGAGTGTAGAGAATAAGTTTTGATTTCAGTCAAGATCTGGATTCAAATTCTGCCTCTGTTCATTAGATGTGTGACCCTGGAAAGTTATGTAACTTTCTTTGTTCCTCAGACATCTACCTAAACGTGTAAATTATAGATGATATATGGATCCGCCAAAGAGGAGGGTATTTCAATGTCAAAGAATTACCCACATTGACAGAGTATTAAAACTGGACCAACTCTGTACTCCTCCCCTCACACACACACACACACACACACACACACACACACACGCACGCACTACACTGCACATTAACACAACACACACACAAACTGCTACTGCAGACCTATAAGGCATGAAAATTATGTTTCCATAGACGTGATAAAATAGAGGAAGTATGGTTCCCACACAGAACATGAAGGGAGATATTTATTTAGCTGAAGTCAGCAACAACAGGATATATCTATTCAAACCAGAAGAAACTAGCTAAGATAAGCACTGTGGTCAAGAATGTAGAGTGTAGGACAAGAGTCACAGCCCCACTTGGAGTATGCTGCTTAATACCTTCATGGATATTACCTTCTCTTCCCTGGGAGGAGCTAAGTTTCATTTAAATGCACATGTAACATATATGAAGGAAGACGAACATATCAAGGGAAATATGCAGTAAGTGGACTGGAGCGTTGTGCACCTCGGAGTACTCAGTCAATGAGGAAACAAGGGAGGGACCTTGCATTTCAGGACAGGGATACAACTGCTTGTCGCTCACTTCTGTAGGTGTGTGTTTGTCTTAGCAGCAGACATGCTTCTTGCAAGTATGTAAATAAAGGAGTTTGTCTCATCCACCTCAGGAGTCATTGTTTTTCCTCTAGAAATTTTATTCCTAACAGACTCCTTCCACACAAAATAGACCACAAACATATACAATCACAGCACCTCACAGGTTATCCATAGGGAAACCAGCAGTGGGATGGGGACACTCATGATTGAGAAGACAGAATAAATTCTCAAAAACAATAACTTTTATCTTAGGTTAAAGTGAGGTTGGAGTATAACTGTCCCATAAAATATGAGAAAATAGAGGATTTCAAAAAGACATGGAAACACATGAACTCTTGCAGAGTGAAGTGAGCAAAAACAGAATTATTTATATTATCATATCAATATCATATAAAAAAGGTCAAATTTGAGAGCTTTTGTAAGCTAGTGAAGAATGACGAAATGGGCAGACTGAGGAGAACATTGTAAAAATAACCAACTTTAAATTTATAAGAATTGTAATCAACACAATAACCATTCATGATTCCAGAATGATAAGCAAATACATTGTTCTTTACAGAAAAGAAGTGGGGATGTTACAGATGTGAGATGTTGCATCTACTTTCTAATGAGGTCATTGCATTTCCTTTTTTTATTTAAGCTTCTTACTTTGTTAGGAATGGTCTCATATAAAGTAGGACGAATCCATGTTTGGAATGTAAAATCAAAACCATGAATAAAATTTTAAGAAAAAAATGTAAAGCAACCGAGTTGTAATCAGAAGAGAGATGTGTGAGAGGTCAGTTGTGGGAGATTCCTTCTCCTAACCCCTCCCCTAAAATAGAAGTGATTGGAATCAGCTGAAGAAGAGGACAGAATTAGGATGAAGAGCATGATTTTGGAGGCAAGAATATAGGTTAAAAAATAACTGGGACCATATGGGTAACAGAAACCTGTCTGATATTAGACAAAAATATCCCTGTGTATCTAAAGAGTATGAATATAAAGAGTGTCTTACTTTTTTCAAGTCTTTATCACCTAGGATGATTTTTCGACTGAGGAAATTTTTTTTCTTATCAAGACTTAAATGCATTTTTATTCCAGAAAATGTTTGCTTTAGATTGGTGTTAACCATGTCAATAAATTTATAAACATACAGGGAGGAGAGGTACTTTATTACATTTTATCTTCACATTAATGTATGTGCTGACAGTATGACACAGTGATAGCCTTAGAGACCACTAAATTCACTTCATTCACAAAATTGGTATTTTATGAGTAAGTGTGCTTCAGAATCCTCTACTGTCAAGAGGCTTACTGAGGGCTGGGCATATGGCCACAAAAGTTTGCAAGATCTGTTCATCTCTCTCTTCCTACTTCCTACCAGAAACCTCAGAATAAAGACTTCCTTACTGTGTTACTGTCTCCTTCCTCTTTGTGTCTCCTCCTGTCCTCTGATACTGGAAAAGGAGAAAAAAGAGAAATTTATTTAAATGTGCTCACATTATAGCCTGTTACTATTTGTTAATGTCTTCATATGGTTATTCTATTCTTCTAATTGCAAAAGAAGATTTTAGATTGAATAAGGTCATCTACCTTGTTTAGGAAATAAAAGTATGTTTGTACTGCATAAGTGTATTTCAGTTTATACTCCATAAGTTTTATCCAAGGTTCAGGCTATCTTTTGCAGTTCTTCAAGGAAAGGTTTATTACACAATTACCTTTGTGAATAAAAACAATTACGTGTAATTGTTTTCTTGAAACTCACTAAATAGCTTTAGTTTTACCTGTGTATATAATAATGAATTAATTTAATAAATGATTATTGAACAATTTGTTTACTGAAGCTCTACTTTGATGCCTGGTAATGTCATAGTGGGGTGACTTTTTCAAGAAGGCCAAGGCAGAAAAACATATTTCTAGCAGATTTTTTTATCCCCTTAATTAGTAGTTTTACTGACTTCTTTCATTTTTTATATTGCACATATTTGCAGATTACTCCCATTCTGTGCTTGATAATTCTCCTTTACCATGTAAAAGAGTTAACTGAAAGTTACAATACAATGACCTCATCTGAAAGTACATTCAACATTCTACATGCACAGCACCCCTTCTACAACTCTATTTTAAGATTTTTAATTAAAAAAAACTTTTTGTTCTCTAACACCATTCCATTAGGAAAAAATGAGAAAACAGAAACACTTTCTTTATAGCAAATCCTCATAATTAAAAAAAAATAAATTCCACCACAGTGTGTACATACAGATATGTTTACCTAGGGTAAATAAAAATACATACATACATACATACATATATGCACATACATATATGTGTGTGTACCTATACAAGAATATATATTAAATATAATGTAAAATTATATATAATATGTAATTCTACATGTTATATCTATCACCTCTCTGCCAGAAGGCAGATTTATTATTTGCCATCTGGTTTCACGGATGATCTTTGTCTCTGTACTTTTTAAAGTTTTTTCATCTTCAAAGTGTTATCGTTAATATATTGATTATTTTCCTGCTTTTGCTCATATCATTCCTTATCAGTTTAAAAAGTTTCAATTTTCATTTTTGAAGTATTGATTTTGTCAGATGAATTGCTCTTCAAGTTCTTTTTTTTACTACATTCTTCATTAATTCCTATAAGCTTTGCCATGTCTCTTTGAAATAATCCATTTCGTATTCCTTGCTTCATAATAGTTTCCATTGAATTCATATACAACAATCTATTCATCCATTCCTGAAGTGATTGCTCTCCCTTTAGTCTACAATTGTTTGCCATCATAAAAAGCATTACTATAATAATTGTTAAAAGTGAAAAACCTTTTTCCTGATTCTTTCAGCTCTTGTGTATAGCCCTAGTAGTGGTATAAGTAGCTAAACAGCATGTATTTTTAAAGTAATTGAAAAAAAATTATTCCAAACTGCTTTCTAGAATAGCTCTAGTTAATCAATCTGTCAATAAACATTTATTAATTACCTGCTGTGTGACAAATACTGTGATAAGTTCTAGAGATACAAAGAAAGCAAAAGACAGTTGCTACCTTCAAAGAACTAGTGATCTAAAAGGGGAGGCAATATGTAAACAAGTACGTACAAACACATTATGTGTAATATAAATAGGGAGTAATCTAGATAAAAAAGACATTGAAATTAAGAAAGATTGGGAAAATTATCCTAGAGAAGATAGAACTTAAGACACATTTTGTAGGAAGCCAGGGAAATCAGGAGGCAGATATGCGGAGAGAAAAGATTCCATACATAGAAGACAGAAATCATAAATTCCAGGAGTCAGAAGGTGGTGCCTTAAGGGAAACTTAGTGGGTATGAGAGGGCTAGGTTATGAATTGTTTTGAATGGCAAAGAGCTGGATTTTGTAATTGAGCCTGGAGCCAATGAAGTTGATTGATTTAGATGACATGGTTAGACTTGTACTTTAGAAAAAAAAATTATTTGGTGATGGAATGGAAAGAATGGAGTGGGGAGAGACTTGTGGCAGACAGACCAACAAGCTGGCTATTTCAGTAGTGCAAATGAAGAGGAGGATGGTAGATGACATGATGACCAGAGCAGAGGACAGAAGTGTCAGAGGGCAGAAGGGATATTACATCAGTGAAATTAACAGGTCTTTGCAGCATACTACATATGGGGAATGATGGACAATGAGGAGTCCAACATGATATTTATCTTAGAAGCCTGGAGAACTAGAAGGATGGTGTTTCCTTGACAGTAATGTTTTGAAGCAAGGAAGGGTTTTGGGGAAATTGATGAGCTCACTTTTGGATATATTGAGTTTAAGTTGTCTACACTATATCCATTTTTAACTGTTTTTATGCTATTGGAGATAAGAGACTAGAGATCAGAAGAAAAGTTAGGGCTGGATAAGAAAATTGGAAAATCATGAAAGTAGAAATAATAATTGAATCCACTAAAACTGATGAGATTAACAGGTAAAACTATATAAAGGGAGAAAAAAAGAAGGCCTTAGAATAGAACCCTGTGGAGCACCCAGTGATTCTGGAAAAGAAACTGAGAATGAGTGGTCAGATTAATAGGAGGACAACCAGGAGAGAGTATTGTCTCAACAACCTAGAGATAAGAGAGTATTCAGGGAAAAGGGAGAATAGAGTTAAAAGTTGCAGAGAAATTCAAGAAGAATGAGTATTGAAAAAAGGCTATTGGATTTAGCCACTGAGAAATCATGATAACTTGTAAAAAAAAAAAAAAAACCAACAGTTTGGAAACATTTTGGGTTGGATTATGATGTAAAAAGTCAATTTATATTAAATAAAAAAGATAATGAAAGAAATTGGACGTATCTGTTGTAGCCTTCATAAAGAATTAAACTATAAAAAGCAGGTGAGATATGGGATGAGAGATTATAGAGATATCATTACATTCACAGAGTTTTTGTGTGATAAGCACAAGTAATTCCTGAAAAGGACAGGTGAACATGAGGTCAGAAAGAAGGATTTGAGATGGGCTCATTTTTAATTTTTTTTATTATTTTTTAGAAATAGCTGGAAGGAAGTAAGGAGGGCATTTTACGGAGAAGACTTTGTTCACAAATCTGGAGACAACAGCAAGTGTGGCACTGTGAAACAAGTGCTGGATCCACGGCCAGGACACTGGATTCAACTCCCTCCTTTGAAGGTTACTACCTATATGATTTTGAGCAAGTAATTTAATTTCCCTTGACTTTGCTTTCCTCTGTAAAATGAGAGAGTTGGATTAGACGGCCTTAAACCCACAATTTTGTTAATATATATGTAAAGAATACTGAGCAATGAGCCAGATGAAACCTATGTTTCAATACTCTGAGATTTATTAGGTGTGACAGTGGACAAGTAACTTTGTATCTTTGAACATCAGCTTTCTCTCTCTTCAAAGCAGTTATAATATTATTTGTATGATGTCCTTTATGGGTATTTGTAAGGAAAATGATTAATGAATCTTAAAAGCTATATAAATTTGATTTATGATTTAAACTGTTAAGGTTTTCGTGGAGGACCATGAACAGACCTTCTTGGCCAAAGCAAGTGACAGAAACGTAGTTAGTGAAAAGATGTTTTGGAGCTACAAAGCAGAATCTCTCAGCACTTTGGTCAAACAAATCTTAATTCTGTGGTTTTGATCACTTTGAAATGATTTGAACCCTATTAAAACCCCCATGTTTGTGGACCCCATTTGACTAGTAAGTTAAAACTACATTTCTGATCCTTCAAACCTATTCTGGACCATCTAGTGTTGCCAGAACACCTTTCTAGAGAATGACATTTTAATTAGGTCTGAACTCCTGTAGAATTCTTTCCTTCTCATATCTGACTTATATACTGTTCCCTTTCACTTTGGGGCCTTGATTCAGATGCACAGTGTCCTGCCCCAAACCATAACTAGCAGAAGTGAACCTTTGATAAGCAAGATCATGATGTCCATGCCACATAGTACATTGTGTCCAATTTTTAGAAACACAATTTAGAAGTGGGGGGGGAACCACAATCCTCAGCTGGGTATGATATTAGACTGTTGGTGGCATAGAATTTAAAATTTATTTCCTTCTGAAAACACAAGCAAGCTTTTTATAGACAAATGCTAACATCCTCTTACTGTCTCAGTTGCCCTATTTCTCAAAACATGAAATTATTTGCTTATAAAATCTTCAAAAATCTACCACCCATATTTTATAGTGTATGCTATGATTGTGAGAGGCTATTTACAGCCACTATAGTTATAAATGTCACATTTTCCAAAATGCTTTATTGACTTCAGTGTACCAATATATCTAGGTATGACCTATTACACGATAATACATACTTTGTCACAGATTATTGTTTTATAAATAACCATTCTGAAATCTATCTTGTGATTATTATTTCACCAAGTTGGCCCTATGAGAACTTTCAGAAATACCTGTTTTTCCCTGTTCCCACAAAAAGAAAAATGTACTGTATAGTATTGCATTCCTAATAGAAGTGACAGCACCTCTTTCTCAGCTGCATTGCAATCAGTGTCATTTATCAAGGTTTATGCTAATTCGAGCCAAATGTATGGGCATTTAATATAAGAAATGGTTCTACTAGAATAAACAAAATCTCTTTAGCAGTAAAGAGATTATTATGTTTCTTCAACTCTTGAGAACATTCTGAGCAGTGCCAACATTTCCAGTGAGTTATAGTTCTTTTATACACATGAAAAAAGATAATAGCTACAATAATCCCTCTAGTAATACCACTATCTGAATTTCAACTCTCAACTCTCCCTTTAAAGTTAAAAGTTAGCTTCTAAAGCTTTTAGAAGACTGCTGCCCTTTTCAAAGTACATTTCTAGTACATCGGTCTTATTGATTTATTCATAGTAAATGTTATCCACTGCTTCCATGTGTGTGAAACTGAAGAAGACAATGTAAGTACATTCTGAATGCTGGCAAACTATGCTGATTAAACCTGACTGGTCTGTGAAAACTTGTCCTGCCTAGTCATAAAGATTCTATATCTGGGGAAGAAGTGAGTATCAGGGGGAGGTAGGGAAATGAGGGGGAAATGGGACACTTAGGAACAACAGAGAGGTTATAAATACTCAGCCTACTTCTGCATATCAAAGGTGATGTTATGTCATTCCTGGAACTACTACTTCCAGAAACTATCAGGGCTCTCTAAGGAGTAATAATATTGGGGGGGGGGGGGGGGGGGCTGGTTGGAGCATTAGAAAAATCCATTTGTACAATATCAGAACTCTTCAATGTAGATGTTACAGGATAAAATGGACTGAGGTGTCTTACCTTGATTTCTCCAAGAATGTGATGTCGCCTCTGCAAAACTAATTCACTATTATCCTTCAATGATTTCACCTGTTTCTTTTCATATATTCTGAATTCAGCTTTAAATTAATCTGCTTGATGGAATTCTGCATCACATTTCTATAGATCATACTAAATCAATTTAATGACTGATTCCATTTTCTAATAAGTCTCCTACTAGGAATTTTTTTTCTTATATTGAGGCATAATTTGATTCCCCATAACTTCTGTCCATTATTCCTATTTCTTCCCTCCAGATCTGAGTAGAATAAGTTGAATCTTTCTTTCATACAATAGTCTTTATATATTTTAAATGTAATCAGATAACTAATGAATCTCTTCTCCAGGCTAAAGATCTCAATTTTTTAATTGATTAAATAAGTAACATTAATTAATTAATCAATTAAATACATAAATAAACCAACCTTTATTTGACAAGGTTTCTAGTCTCCTAACCATCCTCTTCATCCTCCTCATTTTATCTCAGTATCACTTTGCAATGATAATTTAAATGGGAAAATCTTTCCCATTTATTAATTTATAGGCCCATATGACCTACTTAAGTCACATGGAAACCTAAGTTACAAGTTGTAGGAGGAGCTTGCTAAATGGTGGAACAGGAAGGGTGGAGCAGAACTGGGAGGAAGCTGATCAGACTAGTCAGAGCTGGGAAGGACACAGTCAGGGAGTCACAGTTTAGGCTCCTGAGGGTTTGTTTGTTTGTTTGTGGGACAGCCCTATCAGGGGGAGGGGAGACTTCGGAATGACTTGTCCTCTGTGGTGATTAGGTGTACTGACTTCTTGGTTCCCATGACTGATTTTATTTTCTGATTGTGGGATTTGGCTTTCTGGCATCTAAATAAATATTTTTCTTCTGCTTTCTATATGGAGAGTCTGTTATACTTTGCGATTGAGAACTATGACAGCATATTTATAGTCACCACAGTGCTGTGAATATTACCTTGGCAATCTTTGAAAACTGGACACAATTCACAATGTGGTATATGAACAAGAGAGTTTGTAATGAGACTTACCGGCCTTTATCTGGTTACTATGCTGTTTTAAATGTAGGATAAGATGAAGACCACTGGAAAAGCAGATTTTGAATTTTAATATAGTTAGGTGACAGGTCATGTGATATAGTTAGAAAATAGTAGATTTGAGAAAAGACCTAGTGATTCTATGATCAATGTATAATCCAAGCCCAATGAATGAAGAAACATATTAGTTGAAAAATTGAATTATATTAATATGGCCATTCTTACTATAAATAGAAAGAAGTTGGAGCTAAATGGAGAAGGAGGTTGGGGGTTTTGCTTGTAGAGATGCATAAAGGTATTCATGAAGTTGTGTAATCATGCATAGCAAGAAAACAAGAAGCATCATTTTGTAGATATACGATAAACATGATAATGTTATTAATATTGATATGCTCATTTCAAATGGCAATGCTTAATATAATGGTTTACAAAAAGATCACTGTGAAGAAAAAACATACCAACACTTATAATAAAGATGAAGTGTAGAAATTCTATAGAGTTCAAGAGAAACCTTCAAATTCAATCAATATAACCTGTGGTATTATTTTAATACTGATATATTACAGCTTAATTTAAAGGAGTGAATAGGTTAAAATAGTGAAAAATACATTTTAAGATAGGGATAAAGAATTAATTGTACATTATACAAGATCGTCATGTAACTTCTTAAAATTCCTTGCAAGCTACAAAAGGGATATTTTGATGAAAAATTTTTTGAGGAGGAAGAGAAAACTAGGTCCCCCATCTCAAAAAGTCTAGAAATGCAATGGCCATTCATGGGTCCAATCTGATTTGCATGGATTTTGTGACCTCTTTGGTACCAAATAAAGTCAGATTACTCTTTCTTAGTCAGCCTAGTGATTCTTCACTCCTAGGAGATCACCATATTTAGTAAGGACATTTGATAAACTTTAGATAACTTTAGTTCAAAATTCCCAAGCTCAATTGATACACCTCCCTCAGTCTCTCCAGGTAACAGGGATTATAGATTTTTGCCGCTATGGCTGGGGCAGCTAAGTGGAGCAATTGATAGAGTTAAATCTAGCTTCAGGCACTTACTATCTATGTGACCATGGACTACTCACTTTACCTTGCTTGTCTGAGTTTCCTCAGGTATAAAATGATCTGGAGAAGAAAATAAAGAGCCATTCCAGTATCTTTGCCACAAAAACTCCAAATGATATCATGAAGAGTTGGACACAATTAAAACAACTGAAAAATAAACTATACTATACCAGATAATGACCCTTATTCTTGATATCATGGGAGGGGAGAAAAAAGTAAGGCTATGGATGTTTGCTAAAGGTGTTTGCGCTTATCATACCGGAAATTCTGGGCAGTAGAAGATGAATTCCCTCTAATGTTTATAAATGATGTACTACTTTGATCAGATAAGAAAAAATTACAGACCTTCCTAGTTGGAACGCATGAATATTCAAGATTTTGCCCTTGTTATGTGTGTAGAGAAAAAAATAAAAGTGGTAGAATAGTAATAGTTTTGCATATGATAACATAAAGTTAAGTTAACCACCCCCAAACAAGATAATTCTATAGTGCTTGTCCATCTTCTGTTGGTCTGAGGGTATGAATTTTTTTTTCTTTTTATTTTATTCTTTTTAATTTGTTTATTTAACTTTTAACACTCATTTTCACAACATTTTGGGTTCCAAATTTTCTCCCCATTTATCCCTTGCCCCAACCTAAAACACTGAGCATTCTGATTGCCCCTATCACCAATCTGCCCTCTCTTCTATCATCTCTCCCTTCCCTTGTCCCCATCTTCTTTTTTGTCCTGTAGGGCCAGATAACTTTCTATACCCCATTACCTAAATTTCTTATTTCTTAGTAGCAAGAACAGTACTCGACAGTTGTTCCTATAACTTTGAGTTCCAACTTCTCTTCATCCCTCCCTCACCACCCATTCTCTTTGGGAAGGCAAGCAATTCAATATAGGCAATATCTGTGTAGTTTTGCAAATGATTTCCATAATAGTTGTGTTGTGTAAAACTAATTATATTTCCCTCCATCCTATCCTGCCCCCCATTGCTTCTATTCTCTCTTTTGATCCTGTCCCTTCCCAAGAGTGTTGACTTCAGATTGCTGCCTCCTCCCATTGCCCTCCTTTCCATCATCCCCTCCACCCACCCTGCTTATCCCCTTCTCCCCCACTTTCCTGTATTGTAAGATAGGTTTTCATACCAAAATGAGTGTGCATTTTATTCCTTCCTTGAGTCAAGTGTTATGAGAGTAAACTTCATGTTTTTCTCTCACCTCCCCTCTTTTTCCCTCCACTAAAATGGATTTTGGCTGCCTCTTTCATGAAAGATAATTTGCCCCATTCCATTTCTCCCCTTCTCCTCCCAATATATTTCTCTCTCACTGCTTAATTTCATTTTTTAAAGATATGATCCCATCCTATTCCATTCACTCTGTGCGTGTGTGTATGTGTGTGTGTTTGTATGTAATCCCACCAATTACCCAGATACTGAAAAGTTTCAAGAGTTACAAATATTGTCTTTCCATATAGGAATGTAAACAGTTCAACTTTAGTAAAGTCCCTTATGATTTCACTTTACTGTTTACCTTTTCATGTTTCTCTTCATTCTTGTGTTTGAAAGTCAAATTTTCTTTTCAGCTCTGATCTTTTCATCAAGAATGCTTGAAAGTCCTTGATTTCATTGAAAGACCATTTTTCCCCTGAAGTATTATACTCAGTTTTGCTGGGTAGGTGATTCTTGGTTTTAGTCCTAGTTCCTTTGACTTCTGGAATATAATATTCCACACCCTTTGATCCCTTAATGTAGCAGCTGCTAGATCTTGTGTTATCCTGATTGTATTTCCACAGTACTTGAATTGTTTCTTTCTAGCTGCTTGCAATATTTTCTCCTTGACCAGGGAACTCTGGAATTTGGCCACAATGTTCCTAGGAGTTTCTCTTTTTGGATCTCTTTCAGGCAGTGGTTGATGGATTCCTTGAACACTTATTTTGCCCTCTGATTCTGGAACCTCAGGGCAGTTTTCCTTGATAATTTCATGAAAGATGATGTCTAGGCTCTTTTTTTTGACCACGGCTTTCAGGTAGTCCCATAATTTTTAAATTGTCTCTCCCGGATCTTTTTTCCAGGTCAGTTGTTTTTCCAATGAGATATTTCACATTATCTTCCATTTTGTCAATCTTTTGTTTTTGTTTTGTGATTTCTTTGTTTCTCATCTGTTCCATTCTGCTGCCTCCTGAGGGGGCCTGAGCTATGGGGACACCCCACTCCCCTCTCAACCAGCCAAAGAGACCCTCTCGCCAACCTTCTGCACCTGTGGGTGGAGGGACCTGCACGCCTGCTGGAGATTCTGTCCCTGAAGCCTGCTCAGGTAAGCTCCTCTCGGTTCCATGCAGCCAAGGCAGGGCTGGGCTCTGCTCCAGGTCTGGAGCGCAGCAGACCTTTCACATTGGTTCTTCAGGGCTCTCTGGAACAGAAATCTCCTGCACTCCGTTGTTCTGTGGTTTCTGCTGCTCCCAAATTTGTTGAGAGTTCTTCTTTATAGGTATTTAATGGGCTGTGGGTTTCGGAGCTAGCATGTGTGTGTCTTTCTTGTCCACCATGTTGGCTCCTCTGGTATGAATGTTTACAGATAAGATAAATAGATTGTCTTGTTTGAGTTGTGACCAGAATTTTGCCTATAAATTAAAATAATTTAATAAATTAATTTTTAATAACAATATTATTCTATTATCATTATATGTCTATGAATGATGAAATAGTGTAAGTTCTCTGAACACTGTACTCTCTAATAAATTTTTAAAAAAAGAGTTTCATATAGAGAATATTGGAGAAATGCTAGATTCATGTGAGTGCAAGCTACAATATATAATGGAAAGAATGGCCATAGAAAAAACAGAGTAGCAATTATCATCTAAGAAATGTATGATTAAAAAAAAAAAAGATAAATGCTCTGGTTCATGTGACACAAGCAAGGGATAAATTATGAACAACTTGTATGTTTCACTGATATCCTTGAAATAGCTAAAGAAAACTGAGGTGGAGCCAAGTGGTGTGTTGAAGTCAGGGACTTTCCTGAACTCTCCCACAAACCCCTCCAAATACCATTAAAAATGATTCTAAACAAATTCTAGAACAGCAGAACCTTTAAGAAATCTGAATGAAACAAATTACCTCCCAAGACAACTTGGAAGGTTGGCAAGAAGGAACTGTTCCACTGGGGTGAGAGAAGCTCCCCGCATAGGCCACTACCTGGCCCCAGAAAACTCAGAGTAAGACTCACAGTGACAGAATCACTGATAACAGTGGGTGTTTCCAGACCTCTCAGTCCACAGATGCCAAAGACAGCTTAGAAGATCTGTTGAACTTAACAGAGATTTGAGCTCATTCAAGTACAGGCTGTGCTAGCACACTCCCAGTCCCAGCAACAGCAAACAAGAAGTAGTCACTGGGAGTAACTTAATCAAAAGTGGCTATGGCAGAGGCAATGGCTGCTTCAAGAGTTCTCAGTCCATAGATGGTAAAGGGATTTAACTACTGGTCACAAAGAGATTATTGTTTTTTATTTTTTTGCTAGCGCTGAGGAAGGAATCTATTGTTTGCTCAAACTCAGATCTGGGTCACAGTCCTGAGTGGAAGTCCCAGGGCAAGGAGGAGCATTAGCATAGCAGAGCTTGTGTCTGCAATGGAAGAGGGACCCTTTCTACAATTCCATGGTAGAAAAAAGAGCTTATTCTCACTTGCAGAATGCAGTAGAGTACAGGAGAGGAGTAAGCACTTCTCCTTAGACCATACTGACTTGGAAGAACTGAAAACTTGCAGGTCACTAGAAGCAGTTTTGGAAACAACTACATAAAACCCTCGAAGCTTGGGGCAGTGTGCACTTGACCCTGGAAGGAGAGTCCTACTTTGACAAAGACGTAAAAGTCAACTAATAGACTGGAATAATGAGCAAACAATGGGGAAAAAAATCTATCTATAGAAAGTTATTATGGTGATAAGGAAGATGAAAACACACACTCAGAAAAAGATAGTAAAGTCAAAGCTCCTAATTTCAAAGCCTCCAAGAAAAACACAATTTGGTTTCCAGCCATCATGGAAAAGCTCAAAAAGAATTTTGAAAATCAAGTAAAAGAGGTAGAGGAAAAATTGTGAAGGGAAATGAGAATGATTCAAGAAAAGGATGAAAATGAGTCAATAGGTTGTTAAAGGGGACACACACACAAAAAAAAATACTGAAGAAAATAACACCTTAAAAAACAAAAAACAAACTGGGCCAAAGGGTAAAAGAGGTCCAAAAAGTCAATGAGAAGAAGGATGCCTTAGAAAGTAGAATTAATCAAATGGAAAAGAAGGTCCAAAAGCTCACTGAAGAAAATAATTTCTTAAAAATCAGAATGGAGGGGGGCAGAGCCAAGATGGCAGAGTGAGAGCAACTACTCACCTAAGCTCTTAGACAAAGTCCTTCAGATACCTGTAAAAAGAGGATCTGACCAAATGTTGGAGGTCTCCAGTAAGAGATAGATTGTGGCAGATTCAAAGCCCAAAACAGACTAGAAGGTCCACGGGAAAGATCTGTTCCATAGGGTGAGCCTACAGTGCACAATGCAGCATGTCCAGTGTGGTGGAGCAGGAAGGTCCTGGGGAACCTGAGACAGTAGCACACTGAATCAGCAGAGCAACAGTCCAGGGTGAGAGACCAGCAGAGTCAAGCCAGTGACAACTGCCAAGCACCAGATATCAGCACAGCAGATCATGACACTTTCAGTCTGCAGATTAAGCATCTGTAAGTCACCTACTTGAACTTCCTGGAGCCAGGATAGCAGAGTGGTCAGTAAATGCTCTCTCCTCCCCCTTGATGACTTGAAAGAACCATAAAATATTTCCCCATAAAAATCCTGGATCAGTGGGAACAGCAGAAGGGGCAAATAGTCTAATAACACCTGAGGCTAGGAAAATAGCTAAGGGGTATTCCTCCTTTTGTGGTGGAGGCAAACTGGAAGGAAAGGGATCCAGGGTGGAGAAAACTCACCCTAGGACCGAGGCAAGCCTAAGAGCCAGGAGAGGAGCCCCAGGAGGGGTGAAAACTTGCACTAGCTTCCAGGCATGCCTCAGCACTCCAGGGGAAATGGGAAGACATTAGAGCAGCTGGAATCACCAACCCGTGAGCTTGCCTTTGCTTCAGTTAGGCTGAGGAGATCTCCCATGACCAAACCACCCCTCCCCCACACTAAACAAGCTAACCCCAGGGCTGATGTGAGTAACACAACACAAAAACCTGCTCTTAGCTTTTTCACATGAGTCACTCAACAGCAAGTTCTTCAGCTTCTAACTGAAAGAACCAGAAGCCACAACAAACAATCACATCATGAACAAGAAAAAGGAAAAGAAGGGCAAAAAACCATAGAATCTTTCTATGGGGACAAAGACCAAAACACAAATACCAAAGAGGTCAGTGGTGAGACTGTACTTCCATCTGAAACTTCAAAAGGGACTATAAACTGCTCACATGCACAAACAGCTCTCCTGGAACAGCTGAAGAAAGAAATAGAAGAAAAAACTGGCCAATGATTTTGAAAGTATAAAAAAAAGAATTCACTGATGACAACATCTCTTTGAAAAGAAAATTGAACAAATGGAAAAGGAAGTACAAAAATTAACTGGAGAAAATAACTCCTGAAAAGGAACAATTAGACAGATGGAAAAGGAAATACAAAACCTAAATGGTAAAACTGGACAGATGGAAAAAGAGATGCAAAAGTGAACTGAAAAAACAATTTGATAAAGATTAGAATTGGGCAAGTAGAAACTAATGACTCAATGAGACAGCAACAATCAATCAAACAAAATTTAAAGAATGAAAAGATACAAGAAAGTGTAAAATATTTAACTGGAAAAAACAACTGACCTGGAAAATAGATCTAGGAGAGAAAATTTAAGAATTATTGGCCTGCCAGAAAGCCAAGATGAAAAAAAGAGTCTGGACAACATTTTCCAGGAAATCACAAAAGAAAACTGCCCAGAAGTGCTAGATCCAGAGGGCAAAATAGTCATCGAAGGAATCCATTGTTCACCTCCCAAAAGGGATCCCAAACTCAAAACCCAAAGAAATATCGTTGCCAAATTCCAGAACTATCAAGTGAAGGAGAAAATACTACAGGAAGTCGGAAAGAAAACATTCAAATATCAAGGAGCTACATTCAGGATCACACAGGACCTTAAAGCTTCTATGTTAATAGACTGAAGAAATTGGAATCCAATAATCCGTAAGGGAAAGGAGTTGGGACTACAACCAAGGATCAACTACCCAGCAAAGTTCAGCATAACATTTCAGGCAAGGAGATGCTCATTCAACAAAATAAAGGATTTCCAGACCTTCCTGACAAAAACGCCAGAACTTAATAGAAAATTAAATCTTAAAAAGCAGGTCTCAAGAGAGGTATAAAAAAGTAAACAGTGGAAGGGAGCGGAAACTTGTTACTCAATTTGGACAAACTGTTTACCTCCCTATAAAGGAAGATGATACCTGTTAATCTTGAGAATTGTACCAAGGGACATACATAGAGGGAACAGGTATGAAGTAAATCATGTCATGTTAAAAATATGATTTAAGTATGTGAAGGAATTGTAACAGGAGGTGTGAAAAGGAGGAAGCAGAAAATGGTAAATTACATCACAGGAAGAAGTTCAAAATTATAGTAGAGGGAAAGAGGGGAGGAAGATGAGCATTGTTTGAGAGGTACTCTCACCTTACTTGGTTCAAGGAGGGAATAATAAACTTAAGTATATAATCCTAACTAGCTCTATGGGCAGTAGGAAGGGAAAGGGAAGAAAGGGGAAGGAAGTTAAAAGGGAGGGAAGAAGCAGTAAAGGTAAAAGGGAGTAAAACGGAGGGGGGCTAAAAGAAGGAAGGGAAGGTTGCAGGAGGTCGTGGTGAAAAGTGAAAACTATTGAGGAGGGGAAGGGAGATGGGAGACCTAAAAGGACAAATTGTGGGAAAGGGGATGGAAGGAAATACACAGGTTGTAATCATAATTGTGAATGTGAATTGAATGAACTCTCCCATAAAATGGAGATGGATAGCAGAATGGATTAAAAGACATAATCCAACAGTATGTTGTTTACAAGAAACACATTTGAAACAGGGGGATACACATAGGATAAAGGTAAAAGGTTGGAGGAAAATCTATTGTGCTTCAGCTGATGTAAGAAAAGCAGGAGTAGCAATCCTAATCTCAGACAAAGCAAGAGTAGAAATAGATCTAATCAAAAGAGATAAGGATGGAAATTATATCCTGCTAAAAGGCACCATAGACAACGAAACAATATCATTGCTAAACATGTATGCTCCAGTAGTATAGCATCCAAATTCTTAGAGGAGAGGTTGGGGGATTTGAAGGAAGGAATTGACAGCAAAACTATACTAGTGGGAGACCTCAACCTCCCCCTCTCTGAACTTTATAAATCTAACCTCAAAATAAGCAAGAAAGAGGTTAAGGAGGTAAATAAAACTCTGGATAAGGTAGATATGATAGATCTCTGGAGAAAATTCAATGGGAATAGAAAGGAATATACCTTTTTCTCAAGGGTACATGGCACATATACAAAAACTGATGATGTACCAGGACATAAAAACCTCACAATCCAGTGCAGAAAGGCAGATATAATCAATGCATCCTTCTCCAATCATAATGCAATTAAAATTATATGTAATAAAAGACCATGGAAAGATAAATAATCTAAACCTAAAGAAGGAGTGGGTAAAAGAAGAAGTCATAGAAACAGTCAACAACTTCATTCGAGGGAATGAAAATAATGAAACAACCTACCAAATCTTAAGGGATACTGCAAAAGCAGTTCTTAGGGGAAGTTTTATATCTTTGAATGCCTACATAAATAAAACAGAGAAAGAGGAGATCAATGACTTGGGCATGCAGCTGAAAAAGCTAGAAAAAGAACAAATTGAAAATTCCCAAGTAAATACCAAATTAGAAATTCTGAAAACCAAAGGAGAGATTAATAAAATTGAAATTAAGAAAACTATCGAAAGAATAAATAAAACCAATAGTTGGTCTTATGGGAAAACTAATAAAATTGATAAACCTTTGTTCAATTTGATTTAAAAAAAGAAAGAAGAAAATCAAATTACTAATGTCAAAAATGAAAGGAGTGAACTCACCTCCAATGAGGAGGAAATTAAAACAATAATTAGAAATTACTTTGCCCAACGTTATACCCACAGATTCAATTATCTAAATGAGATGGATGAGTATTTTAAAAAATATAAATTGCCCAGATTAACAGAAGATGCTGTAGGATACTTAAACAACCTCATGTCAGAAAAAGAAACTGAACAAATCGAACTCCCTAGGAAAAAATCTCCAGGGCCACATGGATTTACAAGAGAATTCTATCAAATATTTAAAGAACCATTAATTCCAATATTATATAGACTACTTTTAAAAATTGGGGAAGAAGGAGTTCTCCCAAATTCTTTCTATGATACAAATATGGTTTTGATCCTTAAATCAGGAAGAGACAAAACAGAGAAAGAAATTTATAGATCAGTTTCTCTAATGAATGTAGATGCAAAAATTTTAAATAAGATTTTAGGAAAATGAATACAGCATCTAATTATGAGAATAATATATTATGATCAGGTAGGATTCATACCAGGAATACAGGACTTGTGCAATATTAGGAAAACTATTAGCATTATTGATCATATCAACAACAAAATTATCAAAAACTACATGATTATCCCAATAGATACAGAAAAACCTTTTGACAAAATACAACACTCATTCCTTTTAAAAACACTGGACAGCACAGGAATAAAGGGAACTTTCCATAAAATAATAAGCAGTATCTACCTAAAACCTTCAGTAAGCATTATACGCAATGGAGATAAGCTAGATGGATTTCCAATAAGATCAAGGGTGAAACAAAGATGTCCGTTATCACCACTATTATTCAATATGGTACTAGAAATGTTAGCTGTAGCAATTAGATAAGATAAAGATATTGAAGGAATAAGAACAAGTGCATAAGAAACTAAGTTATCACTCTTTGCAAGTGACATGATGATATACTTAAAGAATCCCAGAGATTCAATTAAAAAATCTACTTGAAATAATAAACAACTTTGGTAAAGTTGCAGGTTACAAAATAAACCTGCACAAATCTTCTGCATTCCTATATACTAGCAACAAAGTCCAACAGCAAGAGATAGAAAGAGAAATTCCATTTAATGCTAAGGTAGACACTATAAAATACTTAGGAGTTTACCTGTCAAAACAAACCCAGGGACTATATGAAGACAATTACAAGTCATTTTTTGCACAAATAAAGTCAGATCTAAGTAAGTGGAAAAACATCAGTTCCTCATGGGTAGGCCAAGCTAATATAATAAAAATGACAATTCTATCTAAATTAATTTACTTATTTAGTTCCATACCAATTAAACTATCAGATAATTATTTTCTAGAGCTGGATAAAATAATATCACATTTCATGTGGAAGAACAAAAGGTCCAGAATATCAAACAGACTAATGAAAAGAAATGCTTGGTAAGGTGGCCTAGCGCTACCAGACCTCAAATTGTACTATAAAGCAGCAATTATCAATATCATTTGGTATTGGCTAAGAAACAGAGAATTAGACAAGTGGAACAGACTTGGCACTCAAGACACAGTAGGCAAGGAATGTAGAACTTCTTGTTTGATTAACACAAAGGCCCCAGCTTCTGGGATAAGAACTCACTGTTTGACAAAAATTGCTGGGAAAACTGGATAACAGTATGGTGGAAATTAGGCATAGACCCATGTCTGACACCATACACAAGAATAAAGTCCAAATGGGTAAATGACTTAGGTATAAAGATTGATACCATGAATAAACTGGAGAAGCAAGGAATAGTGTATTTATCAGATTTATGGAGAAGGGAAGAATTTTTTACTGAAGAAGAGATAGAAAGCATTATGAAATGCAAGATGAATAATTTTGATTACGTTAAACTGAGAAGTTTTTGCACAACCAAACCCAATGCAACCAAAATTCAGAGAGATGTAGTAAATTGGGAAAGAATTTTTATGGCCAAGCTTGGGGATAAAGGCCTCATTTCTACGATATATAGAGAACTGACTCAAATGTATAACCATACAAGTCATTCCCCAATTGATAAACGGTCAAAGGATATAAACAGGCAATTTTCAGAGGAAGAAATTAAAGCTATCTATAATCACATGAAAAAATGCTCTAAATCACTTTTGATTAGAGAGATGCAAATCAAAACAACTCTGAGGTGCCACATCACACCTATAAGATTGGCAAACATGACAGAGAAAGAAAATGATCAATGCTGGAGAGGATGATGAAGAGTTGGAACACTAATTCATTGTTGGTGGAGCTGTGAGCTCATCTAACCATTCTGGAGAGCAATTTGGAACTATGCCCAAAGGGCTACAAAAAATGTGCATACCCTTTGACCCAGCAATATCGCTACTAGGACTGTATCCCCAAGAGATCATAAAAATGGGAAAGGGTCCCACATGTATAAAAATATCTATGGCAGCACTCTTTGTAGTTTCCAAAAACTGGAAGTCAAGGGGATGCCCATCAATTGAGGGATCATTGAATAAATTATGGTATATGAATGTAATGGAGTACTATTGTGCAATAACAAATGATGAACAAGAAGACTTCAGAGAGGCCTGGAAGGACTTATATGATCTGATGCTGAGTGAAAGGAGCAGAACCAGGAGAATTTTGTGCACAGCAATGACCACAGTGTGTGAGAGTTTTTTCTGGTAGACTTGGAATTTCAAAATAATGCAAGAACTTATTAAAATAAAAATCCCAATGGTGGTTTTCTAAGGCAAAACGCCTTCCACACTCAGAGAAAGAAATACGGAAGTCATTTGCAGAATGTAGCAGATCAGGTTTGTATGTGCGTGTGTGTTTTTGTGTATCATGTTTTGATTTGTTGTATGATTTCTTCCATTTATTTTAATTCGACTACACAGCTTGACTATAGTGAAAATGTACTCAATAGGAAAGTATATGTAGAACCTATACAGAATTGTATGCAGTTGTGGGGAGGGAGGGGGGTACTGGGGGATAGGTATGGGGGGGATAAAATCTTAAATTTATGGCAGTGATTGTAAAACATTAAAAAATAGTAATAATAACTTCATACCTATCAAAGTGACAAAGAGGAAAAAAAATGATAGATTATGAAAAGACTATAGGAAAACAGGCATGTTGCTGTACTGTTGTGGGCCTGCAAATGGGTACAACCACTCAGTAAATCAATTTGGGATTGTATACGAAATAGTATGTGCTCTCTGACCCAGGTATACCACTGCTAGGCCTATACGCAAAAGAAAACAAAGAAAGAAGAAAAGGTCTTTTTATGTACAAAACATTTACAACAGTTCTTCTTGTGTTGACAAAAATAGGAAACTAAAGGATCATCCCTCCCTTGAGGAGTAGCTAAATAAATAAGTAAATAAATATATGAGTGTGATAGAATGCTATTGTGCAACAAAAAATAAGGACATAAATTTCAGAGACTCGGAAAAAATTTACACGAACTGATACAGAATGGAGTAAATAGAACCAGAACAATTTATATAATCAATATTATAAAAATGAACAATTTGGAAGACATATATAATCTCATGAAGAACAAAATGAACAAACCCAGAAGGACAACTCATACAATAACAACAAAACTGAAAAAAAAAAAAAAAACAATTTTGAAAGCTCCAAGAACTATGATCAATACAAAGACCATTCATGAGTTTATTACAAAATAATAATAATAATAATAATAAAATTAAAAAAACACTCAAGAAAATGTTTTTATAGTGGAGATGGAGGGAAGGTGAGTAGCAATGAGTCAACCTTACTCTCATTTGAACTGACTCAAAGAGGGAGTAACATGCACACTCAATTGGGTATAGAAATTTTTTTTACTCCACAAGAAAGAAGGAGGGAAGGTGGATAAGAGAAGTGGGGGGGGGGGGTGATAGAAAGGAAGCACATTGGGAGAGGAGGTAGTCAACAACAAAGCACCTTTGAGGAGTGGCAAGGTAAAAAGAAAGAGAGAGAATGGAATCAATATGGATGGGAAATAAGATGTAGGGAAGTACAGTTATCAGTATTAACTGAAAAAAAAATTTGAAGCAAGTGTCCCTGATAAAGACCTCATTTCTCAAAAAATATAGAGAATTGACTCAGATTTATAAAGATAAGACTCATTGCCCAGTTGACAAATGATCAAAAGATGTGACAAATTTTCAGACAAAATAATCAAAGATATTTATATCCATATATAAACAACAGCAACAACACTCTAACTCAATATTCAAAGGAAAAATGCAATTAAAACAATTCTAAGGTACTATTCTAATATCTATTATATTGGCTAATCTGACAGAAAAGGTAAATGACAAATATTGGAGGGGATTTGGGGAAAATGAGATCTGAATATATTGTTGGTGGATTTGTCAAAGGATTTAACCATTCTGTAGAACACTTTCCAATTATACCCAAAGGGCTATAAAACCAAGCATACCCTTGGACCTAAAAATACCAGTAGAAAATCTGTATCTCAAAAGAGATAAAAACCAAAAAGGAAAGGTATCTATATGTACAAAATATTTATAACAGCCCTTTTCTGGGTGGTAAAATAATTAGAAGTTGAGAGGATGCCCATAAATTGAGGAATGTTTGAACAAGCTGTGGTGCATGATTATGATGGAATACTATCATACTATAAATAATGATGAGAAACATGCTCTCAGAAAAACCTGGAAATACTTGCACGGGCTGATGCAAAGTAAAATGTACTTCGCCAAAGTACAGTGATATTGTAAGATGATCTGCTTTAAATGGTTACCTATTCTCAGCAATACAACTCTGAGGGACTTATGATGAAAAATGCTATCCATCTCCAGAGAAGAAATTGATGCTTTCTGAATACAAATTGAAACATTTTTATTTTTTTTACTTTATTTACCTCTAGTTTTTTTTTCTTATCTACATTTCTTTCTCAACATGACTATTATGGTTATATTTTGCATGATTACACATGTTTAACTTATATCAAGTTGCTTGCCTTCTCAATGCGGGTAGGAAGGTGTGAAAGAAGAAAGGGAGAGGATTTTAAACTTGAAATTTTTAAAATGGATGTTAAAAATAGTTTTTTACATATAACTGGGAAAATATAAAATACTAAAATAAGTTAAAAAAGAAATAGATAAAGGAAAACAAATACGGCTCCATATAATATTGAGTGAACAGTCTGTAAACATATGGCAGAACATGGAGAAGATATGCAACATTTGAGTAACCACAGAGCAGTTGCAGATCTACATAGAAATGAAGACAGTTACATTTGAGTATGGCATGTGTCCATCCATAGCACACTGTCACACATAATAGAGAATTAACAAATGTTTATTTCAAGGACTTGAATATTTGTCATAAAATGAGAGTTGAGACTTTTCTTAATAATTTCAGTTCCTGGAAGTAGAAATAATTGTCAGGATATACAGAGTAACAGATATGTTTTGATACAATGAATAACTTTTATAATGGTTATCATTGTTAAAAAAAATCATTTTTAGTTTTAGACTTCCAGGAGCTGTGATGGTGGAGTAAGGAGTAAATCGCTGTAACTCTCTCATATTCACCTCCAAATAGCATAAAATCCTGCCATAAAACAAATTCTAGAACAGCATAACAAGCATAAACACCTTTCTAAACCAAGATACATGGTAGATTGGTAAGAACAATCTTTCTCACCTGAATAAAAGTGGAGGGCAGTGCAGGACAGTAAGTAAAAAGAAGAGATGAATTCTGAAGGACCTTTTAGGTACAATCTGCATAAAAATTATATTCTCCTATAAAATTAAATAGTATCAGTAGATGATATAGTGTTATGATAGTTATCAGATTACAAGGGAATTAAAGTCAGTTGGGGCTTCCAGTTACCACAGGGAAAGGGAAGTTGGCAAAGTGAAATTTGAAACAGGAAATTTTAGAACGCTACTTCTTGCCTTGAGGCAGATATATTATTGACCATGGTAAGAAAACTATGGCACATAGATGTGTAAAGCGGTCCTTACAAAGACGAGCAGAAAGAGAAGTAGCGGTGATGGTGGTGGTGGTGGTGGTGGTGGTGATAGTAGTAGGAGTAGTAATAGGTGCAGGAGGAGGAGGAGGAGGAGGAGGAGGAGGAGGAGGAGAAAACATTTTTTTCTTACAACAACAATGCGATGCAGTTTCTGTTATTGGGCTATGTCCCCCACCATTTTAGAGATGAGAAATAAAGCTGAGAGAGATTAATTACCTTGCCAAGGTAACATAAAACAGGAAGGTATCCACAAACTTACTATGAATCTTGGTGTTATAATCCTGTAGGGATAAAAATCTCTTCTACTCTAGGAGATACTAGGGCTATCTGAAGTCAGAGACAAGGGTAGATTGAAGCTGCTGAGGGAAATAGGCAAAATGTTTTACTTCCCTCAATTTCCTCTATTTCCTAATTTGGTGCCCAGAAAAAAAATTATCTGGGATTAATAATATATGGTTTGTGATACTTATCCACATTTTAATTCCATGTTGAAGAAGGAAAATGGGGGATAACATTGAATAGCTATAAATACATAGATTTTTTTTGAGGTCAAAGATGTAAGTCTGTCATAGATTTTTGGCTTATGCCCTAATGAGGGCTCCGTAAATTGTAGGTAGGATCTTATAAATTGAATATAATTCATATTTTATAAACAAAAAATAGCACAAATGATGACATATAATAAAACTGTGTGCCTCTTGGTCAGAGAATTAGTAAATTTTATCCCAGTGTCCAAATCTGTTAGCTCATGGGACATACAAAGATGGGCAGTTCACTAGACATAGCCCATAGCACCATATTTTTCTGATGTTTTCTTTAGGATACAACTAGATCTTTTGTTGTTTTAGCTAGCAATCGGTGCGACTATTTAAATGTGAGCATTTCTGGGAAATTTATGCATCTGAAAAAAGATACAGGGTAGAATTTTGAACTAACTCTGAAGCAGGATATTATACTTAGTACTTCAGCTGTAAAGACATCGAATGCAGACTTACTACACAGTGCTAAGTAACCATTAACCAGACTAACCTGATATACCTGGAGAAATTGACAAAATATCTCTATGTGTAGCAATGTGACCATGGTAATATTTTCCTATGAAGCATGTGCTATACATGGAACTTTTGCATGTTCAATCATCATGTCCATTTTTCCTTGTTAGAGTTATTAACATTTATGTTAATATTCATATACTGCATCTATCTATTAACTATTCTTAGTTTTTCTATTTTAACCTATTTCTACTTTGTCTATTTTGTTGTTTGAAGTCTTACCAATATAATTATTTTACTTGCTGTTGTGTTTATTTTTGTGTTATGTGGATATGCAAAAACTGCTATTACTTGAATATAATGTATTCTTCAAATAATTTTGATATATGGTTATTGAAACAGGATGTCAAATGATGTTTTTCATTTTGCTTAGTCTTCTGGATATATTGTTGATGTATATTTGTTTTGAATGGTGTCCACTGGTGAAAACTTGAGATGTTGTTAACAATCTTCATTCTATTAAGTGCTATTATTTATTTTGATTGTATAATGTGTATAATTCCAAATGCTAAATATATTATATTTGATTTTGCAAGGGACTGCAAACTTCCAAATACTAGGGAAGAATGTAACAGGGAAAGAAACTGATCCTTCTACAGGCAATGAGAGAGAGAACCAGAGTGTAACTGTGAATCTTAGTATTTGTAGTTCTAGGGGGAGATCTTCCACTCTGGGAGTGACTTGGACAACTGTAATTTCAGAACTAGGGATGTGGGGATGGAACACCAAACAGTTGAAATTTTTAGATCTATCTGTGACAGTAAGCAAACAGAAATGGAACAGAAAGGGAAGGCAATATTTTGAAAAAGATCCATGTAAGAGTATTAAGGGAAGAACTCTGAGAACAGAGACTAAGCCAAGGAAGTGGATTTGAAAGACCAAGGCTTGATTCTAGGAAATGAAGAATTTGGACAAAATTGCTGTTGTGACAGTCTCTTTAAGAACTGAGAATAATTTGTAAAAGACTTTACTGCAGCAACTTTATCTTTTCAGGAAGTATTTTTTAAGAGGAAGTTCTATATGCTTTCTCTATTATCAAGCACCTTCAAGAATCCCTGCCTGTGAAGAAAGGCAGAGCCCACCCCCATTCCTCCCAGTGGGACAGTAAAGTCTGGAAGGAATCCATTCCTCTCCTTCTGCTTTAGAAGCAGAGAGTAAAGAGAATACTCAGCCAAATCTCACTCTCCAGAGAGACTGGTGCTAGTTACATATGAAAATTGGTTACAATTGTTTATCTAATGGTCAAATAAATTAACTCCACATGGGGATATAATGTTGAATAGATCTATGTCAAAACACATTCTTTTAGAAATTCCTTTTGGCATTTTTCCCCAGAGGGTGAGATGGACCCCAGATTTCCTTAAATAGGAATAGGCATTAGAAGTGTGATTATATTGGTATATGGAATTCTGTCTGAAGAAATTTCCTCTAGCAGTACAAATCTGCAACCATTCTGCAACTGCAAAGAGTTGCCTAAGGACCTGAGAGGTCAAGGAACTCAAATCATATAGCTCATATATATTAGAGAAAGAATTCGAAACTATTTCTTCCCTATTCCAAGGTCCTTTCTATATGCAGTACACCACACTGTTTTTCTTTTGAAATCACATGCTTTAGAAACCAAAAGATTCATTATAAGAAAAAAAAGACAAAAAGGAATTGTGTGAACATGTGTTCTTAATGAGAATAAATATTTCTAATAATATAATTTTAATGAGATATTAAAATATTCAAATCATTTGGAATGTTCATAAAAAGATTCTAAGTTAAATTTAAAATATTTTTAAACTTTTCTTAAAACACTATTTAGAAATAAGCTCCTACAAATCAAGATAATCTTGTATTCAAATTCTCTATCCTTCAAAATGCCTCTCCTGTGCATTTTATTTTATCTGTGTGTAAGACCAGACTGCTTGAATTTCCAGTTCCGAAGAGAAGTTTGTGACTAATTTAATCTATCTTTCCTTAGTGGTCAGTTCTCTACATGAATCCATCTCCTCTCTGATTCCCTTCATTTACCTTTGTACAGATTCCCCCAACTCTAATCTTGCCAAAAAACAGCTGGAATCTGCCCTCCTCCCTGCTATCACTAAAGACACAAGTCATCATGTTTTCTACTGTGTCCTGCAAATATAACACTATGTAATTGTAATCTTCACAGCATAATGTTTAAAAATCCAGTCCTCTAAAATATCCGAGCCATTTGTACCTCTGTCATGTTAAAATATTATCTTCATTCTCAAAACATTTCTTCTGTTTTCACTTGTCTAGGTCTATGGGATGCAAACCTTTTCTACTACACAAAGAAACAAAGATTTATTTTTTAAATACACTTATGTTTCATCAATACTTCATTGTTTCAAGACAAAAATGTAGTTAAACATTTTTTCCACAAAAATACATCTTTGTTATTTCTACATGCTTAGAAAGCAAAAATTAAACTTCAGTCATCAACAGCTACTATTCTTTCATTATAGGTTTCCTCATGAACCTATCATATAGATCATGGATAACTGAAACATTGATAAGTGTAATGAATATAGACATGTTTGCAGTAAAAAACACTGTGTTTTTTGACACTGACCATTTTCAATGGTAATCCTCCAAGTCTGAAATGCTTTCCATCCTCATCTCTGTCTCCTGTTTTTCCTGGCTTTCAACTAAAATCTCATGCTCTACAGTTAGCTTCTCCAAATGCCTCCGTTCTATTGGCTTCCCTCTGCTGATTATTTCCTATTTATTCTGCCTATAGCTTGTTTGTACATAGTTCTTTACATAGTTCTTTGACTGTGAATTTCTTGAGAGCAAGGACTGTCATTTTTCTTTATACCTCCAGAGATTTAGCACACTACCTGGCACAAAGTGTACGCTTAATACATGCTTATGGACTGAATGACTGATTTTACTGAACATATCGATGAACTCATTTATTTTTCTTCAGTGGCCAGGATTATATATCATAAATTAAACAGATTCTTCTAAGGAATGAGACTACTGTATCTTTCATGTTTCAAATATAATGTTCAACTAAATATCTACTAAGTGGTAACTGTTCATGAAATAGGATCAGCAGACATAGGTTTTAAGTATGGCCTTGGGCAAACCCTTTTTCCACTTTGGGCTTCAGTTTCCTCAAGGATGAAGTGGGGAGGGTGTTGTACTGAATACAACTTGAGGTTACTGAGTCTCAGATCACATATTACCCCCCATTAGAATTTTCCCCTAATTTATTTAGTTATTAGCACTCTTTCTGCTCATATAACCATTTATGTACTTATGTATTCACATGTTCTATCCTGCCAAAAGATACGTGTCATGAGAACAATAGCTGACTTCAGTGTTTGTCTTTATATTAGTCATATCTTCTGAAAAGACTTGTTCGTAGTTGTACCTAAGAAATTTGTGTTCATTTGGATTATTTTTCAAAATTTTATAGGTTATCTTCTTTTATAACATTATATATCAGGTAAGGAAACTGGGGTCCAGAAGAGAAGAAATGAACTATGCAAAGTCACAGAATGGTTTAATGGCTTAGCCAAGACTAGAATTTAGATTCATCTCCTAACTCTATTAAGCATTTGTTTTTGAAATTTTGTTTTTGTCCTTTCAATGTGTGCAAGTGAAAATGAATGGAATTTTTCACAGATAGATATTTAAGATTCCTTTGTGCTTACATAAAATTTGGTAGGATAGAGATACTTGTACATGAATTTGAGGTGTGTGTATATGTATACATATATGTATATATATATGTATATATATACATATATGTATATACATGTGTGTGTACATAAATATGTACATATGCACACATACATTTACATAAGTGTGTATATATGTGTATGTACACACACATATATATCTAACTATATATTCTCCATACATTGATGATTCTCTCTGTGTGAGAATTACATGTTTGTTATATATTTTAAACTACAAGATAAAGATCATCTAGATCAGAGAGGTCAAATAAGTAGCCAGTGGGCTACATGTGTGTGGTCCATGATCCTCTGAATTGGGTCCAAATGAAATTAAAATGTAATTGGGAAATATTTAACAAAATAAATATACCAAAAACATATACTATATTAATTTGTGGTATTCTAAATTAATATGCAGCATACTTGGATCTTTATTTATGCTTTAATTGTTCCCTTTCTATTTGGATTTGTTGTCACTGATCTAGACCAACTGACTTATTGTACAAATTAGAACTCAATATTTTAAATGACTTACCAAATTCAGTGCATTGCCCACTAAACCACATCTCCTCCTTCTTTTTAACCTAGTTTAATAACAAAGAAACATTTTTTTAATTGCCAGTTTTGTATTTGACAGTCAGTCTACCAAGCAAAAAAAAAAAACAATTTATTCTGCAGCACCAATCTCTTAAAAAGTATATGTATAGAAGAATATTCAAGACAACAAAGACCTTAATCAACTGTATCTTTGCATCCTTTTATGGCTAAGCTATTAGTCAGTTAGGCCAAGGAGACTTAAAAAAAAAAGTTTTAAATTGAAGTTAGCCATCAAATCAAATAAATTAAGCATAGTGCAAAAGAAGCATTTGCCTAGTGACAAAAAGACACATGTGATGACTCTGAATAATGATGTCAGACCAACTGAAGTGTTCAGAGTCAGTATTGTGAATAATAGTCACAGACTCAACAAACACTGACCGTAGCTCTAAATCTAAATAAATATATTTGCTGACTAAGTGTATGGATCTTGCTTTTCAACTAGGAACACCCCAATCAGCAAAAGTAACATCATCTTTGGACAGGAGACAACAACAGATAGGATAGAATGCCTATATATGGAAATACCAATATGGAACAGAATAAAATCTTTTTATAAAGACCTTTCCTAATCCAGCAAGGCAATTACTCCCATGTAATTCTGTATAATATAATTGAGTTATTCTTCTTTCTACCCCTTTCTGGGAGCCTTTTAAAACCATTCTTGTATCTACCTCACATTTTACATGGTTTTACAAATAATAGTAGACATTGATGGCTTATATGTTTTTGCAAGGAAAATTCTATTTAATCATAGTATAAACTACCATGTCTTCCAAGTTACTAGTAACACTACTTAAACATCCTATCAGTTAATCCAAGAAGATTAATTTTGCTTTCATCTCAAAGTGTAAGATTCATTAATGACCTAGGAATGACTTTGCATTTGGTTAATTAGTTGAATGAGGGTCATCCATATCTATTGTCAATGGCAGGCCACTGGAGCTGTTAAGTCCACGGAAATAAATCCAGTCTCTCCACAGAGGTATTAATCAGCTCAAAGGAGCTAAGTTGGAGCCTAGAAAGTAGCATAAGGGAACAAAATAAAGATGTCATATAGCATTGTTAGTACAATAGTTCCTGGTCAAGCTCAGGGACCTGTTTAAATTCAGAAACCAATGCCTTTTTATTTTTCAGAGGATATTTGTCTAAAATGTTTTCCAAAAACCTGAGCTATAATTACTTAGCATCACTCTTCTTTTCCCTGCATTTGATTTTACCTCCTGAAAGCCTTGTTATTAATGGTGTTCTCTAAATTCTTTTTTTGTTCTTCCTTTAAATTTTTGTTAGCTTAAATCAATGAAAATTGAAAAATATGGCTATTACTTACAAAAATAAATTCAATTATTGCACACACTGCACCTTCCCAGTCTGTCACATGATTAGTAATGAGCTAAAATGGTCCGTGAAGAATGAGAGGTACAAATCTCTTCAATGAATAACACTAGGCTATTTGTATAGTGGATGGATGTGCTAATATAGTGAAAAAAAAGCTCTGTTTCAGGAGTTAGTTAACAAGCATCTACTGACTTGTTGCTATGTGCCAGAAACTGTAAGGTCTAGTGTTACAAATAGAAGTTTGGAGACCTAATCTATTTTCTACTCTGTTACAGAGTAGTATTATAACAAGTCTCTTTTCCTCTTTCAGCCTCAGTTTCCTTCTCTATAATAGGGAGGTGGGAAAAATAGACAAGATGATTTTTAAGATCCATCTCTTCTAATGCTTACTTTCCATAACTGCATCACATACTGAGAATGACCAACTCAGGATTTGGATACTACAAATTTTGTCTAATTTTCTAAGCTATTAAAAATGCTTGAAAAATGTTTTTTTTCATAATATCAAATTGCAGTAATTTAAATTATCGTGTGTGTTTATGTGTGTGTGTGCGTGTGTGTGTGTGTATGGAACATAAAGCATACACACTCTTTCTCTTTGTCTCTCTCTCTAGCCCTCTCCTCTCTCTCTCTCTCTCTCTCTCTCTCTCTCTCTCTCTCTCTCTCTCTCTCTCTCTCTCTCACTCACTCTGTTACCCCACTCTAAATCTCCCTCTCTTCCCCAGCATCTAATAATATGAATTGGCCTTTTAATAATTTGGGAGTAAGAGGGAATGTTGTGAACTTGAACAACTAATGACAAGGATTAGCAGCTCCTCAAAGTCTGGGAATCACTGATCTCTTTAAAAATTATTCTTATATATAGTGTTAATTTCAACATGTTGAAAGGAAGAAAAAACTCCTTTATCATGCCAAGTATTTTACGAATATTATCATATTGGATTCTCACAATAACTCTCGGAGAAAAGTGCTATTATTATCTCCATTTCATAGTTGAGGTAACTGAGGCAGACAGGGGTTAAGGTGCTTTGACCAGGGTCACAGAGCTGAAAAGTGTCTGAAGCTGGATTTGAACTCAGGTCTTCCTGATGTTAAGTCTAACACTCTATCTAGCATGTCACCTAGCTGCCTCAGAATTGGAGTTAGAAACGGTGTTGTGTTGTGAAATCCAAGCCAGTGCTTTTTAGAAGATTATCATCAGTATCGTTCTGACTTGGAGAGGCAAATGAACCTAGAAGGCAGATTGTTCAGCCATGATGCCTATCAGTTCTTCTAACATTTGAATCAATAGAAAGGAAAGTGCTAGAGCTATAGTGAAGTGAACTGAAACTATCAATAGCCAAGAATTCATGGGTGCCTAGGGTTTGACTATTTGCTGGGTTGGAAAGGGCAACTGTCTTTATTTTTGTTTTTCCGCATTAAAAATTAATAATCTTGACTTAGATTTATGGAAACATTCTAGACCAAATTATGAAAAGCACACCGTGTGAGATTTTAGAAAGGAAAATGATAAATCATTTCAGTACCTTGTTCTTTGATACCCAGGTCTCAGCTGAGCTGATATTTTACTGTATATCCCACAAGGGCTCTGTAGAATCATTCACAATTAATTTTGAAACTAAAAGAAAGAGAAAAAGATGCCAGCATCTGCAATTTGTGTTATGATGACCCTGAGGATTTTAGTATAAATGATTAGGTTACTCAGATTTTATAGTTGGAAAGAGTTGAAAGGAAGAAAAATCACAGAAAATGGGAATCTATAGAGGGAAGAGTAGAGATATACATCAGGGCAAGGAATACTCAAATGAATGACATCCAAGTTATATAGCAGTAAAGAAGTTTGTCAGCTATCAGTTAGTCATTAGGGTTGTAAACATAATTTTTTGTTTAGAAATAATGGAGGCAATACCTTAAAGACTTGCTAAGGTTGACAAAAGCAGCTTCAATATCCTGCCTGAAGGAACCAGCCTAGATCTACTTCTTTCTGATCATACTTCAACATGATTATGGGTCTTCAACATGCTCTTTTCCAGGCCATAATATTTATTCTAGATTTTTCTTCTAGACTGTGCACTCCTGTTTCTGATGATTTGGAGTCATGACTGCTTTCTTCTCAGTGGATTTCTTGATTTTTGGAAAAATCACCTGGTTTCCCACTTTTCAACAATGAATTCCAATTTATTCCCTATCTGTTTTTAGGAAAATGAAAGAATTGTAACTCAGTTTATGTGCTAGGTAGACTCTATTGCCCTCTGATAATGCCAGTAAAATAAAGACAATCTTGGCTCTTTAACTATTCTATTGGTTTCAGTTAATCTTTTCAATTCCAAGATTCCCTAGGATTGCTCATTGCTCATAGCATGCTGTCAATCTTTTGTCAATATTTTGGGATGGACACATGACACATTTATGTTTGAAGATATGGGACATAAGGAAAAATATAAAAGAAAGAAGGAGGAGGAGAAGGGCCAGGGGAAGAGGAGGGAGAGTAGGAGGAAGAGGAAAAATAACAGCCAGACTGGAAAGCATTGGCTAACCAAAAATAAGCATTCATATAAGCAGTACTTTTAGTCAAGGAAAGATTTAAATGATTATTTAAATTAGTGATTGATTTGAAGGTGATCTATGTGTCCTTTTTAAGGCTATTGATTGTATCCTACGATGAAGAAAATGACACTGCCTTAAAAGAGTAGACTTGTATAAGTAATTAAGGAGATGTGTTACTCCAGTGATAATGCCTCCAGCAAGTAGAGGTGGATTCCCTGGGCACCAAGCAAAAAGCTCAGTTTTACTTAAATTTGGTTATGGCTTCCACTTTGTAGAGAAAATGTTCTTTTAAACTTTTCTTGGCAGAAGGAAGGCATTTTCAGAGCTTGAAAAAATCTCATAGTAATTGGGAAACAGAACAGTACCTCAAAAGAAATTCCACCTCCCATGCGTAGAGGAACTGGCATGTGAGCATTTGAGAAATGTTATTTGATTATGATCAGCTCTTTGGAGGAAAGGTCAAAACTTCATTCAAAAAAAGACATAATCAGAAAATAATGAGGAGAATTCCAAAGGCCAGCAAAGCTGTCGTCACGGGGGAATGTCCCACAGCACAATAGAACACATAAATGAGCATTCATGTTTGGGAGTTTGACCAATATTCCGTTGTCAAGGGAAATTCTGTCCCAGTTTAAGCAAAGAACTCGATTAATGGCTTATTAGTGCCTGTTGAGAATGGAGTAAATTACATACTTTATATCCACTGGTCTCTTTTGGAAAAATATCACCCCTAAAGACAAGGAATGTAAGAGATTTCAGTGATCAGTGAATTATTAAGCATTCATTAAGCACCAGCTATGTGCCAGGCACTGTGGTTGTTGCTGGGGTACACATATAAATAATGAAATAGCCTTTACCCTCAGGTTTGGTTATCAGGAAAATTCTCAGTAAATCTTAAAGTAATCTATGGTGATGATGATGATGATGGTGGTGATGATGATGGTGGTGATGATGATGATGATTCACCTTATAATATACCTGGCCCAGAACCTCAGTCCCATAATATTATTATTGAGTGCTATTAGAAAGCATAAACAAAGTTATTAGTGATTTTTGAAATATCTGGTTTAGGGAAACTTTAAAAAATCTTCAAAAGCTAAAGTAATTCATATATTTTGGGATGATCTCCAGCACTATGACAACGGGGCAGGAGACTTTTTTTTTTTTTTTTTTTTTTTGGTAAGAGAGGTCTCTCTGGCATTCTTTGGTGCATATTGCTGCTGTACTCTAGAACTTACGTGAAATATTGTATGTTTGTTTTTACATCCATTCAAGGAACCAGTCCACAAGCCAGGAACTCTACTAAGCACCATGAATATATCTAATTATCTATATATCTATATCTATATATATGTTCATGGTAGGAAAACAAATACAAGTATCCAGTCTTTAATTAAGAAATTCACATTCTAGTGGGAGAGACAACAAATAGTTATATACATATGACATATATACATGCCGTGTAAATGGAAAGATAACTTAAAGAGAAGTGGTATTGGGATTTGAGAGGAAGGTTACAGCAAAGGTCTATTGCAAGAAAAAAGTATTTGAACTGATTCTTGAATGTGACCAGGAAAGTGAGGAGATGCTGGAAATGTAGAAAAGAACAGGGTGTAAAGAGCTTTCTATGCCAAACAGACAACTATGTCTTTGATCATAGCATAATAAAGAAACACTGGAGTTTGTTAAGTAGGGTCTGAAACAGTCAGACCTTAAAAACTAACATTCATCTCAGTCTTTAAGGTGTGTAAAGTGCTTTACAACTCTTGTGCAAAATTACACTGGGAGGACTTTGCTATTAATACTCTGATTACACACATGAAGAAACTGAGGCTGAAAGAGGTTTCAGTGTTTGAGGTTCAATTTGAACTCAGATTTTCCTGTCTAATTATCCACTATCATTGTATAAACCCTGTTCTTTAGCTTCTTGAAGATCACTGCTTAGAGAAAATTACTTTGGCAGCCGAGTGGATGAGAGGTTCTAATGAGAGAAACATGAAGCAGAAAGAAACACCAAAAACAATTACAATAGTCCATGTGTGAGTATAATGTTGTTCACTTGTGAGTCCAGAAGAGAGCTTCTACCAGATTGTCAGCTGGGTGAGTAGAGATAATAGGGAACCACTAGAATTTACTGAATGGAGTGGGAAGTGGTGATATGGTCAGACCTGAACTTTGGGAAGAACAATGAGAGCTAAGTGGAGTATGTATTGGAGTGGAGAGATATTCGAGGAAGGGAGACAAACCAGTAGGATATTTTGACATTAAGGCATGAGGTATGGGAATTGAGTTAGTGCTGGGAGAGACACATGTTAGAGATACTGTAAAGGTATAAACTACAAAACTTGGCAACAATTTGGATATATGGTATGGGTGCAAGAGAAGAGGTAAGGGTGACACCAACTTTACCAACCTGATTGGTACGATGGTGATATTAAGACAACAACAGCTAGTGTTGGAAAGGGAATTTTTTGAGGGTGGGAGGAAGAATAGATAGAATTCTATTTTGGACCTCGAGTTTGACATGCCTATTGGGCATCTATTTCACAATGTCCACAAGAGCATTTAACTTCAAGAGAGAGGTTAGGGATGGATATATACAACTGAGACTCTTGTGCTTAGAGATGATAGGAGAGAAAAGAGACAAGGATAGAGCTTTAGAGGGACACCCATGGGTGGATATAATCTGGATGAAAAAAATCAGAAAAAAATTGAGAAAGAAAGGTCAGATAGGTAGAAGAATGAGGGGAGCTCCATAAAGCCAAATCAACAAGCATTTCTGAAGCACCTACTATGTGTCAGGTCGCTGCTAAGGATCAGTAGAAGTAAAAAAAAAAAAAAAAGGAATAGAGAAAAATCATAGTCCCTGCTTTCAAGTACCTCACAGGCTAACAAAGGAGACAAAATGCTAATAGCCATGTACATACAAGATAAATGCAGGTTGAACTGGAATGAGTCAACAAAGTTTTGACTAACATTAAGAGGAATAAGGAAAGGTTTCTTGAAGAAATTGGAATTCAACCGAGATCTGAAGGAAACCAGGGAAGACTAGAATGATAGATGAGAAGGGAGACATTTCCAGGCATAGAAGACAATCAATTAAAATACTCAGAATTAAGAGAGGGATTGTCATGTGAGAAAAAAAAAAACCGAAAAGAGATCAATGCCACTCTACTTCTTAGAGGAGAATATGGAGTAATTAGATTGAAGAAGTAGGAAGAGGTTGCAAAAGTTCAAGAGCTTTTTATATTTGATCCTGGAGGCAATAGAAAGACATTGAGATTAAATGAAAAGAAGTTGACATGGTTAGACATGTGCTTTAGGAAATTCAGTTTGAAAGCTGAATAGAATATGGACAAGAGCAGGGAGAGACTTGAGGCAGGGAGACCAACTAATAATAACAATAATAATAATAATAATAATAATAATAATAATAATAACTAAAGTTATTTCAATAATCTGGACATGAAATGATGAGCACCTTCATCTGTGTGGGGTCATTTCAGAGGAAAGAACAAGAAACAGTAAAGTCATCAAAATAACAAAACTTGACAACTAATTAGAAAGGTGGACAAGTGAGGAAGGAGGTGAGGGTGACACCTCGGTTGCTTTCCTGGGTGACTTGAGGGTTGTATAAATCTTCACAGCAAGTATAAACTGCCCTTTCCTGGAGAATAGTTTAGAATTATACCCCAAAGGCTAAAAAAATGTGAAAACACTTTGAATCAGGAATACCACTTTTAGGTCTATATCTAAAAGAGATCAATGAAAAATAAAAAGAACCTATACATTCAAAAATATTTATAGTAGCTGTTTTTGTCATGGCAAAGAATTGAAATTGAGGGTATGCCCATCAATGAGAGAATGCCTAAATAAGTTTTGGATTATAATTGTGATCTAATAATATTGTGCTACAAGAAATGATGAGGAAAATGGTTTCAGAAAAGAAAAAAAAACTGGAAAGACTTGTATGAACTGATGCAAAGAAACATGAGCAGACCAGGAAACATTGTACACAGTACTAGCAATATTGTAAAAATGAATAACTATGGCTGACTTAGGGGCTCTAATTAATACAATGGTCCAAACAAGTCTAAAATGATAAAAAATGCTATCCACCTCTAAAGAGAGAATGAACTCTTAAAGCAGATTAAAGCACACTTTTTAAACTTCATTTTTCTTGTTTCTTTTTTTTGCACAATTAATATGCAATGTTTTGCATGACTTCACATGTATAACTGATATATTGCTTCTCTTCTCATTGGACAGCGGAGTTGCTTGAGGAAGAGACAGAATTTGGAAGTCAAAATTCTTCAAAAAAATGTTAAAACAAAGAGATTATTATTACTAAAACCAACTACAGTAATTGGGAAATTAGGAAGACAGAAAAATTTTGAAAAAAAAGGAAAGCTCAGTTGTGGACATATTGAACTGAAAATGATCATGAGACATTCAGTTGGAGATATTCTTTGGAGATGTGGTAATTGGAGATGTGAGAGGAGGTAAGAAGAGAGTTTAGGTTTCAATGAATAGATATAGGAATCACCTATGAGATGATTGTTGAATCCATGGGAAATCATGAGATTTCCAAGTGAAATAATAGAGAGGAACTCAGTCAATAAGCAATATGACAGGCACTATGCTAACCCCTGGGGATAAAAAGAAATTTAAGAAGCAGTCCCAACCCTCAAGGAGCTTATAATTGTTGGAAACAATACATAAAAAGAAATTCATAAGTGAGTAGAAGGGGCAGCAAGGTGGTACAATGGATACAACAGTGGCCTTGGAGTCAGGACGACTTGAGTTTAAACACAACTTCAGGCAAATACTCATTGTGTGACCCTGGGCAAGTCACTTCATCATAATTGCCTCCCTTCCCAAAACATGAGTGGAAGACAGGGAAGGGCAGGGGGCATAATATGAGATGATGATAGAATCTAGGACTACAAGCAGGTGGCAAGTATAGGATGATTTTCCTGATCCTTCCACCTTAAATGGAGGATCTGAGAGGAGTTCTCCACTGTCTACTGTCCATACTCTTTAATCAGACAAAGAGGGCTCAAAGGAAGGATAAAATGAGAAGGTATTAGTTTCAGGGTTGAAACGATTTTGTAGCATGATAAAATTCTTGAGAACATAATGAAAATCATAAGTACAACCAGGAAAAAGAGAAGACAGCTGAGGACAGAGCCTTGGGGGGCAACCACTTATAATGAATGTGAATTAAAAGAATATCCAGTAAAGGAGATTTTGAAGTAATATTGAGACAGGTAGGAGGAGAACCAAGAGAGAATAGTGTCAGAAAAAATACCTAGAGAGAAGGTAACATCAAGGAGAAAGTAATAGTGTCAAGAAGGATGAAGATTAAAAAAAAGGCCAGTAGATTCAGCAATTAAAAGATAAATGTTAAATTTGAAGTAAGTCATTTCAGTTGAATAATAAGATTGGAAATCTATCATTTTACAATTTATGCATTGATTTTACTTGTCTCACTTAATCTCATTTTTAAATGACTATTGTACAGGGTCTTGAGACTTCCTTGCCCATAGTCACACAAGGATTTGACTTAATATATCAGTAAGCACCCCAACATACAGATAGGTGCCTACTATCAAAGGTTCTTTGATCTGTTTTTTTAAAAGGAAAGGTAACTTTTGAGGAATTAACAAACTTCTTTAATGAAGTACATATATCATTCACTTAGTTCAGGAAATCAACAGACAGTGCTTCCATACTGTCTGACATAAGCAATGCACATATCACAAATCAACAGACAAATTCAACTGTCTGACCATAGTTGCCAGAGAGGGAAGCACCAGAATCTGGGTTTTCAAAGCTGGGGAGCTCCTTAGCAGCTTTCCAGAGTCTCATCTGACACAAAAAGCTTCTTCCCAAAACTAAGCCCTGAAGCAAAACCTCACCCTCAGAATATTTATACCTTTTTAAGAGCCAGAGGGTTTCCTGAGCCTTGAGAACCAGTGCCTCATTAAGAAAACGTATGAGCCTTCCTACAAATCTTCCCTAATCAAATTCCCCTTAATGGGCAAGTCCATTAATGGGTGGGGAAGGTCTTTAACTACATTAACAATACAAATACATATACTGTTTCCAGTTAAAGAAACTCCTGTTTCTGTACTTTGCTCCTAGTAAAGACTCTTGGTTGATAAAGGCAAAATTCAATCAGAGTCATTATACTTCTTGATCATACTAAAACAAAAACGAGAGATCCTATTTTGCTTGCCCTTATACTTCTACAGGTATGGCTGTTGTCTTTTGGTAATTTGGCATATTTGAACTCTTAGGAAGATTCTGAGGATCACTTGGCAAGATAAAGTACCAGACATTGAAGTTCTTGCTGAAGCTGAACTGCTAAGTATTTAAACTATGCTTCAGAGAGCGCAAATCTAATGGGCTAGCCATGTTGTTTAAATGCAAAATGTACACTTGCCAAAAAGACCAGTTTATAGAGAACTTGCATGGGGCAGGCGATCACATGGTGGTCAGAAGAAGTGACACAAGGATGCTTTCAAGGTCTCCCTCAAGTACTTTGGGTTTGACTGTACAACATGGGAGACAATTGCACAAGACTGCTCAACGTGGTGTGCTCACATCAGAAAGGGTACTTTGCTCTTTGAGCAAGGCAGAATTGAGACAGCACAAAGTAAATACAAAATACACAAATTTTGGATATATACCCCAAATATTCACAGAGACTAACTATGCCCAACAGCAAAGAGAAGTCATAAGGGACTTATAAAAGTTGAACTGTTTACATCCCTACATGGAAAGACAATATTAGTAACTCTTGAAACTATTCAGTATCTGGGTACTTGGTGGGATTATACACACACACATGCACATGCACACACTCATAGAGACAGAGTGTGCAGAGTGAATTGAATAGGATGGGATCATATCTTAAAAAAAAATGAAATCAAGCAGTGAGAGAGAAATATATGGGAGGAGAAGGGGAGAAATGGAATGGGGCAAATTATCTCTCATAAAAGAGGCAAGCAAAAGATTTTTTTTTAGTTTGGGGAAAAAGAGGGGAGGTGAGAGAAAAACATGAAGTTTACTCTCATCACATTCCACTAAAGGAAGGAATAAAATGCACACTCATTTTGGTATGAAAACCTATTTTACAATACAGGAAGGTGGGGGACAAGGGGATAAACAGGGTGGGGGGGACGATGGAAGGGAGGGCATGGGGAGGAGGGTACAATTTGAGGTCGACATTCACAGGGAGGGACAGGATCAAAAGAGAGAATAGAAGTAATTGGAATCAGGATAGGATGGAGGGAAATATAGTTAGTCTTATATAACACCACTATTATGGAAGTCATTTGCAAAACTACACAGATTTGGCCGATATTGAATTGCTTGCCTTCCAAAGGGAGGGGGAGGGGAGGGAGGGAGGAAAAGAAGTTGCAACTCAAAGTTTTAGGAATAACTGTCAAGTACTGTTCTTGCTGCTAGGAAATAAGAAATACAGGTAAAGGGGTATAGAAAGTTATTTGGCCCAACAGGACAGAGGAGAGGATGGAGGCAAGGGCAGAGAGGAATGATGGAGAAGAGAGCGGAGTGGAGATGGGGCAATTAGAATGCTTGGTGTTTTGGGGTGGGGGGAGGGGACAAGGGGGGAGAAAATTTGGAGCCCAAAAATTCTGTGAAAATGAATGTTAAAAGTGAAATAAAAAAAAAGAAAGAAAAACAAAAACAAAAATCATAACTACCTACATAATGACTTAGAAAACTACATATTAATATTATTTATCTTATGAACTATTTCTCAATTACATTTTAAGTTGCTTCAGGCTATACTCTGAAGTTTTTTAGGCTACATGAGGGCCATGGAACATGTTTGATACCTCTGCTGTAAACTATAGCCTTTACTCGGACTCCTGGCATATCTCTGGGACCAAAAAATCACTAAGGAATAGTAACTATGAATCAGTATGACTTTATCAAGGATTGCTCATACCATAATAACTTCATTTTGAACAGGGTTAGGAGAATGGTATAATGGAATAATATAGACATAAATTACTTAGAATTCAGGGGAAAAAATGGCAGCCTCTAGTACTTAAAAACATAACAGAGATTTAGATGGAATGATAGTATAATCAGAATAGTATAATTGAAGTTTTAGAGTTCAATTTAATTCAAAAAGTATATACTCTGCTCCCTAGGGAGCTCCCTCCCCCAAACTATGCTCATTCCTAGTCTCATGTCCATGTTCCCAGGGACTTTACCTTGGCTGTGGTCTATTTCAACATTTTTAAAATCAGTGACTTAGATAAACGCACAAACAGTACGATTATTAAACTTGCATATGATGTAAAGTTGAGAGGAATAGGTAATATATGTGATGTTAGATTAAGCTTCAAAAACCATATCTCAACAGTCTAAAATGATGGGACAAATTTAGTAAGACAAAAATTGTCTGAGGTAATTATAAAGTTCTGATAGACTTCAAAACAGTTTCTAGGACTGCATATTTAGAACAGGAAGACTCAGGGGATATTTTATCTTATCCTCTCATTTTACAAGTAAACTGAAACTCTATTAAGCAATGATTTTACACAGAAAGCAGTGATATAAACTCAAGTTCTCTAATTCCAGACTAGGCATTCTTTCCATTGTATCATACATGGCATCTGAAAAACAATTATGATAAAAGAATCTTGTTCTTCCTTAAGAAAATGGCTTCCCAAGACAAGGAAAGTGATAGTTCTTTTATCCTCTGTCCTAATCAGACCAGAGCTGTGCTCATTCCATATTGAATAAACTTACTTTTGAGTTGAACTTCTTTGTGTCACATACCTTCTACTTGCCTGCATTGAAACCTGGCTCCCTTATGGCAATGTTACGTACCTTCCTCTCCTCTGTACCACTGGTTCTAGTTTTACCTAAATCCCTTGACATATTGATCCTGGAAGGAGAGTTGGAGTATTGCTTTCTACTGCTACTTACAGAGTTACTCTTTAGTAAAAGAAAATGACTAACTTTACTTTCTTGGAAGTTTGGAGAGTTCCTTGAGGTAGTTCCCTGAAGTTGTCTTCTCCAAAGTTGTCAGTGTTCTCTTAATTGACAAACCTACTGATCGTTCTTCAGTCTTCATCCTTCTTGACTTTTCTATTTTCTTCACTCTGGGATTTTGTGACAATAATCTTCCATGGTTTTCCTCTTAACTTTTTACTGTTCCTTCTTAGTTTTCTTTGTTGGTTTATCATCCAGATATCTAGGTGATTCAGTGAATCCCACTACATCCAGTGGTTTCTATATCTATATCTTGCCACTCAATCCTGATGGTTCTGCAGGACAAAGTGAAGCTGATGAATTTGCACAGCCCTTCCTCACTGGAATTCAATGATGTCACATATTGTGACATCACCTACTTGATGTCATAGTCCTCTTCAAGAATGAAGGACAAACAACAAGAGTAACAACAACAATAACAACAACAACACTGTACTTGCAGTCATGAAAACCTGAGTTCAAATTTGATATCAAAAACTTTCTAGCTGCATGACTCATAACAAATCATTTTACCCCTCTTTCAGTTTCCATAACTACAAAATGGTGCTAATAATAGGACCTTCAAACAGTATTGTTGTGAAAATAAAATGAGATAATATTTGTAACTCTTGGCCCATAGACAATAGTTAACCGAAGCTTATTCTCCTTTCCTTCAACTAAGAATTTTTCCCATGGCTCTGTCTTTGACTCCCAACTCCCCTCTCTCTTTGTGACCATATCAAATTTAATAGGTATAATTACTCTCGCTATGGCAATGACTCACAGATCTTTATAATGATACCAGACTTATCCTTGGGTTCCAATTCCACATTTACTGAATATTTGAAACTATTATGTCCTAGAGATACCTTATACTTAACATGCCCAAAAGAGAATTCATTTTTTTTTCTCTAAATCCACTCATTTTTCACACTTCCCTATTTCTACAAATACATTACTATTCTTCTAGTCTCCCAGGCTTGTAACCTCAGTGATTAATAAATCTCTCTGATCCTACATATGAAATTCATTTCCAAATCTTAATCCATAAGATCGTTCATGTTCAACTCCTCTCTACTTACATACTCTACACCCATAGTTCAGGTCCTCATCATCAAAAGCCTAGATTATTGCAACATCTTCAGTACTAATTTCCCTGATTCATGTCTGTCCCAGCTATAATCTGTCTTCTGTACTTCTGCCACTTTTTTTATGAAGTGTAGACTTAGCTGTGTCATTTCCTACTCAAATAGCTCATATTGCTCCATATTGCCTCTAGAATAAATTTGTAAAGTTCTGTATTTCTATTTGAAAGTCCTTCACAACCTTATCTCAATTCATCTTTGAAACCTCATCAGACATTATTTTCTTTCCACGCTCTGACATCCAGTTAAATTGGCCATCTCTCTGCTCCTTCCAAATGACCTTTCACCTGCTATCTCTGTGCATTTGCACTGGTTGACTCCTAGCATAAAATGCATTTCTTTTTTTTTAATTTATTTTTTTTTACTTCATTTATTTAACGTTTCAACATTCATTTCCACAAAATTTTGGCCCTTCTCCCTTCCCAGTGAGCTGAAAAAAACCCCATCACTGACCTTTGGCCCCTGTGGGTTGAGGGATCTTTGGACCCCCTGCTGTTGCGGCTGGAGATTCCACACCTGAGGGCTCTTCATGAGCTGTGTTCTCCTGGCCAAGGCTGGGCTGTGCTCTGCTCTAGGCTCCTCATCTGGTGCAACCGATGTTTCCCGTGGGCTTTTCAAGTCACCCTGGGCTGGAAATCTCCTCCACTCTGTTGTTCTCCACTTCTGATGCTCCAAAATTTGTTGAGAGTCCCTTTCTACAGGTGTTTCATGGGCTGCTTGGGGAGACCCTGCATATGTATGTCTTTCTCCTCCTCCATCTTGGCCATAAAATGAGTTTCTTCCTCACCTCTACCTCACAGAAACCATTTTTTTCCTTCAAGATAAAGTAAAACACATTCTATATGAAACTATTTCTTACCCCTTCAACTACTTGCTACTTCCATCTCAAAACACCTTTTATTTAACTACTTTGTTTATATTGGTATTCAAACTCTTTATATGTGTGCTGTATAAAAGCATATCTCTACTTATTTTTTGGAGTTATTTTTCTTTATTTTTTAACAAGGTAAACATTTCTTAATTTTGTTACATAGTTTAAAAATCTTTAATTTTGATTAATATTTTATATTATTATTTTCTGTTCTATCAATTTCTCTAATTTTCAAGTTTTCTTTTAGGTATATTTTATATTGGTTAATTAGGTGTTTCACTAGGTTTGAATATTTATTATATACTTCAGAGATATTAGTTTTCCATTGATAATTACTTTATCTGCATCCCCATCATACTGCTATGTTTTTTCATTCTTGTAAGTTTTTTTAATAGAATTATTTAAAATTTCTGTGATTTGCCTTTTGTCCCATTTATTATTTTCAATATCATTGACTTCTAATTTAGGTATGAGGTTTTTTTTTCTTTTATTTTGTCCCACATGTGAAATAATGTCATAGTGTTATTGTATGTTAAAGATGTGTTTATAATTTATGTCTTTTTACTTTTACTTATATCTATCCTATGTCCTAACCTATGGGTTATTTTTTTTAAAAAATAGCATGAAACACTAAGAAATGTGAATATTTTTTAATGTCAATATTTATAAGATATATTTATAAAATACCACAGGTATAAATTCCCCATCCATATGTTTTATTCTATTTTTTCATTTTTATTTGTTTTTCTGTTGAATTTGTCCTGTTCTGACAGAAGAACATTATGGCCTCCTACAGATATTGAATGTTTTTCTGGGTATTGTCATGCATCCTGTTGCTTTTCATTTACTTATTTACTTTCTAAACTGTTATATATGTATATATGTATGTTTCATGAGGGTGTTCTTTTGTTGTCTGTCACCTTTAATTTCTTTATCTCTCTTGAGATGTCAAATACCTATTTTACTGTTGCTGTCAATGTTCTTAATCTTTTAGAATCACTTGATACATTGATAAATTTATTTCCATTTACATTATTCATATCTTTACTTTAAAAGATATTTCCTAAATATAGCAAAGGCAGGGGGTTTGCATTTTTATCTAATTTGCCATTCTCTTTCACTTCATCAGTTTTTAATCCATTCACATTAAAGGTATTGCTTATTAGATGTTGATTTTCCTCTATTTATTTCATTTTAATGCTTTTCAAATGCATTCTCATTTGAGCCAGAATATTGTTTATGTCATTAATTCTGTTTACACTATCAATACTAGATTATTTTCACATGCTTTACCTCCTCTTTTACTTTCTTTCTTACCTGTCACATTTTAAGTAATTTAAATTTACTTAAGTTAAAAGTAACTTTATTCTTCTTTTCTGTGATTACTAATTTTCATTTTCCAAATACGTTTAACTAATGTAGTAAATCATATTGAAGTTATTTGAAGGATTAACTCCTTCAGATTCAACCCTACTTCATAGGGGAAACAAACAAGTAAAGCAAAATATATATATATATATATATATATATATATATATATATATATATATATATATATATATATACATATATATGTGTATATATATATGTGTATATGTATGTATATATATGTGTGTGTGTGTATATATATATATATATATATATATATATATATATATATATATATATATATATATATATATATAAACAGTATCTGGCAACATTTGAACAGTCAATCCATCTAGTCTTTCATTTCCTTGCCTTTCATTAAATGGCAGATATGTTTCATTATTCGTTCTCCAAGATCTTCATTAGATTGTTAATTATTCTGAATTTAATTTTCTTTGTGTGATCTTTTAATGTACATTTCTGAGATCCTTTTTTCTTTGCATTTGACTCATTTTTGTTCAAATCACTTAATTAAAATATTAATTCAGTCTACTGATGATTTGCTAAATTCTTTTTGTTTCTTTGAAGAATACGTATTTTTTATTTTCTATTGTGTAAAAATAATACATTGTATTCATATACTCTAATTTTTGGAGCCTGTCTTCAAATGATGATTATACATTTTATTTCTAATTAATTGGTAACAAAAAGAGAGCTGTTATGATTCTTTGGGTATAGGATGAGCTTTTCTTTCTATCTTTTACTTCTTTTGAGACATAACTGCAGCACTGAGGTTATTACATCAAAGTGATTATCCAGTTTAGCTACATTTCTCTGAGTTGAATATGAGCTTAGGCCCAGTGGTTTTTTATTACTTCTGTTTTTTAAATATTATTATTATCTTCTTTTTTCACTCATCTACTTACCCACAGAATTTTGATTACTGAGTTACATATGATGAGGTCTGGTAATGCTATGTATATTTTCTTTTGCAATTTATATCATTTTTTCCCTTAATACTCTAGACATTTTATTTTTGTAAACAAATTTGGCATAGTTGTAGTTCTAAAACATTCCGAGGAAATAGATTGGTATCTGAGTAAATCTGCAAAGACAATATTATACCCAATTTATTGTCATGGGTCAGCTATGAACAAAATCTCTGAAATTATTTTTCTTGCTCTATTTTTATAAAGAGTATCCTGCAGTTTGTTTGATAGAAATCTTGTTTTTATCTAGTTAGGTAAACTCCTAGGTATTTTATGCCACTACAGTTTCTTTTAATGAAATTTCTTTTATTATTTTCTTCCTGATTCATTTATTTTTGCTTGTTTTGGTTTTTGGCATTTAGACATATGCTGGTGATTCTAGTGGATGTATTTTTTATATTTCTGCTCTAGTGAAGCACCCAACTCTATTCATTTCTTCATTTACTCTATGTATATCATTAACTCTGTATTTACTATCTTGCTATTTGTAAATAAGGATAAATTATTTCATTTCTGATCATGTCTTTACCTTAATTGGCATTTTCCCCCTGTGCTCAAGCTATTATTTCCAGAAATATGTCACATAATAGTATAGAAAGAGGACATCCTTTCACTTTACAAATTTCATCAGTTTTTAAATAATGTTAATTCTTGCTTTTTCAGTATATCCTTTGTGGTTTCATAACAAAAGGTCCTTCCATGACACTTGGAAGAATTTTAAGATCTTTTAAACCTTCACCTTGTAGAAACATTTTGCCCCTTGGTTAACAACACTTCTTTTCTGTACCCCTCAGTATATTCTTTTTTTACAAATTAAAATAATAGTGGTATGTGAAACAAATTTTTTAAAATTTTCCATAACAACTCTGTGGTATATCATGCAAAAATTTATGTCTACCTTAAAAACAAAGTTAAAAAAAACCCAAAAGGAAATTATGTGAGACTCTTGCTCACATTCTTCACTAAGTTTATGACATGGGAATTCACTCTATGTTTTGGAGGCTTTCCTTGCTTCTTCATTACATATTCACAGTACCTGACCAACTGTGTCTTCTTATTATCCATTGTTTTTTGTCATATGAGGAACCAATTTTTTTCTTTTGTAATGCAATTCCTTAGTAATATATTTTACTCTTATAGTTCTTCATAGGTTATATCTTGTAGCCTGTTCACATACATCTTGTTCCTCTCAATTTCTCTCTGCATCTGACAACACCGTATTCATATCCTTTGACCACTTATCAACTGGGGAATGACTTGGATTCTTCTAAATTTGACTATGTTGTATATGTATTTTAGAGATGAAGCCTTTATCAGAAACACTGGTAGTAAAAATTATTTCCAAGCTTTCTGCTTCCCTTTAAACTTGGTTGTATTAACTCACTTCATGCAAAAACTTTTTAATTTAATGTAATCAAAATAATCTGTTTTGCAATTCACAATGTTCCCTATCTCATGTTTGGTCATAAGTCCTTCTTTTCACCAGAGATCTAACAAGCAAACTATTCCTTGCTTTCCTAATTTGCTTATGATATCACCCTGTCTAAATCATGTACCCATTTTGACCTTGTCTTGGTACAGAGTATAAGATCTTGGTCTATTCCTGGTTTTTGCCATACTCTTTTCAAGTTTTTCCAGCAGTTTTTTTTCAAATAAAGTGTCATCCCAGAAGCTACAGTATTTAGGTTTATCAGATAATAGATTACTATAGTCACTGACAACTGTGTCTTGTCTACCTAACCTATTCTACTGATCCACCAATAAATTTCTTAGCCAGTACAAACAACTTTTGATGATTGCTACTTTATAATAGTTTTAGATCTGGCAAGGCTAATTCATTTTCCCTTGCATTTTTTTTTTCATTAATTCCCTTGATATTCTGGACCTTTTGTTCTTCCACATGAATATTGTTATTATTTGTTTTTGTAATTCTTAGAAATAAGTTTTGCTTGTTTGATTGGTATAACACTAAATAAATTAATTAGTTTAATTAGAATTTCAGTTTATTATATTAGCACAGCCTATCCGTGAACAATTGATATTTTTCCACTTATTTAGGTGTGACTTTATTTGTGTGAAAAGTGTTCTGTAAATTTTTTCATATAGTTCCTGCATTTGTCTTGCAAAGTAGACTCCTAAATATTCTATGTTGTCTGCATTTATTTTAAATTGAATTTTCCCCCTAACTCTTTCTGCTAGATTTTGTTAGTAATGTGTAGAAATGTTGATGATTTATGTGGGATTATTTAATACCATGAAACTTTGCTAAAGTTGTTAATTATTTCAAATAGTATTTTAGTTGATTTTCTAGGATTCTCTAAGTAAACTATATCATAGCATCCTGTGAAGAGTAATCCTTTGTTTCCTCATCACCTATTCTAAATCCTTCAATTTATTTTTCTTCTTTTATTGCTAAAGCTAAACTTTCTAGAACAATATTGAATGACAGTGATACTAATGGACATCCTGCTTTCACCACTGATCTTATTGGAAAGCTTCTATTTTATCCCCATCACATATAATGCTTACTGATGGTTTTAGATGAATGCTACTTATCACTTTCAGAAAAACTTCCCATTTACTCCTATGTTTTCTAGGAGCTCTTTTTAACAGAAATGAGTGCTATATTTTGTCAAAAATATTTTCCTGCATCTATTGAGATAGTTATATGATTCTTTTTACTTCTGTTATTGATGTGGACAATTATGGTGATAGTTTTCCTAATATTTTAACCAGCCCTACATTTCTGGTATAGATCACACCTTGTCATAGTGTATTATCCTCATGATAAGTTGTTGCAATCTCTCTGTTAATATTGTATTAAAAAGTTTTGCATCTGTATTCATTAAAGAAATTGGTCTGTAGTTTTCTTTTTCTGTTTGAGTGCTTCTTGATTTAGGTATCAGTAACACATTTTTATTATTAAAAAATTTGATGGGACTCTTTCTTTGCCTGTTTTTTCCAGATTTTTATACAGTATTGCACTTAATTTAATTTTTTAAAAATAGTTTGGTAAATGTTACTTGTAAATCCACCTGGCCTTGGAGACATTTTCTTAGGAGATTCATTGATGACTTACTCAATTTATTCATATATATAATCCATGTCACTAAAATTGTCAGATTTATTGCCATACAGTTGACCAAAATAGCTTTTAATTATTAATTTTCTCTTCATTGGTGGTGAATTCACCCTTTTCATATTGGTAATTTGATTTTCTTCTTTCTTCATTTTAAACCAATTAACCAAAGATTTATCCATTTTGTTACCATCATAGTAACCTTGTAGAGTCAAGTTCTTTTTTTTTTTTTTTTACTCATTTTTCTGCTTATTTTGTGACTTGACATTTTTATGTGAGAGTTAGCCTCTGCTCCTGCACTGACGTAAGGCTCTTATTCAGGGGCTTAAGGCCTTGCTGCTGGCTTTCACTGGACCTCAGGGCCTTGTTGCTGACTTATACAGGAGGGAAGGCCTCCCTGTTGGCTTGTACTGAGTTCCAAGACCTACCTGTTGGTCTCCCCTAAGTATGTATTTTTTTTTCTGGCCTGCCTCAGTGGTAGAACCTTGCTGCTGAGTTGTTAGGGACATAGAACCTCTCTGTTGTCTGGCCCAGGGGACAGGAGGAAGCTACTGGTTAGCTGTGTGGGGCAAGGTTTTGCTGATGGTCTGTGCTGGGGTTGGGGCTGCTGGTAAGGAACCTCACTGTGCTGCACAGAGTGCTCACTTGTTTCCTGGGCTCCTGGCTTCATTTGTGCAAAAAATATTTTGTAATTGTGTTAATATAGTCCTAGGGTTTCTTTTTGCAGGTAGAATCCCAAATATTTCATAGTGTCTACAGAAATTTTAATGGGATTTCTCTTTCTGTATCTTGCTGTTGGGCTTTGTTAGTAATATATAGAAATGTAGATGATTTATGTGAGTTTATTTTTTGTCCTACAACCTTGCTAAAGTTATTCTTTCAAGTATATTTTTACTTAATTCTCTAAGTATAGCATCATATTGTCTACAAAGAGTGATAACTTTGTTTCTTCTTTGCCTATTCTAATTCCTTCTATTTCATTTTCTTCCCTTTTTGTTAAAGCTAGCATTTCTAGTATCATATTGAATAACAGAGGCAAGGGTAATAATGGACATTCTTGCTTTACCCTCATTATTGGAAATGCATCAAACTTATCCCCATTACATGTAATGCTTGCTGATGGTTGTAGGTAGATATTACTTTTTATTTAAAGGAAGACCCTATTTATTCCTATGCTCTCCAGTGTTTTCAGTGTTGTGTTTTGTCAAAAGATTTTTCTGCATCTATTGCTATAATCACGTGGCTTCTGTTAGCTTTGTTGCTGATATGTTCAATTACGATGATAGTTTTTTTTCTGATATTGAACCAGTCCTGCATTTCTTGTATAAATCCTAACTGACCAAAGTATATTATATTCTCATGATAAATTACTGTAATTTTTTTTTGCAAATGTCTTATTTAAAATTGTTGTATCTATATTCACTAGGGAATTTGGTCTATAATTTTGTTTCTTTAGTAAAAAATTCTTCCCTACTCCATAAAGCTTATAAGTACACTATTCCTTGCTCCTCCAGTTTATTAATGGTATCAATCTTTATACCTAGATTGTGTACCCATTTGGACTTTTTTCTTGTGTATACTGTCAGGCATGGGTCTATGCCTAGTTTCCACCACACTGTTATCCAGTTTTCCCAGCAATTTTTGTCAAACAGTGAGTTCTTATCACAGAAGCTGGGGTCCTTGGATTTATCAAACAAGAGGTTGCTATATTCCTTGCTACTGTGTCTTGAGTGCCAAGAATATTCCACTTGCCTACCCTTCTGTTTCTTAGCCAGTACCAAGTGGTTTTGATAACTGCTGCTTTATAGTACAACTTGAGATCTGGTAGCACTAGTTCACCTTCCCTAGCAGCTCTTTTCACTAGTCCCGTTGATATTCTGGACCATTTGTTCTTCCACATGAATTTTGATATTATTTTATCCAGCTCTAGAAAATAATTATCTGATAGTTTAATTGGTATGGCGCTAAATAAGCAAATTAATTTAGATAGAATTGTCATTGTTGTTATATTAGCTTGGCCTACCCATGAGGAACTGAAGTTTTTCCACTTCCTTAAATCTGACTTTATTTGTGCAAAAAGTGTCTTGTAATTGTGTTCATATAGTCCCTGGGTTCGTTTTGGCAGGTAAACTCCCAAATATTTTATAGTGTCTACCTTAGCATTAAATGGAATTTCTCTTTCTATCTCTTGCTGTTGGACTTTGTTGCTAATATATAGGAATGCAGAAGATTTGTGCTGATTTATTTTGTAACCTGCAACTTTGCCAAAGTTGTTTATTATTTCAAGTAGTTTTTTAATTGAATCTCTGGGATTCTCTAAGTATATCATCATATCATCCTCAAAGAGTAATAACTTAGGTTTTTATTTACCTGTTCTTATTCCTTCAGTTTCTTGATCTTGTGTAATTGCTACAGCTATCATTTCTAGTACCATATTGAATAGTAGTGGTGATAATGGACATCCTTGTTTTACCCCTGATCTTATTGGAAATGCATCTAACTTATCCTCATTGTATATAATGCTTGCTGAAGGTTTTTGGTAGATACTGTTTATTATTTTATGGAAAGTTTCCTTTATTCCTATGTTCTCCAGTGTTTTTAATAGGAATGGGTGTTGTATTTTGTCAAAAACTGTTTCTGCATCTATTGAGATAATCATGTGTTTTTTGTTAGTTTTGTTGTTGATATGATCAATAATGCTAATAGTTTTCCTAATATTGAACCAACCCTGCCTTCCTGATATGAATCCTACCTGATAGTAATGTATTATTCTCATGATGAGATGTTGTATTAATTTTCCTAAAATCATATTTAAAATTTTTGCATCTATATTCATTAAAGAAATTGGTCTATAATTTTCTTTCTCTGTTTTGTCTCTTCCTGGTTTAGGTATCAAAATCATATTTGTATCATAGAAAGAAATTAGTAGAACTCCTTCTTCAACAATTTTCCCAAATAGTCTATATGGTATTGAAATTAACTCTTCTTTAAATGTTTGATAGAATTCATTTGTAATCCATCTCGCCCTGACAATTTTTTTCTAGGGAGTTCATTGATGGCTTATTCAATGTCTTTTTTTTTCTGAGATGGGGCTATTTAGGTATTCTACTTTCTCTTCTGTTAATATGGGCAATTTATATCTTTGTGAATGTTCATCCATTTTATTAAGATTGTCAGATATATGAGTGTATGGTTGGGCAAAACAATTTCTAATATTTATTTTAATTTCTTCTTTATTAGTGGTGAATTCACCCTTTCCATTTTTAATTAGGGCAACTTGATTTTTCTTTCTTTTTTTAAATCAAATTGAACAAAGGTTTATCATTTTTATTGGTTTTTTTTATGAAACCAGCTCTTAATTTTATCAATTCAATAGTTTCCTTAACTACAGTTTTATAGTCTCTACTTTGATTTTCAGTATTTGTAATTTTGTATTTTATTGAGGATTTTCAGTTTGTTCTTTTTCTAGCTTTTTCAATTGCATGCACAATTCATCGATCTCTTCTTACTTTCTTTTATTCATGTAAGCATTCAGAGATATACAACTTTCCCTAAGAACTGGTTTCTCTGCATACCATAAGTTTTGGTAGGTTGCCTTATTATTGTTATTCTCTTGAATGATGTTATTGAATGTTTCTATAATTTGTTGCTTGACCCACTCATTTTTCAGGACTCGATTATTTAGTTTCCAATTAATTTTTGGTTTATCATTCTAAGACCTTTTATTGCATGTAATTTTTATTGTATTATGATGTGAGAAGGATGTGTTGACTAGCTCTGCCTTTCTGCACTGGATTGTGAGATTTTTATGCCCTAGTCCATGGTCAATTTTTGTATATGTGCCATGTACCACTGAGAAAAAGATATTCCTTTCTATCAGTATTCAGTTTTCTCCAGAGGTTTAGCATACCTGCCTTTCCCAGAATTCTACTCACCTCTTTAACTTCTTTCTTGTTTATTTTTGCAATAGATTTTTCACGTTCAGAGAGGGAGACGTTGCTATCTCCCACTATTGTAGTTTTACTGTCTGGTTGTTCCAGTAAATCCCTTAAATTCACCTCCAAGAATTTGGATGCTATACCTCTAGGTAAATATATGTTTAGTAATGATATTACTTCATTGCCTATGATGCCTTTTATCAGGGTATGGTTTCCTTCCTTATCTCTTTTGATAAGATCTATTTTTTGTTTTTGATTTGTCTGAGATTAGGATTACTATCCCTGCTTTTTTTTTTTACTTCAACTTAAGCATTCTACTCCAACCTGTTACCTTTGCACTGTGTGTATGCCCCTGTTTCAAATGTGTTTCTCCTAAGCAACATATTGTAGAATTCTGGTTTTTAATCCGTTCTGCTATCTGCCTCCATTTTATGGGAGAGTTCATCCCATTCACATTCAATGTTATGATTACTAGTTATGTTTTTCTTTCCATCCTTTTCTCCCCCATCTGTACTTTTGTTTCTCCCTTCTCCATTCCCCTCCTCAAAATAGATTTACTTTTGACCACCACCTACCTCAATCTTCCCTGCCTTCTATTAGACCCCCCCTTTTCTTTCCTTTTCCCCTTATTACTTCTTCCCTCCCTTCTAACCACCACCTCCATTTTCTTTCCCCTTTTCCCTCCTACCACTTATGAGGCAAGTTAAGTTTCCATACTTAACTGAGTATATTACTCTTTCCTTGAAACAAACCTGATGAGAGTAAAGCTCAAGCAATGTTCATCTCCTTCTCTTATTTCCCTCTATTATTAAATATATTTTTGTGCTTCTTCATGTGATTTAATTTACCCTTTTCTACCTCCTCCTTTCCTCTTCTCCCTTCACAACCCTTGCTTAAGTTTTTTGTCATCATATCAGTTAATTCATACCCACTCACTCTGTCTATGTATATCCCTTTTGAATGTCATAATAAATATACAGTTCTCAAGATTAGCAGTTATCATCCTCCCATATTGGGCTGCAACTAGGTTGAATAAAAAGGTTTTTTTTCCCTTTTTTCCCCTTTTTAGGCCTCTGTTGAGTCTTGTATTTGAAGATCAGATTTTCTATTGAGCCCTAACTTTTGATCAGCAATTTCTGAAAATCTTTTATTTCATTGAATATCCATCTCATCTGAAAGACTGTGCTCAGTTTTGCTGTGTAGTTGATCCATGGTTGTAGTGCAAGCTCTTTTGCCTTACAGAATATATATTCTCTACCCTCTTATCTTTTAATGTAGAAGTTTCAAGGTCCTGTCTGATACTGACTATAGTTGCTCAATATTTGAATTCTTTCATTCTGTCTGCTTGTAGTATTTTTTCCATGACCTGATAATTCTGGAATTTGGTAACAATATTCCTTGGAATTTTCAATTTGAGATCTCTTTCAAGAGGTTATCAATGGATTCTTTAGATGAATATTTTGTCCTCTGGATATAGGCACTTAGGGAAGTTTTCCCTGATAATTTTTCGGAAGATACTACCCAGGCTCTTTTTTTCATCGTGGCTTTCTCATAGACCAATAGCTTTTAGATTTTCTCTCTTGGATCTATTTTCCCGTCAGTAGTCCTTCTTTTGAGATATTTTACATTTTCTTCTGTTTTGTTTTCAGTCTTTAGATTCTGTTTGACTGATTCTTGATGTCTCATCGAATCATTAGCTTCTACTTGCCCAATTCTCATTTTTAATAACTTATCTTCTTCAGTTAGTTCTTTTTACCTCCTTTTCCATTTATTCAATTTTTTTTTCCTTTAAGGTGTTATTTTATCCAGTTAAGTTTTATACCTCCTTATCCATTTGGCCATTTTCACTTTTTAAGAAGCTCTTCTGTTCAATGAATTCTTTTTATATTTTGTCAATTACATTATTAAAATAATTAGTCAATTTTTCTTCTCCCTCTTTAATTTGACTTTTAAAATCTTCCTTGAGCTCTTGCAAGAATGTTCTTTGGTCTTGAGATCATTTCATATTCCCTTCAGAGATTTCAAATGTGGGTATAGTGTCAATCCTGCCATCTTCTCAATTCATATTTTGATCTTCCCTATCCCTATAATGTGATTCTATGGCCTTTGCTTTTCTAATTTTCTTCTTGCTCATGGTGATTGCCTTTTTACTGGTTTCTAAAGTGTATTTCTGCTTCTGGGGCACAGGAAGCTCTATCCCACATTTCTTGTGCTTAGAGGTAGAGGCCTGGTTACTGGCTTTGTATGTTGGGGCCTCTGGTTCTAGAAGCATTATAATGCTGCAGCTTTCCTGGTGTTGAGCTGGCTCATGCCAAGGTGAAACCAGGTAAATATCATCTGAGTATTCCCCAGGTTACACTGAATCTAAAGGCATGAGGTGTGGGAGAGGGGTGGTCTGACTTCAGGAGGTTTCCTCCTCCCTTGGGGCTGTGATAGAGCATGGGCAGGCTCAGCAGCTGGTGGACTCCCACCTGCACTGGTGTCTGCCCAATTCCCCTGACTGTGCTAAGCCATGCCTGGGTTCCTGTTGTTGGTGCTTACCAGGTCCATCCCCCCTGGGGCTTAGGGTCTCCTGCTGATCTGCTGAGCTGGGGCTTCTTGGGATACCTCCAGTCCTGCACCGGTTCTCTTCAGCCACAGAAAGAGAAATCCTTCTCTTAGATCTCATTACTCTTAGATCTCACTAGTCTCCCAAAATAAAAGACTGCTCTACCCCTTCTGCAATGCCTACTATCCTTGCTTTTTTTTTTTTTTTTTGCCTGGAGAAATATTCTCTGGGTTTTTCAAGGTCCACAGGGGAGGGTGAGAACACTTACAGTTTACCCTGCCATCTTGACTCCCAGAAGTTCAAGTAGGTGACTTTCAAACATTCAGCCTGTAACTTTAATGTCAGGAGCAGCCCAGCCCATGCTTTTCTCTCACTCAGCTCTGTCTGACTTCAGTCTTGCACTAAAGTGTTTGGTAATTACAGCTGGTGACTCAGACCACCAGGACCTTTCCTGATCTGCTATAACTGAATCTGTGCTGGTTCAGCCCATGGGCTTTGGTATCCCGCGGTCCAGTGTAACAGATCCTCCCCATCAACCTTTCTGGCTATCCCGGGCTGGACATTTGCCACAATCTGTCTCCTAGTAGATTCTACCACTCTAAAATTTGTTCAGCTTCACTTTTTAGAGGTATTGGAAGGAATCTGTGAAAGAACTCAGGTGAGTAACTCTTTTTATTCTACCATCTTGGCCAAGGCAATTGTGAAGTCAGGAAGGTAGAGAGATTATGCAGGCTAATCTGTTCTTCTGCTTACTGTGATGTGATATTTAGCACATCTATCCTGAAATAATTATCGTCTAATTAATAGCGTTTTTCATGACACTCGGATTTCTAAAAGTCTCATGTTTTGTCCATTATCTTGTTGGCTTCACTATCTTCCAGGAAGCAAAAACAAAAACAAAACCAAAAACATACACTTCAGCATTTTAGATTGAACAGCCCTTCAGGGGTAATAGATTATTCAGTTACAAATGGGGCAGCTTTATCTGTTTTGATGAACTAATTAAGGTATTCTGACTTATAATCCATTAATTGATTAATCATCATGCACCTTTTCTAATGGTAATAATTTAATTTTTCTTCTATGTAATCCTTAACAATGATTGTCTTTTGAAAAGATTTCATAATAAGATTCTGATTTTAAGTTTAATTTCCATTCTTTTTTGAAAATTATTGCATCGTATCAGACATTATACAGGAGAAAAGAAGAGACAATTTATTTAACATTAACAATCCAATAGCAACAATAAGACACAAGAGGTTCTTTAAAATATATATTTATAAGAATCAAGCTAATTTAAGAAGTGACAATGGAAAACCTAGTACCCCATGAGGTTGTGAAAGAATGGTGCTCATAATTGTATCTACTTTTGTCTTTTTGTTCTAGAACCAAATCACTTGAAATGTAGCTAAAAAAAGATAATTAAGCTCTTTATGTATAATATTTTCAGCCCAGTAAAAATCAATTATTTTATTAAACACAAAACAAAATTTAATCAAATGAATAACATGGAGTAATGTGAGCATAATTTCAATTTCTGGTTTCTGTTTATCAACCTGCTTCCATGCTTCATTCTCTCCTATACTGATCTAAAAATAAGGTGATCTTTTATCAAAGCAACAGAAATTATTATTAAATGGTAGCTATGTGTTTCTACATAAGGAAGTGTTTTCTTGTTTAGTTGAAGATGTTTTCTATCTTCATTGATATAATAAAATGAATATATATATATGTATACATATATTTCTGTGTAATTGTTTTCCTTTGTAATATCTATTATAAAAAGGCCTTTATGAACTGAGAGAAACAGAAATTCCATGTAAATGCTGGAGAGCATGAACATCAATGTCAAACCCTGTTTCATAGTAATGGAAAACTTGCATGTGTAGTTATGTCTTTATGTATGTACATCTTAAATAATGCAATCTCTGAGATGTCTTCAAATTATAATAATTTGGGAGTAAATGGATTTTTAAAAGACTAGAAGAATAGTTTTTCAGTGACATAATGGGTTAGTAGCAGCTTGTCTCATCAGTAAAAGGCTAAAAGGGATTTGAGAGACCATTCAATGCAACTCCTTATGTTATAGATGAAATAAAAGAGAAGTTAAGTGACTTATTTAGATGAGACTTGAATCCAAATCGTTCTGACTTCAAGTCTTGTGTTTTATCTCCCAACCCCACTGGAAAAAATAATATATTATACTATTAAGAATATGAAGAAGTTTTCTTTTAATTAATAAGATAAAAAAAATAAGGAAACCATGAAAAAACTAACAAACTGATATAGCACAGAAGTTGTTTATACATAAAGAATTATCAGACTTTTGGTGAAAAAAAATATACAGAGAGAAAATACTATTATTATGGAGACTTACAGGGGCAGAGGCAAGATAATTCAGTAGGGGAAGCAGCCAAGCTCTTCTACAATCTACTCCAAGAAACTTCAAAATAATGTCTCAAATCAGATCTTGAGGATTCATGGGCCAAAAAACAGGTTAGGGTGGAACAGTTTCCCTGGCCAAAATAACTTAGGATGTAAGAAGGAGAGGTCCATGATACTGCAGTGGATGCTATACCAGAGCACATGTAGCAACAACACCAACTGTGCACGTTAGAGGTGGCAACAGCAGCAGGAGCCTCAGGAGCTCTCAAACCAGAGAAAGGAAGTAGCTCTGGCAATTAATAAGAAAGATTACAAGGAATTGTTGTGCTAGCACTGACCACATGACAGGGCACTGTTTGTCAGCTTCATTACCCGTACACACTTAGTGTTCCAAGATCAAAAGGAGCATTTTTCATTCCAAGAGATTGGCAGCTCTGAGGAACAGTATCACTTTTGGTAGCAAGTTATCAAGACCCCTAAGGAACAGCATCTTTTGCAGCTGCAAGGTATGAGGGACCCGTCCCTAGGCAATGACTAGAATGTAGGAGAAGATATCAGTGACTACATGTTTCCCCATATCATACCACCTTGGAACCATCAAAAATTTCATAACCACCAGAACATGCTCTGAAAACAACAGCTTAAAAAAGCATGAAACTTGGGAAGCATGGAGAAAATTAGCTTGCATAAAAGAGGTGCACAAGGAAGAGCTTTATAGCAGAGAAGAAAAGTGTGCATGTATGTGTGTGTTTGTGTGTGTGTATGTGTGTGTGTGTATGGGGTAGGGAAAGGTAACACAAAGGGGATAAGAGAAAGGGGGAAGAGAAAAAAAGAAAGGACAAATTAAGAGACACAGTCATCAGAAGCAAAATAGACATTTGAGGATGGATAGGGTAGAAAGAGGATAAAAAAAAGAAAATAGAATGTTGGGAAAGGGACAGTTAGTAAACATAATTGTGAACTGCTTGGGGTGAAGTGACCCGTAAAACAGAAATAGATAACAAAATAGATTAGAAACCAGAATCCAATAATATGTTGTTTACAAGAAATACATTTGAAACAGAAAGATCAACACAGAGTTATAATAAGGCACTAGAGAAGAATCTAATATTCTCAAGATGAAATATAAAAGGCAGAGGTAGTGATCATGATCTCAGACAAAGCAAAAGGAAAAGAAGAACTAATGAAAAGACATAAGCAGGGAAACTTCATTTTGCTAAATGATACCACAGGCAATGAAGTATCATCAATAGTAAACACATATGTACCAAAGGCATATTAACCAAGCACTTAAGGGAAAAAGGTAAAGGAATTACTGTAAGGAATAAACAGTGAAAATTATGCTAATTCCTTTTGTTCTCTTTTTTATTCCTCTTACAATATGTTTTCTATTCCCTTGGAGCTTATTTAAGTATATGGTAAGAAAATTTTCAGGCAGACTTCTTTTTCATTTTTCTTACAGTTTTTGTTGAATAGTGTATCTTTACCCTAGTAATTAGTATCTTTGACTTTAGGTGACCACTGTGTTACTTATGTTAATTTGCTTCTGAAATGACTAAACAACAACATGTTAATGACAGACCTCACTTTTCTCCTCTCAAAAGTAAATAAATCTAACCACTAAATAAATAAGAAAGAAGTTAAGGAGATGAATTGAATCTTAGAAAAAAATAGACTAATGTGACAAAGAGAAAAAAGAAATGATAAACTGGTAAATCTAAAGATCCAAGCTTTTGGCGTAAGAATTCACCATTTGACAATAATTGCTGGGAAAACTAGAAAGCAGTTTGGTAGAAACTGAGCATATATTTATATACCAGGATTAAATATAAATGGGTACATGATTCAGACCAACGGTGAGGAACTTGCAGTCTCAGACCTGTGGTTTTCTAGGCCCTCAGTTGAAGCATTTTACTGAGTTCATGTTTTGCAGAACAAATCCTTTTATTAAGGGATAACTTAGTAGCAGTTTCAGTATTTGACCTATGATAAATTTAGTTTTGGCACATCTGAATTAATGAAAAAACTATGCCAAATTTTGATTATTTTATTGTTAATTTTCATTATTTATTAAATAATGATAGAAATATGTCCACAAGTGTTGTCTTCCACATTAGAATGAAAAATGGACTATGTTTCTTTTTTTTTACCTGTAACTCCAGAGATTAGGACACTACTTTGCACATAGTAAGAAGTTAATAAAAGCTTTAATCATTCATTCAATCTCTCTTTATTAACTTATTTTCCAGTGTACCCAGTCGTGTAATAGTCATGAATTTTCTCTATAATTCTCCGTACAGAAATATTTTTGTAATGATCTTTTCCATTTTTGATATGACATACTTTTTCTTCAATTGTCCAGGAAGAAATAAGTGAGCAAAGAACTTTACAATTATGTCTTGTCACTGTTCCAGATAATTTAAATAGAATGAATAAGAGAAGAATCACTTTCCACCCATACCCACCCCTAAGAAGATGTGTCATGGGGGCGGAGCCAAGATGGCAGAGTAGAAAGACTCACATACACATAGCTCCGAACCCACAACCCACAGAACGGCTAGACAGGAGTAACTTATGGCGAATTCTGCACCCAGAGGCCACGGAATATTGGAGCGAGGGAGATTTCTGTTCCAGAGAGACCTGCAAACCTCTCACGGGGGGTCCTTCACGCTGCGGACTGGGCGCCGGGACTGGGAGCTGAGTGCAGCCCTGCAGCAGCCGCGACACCGTGAGAAAAAGATCCGAGTGGGCTACGGGGACGGGATCTCCTGCGGCCACGCGGGTCCCTCCACCCACAGAGGGAACTGCAAACCTCTCGCAAAAGGTCCCTCGCGCTGCAGACGCGGAGCCCAGCCCAGACCTGCGGCGGCCGCGGCTCCGAGAGGTACAGATCCGAGCAGGCTTCAGAGACGGGATCTCCAGTGGCGGCACAAGCCCCTACACCCACAGGTGAGGACGGTTGGTGAGAGAGTTTCTTTGGCAGGTCGAGAGGGGAGTGGGGTGCCCCAATGGCTCGGGCCCCCCCGGGAGATAGAAGCTGAGAGACGGCTGCAGATAGGGGCTCCCCAAGCGGGTGGGAGCCTGGATCCATTGTGGAAGGTCTGTGCATAAACCCCCTGAGGGAACAAAGCCTGAGAGGCAGCCCTGCCCCCACCTGACCACCTGAACTTAATTCTCACACTGAATAGCAACCCTGCCCCTGCCAAAAGCCCTAAGGCGGGAAGCAGCATTTGAATCTCAGTCCCCAAACACTGGCTGGGAGGACCAGGAGGCGAGGTGGGTGTGAGGAGAATATTCAGAGGTCAAGCCACTGGCTGGGGAGAATGCCAAGAAAAGGGAAAAGAAATAAAACTATTGAAGGCTACTTTCTCGGAGAAAAGACACTTCCTCCCTTCCTTTCTGACGAGGAAGAACAATGCTTACCATCAGGCAAAGACACAGAAATCAAGGATTCTGTGTCCCAGCCCACCCAATGGGCTCAGGCCATGGAAGAGCTCAAAAAGAATTTTGAAAATCAAGTTAGAGAGGTGGAGGAAAAACTGGGAAGAGAAATGAGAGAGATGAAAGAAAAGCATGAAAAGCAGATCAGCTCCCTGCTAAAGGAGAACCAAAAAAATGTTGAAGAAATTAACACCTTGAAAACTAGCCTAACTCAATTGGCAAAAGAGGTTCAAAAGGCCAATGAGGAGAAGAATGCTTTCAAAAACAGAATTAGCCAAATGGAAAAGGACATTCAAAAGCTCACTGAAGAAAATAGATCTTTCAAAACTGGAATGGTACAGATGGGCACTAAGGACTTTATGAGAAAGACAGATACCTCAGAACATAGCGTGAAGATTCGAAAAATGGAAGATAATGTGAAATATCTTATTGGAAAAACAACTGACCTGGAAAATAGAATCAGGAGAGACAATGTAAAAATTCTGGGACTACCTGAAAACCATGATCAAAAGAAGAGCCTAGAAATCATCTTCCATGAAATTATCAAGGAAAACTGCCCTGAGATTCTAGAACCAGAGGGCAAAATAAATATTCAAGGAATCCACAGAACACCGCATGAAAGAGATCCAAAAAGAGAAACTCCTAGGAGCATTGTGGTCAAATTCCAGAATTCCCAGGTGAAAGAGAAAATATTGCAAGCAGCTAGAAAGAAACAATTCAAGTATTGTGGAAATACAATCAGGATAACACAAGATCTAGCAGCCTCTACATTAAGGGATTGAAGGGAATGGAATAGGATATTCCAGAAGTCAAAGGAACTAGGACTAAAACCAAGAATCACCTGCCCAGCAAAACTGAGTATAATACTTCAGGAGAAAAAATGGTCTTTTGTTGGGACTGGAAGCTCAATTCCGTGTGGACGGTCTCGGGCGGGTAAGAGAGGAACTTCTAAATCTTAGAGTCTTACGAGGCCCTCCATGAACAGCGGGGGTTCGAGAAGGTCAGACTGAGCTAGCTCGGCTAGCTCAGGTATTTCCGCCTCTCCCCCGGAGATACCTGATGGGTGGAGTCTCCCTGCCCTCGAGGTCGTCCCGGATTGGAGCACACCTAGTTACCTAACAGCATGGTATTGAGATGCAAACTGTGTGGCTGAAGATTAAGTAGGATTGAGGAAGCCAGAAAGCTCTCTCTTAGCACGTGTGGAGCCAAAGAGAAAAGTAGGGCTCCGCTTCTTTTCTTTCCTCTCTCCCCTCCCCCTCTCTCCCCGCTTGTACTTCTACTTCCAATCCCTTAAGCTTAGCCTCCTTAGGAGATCTCCCCCTCCTCCTCCTAAGGAAGACACTCCTGCATTTGTAACCTAAACCCTGTAATAAAGCTCAACCCCTGTTCGACTCTGGAACGACCTTTCTCTCATACGTGCATCCGGCGTGGCCAGCCGAAGACCTCGGAGGTGAGGTAGGAAAGACTCGGATAGCCCAATACAGGCCTCTAGGCTTGGCAGTTGGTGCCCCAACAGGGACTGGGAGCGTAGATAATCCTGGGTGCTTTTGGGGTACACCCGGAAGGGGCTGTGAAAGAAGGGAGTCCTGAATCCTAGATTCGGAAGGAGAGAAAGGGGAGAGAAGCTTCTCAAACCCCTGGGAAAAGGGCGGAGATGGGGAATCTATTGCCAGTAATAAAGCCAGAGGAACAGGAGGTCTGGGCTGAGAAACTTCACAGGGAATGCAGGAAGGCCGGGGTCACAATAGAGTTAGATGACCTCCGAGAATTTTGTGAAAGGATTTGGAAAGTTTCTCCTTGGCTCAAGCAGGCAGGAATATCAAAAGAAAAATGGGGAGTGGTCAGAGAGCAAATGACTGCTCACAAGCAACAATACCCTGGGGAGCTGGAGGATTTAGATTTCCTGATATTTGGTGTAATTAAAAGCCTGCTGGAAGGGCCGGAGAGGCCAGGGCGGGATTGGAATGAGAGTGGAAGCGGAGAGAGGGGAGGGGAGAACACGGGAGGGACGGAGAGTCCAGGCAAGCAGAAAGTTAAGCGGAAAGTTAAGGAGCGTAAAGAAAAAATAGACTCGGAGCTCCATCTAGCTGATGGAAAAGGCGAGGCAGGGGAGAATACACCGTGCCTTCCCTCCGCACCTCCTTATAACCTGCTCCATTGGTCAGACAGTTCAGGGACACAGTCCAGTTTGGAAAAAGGAATAAGAAAGGCTATAGAGAATGGAGAAGATGTAGGGACATTTCCTGTGTGAGAAATAGCGGACCCCAGTGTCCCCGGTGGGGTTCAGAGGAGCCACATACCTATAGAGTGGAAGAGAGTGGCGACTCTTAAAGAGGCTTGTACCAAGCATGGCCCTAATTCACCCTTTGTCATAGCCATGCTTGAAACTCTCAGTGGTCAGTTCGTTCTGACTCCTAATGACTGGAAGAGCTTAGCTAGAGCCTGCCTTACCCCTGGGCAGAAAGAAATAAGTACAGGGAGGGGCCAGGATCAGCTTCCCATAGCTATTGCCCTTCCCTTAAGGCACTGGAAGCTCAAAGAAAGCCAGAGACCAGTGTGGGGAATAGGAGGGTGCCAAAATACCTTAGAGACAATGCACCCAGTAAAGTGGGAGGCAGAGGCTCGCCAAGGGACCGTATGGCCGTTGGTGATTCCAGGACTTAGTTTTAACATCTGGGGCAGGGACATTATGAGCCGCCTCGGGATGAAGCTATCAAATTTTTAGTAAGGGCCATTGCAGTTGCACTGGAGTCCCCACCCTTGAATTGGAAGTCAGACACCCCGATTTGGGTGGAGCAATGGCCCCTGACTCCAGAAAAACTCCAGGCACTACAAATACTGGTTAAGGAGCAATCAGCAACCTGGAATGCTCCTGTGTTTGTTATAAAGAAAAAGTCCGTAAAATTCAGGTTCCTTACAGATGTTAATCAAGCATTTGTAAGTACCTGGCAGCAGCTATACCAAAACAAACAGCCACTATGCATTCTTATCAATTTTACCTTAAAGGCGATCCTCGCTAAACAAAGAAGGGGAAAAGGTCGCCTAATACAATCAGAGCTAAGATTAAGAGGCCTAATACAATCAGAGCTAAGATCAAGAGGCCTAATACAATCAGAGCTTGATACAGCTGTCTCAAAAAGTGCACATACTACTCCAGCTATGAGACATTTTAAGATACTAATAGGGGGTCGAGGGTATGTTTGTGTCTCCACAGGAAAAGGTGATGCGTGGATTCCCATTAGAAGGATCCGTAGGTGGGAACCGAGGTCGGAGACGGCGGAGACGCAGGAGGTGGAGACCCCGGAGAGCCCAGAGACCCCAGAGAAGGATCATACACCACCTGACACTGCTGCTAACAGCTTCAATCTAGGCATCCTTTTTTCGCCAGCTGAATGAGGACTTTGATATCACAAACCCAGGACACTTGGGTGGGGAGGAGGTGACCAATTTTCCACCTGTATAGATCCATTTGCAAGATTAAGGGAGTGGTGATGTAAGGTGCCTACACCACCTGCTTCTCTTAAAATATGCTTTGGGATTAGTTGATTGCACTTCCCCTGTTGTAACTCAGCCATTTAGTTTCATCTTTGTTTTATTTGATGCCTCCCTTTGTCAGTTGTGCTAGCTGCAGATTTCTGTGTGAATGAAGTCTTGTTGTAAGGTACTCATATGCTAAAGGCCTTCCTTAATCCACTCAGCCTCCAGCCACTGTTTGCTCTAGAGCCAGGTGCGCTCCACGCATAACAAAGAAGGGGATATGTTGGGATTGGAAGCTCAAATCTGTGTGGACAGTCTCGGGCGGGTAAAAGTGGGACTTCTAAATCTTAGAGTCTTACGAGGCCCTCCATGAACAGCGGGGGTTCGAGAAGGTCAGACTGAGCTAGCTCGGCTAGCTCGGGTATTTCCGCCTCTCCCCGGGAGATATGTGATGGGTAGAGTCTCCCTGCCCTCGAGGTCGTCCCGGATTGGAGCACACCTAGTTACCTAACAGCACGGTATTGAGATGCAAACTGTGTGGCTGAAGATTAAGTAGGATTGAGGAAGCCAGAAAGCTCTCTCTTACCACGTGTGGAGCCAAAGAGGACAGAGGGCTCCGCTTCTTTTCTTTCCTCTCTCCTCTCCCCCTCTCTCCTCGCTTGTACTTCTACTTCCAATCCCTTAAGCTTAGCCTCCTTAGGAAATCTCCCCCTCTTCCTCCTAAGGAAGACACCCCTGCACTTGTAACCGAAACCCTGTAATAAAGCTCAACCCCTGTTTGACTCTGGAACGTCCTTTCTCTCATACGTTTATCCGGTTTGGCCAACCGAAGACCTGGGACAGGTAAGAAAGACTCGGGTAGCCCAATACAGGCCTCTAGGCTTGGCAGTCTTTCAATGAAATAGAGGATTTTCAAATTTTCTTGATGAAAAGACCAGAGCTGGAAAGAAAATTTGACTTTCTAACACAAGAATGAAGAGAACCATGAAAAGGTGAACAGTAAAGAGAAGTCATAAGGGACTTACTAAAGTTGAACTCTTTACATTCCTACATAGAAAGACAATATTTGGAACTCTTGAAACATTTCAGTATCTGGGTACTGGGTGGGAGTACACACACACACACATGCACACACACACACATACATAGAGACAGAGTGCACAGAGTGAATTGAAGAGGATGGGATCATATATTAAAAAAAAATGAAATCAAGCAGTGAGAGAGAAATATTGGGAGGAGAAAGGGAGAAGTTGAATGGGGCAAATTATCTCTCATAAAAGAGGCAAGCAAAAGACTTATTAGTGGAGGGATAAAGAGGGGAGGCAAGAGAAAAACATGAGGTCCATCCCATCACATTCCACTAAAGGAAAGAATAAAATGCACACTCATTTTGATAGGAAAACCTATCTCATAATACAGGAGAGTGGGGGACAGGGGCACAAGCAGGGTGGGGGGGAAAATGGAGGGGAGGGCATGGGGAGGAGAATGCAATCTGAGGTTGACACTCATGGGGAGGGAAAGGATCATAAGAGAATAGAAGTAATGGGGGACAGGATAGGATGGAGGGAAATATAGTTAGTCTTATACAACACAACTAGTATGGAAATCATTTGCAAAACTACACAGATTTGGCCTATATTGAATTGCTTGTCTTCCAAGGGGAAGGGGTGAGGAGGGAGGGAGCTAAAGAAGTTGGAACTCAAAGTGTTAGGATCAAATGTAATGTTCTTACCACTGGGAAATAAGAAATACAGGTTAAGGGGTCAAGAAAGCTATCTGGCCCTACAGGACAAAAGAGAAGACGGAGACAAGGGCAGAGACGGAGGATAGAAGAGAGAATAGATTGGTCACAGGGGCAATTAGAATGCTTGGGTTTGGGGGGGGAGGGGATAAAAGGGGAGAAAATTTGTAACCCAAAATTTTGTGAAAATAAATGTTAAAAGCTAAATTAAAAAAAAAAAAAAAAAGAAGATGTGTCATGGCAACAGTTTATCAACCTCCCTGGCATGAAAGCTTTCTGCTGATGTGGATTAGAAAATTGTTGGTAACTTGAAGTCCTTGGTTGTCTGATGATAGTGAGGGGTTTTATCACTTGCCTATAATCATACATCTAATATGTGTGAGAGGCATAAACTGAACTCTGTTTTTCCTGACTATAACACTGTTATTCACCTACTATTTCATGCTGTCCCTTAATTACGTAAAAAATTATTTAGAACAGGGTTTTTAACCACCTTTCTGTCATGGAGCATTCTGACAGTCTGACAGAGACTTTGGATCATTTCTCAGAATGATGTATTTTTAAAGTCAAGAATGTACATGATTACAAAAGTAACTAATTATATTGAAATATATTTCTCATCCCTTTAATTTTTTAATTTCTCAGATCCTAGGGTAAGAGTTTTAGATGTAGAAAGAGTTAATAATCCTACTCAGAAATAATACTTGGACCTAATTTATCAGTGTTAATGTTTGCATGACATTTCATATGCATCATCATGTTTGAGTCTTGCAATATTATGGTCACACAAGTTGTACAGGTATCAGAAGAAAGATTTGGACCTGCATCTTTACAAGTTCAAGTATACTACACTATCTCCTATGACATATTTATTTGAATGGCAAATCTTTGTATATTTCTTTGTTGTTAACCAATTAATTAATTTATTTTTAGTTTTCAACATTCATTTCCACAAGATTTTGAGTTCTAAATTTTCTTCCCATATTTCCTCCACCCTGATATGGCATGCATTCTGATTATGCTTTCACCCAGATTGCCCTCCATTTTATTATCCCCCTTCCCCTTTACTTTCTTGAAGGGCAAGATAGACTTCCAAACCCCACTACCCATATAAAAAATGATTTTTTAACATTTGTTTTCAAACTTTGAGTTCTGAATTCTTTCCCTTCTTCCCTCCCCTCCCTCCTTAAGGCAAATTCAATGTGCAACTTCATTTATTCCTTTTCACCTCCCCCCTCTCCCCCTTCATTATGAAACCTTTTTTATTACTTCTTTTATGTGAGATAATTTATCCCATTTTATCTCTCTCTTTGTCCTTCTCCCAATATATCCCTCTCTTGACCCTTAATTTTATTTTTAGCTACCATCCCTTTATATTCTACTTACCCTGTGCCATCTATCTATCTATCTATCTATCTATTTATCTATCTATCTATCTATCTATCTATCTATCTATCTATCTATCTATCATCTATCTATCTATCTATGAGAGAGGTCTCAAGTTACAAATGTCATCTTTCCATGCAGGAATGTAAACAGTTCAACTTTAATAAATTTCTTATGATTTCTCTTTCCTGTTTACATGAGCTTCTCTTGATTCTTGTATTTGAAAGTCAAATTTTCTATTCAATTCTGGTCTTTTCAGCAAGAATGATTGAAAGTCTTCTATCTGATTGAATGTCCATTGTTTCCCCTGAAGAATTATACTCTGTTCTGCTAGGTAGATGATTCTTATTTTTAATCCTAGCTCATCTGACCTCTGGAATATCATATTTCAAGCTCTCCAATCCCTTAAAGGGGAAGCTTCTATGTCCTGTGTTATCCTGATTATATTTCCACAATACCGAAATTGTTTCCTTCTGCTTAATTGCAATATTTTCTCCTTGACGTGGGAACTCTGGAATTTAGTTACAATATTCTTAGGAGTTTTTCTTTTAGGATCAGTTTTCCTTGATAATTTCTTGAAAGATGATGTCTAGGCTCTTTTTTTATCATGACTTTCAGGAAGTCCAATAATATTTAAACTATCTCTCCTGGATCTATTTTCTAGGTCAGTTGTTTTTCTAGTGAGATATTTCACATTGTTTCATTCTTTTGGTTCTGTTTTTATAATTTCTTGATTTCTCATAAAGTCATTACCTTCCATTTGCACCATTCTAATCTTGAAGGAATTATTTTCTTTAGTCAGCTTTTGGACCTCCATTTCCATTTGGCACATTCTGCTTTTTAAGACATTCTTCTCCTCATTGACTTTTTGAATTTCTTTTGCCATTTGGTTTAGTCTATTTTTTAAGGTGTTATTTTCTTTGGTATTTTTTGGGTTTCCTTTACCAAACTGTTGACTAGTTTTCCATGATTTTCTTGCATCACTTTCTTTTCTCTTCTCAATTTTTCCTCTACTTTTCTTACTTGATTTTCAAATTTATTTTTGAGCTCTTCCATATCCTGTGACCAATTCATATTTTCCTTGGAGAATTTTGATGTCGGAGTTTTGACTTTGTTGTCTTCTTCTGGTTGTATGTTTTGATCTTCTTTGTTACTAAAGTAAAATTCTATAGTGTGAGTTTTGTTTTGTATTTTTTTATGCTGCTTACACATCTTCTCAGTCAAATACTTGACTTTTAACACTTTGTCAAGGTAGGACTCTGCTTCCAGTGGGGTTGGGGATGGTTGTTGTACTGTCCCAAGCTTCTGAAATTTTTTATCAGCTGCTTGATCACCCACTGTCTATGGACCCAGAACCCTAGAAGCAGCCTCTGTTGCTGCTGCTACCTCTATTGCCACCACCACCACCCCTGCCACCCCAGGGCTGTGGCCAGACCCCAGCTAAATCACACATTCCTCTTTTACACAGGTCCTACAGAGGTTTCCCAGAGATCTTTTGGGTGTTTATAGGTTGAGAAGTCTGGACAGTGTTGCAGATGCTAATGATTCAGTCCCTCGATGCCTACTCTGTCCTACCTATGCTAGTGCAACCCATGCCAGACTGAATTCTACTACCTATCTAGTGCATTAGACCTTTTGTTTTGACTTTCCATGTTGTCTTGGCCTGGAGATTTGTTTCACTCCTTTATTTTGTGCATTCTATGGCTCTAAAATTTTCCAGGTATTTGAAGGGATTTGAGGAAGAATTCAGGGAAGTCCCTGCATTTACTCTGCCATCTTTGTTCTTCTCCCTATATTTCTTAAACACTTCAAAAATATGATAGAGTTGGAAGGAAAAGGAAAGAAAAGACCATTAGAAATTATGATTCAAGTGTCAATTAATGTGTAGATGATTAAGTATTTTCTGTGTGCCAGGCATTCTGTAAGACCCTGACAACACTGACAATTAAATATTAGCGTACTCCTAGACTCTCTTCTCCCTCACTCTCTTGCTCATAATGTCATCAGATTCCATTGGTTCCATTACCAATTCAACATACATGATCCATAGGTATATATACCCAGCTATAGTCTCTCTTCTGAACTGAAGTTTCATTTTAGACACTTCAAACTGGATATCTTAAATTCAACAAATCTAGTCCCATGCCACTCTAACACTTGTCTCTTCTCAACTTTCCTATTCCTGTCAAGGGCACCATCAAATTTTGTGCTGCTCAAGCTCACAACATCACTGTCATTCTCAGCTTCTCATTCTCCAAACCCTACTTATTCAGGTTGATGGTATAGAAAATAGCATTGAGTTTTTTGAGCACTAGATTTAGTAGAAAATAGAATGTTGGACCTTAATTTAAATACTCCTTCAGACATTTAGTAGCTATGTTAATTTAGGCAAGTCATTTAACTTCTACGAACTTTAGTTTTCTAATATGTAACATAGGGAAAATAATAATACTTACCTCCTGAGATGATTGTAAAAATTAAGTGAGATATTTGTAAAGTACTTTGCAAACCCTAAAATAGTATTTAAATTGTATTACCATCTTCATCATCAGTTCTGTTGCCAAGTTTTATTATTTCTGTTGTCATTACATCCCTGTTATGTCTCCCTTTCTCACATCACACAGCTGTCAGTATGATGTGGGCTGTCATCTCATCACACTTGAATGATTTAAGTAGTCTAATACAAAGTATCATTGCTTCAAATATCTCCACCTTCCAATCTATTAGACCTTCAGTTTCCAAAGGCATTTTCCTAAAGTATAAGTCTGACAGTGTCATTTTCTCATTCAGTAAATTCCATTAGCTCCTTGTTATCTCAAGAATTAAATTAAAAAGTCCTCTATTTAGCACTTAAAGTTCTCCATATATGTGCTTCTTTCTGCATTTCTATTTTTTCATCTTTTAATTTCCTCCACATACCCAATGCTCTAGTTATACTGGCCCATTTTTGCTGTTCTATTCCACATAAAAACAAATTGTGATTTTGCCTTTATATTCCAATGCTTAGCACAGAGCCTGGCATATAGGAAGCACTTAAATAATTGCTTGGTTGATTATTGAACAACGGGTGTTCTGTAGTTCCTTATCTCATATCATATCTCACCTGTGCCTAACCCTGGACCTGAAGCAAAAACAGCACCTAATTTACAGAACCTAACCAGAGAGCCCAGGAATACAGCTGTCAAAGCCCTGAAAGCATTTGGAATTGGCTTCTTAATCTGTATACTCCACTAAGATTTCTCTGTGGTCAGTGTAGGAGAAAATATTTTCTATGTGCCCCCAAAGAATCTTAGATATATAGTAGTGATATCAGTCCTAATACATGGATTTATTTTACATTAAACCAACCCTAATACTTCAAAGAGGAAACAAATCTCATGATTAGCTTCAATTGATTGCATCATCTGCTCTAAATGGAATGAATTGCCAAATGACAGCTTTCCCATTCATAATGTAGAGGCCTTGGAATGAGATGAGTGGTAATAGACCCTTCCCACCTATCTCCTTTTAAATAGTGAATAATGATAAATCATTCATGAGGGTTACTTCCCATTTATTTTATCAACAACAAAAGTAACTTTTTAGAAATCATTTACCTACAAAACACAAAGCAAATGTCTTCCTTTTCATGGTAAACATAGACAGAGTAATGTCTTTGGTCAAAGGGAAAATCAAAAACAAAGTCCTGAAAAGAGTTGAAAAACTACTTTATTTTTCTTAAGGTGAGCCTATTGCTCAGTAGACACTCAGCTTTCTTCTGGTGTGTAGTTCTCCTGTCAAAATTTACATTTAGTTTTGATAATCATTTAAGCAAAACATATATTGACATGAAGGTATAGATATACTTTCTCTGGGCCCTAAAGATAAAGCTTGGCAAGAAGCATGGAAAATGAACACTGAAAATTTAAGATGAGAGATAGTATGGTATAGTTGTTATAGAGATTCCCTTGGAAACTCAAAGACAGGTTTAATACCTGCTTAAAACATGTTTACTGTGTAACTCTTGGCAAATTGTTCAAACTCCCAATGCTCTTATGTAATTCTCTAAGATGATGAGGAGCAGAAAAGTTCTTTTTACGTACTGTCTAAGGCGTTTCCTCCCTAAGAATTCCCTATTATTATTGCTTAGTCATCTTCTGTCATGTCTGACTCTTTGTGACTACGTTTAGGGTTTTCTTGCCAAAGACATTGCTCATTTTATAGGTAGGGAAACTGAGGCAAATAGAGTTATCCAAAGCTAGTAAGTATCCAAGGCCAGATTTGAACTTAGAAAGATGAGTCTTCCTGACTCCAGGGCCATCGCTCTATCCACTGCACTACAACCACTCTCTTCAAAGGAGAATGTTAAGTTAGGTAACTTATGAGATTTCTTTTGATTCTAATTCTATGACCTTCTACCTGAGAAAGGTCTAAGTTCTTCTTTATTGGAAGTCTTTAAGAAAAACTTGTGTAAACACACTTGTTGTGTATTATTAATTAGCATTCTCTTCTCTGTGGTTAAAATTTACAGTTACTGAGATCCATTCTAAATCTAAAGTTTTGTGAATGCACATTCCCATTTAAATTATTTACAAATAACAAGAAACATATTAACATTACTAGATAAAGTATTGCATTTGTTCTTTCAATAAAAATGTCATCTGTTTGAGTGCAAAATAGATTTGCCTCATGATTAATAGAAAATATTAAAAGAAATAAATCACTTCATAGTAACCACGGAAATTCTTCAAACAGCTGAAACTATTATCAGGGAAGTGAAAATGCAGGTTATTAGAACATTAAGGAGTACTCATATTATTTGCCTCATAATTAATTATTCTCTGCATTTCTTAAGTACATTTATATGTATAAATATATACATCAGTAATGTGGATCCAAGTGTGTTCATGTTTATTAAGATTGCATTATTGAATTAATAAAAACCTTCTTTTGAATGATGATACATATTGGTAGTCTCATTTCTAGTTATAAGAAAATATTTGACTATGATTTCACAAAAGATATTGTAAGGCATTTGGAACTTGTAACTAGTAGTTGTGTTATGACTTGGATTCTGTTACATTCTCAATTTCCTTTTCTAGTGCATTCTCCTCTTCCTGTCCATTAAATGTGAGTGTCTCCCAATCCTTCTGTCCTGGGCCATTTTGTCTTAACTCTCTACAGTCTTTCTATTGATCTTCCTCAGGTCTTCAGGTCCATGATCAAGGAGAGAATCAGAAAAGGAATGTAAAGCCAATCATGGCAGCATACCTGAGGGCTGCTGCTGTGAATGATTTCAAGGTTGTAATCTCATAGTGTAATGAAGTCTCTATTCAGCAACAAATTAAACATTGTTCAGTAAAGCGTAACATTCATAGCAACATCCTTAAGTAAAATATATCATTATATATATATATGTGTGTGTGTGTGTGTGTGTGTGTGTGTGTGTGTGTGTGTGTGTGTATGTGTATCATAATAGTAACATCCTTAATCCATACCAAGTATCTGAGTAAAGTCCTTTTTCAAAATACTACACCATCCACTCCTAGGTCACTGTAAGAAAAATCTTTTTAATCAGTATCGAGTCCAAGTAAAGTCCTCTCTTACTTAACTCTAAGTTGACTTCCAAGTCCCATGGCTCTTCCTCTGCCATGGCTATCCACTCCCGACTCTCGCCTGGATTCACACAAAGGCAGCAATCTGCTCGTGCTCCATGTCTCAGCTCGTGGGAACTGCTCCACTTTATAGTTTCTACTTCTGGGAAAACAAATCTCAGCAGGGCAACAACAATACTAACACACACCACCAGCACTATCATCTTGATTCCCTCATAAAGACCAAGAGATAAGACTTCTGAGAAATCAGCAGAGACCAACAGAAAGGGCTTCCTCCTGGCTCTCAGAGGTTTTCCTCTCTACTCTCAGAGATCTTCCTCTCAACTCTCTTCTTCTCAACGTTGGCTCTCTTCACATCTGTTTCTCTCAGCTTTGGCTATCTTTATATAAAGTTCTATTCAGCATTAGATTGGCTAGAACCCACATTATCTGATTGGTTAGAGCCCACTTGCACATGTCTGATGAGTTAAAACTCTATCTACAACATATATGTATGTGTGCATGTGTATGTATGTATGTATATATGTATATGTGTATAGATGCATATGCTTGTATATGTGTGTGTATGTGTGTGTATGCTGTTTCTAGTCAAAGACTCTTGACTCTTGATTGCTTCAGTCAAAGGCAAGACTCAATAAGAGGCACTTGATTCTCTAAAACAAAAAAAAAGCAAAAGATGCTACTTTGCTTGCCATTATGAGGAGTCAGAATAGGAACAGAAATACTACTACATTTGTCTTAAGGAGAGCCTACATCTCAGCAGACCCTTAACCCCGTTTTGGTGTGTAGACAGCTTGCTGAAGTTTAAACTTGGCTTTGGCAATCACTTAAATAAAACAAGTACATATTGACATGAAGGTCTAGGTTCTAGCATTACATCTATAGAAGTGACTCCCAAATCTTTCCACATTTGTTAGTATTTTCCTCTGCACAATGTTTATTTCTGCTAACTTTGTGCATTTTTGTATCTACTTATTTATCTATATGTGTTGTTTTCTACCAGTAAATTATAAGCTACTTAAGGACACGTACTTGAGGACAGGTAAGTTCTCATTTTTATCTTTGTATCTCCAATATCTTAAACAGTGTTTTGCACTTTGCCTTTTCCTTTCCTATTTTTTTTTTAATGGATGTATCTGTAATTTCAATTTCATGTGGAATTCTTGGTAATGGAACCATTTCTACTGATGCAGATTGTGACTTTCATTTTTCATTTATAATCTCAGAGATTATAAATGTGTGTCTTGGACACCAACCTCAAAGGCAAGAATGTGTCCAAGATGGTATTTGAAGCCAGATTTTTGTGATTCTTAGGCCAGGTCTCTATTACAGGATACTGTCCTTCATTTTGCACATAGAAGTTACACAATATATTTTGATGAATTAAATTGAAAGATGGAGTCTCTTAAGACAAACAAAAGAATATTTCTAAGTTGATTATGCCCTATGACAAAGGGTATAAGTTAATGGTTTTATTTAATCCTTTCCAAAAACACTCCCTTAGTGACAGTACATGAGTAGACTGCTTTGCTGTCTTAATTAGTTTTGAAGAAATATTCTCAGAGACTTCCTTAAAAAGTAATTTTGTTAATCAAAATAAATTCATATGTTAAAATACTGCTAGAGAAATAAATGTAATAATGATTTCATATCAAATAATATAGGAATGTTGTGACTGAAAATTAAGGTAGACTGCAATATTACTTGTCATATGATTTTATGATATTTAATTTTATATGGTACATGTTTCTATTGATTAGTTGCTATAGAGAATGTACTTCAAAGTATGATTTGAATGATTATACTTTTACATTATATATATATATTTTCAATCTAATGTAATCCATTTGAAAACAGATGCTCCCAAATGAATTCTGAAATAAAGTAATTTGATTATTTCATTTTTTCCTCATTTGATAAACATGCTAATTGTTTAAAAGTACATTTAGTATCATTGCAGAAGAGATAAATGAGTTGGGAATAATTGGTCTCTCATGAAGTACCACAGGACTCTGCTTAAGATTTATGACCAACAACTGAGATGAAGAAGTAAATCACATATTGAAATTATATATGGCATGAATCTTAGAGGGATAGAAATTATGATCCAGATTCAATAAAAGGTATAGTAGGCTCAAACTAATAATTTTTGTCTTAAATAATAGTTTGCTTAAGTAAATTACAGTAGACACCTGTATATATATATATATATATATATATATATATATATATATATATATACACACACACACACACACACACACACACACACACACACACATACACACATGTACATACACATATATCTATACATATATTCATATATGTTTAGGTGTAAAAAATTTCAAGTTAAAAATGTCAGTTAAACATGAGTAAATAGTGTGACAGGACATAAAAAAGAATCCATTAGATTTCAAAGTTCATTAATACAAATATAGATTAGCATCCAGGTAAAAGTACAAAATACTAATTTTCTTGTTCTTTGGTAAAAACCCATGTCATGTATTTTGTTCATTTCTGGGCAACACATTTTGGAAAGGACATTAACAAGCTGGTAAAAATCCACATTATAGCTATGAAGGTTCTGAGGATGAATCAAGTGAGAAAGAAATGAAAAGATTAACGCCTATTATGTACCAAGCCATGTGCTAACCACTTTACAAATGTGATGTCATTTGATCCTCATATATAGATATAGATATTATTATCATCTTCATTTTACAGTTAAGAAAACTGAGGCATTAACAATGTAAATAAATGTGTGAGAGTGAATTTGAACTTGGTTCTTCTTCACTCTAGGGCCAAGGCTCTATTCATTGTACCACTTAGTTGACTTGAAACATTAATACATCATGATTTAATGAAAGAATAAGATTTAGTCCAGAAAAAAAGAAGTCTCAGATATGGTAGCTCTCTTCGAGTATTTGGAGGGCTCTATTGTGTCTGAAAGATTGAACATCTTTCCTTGTTGACAGGGGACAGAAGTAAGACTAAAAGACAGAGCAACGCAAAAGAAAAGGATTCTTGTTCCACTAAAGTTCATAATATTTACCATTATCTTCAATGGAATAGGTTGCCTTGGGTAATGATTTCCTCATCCCTGGATATGATTTCAGAAGAGCATGAATGATAGCTTCTCAGGCATTTTCTGATGGGATTCATCATTAAGATAGAAGTTGGGTCAGATGACTTCTAAGGATATGTCTGGCTTCATGATTCTATGATTATTCTAAAAATCATAGATTTTTGCAATGCAGTATATTTAAAGAGGAAAAGTTAAATATCCTTCTTTTTCTTGTTTTCAACCAAATACTCTCCTCTTCACTAAGAAATCAGGAATTTTCAGTGTAGTGCACTAAAGAGCCTCAGGTTAACTGTATTCTCTGTGGCATGGATTTTTTTTTTTTCAGCTGTGCATTGAATTTATTGTGCCAAAATATAGTGGCCCAAAGACAAGAAATTCTGATACCTGTCACATAGACCAAGCTAATTAGGATAAACTGACAGGTAGGAAGCTAATTCTGATGGATGAAATATCACACCCTAATTATGTTTTTAAGAGATCTGATCCCATTTTCAACCCAGCTCTTTTATTATTACAAAATTTCTAGTCATGCCTTTGTACAGAATGTGTTCCCAATAGCTTTGTGAGAGCTATAAACACCTAGATCAAAATGAAATTGGTAGGACATTATACTGTAGGCATATGCTATATTCGTTGTATAAAGAGAAAGAATAACAAAAATAGAGTTTTCTACTCCATGAAAGAGTCCATCTGCCTAGGGAATACCTATACAGTAGTGAGATAATGAGGAGTTAATTAAAAACTGAGAAATGCATAAAATATGCAGATTATCCAAAAATCTCATTTCACCAGTAGTTTCGACTCCTCCATTACTATCCTAGGTCTACTAAAACTAGTATTCTTGGTATTTTTAATTTTATAAAATTTAGAAAAAATCTTGCAAAGATATATATGTGTGTCTGTGTGTGTGTGTTTGTGTGTGTGTGTGTGTGTGTGTGTGTAGCATGTTTCTACAAAGAGCACCATTTATGCTTTAAATTTTGGAACAGATTTATTCCAGAGATGGAGAGATAGATAGACAGAAAGAAAGAAAGAAAGAAAGAAAGAAAGAAAGAAAGAAAGAAAGAAAGAAAGAAAGAAAGGAAGAAAGAAAGAAAGAAAGGAAGATAGATAGATAGATGACAGAAATCATGGTCTTGTCATTTGTAGCTCCTCTGAAAGAATTAATGAAGTTTAACCTAGAACAAAAATGGAATTTTAAGTGTAACAGTAATTCCTCTGGCCCCACCTTGCCTGAAGGCTACATCCCAACCCCAGCTTACATGATACCCTTCAGGGGAAGTGGATCTCTAGGCTCTCTGCTATTGTTTTCAGTTTCAATTTATAAGGTTCTCTTAATTTTAAAGGTCCATTACACCTTAATTTTATTTAACCAATTAGTAGCAATATTAGCTTGTACAAAAGAAATTTTAAAGATATAGCAAGAATGAACACACAAACACCCCCCAACATTTGGGGGTATAATCCCCAGAACCACCTCAGTCAAGGGGAAAGGGAAGAGGATTAGGTTCACAGCTCTATTAATTTCCTATATAGCTCAGCCCCAACAAGTTCCAAGCCCAGAGTAACTCCTGGGCTCCAGTTTCAGCTACCCAAACTTCTCAGAACTTCCCTGCTCTGATTGGCTGCAACATTTGATATGTAGTCTTAGCTCCATGGTTACTGTGTCTCCAATCTAGATGGAGTGAGAATTTCACTACCTGTTCCTAGTTTGTCTGGAAAAGGACAAAACTAAAGAGACCAGACCTGAAACCCAACCTTGTATTTAGAACAAGGTACCTAAAAAGAGAATGGAGGGGATATTACCTCTATTTTCTTCACCATGCTGTAAGCAAAATGGACCTTTAACCATTCTGTACTACACAGGAGAAGAGACCTACAGTTTCCCAGTCTGGTAGTTTTTAAAATGAAGCTTGTTCCAACTATACGGCCAAAAGAAAGAATGCTTCCATTCATGTGGCAACCATGTGGTTAAGCAAATGACTTGCTTCTGGAAAAAAGCAGTCCATGTCCTCCTGCCACTTACAATTTTCTCATAAATGCTGACAATTTTTAATAAAATGCAAATTTTGAAGTTCCATTTGTTCATGTGAATTAAAGAAAAAGCCATACTATCACAAAAATAATAATTAGCATTTCTATAGATTTCTAGGTTTGCAAAATATTTTATGTATGAACTCATTTGATCTTCATAACAAATGTGTATTTTTAGATTCTATTACTATCCTTAATTTTTCAGATAAGAAAACTGAGGCTTAGAAAGTTTAAGTGGATGGCCAGGGTTACATAGTTAGTAGGGTCTGAGATAGGATTTGAACTCATCTTATTAACTTCTGCAACTCCAATCACTGTGTCACCTGTAAAACATATCTGATGGCAGCATTTATGAGAAAATTGTAAGATAGATAATAAGCTACTTGAGGGTGGAGACTATGTCTGATACATTATCATATCTTTTCTAATTCTTAGCACTATACTTTTGCCTTATACAGTTGTACCTACCCACTCTGTACCTCTGCTATACTATAGTGTCTTTTACTTTCCCCGTGTTAGGGGGAGGGAAAATGAGAGGACCAATGTCATGTGCTGCTGGGCATAGAACATATCCTGCTGGGAAGGCTGGTGCTGAGGACAGTGCTGTTCACATAGCAGCTTCAATCAAATGTTAATCATCATATGGCATTGGATATCTCATCAATGATGACTCACTATATTAAAAAAACTTTTGACACTGATACACTTTTAACTCTGACACTATGTGTGTCAGAACCAAATCAGCCACAGTTGGATGGATGCAGACAAGTCCATCAGAGTGTGATGAATTGGTAGAGTAGGTTTAAGAAGCAAAGGAAATCTCACTATCAGAAAGGGTTTATACACACTCACACTCGCGCACACACACACACATACACGCACACCTCTGCCTCATGAAATTGGTGGCTTCCCTTTTGAAGACTTTTATATCATTATGTTTCATTTATTCACCTCACTGACACTCAGGTTTCCTCAGTGCCTTACACATAGTAGGAGTTTGGTGTTTATTCATTCCACGCTGACTAAATGAAAGAAGAAAATAAATAAATAAAAATATTTCAGAAACAAGATAGGAAGATTTAGAAGGTTAGGAAAAGGCTTCTTGCATAAGATGGGACTTGATCTGAGACTTAAAGGAAGTCAGGGAATCCAGGAAGCAGAAATGAGGAGTGAGAGATTTCCAAGCATGTGAAACAGCCAATGAAAATGCCTAGTCAGGATATGTGGTATTGTATGGGAAGGACATTAAGGAGGTCAGAGTCACTGTAACATGGAGTATGTGGAAGGGAGTAATGTTTATAAAAAGACTAAACTAATAGGAAAGGCCATGCTATAAAGGATTTTGAAAGTCAAACACAAGATGCTTTTATTTGATCTTGGAGGTGACAGACACTAGACTTCATTGACTATGGAAGAGGGAGAGTATTACAACTAGCTTTACTAAAAATAAATGTCACTCTATCACATTCATATGTTATAGATAAAGCAGAAAGAACCCCCGATTTATAGAAAAAAGTAATATTGGTTAAAGTATTGTCTCCTCTATTTAAAAACCGGGCCACCTATTTGACCACTCTTACCATATTCTGTTATATTCATAGGAATACATCAATGGCTTCATTACCTATCTCATGAAGTTTTTGTAAATTTAAAATGACAAAATAAGTGTGAAAGCTGTTGGTAAAAATATTGCATACCTATATATGTACATGTGTATATATCTATCTATATCTCCAGTTACTATTGTTTTCATGTAGATTCTGTTAACGTATCAATAAAACCAGTGATTCCCTTTTACCTGTAGAGTCAAATATAGACTCTTCTGTTTAGCATTTAAAGGCCATCATAGTGTGGCCCCTTTGGACCATTCTTGTCCTCATACATTATTCCTTTCCACAATTTTTACCAGGTAGTCATATTGATCAAATTGTTTATCTTTGTAATGTGATATTCCACACTTACCACCTCCATGCCTTTAAACACCTCCATCCTAATAAGAGCTTTCATTTCATTTAAGATTTACATCAAGAAAAGTTATTAGGACTACCCCAGTCCCCATCACGTGTTAATGACTTCTTTTCCAAAGTTCTCTTGTTTGATTTGTATTTGCATTATATGTCCCTTTATATATGTACATGCAAATCCCTCCCATCAAGATATAAGCCTCCTTGTAGGCAGGGCCTGTTCCTTTCCTGTGTCCCTAACTCTAATATTTAGCATAGTGTGTGGAACATATTAAATATTTAATAAATTCTTAATGGTTTATTATGTAATTTGCTAATGGAATTAGACGGTATTGGGAGCTAAGGTCCAAGCTCATTTTTCCTTTACCCAGATTGTTCTGACATTCTATCCACCAGAAAATGAACTAACTAAACAGCCACCTCTCCACTTCACTTTGATCTTGTAATATTTGTTCCTCTAGATACACTCTGGATCTCATTAATATCTCAGATGGGTGTACAACATCCAACAGTTTCACTCCACTGTTACCAGTACAGAACTGGGTGGACTTAATTATCTAGTACTGATGAGGCTTATAAGTCTTGTACTGGCTCAGCCTGAGACACAGCAAACACGATAACAGAGTCATAACTTCTCATAACAAAATTGCTGCTGTGAAGCTGCAATTAACAAGGGGAGCATTGTGTAAGCCTGGTTGCCAGCCCAGTTAGCATAAATCACAGTAGATTACTTGGGGAATTTTAAGTGCATGTGTTTATAACTCCCATTAACAATGATGAAAATTGCTTACACTCAGAGATAAAGGCAAATGTACCTATATGGTCCCTATTAATTTGATGCCTATTGATTTTTGGTGTTATGCATGTGGACCCTGGATGCACAATTTGCCCCTTCATTACCAAACCCTGTACTATAGTTTCAAATGCAATTATTATGCAAACTATCCCAGGAGGTTAAAATAATGGTACAACATATGAGTCATTCTTTCACGAAAGTGTTCCCACTTAGTTGTCTGTCTAAGTTTGGTGAATTAAAATTGATTTGCAACATATTCTCTTGTGAAATTACTATTGTCATGGCACCATGGCAAACCCTTTTATGAATTTCTCTATTCGTCCAACAAAAGCTAAAGCACAAGGTGAAATCTGTTTAGAATTCTAAGAAGAATTTTACATGTATATGCACACATATATACACACATATACACATATATGTATGTATGTATGTGCATGAATATTTATATATCCAGGTATAGCCCTTGGAAAACTATCCAAGTAAATGTTCATTCATTAAAGTTGATTCATTCATTATTTATTTATTGAACACCTACTGTGTGCAAAACAACATGAAATAAACAAATAGGAATGAAATAATCTCTTTCCTCTTAGATCATCCCTGTTATCAACTGTCTTATTTGTATGACTAAAATTTATAGGCAAAATATGATGAGTCATTTCTGAGATAAAGATTGCTGAAGAAAGGAAAGAAATGGAAATTTCTATAGAATTTCTCCCGCAGTACATGAAGGTTTAACTGAAACCATTCTTGGGAGCCAAGGTGGCAGAGTAAAAAGACTTACATACTCTAGCTCCTCCCCACAGCCCATAAAAAACCTGAAAAAATGACTCTAAAAAAATTCTAGAGCAGCAGAAGCCACAAAACAACAGAGTTAAAAAGATTTCCAGCCCAAGTTATCCTGAAAGACCAACAGGAAATGTCTACTGCACAAGACACAGAGCTGAGGGAAGCACAGCCCAGGGTGGGTCCCACAGTATGAGGCAGATACAGGATCCAGAACAGGCCTCTGGGGGGTGGGGGTGGGGAGGTGAATCCCAAGCAGCAGCAGTGGTTCTCAGATCTCTCAACCCCAAATCGCCAAAGCCAACTTCAAAGGTCAGTGAGAACACTTTTTCAACTGGGTGACAAGGGAGCAGGGTCCTCCCCTAACCCTGGCCCCAGGCAGCTGCAGCAGCTGAGAGGAAGGAGCCAGTGCCTGTGGCCACAGTGGAAACAGCAGCAGCAATATGTATTTTTGGAGTCATCTATTTAAAGAACCTGGGAGAATTGAGGCACTGATCTGACTCTCAGCCCTGAGTGGAGCTGGTGCAGGCTCTGGAAAGGGAATTTTGCTTGCAGATTCTGGGCAGAAAAACTTTGATAGTTCCCAAACCAATGTGTAAGCCAGGAGAGAAGTAAACTCCTCCCCATTGATTGTGCCACCTTGAAGGAACTGAGAACTTACAAGTACCTAGAGTATACCTCCCTCTTGTCAAAAGTCAAGAAACTTCTGGGAAAATGTCCAGAAAAGGGGAAAAATATAAGCCAATAGAAAGTTACTTTCTTGGTGAATAGGTATTTTATTCCATCCTTTCAGATGAGGAGGAACAATGCTTATCATCAGAGGCCTCCAACAAAAATATGCAATGGTCTAAGGCCATGGAAGAACTCAAAAAGGATTTTGATAATCAAGTAAGAGAGGTGGAGGAAAAGTTGGGAAGAGATATGAGAGTGATGCAACAAAATCATGAAAATGGTGTCAACAACTTGCTGAATGACATCTAAAAAAATGCTGAAGAAAATAACACTTTTAAAAATAGGCTAACAATTGGCAAAAGAGGTCCAAAAAGCCAATGAGGAGAAGAATGCTTTAAAAAGCAGAAATAGCCAAATGGAAGAGTAGATTCTAAAGCTCACTGAAGAAAATAATTCTAAAAATGAGAATGGAACAGATGGAAGCCAATGACTTCATGAAAAACCAAGAAATTACAAAACAAAACCAAAAGAATGAGAAAATAGAAGATAAAGTGAGATATCTCATTGGAGAAACTACTGACCTGGAAAAGAGATCCAGGAGAGACAATTTAAAAATTATGGGACTACCTGAAAGCCATGATCAAAAAAAGAGCCTAGACATCATCTTTCATGAAATTATCAGGGGAAACCATCCTGATATTCTAGAACCAGAGGGCAAAACAAATATTGAAGAAATTCACCAATCACTTCCTGAAAGATATCTAAAAAGAGAAGCTCCTAGGAATATTGTAGTCAAATTGCAGAGTTCTCAGGCCAAGGAGAAGGTATTGCAAGCAGCTAGAAAGAAAAAATATGGGTATTGTGGAAATACAATCAGGATAACACAGAATCTGACAGCTTCTACATTAAGGGTTTGAAGGGCTTGGAATATGATATTCCAGAAGTCAAAGAAACTAAGATTAAAACCAAGAATCACCTACCCAACAAAACTGAGTATAATATTTCAGGGGAAACATTATCATTCAATGATATAGAGGACTTTGAACCAATTTTGATGAAAAGGCCAGAACTAAATAGAAAATTGACTTTCAAACACAAGAATCAATGGAAGCATGAAAAGGTAAACAGGAAAGAGAAATCATAAAGGACTTTCAAAAGTTGAACTGTTTACATTCCTACACGGAAAGATAATATTTGTAACTCTTGAGACTTTTCTCAGTATTTGGGTAGTGGGAGGGATTGTACACACACACACACACACACACACACACACACACACACACACACATATGTGTGTGTATATATATATGTGTATATATATATATATATATATATATATAGAGAGAGAGAGAGAGAGAGAGAGAGAGAGAGAGAGAGAGGAGAGAGAGAGTGAGTCAGACAGAGACAGAGACAGAGAGCACAGGGTGAGTTGAATAAGAAGGGATATATCTAAAAAAATAAAATTAAGAGGTGAGAGAGGAATATATATTAGGGGGAGAAAGGGTGAAAGGGAATGGGGCAAATTATCTCTCATAAAAGAGGCAAGAAAAAGTTTTTTTCAATAGAGGAGGAAAGAGAGACGGTGAGAAGGAAAAAGTGCACCTTACTCTCTTCACATTTGGCTTAAGGAGGGAATAACGTGCTCACTCAATTTGGTAGAAAAATCTGTATTACACCACAGGAAAGTAGGGGAGAAGGGGGCAAGGGAGGTGGGGAGATAATAGAAGGGAGGGCAAATGGGAGGATGGAGTAATTAGAAGTAAACACTTGGGAAAATACAAGGTCAAAAGAAAGAATAGAATAAATAGGGGGCAGGATAAGATGAAGGGAAATATAGTTATTCTTACACAACATGACTATTATGGAAGTCTTTTGGAAAACTACACATATATAACCTGTATGGAATTCCTTGCCTTCTTAATGGGGATGAGTGGGGAAGGAAGAAGGGAGAGAATTTGGAAATCAAAATTTTAGAAATGAATATTGAAGATTGTTTTTCCATATACCTGGAAAATAAGAAATATAGGTAATGGGGTATGGAAATCATTCTTGTCCTATAAGAAAAGAGAGAAGATGGGGATAAGGAAAGGGAGAGGCACGATAGAAGGGAGGGCATATTGAGGGAAGAGGTAGTCAGAATGCAAGGCATTATAGGGTGCAAGGAGGGGATAGATGGGGAGAAAATTTGCAACTCAAAATTTTGTGGAAATTAATATTGAAAACTAAAAATAAATAAATAAACATTAAAAAAAGAAAGAAAAAGAAAAAATGAAATACCTCACAGACATGGTCACATATTCTTTGACTCTTATATGGGCTTTAGTAATGTTTATAACACATGGTCATATGCTACTATTGCAGACATATTTTATTTACTCTGTTATATATTCATACACAAACATACTCACAGATTCTCTCTACATGTAGTCATAATATATATAATAGCAATACATAAAAATGCAATAACCGTAATGAATTTATTGTCTGCTTTTTCTTCTCTATCCTCATTGCAATCAGCATATTGAAGGCATTCATTAACACCTGGCCTAATCACATCTGAGCCCAACTTATTGTCCATCTACAATGTCTGCCCACAACATTTATATGTGATGATGAATAAACTTCCACTGAAGTACTATCCTCATGATTCCTTATCATGCTTATATGAACCTAGCTTATTGAAGACTATATAGTAGGAGCTTAAGTTCTGACAGCTCCTTCCAAACTTGAAAGTCTTCAAGGATGTCCCAGCAAACAATTACGCAACTGTTGTCTCAGGATCAGCCTAAGTATATTCATTTAGAGGTTCTGCACCCAGTGAACTACAAGTTTATGAGTATTTTGGCCTCAGAATTTGACAAAGGTCATTGAACAAGACAATACAGAGCATCAAAGAATTCTAGGATCTTTGCAGTATATAATATTAATAATAACAACAATAAAAACTTACATTTACATAGCTTGTAAAGATTAGTCAGACACTGTGCTAAGTGCTTTACAATTATTGTCTCATTTGACCATTACAATATCTCTGGGAGGTAACTGCAGTTCCCACTCCCATTTTACAGATGGAGAAATTAAAGTAAAAAGGGGTTAATGACTTAACTAGAATAATTTATCTACTAAGTGTCTAAGGTTAGCTATGAACTCAGTTTTTCCTGACTCCAGTACCAGTAGTCCATACACAATACCATATAACTGCTCCAGTAACAATAGAGATAAATTTACAATCTAAGGGACTTTAGAGTTCATCTAATCCAAAGTCCTCTTTTTGTAGATGTAGAAACTGAAATCTGGAATTTAACTTAAGATCTTTTAACTCTAAGACAAAAGTTCATTTCTCTGTAACACAAAAATGGGAAGCAGAAAATAATGCATTCTGACCAACAATAAACTTCAGTTTCTTATGACCAGTTCTAATTTTTTGGAATCTTTTGGATGGCTAACTTTTAACTTTTTGGCAGTAGGTGTTATTACCGTCTTTCCAGGTAAACGTTTTCAAAATTACATAGCGCAATTAGTAGATTTCATCTTAATGCTTGCGCTGATCTTCTTGTGTTTTTGACCCCTATTTTTACATGTTTACTATGCTGTCTGAGCCTCATATTAACCACCTATTCCTGTTCTTATTTTATGTATTTTATTATCCTCATGCCCTTCTCCTTGCAGACTTCCTCTTCTGCCATTTGTGCATTGATTACACTATCAATCATTCATTTTTCCTCAAATTGGCTTTGCATTTTGTGGCCTTCTTTGATTGTTACACTAGTAATTTCACCTCTTCTATATGCTACAGCCCTTTCCACCAGAAAAGAGGCACTTGATGGGAAAAACAGCACAAGATCAGGGTTCATGTAGCATTCAGCTTCCACACCTGAAGGAAATTGAATTTTAACTATTATTTAGTCAGTCACTTTTAGGGCCTAACCTGAAAAAAAAAGGGGAAAAAACTCACTAGGAGGCCATCCTTATCTTAAATGAATAAGCAAGGAGGAAGAAAAATAATTCCTATCAACAATTAACCTAACAACAATACAATCACTCCACCCTGTGTGACAGAAGAGGGGTATATACATATGGCTACTTCATTAAGGGTTAAAAAAAAAAAACAAACAGGGCTCACTTCCCTCTAATATTAATTCTCTAACTTATTCATGTCAGTTTCTCCTCCAAAGAGTGGTGCTTTAATGGTATGCACTTTTAATTACAGCCTGTTCATAAGCAAATTAATTAGCTAGATCGTCTAGGCAATAGCCTAGAAGAACAGGTTAAACAGTCAAAGTGACAAAGTACTGCAATGAACTAGGTTTGAAGGACAAAGGGATAGTGTGGGAAGGAGGGTCCAGCAAGCTTTCCTTTTGTCTAATGGCAATTTACTTAATTATAGGAAAACACAGATTAGCATTGTTTCTTCTTGTTGCTTTGTCGTCTTGGAAATCAAGAGCAGCAGGGTTTGAAACTTCCTGGAGATTGATTGCCTCACCTTGAGGCTCCCAAAATGGATGTGTAGCTACACCCTGCCTTTAGAAGCCACCAGGGAGCCATGTAATCATTCCAGAGCGCAGAGATTGGCCTACCTCCCTTTGGTAATATTTGATGTGATTAAAAACATATGATGTGTTCAATCATTTGAAAATCTAACAACCAACCCGTGTCAACAAAAGGGACAAAGTGATTTAAAAGCATGTTAGTTGTAATGAAGGTGTGAAACTGTAAACATGTGTACAGGAATATGTTTTACAAATCCCTGCAAGGGTAGAATTCTTGGTACTAGAGATTATTCAAGCAGCAAATTTCTTGAAATCTTACAAGAGTATGAGACACCTTATACATTAATATTGATGGGGGAAAATAATCACTACCTTTTATGCTTGAGAGTATAAGTTGAGTATATTACCCTGCAATACCCCACAGGATGTTTTCAGTGTTGCATATGATGCACAATAACACAGGCACAGAATAAAAGGTTATTTTCATGTTGAGCCTTTAGCAGAAGAGGAAAAAGAAAAGCCAAACTTTAGAGACATGTTTGTGTGACTCTATTCCACACTCCTCACTTAACAGGTGACACTGCTGAGATTCATATGCATGTCCTCTAACTCCAATTATAGAATTATCTCTACTTCTCTACAACATCTCACCCCCAAATAAATTTAGCAATTCAAACCGTAGAGCTTGCAAATGATGGCAGTTTAGCTCCATATGTGTTACATTGTTATGGCCACCACTACAACTATGTTTGTTTATGTTGTTGCCCCCAGAAATTAAATTACTAATGAACATAGGCAATTTTTTTTCCTTGTTTCTCTATATTCCCAGCACTTAAAATAATGCTTAAAACAAAGAGTTTAATAACTGATTGTCAACTGAATGAATGATTGCCTGAATGATTCCTTTCTCCCTTGTCTTTTCCCCTTTAAAAAACTTGAAGGGAAGTGCTGGTACTATGAATAACTGGGGTCCAGTCAGCAGTGCTGTACAATACATGCTGCTTATTTTAAGTGCCTAGGACCAGGGATAATGTCATTCAAGATTGATGGGAGCTATCTGCCAGGAGCTGTCCATGCTTACAGAGGTAAAAGGTCATCCAATTAAGGCTACTGGATCATGGCTCCCTTTGGGCAGAGTCAGGAGAGCTACTTTATCCCACTAGTAAGTCAGTCTTAGTGACCAAGCTGACTGTTTGCTCTAGCTAAGGCTGGTTAATCAGTGGACAACACCATGATTTATCATACAGTTTTTAGATGGACGCTCCTATGTGTAAGGTGTACAGTTTGGAGCTTTACCTGGGGTACACACAATGTGACCTCAGATTCTACTCATGGTCCCTTAATCTTATGTATATGAAGCCTATGCCTAGAAAGTGTAACCAGTAGGTACAACTATGAAACTTGTATGCTTCTTTATCTTAAGAAAGTAGTCATTTTGCTCAAGGGTGGGAGGCATGTGAGTACATCTTCTAATTACATTTGCATATAATATGGGGGTTTTAGAAATTTAATTAGCAACACTTTTATTAATAGTATTTTTTTCAGTTACATGTCAAGACAATTTTTAGCATTTTGTTTTACAAGATTTTGAGTGCCAAATTTTTCTCCTTCCCTTTCGACCCCCCTTCCAAAACTGAAAGGCAATCTGATATAGGTTATATGGTGCTATCATATAAAACATCTTTCCATATCAGTCACAGTTGTAAAAGAAGAAACAGAAAAAAGAAAAAAAAGGAAAAAGAATAAAGTGTGTGAAAGAGTATGCTTGAACCAGCATTCGGAGTCTATTAGTTTTTTATCTGGAGGTGGATAGCATTTTCCTTTAGAGCCTTGTGTTCTTGTTGTGATCATGTTGTTGCTGGGAAGAGCTGTGTCATTCACAGGTGATCATCATACAATATTTCTGATACCTGTGTACAATGTTTCCCTGGTTCTGCTCATTTCACTTTGCCTCAGCTTGTAGAAGTGTTTCCAAGTTTTTTTCTGAAATTTGTCTGTTCAACACTTCTTATTACACAATAGTATTCCATCACGTTCATATACTACAAATTGTTCAGTCATTCCTCAATTGATTGGCATCCCTTCAATTTCCAATATTTTGCCACTAAGAAAAGAGTTGCTGTGAATATTTTTGCACATGTAAGTCCTTCCTCCTTTTTTTTTTTTTTTCACATTGTCTTTGAGATAGAGATGTAGTAATGGTATTGAGGGATCAGAGGGTATGCACAATTTGATTGCCATTTGGTCATAGTTTCAAATGCTATGTAGAATGGTTGGATTAGTTCAAAACTCTACCAAGTGTGTGTTAATGTCTCAATTTTCCCACATCCTTTCCAACATTTATCATTTTCCTTTTTGTTATATTTGCTAATCTGATAGGTGTGAGGTAGTAACTAAGAGTTATTTTACTTTGCATTTCTTCACTCAAAAGTGATTTAGAGCACTCCTTCATGTGTCTAGAAGTAGCATTCATTTTTCAACTGAAAATTACCTGTTCTTTAAGCATTTATTAATAGGAGAAGGGCTTATATCCTTATCAGTTTGACTCAGTTCTCTACATATTTGCAAAATGAGGATTTTATCAGAGATACTTTCTGTAAAGATTGTTTCCCAACTTGTTGCTTTCCTTCAAACCTTGGTTGCATTGGATTTGTTTGTGAAAAATCTTTTTTTAATTGATATAATCAAAATTATCTATTTTACATTCCATAATGTGTCACTTGTTTGGTCATGAACAAGTAACACAACTTCTCCTTTAAGAATTTGGATGCTGGGGGTGGAGGCAAGATGGTGGAGTACAAAGACACACAAAACCAAGCTCTCCCCACACAGCCCATAAAATACCTGCAGAGAGGGACCCTCTGGACCAGGACTAGTAAAGAAAAACAGAGTGGAGGAGATTTCCAGCTCAGGGTGGCCTGAAAGGCCCATGGGAAACATCTGTTGCACAGGACGTGGAGCAGAGGTGAGTCTAGCCTTGGCCACACAGCATGATGCTGCACAGGTTGGGGAGGAGGACACCTCAGGGGCAGAATCTCCAGTTGTGGAATCCCCAGTCACAGCAGCAGCAGGTTCGCAGATCCCTCAACCCACAGACATCAAAGGTCAATGACAGGTTATTTTCAGCTGGCCAGAAAGGGAGAAGGCTTTCCCATAGCTCCAGCCTTAGGCAGCAGCCACAGAGGCCACAGAGGCCACATTGGGGAGGCAACAGTTCCCACAGCAGCCTGCATCCATTGTTGGATCGTAAAAACCCTGGGGGCACTGAGGAGCTATTTATTACCTCAGCTCTGTGTGGAGGTCTGGAGGGAGCAGATTTTTATCTCACACTGAATGGCGGCCCTCCCATACAGCTTATTTGAAAATCAGCTCCCAGTGCTGGTTTGGCAGAACTGGAGGACAGGTGGCTGTGGAGAGGAAACTGCTAAGATTCTGGGCACAAAAAGTCTTTCCTGTTCCCAGACGAGTGTACACACTTGATTGTGCCACCTTGGAGGAACTGAGATCTTACAGATTCTCAGAGTATACCCTACTCTTGACAAAGGACCCAAAAATCAAGTAATTGGTTGGGAAAATGCCCCAAAAAGGGAAAAAAAAATAGAAGGTTACTGTCCTGGTGAACAGGTATATTCTCCCATCCTTTTGGATGAAGAATAACAATGCTTACCATCAGGGAAAGACTTAAAAGTCAAGGCTTCTGTATCCCAAACATCCATAATAAATGTTCAATGGACGCAGGCCATGGAAGAGATCAAAAAGGATTTTGAAAATCAAGTAAGAGAAGTGGAAGAAAAATTGGGAAGAGAAATGAGAGAGATTCAAGAAAAGCATGAAAAGTAGGTCAACACTTTGCTAAAGGCGACCATAAACAATGCTGAAGATAATAACACCTTTAAAAATAGGCTAACTCAATTGGCAAAAGAGGTTCAAAAAGCCAATGAAGAGAAAAATGCTTTAAAAAGCAGAATTAGCCAAATGGAAAAGGAAGTTCAAAAGCTCACTGAAGAAAATAGTTCTTTCAAAATTAGAATGGAACAGATGGAGCCTAATGACTTTATGAGAAACCAAGAAATCACAAAACAAAACCAAAAGAATGAAAAAAAATGGAAGATAATGTCAAACATCTCATTGGAAAAATAACTGACCTGAAAAATAGATCCAGGAGAGACAATTTAAAAATTATGGGACTACCTGAAAGCCATGATCAAAAAAAGAGCCTAGACATCATCTTTCATGAAATTATCAAGGAAAACTGCCCTGAGATTCTAGAACCAGAGGGCAAAATAAATATTGAAAGAATCCACTGATCACCTCCTCAAAGAGATCCAAAAAGAGAAACTCTTAGCATCATTGTGGCTAAATTCCAGAGTTCCCAGGTCAAGGAGAAAATATGTCAAGCAGCTAGAAATAACAATTAAAGTATTGTGGAAATAAAATCAGCATAACATAAGATCTAGCAGCTTCTACATTAAGGGATCAAAGACTGTGGAATATGATATTCCAGAAATCAAAGGAACTAGGACTAAAACCAAAAATCACCTACCCAGCAAAACTGAGTATAATACTTCAGGGGGAAAATGGTCTTTCAATGAAATAGATGACTTTCAAGCATTCTTGATGAAAAGTACAGAACTGAAAAGAAAATCTGACTTTCAAATACAAGAATGAAGAGAAGCATGGAAAGGTAAATAGCGAAGAGAAATCGTAAGGGACTTACTAAAGTTGAACTGTTTACATTCCTACATGGAAAGACAATATTTGTAACTCTTGAAACTTTTTTCAATATCTGGACAGTTGGTGGGATTACACACACACACACACATACACACACACCCATAGAGAGAGAGACAGAGAGTACAGGGTAAATTGAATAGGATGGGATCATAGCTTAAAAAAATAAAATTAAGGAGTGAGAGAGAAATATATTGTGAGAAGAAAGGGAGAAATGGAATGGGGCAAATTATCTCTCATAAAAGAGTTTTCAGTGGAGAGAAAAAACGGAAAGGTGAGAGAAAAAACGTGAAGGTTACTCTCATTACAATTGACTCAAGGAAGGAATAAAATGCACACTCATTTTGATATGAAAACCTATCTTACAATACAGGAAAGTGGGGGAGAAAGGGATAAGAAGGGTGGGGAAAATGATGGAAGGGAGGGCAGTGGGAGGAGGGAGCAATTAGAAATCAACATTCTTGGGGAGGGACAGGGTCAAAAGAGAGAGCTGAAGAAATGGGGGGCAGGATAGGATGGAGGGAAATATAGTTAGTCATACACAACACGACTATTATGGAGGTCATTTGCAAAACTACACAGAGATGGTCTATATTGAATTGCTTGCCTTTCCAAAGGGGATGGGTGGGGAGGGGGGGAGGTAAATAAGTTGGAACTCAAAGTGTTAGGATCAACTGTCGTGTAATGTTCTTGCCACTAGGAAATAAGAAATACAGGTAAAGGGGTATAGAAAGCTATCTGGCCCTACAGGACAAAAGAGAAGATGGGGATAAAGGAAGGGACGGATGTTAGAAGGGGACAGCAGATTGGTGATAGGGGTAATTAGAATGCTTGGTGGTTTGGGGGAAGGGGAGAAAGAGGGAGAAAATTTGGAACCCAAAAATTTGTTGAAATGAATGTTGAAAACTTAAATAAATAAATTTAAATTCAAAAAGCAGAATTTGAGTCCTGTACCACTTGGTGCATATATACTTTGTATGATTCATTACAATTTATAATACATTGTCTATTCAAACTTTCAGCAGGATGTAGCTCCCTTGCTTATCCCTTATAATTAGTTCTATTTTTGCTTTTGCTTTGTCTGAGATTAGAATCGCTACTCCTGGTTTGTTTGTTTGTTTGTTTTTTACTTCAACTGAAGCATAATAGATTCTTCTCCAGCCCCTTACTTTTTCTCTATGTGTGTCTCTCTGCTTCAAATGTGTTTCTTGTAAACAACATATTGTAGAATTCTGGCTCTTGAGCCATTCTGCTTTCTGCTTCCATTTTATGGGAAAGTTCTTCTCATTCATATTTACATGTCATTCGCATGGTTATTAGCTGTATTTTTCCCTCGATCTTATTTTTCTTCCTGTTCCTCCTCTCTCTCACCCATTCTTTTGTCAACAGTGTTTTGCTTCTATCTACCACCTCTCCCAAAGTGTCCTCTCTTCTGTCAGCTCAACCCCTTTACTTGATCTCCTCCCCTATTATTTAAGTTAGATATCTATATTCAACTGATTGTATATATTACTCTGTCTTTGAGTCAAAACTGATGAGATTAAGTTTCAAGTGATGCTCATCACTCACTTTCTCTTCTTTCCCTGCATTAAAATAGGTTTTTTGAATCTCTTCATGTGAACTAATTTATCCCCATTTTACCTCTTCCTTTCTTCTGCACCTAATGTATTCCTCTTTCTCATTCCTTAATTATTTTTATTTCTTTTCTTCAAATTTACCTTACACCTGTACCATCTGTCTACATATATTCCTTCTAACTGTGCAATTGGTGGCAATGTTTAAGAATTACAAGTATTATCTTCCCATGTAGGCATGTAAATAGTTCAGCTCCATTGAATCCTTTATGTATTTTTCCCTTTTTAGACTTATCTTGGGTTTTGATATTTTAAATCAATTTTTCTTTTTTTTTTGCTCAGTACTGATTTTCTGTTTGTGAAATCTTGGAATGCTTCTATTTTATAGAATGACTTTTTTCCATTAAAGTATTATGATTAATTTCACCAGCCAGATGATTTATGGCTGTAATCCTAGCTTTTTTGACTTCCAGTATATCATGTTCCATAACATTTGATCTTTTAATATTGCAACTGCCAAATCCCATGTAATCCTGATTGCATTTCCCCCATATTTGACTTTTTTTTAGCTACTTCTGTATTTTTTTCTTGATATCATAGTTCTGAAATTTAGGTATAATCTTCCCTGGACTTTTTATTTTGGGATATCTTTCCTAAGGTGAATTCTTTTAATTCCTGTTTTATCCTTTGCTTCCAGGATATAAGGGCTGCTTTCCATGATAATTTCTTGGAAGATGCTGTGCAGGTCTTCTTTTTGATTATGGCTTTCAGGTAGTCCAGTGATTCTGATATTGTCTCCCCTGGATCTATTTTCCTGGTCAATTGTTTTTCCAATGAAGTGTTTTATATTTTATTCTATTTTTTTCATTCTTTTGAATTTGATTTTTGATATCTCATTTGCTTGCATTTGACCAGTTCTAACTTTAAAGAAGTTGTTTTTCATATTTAGTTTCTGTATTTCCTTTGTGCCAAGAGTAATTTTTAAGGAGTTCTTTTCTTCAGTGGATTTTTGTATATCTTTTTCCATTTTTCCAATTCTTGCTTTAAAACAGTTGTTTTCTATTTCTTAACTATTGATTTTTGTCATAATTTTCTTGAAGCACTTTCATTTCTTCTCCCAATTTTTCCTCTACCCTTCTTAGTTGATTTTTAGCTCCATTTTGAACTCTTCCATGACTTCTTCCTGGGTTTGTGAACACTTCCTGTTTTCCTTTGCCCATTGATGTGTTGACATTGTTGTCCTTTTTTTGAGTTTGTGTGTCTATCTTCCCTGTGACCATAATAACTTTCTGTGGTCAGATTCTTTTTGTTGTTGTTTGCTCATCTTTTTTTTTTTTTCCTTTTCTCATTCTTTTCAATCTGATCTCTCCTATTAGGGTGGAAGGGGCACTGTCTCAGGTTTCTTGTCTCAGGGGCTACAGACCCTGGCTATTTACCTGGTGCTGCACTGATGTTGCCCTAAGATCCTCAGGGGACCCTTGTATCTGGTGCTACACTGAGGATTGGGGAGCGGCTGGCAATGTTGCTGTCTGTAGGGTTCTGGCTACTTACTTGTTGATGACCTAGTGTCCTAGTGGTGGTATCTGTCATGTGCTGAGATCAATGCAGTGCTTCTGCATTTCTGTAGGGCTACACTGAAGCATGTAGTGGTCTGGCCACTGGAGGACACCTGTTTACTCTGAGACATACTGAATCATGTGGTGGTTCTCAGAGTTAAGACAGTTGAAGTTCCTTTTGTTAGCACTTGCCTACTCCACAGCACTGATGTTTGAGATCTCCTTCTGGTTTGCTGAGGTGAGACCTGCTTCTGTATTGCTGGGAGGCTTCCTGTCCTGTAATGGGTTCCACTTTTATCCAAGTGGGACAGATCTTTCTTGTTGATCTTCCAAGTTTCCTTTGCTAAAAGATTATTTCACCATAGCTTTACGTTGGTTCTGCTGTTCCAAGATTTGTTTTGGGGGTCAATATGGGAAAGCTATGGCTATTTATTACTACTTCATTATCTTGGCTCCTAGAAGTTGATTTTTTAAATTGCAATTCTTTTTGTTGTTGTTGTGTAAGGAGTTTAATACTTCCTTTGCCATCTTTGTCGAAACCTGACAGTCTTTAGAATTATTTTGACAGTCAATGAACCTTTATTAATTATTTTCTCCTTATTCTTGGGACAATGCAAAGAAGTCTGACACAGTTTTTAATTAAAGTTTATAATTGAGGATGGAGGATACATGCATACAAAATAGGAATAGGGAATGGTATGTTATTTCTTCTTTAGAGAGAACTCCCAGGTGAGGAAAATCTCTTTACCAAGAAAAGTTGTTACTTTCTCTACAAGCATGTCTTAGAATTGCCTAGAGCACTAAGAGGTTAAGCAACTTGCCCAGAGGCACTTAGCCATTCTATGTCAAAAGGCGCACCTTGAATCGAAGTCTTCTTGGCTTCAAGGTCATCTCTCTATCCACACACTACACTGATTCTTACCTGTGAAAAATAATGCGATATATAATGTATACTACAATAATTCATAAGAAAGAAAGACTTTTTTGTGAAGTCATAAATGAATGGATTCATAAGTAAGATAGAACTTGAAGTGGACTTTAAAGGATGGAGAGAAGTTCACTCTTTTCTTCATTATTGCTGTAAAATATGTGTGTGTGTGTGTGTGTGTGTGTGTGTATGTGTGTGTGTGTATTAGTTGATTAGTGCCAAAGGATCAAAGTCAGTCTAGGTGGGACTACTGTTTTTTTTATTTGTTTGTTTTTGGGGGACGGCTTTAAGTTTCTACTATATTCATAAGGACAAAAAAAATGGAATGTTCTTTTGATTTACTGATTATAATATAATTGTACATATGTTTGACTGCTTGAGAGTCTGTTTGAACTATTTTATCCTACCCTGAGGCACAAATTGATACCTGTTATTTCCACTGACATTCTCAGTTAATATGGAGCAGGCAAGCATGCAAATAGAGAAATTGCTTGTCTTGTCTGCTATTTCTTGAAGTTCTGTTGACTGTTGGGAAGAGGGAGGTACAGTACTTAATTTTGCTCCATTGTGATGTGTACTCAGGCATGTAGCTACAGAGTCACCTTGATGGCACAGACTCTCTTTTAAATAGCTAGTCACAAATATAGGCAGAAACGAGGAATCAGTTACAATTCACTAATCCTAATATGCAACCTCTCCTTGCAATCTGGATAGAAAGCTTGTGATGTGGAGCTTCAGAAGGAAGTACCTGTCTTTGTATTCTAATGCACTCAAGTGTCAGAGTGTAATATATTTAAAAATCAAAGGAAAATTCTTGGCATTGTAGCCTTTTTTTCCCAAAATTTTATGTTCAGCTCATAGGAGGTTCTCTTTTATTTTTCACGACAAGGTCCCAGTGACAATGTCACTGGCAGTTAGAATACTTTGACACATTTGACATCCAATTTTCTTAATGCTAGGTCAGTGTCTGTATTGTATAAGACTAGTAGGTATGAAGAGGGAAATCTTGTCTATAACTACTGGGGAAGATACCCTAATTCCCAGGACACTTGTTATACAATTCTAATGACAGAACACCAGAAAAGAACTCTTAAAAATTTGTGTCACACTGATATTTACAGGTATATTTCCTAGATGTAATGTGTTCTTTATTATTGTCTTTTACCTTACATTACTTTCCAAAAACATCATGTCTGATTTGAAATTTAGAGAGAAGAAGTCAACTGTCTCTACATGGCATTATTAGTATCATTAGGATCATTATTATTTTTTAATGTGGGCCAGTATTTATTTAATCTCAGTCTACAGGGTAGCTTGCTTTAGCTGATGTCAGCCAGTGTTCAGAAAGTCTGACTGCAAGGTAAAGTTACTTGTTGAATTAACTTCCAACTTTCGAATGCCTACAGATACACACTGCAAAATAAATTAATAGCAGGGATGCATCCTTCAGAGAAGTCCATGAAATATTCACTATTTGCAAATATTCATAAGGCCTAGTACCTATTTAAAAAAATGACTCTCATAAACTTCATTCTCAAGCTAAAAGCTTTTGTCAACTATGCAATTATCTTCTAAGTTACTTTTGAACAAGTTGATTAAAATTAGTTAGCTCAATATTTTCTGTTATATTTTGACTACAGAATATCTGCTTAATTTCCTTTCTCCGTATTATGTAAATAATTTTCACAATGGTATCTACACGTACCAAGGGACATTTATGATGATGCCTTGAGGTGCAGGAAGATTATCTTACAAACAAAGAATGCAGCACAGAAGTTCACCATGTTTGCAGTTAACACATCTTTAGTTTTCCTCTCACTTACTTGGGACTCCATGGTCAGTTGCCTGTGTATTGTGTGTTGAAGGGATAAGGACCTTTCTGACCCAACCCCTATGTTCCCTTGTCTTTCTTCCTTTCTTTCTTCTCTGTTCCTTCATCAGAAAATAAGCTCAATCTACTTGCCACTAGTCTGGCAGAAAAACAAAGGAGTCTGATGTTGAGGGTAGTCACATCAAGGAAAACTAGAGAAGAATAGGAAAAGTGTTAGTGTTAGTAGTATAAGGGATGACAGTAAGAACAAGAAGCAGCAGCAGCTCCTAGTTAACAAGCGATAAAAGATCAAGTCATCAAATGGTTATTTAGTGATTTCTGTGTTCCAAGAATTGTGCTAAACTCATGGAATACAATTGTAAGCAGTAAGAAAGAGTATGCCTGTTCTCAAGGAGCTTATATTATAATGGTGGAAGACAACCCATAAAAGGAAGCTGAAAAGGGAAGAGAATAGGGAATAGGAAAATGGATGTGACTGTGGGATGTGTTAAGAGTATCAGAGGGGCAACTTGGAGAAAAAAAGATGCAGCAAACGTTGACAGACCTTAAAATGGAGGTTCTACAAGGATGGTTGGATTCAAAATGCTATCATGATTTTGCTAAGTATGAACTATTATGCATTTCTTGACTTTCTATCTACATAGCTTTGTGACCTATATCTTTTGAGATCTATATCTTGCATATCTTTTCAATATGTGACAACTGCTAGTAAGCAAGAAATAAATAAACCAAATGTTTGACCATACTTTTGAACCACTCTGTAGTTTGAGAAAGGGTTAAACTATTTTTTTAAAAGAAATAAAAAGAAAAGGAAGCTTTCTAAAAACAATCTATTCAATTGTATTTTTCTAACTAATGCATTGAGAATAATGTCAGAGAAATATATATTTTCATAAATAAAGCAGTGATTTAAATATTATTTCATCTATATCTCAATTTGTGCTTTCTATTTTTGTGATGCTTTAATATACAATATAAATAAACATACACATGTGGGGATGCATACTTAATATTTCTATTGATGTGGTTCATGATGTCATTGCCTCACCTTAGACTTCTATCTCTTACCTCACCCCACACTCCCTTCAATCTATTGGCAAGACCTGTCAGTTTTACATGTGTAACCTCTCTGCTATATCCCGCCTTCTTGCTACTCTATGACAAGTTCTCATTGCTTCATACCTGGATTATTGCAATAGCCTACTGATGAGTCTGTCTATGCATTTTCCATTTAGGCACCAATATCATGTTCCTTAACTGAAAGTCTGATCATGTCAAGCTTTGCCTCCTTTCCTGCTCAATAGACTCCAATGACTCCCTATAAGCTCGAGGATCAAATACAAAATGTTGTCTTTGGTATTCGAAGCTCCTAATAACTAAGCTCCTTCTAATGTTTCTTGTCTTCTGACACCTTAGTGCCTACCCTGTGTTCTTCAATCTCTGTCTCTTAGTTCTGTATATTTTCTCTGACTTTCCCCAATGCCTGGAACAGTTTCTCTTTTCAGCTTTGTTTACTGATTTCTCTGACTTCCTTTTAAGTACCAACTGAAATCCCATCTTTTTAAGAAGACCTTTCCCACATATACACATATATATATGTGTATATACGCTTACATGTGTGCACATACATATATATTTGTTTGTATGATTTCTATGCCATTAGATTATGAGTTTCTTAAGGCCTGGGATTGTCTCTTGCAATGCTTAGTACAATGTCTGAAACATAGTAGTGCTTAATAAATGCTTAAGTTTCTCTCTTCTGATTCATTTCATATATACCATCTAGTAATGGGGCATTCATCCATTGGTAGATGCTCCAACTAGTAGCTGGAGACACAATTTGAGAGAGTTTAAAGCTCATTAGAGGGGATTGAAAAATAAACTCTCTAAACAGACATAAATTCAGAGAGGTAGTCTCTCAGGAACAGATATAACTTCAAGGAATATAACCTCTGGCCACAGAAATGATAGTCAGTTCTGGCCTTACGAGAGACCTAACCCTGGGAAGCAAAAGCTGCTCTAATTAAGATGAGTGGAACCAAGGAATCTAGCTGAGTATTTTGCCCAGAAAAGATGTTGATACCATTAATGATAGCTGTATGAGGACTCAATTAATATAGGAAGGACATCAACATCCTGCAATTCTCTTAGTCACATACATTGCTTGTTTGTGTCCTCACTACCATTGCACTCTAAGTCTATGCCTACTCTTCCAATTGGTAATATGTGTATTTGTGGAATAGTGTACATTGCACTTACGGGAGTGTGGAATATATCTATTGATCTTATTATAATATTTCAGTAAATGCCTTTACTTTGAACTAATCATTTCTAATGACTGACAATGGAAGGTAAGAAAAAAATGGGTGCCTTATGAGCAATAGTTTTGAGAGTTTCAGACCTACAGGCCCTCTTGTGTATGCTGGGGTCCTTGTTGTCACACTAGGTCAAGGAGAAAACATTGCAAGATGACAGAAAGGAACAATTCAAGTATTGCTGAAACACAATCAGGATAACATAAGATCCAGCAGTTTCTATATTAAGGGTCTGGAGAGCTTGGGATATGATATTCCAGATGTAAAAGGAGCCAGGATTAAAACCAAGAATCACTTGCCTAGCAAAACTGAGTATAATACTTAAGTTAAGAAAATAGTCATTCAATGAAATAGAGGACTTTCAAGCATTCTTGATGAAAAGACCATTGCTGAATAGAAAATTCAATGTTCAAACACAAGAATGAAGAGAAGCATGAAAAGGTAAACAGAAAGGAGAAATCATAAGGAACTTACTAAAGTTGAGCTGTTTACAGTCCTACATGGAAAGCTCATATTTGTAAGTCTTGTAATTTTTCTCAGTATTAGGGTAATTGGAAGGATTATGTACATATAGACAGAGCACACAGGGTAAATTGAATAGATATGGATGATACCTAAGGGATTTGAGAGGAATATAGTAGGAGAAGAGAAAGGGAGAAATAGAATGAGGTAACTTATCTCTCCCATAAAAGAGGCAAGAAAAAGCTTTTTCAAAGGAGGGGAAGAGGGGGGAGATGAGAGGGATAGAGTGAACTTTATTCTCTTTGGATTTGGCTTAAAGCAGGAATAACATACACACATAATTTAGTATGAAAATCTTTCTTACACTACAGGAAAGTAAGGAGGAAAAGATTAAGCAAGGGGTACAGGGATGATAGAAGGGAGGGTAAATGAGAGGAGGGGGTAATATACTTTTGAGGAGGGACAGGGTCAAAAGAGAGAGCAGAATAAATGAGGGCAAGATAGGATGGAGGGAAATACAGTCTTTCACAATATGACTTTTAGAAGTGTTTTGCATTTATTATGCATTTATTTTGTATAACCTGTATCAAATTGCATGCCTTCTCAGTGGGGATGGGTTGGGAGGGAGGAAAGGAGAGGATTTTGAACTTATAGTTTTAAAACAAATGTTAAAAATGTTTCTTACATGCAAGTGGGAAATAAGACATATAGGCAATGGCATGTAGAAATTTATCTTGCCCTATAAGAAAATAGAGGGGAAGGGGATGAGAGAAGGGAGAGGTGTGGTAGAAGGGAGGGCATATTGTGTAGGGGTAATTGAAATGCACACTGTCTTGGGGATGGGTGGAAGGAAGAGATGGGGAGAAAATCTGGAACTCAAAATCTTGTGGAAGTGAGTGTTGGAAAGTAAAAATCAATTAATTAATTTTAAAAAAATGAAAAAGAAATCATCTGAATTTGTGGAAGTTCCTCAGGTCATTGTTGTTAGTATTCCCCAGCTGAATATAACACGGATGACATTTATGAAGTTTCCTTCTTGTGTTTATCTTTGACATCTTGATCTTAACTAATGTTAGAGCTAAGTCATATCCTATCATTTCCCCTCACCAATCATAAACCACTATTCTCAAAGAATTCTCATTCCACATTAAAATTTTAACAGCCAAATTCTCAATGGGGTCTAATCTTTTCAGAGTTAGTAATCATGAACACTAATTGCAATATAATTGCAGCTGTTGGGCTGCAGGAAGCATTGAATATTTTTAAACTGTGATGTGAAAGTGCATTTATATATAGGACAATGTCCCGGATGCTAGAAAATAAATGTGCTTGCAATTGTATTAGCTGTACTAATGGTAAGGTAGTGTCCAAATCGATCTTAAAAATGTTCAATTTAGCTGAAATCTTATTTGTCAAGTAATCAATGTGTTTACTGAATGATAAAGTGGTGTCAAAAAGCTAACAGTACACAAAGGTATTTGTAAGATGTAATTCAGGCCAAGGAAAACTCACTAACTTGAACTTTACTATTATTACTCAGATTAGGTAACGTGCTACAGAGAAGAGGAACATCTGCTCACCTTTTTTTTTTTACAAAGGACAAGTTTAAGATAAGCTAGTTGACCTCACAAGTCAACTCAGAGAATAAGAAAGTGTCAGTTACAAGAGGTTCTGAACAACAGATGGTGTCATCTTCGTGTCCATAGATTATGATTTGATGTTTATTAATTTCTAAAAGGAGAGTGTGTGAATAAAAATAAGACTTACTAATAACAGAAGTTCAGGACTTTGATATGATGCATTTATCTGGCTCTCCTTTTGCCTTGTTTTTTAGGTGCTCCAATTTTCAATTTACCTACAGGGCAAAATAATGAATATATGGTTTATATTTTGTTTACTTAACCATCAGCTATGATGTAGCCCAGGAAAATAATACAACCTTTTCCCCAATTATATTCTGTTGCATAGTCTACATTAATCCTTATTTAAAATGTGAAATACAGATATTGTACTCTGATAATATCTAAGCCTTGAACAACTGTCCTTGATACTGAACAAGGCTTATAAAAATGGCAACCTATTGAGTTTAGAATAAATGAGGTAATTACTATGCAATTTTTCAGATGGAAAAGCTGAGTCACCAGGAGGTTAAGTGTCTTACCCAAGGTCACACAGGAAGCCATTAGGAACAGAATTAAAATCTCTTGATTTTCTCTCTTGTATTTTTTCTATTAAAGCATTAGAGGTTATGAAGTTTGTCAGTGATGGGAACATAGAAGTTTCATTTTTCCAGTTGGATATTTATATTATTTGAGGACAGTGAGATCAAAGCTGTATTTTTTTTTTCCACACAGATGCAAGCTTATATACACATGCACACAAATCTGCACTATTTATTTTATTTTTCTTAACCTTGTTTCTGTGGAGATCTCTTTGCTCTGTGTGAACTGTAGAAACACAGCTGAGATAACCTGGCATACCCTTTCCTCCTATTACAACAGGAGTCCATGGGGAATGAAGTGAAGATTTATCCCCAGAAAATAATATTTCTCTAAAAGTTTCTTTCTATCCTGATCCTGATATTTTTAAATGTGATGGTCACATAGTATTAGATTAAAAATCAAGCAGACTCATTTGAGAAGTTTTATGCATTAAGTGGAAACATATTTCTAAGTGATCAAATGTTCTAAATAAATATAAATAAGGGCTTTTCACTTTCAATGTGCAAAATGAATCCGTATGTGTGTATATTTTTATGTGCATGTGTACTCTATCTCAAATTAAATCACAAAGCAAGTTAAGTAATAATTTTTTGTGCCACAAAGTGATGTGTCCTAGTGATTCCTAAGATATTCAAATAGGATTACATTGTGCTGACTATATATATATATATATGTATGTATGTATGTATGTATGTATGTATGTATGTGTGTATATACATACATATAAATATATATATATCCACATACAAAGAATAGATGTACATTAGTACCCTTTAACTGAGAAAGTACATAATGGAAAGAAGCTGCTATATACTTTGCTACTTTTAAGTCGGTTTGTATTTTACTACTCACTTCAAATTCTTTTGTTTGGTCTCCATATCTCTCCTGATCTCTAAGCTTGGGTCTCCTATAGGACTTTGTCTAGAGATCTCTTCTCCTCTGTGACTATATTCCCATTGTTGAAATATTAGCAACCAAGGTTTCAAACAATAGCTCTTTCAAGGTGACTATTAAAAATGCTGTATTCCAACCATAATCTTTCTTCACAGTTCTTGTACTGCATCATGAATTTTCTGACTAATTTTTTCTAGAAGATTCATAGACAACACATCAAAAGAAGAATTTAATTATAATCTGCCACCTTGTCCCCAAAAAGTTCTCTTCCTTTTTTTTCTTTTTGAAGCATTTGTTGTGAAGTGACTTATCTAGTGTCGCACAACTAGTAAATGTCTAAGGCTGGATTTGAATTCAGCTCCTCCTGACTCAAGGGCCAGTACTCTATCCACTGCATCACCTAGCTGTCCTCAAAAAGGTGTCTTCTAACTACACATTGCTATTTATACACATCTCTCCCATTCATGGATGAATATTGTCTATTCTACCTCTATCATAGTTCTTAAATTTTTTTCTACCTTTCTTTTCTTTAAACAAAACCAGTGGCAATGAGCACCATACTTTAGGAACATATAAGGAAAGAAAATTATAGATAGGAATTAAAAAAGAAATATGCACCAATGTTACAAATATTTTAAGTTAAATTATACTTACATTGGACTTCTAGTTGTTATAATATTCAAATCTTGCATAAATTACTTATTTCTGCTTGCTTCCTTCTTTCTTGCCTATTTAATATGTAGGTATCAATTAGAATTTAATGATAAGATAACTACTCTTCTTACTGAGGTCCAGTTCACTGTTCACATTATTTATAAAGGGCCAATTCTTTCATTACAGTACCACTACTTTATTCTTACCCAAATTTTCCACTTTTTTTCTTCTCACTATCTCTAGATCATTCTGAGAAATTACTTCTTCCCATTCTCTTCAAAACTGGACATTCTTCAATTGTGTGAGTTTTGCATATATGACTATGAAAATAGTCATGTGACATGAAATTTAGTTAACTGATTGCCTAAAAACATAGACTTAGAGAAAGCAATGATATTGATAGCTGTTAGATTCATAGAAATACATTACAATGGAAAGATCCTACTGTAATGTAGGATCATTGAGCTAGTGGGATCAGGGATGTAGATGAAATTTTGTGCTAAGTCATTATAACAAGGCAGGGGAAACTCAATGGTAGAAAGACAAGGGATGGGGAAGGGATAACAAACTAAATTGACTAGGGATAATCCATCTAATGATCTTAGATTTTTGTCTTAATATTTTTGTAAAATTAATTTGATTGTAGCAATAATAAATGTGCTTATTTAAAATGCCTCTGAAAGACTTCATGGAAGTCTTTCACCCAGAAGTCAAGAATATCTACATTCAAGTCCCACATCAGACTTATACTGACTATTTAACCCTGGACAAGTGCTTACCTTTTCAGTGCTCTGGGCAGCTCTCTGAGATCATAATTTGTTGAGAAGCTAACAACTTGAATTAATAGAGGTTTGTCATCTGAAAGCTATTTATACCAATAAAATCACAGGTCCAGATACTGCTACTGAAATACCAGGAAGACTGCTAAAAGAAAGCTTGGAAGTATTTGATATTAAAGAATGAATAGTCACATACTCTTCTCCAACAACTATTCACTCTTTCCAGAACTGCAGCGTACCCTAAAGTATCTCCACACGGGTTCTCTACTCTTCAGAGGTTTCTCCTATCGCCCCCACTTTGTGGGCAGCAATGGCATCAGAATATTTATTTAATCCAATCAGAATCTTTTCCCATTACCCTCATTTGACTGGAAAACTGCCTCTCTTATTTTCCTGTAGTTCCCAAGCCTGTGTCAGGGAGTTTCACATGTAAACAGATGATACTAAATGACACCTTTACTTCCTAATTATGAAACTTACTTCTGGATCGCACAGAAAAAGTCAGGCCTGCTTTCTGATCTCTGAAGGGTTTTCCCTCACTCTCTAAAGTCATCCATGGCAGTAAAGAGAAAGGCAAAGAAATCTCTGAGGAGTTTCCATCTTTTAAACTCTAGGTGGCAGGAAAGGGCAAAGCAGGTTCCCTTTGGTGTCCAATTCAATCAGCTTCCCTCAGCAGCTGTAAAGCATTTCTTCCTCTAGTCGTCATGTTTGGGCTAAGCTCAGATCTAAGTCACTTCTCTTGTCTCTGTCTCTTTCTGTCTATCTGTCCATCCAACCGTCTGTCTGTCTGTCTGTCTGTCTGTCTGTCTCTCTCTCTCTCTCTCTCTCTCTCTCTCTCTGCCACTCTTTCTTTCCTTCTCTACTATACTTTCTCTGTTCTACACTCTGCTTCTATATGGTTGCTTCTTCATCTTCTGTCTGTCTGGCAACTCATTTCTGTCTTAAAGTAGGGTCTCTTTGTGTGATGTGACTTGCTAAGGCCTTAGAGTGAAAATATAATTAACATTAACTTTCACTCTCAGGCTCACCACAGATAATGTCCAATTGTTTCATAACTATCAAAAGCTTTTAGTTACATGAGTTGTAGCTAGATAGTACTACCTATATGGTTCTAAGTCCACTTGGTTTTGTAAAGAGCTGCTGGGAAATATAATAGACCAACTTTGCCCCCAATATGTCCTTTGTCTCTGATGAGATGCTTTCTCTCAAGTCCTCTCCAAACTGTCTCTTGATCCCAAGTACTTTAATATAAGATGCTATTTTTTCTCATTATTTTTAGCATAACTGTCCTTGTTTCTCCCCTTCCATTCAGTAAAAATATCCAAAAATGAGCCCCACTTAAAATAATAAATAACTACAAAATTATCTAGGTAATTTTAAATCTTAAAATTGATTAACTTGCTTCTGATACCTTGTTACCATGTCTACAACTTTCCTTAATCATTCAGTCTTTTTGAAAAATCAAAATGGTAACTGAAGCAACTAGGTTCTTTTATTTTCCTCTTTAGTAATGAGAAACTAAAACCAAGATTACTGAAATCAATTAATTGAACACATTGTGTTTTGTGTTCTTTATGCACACTTTAGGTATCGTAGAGAACATGGAAGATGAGAATAAGACATGGATTGCATACTCAAAGAGCTTACATTCTCTTTTAGGAGAAGGAACATGCATTTTTTTTAAAGCAGAAAATAGTTCAAACTGTAAAATATGACAAGCAATACTTAAATATTTAGTCTGTGTGAAGTAGTCTCTGAATTCGGAGGACTCAGAGAGAAAATTTAAATGACCCCTTGCCCTCAAGAAACATATTTTCTAATGAAATCTATAAGATATATATAAATGAGAAAGGATAAAAAGCTCTTAATGTAAGTGCAAAGGAGGTCAGCAACAGGGACTGAAATTCAAATGAATATTTATAGCGCCTCCAAACTTTAATAAAATTTTGTTTAATTGAACTGAATATTATGGGATAATACTTTTAAAAATTTATTCTTTTTATTCATTTTTTCAGTATTTGTACGTGAGATCAGTGTATCTGACACTGAGAAGGGAAAAAGATAGAAAGGACATAAGGATGGATGGATGAATAGATGGATGGTTGGATGGACAAATATACTTCATAGCAAATATTTGGAATCAATCACTATCTAGCTTGCTGATTAAAGTTAGCAATTGTTAAATGGGGCTACTTTTTTGAACTCACTCTTTCTGTGAACCATTTGCGTTCTGTATGTTTATTAATTTCCAATGACATTGTTATTTTGACTAAGGATTTTGCTTCAAGCCATGCAATAATAATGATCTTGTTTGTTTGACTTATTTGAAAGTAGCTGCCCTCATCTTCAAGATTTCAAGGAGGATAATTATGTTTGTTTCTTTTAAGAGTACAGGTAAAATATTAGAAATGGGGGTGATAAAAATGATCAAAATAGAAAAAATGAAAACAAATGGAAGTGGGAATTTGTTAGTTTATCTTCTTGATTTCACCATGAAATGTACATAAGAAGTTAGATTGAAAAGCATTTTATTCACTATTTAATATGCAAATACATTTATGTTATAGCTCTATATGCAAAATTTTTATAATATGGTCCCAGAAACCATTGTAGGACAAATAGAACTTTAAGTGAAGGAGGCCATTACATTAAATACTAGACTATGCTATCAAACTTCATCTACTTAGGCAGTAACAATTTTAATTGACTATTATATTGTGCTGGCTCATAAAATACTGATTGTCAGTTTAGGCAGCCAGTGACTGACAGGGACTAAGGAATGCTGAGGAGCACTGGATTGGATACATTTTCTCCCACCTTCTCCTTCTTACAAAGTCAACACAAGTTCTTAGGCTGCATTCAAAATATGCAAAGTGTCTTTTACTGCTCCAGAAATACCAAGCTAACAATAGATAGTACTTCATCTCTCTACTGCAACTTAGTGCCTCCTTGTAAGAAACAAGAGTATAGGAAAAAACTGAGAAGTGAGGAAAAGGATAGGAATGACCTACATGGACCCAAGTCTTCCCCAAAAGGGTTTGTGTACACAGAAGTGTTAGTGTGTTTCTTGTCCTATACCTACCTACCTACATTTAATTTTCCAAAGAAAAATAGGGGAAGTTACATTAACTGACACAAAAGGAAACAAGAAAACACTTTGAAAGAGTATTTCATTTTTTGAGTGATGCTTAGTGTATCCCAAGGACAGCTCAGCCTGTGGCTGAGAATACAATTGTCCGTATAGTGATTTGAAGAAAGCCATAAGGTTCTGCTTGCTCAATCACACACACACAAACACACACACACACACACACACACACACACAACAGTGATTTAAGTTCCCACAACTTCTAAGTCCTTTAAGTTCCCACAATAAAGGGACCCTCCATTATATATAAATTTTATACAAATTTATTACATATAAATTTAAGTCCAAAAGGGGTTTAATGATTTTCTCAAGAACACTCAGAAAAGGACACTGGGCCCTTACAACTCAGAGGTTCTATAAAGATATACTATCTAGAAGGTAGTTAGGTACAAAAAAAAAATTGGTCTCCTTTGCGCTATAGCTTGAGGCAGATTCTATTTTAATCTGCCTAGAGTCTAGAATGATGAAGATGATATCTAACATCTTTACTGTATGCTATATCGGATATATAATATTTTATTATTAATGAAGACTCAATTGCAAAATGGTGTGTGGTCATCTTCCACATGGTTAATAAAGAATAAACATACACATTTAGTGTATTACTATGAATATATTTACTATACATAATATATCCTAAATATATTTAAATGTATATTTATGCTTAAATATATGTATATTTCTTTAAGTGTATATGGTTGGTGTGTGTCTGTGTGTGTGTGTGCATGTGCGTGAATGTGTGTGGGTGCTTTGTTCGAGGGGAAGATGGGTTAATGTGAAAGATCTGAAAATTGTATACATCAAGTTTTGCTTCTCCACCTTCACCTGAAGAATGATGATATTAGGTAAGATTTCTGGATATTTTCAAAGTTGAAGAACTATGAAAGAAGCTGTCACCTTCAAAGAGTACAGGGAAGAATATGAAGAGTCAGGGTGGGGGGCAATGTGAAAAGAGGCATATTCAGAGTGTGCAAAAAATTTGATATAGAGAATAGGAAAAGTGACTGGATCTATGTTTTCGTTGGTATAGAAAACTTACTGAGCAAAATTCCCTCTACCAATGTAGATGACCAACTTTTATGCAATTTATAACTTAGAAAGTTTCTTAAAGGAATGAATAAGGGAAAGAATAAGCATTTACTAAGTGCATACTATGTACAATGTAGTGTAAGTGCTTTACAGATATTATCTCATTTTGATCCTTGTAACAACCTATGAGGTAAGTATTGTTGTTAAGCCCATTTTATAGTTGAGAAAACTGAAGCAGAGAGATTAATTAAATTTCCCAGTATCACATAGACAGTATGTTTCAGAGGAGTATTTAAAAATAGAACCACAACTGTGAAGTCAGATCTTTATTCACTATGCCATACTCCTCTTTATATCCAAAATGCAAATATCAAAATGTGTAAATATACATACACACGTATATGTATATATGTATATGAATTTACGGATACATGTATATGTGTATACAAGTGTCTGTTATGTATGCACACATACATATATGTGTATGTATACATACATGTAGATATATAATTTGGATATTAGTGTTATGTCTGATTTTAAAAGTTTGACCATTTTCTTTAGAAATAAATATGTGAGGAGATAATGGATAAATAATTATAGTAAAAATAAATTCGGAACTTTCTTTTAAATTTTACCAGTGATCCTTTATTTTGCAAACATAAAGATAGTATAGAAAGAGATTTAAAGAAAATAGAGTCTTCTTAATTTTAAAGATTAAAAAGGGAAATACCAGAGTCACAGCAGTTTCTCCAAATTCACATAAATAACAAGTGTCAGGCTTAGGAAGTGAGGAAATGTAATATTTCATATCTCTTCATTGGGACCAGGTTTGATCTTTATGTTTTCTCAGTGTAACATAGCCAGTATGTGCTGAAGTGAAGACTTGGACCTAGTTCATTTTGATTTTGAGGTTGGTTTTTTTTTCCACTAAACCACGTTATCTCATTTTATGTTTTGTTTTGTTTTGAATGACCATGCCATCCATTTTCATGATTTTGTTTTCATTTACATTTATGTTTTTTGAATCATTGTATATACTGTCTTTGTGATTCCATAAATCTCTCCATATTTCTCTGGTTCACGTATTGATCTTTTCTTATTGCACAATAAAATCTTATTGAACTAATATACACCACCTTGATAAGTCATTCTCAATTTATAGATATCTGTTGGTTTGCAATACTTTACTACTTTCAGGAAAAACAAAACAAAAGTTCTGCTATAAATGTTTTTCTGTTTGTTTTTCTTTTTTTTTGTCGTTGAAATTTTGGGGACAATAGCCTAATGTTAGAACTTCTGGGTCAAAAGGTATGGACTTTCTTAGCATAAATCTAAATTGTTTTGCATAGTTAATGGATCAATTCACAACTCCACCACCAATGCATTTGTGCAGTGATCTTTTCATCAGCTCTATAACATTTATTAGTCCCATCTTGTGTCACCTTTGCTAATTTGTTGGATTTGAGCTTAAAACATTTTTTTTCCTCATGATGTGATTATTAATATCTTGGAGGATTCTTTCATATGTTTGCTTTGCAGTTATATGTTCTTGCACTCTAATTTTCAATTCTTTTAAGAATTATGTGTTCATATACTTCTGACACAAGGCAATGATTTTGTTTTAGGTAGTTTTCTTAGTTATTTAAGTATTTTGGATTTTAACGCCTTGTGAGAGTTATTTGATAGGGAATTCTTCTGAGTAATGTCAGTTGAAATAAAGAGCCACTAACATCTTATTTCTTCAAACTATTGGGTTTCTTAGAATTTGTTCTGTGTGATCCTAATGGGACCATTTCAGAAGAATTCATGGAAAATGCAGGGGATTATTTTTCTACTTATTATAAGGAAAAAAAAAACCCAGCAACGTTTGGAACTGACCATAAATGCATTGTACTGCAAGAGATGATAGTGATGTTGATCTCTTAGCACTAAAGATACTCAAGAATATCATGGATGATCAATTGCTCAAGATGCTAAATAATCACACATTACATTTCATGGTCATTTTGTAATTTACAAAATAATAACTTACTTTCATTATTTAACTTGATCACACAAGAATCATCTGGACTAGTTATTACTAAAACAGAGAATCAATGATAATAAGCAATTTTCCCTTGAGTAAACAAGTGATTGTGCCCAAATTATCTGAGACAAAATTCATGTCACTATTATTTTCTTTCATCCATACAGTAAATACATGTGCATATAACTGGAAAATGTTTCAAGATGAAATGAAATAATATTTTTATAGTATTTACTACAGGGCCTGGCATGTAGTAGGTGCTATATAAATGTTAATTCCTTTCCCTCACTCTGGTACAATTTAATATTAAATATTGATACATTCATACTCAAATTGCTTTCCAAAATCATGAATGTGGGTACTCCTTCCTCCAGTGTATATTTTCTTATCTATGTCTTCTCTTGTGCTATTATTACTCATGACTTTCTATAAATTTTCCATACGCTTCAGTCCATAGTTACAAAGGGCTACTCTCAGTTCTTTTAATATGGGTGCTAATGTTTTGCAATCGTTTTAATCATGTCCAATATTTTGTGACCCCATTTGGAGTTTCCGTGAAAAAGATACTGATGAGGTTAGCCATTTCCTTTTCCAGCTCTTTTTACAGATGAAGAAACTGAAATAAGCAAAATTAAGGTACTTGCCCATGGTCAAATAACTAGCAAGTGTCTGAATACAAATTTGAACTCAGCTTTCTTGACCTTAGGCCTGGCATTCTATCCACAGCACCACCTAGCTGCCTCTATTCTTTTAATAATTAGTCTGTACCAAATACTCAGTTTGTTCACCTGCAACATGTTACTCTTTAAAAAAAATTGATGAACTATTTTTGCTATTCAAACATATCCTTGATAACATCTTTACAGTACTTCTAATATGCAAGTGTAATGAAGTTCTCATTTAACTCTGTCAGCACTAGCTATATCAGGTTCTCTGTGTATGTGGGTGTTTTACATAATTGTAATTATGACTGTATGCCTCAAGCATCCATTTAGTGTCTTATCTCCCAAAAAGTAAAGGAGACAAAAAGCAAAAAGCAAAACATATGATTAGGGCAGAATAGCAAAATAAATAACAAGGTAAAGTCATGTAATAAAATCTTTGCTCTCTGCATCTCAAACAGTACAATTTCCCATAGATAATTATGCCACTGAGAAAGTGAATATTCTTGAGACACTCTGAGTTCCTAAGGATACATCACTTCTGAAACACCTCTTAAGACACCATCTTCCATTGAGTAACTTTGTCTGTTATCAGCTTTGCTCTTCTCCATAACTGTCTCTCCTCTCCGCTTATAAAGCTCCTCTTTGCTATTTCTCTGCTGAACTGTTTTTGTTATCAGTTGAATTTGTCAAAGGTTAGTGCTCCTCCTTCCTTCAAGAAGATATTATCACACTTTTTATAGGGACATCTTGGGCCAATACTTTTAGCGGGGGTGCAAGAGGGATACCTGATACTGAGAGGGAATGATCAACATATTTTCACATATTTTGGAAATCAAAGTTAAAGCAATTCCTACTCAGCACAAAGAAGGGTCCCTGAGGAGTCTTTGAAGACCTTTTTATCTTACTTTTTCTGATTCTGATCACTTAGCACCAAATTAGAAGATCCAAAATAGAACTTCAGGGTTACTATGAGTCCATTCCTATCACACCCTAGATAGCTTGTAAATTTACCACATAAATTTCCTTGAAGCTTCAATAAGATTGTGAGGAAAAATGACAGCTAGCTAAACATGAATGAAAAACATTAAAACATTCCTACTGTTAAAAAGGAAGGTCCCTGTCCCCTTTAGGAATTTTTGTTCTCATTCTGTAGAATTCTTACACATTTTATGTATCTTAACTCTTCAGATGCCTGCATAAAAATGAGTTTGCTATTTCCATTTAGTTAGAAAATTCGGTGTTTGAGTTTACCAGCAATAATTGATTTATTGGTTAGCTGCTGTCTTACTGTATTTCTTCTAAGCCATGGATTTGTTTTAATCCTTTTAATTTATTTTAAGTGGCAGAAAGATATTTGAATTCCAATCAATTAAAATAAATCGGTAAACAGTCACTAGGTGCCTGTTGCGTGCCAGGCATTGTACTAAGTATTGAAGATACAAGGAAAAACAGTGGAACAAAGAACTTATATTGCCCTCAATCAATGTTTTCATATATAAGAATATGTAAAACATATACAAAAAATATAGCATCTATATATGTGAATGTGTGTACCTATGAAAATACAGGTTACATATAGGCATGTATTATATTTGTTTATGTATATCATATATATAGTAATACATTCAGGGTAAACTGTGCTAAGGAATATTTAAATATTTTAGAGACATTTATAGTCTTTGAAAATTCTACTTGAACTTTATATAGATCTTTCAATCACCTTTACTCAGAAATATATATACATATATATACACATGTATATGTATATATATACACACATATATATGCATACACATATATATGTATTTATGTATATATATGCATATATATATGCATTTTCTTTTTCAAAGGCACATCTTCTGATAATATTAATACCTGAAATTACAGGTTAGTACATTTTATGAGTCATGAACCACATGGAAGGACATTTCTAAAGGAAGTTGTTAGAACTAAAGTATTGGATAATTTCTTTATTTCTACAATAAAATTCCTCTCCTTGTAGTGTGATCCCTAGACAACAATATTATCTCAATAGATCTTCACTGTGTGTGATAGATATTCTAGAATGTTTGTTGATGATGATAATGTTTTATTCCTAATCTAAGTTTATAAGTGACATTACACATAAATATTTCACAATTAGTGACATTTTGGATATGTAATTCTAAGATGATTTGGAGAATAAATCTGAGACTCCGGCACTATAATGTTTGGCAATGTTTCTACAATACGTTGACCTATATTCTAAAAAACAAAAAACAAAAAACAAAAACCTGGGGTAAATCAATCCATGTGTTTTTTATTTAGACAGTATAATATATTTACACTTCTGTTTTTTCTAGGCTAGTAGGCCAAGTGCTTATTTCTCACTTTGAAAAAAGTGTATGGTAGTTTAATATACTGAACCATATTTCAACAGGAAATTACAGGGTCTCTTATCAAACAGGAATGTTCCCAAGTTCACTTGCAATAGTATATGGCTTACAGGTTAAGTTTTCAAGCCAATAATGACTAAAGAGCACTTGGTTTGCTTTTTAATTAGATTATAAAAATTATGCTACGTTTATTTTTGAAGTGATTTAGCTCCTTCTCTTGCTAATATATCAGCTTCCTCATTGCATGCAAACCCTGAATGACCAGGAATGTGCACTCATTTAACTTCTATGCCTTGATGTAACTTCTATGCCTTGAATAACTGTATCAAGCTTAACATATCTTTGTTAGTGACATCTTCTACTCTGCTAATTTTCTAGCCATTTTTCTTCCAGTCTTTAACCCAACTCCTTATACCATTAATAGCAAACATACTGTCTTTTGTAGAGAACCAGCTTAACTGATGGTTTGATTCTTGGCTTGTTTGATTACTTTAGAGGCAACATATATTTCTGGTATTTGGTTTGTCTGTCAGCCAGGAGGTCTATCACCCACATCTTAGTAGATGACTTGGTCCCCAATAAACACCAATTCCTGCTAGCACTTTCCTCCTCCTTTTACTGGAACAGCAGCCATCTGTGTAAACTACAGTTGCATTTCCCATACAAGAAAATGTACCTTTGCTTAGTGAAAGCACTAGTCTGTATTTTGCTTTGCAAGCTTTAAGCAAGGTCTTTCTTCTGCATCTAATGACTCACAGGGTCTCATGGTTCGCTCCACTTTGGATTCTTGTGTGCCACATTTCTTTTTCTGCTCTGTTGCATGATCAGGGCTGAAGCAGGCAACAGGAAATTTGGTTCTCTTGTGCTTGACATTCACTCCAGGTCAGGAGCAGCTCATGGCCCTTCTTTACAGCATAGAACATGCTGATACTCAGGAGGCCTGTGGCCAAAAGCACCCAAGACAACTCTTGGCACAGTGGCCAAGAGCCTCAGCATGGCCCATTCTGAGGTACAGTGGCTATGCGGAGGACACTCCTGCACCAGGGTAGGAAAGGTCACCAAGATGGAGTTTCTGCTACATTATTTTCCTCTCCATGGCTCTGGTCACATACCCTGTCCCCCACTTTTATTTTTTCAAGAATTTTATTTACCATTAGGTCTATATTCCAAAGATGTCATAAAAAATGAAAAAAAGATCTACATGTACAAAAATATTTTTAGCATCTCTTTTTGTGGTGCAAAGAATTGGGAATTGAAGGGATGCCCATCAACTGGGGAAAGGCTGAACAGTTTGGGGTATATGAACATAATGGAGTACTGTTGCGCTGTAAGAAATAATGAGCAGGTGGATTCAGAAAAATCTAGAAAGACATAAACTGATGCTGAGTAAAGTGAGCAGGAGAAGAACATGGTACACAGTAACAGCAATATTGTGTGATGATTAACTTTGATAGATTTGGCTCTTCACAGCATTGCAAGGGTCTAAGGAGGTTCTAAGAGACTCATGATGGAAAGTGCTGTCCACATCTAGAGAAGGAACTATGGATTCTCAATGCAGATCAAAGCAAACTATTTTATTTTTTCTCATGATTTTCCCTTTTGTTATGGTTCTTCTTTCACAACATGACTGTACACATATAGTTTATATCAGACTGCTTACCTTCTTGGGCAAAGTGGAGTGAAAAAAAAAATTGGAACTCAAAATCTTACAAAAGTGAATGTTGAAAGCTATCTTTACATGTGATTAAAAAAAGGCTATTAATTATAAAGAAAAATTGTGTTTAGCAAGTGTATGAAGGAAAACTAGAAATGGAATATTGTTGTGTCAGGGAAGAGCAATTAGAAAATCAATTTATTGGATCACTACATTCTGTTGATGTTTAAAACAATGTGTGTTCAAATAACATATTCATCATTAATTAGAGTTGTTAGCACTCATTAAAGTATTTTAAAGAATTTAATGATTTTTCATACAATATTGCGATTTGACACGTCCTTCAGTTCACTCAAAAAAATACTCAAACACTTGTACTGCATTTTAACCAAATATGATCTACCTTTTCTACTTATGAGTTCAAGGAAAGCTTATCTTTACTAATAGCTGTACTTAGTTTTCCTGTTGTTCTAAAGTCTTCAGATAATTTGCAAGAAAAAATAATGAATACTTATTTCAAATTTTTCTCTTACTCAGCTGTATATGAAATATGTATTTAATCTTTATTTAGGTTTTTCAGTCAATGAAATATTGTGGATGTAAATTGAACCACTGGTTCAATTGAAGCTCAAGCCTCAATACTTATTCCCACTGTGACTGACTCCTTCATGTCTAAGGTCAACAAAGTTTGTATCTTATTTTTATTTCAGCAAAATGGAGAGATTATCAGTGGGGAAAGGGGGAGCAAAAATGTCATTGTTCACTGATGTGCTCTTTTCCTACTGCTGCTGAGTGCTGGTATTAGGCATAAACTGAAGTCAGTAGAAATATCTTTGTGAAGATTTCTGCTAACCTCTCTGATTTTGATGATTTCTGAGACAAATTGGAGAGTTGGAGTGATCCATGTTTATGTTAAATGATGAAACTATCATGAAGAAGATAAAACATTGGATTTAGAATTTAGACACATAAATTTGAGTCTGGGATGTCATACCTAGTTGTTAATTGATTATGCAGAAATTATCTATCCTCTGAATTTTAGAATATCCGTTTTTAAAAGGGGAATATCATTACAACAGAGTAATTGTGTTTTGCAAATCTTAAAAACAAACAACCTCTGTAAGGGTGAGTTCTTGAATAATTGTTGACATTAATAACTGTTGGCAATTGTTTAATCTAATATAAAATGTAGGGTACCTAAGTGGCACAGTAGATAGAGTTTCAGGTGTATAATAAAGATGATTTATCTTTGCGAGTTTAAGTCTGATCTCAGACATTTGCTAGCTCTGTGAGCCTGGACAAGCCACTTAATTCTCTTTGCCCAATTTTCTCATGTATAAAATGAGCTGAAGAAGGAAACTGCAAACTACTCTAGTATCTTTTCCAAGAAAATCCCAAAATATGGCCACAAAGACTTGAATATGACTGAAATGACTGAACAGCAACAACAATATGACAGATATTACATACTCACTGTGTGCAATGCATTGAGTTCCTGACTCAAATTCCTCTTCTCACCACGTAGATCTTACTTATCAAACTTTCTCACTTTATTCTAATCACCACCAGACAGAAATAGGTAGGGGGATGATCCCAGTTCAGGAAGGACAAAATGCTTGACAATGTGTAAGTTGCCTTAAAATAGTCTTCTTACTCTTCCTACTTAAGATTAAACAGCCTTCTTGTAGTCATTGATACATTTTTAATTCTTCCCCAACATTATCTCAAACTAAGTTTCTCTGATTTTGATGCCAATTCTACTTTCATGGATTACAGCCAAGGAAATTTTAAAGTTGGAAAGTCTGATGGGATACTTAGGACTTTTAAAAAGTCCCATCTTAGTTTTATGTACATTTCATATTGCACCTGTTCACCATACACAAGAATAAAGTCCAAATGGGTACATGATCTAGGCATAAAGGCTGATACTATAAACAAATGAGGGGAGCAAGGAATAGTATATTTCTCAGATTTATGGAAAATGGAGAAGTTTATTACCAAAGAAGAGATAGAAAACATTATGAAGTACAAAATGGATAATTTTGATTACACTAAGTTGAAAACATACCCAATGCATCCAAGATTAATGGGAAGCAGAAAATTAGGAAAGAATTTTTGCAACTAGTATCTATGATAAAGGACTCATTTCTAAAATACATGGAGAACTGAGTCAAATTTATAAGAATACAAGTTATTCTTCAATTGATTAATGGTCAAAAGATATGAACAGGCAGTTTTCAGAGGAAGAAATTAAAGCTATGTATAGTCATATAAAGAAATGATCTAAATCACTATTGATCAGAGAGATTCAAATCAAAATAACTCTGAAGTACTACATCACACCTATCAGACTGGCTAACTTAACAAAACAGGAAGATGATAAATGTTGAAGAAGATGTAGGAGAGTTAGAAAACTAATTCATTGTCGGTGGAGCTGTGAGCTGATCCAAGCATTTTGGAGAACAATTTGGAACTATGCCCAAAGGGCTACAAAAATGTGCATATACTTTGACCGAGCAGTATCACTTCTAAGGCTGTGTCCCAAAGACATAATAAAAATGGGAAAAGGTCCAACATGTACTAAAATATTTATATCAATTGTGGTGGCCAAGAACTGGAAATCAAGGGAAAGCCCATTATTTGGGGAATGGCTGAACAAGTTGTAATATATGAATTTAATGGAATACTATTGTGCCATAAGAAATGATGAACAGGAGGACTTCAGAAAAACCTGTAAAGACTTACATGAATGGATGCTGAGTTAAATGAGCAGAACCAGGAGAACATTATACACAATAACAGCCACAATGTGAGAGGATTGTTTCTGGTAGACTTAGCCCTTCACAAGAATACAAGGACCTAAAGCATTCCCAAAGTACTCTTGTGGCAAAATGTCATCCACAATCAGAGAAAGAATGATGAAACTGGAACACAGAATAAAGCAGAATGTTTTCTTTTGTATTATGTTTTCTTTTGTTTTGGTTTTTCTTGTGGTTTCTCCCATTCATTTTAATTCTTCTATGCAACATGACTAATGTGAAAATGTGTTTAATAAGAATGTGCTTGTAGAACCCATATAAGACTGCAAGTTGTCTCTGGGAGGGAAGAAAGAGGGAGGGGGAGAAAATTTAAGACTAATGAAAGTGATTGTTGAAAACGGAAAACAAATAAATTAACTTAAAATTTAAAAAAATAAAATAAAATGAATGCACATGTATTTCAACTTGTTCAGATGTTAGGGCATCCAAGACTGAGGTTGAATATGTTCTTGAATCATCCTGGATCTATTCATCTACATAATAGTTGGTTTTCTTGGAGCAGTAACACACATTTTAAGAATTCTTTTAGTTCTCAATTAATTTACAGTGGTAAAATGACTATATGGGGGTGGAGCCAAGATGGCGGAGTAGAAAGACACACATACACATAGTTCCGAACCCACAAACCACAGAACAGCTACAGGGGAGTAACTCACGGCGAATTCTGCACCCAGAGGCCATGGAATATTGGAGCGAGGGAGATTTCGGTTCCAGAGGGACCTGCAAAGCTCTCGCGGGGGGTCCTTCGGGCTGCGGACTGGGCGCTGAGCCTGGAAGCTGAGGGCCTCCCTGCAGCGGCCACGGCACCAAGAGGAAAAGATCCGAGCGGGCTTTGGGGACGGGATCTCCAGCTGCCACGCAGGTCCCTCCACCCACAGAGGGACCTGCAAACCTCTCGCAAAAGGTCCGTCGCGCTGCAGATGCGGAGCCCAGCCCAGCCCAGACCTGCTGTGGCCATGGCACCAAAAGAAACAGACCCGAGGAGGCTTCAGCGACGGGATCTCCAGCAGCCGCACAAGTCCCTCCACCCACAGGTGATGGGGGCCGTTGAGAGAGTCTCTTTGGTGGGTCGAGAGGGGAGTGAGGTGCCCCCATGATTAGGGCCCCCAGGGAGGTAGAAGCTGAGAGGCAGCTGCAGACAGGGGTTCCCCAAGCTGGCGGGAGCCTGGATCCATGGTGGAAGGTCTGTGCATAAACCCCCTGAGGGAACTGAGCCTGAGAGGCAGCCCTGCCCTGATCTGACCATCTGAACTTAATTCTCACACTGAATAGCAGCCCTGCCCCCGCCAAAAGCCCTAAGGCTGGAAGCAGCATTTGAATCTCAGTCCCCAAACACTGGCTTGGAGGACCAGGAGGCGAGGTGGGTGTGAGGACAATATTCTGAGGTCAAGTCACTGGCTGGGAAAATGCCCAGGAAAGGGAAAAGAAATAAGAATATTGAAGGCTACTTTCTCAGAGAACAGACATTTCCTCCCTTCCTTTCTGAGGAGGAAGAACAATGCTTACCATCAGGCAAAGACACAGAAATCAAGGCTTCTGTGTCCCAGCCCACCCAATGGGCTCAGGCCATGGAAGAGCTCAAAAAGAATTTTGAAAATCAAGTTAGAGAGGTGGAGGAAAAACTGGGAAGAGAAATGAGAGAGATGAAAGAAAAGCATGAAAAGCAGATCAGCTCCCTGCTAAAGGAGAACCAAAAAAATGTTGAAGAAATTAACACCTTGAAAACTAGCCTAACTCAATTGGCAAAAGAGGTTCAAAAAGCCAATGAGGAGAAGAATGCTTTCAGAAGCAGAATTAGCCAAATGGAAAAGGAGATTCAAAAGCTCACTGAAGAAAATAGTTCTTTCAAAACTAGAATGGCACAGATGGAGGCTAAGGACTTTGTGAGAAAGCATGATATCACAATACAAAACCAAAAGAGTGGAAAAATGGAAGATAATGTGAAATATCTCATTGGAAAAACAACTGACCTGGAAAATAGATTCAGGACAGACAATTTAAAAATTTTGGGACAACCTGAAAGCCATGATCAAAAGAAGAGCCTAGACATCATCTTCCATGAAATTATCAAGGAAAACTGCCCTGAGATTCTAGAACCAGAGGGCAAAATAAATATTCAAGGAATCCACAGAACACCACCTGAAAGAGATCCAAAAAGAGAAACTCCTAGGAACATTGTGGCCAAATTCCAGAGTTCCCAGGTCAAGGAGAAAATATTGCAAGCAGCTAGAAAGAAACAATTCAAGTATTGTGGAAATACAATCAGGATAACACAAGATCTAGCACCCTCTACATTAAGGGATCGAAGGGCATGGAATAGGATATTCCAGAAGTCAAAGGAACTAGGACTAAAACCAAGAATCACCTATCCAGAAAAACTGAGTATAATACTTCAGGGGAAAAAATGGTCTTTCAATGAAATAGAGGATTTTCAAATTTTCTTGATGAAAAGAGCAGAGCTGAAAAGAAAATTTGACTTTCAAACACAAGAATGAAAAGAACCATGAAAAGGTGAACAGCAAAGAGAAGTCATAAGGGACTTACTAAAGCTGAACTGTTTACATTCCTACATGGAAAGACAATATTTGTAAGTCTTGAAACATTTCAGTATCTGGGTACTGGGTGGCAGTACACACATGCACACACGCACACATATATAGAGACAGAGAGCACAGAGTGAATTGAAGAGGATGGGATCATATCTTTAAAAAAAATGAAATCAAGCAGTGAGAGAGAAATATATGGGGAGGAGAAAGGGAGAAATTTAATGGGGCAAATTATCTCTCATAAAAGAGGCAAGCAAAAGACTCATTAGTGGAGGGATAAAGAGGGGAGGTGAGAGAAAAACATGAAGTCTACTCTCATCACATTCCACTAAAGAAAAGAATAAAATGCACACTCATTTTGGTAGGAAAACCTATCTCACAATACAGGAAAGTGGGGGACAAGGCGACAAGCAGGGTAGGGGGGGATGATAGAAGGGAGGGCATGGGGAGGAGAATGCAATTCAAGGTCAACACTCATGGGGAGGGATAGGATCAAAAGAGAATAGAAGTAATGGGGGACTGGATAGGATGGAGGGAAATATAGTTAGTCCTATACAACACAACTATTATGGAAGTCATTTGCAAAACTACACAGATTTGGCCTATTTTGAATTGCTTGCCTTCCAAAGGGAAGGGGTGGAGAGGGAGGGAGGTAAAGAAGTAGGAACTCAAAGTGTTAGGATCAACTGTAATGTTCTTACCACTAGGAAATAAGAAATACAGGTAAAGGGGTAAAGAAAGCTATCTGGCCCTACAGGACAAAAGAGAAGACGAAGACAAGGGCAGAGAGGGATGATAGAAGAGAGAGCAGATTGGTCACAGGGGCAATTAGAAAGCTTGGGTTTGGGGGCGGGGAGGGGATAAAAGGGGAGCCAATTTGTAACCCAAAATTTTGTGAAAATGAATGTTAAAAGTTAAATAAAAAAAATAAAAAAAAATTAAAATAAAATAAAAAAATGACTGTTAGGTCGTTTCAACCTTAGATCTTACCCCATGTAATCTAGATAATGGTTCTTTAGATTTAACTAAATAGCTTAGAACATTTATAACCATTTGAGATACTTTCTTAGAATATGTTTAATGATGATTTTCTCTGATTTTCTGTATCATTCAAAATCTATTCTATCACTATGTTTAGGATGCAAACAATTGTTACATGTGAGAAAAATGATAACTGACAATAAATATGAGAATTGGTTGATCTCACAAAGATTCCTCGCATGTATGCCAACAGAATTTATATCTAACCAGGTGGAATTCAAATTCTGAGAAGTCAGAAAGCATATAGTAATAGCACTGGTGGAAAGTAACACTCTAGCTAAAGGGAAGTTTTCTCACTTCCATTTTTGTTTAACTTCCAACTGAGAATAATCAGTCTTAAACTTATGGATATTAATTCCATTCAGAAGGAAACTGGTGGACTTCAGATAATTTTACCCTGACTGAGTAAGGAACAGAGATTCTGGGATATACCTACAGAAATAATGATTCTGAGATGAGAGTAGGACTTCCAAAAGGAAAAAGTGTCCAAGAATCAGATGAAAATCTACAACTGAAACTCAGGAAAGAGGCCAAAGTTGATTGTGAACAGTAAAATTAAGAAAATGTTATTAAATAGGAATGAAATAGTGTTTTTTTGCCCTAAGAAATGGAAATCATAGTCCAATTTTGAAGTATACCATTGCTTGCCCAATCAACATTCATAAGTATGAACCAAATCTGTATGTCATCAAAAATTCAATTTGACCCTAAAAGTGTTTATTAATTAGTTCCTATAAGAAAAGCATTACACTAAACACTGGGAATACAAAGAAAAATTCAAAACAGTTCTCTTTAAAAGAGTTTACATTTTACTGGGAAAACATATTCTATCCCTCACAATGATGGCTGGCTATATGCTGTAAGAAGAGAACAGGACAATTGCATGGAATGAATCAAGGGAACCAGGATTAGGGGTAAGTTTCTTTCTCCCTCCTGCTGGTTAGCACATAACATTTCTTTAACAGAAATCAAAATCTTTAATTTTGTGAGAGAAAAAATTGAAAATATAAACATCTCTGAGAAATAACAAATTGAATTTTACGTTTCCCTAAACTCAAGTTTTCCATTGGGACTGAACTGGACAATAATGGAGGAAAAAGATAGTAAAAGCAGTAAATGACCAAAAATTAAAACAAACAAACAAAACAAATGAATCTTTGATTTGTTTTTGTCAGGGGGTGGAGGTTGAATTGTCGTTCCTTGCAATGTATTATGACAGTTGTGATTGCTTCACCAAAACTTCAAGACATTTATTATGTATTGTGCATATGTGTGTATATGTGTGTATACATACATGTATATATATATGCGTGTGTGGTATGTGCTTATATATACTTATACATGTACATATATACATGCATATATATATATACACATATTTTATTCTGTGCATTTCATGGAATCAAAAATCTCTGAGGTGAAAGGGATCTCAAAGGCCATCTAATCCCCACTGAACAATATTTCCAACATGTGATCATCTAGCCCTTCTTTAAAGAAATCTGCTTGAGGGAAAACACAGCCACTTCTGAAGCACCTCCTCCCATTTTGAGATAGTTCTCATTTTTAGCAAGTTTTACCTTACATTGATCTGCAATCTGCTGTTCTGCAAAATACTCACATCACTTTGAATTCCTCCATGTCTCCTGAAGCTCAATAGAACAAGATCAATGCTTCTTTCACATAGCAATTCTTCAAATGCTTAAAGAGAGCTATTATGTTTCTGCTTCTCTTTAGGTTAGACATAGCCAGTTACCTCAAATATTAGTTCCAAGAGTTAGTTAGGTGGTGCATTGTATAGAGTACCAGCCCTAGAGTTGGGGGGAACTGAGTTCAAATTCTGTCTCATACACTTGACACTTACTAGCTGTATGACCCAGGGCAAGTCAGTTAACTGATTGCTGCACCAAAAAAATAAAATTAAATATATATATATATATATATATGAAATTTTAAACATTAGAATACATTTATAAATGACCTCTAAAATATTGTGGGTATTGAGAGAGAAAAAATCATTGAAGATTTATTGAGTCTGGGCTACTCAACATATACCATCCATCCTGTGTTCTTGACTCCTTTGTGCTAGAATAAAAAGTAAATCTTTTCACCACAAAGTGAATATCTTTGCATAAAGGAATAGAGTCTACATCTTTGGTATTTTTTTTTTTTTAGTAGCAATTGATCTGATATAGGTGGCAATTCTTATTTTCATATACATTTCTAACATCAGTTCAACAATGATTGTGTTTAATATTAAAGCTACCAGTCTGGAATTTAGTGGCCTGAAATATGCAGATGCCACAAATTTTTTAAAACACTTCTGGTTCTGAAACCAAATTTTGAAAGGAAACAAAGTTTTATATTTTAAATCAAAGCCCACTTTTTGTTGTTTTGGTTTGTGACATGAAATGATAGGGACTAATAATTATAATGTACCCAATGCACAAACCAAGTAAAGGGGAGCTCACTACCTAGGACTGCTGTAGTAGTGTATCTTCCTATAGTTTGTCTAATAGGTACGGAATACATTAAGTTCTTTGCTGGTCAATGCCATTTTTCATCTTTGTAACTTTTAGTAAAGCTTGTTAGCTTTCAGGAATCCCATATGAAAGTATACTAGACATATAATGATTGAATGTTATACTTTATTCAATTGCATGTCTCTTCTTACAAAGCTAACATGATATTATACATACTATGCATGAAGACTGATGCATATAAATATACACTTGCACACATACAACTTTAATTTTTGCAAAGTGATTTAATTACTCAGCACTATGAAAAGTCAAAATCACTCACAATTTGCGTCTTATGAAACTAAGCTAAAAAAAAAAAAGATCAATTTACTTTCTGTGGAGCTCACTAGATCTATATATTCTAGTATCCCCACTATACCACATGGCACTGAAATTCAACATGCAAAGATATAAACTTCCAATACTTATCAATCTTGATGCTATGCTTTATGACATTTTCATATTTATATGGTAGTGTCAGTAAATGAACTCTCTCAATTTTTCTATTTTGTATGTTCTAGCAAATGTACTTTCTTTTCTTTCTCCTCCTCTTTAGTCTGAGTCCATCTGTTCATTTCTAAAAGCCAGGAATTTCTACAAAGTGCTAGAAAAGACGGATTGAGTAGCCAAGGAAAGTGATACATCCTGATGTAGAATTTTAGGTGGAGGAGTTGATAGACACAGCACAACTAGAAATTATAACTTATTTGGCTAAAATGTTCATGTTTTTCCACCTTTAAACTAGTATATTGTAATAATGGGCCCCAACCCAAGCCTCAGTTGGTCATTTTGGAGGGGTTTTTTTGGCTAAAAGTGAGTGTAAATAGAAATTGTTTCTGTTCTGCCCAGAAACCCTGAGAATCTACGGCTCCCAGACTGATTTTTTTTTGAGTACATAAAAGAAGTTATTTTTTGCCTCATTTCTTACCTAGCCTTAATCACTGAATCAGTGTTACCTCAGACAAACTGACACCTGAGAAAGACTTATCTTAAAAAGTTCAAGGTCTTTCACTACATCCTGAGTCATTTTTGGTCATATTGATCTATGTATTGCCACTGCACCCAGATCGCTCTGGAGGACAAAGTGAGGTTGATGATTTTGCACAGCCCTGCCACATTTAAATCCAATTCACTTGCAAGTCAAGAAATGGCCTTCCTGATGCCATTAGTCCCTTTTCAGAACAAAGGACAAACAACAGCAATGTATTATAACCAACATAAGAGAAAAACAACAACTTAATAGCTTGTATTAAGATTTTGAAAGTACTTTGTGTCATTTCTTCACATTAATTGATTTTTTCTCGAAGACCATTGTTAGAATGACAATACGCTACCTGAGAGGAAAGAATAGATTGTGATTATCTGATAGTTGTATCTCAGAAATTTAGATTACTAAGAAAAAATGCTAGAGGGTTCTGGGTAGCGCATGATCCAAAGGGTTAGGATGTACTATTATCTGGCCAAAGGTTGTCTTTCTAATTATACAATAAGGGTAATAGCTCATGGAGTTTCTATTACCTTCTTAAAACCATAACAAGTATTAAGGATCACTTTCTCTGGAACCTTTAAGGATTGACTGCTAATCTCATTGATTAGCATTTTTTTTTTATTTTTGTTTTTTGATTTGGCACCATCTTTGCTACTCTTTCTCTCCAGCTCTCATTAAGAACTGTGCCTCTCTCTTGTTGCCAACCTCACTTTCTATAACTGCCACTCATAACAACACAAATTATCTTTAATGTCTGCATATTTTCTCTGCTTAAACATTACATTTTGAATGCTTTCTTTGGCTTGCTAAGTTTTTTTTTGCATTTTAAAATCAATTAGTTTTCTGTATAGTTGAATCCACCAATGGATTCAAGATGAGATACGCTATTAACATAAAATAGTTTATATAAAGTAAAAGAGCACAATATTCTTTATATATCTTGTATCTCCAGAAATTGGATAAGGAATGTAATCACACTCATAATTGTCCTATCAATTAGGTTATTATTATAACCTAATCAAAAATAGGTATATTTTAGAACAAAAGCGAAGAAACATGTAGACTCTCTCAAGTTATGTTTTGCATCACCTCTCCCAACTCAGCATTAGTTTCAGGGTAACTGAAAATCAAGTTTTTAACACATTAATCCTGGTTAACTGTCAATAGGGAAAACTCAAACATATTTCCCAGGAAAATGTCATAAGTATTTTCAGATCAACTTCTATGTGATTATAAAAGGCATTCTACAATTAAATAATTATTCTTTTTTGTATGTTGTAGCAAATATTTTCTTTTTTTTCTGCTCTTCCTCTCCATCTTCATTCCAATCTATTCATAACTAAGTGATACAGCACTGTGAGGAAGGTAGGATAGGCATTATTATCACCATTTTACAGAAGGGGGAAGTGGCAGATAATGCATATGTGGTTATTTGGCTAGTAATCATCACAGGGTCTGACTACGTCACATATTAAATCAAAAATTGTACTAGACACAGCACAGAGTTGCTATGAGGAAAGTCCTTTGCCAAACATAGATTAACATAGAAATATAGTTTACTTTTATTAATGATGGCAGGTGTTTTTTCTTTATACTTTATCTCTCAAAGTGTGTGTTGTGCTTAGGTTGATTTCAGCAAATGTTAACCTTATGAATGAATGAAAACTTACAGAATTAAAATGGTATCATTTAAACAGTTTCAGACTTTTATAATGTGTCAAATGAATTTAGATTTCAGGATAATGCTCATCTTAGCAGTTTGATAGCCATAGAAAAATACATATAGCAGAAACTAAAATATGATGTAGGCATTTATTGGGTGAAAAAATCTACTGACTCATAGGAGAAGGTGGAAGCATAGACAAAATGTTTGTAAATTACACATTCAGAAAACAAAAGTGTGCAGCCTATGACATTTTGTCAGCAAAATAGGATGTATTTATAGATCAGTAAAACATCTCAAAATACTTTTCAGCTATGTCTTCACAAAAAAGCTTTTAAGTTTTTTATTCATTTTTTTTTACTTTGTAATAAAGGTATTGAATTCTTCAGAAAGAAAATTAAATCTTTACTCAAATTTATATGTGTCATACAATTCATTTTTCATTTATCCTAATAGATATTTTATATCAATATTTTAAAAAATGTGTTATTGTTTATAAGACAAGAATTTTATAAATTTTTTCCTTATGTATCATATACATTTATGAATACAGTTGACTTCAAATCATTTTAGATGTGATAATTAACAACCTATCCCTTGTAGTATTAATATGTATATAACAAAGTAAAGTATAACTATGCCATTTTCTTACAGTGTACGTTGCATGATGGGGTGATGTGGATTTGAGAGGGTATAAAGGGAAAGTTTGTGTCATGTACTAAATGAGTGTTTCTTTGGCTCTGAAAGTAGTAGAAAAATTTGGATTAAAAGTAGGCTAACTGGAAGGAAAAAAAAATCCTCACTTAATGGCTCCCTAACCTTCTGGATCCAAAGAGATAATTCCTAAAGAATTTGTTAAGAATAATGGACACGTGGCATTTTCCTTAAAACAACTCTAAGCTAACTATTTATCCTGATTTCACAGTTGAAGAAATTGAATCATCAAGGGTTTTAATGGATTAGTAAGTGTAATATCAAGGTCTTTAATCTTGAACTTCTTCCTTTTAACTCAGTGTTCATTTTTCTATATCCCATTGTCAAATAAGTATAAACATACACATATGCACTTGCACACACATACAAACACACACAGAGAGAGAGAGAGAGAGAGAGAGAGAGAGAGAGAGAGAGAGAGAGAGAGAGAGAGAGAGAGAGAGAGAGAAATTAAAGAGAAAAGAGTCTTCAGAGGATTTTTAGTCCAAGGACTTTGCTGAGCTCTCAACTAAAACCCTCCAGATATCTGTAAAAAATGACTCTAAGCAAATTCTAGAGATACAAAACCCACAAAATGACAGAGTGAAACAAATCTCCAGCCTGCAACAACCTGGAAAGTTAACAGGAAATGTGTACTGAATAAGTAGGGAGGGGGGCATAGTCCAGCACAAGCCATGCTCAGCACAGACAGGCCAGAGCAAGCCTCAAGGGGCTGAATCTCTGCCAGTTGTGGTACCTTCCAGACTTCTCAACTCACAAATGACAAACACAGTGCAGAAGGTCAGTGGGAAAACACTATGGAACTGAAGTGAAAGAAAAGTGCACAATTTGACCAGGTCCAGTTCAAGTCCCATGGCAGTAGGAGTGGTGGCATGCAGCAGCAACAGCAGCAGCAGAAGCAACTGCTTTCTGAAGTCTGGGTGTACAGTCAGTGGGGGATCAAGGGGATGATACAAAACTCCTGAAGCTTGGGAGGTACAACCACTCCCACCCCCACCCCCACCAGAAGCCAAGTACTAGCTTGACAAAGAGTTAGAAAGTCAAGGTAGGAAGATGAACAAACAATGTAAAAAATATACAACAAAGAATATAGAATCTTACTTTAATGACAAAGAAGATCAAAACATACCACCAGAAGAAGGCAACAAAATCAAAGATCCTA